>NC_060066.1:198083778-199425028 GCF_922984935.1 Meles meles
TTCTGGATCAGGGAAAACAAGTATGTCAGAGACAGCCGGCCACTGCGTCCCTTCTAAAACTTCTGCTCCCACTCAGCCCACAGCTTTTGTTCCTACTGCCCTCGGCCCTCCATAAGCACTCCCCCTATTGGCTGCCACCTCATGTGGGAAGGAGCTCCCTGTTTCCCAGCAGACCAGCTACTGCCTCAGCTACCTGACCCGGGCATATGTCTCCTCTTCATCCGCAGCAATCCAGGCGATGTCAGCCAGAGTAGGGACTGGGGGTACATCCCTCAGACACAGATCAGAGATGTTGGGCAGGGTCTACAGGCAAGCAAAAGTCATCAAAAAACATTTGTTGACATCAAGAGACTATCAAAGACTGCGAAACACATGGGAGGGGCACCTAAGTATCAGGAAGGCTTCCTAGAGAGGGGAGAAGACAGTTCCTGGTTGGAAAAAGGACAGAAGAGATTACAAGTAGTTCAGCACACCTAGACAGACAGGGTAGAGGGTGGTTTGCAAGAGGCAGGAAAGCGAATTAAAAACTTTGATTCTAAGACCAATAATAAGCCACTGGAAGATTTTAAGTAACAATCAGATTTTGAAAGATTACTCTGGCTGCTGTGTGGAACCTGCATGAGAGTGAAATATCAGTTATGAGGCTGTTATATCTTCCAAGCAAAACATGGTGGCCTAGAGCAGGCCTCCATGGGACCTATTTTTACATATAAAGTTTTATTGGAAAGTTACACCCATTCATTTCTATATCGTCTGTGATATTTTTTAAGCTGCAGAAGTGAGTAGTTTTAACAGCAGTTATGGCCCCCACACTAAAATATTTACTATTTGGCCTCTTAAAACATTTGCTGACCCCTAGTTGGAGCAAAGGTGTCTTCAGTGGGACTGGTGAGAGTTACCTTTCAACAGAGATGGCCACTAAGAGCACCTTGTTTTCTCCAGCTATGAAAATACAGGTACAGGACATCAACACAAAGTTTCTTGGGCTAGCTCTTTACAACACCTCCGTAGCTAATTGGGATCTACACTGTTATAGCAACGCTGTTTTAAGTAAACTTCATCATTTTATTATTTGGATTTAAATAAAAAGATGATTAATTATATCAAAAGAATAAGAGGATTCCTTAAAGTAGCCTCTCAACCCAGATAACAAAACAACCAGGGAACAGACAAGGCTGAGTGACTTTATGTTAAATGAAAGATCAGGAGGATTCAATCATGCTATGATTGTAACAAAGTAAAAAAACAAAAACAAAAAACACCCACATACATTTAGAAAAAGATGGAAAGTAACTATACCAAAATATTAACAGGCACCTGGGTGGCTCAGTTGGTTAAGCAACTGCCTTCAGTTCAGGTCATGATCCTGAAGTCCAAGGATCAAGTCCCGCACTGGGCTCCCTGCTCAGTCACTGCCTCTGACTTCTCCCCTCTCATGCTCTTTCTCTCAAATAAATAAAATCTTTAAAAAATTACTATTTTGTGTGATGAGTACATGATTATATATGATTTCCTATTTTTCACTTTTCATAATTTTAGTATTTCTATATGGGTAAATTTAAAAAAATTAATCTGCAAGATTGCCTTAAATAATTAAGGTAATTACAACAGAAATCCAGGGACAATTTCTCAAAAACTCACCTACACATGAGTTAAATTCAGATGTTTCTGCTATAGACGGTAGGTGGATCAGGAGTTGACAGCTCTAGCTTTTAGACAGGGAACCTGGGTCTCACAGGAGCAACGTGATGCTCCAGGGTTACACAGGAAAGGACTTCCACTGACCCAGAAGTTAACTGCTAAAATGGGCCATTTAGGGGAAGCCTCCATTTGTTTTCCTTCCCAGAATGCTGCTCCCCTATTGAAAATTAAATGAGTCAACACATATAAGGTATTTAGTACAGTGCCTGGCACACAGTATGTGCTCAGTAAGCGTTAGGTAGCATTACTAATACTATTCACGCATACTCCTGCCCTTACCATCCCTGCCCAGCAGCATTTGGGCAGAGGACTGAAGAGGTGACGGCCAAGTGTGGGGGCAACATCCATCGAGTCCCTCACACTTCCTAGCTGTGCTTCCCTTTGTTTCTGATGCTTGAGGCAGCTAGGACCACATCCTGCCCATGCCCTTTAGGCAATTCTGGGTAACTGGCAATCTGGGTCACAGTACAGCCACCCCATACCACATACTTCCAACTCCATTCCTGATTCTAATACCAGCCCTGACACCATTTCTGACTCCAGGATGAGTTTCTACGATTTCACAGCTCAGCATCTGATACAGACACTCAGCCTCCTTCATTTGTTTCCACTGGGCCCATGTTTTTTCAGGCATATATTTCTGTTTCCTCTGTGTAGGCAGAAAGCTGGTACTTCTCTTGCGTCCCAGTTCCCCAAACACATCTTAAGCATCTAGCCTGCAGCTGGTTCTTAATGACTAGTTCTTAGAGGGAGGTAGCTGGGACTAATAACTGCTACTTAGCTTTCCACTGCAGAAGTGGGGGGAGCGCTCAGACATGCGCCAGCAAGAATGTGCTGTGAGTGGGTGCTAATGGCCCTAGACACAGAGATAAGCCTTAAGTGCTCTGGTAAAGGAGTGGCCAGACTGAGCCAGAAAGAAAAGGATGGGGAGTAATGGCCTCAGGGATACACAAAAATAGGTGGCTAAGCAGTCAAGTCTTGGGGCTGGTAAAAGCAGAGTTTGACTCAGTCACACAGCACTCAGTGTCCCACGTAGAGACCTGCCAGGGTTGCAAGCAAACACCTCAGGGCAGAGACATGGCTACTCTGGGAATGTGGCTTGGCAAGGGCCTTTGGCTGACGCTGATGAACGAGACTGCAGGAGCCTAATGAAATCTTAGTCACTTAGTGGCACCAAAGATGCAAGGTTTTTATTTATGAACAGACTGGAAGTCTGATGTGGTCAGAGTTTTGTGTGCACTCAGGAAGGCACAGTGACCAGTATCCATTATATGCACTTAATAAGTATTTCCTGACAAAATGAAAAAGTGATCAAGAAAGCCACCTGCCTTAGCAACACCAAGCAGTGTGGGGCACAGAGCAGCACCATCCTCCCATAGCCTCTGAGCCTCTACTTACCCTGCCCTTTCAGTACACTTACCTCGAAGGATGCCCGGGGACATGGCTTCAGGGGCAGGTTGGTCCCAATTCTTCTCACTACACTGCGAGCAGCCCCATGTGGCTTGTTTTGCCAGATTGGGATGGTCTAAAGGAGAGAGACGAGTCTCAGAGACAGGTCCAACTACTGTTCCATTCTACCCCCTCCCCTTTAGAAGGGAGACTGAAGTCTCCAATCCCAGGGACAGGGCACTGTGTATGAGTCAAGTCTCAGTATAAGTGAGGGCAGGTTCAAGTCAAGGCATGGTAAAAGGATCCAGGGAAGGTGAGAGGAATTAGTTGAGTGTAGGGATCATAGAGGTTTCCCTCTCTTCCCTCCACCCAGAAAGGCAGAAACACATTGACTCCTTAACTGCCCCCAAGACCACACTCAGTTTTGCCTGTTGGGAGCAGGCGGTGGGGTTATGTAGAAGAGTCGCCTCCAGGGGAAAGGTAGAATTAACTGGAGAGTCTCAGAATTTCCTACAGAATTTCAGCAGGCCCAGTGCTCAACCCTTCCCTACCACAGCCCTGCCCTGGGAATGCCCCTTACCACATTGGCTTCCATCCCGGACATTTCAACCAGCTCCTGCACTTGAAGGACAAGGCAGCCACAGGGCAGCTCTGGGGGCTTGGGGAGGCTGGAGGCGTGATTTCTTCATATCAGGCCATCTTTAAGGAACACCAGATTTCCCTTCCTGTGAAACAACCCCCACAGTGGAGACTCAATGGCCACCACACAAGCCCCACGAAAACCAGGTCCTTGCAGAGCCACGACCAACACCAAGGTTTCTCTGATGTTTCACAGGGGAGAAAAACAACCCAAGAGGCTGCCCTCCTCCAACAATGGCTCTAAATCCAGACCCTTGAAGGTTCTGTCCCAGACCTGTGGCATGAGCTTGGCCAACTCTGGGATCTTCCGGATCCCTTGGGTTTCCTGAGGCATTACTTACAGAGATGTAAACAGAACTTTCTTGGTAGTTTAAAAGCCAAACTAGGTACCGCTCAAACCCAGCATTCATTCTTGAAGACAGGGTGTAAAAGTCCCAGCATGTGCCACCGAGCCTAGCACTGCTGAGTCTTGGCAAGGGGGAGAGGTGAAGTAGACAAGAGGAGAATAAACCACCAGCTCTTGTCAATCTCCATCTACTGGGCTACAGGGAAGAGAGCCAACAATTTTCATCCTGTTTAGCCATCTACTGGTCTTGCAGCCTTACGAAAGTCCCATAACTTTTCTGAATGTTGGTTTTTCCATATGTAAAAAGAGGACAAGAGCAGCCATCCTAGATTACCTTAAAGATCAATCAGTGAAATAGGGTAAGATTTTAAAGTGCTTAATGAACTGTTAAAACACAACACAGACGATGGCATCACTCCTGATTGTATTCTTCACAGCTGCTCTGACATGGTGAGCAGATGCAATCAATGAATTCACTCCCTTCTTCATCAAACATAACAATACCTGCTCTGTGGCAGGCCCTGTGCTGGGTACTGCAGGGGCTACGGAAGGAGTAAGACACATCCATGCTCTCAAGGAACACACAATATGAAGAGATATAGGACTTGAATACACAAGTCTAGCAAAGGCTGAATATCACTCTTAAGAAAGGTACACTGAGCAGGTGGCCAGGTGAATTCAGGCCCCTGGCCCCAAGGCCTCATGGTGAGTTCAGAGGGGGTAGGAAGGGATGAAAAACAGCAACAAAAGCACAGGTCCAGGACAGGACGGCGAGAGAGGCATAAAGAGTAGCACAGGTATACCGGGGGTCAAGTCATGAGGGCTGGGAACGCTCAGGGAAGAAGTCACTGGGGAACGAAGGACAGGCTCTGAACAGGGGATGGGCTGAAATCTCCCTTGCAGGATTTCTCTTTCACCTGTGGGAGAGGAGTTGTTACTCACATTAGGATACAAATGCCATACAAATGCGGAAAGGAAGCTGGAGAGAGGAACTGTCTTAAGGTTACTCAGTGGCCACGCCAGTAGAAAGCACTTCAAGTCTGATCCAGATTCTGCTGCCTTCTGCATGGGCTCAGCTCCGTGCAGTTCAAGCCTTTTATCAAAGTTCGTGTGTGTGCCAGGCTCCGTGCTGAATATCACGGCCTGCCACGAGTTTCACACAACAGTGCTTCCCTGTGTTTCTCACTCTAGACACTACAATCACTTCCTCTCCAAACTTACCTCCAAAGACTCAGGCCTAAGGCAACAGCCAGAGGGATCTTTCTAGGACACAGAGTTCCTATGTTTAACCCTATCCCCACCCCACCCCACCCCACTATAGCCAACAGGGTAACATCCAGATGGGATGGCCTGCAGGGTCCTCCACAATCAGGCCCAACCTAACTAAACCAAACTCCAAGGCCTACAACTGGGCCCCTATACACTTGACAGCCACACCTCCCACGTTCCCCTTGCCCTTCAGTCATGCTGGCCACCTCTCGGCTCCTCTCCACAGATCCAATCTGCCTGAAACACCAGCACCTTCTTCACCAAGCTCATTCTTCCTCATGCCTCAGAGCTCAAGCATCACCTGCCCTCCCCCAGCACCCCACGTTTCCTTCCCAGTTCTCTCACAGTAGTAATTAGAGCCCGCGTAATCAGCTGTCTGTCGCAGGGCAGGCGCTTCCCCAGGCACAGCACAGTGCCTGCCTAGTCCCCAGTGAGCACTTCAACGTTTGCTCACGAACGAAGGAGAACTCTGGCTTAGCCTTCACCTCCCTCCCGCCCCAAGTGTCATCCACTAGAAGACTTCCTCCAGTTCGATGGCAACGCAGGTTGTGTCTCAGCACCCCTACGTTCCCACGACCCTTTTCCAGGCCGCTGTCATGGCCTGTTCACACACGCTCTCCCGCAGAAAACTCGGGGCTCCCCCGGGGCAGGGTTTGCTCTCATCACCCCGGCACCGAGCGCCCCACCGAGGTCGCCGCACTCGGTAGAACTTGGCGAGGGACAGCCCGCGTGAGCCCCAAGCGGCTGCACGGGGGGCGCCGCTGCAGGGACCTTGCCCGGGACCCGCCTCCCCTCCCCCGTAACGGTCCGATCCCAAAGGGCCAAGGTCGGCCAAGTTCTCGCCGCCGGCCCTGGTGGCCCTCGGACCCACGAGCCCGGGTCCGGGTCCCGAAGAAGCGACGAGGTCGAAGTGGCCTGGCTGGTCGAGGAGCGCAGCCGAAACGATAAGCTTCTGCTGTAGCACAGCCACCGAAGCTGGGTGACTCGGGCGAGCAACTACCCCCCGGGCAGAGTCCTCCCACCCTCAGCCGAGCGAGGCGGACAACACGGGCTCCCGCGAGAACTGACGAGGGAAGAGGAGCCGCGGGCTCCACACAGCGCCTGGCACTAGGCCGCGTCGACAGTCGGGCTGGGAGACCGCGCACCCGCCTCCGGAGCGGCACTCGGTCCTAGTCTCACCTCAGACTCCGGCTCCGGGACTCACTCACCTCACGGCCCCTCCTACCCCAGCGGGCCGCCCAGCCTCATCCGCCCTCACTTCCGCTGACCCGCCCCCGGAAGCGATCCATCGCGCCTGCGCAGCGAACGACGAGTCCCCGCGCGCCCTCGGAAGGCGGACCGCGGCTTCGGCGGGGGCGGGGCGGGGCGGGGCTGAGGGCGGCCTCACGCGGGGATCCCGAGGAAGGGGACACGCCCACCCCCAAGACCACGCCCGCGCTGGCCCAGGCCTTGGGAAAAGTTGACGGCGCTTGGAGATCCCCGCGGCCTAATTGGCCGCTTCCGCCACTGGTCTCCGCTTCCGCCACTGGTCTCCGCCTCCTTGCTCTTCTCCTAGGGTAGTCCTGATCCGACCTCTAGCGGCGGAGGCCTGACTACATCTCTGCCCGGACCCCAAGTTGTGTGGCGTCTGCTGTCCCTACGCTTAGGCACACTTGAGAATCCTTCCCCTGGCGTTCCAGGCCCTCTGGACCTACCTCTTGCCTCGCCTCATCTCGCTTGTCCGCTTTTCACACTCCCAGCTTCCCAGCCAAGAGCCTCGACAATCTTCTGTCCAACAAGAAGCCTCTTTCTCCTCTGACTACTGCCCTTTAGCTCTTCGTAGCTTGCTCGCTCGCTCTCCCTCTCTCTCTCTCTCTCACACACACACACACACATACACACACACACGCGGTAGATTGAGTGAGATAGTAGATCGATGGGCAAGACGCCAGAGGCACTGGGACAGAGACCCACATTCCTTCCAGGCTCACTCACCCACTCCCTCTTCCCGCTTAGACCCCCTCGGTCCTGGTCCTGGTCCTAGTCCTAGTCCCGGTCTCCACGGCATCCAGGCCTGGGTCACGTGCTCTCCTCTGCCCTCAGCATACAGCTGTGCCTGGCTCCCCGGCTGCAGTTCTTGGGTCTCAAAGCCTGCAATCCCAGCTGCCGGCGGACAGGCTGGCTTCACAGCGGGGACAGCGTCGGGCAGTCCACACAGGACCTCTTGCTCAGAACTTCGCACTTGCTTTAACGCTCTGCTGTTGCCCTCTTGAATGTGTGTGTGTCTAAACTAACAAGGGGCCCTGCAGTTTTCAGTTTGCACTAGAGCCTGCAAATTACATAGCTGTCCTACCCAGGGACCTCAGCGGTCCACCCTGATCCTTACCATATTTAAAATGACGAGGGCTGACTTCCAGGTCCAGCCTTCTTTCCAGGATGGCAAATTGTTGTTTAATCATTGATTCTCCTCCCTGTTCAACGGCAGATCTTGCAAATCACCCTTTCCTGGGGGTGCTAGATGCTGCCTTGTTGCTCCATCCAGATCACCTCTACCCTCCCAGCGAACCCAGCTTCCGGCTGCTGTGCCGGCTTCACAGAGCTGCCCCCTTCTCTGGAAAATTGCACTTCCAACAGGGAGCCAGCAGGCGCTAAACTGGGAATTTACTCCCCCTCCCAAGTCAATGACTGACACAGGGTACCAAAGACAGGTTGTACTCAGTGGTGAAGCTTATGTTCCAGAAGCCTTGCCCCGTGATCATGCCCAGGCTAGGATTTGATACTCTAGTCCTGCTTAGCATCTTTCCTTCTCCTATTCTTCATTACTCCTTTCTTTTAATTAAAAAATTTTAAAGGCTTTTTAAAAAGAGACTTTATTTTCTTAAAGTAAGCTTTACACCCAACATGGATCTTGAACTCACAACCTTGAGATCAAGAGTCACATGCTCCTGCAACTGAGCCAGCTAGGCTCCCCTTTTCCACCTCTTCTTATACAGGTCTTTCCCTGAAGCGTACTCCCTTAAAAAAAAAAAAAAAATTACCTAAGGCCTACCTTAGGCTCTGTTTCTAAGAAATGGGTAATTAACTTCAGAATGTTTCTCATCAGATTCTAAAAACAGTACTAAGTTCTGCTACTAGGTCTATCACAAACTTACTTTAAGAACATCACTTGAGCCCTCTAGTGACAGAAGATAGTCCCCAAAGGCATTCCAGTCATGTTCTCTTGCCCATCTGCCAAGCCAACACCACAGAGGAGTCAGACCAAGGATAGAACTGACCAATGTCCCATTGAAAGGAAAGGCACTTAGAACCACCCTAGTCTCTCCAATTTTATTATAGGACGTGTGAGGAGGGGAGGGAAGTGACAGGTGACAGGAGTGAGCTGAGGGCCCTCCCCCAACATAAGCTTCAAGATATAGTTGTGTGTGTTGGGGGGGGGGGGGTCAGGGAAAGGCTTGAGATGAAGATCAGAAAGCCAAGGCGATCAGTGCCTTACATGGGACAAGGATTGCTCAGTGTGCAGCGGGCCCTCCCGGACCCGCACGAGGGGAAGAGCCTACTAGGCGGCAAGGCTGAGTCTCTGCTGACACTGGGTGGCTCATGGGGCTGGTTATGCCATCCAGGCCTGGAAGCCGGGAGACAGACTCCGGTGCCACCCTCCCTGTGAGGGGCATGGGAGCACTGCCTCCCGGAAGGACACAACTTGGTTGAGCTCACTGGCTCATGCCTCCTTGGGTCTGGAGATCAGAGAGTGAGACATTTTGGTCTGAGAGGCTTTCTTTTTCACCTCAGTGAAGATGGGCAGGGGGAGAGGTTGGCTGCTGTGCAAAACAAAACCCTCTAAAATCGAGACAGGCTGAGTCTCATCTCTTCCACTCAGTGACCTTGGGCACGTCACTTTACTTCCCTGAGACTCAGTTTCTTCATCTGCAACAGGGGAACAATTAATCTCACAGGTTTTTGGGGAGGATTAAATGAGAAAATACGAGTCACATTAACAGAGTGCCCCCGCTGGAGAAGGCTTGGAATGGACACTTCAGGGGCAGATGGGAGAACTCAGTGGAGGGCAGGCCTGGGAGTGTGTCTGAGGAGATGTCTCTGCCTTCCTCTCCCAGGTTTAAGAGTGAGCCTCTGTGGGGGCAGGCGCTTGGGGAGCAGGCATGGCTCCAAGGCTTTAATGAAAGCCCAAGGAGCACTCATGGGCCTGAATGGGGAACAAGGAAAGGGTTCGGGGTACATTGGCCTTTTTTAAAAAGCTGGAAGGAAAGGAAGAGAGGACTGTTTCTTCCTGGAGGTGCAGCTGCAAAGACATCAAGCTGGACCCATCTAGGATTTCAGATCCAGCCATCATGGGGCTGCTGCTGCGGGAAGACACGGCCCCTTCTTTCTCCTCAGCACTGGGGTTATCAAAAATACCTACAAACTGTGAGAAACTTCACATAAAAACACTTTTCTGCATATAGAAAAAAGACTGGCTGTGGTCAGTTGGTTGGGATGTAGACCAAGTCCTTAAGAGAGGCTAAGGAGGGTCAGTGGCCACTCGGTGGTGGGCAAGCTGGTCTGGGCTGCCCCGACAGCTGGGGCAGCACCAGCTGGGGTGGGGGGTTGGGCCGTGTTCTTTGGCTGAGCTACACTTCTGTGGAGCCAGGGTCTGAGGGGCAGGAGGCGGGCTCCAGTCGTCCCAGTGCAACCCTTGCTGGGGTAGGCATTTGGGGGTGCGTTGGCCCTGGGCCTCAGGAACCCCTCAGTGGCCTCCCTTGCTAAGAGCAGAAGCCTACTTCACAGTGACCCTCTCCAGTCCCAAAGTAGGTGCTGGGGTCCTGTCGTTAGGTTGGACTGAGTGGTGTGGGGAGTTGAGGTCCTGGGTACAGCAGATTCTCCTTCCGAAGGATGGCTTTGCCCTGAACCTCCAGACGGCTGTCTCCAACTGAAACTCACCCCACCGGGGGACACCAGGCAGAGGAAGACAGCCAGGAAGGAGGCTCCAAACAAGAGTGCTTCCCGGGCAACCTTTCCTTAGCCCCCAGTCCAGGGTCCCCTGATGTTTCTTCTGGGAGGTGGGGACTGTAAGGAGAGAGAGGTGGCCCAGGCTTCCTAGCACCACTCCTCCCTGATCTTCACCCCACAAGGACCTGGACTATGTGCCCGAGGGGGTGAGGTCCAGGGAGATGACCCAAGGCCCCGTTTCCAGTGTCCTGAGCAGCTTCTGGAACCATATGGGTAGTAAAGGGCTAATGGTGGCAGCTGGAGCCAGAGGCTCATCCGTCCAGTCAGCCCAGGCACCCCCCTGTCTCCCCGTCATTGACCTCAGGTCCCATGGGCAGCCTGGGAATGGCAGGGGTGGGAGTGTGAGGACCAGGGGCTCCGGGCCTGAGGGGCCTGGCTTCAGCTCCGGAAGCCTTTCCGTCAGCGCCCCCCACTCCTGCCTGGTCTCCTACGGCCTGAGGGCACACTAGGGCTGGAGGAGGGGCAGGCCACGCCGAAGGCCCTCCTTCAGGAACTGCATATAGGTGGCTGTGGACGGGTCTTCAAAGGTGGATGAGAAGCTGAAGACGTTGTTCTCAACATCCTCGGGCTTCATGGAGGTGATGTCCAAGAAGTAGTTGGCATTAATGTGGTGGACCTGGGAGAGGGGCTGGGTGAGGAGAGCGAGGGGTCTGGCCCTTCCCCCCTCCCGCGTCTGGGCACACAGGACACTCTGCCTGCAAGCTCCCCCACACCCCATCTACTGGTGAGAACCTAACGCCTCTCCCCTTCCCCCAGCCCGCCCCCACCCCTTCTTCTCCTCTGCTCCTGTGACCCTGAACTCCACACTTCCTTCCGCCAAAATTCCTGTCCCGCTGCCTCTCACCCTGGCTGGCCAGCTCCTTAAGGGCAGGTGCCCGGCACACGAGCCAAGAAACAAGTGGACAAGCAGGAAAGCGCAGTGCCCAGGCCGGGTTCTGTCCGCCCGGCTCCAGCTCCGTGATGCCGGGGCTCTGCCAGGGCCGGGCCTCACCGGGCTGAGCACCAGTGAGCCAGTGGCCCTCTTCCGGGCCAGCCTCAGCTCTTGCTCCCCTTGTTGAGAGCCTGGGGAAGCTGATGACCCTCCCACAGCCTTCAGTCCCACACTAACTGTCCCTCCGGACTCAAAGGGTAAGGGGCAGGAGATTCTGAGGCTCACGTGCAGACCCGGTTTCAAAACCAGCTGCACTTCTTAATCGTTCAACTTCCACCAAGTCTCTGGACCTTTTTGAGCCTCAGTTCCCTTGTTTGTAAAATGGGCACTCGTGATCGTTCCTCTCCCAAAGCTGTGTGAGACCCCAGTGAGAGGCTGTGTGTGAGAGCTTGTCGGGGCCCCTGGGGAGAGGTAGGGTCTTGTGGCTTGTCTCGGCCTGGGGCCCCCTGGTCCCCTCTGCTTGTCACGAGGCCTGGCCCCTCCTTCCTCCTTCCTCCTTCCATCCCAGAGCTGGCCACAGTGGTCCAGGGTGAGCTTTCCCTCCCAGGCCACGTTCCTATCCATTCTGCTGCTAGCCTGTGCTCCTGGCTTCTCAGTCCCCAAAGGGCTGTCGAGGTCCCCCTTCTTGTGGGAGTGTCTCAACCCCTGCAGGGGGCAGGCAGAGTGGCCGTGACAATTCTTATTTTACAGGTGGGCACAAGGGAGGCTCAGACCGGCTAGGAGAACAGCAGGAAGCGGGGGAGCCAGCCGGGAAGCCTGAGGTCTCTAAGTCCGAGTCCCTGGCTGGCTTGCGGCTTCCCCTCCCCCACGCGGCCCGGCCCGACTGGGGGAAGGTACTGGGGGCGGCCTACCACGGTGCCGTTGGGCAGACAAATCATCATTTCCACGGGGAAGCTGTACTTCTCCAGGTGCAGGTCAGCTAGCTTCTTGTGGGAGGGGTTCTCCTGGCTGTCCTGTGGGGACACATGGCACACCCCTGCTGCCTCTGCTGCGGGCCCTGTCCCCGGGGCTCCCGTGGGGCTGTTCCCACCCCCCACCACTCACCTGCAGGTCTTCCAGCTCCTTCACCAGGGACCAAGTGCTGATGAAGCTCTCGTTGAGGAGGGCGATGATGGGCGAACTTTCCAGGACAGTCTCCCGGAGAGTCCGCCCTGAACCTTTTCGGGGGACAGCAAGGCCAGAAGGGTGAGGCCAACCCATGTGTCTTACTGGGTTTTCCATCAGCAACAACGCTCATGGGGTGTAGGGCTGTCTGTGCGCCCCAGTAAAGTAACAGATTCAAAGAGCCTGCCGCAGGGTAGGTGCTAAGTAGAGGGTCGCTGTGATTACAGTCAGCGACATTGGGGTGTCCTGGGCTGAGATGGGGTGGTGGGGGACTGAGGGGAGGCAGACAGACGGACAGCAGCCTCAGCCCAGGGACCTGCAGACAGTGACAGTTTCTTAAATTCACAAAACTCTAGGACCCAAGGCCTCCACATAGGTTATTCTACCTAAAACTCCTTTCCTCCTGCCACTTGATAAATTTCTACTCCTCCTCCAAAATCTCAGCTATGGTCACTGTCCCTGAGTTGCCTCCCCGGTCTTATGCCACCCTGGACCATGCCCCGTGTGACGCTCACCACGCTTGTCCTCATTCGATGCCCGCCTTCTACACACACGGCTCCCCAAGGACAGGGACATGACTCCAGCACCCAGCCGACGGGCCTGGCGCAGGGGGTGCCCGGGGTGTTTGTGGATTGACTGGATGCGGGCAGGGGCACGGTCTTACTCATCTTTGTACCCGCTGTCAGACACCCCAAATCTCTGTATCCCATAGATTCTTAAGTTCATCTTCTGAATAAGTGAACGTATGGCCAGCCTCCGGCATTGTTCTCTCTCTTATTTGGGTGCGTCACTTCATGGAGCACGGGCGTTCTTATACCCAAGAACAGAGTTGTTACACAACTCTGGGAGGTAAGCGTATTAGCCCTAGAAAACTAAGGCTCAGGGTGGGGAAGCCACTTGGCCAAGGTCTCCGCGCTGCAGATGGCCAAGTGGGGCTCTTCCTACTGTGAACAGCAGCTTCTTCTGAGCTTGGCGCAGAACACCCCCACACCCCTGCCCTGGGTAGTCCCCAAGGCCCCCATGCCCCGACGGGACAGCCCCGTTGGTCTCAGAGCCTCCTGCATCCCACCAAGCGTGACGTCTCCCCCCATTCTCTCAGCCTGGCAGGGTCTCCCTCACCTCAGCAGGACTGGTCATCCAGGGCCCCCCACAGCAGAATGGAGTGCACCAGCTTGTTCTTGGCCTTGGCTTGGTCGAAGGCCTCAGTGAATGGCAGATAGGTGACCTGGGGCCAAAGGGAGACGCGGAGAAGCTACTGCGGGCAGCTAGGTTCCGACACAGGAGCTGTGTGTGACGTGTGTGTTTGTGGTGTGAGTGTGTAACTGTGCATGCTACAAACTCTGTGTGTGTGTGTGCATGTGTGTGTGAGTGAGAGAGAGAGAAAGAAACGGGCTGGGCCAGGGGATGCCTCCTGCCAAGTTTGGAACGGCAGAAAAGAGGCTCCACTGGTACAGGCTGGGCCAGGCAGGGAGGTGGTCTCAGCAGCAAGCCCTGTACCCAGCCTGGAATCAGGTGCCCCCCCGCCCGCCATTCCCACAGCCCCAGCCACACAGAGCTCGCCCCTGGCCCTCACTCCCATCCAGCCCCACCTTCTTGAAGGGGTACATGGCCACCTCCAGGCGCCGGGCAGCCTCCTCCCAGCTCAGCTCCTGCTGCCACTTGATCTCCTCAAACACAAACTGGAGGGGCTCCCCTGAGGGAGGCCGGCTGTCGATCATGTTGCCGTCCTCATCCAGGATCATGGAGGGCACCGACGGGCCCAGGGCCTCCAGCTCCATCTAGGTCCCGGATCAGGAGAGGGTGCCATCAGTGAGGGGATCTCAGAGGTGGGCAGGAATCCTTGACAGACCCTCAAAGATACCCCATTCAAGGCCAAAGTCGAGGAACTGAGGCCCAGGGCAAGGCAGGGCCGCCACCGGCCTGCGGTGAGTCTGGGACAGATTCAGGGTCCGTCCAGGGCTCCTTCCACTGCATGAGGCCACATGAGGGCTGATGGCAGCTGCTGGCTTTTTTATGCCAACACATAGATCAGGTAGAGTCTCAGAAACCTGCTTTGGGAACAGCTGGCCTCAGCCCAGCAGGAGCTCTATCCTTCACCCAGACTGCCTGTGGCCTCCAGCCCTGCGGACCTGGGTCAGGGCCCTTTGTGTGCTCACCTGGGGGATGTAGCCAATGTCCACCTCCATGTTGCTGCTCTCACTGGCCCCATACAGCCACTCCATGTCCACGTTCAGAGACCTGACAGTGGGGGGGTTGTGGGGAGAACACCTTCATCACCAAGGCCCACGTCAACCTTCTCTGAGAGCACACAACCCTCCCCATTTTACAGATGAGAACACTGAGGCTTGATAAGATGAACCCAAGGTCTTGGGGCCACTGGGACTCCGACCACAGAGCCTGGGCCCCCTTCTGTCCCTGGGCTGCCTCCTTAGAAGCACAGCAGCCACACCACGCTCAGCAGGCCCAGCCCCTTACAGTTCACAAAGGGCTTTCACAGCCCTGTCTCACACGCTGCCCATGGCTTTTTGAAGCGGAAAGATCATCAGTGTCTCCCGCAGGACACAGAGAGGGGCAGACGTGACAGCCTGGTGCCTGCCTCCCTGAGCCAGCCTCCCAGGCTGAAGTCGGGCCTCACCACATGGCATCTGCAGATCGGCCACATGAGGGCGCCCCAGGACCGACAGCCAACCTCCTCCGGCCGGGTGAGCAGGTACCAGAGGAGGTGGACAGCCCGTGGTCCTGGAGACAGGCTCAGGAGCAGCCAGTCCTGGGGCTGGTCATTTGCCCGTGCTCTGTTTCACCCAAGCCAGGACCCCCACCTCCAGTCCTGGGGTGCAGGCAGATGTGCTCGGGGCTGAGCCTGTGCAGGCGAGGTGGGGAAGGGGGCTTGCTTGCTGAGGGAAGGGGGAGGAAACCACTCCTGCTTCTGGGGGCAACTTTCTCTTTCCAGGCTCTCCCAACGATCCCTTCACTCGTGCCCGGGAGCCATTCTCCTGTCTAGCAGATGAAGAAACAGGCCCAGAGACGGCCAGCGCCCTGCCCACAGTCATGCTACGGTGGAGACTTAACTTTGGGGCTCTCAGCTCCCAGCCAAGCTCTTGTCCCTGTCCTGGGTCACTCAGACCCACTAGGCAGCCACTTGCTATCAGGGAGGAATCTGGAAAGACATGAAGCCGGGCCTCCTGGTCCCATGCTCCCCGGACAAGAGGCTGACCCTAAGCCGGCGGGGCACGCAGGCAGGTGGCTGGCATGGAGCCCTCCCGAAAGGCCCTTCCCTCCACCCCCCAGGGCCTGTGGGAGCAACTGCAGGCAGTCAGGGCCTGCCCCTAAGGACCACATGCGCTGCTCCCATTGCCTGGCTAAACCCTCCTCACCCCCGTCCCCTGCCCCACCCAGGTCTCTGCTTCCATGTCTCTTCCTCTGGGAAGGCTTCCTGGACTCTAGTCCCTGCCCAGCTGCCAGCACTCGGGGGCTGTGCACAGGCTGAGGTCACGGGTCTGTGGGAGGTCTGTCACCAGTGTGAGGGTGTTAGGCTCCTGCTTAGGGGACAGTCTGCTGCACTGGGTCCCAGGCACAGAGCTGGCCATCCAGGCCAACTGGGACATGGTTGCCAGATGATGGAATGACCCACCTCCGCCCACCTCAAGATGCCAGCTCCTGGGTCGCCTCCAGGCCCCTTCCAAGAGAGGTGCCTCTGGGGAGCAAAGGAGGGGCAGAGACGGAGGGGGCCTCTGGGCCCCTGCACCTGAGCTCCTGGAGCTGGGAAGCGGGGAGAGTGGGGCCAACTACAGTGAGGTGCAGGGCTGGGTCAGGGCCAAGGCTCCCACCTGTGGTTGGGCACGAAGAGCCGGAAGTCTCGGATGTGAGTGGCATCTTTGGAGAGAATGATGTGACCGGTGAACTGGCCGGGTGAGAACCAGAAGGGGAAGTCAGGCGGCTCACTGAGCTGGAACTCGGCGTGGATCCTGCGGGGAAAGGAGCCTGGCTGGGAGCAGCCCCTGCTGAGCCACGGCCCACCCTCCTGCTTTGGTGCCGAAGCTGGGGAGCCCTTGGCCAAACTCTTGAGGGGAGGACAGGGCTAGGCAGGGGAGGAGGGAGAATGTGTGGGGCAGGGAGAAGCCACGAGGCCTTCCAAGCGCTGCCCATCCTCAGGGACCAGGTCACACGCAGCCTTCCCCGCAGGGCTCGCTTGACCAGCCCTCCTCTGCGCCCTCACAGCTCCGCGGGCTGTGTGCGCGCCGGCGTCACAGCTCCTCCATGCCCCCTTCTGGGTGGATAACCATCAGGGCTGCCAGCCTCATGCTAAGCATGCCCCGAGCTTTCCCCCTGCCCCCAGGAGGAGGCCACCACCACCCCCTCCACAGATGAGGAAACCGAGGCCCAGAGAGCCAATGTGGCTTGCCCAAAGCCAGAGAGTGGCTGGGGGCTTCTGGGCGGGCCCTGCCCTCACAGGGCCCTGCCCTTCCATGCTTCGCTGGGGTCCCCAGCCTGGCTGAGAGGCCAGGAGGGGTGTCCGAGGGCTACACACCGGAACATCACAGTGTAGTAGAAGTCGCTGATGGCCGTCAGGCAGGCGACGGCCCCCTGAGGGGCAAAGCGTGTCTTCACGAAGGGCCGCGGGTGGAACATGCTCAGGAGCCGGTGGATGATGACCTGGGGGGCGGGGGGAGGGGCAGTGAAGACCCGAGTGAGCTCGCTGGGTCCGGATCCCCCAGGAGCGCTCTGGGCCTGTAGGCCGGGGGCCCTGAGAGGGCGCCGGGGTCCAGGCGCTGAGCCAGTGCAGGGCAGAGGCAGAGGGGGTCATGCCTGGCTGGGGCTGCAGCTGGGGGGATACCCTCCCCCCAGGGCTCACCGTGGGCGGCCCTCACCTCTTTGCCCTTGGGCGGCGGTGGGTAGAAGCGGTTGTTGGACAAGTAGCCGGTGAAGACGCTCAGCTCGCTGGGGACGATCCACCAGGGCTCCCCGAGCTCCACCTGGCCCCGGGGGGGCAGGAAGGGCCGGAAGTGGCGGGCGGCGAACACCGCGCTTGGCAAGGCTGCAGTCGTCCAGTTGCGGAGGCCGGACAGGGCCAGGCGGGAGACCTGGGGGGGAGGGGAAGCCAGAGCTCTGGGGTGCCGAGAACCATGATGGGGTGGGGGTCCCCACTCCACGCCTGGCTGGAGGTCTCCAAGTGAAGGGAGGTGTGAGACCCGGGGGTGCTTTTGTCCTATGGCCAGAGGCCGGGCACTGTCCTGCCAGAGCCGAGGCTCCCCTCAGCTCCCCTGGCCCCCAGCAGCACCTCCTTGGCTGCCTCAGGCGCAGCCCAGGCCAGAGCGACGGGGCCGGCTGGGACTGACGAAGGGGGAGGCGCGGGAGGCGGAGGCTCTGTGCAGGGGTCCTGCCGGTCTCTTCCCTCCCTCGTCAAGCCCAGTCCCAGCGTTCCAGGCCTCATGGACACATGGTCCTGCCTCTGTGCCAGCTGGCCTGAGTGCCCCCCCGCCTGCCACCCCCTCCACCAGCCTCGCCTTCTCCCTGACCTTCTTCTCTCCAAGTCTCCTCCTGGGGCTCATGTCCCACTGAGGAGGCTTTGGGGAGAAGTCTGAGGAGAGAGGTGGACACCACCTTTTGGGGGAAATCTGTGGGGTAAGGAGCAGGATGCGCCTGCCGAGAAGGGGAAGGAAGGTCTCCCCCGGAGAGTCCCCCGTACCACGCAGCCGGGCACCTGGCATGCCCGGCGTCCCTCAGCTGTTTCCCTGTCAGGAAGGCCCCGTCACCTTCAGCAGAGCTGAAGCAAGGGACAGGCCCATCTGTCCCCAGCTCTGGGCCACCGAGGCATGACCTAGGGCACGTCCTCTGCTGGCAGCTGCCCCTTCAGCGCCCCTCCCCGCCCCTCCACGCCACAGGCAGGAGTCCCACGGAGGCATCGGCCGGGAGGACAGCACGTTCCGGGGCCCTTCAGGGGTGCTCCGCCACTAGGGAGCTGCCAGGGGTCCGAGGGCATCAGGCTCCCTCTCCCTTCCCCGCCTTCATGGTGGTGGGGGGCCAGGCCCGCCGGGAGGAGGGAGATCCTCGGGGCTACCTCCAAGAAGACTGAGCAGGTGGGGGGTCTCCAAGCTGGGCAGGCTGTGCTGGGCCATGGGGAGCTGCCTTGCCCCCGGGGTCCTGCCACCCCGCAGGGGAGCTGCCCACAAAAGGGGGCTGCGCTCTGTGGGGAGCTGCTCCTGACCCATCTTTCCTCCAAGTGCAGCACCCGGGCACCCCACCAGTCCTGCCCTGTCCTCACGGCTCTGGGGGGGACTCATCTATTCAGACAACTTCCACCACCAAATCTCCCTGCCAACCTTCCCTCCCAGATGCTCCGTGGGAGACCAAACCCGTGTTTCCAACCTCACTTACTGGTCAGCCCCAGGCGCCTCGACTTCAGTGTGTCCAGACTGAGCTCATTCGCTCCCCACCAGGCCAAGTCCTTCCTCCGGTCCCCATGGGGCATCCTGTGCTTGGTCACCATCCAGAAGCCTGAGTGCCCCACCTCCACTCCCCTCCCCTGCTTTCCATTAGTAGCCATGCCCTGTCTTCCTTCCTTTCCCACATCCTCTAGGCTGTCCTAGGAATCACCACTGACTCCCCCCCACTGCCTCCTCTTCCCCGCTGAGAACCAGTCTTCTCGTCCCCCATTTCTCCCCAGCCTGCGGAGCATCCGAGCAGCTGACCGGGGAGCCCTCACGTTTCAAAAATTCTCTTTGGTAATTTGCTGCTGCAGAATGAAGGCCAAAGTCAGGCGACAAAGGCCCTTTGCAGTCTGGCGACTTCTCTTCCAGCCCCACTGACCGGGACGCCCCTGCCTGTGTCCCATGGGCTCTGGGTCCTGCCGCACCAGCTCTCTGTCCGCAGGCGACTGGCCCGGCACTTCCTGCCTTCAGACCTCTGTTCATGCTGCGCTGGCCTTTCACAGGAGACCGAAAGTGAGTAGGTGTGGGCTGGACTAAGCAGAAAAGTTGCTCCTGGCAGAGGGAACAGCATCCAAGAGGGCCCACAGCTGGAAGAAAGCCTGGACATCTGGAGGGGCTGGAACAGAGCAAGCTGAGGGGGGAGGGCGGGGAAGGCAGGAGGGTGTGGGGGTGCCTCAGGGTCAGGATGGGCTTGAGACCTTGGCCAGGAGGTCTCAGGTTGGGGCAGGGCCACTCAGGAGAGCATTTATCAGGCACCCTCCTCCTCCCCACGACCCCGTGCTGGGGCTGAACCTCAGGTTTGGTTCATCAGAGATCAGCACAGCACCTGTCAGGTGCCGGGAGCCTGAGGAAGCACAGAGGTTATGAGTCACAGGCCTTGCCCTCAAGAAACTCACAGCCTGGGGCGGGGGTAGGGGAGGAGAGACCGACTTGAGCAAAGTAATGACCCTACATGCGGCTCCGGCCTCAATCCTGCCTCCAGGGCCCACACTGCCTCCTCTTCCGCCTCTGCCTCACCTGGCTCAGCCCGCTCCTCCTGCAGTCTCTACCAGATGGCACTGCCTCCAGGAAGCCAGTCCAGATTTCTTCTGGGTTAGGGGCTCATGCTTATCCCTCCTGCACCAGACTGTGTCTCAAACCACAGGGTCAGCATCACACCCATTTCTGGAACCCCCAGGGTCTGGCACACTGGGGGCACAGAGGGCAGCTAATAAAGGCAGGCAGGGAAGAGGCAAAGAGAAGCCTATTCTCAGGAGGTGAGTGCACGCAGGTGCATGCGGTCCCACCAATCACACTCACCCCCAGGAACCCGTCTTTGCTCTTGGTCATGGACTCCGGGATCAGAGGCTGGAATCGGGCTTCTATGGTGAGCGTCTCCTCGCTGGGGTCAAGGGGCAGTTCCTCCTCTTCATAGCTGGCCGCAGGCGTTGACCCTGGGAGGCACAGTTGCTGGAGAGGGGCCGGCCCTCTGGCTGCAGCCCTCTCTTCTCTGGGGAAGTCCACCCTCTCGCCCCCACCCGCACTGGAAGGTGATTTAAGGGAGCCAGGCTTAGAGCTGGAGTAATGGTTAACAATGACCAAAGTAACAACCAGTAAGTATCACACTTTAGTTTCATCGTAGTCCTGAGAGGCAAACAATAACATCATTACCAAGACCATTTTACACATGAGAGAGTGGAGGCTCAGAGAGGTGAAGTCACTTTCCCAAGGTCACACAGCTAGGGAGTGGGGGGAGGGGTCAGGGTTCAAACCCCGGCTTGTTTTCCTCTAAACCTACAATCAACCATGACCCTCTTCTGAGGGCATTGTGATCTCAGAGACTCTGCTTCCTTAAAGGCTCAGGATCCAGATGATCTCGGCCCTCTGAGGGACACAGCCCCTCACCAGCTGTGCGATTTGGTCAGTGGCTTGTTATGAGGATTGGATGAGATAATCCGCATGTTGTTAGCACCAGGGTGGTAGAGAGTGAACCCGTAATAAACTTGAGCTGTGTCAACTACTACCAGAAGATTCAGGGTTGCGGGGCCACGGAGCTAGGGCTCAAAATGAATTCTTCTGACTTCACCCAGGGCCAGGCTGGCTGGTTGCCCCGGTTCCCTACGTTGTATGAACACAGTCCGAGATGAACTTGGTGCTGGGCCCACCAAGGGCAGCATCTGGGCAAGGCGGCTGCCTCTCCCAGTGGCTGGGGTCCCAGCACCAAAGACAAGCTACTGTCTGGGGCACGGAAAAGAGAAGGCACAGGCTGGGCCTCATCTGCTCTGCTCCAGGCCGAGGTCAGCTCCGTTTCCTGGATGATTTGGGGTAACTCCGTCAGCCCCTCTGGTGTTCCTACATGGGCAATTGAGGCCATGCTGCCCTGCATGTCCCTGTTCTGGGGGCCTCTTGAAGAGAAGAGAACCACTGAAAACAAATGAAAGCAAGGAACTGTCTTGGTGTCCTGAAGCTCTGAGAGAGACAGCCAACGCCATCAAGAACTCCACCTCGGGAGGGAGGAGACTCGCTTCTCCCCAATTTTCTGGGTGGCCCTGTCTCCCCATCTGAATAAGGAGGGGATGACCTTGACTTCTCAGGTCTTTTCCGGCCCGAGGTATGCCCAGTCTGAGACCTTTCAAGTGTGGAGGGAGTCCTGATGAAGGTTTAGCGAGAAAAGAAGCCTCTTTCCAAAGGGGTGACTGGTGGAAGGGAGGAGCCCCGGACACCTCTAAGGGGTCAGACAGTGGCAATGCTTCTCATGGCTGCTGTCCCCGGGCAGGTCGGTGGGACAGAGATGATGCTTGCCATCTTCTGGCGAACTGATGGACAGGCCACCTGGGAGCACTCAGAGAGATTCTTACATAGGAATCATCAGAATCCTTCGGGATGCCTTTCTAAACCGCATATGCCCAGAATCCTCAAACCTACTGAATCAGAATCCTAAGGGGCTAGAGTCAGGAAGCTGTCCTTTTAGTCAGCACGCCCCAACAGCAACTCATGCAAAGCCCTTTTCTGAAGAAATCACGGTTATTTCTGCATTTGTAAGCTGATGTTGCAAAACTTGCCAAAGAGCAATCTGGAAACCTCAGAGGAAGGGAACAGTTAGAACGTGCAAGCTTATTCTTCGCCTTGCTTTTTCAAATATTTTACTCTTATCACAGATAATTATTAATACCCATGTCCAGCATGTTATGGTCTTTTAGTTTTTTTCATAAAAACTTTTATTTCCTGATTTCTAAGTAACTCATCACAGACAATTCATAAAACTTTTAAGATATAAAGAAAATTAAACATACTCATCACTGTGCCAACCAGACAGGTTGCTTCTGTTTCCTACACAGATTTGAAGTTTTGGGCTTCGTTTTATTTTATGTTTTCTTTTCCCAAAACTTGGTCCAGTTTTGCACTCCTAGCGGCCGAGGTGGTAAGGGAGGGAGAAAAAGATTTATGTGAAAAAAATTACTGGTGCCTTCGAGCCCAGCAAGCTTGTCCAACGTGTCGTTATGAGGGAACTCACTCCCTCCGTCCACAAAAGAGGACAAGGAGGTGGCTGGGTAGATGTTCTATGAAGTGTTTGCAGAATAAGAGGTCAAGGCCAAGCCACGTGAGGCTGACCTGTTTACTTGCCCATCTGCCTTCACTGCCAAACTCAATGGCACTAAGAGACACTGACCCACATCTGCTCCAGGAAATTTGCATTTTTCATCTGACCCTCCTCCTCTGGCAGGGACTGTGGCCACGGGACCAGCAAGTGGCCGACCTACCCAACCCCCACTCTGAGACACAGAAGGCCCATCACTGGCCTCTGGGGCTCACTCACCTGTGAGCAGTTGGCATCTCCTCCTTGCCTTTCCCATCTACTGACCTACTTACACCCAGTTACTCAGATAACAAGATCCCAAGTTCAAGAGATGTCACAAGAAGTTGGAGAGAAATGGACACAGAGGTTGGGGTGTTGGTGAGACCATGAGAGTAACATTTAATAATTTGTGAGAATATTTCAGCACCTCATCTTTAAAAAAAAAAATCACTGATTATAACTAGATAAAAATGTTTTCACTGGACAGGCTAGAAATCCAACACCGAAGCAAGAGTTAATCGTTAGTGATACGGGGAAGCGCTCCTGTCTACTGAGCAGCTACTGTCTACTGGTCACTCTGCAGATTTTCTCTCTAATCCTCAAACCTGTGAACTGGTGCAGGACCTGGAGCCAGATGGCCCTGGTTCTAATCCTAGCTCTGTACCTCCCTGTGCCTCAGTCTCCCCAACTGTAAACAGGGGAATTAGGACAGCAGCTACGTCCCAGGACACTGCGAAGATTAAAGAGAGAACTCACGTGAAGGGCCTCCAGTCATGTTTAGAGGCGGGCAGGGGGTGTTAACTCGTATTTGCCCTTGAGAACGGGCTCAGGTGGTGCCGGGCAGCTCGCCCGAGCCACCAGCTGGGAAGGGTCAGAGCAGAGAGGACCCCAGAGCTGCCAGGGTCCCTCATCTCCCTCTCTAGGTGGCCCTCCTGCTCAGAGCAGACACAGTGGCCAAGAAGCTGAGGGCCATGACTCAGGTGCCCCCCTCCCCAGGCCCCAGCCCCTCCTGGTACCTGTCAGCTTCTCAGCAATGGGCTTGAACTCCTCGGGGCTGATGTACATATCCCGGTCTGTGTCCAAGGAGGAAAAGAGAAACAGGCCTTCCGTCCCCAGGGCCTTCAGCGCGGACTCCTGCTTCGAAGGAAGGAGCTCCATTGAGCGCCGTGTGGATACCCAGCTGGGGTCCCAAACAGACAGAGGGGGCAGTGCCCAGCACCATCTTCCTCAGTTCTCCCAAAACTTCCCAGTCCACCCATCCTAATGTCACCTCTGCACCATCCCGGAGCCCCAGTCCCCTCTGGGTCCCTGCTGGGCCCTGCTTCACTCTGCTCCTTCATCCACTATCCATCAGGCCCAAGGCTGTGCTAGTCTCCTTCTATCTATCCCGTCCCCATGTCACATTCTTCCACCAGCATCCTCTCCTGTCCCCCCAGCACTGCCCCAGCCACCACCAGACTCTCCCCGGTGCCAGCTTCACTCCTACTGTCCAAACCACTGCTGGGACCGCCCCTTGGGTCTGTCCCAGGCCCTGCCTCACACTGGGCCAGTGTTCTGGCCTTTCTGCACAGTCCTCCCAAGTCTGCTCGACCCCCCCACCTCCCTCCCTTTCATGCCACCCTCCCCGGCCCACCAGTCCCTACTTTCCATCCCGCCCCTTCCCCCAACCCGGCCTCCCGGTCCCCTCCCCCCTCCCTCCGAGCCCCCACCCTCCCCCTCCGAGCCCCCCGCCCCCTCCGGACCCCTTCCCCCGCCTCCTCCCAGTCCTCCCCCAACGCCGCCCGGACCCCGACCCCCAGAGCCCAGGCCCCCCGCGAGCCCCGCGCCCGCCCTTCCCACCGAGCCGGACCTGCCGCGCGGCCGCCTGGGCCTCGTTGTGGCGGGCGTAGGCTCGGGCGGCGGCGGCGGCGGCGGCAGCGGCGAGCAGGGCCCCGAACAGCGCCAGGGCGCGGGCACGGCGGGGTGCGGGCGGCGACGCGGCGGGGTGGGGGCCGGGCCGGGAGCCGGGCGGCTCGCGTTCACCCGGCGCTGCCCGGCCCATGGCGGCTGCGGGGCGGCGGACTGGCGACGGCGGCGGCTGCGGGGCGGGGCGGCCTCCCGGCCGCGGGGCGGGCGCGGGCGTGGGCGGGGCCGTGTCCGGGGGCGCCCGGGGGTGTCCGTGCGGGGTCGCCGGGGCCTCCCTGCCGCCCGCCCTCCAGCCCTTCCTGCAACCCGGCTCGCAGTATGAAAGCGGGCCTCCGCGTCCCGTCCAGCCCCGCGGAGGCCTGGGAGGCGGCGGGGCGGGAGGAGGGGAACCGGGAAGGGGTGGGGAGTGTCCGCCACCTTGCCCGGGAGGGGACCCGGGGCCACCAGGCTTCGTGTCCCCCTCTGTTGGCAGATGTGAGGGAGGCCGTGGGGGGGCACCCCACCCTGCATCCTTATCCCACCTGCTTTCTAAACCGTCTTCAGTCCTCCAGAAGAATAAAAACTTGAAAGAAAGTTCTACCCCTACTCCATTCCCTTCAGGGTCCAGCTGGACGGCGACCACTGCACATTTGTGGGGGGGCGGGGCGGCTACCTGTACCAGGTCACACGCAGGTGCTGCGGCCCTGAAACCCCTCACCTGAGGGACCAGAGTGTCCTCACCTGTAAGGGGGGGAGGGGTCAAAGAGGCCCTCCCTGTGGATTGTGGTGTGAAAGAAATCCCTGGATTGATGGGGCTGGCAGCCCCTTGGCACAGGCAAGGCCAGACTGTAACCTACCAGCTGCCTCTCCTTTGCGGGAGGTCACACCATGGCCGGAGAGATTTCTCCAGAGAACAACTCTTGGCGTGCCTGGAGGAGGACCTCGGGGATGCGGAGTTTGAAGAAACACTTTAGGATCTGTCAGTACGTTTGGTTCCAGTCTCCAGAAGCCTTGGTTCCCCTAGGGCTCTCTTCCATCATTCCAAGGTCTCCAGGAGCCAGGGGATGGCTCTGTCTTTCCCAGGAGAGGGCAGCAACGGTTAAGCCTCTCTCTAAGACAACCCTGGCCTCAGGGGAGCCACCGCACCATCCTTAGAGACCCCCCGCCAACCCCAGGCCACGTGCACCTTCCAGGTCCCGGATGTTGGAGGGACCACTGTGTGCTGGACCTGGTGTTGGGAGCTTTATGTTCTTATTTGTGCTCAAGCAACCCGGTGAGGTGAGGACTGTTTGCCCACCCAGGTCTGAGTCCATTACTTTTGCCCAGCTGCCTCCCAGGAGATGGCCCAGCGGAAGGATAGGGGAGAGGACTTTCTTCTACCACCACTTTTGTCCTTCATGGATAACCAGCCATGACAGCACCCTGTGGGCGGGGCCCCAGCTTCCCAGAGCCCACAGGCTACCTGACACGTGGTAGGCACTCCAATGTCTTTTGGATGGATGACTCCCAGCGACAGAGATCTGTGGGCTCTGGACCTAGCTTTTGCCCAGAGCTCTGGCCCCAAAGCCTCAGGGGGCCCCACGGAGGGCCTGACATCTGCTGTTGGCTTCCCAAGGCTTCCGACGGTGCTACTTCCAACTCACTACTGCTGTTTGGGGACACCCTGCATACGACAGGTGCTCTTAGAAAACCAAGTTCTGCTCTATCAGGAAGCAAAGCTAACGGAGCACAAAGCAGGTTAGGAGGGGAAGATTGATGAGCCAAGGCCTCTGGAAAATAAATGACGGACGTTTTCTTTGCCAGAACACTTTTATTTCTTACACTTGGTTCTTATTAAAGACACAGACACCTGACTGATCTCCGTGGTCCAGGGCTGGGGAGATGGGTTGCTGGGACTGGGAGGGCGCCGGAGGAGGGTGGGTTTTCAAGACCTGACTTAGGTCAGTGAGCCTCCGGGAAAAGGATCCATGTTGGGACCCAGCTCTGGGAAGACAGCTCTGGGCTTTGGCAATGGAGCCGGACTTGGTGTCCCACCGGTGGCATCCTTCCCGGGAGGCTTGACTCCAAACCAAGAACCTTGGGCAAGGCCGGGCCTTGAGAGATTGGGCCAGGAGGGTTGCTCCCATCAGCGGTGGCACTGCAAGGGCGTTTTGGCACCTTGTCTCTGAGCCCTGGGTGGACAAGGGTGGTATTCGGGGGTAGCGGCAAATGGAAATGACATCACGGTAAGTGGCATGCTGGCCGTGTCCTTGAGGGGCTCCCAAGTGAGCCGGGAAATCATTCTTACATCTGCTCGACACCTATTTATGGAGGGTCTTCTATGGTTGGTTCTGGGCATCCATCAGAGAAGAAAAACGGACTCTCTGCTGTTCTAGACAAGTCGGTGGGGTCTATGACTCCCCCAACCCCATGGTCCCCAGAGGTAAGTGATCTGAGAGAGGGATGTATGCAGAGGAAGGAGCCTGGGAGGGTCAAGAGGGGCCAGAAGAGACTTCACAGAGTGGAAGGCCAGCCGGGTCTGAGTTCAGGAGGTCACCAGTCGGAGCACCAGGGGAAGATCATTCCAGGGGCAGGAGGAGCAGAGGCAAAGGCCTGGTGGCATGAACGCCAATGGCATTTCTCTGGAATGATGAGCAAACGCAGGGGGACCACATAGGAGTGTGAAGGGAGAGGGGGCAGGAAAGACAAGCTGGGGCTCCAAGCAATTGGTGACAAGCTTGGACTTTATCCTCAAGACAACAGAGTCATTCGACGAGTGGGACATCCAGCCACAGAGGTGCCCGTCCAGCTATGGAGGTGGGTCCTTCCCCTCCCTACTGTGTCCACAGCAGCCACTGGGGCAGGCAGTAGCATCTTCTCTTCCTCTTGCTGTTTCACTGGGGCAGACTTGCTGGGGAGGGGCCCCTGCTGCTCTCCGGGGAGAAGAGCAAATTAGGGTTTTCGATTCCAGCTCTAGGAGGATAATGACCTGGGGTTCCAGGAGATGGAAAGCCATCTGCTGCTGGGTTTTGTGCTTTTTCTCCAGCTCTAGGAACCTGGATAGGTAGAGGGTTTTTTCCCCCGGACCCCAACCCCTGACCTGTTGCTGCCCAATCACAGGACCAGCATTGGGAGCAAAATGCCACTTGGGAAAGGGGAGGCTTTAGCTGCCTGGACCACGGGAGTCTCCCAGCAAGTTCAGGTCCTACTGTGTGCCCGGAACTAGTCTAGGGTCCTGGCACACAGTGTGAAGACAGACGAGGTACTTCCTCTTTTGGAGCTGAATATTCTAGCAAGAGGAGAGAGGCGATACACCTGCAAAGAAGATGATTTCGGATAATGGTGACTGTGAAGGGGTGAGACAGGGAGGGTCAGGCAGCTTCCCGAGGACGTAGCATGTCCACAGCCGCCGGGATGGAAAGGAAAGAAGAGGCCAGCTCCCGGAGAGCAGAAGGGAGGGCCTCCCAGGCCCAGGGGCCAGCACAGAGGTCGTGAAGAGGAAACAAACTCTGTGTGTTCAGGAAACGTGAGGAAGGCAGGGCGGGCTGTGTGGAGGAACCGGAAGGGTCGGCGGGAGAGCGGGATCCGGGGCCCCAAGGACGTTCCAGGCCACGCAACAAACTGCCGGTGGATACGATAGAAACTATGGGAGGGTTTTAAACAGGACAGGGATGTGTCCTTTGTTTTTATTTTTATTACTTTCTTTTATTAAGCTTTTGTTTTAATTCCAGGGTAGTTATCTGATGTGTCTTCAAACAGACCTTTCCAATAGCCAAAAAGGAGAGATAACCCCCCCCACCCCGTCTCCACTGACGAGTGGATGAACAGAATGTGGCCGATCCACACAGTGGAGGTTTTGGGGCAATAAGGCGGAATGAGGCCCTGTGACCTACGACGACATGGACAAGGGTCAGGGACATCACACGGGAACAAAGAAGCCGCATGCAGAGACCGCACACCTACTGTAGGATTCCATGAGGGTGGCAGGTCCAGTAAGGCCAGTCCGGAGCCAGAAAGTAGATTCATGGTTGCCTGGCTCGGGAGAGGGGGTAGGGAGTGGCTGCAGATGGGCACAAGGCTTCTTTCTGGGGTATAAATGTTTTTAAAAGGACATTATGGTGATGGTTGTACAAATCTGTGAGTACATTACAAAAACACAAATTGTACACCTTTAGTGGGTGAGCTTTATGGCATAAACGTTATGTCCCGATAAAGCTGAGGTTTTCTGGGGTTTTTTGTTTTTAAGACTTTTCTGGTTTCCGGGTAGAGAGCAGACCGAGGGGAGCAGGGGTAGACAGAAGGAGTAGGGAGGCTGGTTCAGTCTCAGCCCGAAGCCCCTGGGTGGGGCGGGTCGTGCAGCCCATGTCAGGTACACGGTGGCGCCTTCCTTCCAGAGGTAGGAAAGCCTGTGCCCAAGGCCCAGGCAGCCGTGTGGACATTACCCTGAGCTGCCGCGCAGAAGGCAGTGTTGGGGGAGGGGGCGTGTGCAGGAGTCTGCAGCTGTGAGCGATGGGGACCATAAAGTTGCGAGTAACCAGCCTATAAATGACAGTAAAGCCACAGAAGTCAATGAGATCATTGAAGGAGAGAGAAGAGGCCCTTGGTCTGCCTGGCCTCAGCGGCTGGTACGTGGCCACAGATGTGGCCTTGCCTCCACGTGCTGAGTGGCTTCGGCTGGATTCACAGGCACAAGGCTGATGCCGTGATTACCCAGAAAAGAGATGAATTGTGACCAAAAAAGTCACGACTGCCTTTGGCTAGGCTCTTGTCCTGTCCAGGCAGAGAGACCTACTTCCTGGGGATAGGCAAGGCCCCCCAGGACTCTGCCCACGTGGACAGCTTTATTCTCAGCCCCACTGGCACAGGGCTGTGTCGCCTGCTTGCTACTAGAATCACCTGGCCACCCGGCGGCTCTGAAGCAGTCTGGGTCGAGCATCACTGGGCTGGAGCGAGTCCTAGCTGAGTTTTCCGGGGGCAGGGGAGTGGGGGTTCTGGAGTGCTGAGCAGGGAATAACAAATCAAGAAGAAGAATTTTTCCTCCTTATTAAAACACGCTTCCTCCAGTCCTGTCGCTCCTTCAGGACTGGAGGCCAAGCTCTCAAATACAAAGTCAGGCAAGTTTCATGCAAGCTGCAAAGAATGAGTGGGACATTTGGGGGCCTTCAAATGGTTAGGTCAGGCCCAGGAAGATGGTGCTGGGCCAACAGGCTTGAACTCTGCTCCTCATGTCCGCTCTGAACTGTGGCTGGGGCCAAGGAGAGAGCAGGGGTTGGGGTGGTCCAGCTCCCGGTTTGCCCTGGATGGAGGGGATGCAGAGGCTGGGGGCTGCTCGGAGTTCCAGGCAAGCTGGGAGGAGCTGGCCCCCTACCATGGGAAGGACTTATCTCAGGGTCCCTCGAGGTGCTTCCTCGTATGTCTCACCCACAAAGGGGTAGAAAAAGGGCTTTATGATGACCAGACAAAAAAGCATTAGAGCCCTGAGTATATAGGACGTAAGTTGTTATAAGTTGTCTCTTACAAATTTGAGACCGAAAACTCAGTGGAATGTCCATCATCTGAAGACTAAAAGGGAATTCAAATGCCATGTGCCTGAAATCAGTCCGAGGTGGGAGAGCTCGGCACAGGGTTCGCTCCCGGGCTGGTGGGTATTGGCAGACAGCAGGAGGGAGCTCTCCGGATGCTGGGAATGTTCTCTATCTTGATGCGGGGGAGGCTGCGTGAATGTGTACACAGGTGCACATTTCCGGAGTTGCATACTTAAGTTCTGTGACTTTTGCACATGTGACTGTGTCTTCACTATACCTGTCAAAACGTTCTTTTAAGGGGCGCCTGGGTGACTCAGCTAGTTAAGCATCCGACTCGATCTCAGTTCAGGTCTTGAGCTCAGGGTTGTGAGTTCAAGCCCTGCACTGGGCTCCATGCTGGGCATGGAGCCTATTTAAAAAATAAGAAGTTCTCTTATTTTTATTTATTTTTTAAAGGTTTATTTATTTATTTAAGAGAGAGGGAACGGGGTGGGGGACAGAGCAGAGAGAGAGAGGTGGAGAGAGTCCCAAGCAGACTCCATGCTAAGTGTGGAACCTAATTGGGGGCTCGATCCCATGACCCTGAGATCATGACCTGAGCTGAAACCTGGAGTCAGAGGCTCAACCGACTGAGCCACCCAGGTGCTCCCCAAAAAAGTTCTTTTTAAAAAAAAGTTCATTCGGGAGCACCTGGGTGGCTCAGTCGGTTGAGCGACCACTGGATTTTGACTCAGGTCATGATCTCAGGGTGATGAGATCGAGCCCTCATCGGGCTCCACTCAGCAAGGACAGCAAGGAGTCTGTTGTCCCTCCCCGTCCCCATCGGCCCCACCCACTACTTGCCCTTGTGCACACACTCTCTCTCTCTCTCAAATGGATAAATAAAATTGTTGGAAAAAATTTCATTTAAAAGCTCGAGGAGAAGATGGGACTAATTTAAAAGACGAGAGCCATGGAAGAATAAAAAGCTACAGGAAGGGAGACGCAGTGATTGGGCTGGAGGGAGGAAGGGTTTCCTTAAGAGAAAGATCAAGGATGTGGAGAAAAAGATGAAAGAGAGAGGAGGAGGCAGATGGCTCCTGACCTCTGCAGAGATGGGATTAGAAGCTTGGAGCCGTTTGTTCTCCAGTGGGAGAGATCCCAGAGAGATTCCCCAGTGGGAGAGGCAGTAGGTCAGAGAGTGGGTGAGATGTCTTCCCTAGGAAGCAGTGACAGGTCCCACGGGGAGGGCCCTAAAGCCACAGCGTGTGGTGGCAGTCGGGGTGGCCCCCTTGGCTGGTGATCAGGAGGGCTTGCGACAGGAAAGGTGCCAAGGCCGCGTGGTGATTGTAGGTGGGGAGCCTCATGCTGGGAGAACGTGTGAGGCTGGAAAGGTGACCAGGTGGGGGTACAACCAGGGGACACAGGTAGATCAAGACCTGTGTGGGACACTCCACGGAAAGCCATCTCCTGGTTGGAACTGCCCATGGGGGAGGGGTGAAGGCAGACAGAAAACTAACTTTGAGGCCCAGAACTCACTGGCATCATACCTGCCACAGATCCAGAAGATTTTAAAGAAGAAAAAGAAGGTCCCAGAGCCAGAAAACAGCCTTGGCTCCGCACAGGCTGGCAGAGGAGAAGGGCCATCTGAGGAAGCAGCTTCAGTTATCAAAAGCGCAGCCGGACCTGCTTGACAGGAGTGAGGCCACAGAGGGGAGTGGAAGCTGCAGGAACAAAGGTCAAGGGAGAGGCTCTGGTCGCCCTCCGGATGGGAAGAGTCCAGAGCATCGTGGAGACATGGGGCAGGAGGCCCTTGTTTCTCGGGTATTCCTGGGGCCAGGGGGGTGGGGCAGGGCAGGGAGCCAGTCTCAGAAGCTTCTGCTTCAGAACCCGAGACAGATGTAAGGGGAAGGTGAATCCAAGGCCTCGCCCCTCAGAAGTCAGAGGAAACTTACAAAAACCCGAAGTAGGTCATCTCATGGCCCTGCTTTAGCCTCTTCCTGGCTTCCTGCTGCTCAGATTAAAGTCAGACTCTGCCCTGGGCCTCGAGGTCCTGCAGGACGGAGGTGGGTCCACCCGAGCTGCTCCGACCCACGGGACAGCACCCTGCGTTCACCACTGCCCTCCCCATACTTCCTACCTCTGGGCCTTTGCACTCGCTGTTCCCGCTGCCTGGATGGTGTGTCATACGTGTCCACTTCCCATCACCACTGTCCCCCTGTCACTCTCATATGTCCCCTGCTGGTGGCCTCGCAAACACTGAGCTCCGCCTGCACGCCAGCCCCACCCTGCCCCTGGTCTGGAAGCCGCACGGGGCGGAGACCTTGTCTGTCTTGTGGAAGCGGCACCTACAGCCCCTTGCCCACTGCCCGGCAGAGATGGTTTAGGGCCACCTGTGGAATTACAGAGCCTGGAGGGTTCTGGAACGATGGCCTGGGCAAGGAGCCCCGTAACCTGTGAAGGTCTGGGGTTCAGCCTGAGAACTTGCATTTCGAACAAGCTCCTGTTGCTGCCGGTGCCTTGGACCCAGCTTCCATACTCTGAGAACCACAGATCTAACAATGGCTCAGTGCTGGATCATTCTGTGGGCCAGAGCAAAAACCCCTGCCCCAGGTCTCAGGGAACTCCCAAGGGAATAGTGACTGGTGGTGAGCAGCTCCTGGGGGTCAGGGCAGGAGGGTCTGGGTGAGTCCCTGCAGGGAGACAGCCACACCCCTGATGACTGCAAGGTTGGCCGATAAATACAAAGCTTTGGGAGAGGGAAGTTGAGGTGTGGGCATGCATGTGTGTGGACGTGCCTGTAGGGAAGGATACAGAGAGGTCAGGGAAGGCTTCCTGGAGGAGGTGACATAGAAGGCAGCCTTGAGGAATGAAGAGTTTAGTAGGCATACCTGGGTGTGTGTGTGTGTGTGTGTGTGTGCAGAGGACAGTCCAGGCAATAGGCACAGGGGTGGAAATGGATGGAGGTATGTGAGAACATGGGCAACTCTACATTGGTTTCTAAAAGGAAACAATCTCTGGGCTATTTGCATGCTTTTCTGGGCTAGGTTTTACCATTCTCTGAAACACTGAAAGCTTCTGGGAGAGAGATCTCAGTTATCATTCTTTACGTTCATACCAGGGAGAGCTCATCATTTTTGTCCAAATCAGGACACTTTTGAGAGCAGAGGGGGGTGTTGTTAATTACCGGGCTGGAACAGTATGTCTAAAAACTAAACCGTCACGAGCAAATGTCCGGAGGAGCATGAGGGCCACTCTGGATCTGGGGTCATTTATGTGGGGAGGGGAGAGGAGGAGTGTGGCGGGGGGAACGGCTGTGGGCATCTGCCCAGAGGTCAGGAATGGCTGTTTGACCTAAGCACGTCTCTCCAGGCCTCAGTTTCCTGCTCTGTAAATCTCTGCCTGCCGTGCCTTCCTGCCAGAACTGTAGGAAGGATTCATCAGGTACATCCTGAAGAGGAAAGATAAACAGGACCTCCCCCATCACCCACCACCCCACCACCCCACTACCCCCGCCCCCGCAAGCAGAGGGCCTCTGCTAGATCCTGGACAAACTCCCAGCATCTTCCTTAAGCCCTCCCCCCTCTGCCTGAGCAGCAGCCCCCCTCCCCCTGTCTCCCTGACAGCCTCCCCCCGCCCCCCACCACCCAGGCCAGCCCCTGGAAGCCCTTGGATCTTTACCCCAGTTTCCCAATTTCATAGATTCAGGGCTAACGGCAAAATGCTTGCTCAACGTGAAAAGCAGAAAATGTTCAGATTTATTGCTTTGAGATTTTGGGTTGTCTCCTGGGCCTGGTTGATGCAGTTTCCTCCAAGTTTCAGAGCATTTTGTTTAAAAAGAAGGGTTTTTGACAGCAGTGTTTTCTAGTTTACAGAGAGCATTCACATAATAGCAGTAACAATCATTACTATATGTACTGAGTTACTACGCTGAGGAACTCAATTAACCCCCGAAATCTCCCTCCCTTTCCACAGCGACAGGCAGAGGCTCAGAGAGGTTAAGGGGCTTGCCCAAGGTCACACAGCCCAGGGAAAGGGCAGGTCCATAGTTTCAGTCAGTCCGTGCTCACCCTCTCCTGTTCTGCCTTTCTGATTTTCAGCTTGACCTAATGCACGCAGATTTGCAGACATACAGTGGGTGAGAACAAAAGAAAACAAAAACCAGAGGCTGTTGTTGAGAACAGAGACTGGAATGAGTTTAACCAGGTCCGTCCAAGGGAACCCTCACCTCCCCAAACAATATATTTTGTGCTAAGATTAGTTTTGTAATGATGCAGGTGGTGGAGGGTCCAGTGGGACAAGGAGTCAGTGAGCAGAGAACTGGCTTTCTAGATCCTAGAACCGAACTGTCCAAAATGGCACCCAGTGACCACCTATGGCTATTTAAATTTAATTAAAATGAAATAAAATTTTAAATTTAGTTCCTCAGTCACACTTGCCACCTTTTAAGTGTTCAATATCCACCTGGGGCGGCCCTATTGGACAGCACAGAGACAGAGTATTTCCATCACCACAGAGAGTTCTCCTGGACGGCGTCGTGCTAAGCCACCAGCAAGCCAGCTCCTGTTCCATCCAGACTACGCTGGAGGCCGCGGGGAGCCGCTGATGGAGTTGATGGCTTCCTCTGCCACCCAGGCAGATGCCATCCCAACACCTGAGCCCCTCCACTTGGGGGAGGTTACGACTCCATGGATGCAAATGATTTTTTTTAAAAGATTTTATTTATTTAGCAGAGAGAGAGATCACAAGTAGGCAGAGAGAGAGGGGGAAGCAGGATCCCTGCAAAGATTTTATTTATTTATTTGACAGAGAGATAGAGAGCACAAGTACAGAGCAGTAGGCAGAGTGGAGAGGGAAGCAGGCTCCCTGCTGAGCAGAGAGCCCGATGTGGGGCTGGATCCCAGGACCCTGGGACCATGACCTGAGCCGAAGGCAGCTGCTAAATCAACTGAGCCACCCAGGCGCCCTGCAAATATTTTTTTTAAGATTTATTTATTTGAGAGAGAGAGCACGAGCAGGAGGGGCAGAGGGGGAGGATCTCAACCAGACTCCTTGCTGAGCCTGACCCTGACACCGGGCTTGATCTCATGACTCTGAGATCAGGACCTGAGCTGAAAACCAGAGTTGGAAGCTTAACCCACAGCGCCATGCAGGGACCCTTCCATGGGAGCAGATGAACAGAAACCAAAGGAGCAGGCATTAGCGGAGGCCTCGCTACTCAGTGTGGTCTGAAGCCCGGCAGCAACCGCATCTCCTGGGAGCTTGTTAGAAGCTCAGGAGCTTGGGCTCCGTGCCTGACCTGCTGAATATGAATCTGCATTTTAACAAGATCCCCAGGTGATTCAGGTGCACGTTCAAGTTTGAGAAGCTCTGTCTTAAGAGACAGGAGAAGGAGGATCAAAATATTGTTCCAAATATAGGGAACCAAACATATTTTTAGATACTAAAAAAATAGCATTAGCACCCCCATTAGCGTGTGATTAAGCTTTAGTCACAGAGGGCTGAGTGTCTCTGTGCCACATAATCAAGGAGCAGAGCCCCCATGGGGGCGCTGGGAGGAGCTGGCCCTTCCCTGTCTCCAGCACTTTGGCGAACCTCGAAGAAGTCCCCTCCCCAAAGCAAAGGAGGCCGAGGTGAGATTCACATCGTGGGTCTCAAGGATGCTGCCTTTAAACCAGATTTTGTTTTTGCTTTTTTCCCCAGTGCATTCAGATTTGAACTTTGCCAACTGCCAAGGACACAACGTGATGCACAAAACATCTACACAAACACAGGGGATTAAAAAGGAAGCATCTGGAGAAGGGCTCTGTCCAGCTTCTCAGGGGTGTAGCGCTCCCAGGCCTCGGTGCTGGAGCCAGCAGCTGATCAAGCTTTCTGGGCAGGAACCAGCCTCCCGCCCCTCTGTGAAGAAAACAGGTGCAAAAGGTGGTTCCCTCCAACTAGACTCCGAAAGAGACTGGCAGCACGCTGACCCTTGGCGGGGGAAGAAGGGTCCGCACTGGTTCCAGAACCAGGATTCCGATTCCGTGGCTCCTCCTTCCATGAAGATGACTCATCCCTTAATTTCTCTCTCGGCTCAGCCTACCTTGGGCCTTACTTATTTTTATCCCTGGGATGGAGTTAAGTTGCCAAAAGGATGATATTTCTCCACCTGCAAGGGCCCTCCTGGAGGATGAATTTTAAAATATTCATTTTTACAACTTGCCCCCAGCGATAATGCAGAAGACAGAAGGCGGGTGATGGGGTGGGGGGACGATACAGCAATATGGGCCCAGCGGGGGAACCCGGGGGCCTTGGGGAACCGCCGAGGGGCTTTGCAATGGAGAGATATTCTCGGAGCGGATTCTGAGGCGCAGAACCGGAGGCGAGGGAGGAATGGTCAAGGATGCTTTCATAACTCTCTTTAAAATACTGAAAAGAATCAAAGCAGAACCTTAGAACAGTCCTGCTGTTTTGCCTTCACAAAAGGCAAAATGAAGCGCGTGGCTTCATTATCTTGGTAGCAAACTTCCTTTTCTGCTCCTGGGAACAGCCCGTGGGGCATTGCACGGGGTGCCAGTGGGTCCCTCATTCAGGATGCCTCACCGGCTGCCAGCTGGGAGCACGTGACCCACGCTGGGCCAATGAGAAGCGCGCTTCTTTGAAGGGCGGCAGTAAGATCTGGAAATGTTTGAATTCACCTGTTCTGGTGGGGGCTACTGGGGAGACTGCCCCCTTGGTTCTTGCTGTTTGGATTCCTGGCCATGTCCTCTTCCTAGTCCTTCTTGTGGTCGGACTGTTCACTCTCCTGAGATCCCATGAGGCACCGCAAAGCATTTCAATATGTTCTCTTTTTTTTCCCCTTCCTTCCTTCCTTCTCTCCCTCCCACTCCCCCCCCCTTTTTTTTGCGTAAGTTAGACAGAGATGTTTTCTATTATTTGTAACTGAGAGCCCCAACTGTCACAAACCCAAATGCCCAGAAATAGGGGCTTAGATCCAGAACACATGATACAGAACACGATGGAATATTCCACAGCCAGGAACAGTGATAAAGGTGTATTTGTTGACATGGAAAGATCTTACAATATATTGTTGACAGCAAAAGCAGATTACAGTAGAACAGTATGCACAGTGTGGTGCCATGTTTGCAAAATATATTCTGTACATTCATAGAAAAAGATCTAGAAGAAAATATAACAGTATTCATTCTGGAGGGTAGAACAGTGGATGGTTTTCTTCCTGCTTAGCATAAAGATATTCCTCACCTTTTCCACAACGCTTGTACAGCGGGTTTTTCTGTTTTGCTTTTGTTTTTTTGTTTTGTTTTGTTTTAATGGACACAGGCAGGTCTCCAGAGCCTGTCAAAAGTGAAGTGACTTCCTGGGTTCAGGCAGGGGCTTACTCACCAAACACCAGGTTTCCTGCCATGGGGATGGCTCCCCCATAATTCTGACTGCTTAAGAAGATTCTGGAAGCATCTGCGTCTCCAGAACAAGGAAGATGCCAGGGCGCCAGTGGGTCCCACTTATTCTCACAGCAACCTTGGGATGTGGGAGTTTCCTCCCTCTGTTTGATGGAAGAATGGCCTGAGAGGTGAGGTGACCTATCCAGGGTCCCACTGTGTGGACATAAAGCCAGGTCACTTGGCCTAGGGCTCCAATACCCCAGGGGATACTCAAGTTTATAATGGCCAAAATGAAGCAGCTGAGCGTGGGGAAGGGTTCAGAATGCCCCTGTGTGGTCGGTCAGCTGTGGGACGATCTGCCTCAACTCCTTGTTCTGCACATGGCCTCAAGGTGTTGGGCCTCTGGGTGGGTGAGGGGAGCAGGTAATGTCACTGGGGAGAGTGGGTTTGTGGGATACTCCTCCCGCTGCTCGTTCTTATCTTCCAGGTCTCAGCTTGAAAGTCAACTGCTCAGAGAGGCTCTCCTTGCTGCCCTAAGATTATCCCTGGCCACAGGCGCCTCGGCCCCACGTCTCCTCTGTAGCAGTTCACGTGACTCGCAGTCATGTTGCTTATCTGTCCCTCTACTTTATGGCCCATCTTCCCCCTGCTTGGCTGTACGCTCCCTGAGGCCAGGGCTTACAACTCTTTCACTCCCGGCTGTGTCCCTAGCAGCTAGCCCGGTGTCTGGTCTCCTGCAGGCACTCACCACACGTCTCCTGAATGAGAACCGATGGACACACGACGGGGGTCCGGAGCACATTGTAGGGACTGGGCTCCCCCCTGCCTCTAACCAGCTGATGACCTCAGGCAAGCTGCTGGCCCTCTCTGGGCCTCTTCCAAGCCTGAAGTATAAACATCCAACTCCATTTAAGGGATTGGCTTCAACCTTCCTGAATTTTGAAGATCAGTTTAAGGGAAGGCAATAGAAGTTGGAGTCGTGACTAAATTGTATGTCAAATCAACTGCTGGTTGATTATTTTTCTGGGTGATAACATTGCTGCGGTTTTCCCAGGAGTCACTGGTGTGCAATGAACCCAGTTGTATTTCTTATTCAATAAACTCTTTTATTGTAAGTTTACAGATTTTCCCGTTACAATAATGAAAATAGCACTAGTGATTCGTTAACACTGAGGCCCAAATCAAAAGGGAACGCCCCCTCAAATTATAAGGTAAATGCCGCGTCGTTGAACCTATAGTAAATGTTGGGCAGAAGGCATTTAAGATCTAGAAAATGGGGTCAAGGTCTGTGTGCAAACACTTTTAAGGTTTAGTTTCTCAAGATGCTGCTGCTTTGGAAAGCCCATGATTCTGAAACTATATTTATAATTTGTGATAAAATACAACTGCAGAGAAAAGGCAAAATCAAGCAAAATAAACAACAAAAAAACCCTCCCCAAATGAGAGGAAGTGAATAAAAGGCATGGGGACAATATGCAAACAAACCTCCATTCACTGGGCCCTACAATGGCAAGTGAGTGGGTTTCATAGAAATTCTCCATAGAAAGGAAAGTCTGGGCCTGGGGGGACATCACTGCGTCTCCAAGTCCTGTCTCCTCACAGAGGAAAAGAAGTTTCTTGTCCGACACATCTGCCCTGGGTCTGCCAGATATGGGGCCTATGTTCCCAATCCCTTTGAGAACAGTCCCAAATCCTGAAAAGGCAAGGCAGCCCTCCAGGGCCCCGGGTGCGACAGGGAGACGGGTCAGAGTCGGCCCCCAGCCCTGCTGGAGCTGTCCGAGTGATTCACGGGGAGGGGATGGGCCTCTGTGTTGAACACCCAGTCTTCCAGGGAGAGCATGTCATCTTCAGAGAACAGAAGATAGAGATACCTGTGCCCCCGGGGCAGGGAGGGAAGCAAGACAAAGCTGGTAAGGGAGGGCCTTGGGGCACAGGGGACTACTGGCAGCCAGTCTCAGGGGCTTTCTGCAACACCGGCCTGTGGCTAAGGGTGCAGGGAGGTTTGAGATCCAGGGTCTACCTGCAGCTCTGGTCCCAGGGAAGGGGCTGTGGATGTTGAGGAGAGCACTGAGATCTGGGGCAGTCAGACCTGGTTTAACTCTGGCTCTGCCCCTGGCCTTCCTCTGTTATGTTGTACCCATCTGCCTTCACTCAGGTACTTGCACCCCCTTTAGGAGAGGCCGGCCAGGTCCCCTTATGGCTTAGATTCTTTCTTTTCATGGTGGCCTGAGTACTGCACCAGTCCAAACTCTTGGGCTGCTCCCTGATGTGCCTGCCAGGAGACTCTAGACTAAAGCAGATGTTAGGGCACTAAAATGAATAGGGAGTTGTGACTCCAGAACTCCAGCTCCCCAAGCCAAAGGAATGGACTATTCCAATCCATAGCAAAGGGTAAAGCACAAGGTTTGGGGAACAGCAAGAAAACGGGGTGGCTGACTTCCACCCCCAGAAAGTGAGGGAATAGTGCAGGAGCAAAGCTGTAGAGGGAAGGTCAACAGCAGTGACCACCGTCGCTATCATTCCTCCCATTTCACAGAAAAAGACATGGTTTCAGAGATCTAAGGGACCCAAGGAGACAGGTTACAGAAACTAACTTAGCACACGCTAGTACTTGGAGTTGGGGTGCTGTGTGGTCTCTCTCTGAGGGGAGAAACCCACCTGGCCTGAGGGGCACCCTGGGGAATGTAACCCTGGGGACCCCAAGCCCCCTAGCCGTGGGCTCCCCTGTGATGGCAGAACTTGTTGGTGAAGGGAGGGACTGCTGACGCCACGTCTCGCCCTCCTCCTCCCTCCATCCCTAAGAAAGTCCCAGTTTCCCTCTGGAAAGAACACCAGCCAACCCCAACTCACTTTAGTGTCTCCGCTAGAAAGAAAGTCTGCTGCTTGTTGTCGTGGTTGGGGACACTGCTGTACACGTCTTGGATCCCAGAGAAACCAGCTTCTGTCCGACAGTATTTCTCCAAGGCCTGAAGAAAAGGGAGGCAGCTTTGGTGCGGGGAGAGGAGAGGCCCCCACAAGACTCGTGCCTGCCCCGGACCACTCGGCTGGGGACCCCTGGCATTTGTGGAAGCAGAAAGCCAAATTATTGTTCGAAGGCTCAGCCGCCCTGCTCCCGGGGCTGAGAGCTTAGTCCCAGCTGGCTGCCGGTTCGAGCTCTTCTCCTGGTCTGAACTCAGGGGACATTCTTTTGGCGCTGCAGGGAACCAGGCTGAGCCGACAGACTCACCCACAGTGGTGGACAGAGGAAGGCAGCAGAAGGCTGGGACTTGGGGACTGGACTTAGCACACCCCATGGATTCCCTGTGGAGATTCGGTCCCTGGTCCAGAGGTGGGAGGCCCCGGGCTGTCTGCTCTTGTATATAAATGCCATTTTTACACACTGAGGGGCCTGGGGACTGGGCCCAGGAGCACAGAACACTTACTTGGCTTTCACTGGTCAAGAATGGGGCCTTCAGGGAAGCAGGGGGATTCTGAACCACAGAGATGCCTCTGCCCTCCCCAAGTATAATGTCCTGGGTGTGACTCTCCCTAGGACAGTCTGTGCCTCTGAGAGCAGGGGGCCCTAGGGAAAGATGGGAAGGGGCTGGACAGAGAAGGCTTAGCATCCCTCAAGACCCATCTTTCTGGACTTTCCATACTTGCCTTTGACACCTGTTCCCTGCTGGGTGGTTGGGCACAAGCGAGCTAGTAGTGGGGAACGGAGCCCAGAGACAGGTGGGGGCTGCCCAGAGCACAGCTGGCTTTGGGCAGAGGGGGGAGGTGATCTGTCAGCCTGGCAGCCTATTCCTGTTTGAGAGGAGAAATCTGAAACCATCTCAGGCTTCAGGGTCAGAGGGCAGCGACTGCATTTGCTCTGTGTCCCTCTGGCTCCCGCCCTGCCTTTAGCCCTCTAAGTTTGCTGGCCCTGAAGCCTGGGCCCCAAAGGCTGTGGGCACCCAGAACCCCCTCCATAATTTTCCAGCCTACTTTCGCCCACCTGGGGACTCTTGGCTCTGCAACCACACCTCTACCCTTTGCATTCGGAACCTGAGCCAGATGTCAACCTGGTGTGACCTTCCTCTCCGTGCCTGAGCTCGGGGCTTTTGGACCCTGCCTGAATTCCTGGGGCACGTGTCACGCAGTTGGCCCCCCACCCTCCCGCCCAGCGCACTCACCAGCACCACCTCCCAGCCCCACTCCCTGTAGATGGGGTCATGGGTCTGTCGCCACAGGTACATGTAGCTCTCCACCACCTCGGGCCGCAGGATGTAGTAGCTCTCACTCAGCTGTGTGGCCACGGCCTCCCTGCCCGAGTTAAACCAGAAGGCCTCAGGCCCCAGTTTGGTATCTGCGGGGAGGACCAAGCGGAGGACCTGGGTCAGACCTCCCAGCACCTGCTTTTCAGGACCCAGCTGCCCCAGGAGCGCTCTCAGTGGCCTGGAAGCCCTGGCAGGTTGACTGGCCCAGGTCGGGCCCTTGCCTGCACTACCGAGCCTGGCAATGCCCAGCTTCCCTCTTGGCCCAGGCGGGCCAAAGCAAGACCCTTGAGGCCTCGAACACTGCGTAGTTTTAGAATCTGAGAGTCCAAATGAACTACCCAGTCATCTGGGGAGAAAAAGGTTTGGGAGATGTTCCCCAACTTGTGTTTTGAGACATAAACTCTGCAAGATGTCAACCAGCCTGGAAAGGATCTCAGGTTTAAGGACGTTTGGGGAACAGGGGGTCAATGAAGTGAAACAGTCTCCTGTCTGCGGGACTTAGCAGGTCCTTTAACATGCATCTGCGGTGCTGCTCCTCCACAGAGAAAGACCCCTTTCTCAGGGAACTGCCTTTCCCACCTCCCAGAAGGAGCCTTCCAGAGCTGACAGGCTGGGATGCTGCTGAGCTCAGACCGGGGAAGAACTGCCCAGAAGGCACATACTCAGACAGAGGCAGCTAGATAAAGAGGGCTTAAAGAGGTCTGAGATGTTTTTTTTTTAAATTTTTTTATTTATTTTATTTTTTTGTTGTTGTTGTTGTTTTAAGATTATTTGTTTATTTGAGAGAGAAAGCACGTATGATAGAGAGGCAGAGGAAGGGGGGAGGGAGAGAGAGAGACGATGAGCCTGGGAAGGGGCAGAGGGGGAAGCAGGCTCCCCGCTGAGCTGGGAGCCTGATAACGTGGGGCTCGATCCCAGGACCAACTCACTAAGCCATGCAGGCACCCCTCAGTTTTTTGTGGGTTTTTTGGGTCCCTGGTGTGTTTTTGGACAATTTGGCGCCTATCTGCCGGACGGCCATAATCATAACCACACAGTCACCTCCTCTACTTTCAAGGGCTGTGCTGGGTGCTTTAGGTATATTATTTTGATCCTTAACCAATGTTGTTTTTTTGCTCTCGTTTTTTGGGGTTTTTTTTTCCTCCTTGTTTTGCTTTTTCTAAAGTAGGTATTAGTGTCTCTCTCTCTCAGGCATATGGAAACTGAGGATCAGAGAGGCTAAGTACTTTGTCCAAGGTCGCATAGCGAGCTGTGACTGAGTTGGGATGTGACTCTGGATCTGTCTGATGCCCTTTCCCTGGACTGTGCTCTTGTTCTTTCCCTCCTGGGTCTGAGACTCTAGGCCCCGAGGTCAGGCGAGAGAGGTCAGCTTCGCCTCCCTTCAGCGCCTGCACACCCTGAGTTGGTCAAGTGCCGGGCTCTGGTCCTAAGTGTGCCTTCCTTCTTCCCAACGGATCAGGACCCCAAGAAGTCCCAGGTTGTTCTTAGATGACCGGAGCCTCACAGGACATCCTACTCTTCCATGGAGGGCTTCACAGAAGGGTTGTGCCGTTAGCCGGACCGTGGCCTCGTCGAGTTCTTGGATGCTTGCGGCTGCTCCTGACCGATAGCAAAGAGCCATTTTGCCCAAGCTGCGGACAGGGTCGGGGCACAAGCGCCCGCCGTGGCTGTCCGTGGACGGGTGGGCTGGCTGGAACACCATGCTCTCTTACGTGGATGTCTTTTATGGCCTGGGTTGATTGTCCCACACAAACTGTGAGCTTTTTATTATTCCTGAGATTTCCTTTTTGATTCCCGGTTCTGGGTCTTTGAAGGGAACTGCAGACCCGTTGTCAGGACCCCCTTGTGAATTGCGGGCTTCGTGTAACCAGGTCTGGGAGATCTACATTCCGCTGGAGGGTCGCAGACGCCTTTCAAGCTAACACACGCCTTCCAGGCTGGGGCTGAAGGCGGCCGGCGATGTGCTCTCTATGGGACCCTCTATCTCATCCTGGGAGACTCGTGTTATTGTTCCCGTTGAACAGATGAGACCCCGCAGGTGAGTGGCAGAGTGGCACCTGAGCCAGGTTTATGGCAAATCTTAGGTCCTCTCCTCTAACCAAGGCTGGGATTACACTTAGAGCAGTGAGCCCCTCTTGGGGCCCCCGGGGGAGGGCTTTTTCTGAGGGGCACTGTCTGCAGAGGGAGCACACAAGAGGCAGCTGGGCGTCAGAAGACCTCAGATGACATCAGAAGCTACTTGCGCACCGTGTGACTTTGGCGAAGTCACTTCCCTGCTCTGGGATGACTCGGTTTCCCCACGTGTTAAGACAAGGCTCATGTTCTCTAACGTGCCTTTTGACTCTAGCATTTGACAATTCTGCGATGAGTGTTAGGCGGGGAAGGTCAAGAGGCTCTGGAGCCTTCTGGTATCTTGATTCAAAGAGGGTGATAAACGGGGTGTGCTAGAGGTGGTAAGATCCCCCAAATGGAGGGGCGCCGGGGAGGAAAGGCAGAGGGACACTCAGGGGTAAGGGCCCAGGGAGAAGGGATCTGCCAGGCTCAGGAAGCCCGGAGGACTCTTCACTCTGTGCCCCTTACACCGGACCTCGGCCAAGTTCTCTCTGGGCCTCAGTTTACCTGTGTTGTGAGGTTTGGCAATGGTGCAGGTCAAATGCTGAACAACACTCGGCACAGGTGCTTGATACGTCACCCCTATTTTCCTTTGCACTCAGGGTACAGTCTCAGTGCATCGACAGCACACCCCTCGTACAAATTCTCCATAACTTCCAAGGCAAGACTGCCCTAAGACCGTGTGTTCCCTTCACTCACTGCCGCTCCGCTGGTTTTTCTAGTTCTTCCTGGTATCTAGCCTCAGTCTCTCCTGCCGCCCCTTCCCCTTGCAGGGTTACCTGAGCGGGCGTACGATTCGTGGCACGTCTTGGTGATCTGGGCTGCGAGCTCTCGGTAGTGGGCCCTCTTTTCTTCCTTGGCATCCTCAGCGCCGAGGGCGATCATGCCCCCAGAGAAACAGGCCAGGTGCCCCATCTTGTGGTCCAGAATCCCCCCTCGCCACTCGGCAATGTAGGTCAGCCCCCCAGGAGAGACATTCACCAAGTAGGTCTCTATTGCCTGGGAGCAAGGTGGGAGTTGGACAGGGGGGAGGGGCATAGGAGAGGGGACAGAGAAGGGAGGGGGAGAGGACGGAAAAATAAACATTTGCAGACAGTAGTGAACGCAGCTCTGCTGAGCCCTCCATCCCAGGCAAAGGAGGTCCTTGATCTTGGCTGGCGGCTGGCGGTGGTCCCTGATGGGGCCGCAGGAGGTTCTGCTACTCGCCTGGCTGAGGCCTGGTGCCTGCTGGGTTTTGGACACAAGGCAGCTCCCTGGACTGAGTCTCCTATTTAGACTTTTTAAAATAAATATTTTATTTTTAAATAATTTCTACACCCAGTGTGGGGCTCAAACTCACAACCCTGAGATCAAGAGTTACATCCTCTACCAACTGAGCCAGCCAGGTGCCCCTCTTATTTAAACTTTTATATCTTCTATGTATAAATATTTTTTAAAAAATCTTTAAAAATTCTTATCCATCCTCCATGATGTCCTCTGTTAGGGAATCTTAACCTGGAGCCCAGCTGGCCTGTGGACAGGCTCCAGGGGGTCCAGAGGCCACTCAAATTGTATGTGACACTCTCATGTATGTGCATTTCCCTGGGAAGAGGGTCTCTATATTTTATCTGGTTTTCGAAAAGGACCCACGGAAAGTTAAGAGCTGCTCTCTACAGGCCCTTAACATACACCTTCTCATTTGATGACCGCGACAACCCTGGCACATGGCTGTCATGTCCTCTACAGACAAAAGGGTCAAGTGGCTCATCCCACGTCACCCAGCCACGCCAGGACAAGGGCCCCCACATGCCCAAACTGGGCATTTTCTACTACCTAATGGCTGCTCCTTCTGGTAGCAAGGGGCTTTGAGAGTCCCCCGTCCCCAACTTCCACAGGAGATGATACGGCTGGTAAAGACCCTAAGGAAGTTGGGGGATGCGGCGTCAGGCCAGGGTGCCCCCCACTCCCTGCTGTTGGTCCCTGGGAGCCTGGAGACAGAAGTGATGGCAGTGCCTGCGGCTCTGGATCCGGGCCGGGCCTCTGGGGCCCTGGCCAGGCCTCTTCCTGCATCCCTGCCCCTCTCGTCTATTCCCCAGGGGTCTCTGCTCTCTGTAAATAATGGACTAGTTTAACCTGATGCCACAGACATGGCTCCCAGGAGCAGATTCCTCAGGTTGAAATCCCACCTCTGTCAGCTCCAAGCTGTGTGACATTTGCGGGTTCTGCAGGCCCTCTGGGCCTTGATTGCCAAGTAAATGTATGAAAGGGGGACAGGACGTAAACCACCTCCCGGGTCGTGAGGATCAAATGCGGTGTGCGTGCAGAGCTCAGCACACTTGCTCGCACGGCGTCCTCAGCACGTGCTGGCTCGGACAGTTCCTCTCCAGTCCGTCCCCTGTCCCAGCCTCTTCCCAGTCACACCCCTCTCCTCTCACTGAGTCCTTGAGTTTTCCATGAGCAGAGGCTCGGGGCAGGGGATGAAGCCCCTGAAAACACTCAGCCTGGACCCTGACTCGGGGAGTTCACCTGTTAGGAGATTCCCAACAAAATCAAACACACACGGGAATTATGATTTGTGGTCAGCATTTTGAAAGAAACATGCTCTGCCTAGACTCCATGGCCCCAGCTTGCCTTTGCGCATGCGCCACCCATCCAGGCCATTGCCGCGGGGCTCACCTCCCGTTCCCTTTCCACCGGGTGCTCTCCCCACCTTGTGCATCCGTCCGTGTATGTTCTGTGTCAACCCTGTCTCTCTCTCTCCCAGGACTCTGCCGCCTGACGGCAGAAGCCACCAGCACCCCACTCTCCAGCCAGGAGCAGGCATACAGTAAGTGCTCAAACAACATTCGCTCCTGGATCCATTCCTTTCCCCCTTCTGCAAGGTCCCGCACGGTGGGCTGGCTGCAGGACCCTCACTGAATAGCAGGTGGGGAAGTTCTGATGATGTGCGTGGCAAACTACCTGGGCCATGGGGGCAGAGCACCGAAGGGGCCTAGGGAGCCGCCCACTCCCGGGCTGGGTCTGCTCTTGGGCAGAGCATGGTCTGCGCGGGTGGGGAGGAGCGGTGGCAGGCTAGTCCAGGGTGCAGAAATCTGGTCCAGTCACCCGTAGTGGACGCTTGGGGGAAGACAAAGACATCTTGGGGAGACCCCGTGAAGCCTCCTGTGGTGGCGCAGAGACTGTCCCTTCAAGACTGGATCTCATGGATTACTTCCATTTGGGGTTCCCCCCAAGTTAAGTAATCATGGTAAAGAGGAAATGACAGACCAGTCTCATTGTAAGGACACAACTGAGACAAGCAGATAGGTGTAAAGATGAAAAAAAAAAAACAACCATCGAAAAAAACAAAAAAACACACCAAAGCTTTCTAAAACTCTAAGCAAAACACAAGACAGCACAGGCTGGCAACCGACCAGTTAGGCTTAAATCATCCAGGAGACCGGCCGAGCTGAGGGGGAAGAGAGACCTGGACTTGGATGCCAGCTATGCAATGTGAGCGTTGGGTGACTCTGGGCAAATGATTTCCCTTTTTTGAAGACTCCCTCTCCTCATCTGTAACAAGGGAATAATTCCTGGGATGGCCGTGAGGTTATTCAAAGACTCTGCCTTCCTTTGCCTCCTGGAGGGGACCCCATCTGCCTCACTCCCCAGAGGGATTTCAGGCAAGCCAGGCTCCTTTGTGGTTGGCAGGAGCACTGGATCTGGAGTCAGTCGGATCTGTGTTTGCACCCTGGCTTTGACACTGGCTGCCGTGGGACCTGTTTCTCATCTGTAAGATGGGGCTAACTAACTAAGACAAGGTAGTCATGGCACCTGCCTGGAGGAGGCCACCCTGACAGATGCTCTCCCTGTTCTTCTTCTTGCCCCTCCTGTGACTCTCAGGGATGTGCCCTGTTGGCCTGTCTGAATCGTCCCCAACTCACCCCAGCTGGACAGTGGTCTCACCCCCCCAGGGCAGCTTTCCAGGCTGTTTCCTGGGCCCGGGCCCAGACATTCTGATGTAGCCTTGTCAGGGTGCAGCCTGAACAATGGGATTTTACAGCTTCCCCAGTGATTTTTAACGTGTGGACAAGGTTGAGAATTACCAGAATATTCTTCAAAGTCCCAAACTTGCCAGAGGCCCAGTCTTTACCCAGGGTCAGAGATACTCCAGGCTATTCACTGGGGATATCAAATGAGGGGAGCAAAGCCAAGGTTTTCTCCTCTTCAATCAAGTGCTTTCCATAAAACTCCCAGTTTGCTTAAATAATTCATGGCCATTTCTTCCCTTGAAGCGTCAACAACTGTGTGCCCTGAGGGCAGGGAACCAGGCTGCTTGCTAAGTTCATGTTTACCCTGCAAGGAATGGTGGAAAGTGCAGACAGGCCTTTGCCAGCAGCACACTCTGCGCAGGCTGAACACTGATCCCCTGCCAGCAGACACTGGCTGTGGTCTGAGCTCAGCCGAAGCTTAAGCTGGGGCTGAGATGCAGACAGAGATGGGACTAGAGCCCCAGCAGCCGCTTCATGACCAAGGTCTTGGTGCTGGGGAGCTGGGTGGGGAAAACTCATCACCAAGTCTACAGTTTAAAAAGTCCATGGCTGTGGAGGCCTGTTTCAATGGGCTTCCTTTAAGCACTACCATTCCTGGCCAGATTCATGCAGTCAGAGGATGGTTATAGCTCATTCATCCACCTATCCATCTGTTTATACCCATCCATCCACCATATCCACCCATGTATCCATCTTTCCACCTGCCTATCCACCTATCCATCCATCTATCCTCTACCAACCCACCCATCTGTCCTTCCACCCACATATCCACCCACCCATCCATCCATCCACCCATCTACCCTTCTACCTGCCCATCCATCCACCCACTCATCCATCTATCCCTCCCTCCCTCCATCCATCCACCCGCCCATCCATCCATCCATCCATCCATCCATCCATCCATCCATCCATCCCTTTAGCAATCATGTGTTCATTTGTTCACATGGTTATCGTACACTTTCTATGTACAGGTACTATTGTAGGAGTGAGGCAGACAGGGTGAGCGACCAGATGAGATCCTTGCTCCTAGATAGCTCACATTCTACTTGGGGAAGACAGACAACGAACAAGTAAGAAACATGCGCACGGAGTAATTTTCAATGTTGATGAAGGTGAAGAAAAGCCTAAGTCGGGTGTATGTGACAGAGAGAGGCTGTGAAAGGCCAGTTTCCAGCGGCATTTGACTTGACCGATAAATGAGGCCCAGCCATTTGAATGCTATTTCAGGTAGAGAGGACAGGAGATACAAAAGCTCTGAAGTGGGAATGAGTCTGGTGTGTCTGAGGAAGACGGGGGACCAGAGCTGAGAGTAAAGGGGAAAGAGTTCAAGGTGATTGGTAGGTCTAGATCATGTGGGCAAAGGGGAGGAGTTTAGCTTCTTCCAAATGCAAAAGGGGAGCTAGTGAGGTAGGGACATGGATTTCCAGTTCTGGCTGCTTTGCAGAGGGAGAATGGACTTCAAAGGGGAGGGAATCAAGAAGTCTAGTTAGGGGAACACGACACCTCGACGTGGTGGCAGAGTAGATCCAAGTTGCTCAACTTACTTTGTGGGGAAACTGAGGCCTGGAGCCTACCCAGTGCCTTTTCCTTAGTTGGGCTCCGAAGTACCTACTGATGGGCTAATGGGATTCCGTAACCCTCTTTCCAATAGCTCAGGCTAACCACCTTCCTCTTCTATCCTAATTCCCCCTCTCTTTGGAGAGACTCATCTCAGCCTACCACACCTTGCTCAGTTCACACCCTGTAGACAGACAAGCGGTAGGGAGAGACAGTTGGGGGGATACTGGGAATGGCTTAGAAGATCGGCTTTAGCTTCAGCTCTGCTAGCTCTGTACTGTGTGGCTTTGAGCAAGTGCCTTCCCCTCTCTGGGCCTTGTTTCCCATCCCCATAAAGAAAAGGAGCAGAATTGGATGCTCTACTGAAGGAAGCCTTCCCCGCTTACATAGCCTAATTACAACCCCTCAGGCTCTGCAGGGAAATGGCTGAGGGTCTTGCTTTGGCAGCCTCATTGGGGGGCTCCCAGGCCAGTGTCTGGCTGTGTTCTGGTCTCTAACACATTCATGGAAGCCCAGACACCGTGATTTCTGAATCAGACTGACTGCCACTCCCTGTAAGACCTCAGACCAATGGCTTTACCACCTCGAGCGTGGGTTTTGCGTCTGTAAAACAAGGATGCTAAAGTGGCCCTAATTTCAAGGCATCGGAGTAGTCACAGCTGGCTGTGCAAAGCACGTGGCTGGGAGGGAGAAGATCTTGTTCTTCTGGCCATGGGGGAGGGGTGGGTGAGGCCTTGACAACTCAGGGGTCAGGGCCAGAGCTGGGGTGAATGGCCAGCTGCCCACGAAGGAGCAGGTGCCCGTCTTACCTCCAAGGCTTCGTAGTACATATCTTTAGCCTCCACATCTGTCTTGGCTGACATCAACCAGGATTTGATCAAATATTCATAAAAACTGTCCCCGAGGCCTCCAACTGAGACATGGTCTGTGAGGAGAGAGAGGACAGCATGTTACCTCCAACTGTTGAGGCTGCCGGGCCGGCCTCCCAGAGAGAATGCATCCAGGCAGTGAGCCCCCCGTCTCCGGAGGACCACATGCGGGTGGGGAGCAAGCCTTTTGCTGGCAGCCTCTGAGCCCTGTGGGAGCAGGGGCAGACAGGAAGCCCCGGGGCGGGACTTGGGGAACCCAGGGCCATCCTGAGCTCTGCTGTCTGCTGCATGAGCGCACGGCTCACCCAGGTGTATAAATCATGTCGCTTTAGCAGGCCAAGGACGGCAGGGCCTCTGGTTATTAACTGTAAATGAGTTGCATTTCTTTAAAAAGATAATCTGGTGGCAGGGAGTTCAGAGATTTTTATTACCCGGTGACAAACATGGTAATTAATGCTGGGCAGGTTCATAAAAGGCCACGGAAAGGAGGGACGGGAGGCTTAATTGAGTCAGAATATGGAGCCACTTGGAAAAACCAAGCTTCTGCTGAGCAGACTAGGAGAAATGGAGTTTCCAGGGAGCAGGGGGTCGGGGAGAATTGGGTCGGAGGAGCCCGTCTTTGCCCTGGGGGCATCTGCCTGGAGTGGCCCCCATGGGGCAGGACTGAATGACTCTGCCCAGCGCCAACTCTGGAGAAGGATGGTCAACCAGGAGCACTTAACCAGAGAAGCGAGACAGGGACAGCTCTTCACGCACGTGCTTTAAAAATTAATAACAGGGAAGCATAAAGGCACTGAATAGCTGTAACAAAGAGCAAACTTCAGTTCCCTGCTAAGATGCACTTAAGCAGAGAGACAGAGAGAGGAAGGAAAATGGGAGCAGAGTAAAGCGGGGTGGGGTTGCTGGCGAGGGTATTTCCAGCTCCCCTGGAGAAAGTGGGGGTAGGAAGAGAGAAAGGAGGGAAAGTCGGTGGGGGGAAGAGGGAAAGGAACAGAGAATCCATCAAAAGCTGTCATTTCTCCAGGGTCTACTGTGGGCCCGGAGCCTTACTGTACTATCTGTAACAACCTCCCAAGAACCCGGCAAGGTGGGCACGGCCAACCCCTCTCCCGGAGGGGACAACTATGGGCAGGCCTGCAGAGCTCCTCTAAGGCCACCAAGGTGGCAGAGCTCTCGCTTTCTGCCGCTTTACAGCTAACCAGAGCACGAACGCGTGCTGCGTCTCTGCCTGGAGATAGAAAAGACAAGTGTGAGGAGAGCGGGACCCAAAGTCAGAGGGTAAAGACAGGTGGGGACCAGCAAAGTGGGCTGAGAGGAACACCCAGAGTAAACCAGCCCTTCCAGCTCCCTCCGGCCCCATAAATAAATCATGGCCCAGCAAGGGCTCGGGACCTGTAAAAACTAGAACCAGAGAAATCCTGAGCCTCGGGAAAGCGCAGGAGGGGGTCCGTGGGGGCTGGATCCTGCTGTGTGAAGAGATACTCAGCAACACAGCACACCCCCAACCCCCCCATTGCGACACGGCGGGCAGAGCACAGAGGAAGGGGCAGGAGCACACCGGCCCAGCGCGGAGACGCCCGCGTCCGCAGCTGCAGCAGGAGGTATGTGCCTGGCAGGGGTTAGGGAAGGCTGCAAGTCAAACCAGGCCGGCCTCTGCTGAGGGGACCCCCCTCTCCCCACACGCTCACAGCCCACAGGCCGGCAGTGGGGGAGCCCGCCATCTCCACACTCCTTGGGGCCTGCCGCCTGTCACTGTTTTCTCTGCCACCCAGACACTCCTAGCCCTCTGCCTCCCCAGTCATCTCCCACCTGTGGTGACCCCTCCACCAGGAACACCCCTGCTGCCCCTTGCATGGCCAGCACCTCCTCACTGCTACACCCCAGCTCAGGCATCCCCTCTGCAGAGAGGCCTTTCTCAGTATTCTCATAAGCCTGCTCACCGTCCTTCCCTACGGGGTGGGGGGGGACCCGAGGATCAGGTGAGAGAAGGCGCACGCAAATCTGGCCCCGTGGCGCCTCACGTGGGAAGCACTCCGTGACAGCCGATCCTTCCACTGCTGGGTGTGTGCTTGCCCTTGGCGGCTCCCAGAGCAGTGGTGTCAGTGTCCGCTTATGTGTCTGCCTCCTCCTCCAGGCTGTGGGCTCTCTATGGGGAGGGGGCGAGTATGACTCGCATTTTACGCCCGCTGACTGTATGGCACACTGTGGACACCCAGTAAGTTCCCGAAGGAAAGAAAGGAAGGGAGGTTTGAGCTGTGCTGGGAAGGGCCTTGAATGCCAAGCCAAAGAGTTGGGACTTCATCATGTGATTGCAGTGTGCTTAGGACGTGGCTGAGGGCTCCACCTGGTGGGTGTGTGCATGAGAGGGGAGTCAAGCCCCCGGGTGTTTGCAATAGGACACCCTCTTGGGGATGTGTGAACGATTCTCATTTGGAAGTCCCACTGCTTTCTGGCTAGTGTGTGCCTGCGGTGTCCTGCCCCAGCACCGTGTGGTACATAGAGAGCCCAGAGTGGGAATTAGAAGACACAGATCTGCCATTAGCTCAGGGCAAGCCATTTTCCTCTCTGGGCCTCCACCTTTTGATCAATAAAATGCAAGAGGAGCGTGAATTGGTGTCCATGAGCCTGAGCAGAGAGGGGCCCTGCTGCTTGCTGACCATGTACGTCAATACTGTCATCACACTTGGCAGCAAGAGGTGGTCACATACAGCCTGAGGAACTGGGTGGTGGGAAAGTACCAAGAACCCGGGAGAGGCGGCTACACTGCTAACCCCACTGGGGAGAATGTGGACTTGCCACACCCTCCCGCTGAGGAAAATGGGGGATTCAGGCAGCGGACCAGGCAGACAAGTCCCTCCAGGGGCCACGCTGACTGGCAGGCAGCCTTCTGAGCTCTACGTGGCTCTGCGAGGATGGGTCTCGTCTGTGCCAGGTACCAGCAGGAGCCTGGTGGACTTGTCCTGGCCATGAGTCCTAGTGGCAGGAGGGTCTTGGACTCCCCCATTACCCTGCAGCTCAGTGTTCAGCAGGAGTGGGGGGGCCACAGGAGCAAGGGCATGGGACCAGGACACACCCCCAACTTTCCCTCCCCAAGCTGCAGCTCCTGTGGTTGCAAATGGGCTGACCAAGGATTTAAGAAGAGGAAAGAAAGTAAACACCCTGAGCTTACGCAAGCTGGGAATGTTCTCGTCCGTTGGAAAAACACACAATTACCAAAAAATCCCAGTGAAACCACAGAGAACCTGAGATGAGCCTGGTTGCCGGAGCAGGGGGTTGGGGAAGAGGCAGGCAGGTGCCCAGATGAGCAGGACTCTAGCTTTCCCTCTGCCCTTTAGCAGGCCTCGGATTCATGTTTTATTAATATGAAACAATTTTCCATATGTGACCGACTTTGCTCAGCCCTGCGACCCCTGGTGCAGCCTGAAAAGAAAGTTCTGCTTCTCAGCGGGGTGGGGGTGGGGAGGCTCCCTGGAATTTGCCAAGGTAGCTGCTCAGACAGGGAGGTCACGCCCCTCTCCCTCCCGGTGGCTTCTGCTGCATAGTCCCGGAGCAGCTAAGGCTGGCAGTCGGGTAGTTTATCTCTTTACCCAGTCAGGCCTTGCAATTAAAAGCAGTAACAGTTATTGAACTGTCTTCCCATGGCCATAATCTGTAATTCAAACCTTCATTTTCTCCCTGCACTTTTGGATTTGGCAGTGTGTTTTGGTTAAAAATACTTTGTATTTCTGCAAATGGTTCTTGCAGGAGGCCACTTGGGGGTGAGGTCATCAAGTCCTTGGGTCACATTTTCTGGGCCTCCTGGACCTGCAGTCACAGAGGCCCAGGGTTGTGAGAATAAGGCCTCGGCAGTTTCTCCCCGGTGTCCCTGCAGGCTGGCCTGACCCCCAGGCCCTGCTTGCATACTTTTACTTGTTACCTTTTGGCACAACACATATCATCTTTGGAAGATGAACTGAAATCCGTTTCCTGGAGCTTCTGACCATTATTCCCCCATCTCTCCATGGTGCACAAAAAAGCTATCTCGAGCTCTTCCCCCATTTGCAAGAGAGGAGATCAAGGCTTGCAGTGATAAAGGGCATTTCCCGGAGCCATGCAGTCATCAGTCTCCCGTACTTTGCTCCGAGCCCTTGCTGATGTCATAACAACTAGGGTTGGCGGCAGGGGAGAGGAAGAGGGCTCCTTGTATCAGCAGAAATGGTGGAGGTGTGGGGGGGGGGGGGGGCAAGCCCTTAGAGGCAGGGCTGAAGGAAGCTGCCGCCACCAATTCGTGCTGTGACCTCCTGGCAGGAGCAATCCCAGGGTCCTGGGAGACTTTCCCACACCCTCCAGCTTGCATGTCCCCGCAAACCCCCTTCTGTTTCGGTGGGTGGAGCTGGGGGCTATCAGTGAGGTTCCCGGGCCCACGCGGTAAATTCATGATTTTTGTATCACTATATAGTTAGGCTCTGGATTAAGGCTGGAGGTGGGGCACCCAATCCAAGGGGCTGGGAGAGGACACGTGGTCTTTCCTGGGACCAGCCCTGGAGCAGATAGATGGTGCCATGTGGAATGGCCCCACTAGTCTGGGGGATGACTAAAGAGGCTTCAGTGGCACCCTAAGAGACGGAAGCCTGGAGGCAGGGAGTGTGCAGGGGATGTAGAGGGCAGGCCTTGTGACAGGGCAGCCACCACACCTGTCACACAGGATGACACAAGGGCAGCGAAAACCCCCACGGTGGCTGGCATCCGGGAGCATGGAGCAAAGGCCTCGCTGGCCTGGGGCTCTGACAAACGTATCCCTGCTCACTTGGCCCAGGTGCCTCGCACGGGATCTTGGTGGCAGTGACCGCAAGGCGGGCGGCGGCTTCCCCATACTTACGTTGCATCCAGTTCCCACTCACTGGGCTCAGGAAGTTGGGGTAGAGGCCGAAGGGCTTGTTGATCTTTCTGAGGACCTTTCGGATGTTCCTGACCTGCCAAGAAATGGACAAGAGACGCACCCTCACTTTCTGGAAGGAGCCGGCAGTGCTCAGTGGCCACTGCTGAAGGAGGGAGCTTGTTCAGATCTGAAGAGGAAACCGCTCAGGCGAGGCAGGAGGGAGAGCTGCGTGACAACAGCAGGCCGCAGCCTGGAGGTGGCGAGATGGCCACGCCCTGGGCCCACGTGTGAGGCATGGCAGGACACGGCCACGGGGGAGCCTGGCCACTGCCTTTGCACTGACCCCTCTGCCTGGGGCCCTGCTAGGCCCCCCACGCTCCCCTCACTTCACCCCTTCCTCACTGTGCATTGCTTTGGAGGGATGGGCCTTTTCAGGTGGGGCGGGGGGTAGTTCCTATAAGCGATAGTAGCTACGGGTAAAACTGCCTTTTAATAGGTCAGAGATGGTCAATAGCAGCGATTTCATACGGTTCAACCAAGGAATAAGTTATTGTGTCAGACATCATAGGAACCATTGCAGAGGAAAGGCCTGGGCTCCTTTATACCCCTGCCCTAACAACAGCTGCGAACATTTCTCAGTCCTTCTGACCCAGACCCAACACCTGCATCACCTCGGAACCTTCGAACAACCCATCTGGTATTGTCTCTGTGGAACAGGCGACAAACCCGCATCCCGGAGTTTCAGCGGCCTGCCGGTGGTCGGAGCTCTTAAGTGACAGAGCCAGGACACAAGGCAGGGCTCGGCTGGCCATGCGGAGTAGCCCTTGTGTCCGACACAGGTCAGGGCAGGGACCGTGCAGTAACACACCGCAAAGGCTGCCCGGCTGGAGCAGGAAGAAGCTGGATTTGCAACCTCTGGGGCTACAAAGGGCAAGAGGGAAGGCTTTATCCCTTGGGGTCTGCTCTCTGGCAGGACACATAATCCTTCCGGCACAGAATCCTCGAGAACAGCAAGGCCCTCAGGGACAGTGCTGTACCGTGCTTGTAGATTTATCTACAAGGCGAGGAGCAGGGAGAGCAGCCTTTCAGCTGTCAGACCTTTCTTTCCAGGGAACGGCACTTTGCTTTACCACATGAGATTTCATATCCATTAATGTTAACGGAGTCCATTATAGGGGACAGGAATGTGCTTGTACCTGAGTTATTCTCGACTGTCCTGGTGGTGAGCAGTGAAGCAGGCTAAATTAGCTCCCCTGGAGGGTACGGGTGCTTCTAGAATTTGGGCCAATTTGTTGACTGCCAATAATTGCCTCTGTGGGAGGCATGATTGGGGGATGAAAATAGCCAGAGAATATAAATGTAGAGGGAGACAGAGAGACAGGCAGATGGACTCGAGGGGGAAAGCCTGAAGCCTGCTATATTAATCTGGTCTTCAAAGAACGTGGGCTCTGGAGTCAGAAAGTCCTGGGCTTGGATCCTTATCACTTACCAGCTGGATGACCAGGACAAGTGACTGAACCTCTCTGTTTCCTCCTCTGTAAAATGCGGGTAACAAGAAGACCCACCTCAGGGTCTGGAGGGGTGGACAGAAACACTATAAAGGTACCCGACACAATGTAAGTGTTGGGGCGGTGGTGGCAAGTTTGTCCAGACTAACCAGGGACTAGAGTGAGCTCTCTGTCCCGCTCCAGCGTGAGCCAGTCACAACCTTCCCAGTGGAGTCTGACTCAAGAGCAAAGGAAACGGGGAGGCTGGGGGAGGGAAGGCTTGGAGGTAGGAAAACAGATCAGCAAATAAGACCCATCAGGAAGTGGGATGGAACTTCTTTCACAAACTTGCAAGGCGGACTGTCACAGGGTGCCAGGGTCCTCCCAGTACAGGCTCTGAAGGCAGGTCTGACGTGACAAGCTATTTAAGGGGGCAGGTAGTGAACTCCAACACAGAGGAAGTGATCAAGGGGCTGAAAAGCTCTTCTTGAGCTTCCCAAGAATGCTCAGGGAGAGTCCCATACTGAATAAGCAGTGCTCTTAAATCTGGCATCAAAAAGCACACGGGTGCTTATTAAAAATGCATATTCCCAGGCCTGGGGGACGTTCGGAGATGTGTTTCCTCTAGGCTCGCAGAATGATGTTGGAGGCTGGCTGGTGGACACACAGCTGGTGGGAACTGCTGGGTAGAGGTGTGAACCTATGGTCTCCCGGCTCCCTTGGCACCCCAAGAGTCCAACCTTCAGAGAAGGGAAGGCTTTGGGAGGGGAGACGCCTCCAAAGGGATATTCCCAGAGGTAAGACTTTAGCTCCTTAGGTAGGACTCAGGGTGGGGACAGCTGCTGGTGGAGCCCAAGTGCCCTCTGAGGATCTGTGTGAACCCTTCCCTTCCTGGGGTTTAGTGTTAGACCCGAGGAGACACTTCTAGACGGTGGGGACTGCCACGGGCAGTCATGTGGAGGAACACCTTCTTCCGGAGGGCTTCACAGAGGGGAAGGAGCGGGCAGCTGTCAGACGGGCTGACAGCCTGGAGGCCAGCTCTCAGCACCCCTTGTGGCCTGAGCCAACCTGGTAACAAACAGGAAGGGCAGACGTGTGCCTCTGCCGTGGAGTGCAATCGCTTTGCCAGCCTGCTGACAACGTGAGTTAGGCAGGCATCTGGAAGGAGAAGGCAGCAGATCGCACATGAAAAAGTTAACTGTCTCTGGAAAGGGGCCTTCTGCACCCGGTGGCCAATTCCTGCCAACGGGAGCGGGTGCCTGGATTTCAGTTCGTGCATTCTCCCCCGATTCCACATGTGCGTGGCTGCCGCCGAGCTGACAGCCCCGGCGAGAACCTCGCTGGCAGCCTCATCTCCTCCCTGCCCCGGCAGAACCCCGATGACTCCCTGCGCGCACCTTCCTGCCACCTGACTTCGGGCATGCACTCGCCGGGCTCCTGCAGCAGGCAGCAACGGTATTATCTATTATCAGTGACCAGAGGCCCCCCCTGCTGGTTGGGAACCTGCTGAGTGGGGAGAAGAGGGAGGAGCCATTGGGGGTGGGGGAGCGGGGAGAACACTTGCCTTTTCTGCGAAGACCTGGTTGCCAGAGAGCTCGGTCAGGTGTAAGAACTCTAGGTGCAGGGACCCGAACTCAGCCAGGATGCTGCTGCTCCCGGCCATGGCCCAGCCCCAGCTCCTGTTGGAGCCACTGTGAAAAGACAGAAGCACCCCTGTCAGTCTGCTGCTGCTGGGGCTGGCTCCCCTGCTGAGAGTAATGTGTGTGGGGGGTGGTACCCGCTCACTAGGCCCTGTCCCGGGAGCTCCCGCCATCTGATCTCCCTCCGTTACTCCATCCTGGGAGTCAGTACCGATAACAGCCCCAGTTGCTGATGAAGACACGGATGTCCGTGAACCAACTTGCTGGAGGCGATCTGAACCTAGCTGGGCCTGTCTACCGGCACTATTCTTTGTTTCTGTCATCAACCAGCCCCTGGGAGATGTGTGGGCTCGAGGACCGGGGCAGAGCTGCCTTGGTGGCCAAGATCGGGCACCCAAGTTACGCTAAATTAATAAGTGATATGGACAATGCTGTCAGGGACCATAAAGACCCTGTGGGATGCTTTCTGTCCTCTGGCTGAAGGCCATCTGGCCGCTACAGTCTGTGGCGCTGTGTATGGGGGTACACTGCTGTGGCTGGGGTCCGGACGGGGGCAGATGAAAAGCAGGGACCCCACCTTCTTCCCGCCTCCACCTCTTTGGGTATTTCCCTGAGTTGGGGGCGGGGAGGAAGGATGGGTTGCATACAGAGGGGAGACTTGGCTCGCAGATAAAAAATAAAACAGCTTCTGTGTACTGAGCCACTACCCATACCAGACACAGGGTCAAGCTGTTTGCATCTTAACTTCATTTAAAGCCCACAAGGTAAAGAATCATTCATTCCAATACACAAAGAGGAAACTGAGGCTCAGAGAGGGAAGTAAGTTATCAGGAAGGTCGAAGCTGGTAGATGGTGGAGGCCAGATTCAAACTGGGCTCTGCACATCCCCTAATGGTCTCCCACCCAGATGGCCCCACATCCACCCAGAGGGAAGGGGAAGGTGTCCCTTCTCTGTTCCTCTTCCCTTCAGGCCAAGTGTGACTTCTCTCTCCAGCTATCTCAGTGGGAGCCGTGGGTACCCACAGAGGGTTTCCTGAATAATGCATGATTCCTGCCCTCGAAGAGATATTCAAGGTCAAAACAACCACTAATCAGCCAGCTGTCTTTTGCTCTCGGTTTCCCCCACATGAGCCTCTCCTTCCTCTCCCTCCCTCCCTCCCTTGTGGGCTCCCTGCAGGGGGGCCAGCTGGGCAGACACGCAGACCAGGGCTGGACAGCAGCGGGCAGTGGGTGGGCGCCTTCCCTCTCCTGATTGTCTTCAAATGCCCGCTCCCGCGGTGCCCGGCCAGGCAACTTCAGGCAGGTCGACTGATCTCTTTCGCCCTCAGTTTCCTCATCTGTTAAATGACAGTACCCACACCTCACCGAGCTATCGGGAGGTATAAATTAGGCATGTAATTACTGTCATTTTTCAAATTAGGTAATTACGCACATATAAATCATGTGTTTATAGTTTATTAAAATTATTGTTTGATTTACTGAGTTCCTAGTGGGTGCCAGACATTGTAGTGTCTTATTTTATCTTCACATCTTCACAACTTCAGAGGTGAATACCACGATTCTTATTTCACAGGTGAGGATGCTCAGGCTCAGAGAGGGGAAGACAATTCTCCAAGGTCACACAGCAAGGAACAGAACTGGTAGAGCTGAATCCAAATCCAAATCCAAGGTATTCTGTGCTCCAAATGCACCTGTTCTGGGCAGCACCCAGAGACCAGGAGGGCTTCTGATCAGCCCTGTGAGGCCCTGGGCGAGGGCTCTGCCCCCTGCCTCCCTCCCAGTCTGGTAAGCCTACAGTGGGTCTGCAGCCTGTGTTCCCTCCCCGAAGAAGGGGTCGCTCCAAAACGTCCCTCCCCAGCATGGCAGAAGCTCCCATTGGTACGTGTATGTCTGTATGTGTGCTCGTGTGTACGGTACAATTGTGAATGTCGGAGCTGGACAGGCCTAATTCTTTTTTTTTTTTAATAAACAACGTAAGTGCCCTGTTTAGCACTTTTTTTTTAATTGTATTTACTTATTTGACAGAAAGAAATATCACCAGTAGGCAGAGAGAGAGCGAGGGAAGCAGGCTCTCCGCTGAGCAGAGAGCCCGATGTGGGGCTCGATCCCAGGACCCCGAGATCATGATCTGTGAAGGCAGAGGCTTCACCCCCAGAAAGACCTAATTCTAACCTCACTCCACGGCGGTGTGACCTTGGGTGAGCGACCTCACCTCTCTCTGCCTCAATGTCTTCCCTGGTGAAGTGGAGTCCTGGTGCTCACTGTGAGGCTGAAGAGAGAGAATCCAGATCACGTGTTCACATGGTGTGTGGCACACAGCGAATGCTCCAGAAACACGAGCAGTTACTAAGATGTGGCTATCTGTGTGTGGTGGGAGCATGTCTACACAAATGCATGTTTGTGTGGGAGTGTGTGGGGGCAAGAGTGTGTGACACAGGCGAACTTGTGTACCTCAGCCTGCTGATTCGGGTGGGCGGCCGCCGAGTGTGTCTGTGTGTGTGAGTCTGTGTGGGACAGATTAATCCCTGGACTGGACACTGCCACTCTCTCAGATTCAGTGGTCCCTGCAGGTCAAGGGTCACAGCTGTCCCCGCCTCTGCCTCCCAGATGGGAGGAGCAGTCAGGCTCACTTTGGGGCAGGGCCTTGTTACCTATCCCTCCTGCTGGGACCCGGGCTGGCCCTTCCCTCTGGAGGGTCCTGGTTGGCCCTGTGCAGCCCAGCTCCCACCAGCAGGCCCCCTCTGTAAAGAGCAAACTCAGCGCCCCGTCGGCTATAAACATCCCTGACATTCCCCCGGCTGGAACAGGGAGGCGTTTTTTTAGCAACAGACTCTCTTACCCAGAAAATGAAAGGGAGGCGTTGCCAGGAAATATGCATATACATACATATGTATACAGCACCCGCAGCAGGCAAATAGCCTAAAAATAAACGCATTTTCTTAATCAGAAATGTCAGGATCTGTGTCGCAGCCGGTCCGGGCTCTGAGGGACCGGGGTAAGGCAGGCAGCCAGCACAGGGCCACGCACAGACGCAGATGCCGGAAGGAGGGCTGAGCCCAGGTCCTCTCCCAGACTCCAGGCAGTGAGGACCAAGAAGCCAGCCCTGGGACAGAGAGCCACAAAGACAGCGAGTTTGTGCCTCCGCTCCCTGACAGCTGTGTCTGTGTTTCTCCAGGATCAGTGTTTGTGGGACAGGAATCTGAGCAGTGATCCAAACGTCCAGCTCTGAGAAGTCAACCCTAGCATGGAGAATGGATTCGACTGGCTCCAGGGGTCCCCTGTGGCCTATGGTGAGACTTATGTGAGGTCGCACCCCAGGAATGCTCTCGGACCACAGAGACAGTAAGGGACGGGACAGAGCAGGTGAGTCCCCTCTCCTCTGTGAGGCCCCACGCGGGCCGACCTGAAGAGTGGGACCTGCCCGGGACCGCAAGGAAGCCGAGGCAGAGGCACTGAGGCGCTTGACCAGAGCCCAGGGCCCCTGCTTCCTTCCCAGGTCGCTGGGGGGCGCCACTGGTGGATGGAGAGTCCTGAGGGAAGACATCACTTTGGGAGTTGGAATGGAGAAATCTGGTGAGATAGAAATACAACCTTCCCCCCAGACCTGGGGTTGCGGGAGAGCCTCCAGAATGGCCCCGGGGAGCTCCTGGGTGCCTTCTGCAACATCTCCCTGGGGTCTGCTCCTGAGGCACAGGGGTGGCAGGGCTCCTGTCCCAGGGACGGCCAGGCAGGCCCTAAGAGCAGAGCTTTCAATCTCTGACCAAACGGGTTTAAATCATATCCCCGGTTACCTAGTAGCTATAAGACTTTGGGCAAGTTAGTCGACCTCTCTGAGACTGTTTGAATAATGGGGATACTATCAATATCTACCCTCAAAGGGTTGCTGTGAGGAGTACTTGGTGAGGCAATGTCCGGAAACCCTTAGCACAATGCCGGGCACGTGGACTTGCTCAGTAAGCGGCCGGCCCAGCCGCATGGCTGATCTCTTATCCTGCACACAGTCCCGAACACGGATATTTGCTGAAGGAAGAAGCAAAGACTTAGACAGGGATCCTGCCCTCAGGAAGCTCCCAGGCCAGCAGGGAACATGAAGAGGCATGTGCCGAGGCCATAAGGAGGCAGATAAATTGTCTGGATGCCAGGAGAGGCTTCTGGTTTTCGTGGCCCAGATGGCAGGGCAGCTGGCCTTTGGTGGCCAGGGAAGCTGTGAGAGGAAGGCGACCAGTGGAAGAACAGAGTGAGGAAAGGCAAGACAATGGAGCATTGGGGGTCCCCAGGAGCAAGACCCATGCTCATAAAGATTCATCCATCATTAAGCTGGCTGGCTGTTAGTTCTCTTGACTCTGACCCCACCTCTTCCCCTCTCTGGGTCTCAGTCACCACATCTGGACAATGGGTGGATATAAACACACTCTCATCCCTGTGAGAGGGAAGGGCAGCCTCATGGGGGGGCAGGTAAGCACCCCCAGGCATTGGGGCTGGACCCAGCCCCAGACTCGGCTCTACCCTTCTCTCATTGCACAGCCCAGGGTTCCCTCCACTTTGACTTTCTGTGACTTAGTGGCTACCCAGAAAGTCTTTAGTTCACACACTGGATTAAGCAATAGGTCAGGAAGGAAAATCATGGAAGCAGCCAATAAGAATCAATGTTTTAAAACCAAGTCAGTAGAAAGAAGCATTACTGGTGGTTTCTTTGATTAATGGAACCATGCAGGAGTCTTCTCTGTGGTGTAATCCATATTTTCTGCAATGAAAACTTATTATTTTTAAAGAGGGGGTAATTCCAATAAGTATTATTAAGAATGGATTTGGGGGGCGCCTGGGTGGCTCAGTGGGTTGAGCCTCTGCCTTCGGCTCAGGTCATGATCTCAGGGTCCTGGGATCAGGCCCCGCATCGGGCTCTCTGCTCAGCAGGGAGCCTGCTTCTCTCTCTCTCTCTCTCTCTCTCTCTGCCTGCCTCTCTATCTACTTGTGATCTGTCAAATAAATTAAAAAAAAAAAAAAAAAAAAGAATGGATTTGGAAGTCCAGGTTGTGCCCAGGAATGGCCAGCTACTGGCTTATGTGACCTGACTAGGGCATTTCTTCCTTGGAGTCCAAGCTTCTGGGTTCTGACACTGGGTTCCTGGGATCCCAGGGGTCCCTCTGCTCAGGGTCTCGAGACCCCCTAGCAGTTTGGGGTATCTCCTCGTGGCAGGACCATGTGATGTGCCTACTGGCTCCTGACCCTAGCTGGGCACACCTGTAGGGCTGTGAGTCAAGGCAGTGCTAGGGGACAATCACAGACCAGCTGCCCCCCTCCCCACCTAGGGAAGATCGGGCCTTATGAATCCTAAGCCCCAGGTTTGGTGACAAGCATCAGCCCTGGAGAGCCCTCGGCTAAGGCTAGTCTCTGCTGTGCCGCTGACTCACTATGATTCCCACGGTGGGTCCTGTCCTCTCCGTGCCTCAGTTTCTACACAGATGCACCCAAAGCCACAAGCAGGAAACCAGAAGACGGCCTACCTTTTGAAGTTCACAACACCTTTTGGGATACCCGTGGGGGTGTTGAAGGCCGGCAGAAGCTTCTCTCCCAGCTTGATGGCCTTCACTCGGAACACCTGTAAAGGAAGCAGCACGGGCATCCTGAGTGGGTCTGGGGGGGCGCGCTCCTGCCGGCAGAGGGGCCCAGGAGCTGCGGGCTGGGGGGTGGGTGGGAGGCTCGGGTTCCTGTCCTTGCCTCACCGTGCCACTGCTGGGAGCTTCTCAGCAAAGTGCTGTCTCCCCGTGTGCAAAACCGGCAAAAGGGCCTTTCCCCCTTGACACTGAATCTTCCCATCATTCCCATTTTACAGACGGGAAGGAGCAGAGAAGGTGAACCGTTAAACTACTGACATGGGGGCCAAGGAGCCGTAAGGAGGCCCCAGGCCTCAGGGCCCTGCTGGAGGCTCTGACCCCCTCATACTGTTCTTCTAATTCAGAAGCACGTGTGACCTTCTGATGCCTCAGTTTCCATCTTAGGAATCTATTCTAAGGAAACAAGTAATCAAGGATGTTGTAAAGGTTGAACTTAAGGGCTATTTATTCCAGCTTTGTTTATAATACAATCGTGGAAATATGACATGGAAAATATAAATGTAAATCTAAATAAATAAATATATTAAATATATAAATAAATATAAATATAATCGTGGAAAAATGACGATATTCTAAACATCAGACAATATGGAAGTGGTTAAATTAGGGCTTATCCATGCAACAGAAGACCAGGCAGCCACTGGAATGATATAGACGATTACTTCATAACAAAGAAAGGGCTTGTAGCTTATGAAAAGAAAATTATAATTTGGAATAGTGTAATTCAACTTTAGTAAAAATTACATGCACACGGATGCGTGAGGAAAGGCTGGGAGGGAAATACACCAAAATATTAACAATGCTCGCCTAGGGGTGCAGGGTAGGCTCACAGAGGAATTTTCTTCCTTCGGCTTATCTTTCTGTGCTATTTTTAATAATAAAAGCAAGCCCACAGTAAATATTATTTATTTTTTATAACGTGAGATGTAAGTTCCTTAGCAACTGCTCCGGGTGGAACAACACGTTTCCTTTCGCTTCCAAGCTCGAGGCCGATTCAGTCTACCGACCTCCCGTGTGCGGCGAAACCAGTCTTCTTGGGTCTCCGGGCCCCGGTATGGGTCCCTGAATGGCTCAGGCAGCTACGGAGGGCCTGAAGTGGGAAGTCTGCAGGGCCAGCGGGGCCTCTGAGGGCAGCTGTGCCTCTTGCCTGGGAGGGGAGTGGTGGGGAGGGAAGAACTGCACCAGGGGCCTGGCAGGGATGGACGGGAGAAGAGGACAGTGTCCCGCGCCAGACAGTGGGTCCCAGGAGTGGGCACAGGGGCCACCCACATCAGAGTCCTGGCGGGAGTTTCTCTAGAACCCAGATTCCAAAGCCTTGGCCCAGAAGCCACCAGTTTAGCAACAACAAAGGGCTCTCATCTGAGGCTCCTGATAGTGTCACTTGGCCCCAGGGAGGCTGCGCAGTGCGGTGCGGAGGAACCGACTTGCACCTGAACCCACTCCAGGCAGCTGACCGGCTGCCGTCTGCCCGGAGGACTGCAAGCTGGGTCTTCTTAATGCTCTTAGGAATTTCCACGTCTCCACCTTTGGAAAAGCCTGTTGCTGGCGGGCACTGCAGGGTCTCAACCCCACCAGGAAGGATGCTGAGTGAGTGTGTGTGGACCAGAGGGGTACCAGCGGCAAAAGAAGAACATGAGTCTACTTATTCTCTTGGAAGTGAGTAGGTGTGGAACAGATGCTGAAGCCGATTCCACTGTGTATGTGTGTGTGGTGGGGGGGTGTTTCCCTATACCAGCAAGCAATTCGCCAGACACCAGCTGGGTGCCCTACAATTCAACTCAGCTCTGACACTATCTTCCTGGAGACAGCATCAGTTCCCACGGTTTGAGGACTGAGCCCTACGAGACTGCCGCACCCCTCCCTCCGCCCCTCCAGACACCAGTCCTAAGTCCATTCTGTTAACCTGTGCTTCTGCACACCGTCTCTAAGTCCGAGGTTCTCACCAACCCCTCTGTGGGTTTGATTAATTTGCTAGAATGCTTCACAGAACTCAGGAAACATTCTTACTTACTGGTTTATTATAAAAGGATGTAGCCAGGCACAGCCTGATGGAAGAGATGCTTAGCACAAGGTCTGGAGAGAGGGCACAGAGCCTCCATGCTTTCTCCGGGACTGGAGCTTTCCCCAGATCTCCCAGTGCTCAGCCACCCTGGAAGCTCCATGGCCCAGCTCCTTTTTGGGGTTTTATGAAGGTTTCATGACATGGGCACGGCTAATTAGGCCACTGCCAGTTGGCTCCTGATTCAACCTCCTGGCTCTCCCGTCCCTTGGAAGTCAGGGCATGGGACTGAATATAACTACCCTCTCTCTCACCTTCTGGTTGATTATCCTGGCAAGAAGCCACTATCCTCAGGTGGGGTCCAAGAGTCACCCAATTTACATAACAAAAGACACAATGATTGTTCTCACTGCTTAGGAAATTCCATGAGTTTTAGGAGCTCTGCCAGAAATGGGATGAAGATCAAAAACGTATTACTTATTATAAACCACAATGTTTCACTATGCCAGGCATCTTCTCTACGTGACCTTCAGTCCCCAGTAGCCTTGTGGGCAGGGTGTTGACCACTCTGAGGATGACACAACCGAGACTCAGAGAAGCAATTTGCCCAAGGTTGTGGAGCTGGGAAGTGACACGAGCTTCCTGCCTTTCCAACACAGAGAGATGCGGCTGCGGGCAGCCACCGTAAGCCACAGTCAGGGGCCCAGAGGTTCCAGAACAGAGGAGAGACAAACTAGCAAGAAGTACATTCTGCAGAGTGAAAGTTCTCCGGGCTGGGACTCCGAGCCCGGGTTCAGATCTTCCCACTCGGCAGCTGTGTGACCTTAGGGTCTCTGACCCTCGCGTGCACAATGGAACGGCTCACGTGCCCTAGATGCTTCCCGGTGTTCTTCTAGAACTCAAGTGAGAGAAGGTACAGAAGGGAATGGGCTGCATGAACTGTAGAGAGCTGGGCAAACGTCACCTGGTGTGACTGTCACCATGCTTGCCATTCTCAGGGGTGTCTGGTAGGGCTGGCCTACCCAGCAGGGGAGGTGACTCCCTTACGCTCCCCCTGCTGCAAGGACAGGCCTCAGCCCAGGAGGGATCTGGGGTCTCGGGCACCATTCCACAAATACTTGTGGTAAATCTGAAGAACGGAAAGGCTCAGCCACAGGCACCCACTGTGTGCGACACGGAGGACAGAGAGGTGGTGGCAAGTGGGGACACCGGGCCGGGCTGCATGGGGGCTGTAACCCAGGCCTGTGGCAGAAAGGCCACAGGGTCAGGCACCGACTCACCTCGGCCCTCAGGGAACGTGACCTGAGCGAGTTCCTACTAAGTCTCGGTTCCCATATCTGCAAGTAGGCAAAGACCCCCACCCCATGGGGTGTTTGGGGGCCAGTGAGACGGGACACATTGGATATGGTCTCTGCCATGCGGAGGTGCTATGGACAGAGAGGGACCAGCAGGGCATGGCTGGAGGACAGGGTTGTGCCCACAACCTCAGGAGCCTGCCTGCTCGGGGGTTCTGAGCCTCGAGGGACTTTGTGGCCTAGTTCTAAATCACAGGCTCTCCTTTCCTCCTGTCCACACCCCAGCGTCCAGTCTGCATCCCAGACAGTCAGACTGATGACCCTTCTAGTGACACAGGGGAACTGAAGTGACCCCACGAAGGACTGCTTTTTATGGTCCTTACCTGCCTCGACCCATGTGAGCACCTGCACCCCCGCCTTAGAGCTGCCTCATCCTTGTAAGGATCAAGGAGTGAATGATTTCTTTGGAATCTTCCAGTGCAGGAGATGCCATCCAAGGACTCTCTGGGCGAGAATGACCAGGCTGCCTTGTGCATATCCTAGCCACTGACACCAGACATCTCGATGTCAAGAACCCCTGGCACGGAGTAATAAGTGACTTATGGAGGGAACCTGGACCCTGTCCTTGCTCTGACCAGTTCCTAGATGCTAAGAGGACATGGACATCAGACCACAATCCTCAACAAAAACCGCAGATCCTAAGCAAAGAAGAGACTCATTCTCCTTTTCCTTTCCGAGTCTCCCAGATGCTCCATCTGTACCGTCCCTCTCTCTGTGTCTTCAGTAAACTCAGTTCTCACTTCCTCTTGGCTCACGTTCCACTTCTATCCTGCATGAAGCCAAGGACCACCCCACGGGACCACCCCTCCTCTGTCCTCAGACCCAGCCAGATTACATCACTAACCAAGGCCTCAAACAAGTTCTCAGAATCACAGATACTCTAAGAGGAGGGAGGGGGAGGGTCGAGCATCAGAACTGAGGGACACCAGTGCCCCCTGCAAATCACTGGCCCCCAGACTGACCCCTGTGAACCCAGAGATGCACGGCTCCCTCCCCGGTCCCCACATCCTATGTCCACCTCCCAGAGCCATGAGCGGCAGAGAGGCTGGGCAAGTACCTAGAAGAACATGGTGCCTTTCTCTGCTCCATGTCACTGTCCTATTCTTGGGTTTTCAAGTGAAATTCAGGCTTCATTTGGCTCAAAGCCAAAGGCTCCCAACTACAATTACTTGGGGACGAATTGGTCCAAGTGGTAATCTCTGCCGAGGAGATGAGACCCGAGGAAGAGGCCTGAAGCGGCCGGGGAGGGAGAGCAGGCACCTGGTGCTTCTGAACCCCTGGCTGCAGAAATGGCCTCCGCAGACAACCGCACTGGGGCTTAGTGGGGGTTTTTCTGCGTCCCCTGGCCGCAGGGAGTGGGGATGATGTTAATCTCGGGGTGGACAGAGCAGGGAGAAGTGCAGGGAAGGAAAAGGGCTAAAGCCCAGGCATCCAGCCCCAGGCAGGGATTGTGCTGAGCAGCGCGGCCCTCCGGGTAACGGGGAGCACAACAGTGGATGACCCACGTCCTGGGGACTTGGCCAACCTCGTGTGCAGATACTTGGGCTGCGTTTTCATGGGAGGTGATAAGGGGAAGAAGAGCCTCCCATTTCTACAGAGCGCTGTGGTTTTCCCAAAATTCTCTTGCAGCCTGGAGAATACGGGCTTTGGAGCTGGTCAGCTTGGGGTCAAACCTTATCTCTCCTTTCCCATTTCGCAAGGTTTCTGTGAGCCGATCCCCACGGTGGAGAAGGAAGTGAGGCCCGCAGGCGGTGGGGGGAGAGGACTTGTTCAAGATCACAGGCAGGTATGGTGTGGGGATAAGACCCAGGTTTTCGGACTCTGTGCCCAGGGCTCTGCCTTCTCCCCACACTTCTCAGCCCCTCCGCTGGAAGTTGAGGCAGCTCGCCTGGGGCCTGAGGCCTTGCACTCAGGGCATGTGACAAGCAGTGGCTGCCCATCTCCCGTTGCCGCTGGAGACCTGGAGGGGTGTCTAGCCAGTGGCTGGCTCAGGAGGGGAGCAGAGGGGTGGTGGTGGAGGACAAGAAGCGCCCACAGGTGAAAATCATGAAACAACGGTCTTGGCTTCCTCCATCCTGAAAACCAGCACCTGCAAAAACCAGCCCAGCAGCTCTATAAACCCCGGCTGAGCCCAGAGTCTGCTGGGTGCTGTGCGAGGAGCTGCGTAGATGGTGTCAAGAGACTAGTCATCGTCCTTAGAGAATTTACTACCGACTGTGGGAGCCAGTGGGGCTCACCTGGGCAGCAGAACAGAAGCATCAGAAGAGGAGGAAGGGCCAGCAGGGGACCCCATGGAGGTTGGGTGGACCCAGGTGGCCCAGGGCAACTCCCCTTGAATCCCTGTTTCCTCACTGGGGAAATGAGGGAGTGAGATCAGATGTTCTCCGAAGTCTTCTCACACCTGAATGGTCGAGGGGCCTCAAAGGTCAACTTACCTCTTCTCCTGTCAGGTAGAAGGCGGAGAGGAGGCCTCCGATATACCGGATGTTCACCTCAAACAGGGATGCTTCTCCACTCTGCAAGGCAGCGGGAAAGAGAAGGGGAGGGGGGAAGGGTACGACACTTGTGAGATGCCTGCTGGGCTCCGGGGGACAGCCAGGCCCTGAGACAGGCCACTCTGGCCCCAGCCCCCGACCCCACTGGTCTGGCCACCGTTGTGCTGGGCTCCGAGGCTTCACCTGACAGTCCTGGACCTGGCAGTCCAGGCTGTGCTGGGCGGTGGTTTTCAGAGAAGTTGAGAGGGATCAGGACCCGCAGGGCAAGCCACAACAGCGCGTGGACAGCATTACGAATAAACGCTGGGTTTGGCTTCCTTCCCCAGCCCTCGCCTGAGGCCGCCAGAGCAAAGTTGGGCCTGGCGGCTCTCCAGGCGGCTGGAGACGGTGGTGGGAGCTGCTGGCTAACACCTAGCCTGAGGGGAGGCAAGTTCTTTAACCCAGCCACCTGCCCCCTTCCTGAGGGACCGTCCTAGCTTAGCAGGAGGGCAGGGAGACAGGGCCAGCAGAAGGTTCTCTGAGGAGGTTCTGGGGCAGACAGGACCAAGCTGAGGCTGAGAGGCCGCAGTGCCAGGCCGACCCCCGCAGGTAAGCAGCACTTCTCAGCCTCCGGTCTGCAGCCCGAAGGCATGTCCACACTTGGCTTAAGCCGTGTTTTCTTTCTTGGGTCTGGACTGCCAATCAGGGATGTTGGGGCACCATGCCAAGGACCAGCTCTAGGTTAAAATCCCACCTCAGCCTCTTACTTGGCTTTGGGATGTCAGGCAAGAGATGCCACTTTTCTCTGCTCAGGGCTCTTCATCCCAAGGCGGTTCGCTCTGAGGGGTACGGGTAAGACGCCCGCCCGACACCCTGCGTGGCTTCCCAGAGGTGCCCGCTATGACCTCCCAGGCGCCCAGTGCTCCCCACATCAGTCTTTTACTGCTGACCACACACAATGACCATCCCTTCATGTGGGAGAGCTTTCCATTGAAAAAGAGCACTGCAAAGCCATTCTCTCTTTCAGCATTGCTCCCGTCTTCCAGATGAGAAAGCCAAGGCTCAGAGAGGGGATGTGACCCCATCTTGCCCTCTTCGGAGAACCCTCCCTAACCTGCACCAGGCTGCTGGAAATGTCCCCAGGCTCCCCGGACCTGCCAGCAGCTGGCACCCTAGGTAGGTGCCGGATGCCCATTCTCTCTCCCCCATCCACCAGGGGCCACGTGCGCCCAGGAAGATAACCCTTCCTTCTCCTGCCTCGGCCTTTCTCCCATTCAGTATGGTAGGAAATGGGAGGATTCTAAGCTTCCTCACACAGACTACCAGAGGCATCACATGCCTCAAAATGATGGTAATAATGAGGAGGAGGAGGACACCACCCTACCTCCATGTCAGACTTGACGGTGTAATCAGCCCTCCACGGTAAGCCTATGAATTAGGCATTGTCATTGTCACGGTCATCCCGTGGCTCCCCATCCTCTCACCTACCTCTAGAGGGCAGCAGAGGATGGGGCGGGGCTCCAGGTTAGAGCCGCTCTGAGCAGATAAGCCACTTCTCCCCTCCAGAGTCACTTTCCCTGTTGCTGCTGTTCAGCCCTAGAAGGGACTTCCTGGGACCTGGCACCCCGGGCAAGGGAGGGAGGGGTTGTTGGCTATCTTCCCTTCCAAAGGAGAACAGGCTGGTAGATACGCATGGGCTGGCCAGGGCTGGAGGGGTGCCCTACCTTGAGGCTGGTCTTAGGGAGAGGACAAAGCAGACAGTTCACAGAGCCCCACTTCCAGCACTGCTCTGCTGGGCAGCTTGGGGCCAGGGTCTTTGGCTCTCCGAAGTGATAGGATGGAGCTGGCCCCTGACTTTCCAGGCACTTTTTGCCTCTTAACACCCCAAAGATCTCTGACTCACCACATTCAAGTGGAAGTTCTCTTCTACCCAGGCCTTGGCCTCCTGGAACTCCTCCTGCAGCTCCATGAGGTAGAGGGTGTCAAGGGAGTCAATGATGGTTGCCCCACTGAGGCCTCCTGTAGGCACAGAGATCGAAGGCATGACTCAGGCTCGTTCCTATCCTTTTCATCCCCAGCCACACAAGCCCCCATTCCCCGGCCCCCTCTAAGTGCCTGGGCAGGCTCCAAGGCCAAGGCTGGCCCAGGCATGAACCAGGGAGACTCCACCAGTCTTCGAAGCGGGGGTCCAAGAGCAAGTGTGCCCCCTTCCGCCCACCCCAGGCTGCTTTCTGGGCAGTGGACCTTGGGCAGCGGGCTGGGACACCAAGTTCACAGGCCGAACCGCTCCCCAGACCTTCATCTATGAGTATCTGTCCACAAGTCAACCATCAGTACCGGCCAGGCACCCACCACTTTTCTGTGGCATGGGGGAGACGGTGAACCGGCATTGGGTTTACACGATCTTAACAAACATGTCAGTCCACTGACTTTTCAATGTCAGTCTTTATTTTATTCTAAGACCAAAAAAAAAAAAAATGTTCACAAATATTTATCCAGGGAGGTATTTATTGCAGTACTATATACAATGGGAAGAGTGGGGGGAAAGCTCCAAATCCAACAATAGGGGATTAGTTATATAAATTGTGGCTCAAACATAAAATAGGACACAATGCAGCCATTCCTGCAGGTGAGGCAGACCCATGTTTACTGGGGAAATATCCATGGGATCTGTTAAGTTAAAAAATGTAGGTTGCAGGAGCACCTGGGTGGCTCAGTCGTTAAGCGGCTGCCTTTGGCTCAGGTCATGATCCTGGGGTTCTGGGATCAAGTCCTGCATCCAGGCTGCCTGCTTGGCAGGGGACCTGCTTCTCCCTCTGACCTTCCCCCTGCTTGTGTTCCCTCTCTCACTGTGTCTCTCTCTGTCAAATAAAATATTTTTTTTAAAAACGTAGGTTGCAAAAAAGAAGAAGAAGAAAAGAAGCACAGTATAATTTCTTCGTTGTATGCCGAACGTGGGTGAGCTCGCACAGAACTAAGTCTGGCAGCATGTGATTCAACAGTTACCTCCAAGAGCTGGGATTACAGGTGCTTTTTTATTTCTTCAGCTCGTGGATTATTTTTACAACCAGAAATGTATTTCCATTTGAGAAAAAAAAAAGTTTGGGCAAAGAAACCAAACAAATGCACAAAGCAAAGATTCTGTGGCCGCTCTCGGACGGGGAGTACAGAAAGCACAAGCTGTGAGACCTGGCCCTGCCACTGGGCCTTAGACTCTTGTCCTGGAAGCAAAGGCTGAGATAATGGTGCAAAATATCATAGCTTTCCACACCACGGACTGGGCAGGAGAGTGAAAAGGAAGACCTCCCCATGTGGCACAACCAGAGCCTGACTGCAGAGTATTGTGAAGGAGGAAAGGAGGGAGGAGAGGTGCCTGGGGCCAGCCGGAGGGCTGCCTGGAAGAGGTAGCTGCTTCCCATCAACTCCTTAAAGCTACAGTTAGGAGTAATTTCCTTTAGAGACCAGCATGCAGCTTAAGAGGACTGACTGTTCCTTCAGTGTCCTCCTTGCAGAGGCTCAAAAGCAGTGAGAACCACAGGCTTCACCTTTCCCCAGCGCGCTGAGCCCCTTTAGAGTCTGAAGCATGAGCCCCGGCTTTGCGAGCACACCTGCATTCAGAGTTAGCATCTAATCTCCTTAATTAGTGCTTCCCTAACTGCTTGCTTGTGTTGACTCTGCAGGCAGAGACTCCTGAAACCCAAAGCACCACCTCTCTAGGCCGGGCAAGGTCTCATAAAGGGTATGGCCTGGAAGAGGATGGGAGGGAGTTCAGGAGACACTGGGAGAAGGATAGGGCTGGAGGTTTCAGAATCCACTTCCGGAAGCAGGGGCTTCCCAGTCCGGAGTCAGGCATCCCAGGACGGTTTCAGTATTGGGGTGGAAGTGAATTTCCAGAATGTCAACCCCTCCTACACTGAAGGATTGGTAGGAAAACACCCAAAGCCAAACAAAGTCGATCTCCCCTGGTCTGTGCTGGCTGCTTCCCCTGCGGGGGCCAAAGATCAAACACAGGAACGCTTTATGGTGAGGTAGAGGTGTGAGGCCCGGGAACACTGACCTGGATGCTGAGATGTGCCCGGCCATGGAGTGCCCACCAGGCGTCCATCCTCTTGGTTCTGAAGCTTATACCACAGGGCCTCACACCTGATTTTTTAAGGGCCCAAAGGGATTTTTGAAGGCCCCACTGCCCTGTCCCTAAATTACGCAGAGGACCTCCAGAGGGGGTTGGGACATGCTTGGGATTAGACCAAAGGAGAAGAATCCAAGTTCTCTTGTTTCCCTGTGAAAACAGTCGGATCTGATTGCTAACCACGCCCCACACCCCAAAGGGGCAGGAGGCCGCTGTGACCTAAGGATTGCAGAAAAGCCCAAGGCCAAGGGTGGCATGGCCCAGAGTATCTGATTTCCAAATCCTGTCCTGCGCTGCCTGGTGTTTTCACCCCTCGGGCCCTCCTTCCATGGGCTGAGCCTGAGCCCGGAGGCCCGAGGGCCTAGGCTGGGACAGGAAGGCAGCCAGGGCTCCTGGTGACCCGTTCTTCTTCCCAAGTGCTCTGGGGCCAGCGGCTGAGAAGGCAGATCACTGAGGGATTGACTGGCAGGGTTCCACTCTGCTCTCAGGTTCCTGACTCTTCCCTCCGATGATCTCTCACCCTGGCCCACACCTACGTGTAGCTGGGCTGTGGGCCAGCGAGGCACTTATTGGAAAGCCTTTCATCCCAGGCCAGAGGTTACCCCGCAGCCAGGCTGGGCAAAAAAGAAGGCCCAGTCCTGAATTCAACTCTATCCGTACCTGCAGCCGGTCTGGGTCGGCTCCCCGGGGGAGGGGAAAACACACACCCCTATTCAGTGAATAAGCACAGGGTTTCTATGCACAGAGCCAAAGGGGGACAAAAGTCAGGCAGCTGGCTTGGAAGCTCCACTAGGCTCGGCCCTGAGGCAGGTTCAGGTTGGCTCACTCTTCCACCTCCAGCTCTGAACCTCTGCTGTGCACAAAGGATCACTCCAGCCCCTGGCCCCTGCCTGCCAGGCAGGAGGCCGGGCGGTGGGTTAAAAGAAAACAACCCTGGGTTCAAATCCCAGCCTGGGCCAGCAACACACCTGCTCTGACTGTCAAAGTTCTCGTCTGTAAAGTGAACGAAGACCACCTGGTTAGGTACTGGGGAGCCACTGCAGGTTCCTGAGCTGGGATAAACGCAGCACATGGGTGCCGGCCTTTCTGATACAGACACTTGTTCGTGCCTGGCCCAGAATAAGTGCTCGATCAATCAGTTCATTGTTCTTATTCCCGGCGTCCTGTAGTTTCTCTTGAAACACTGGCCCTTTCAGGAAATTGTGGGTTCAAATTCTGGTTCCATCACGTACCAGTGGTGCGCCAAGGCAAGTCACCGTACCTTTCTGAGTCTCACGTTGCTTCGTCTTCGAAATGGGGACGACAATGGGGCCTACTTCCCAAGGCCGCAGGGGGTGCTAAATGGGGCGGTCGTCGGAAAGGAGCTGGTGCCGGGCGGGGTATGTGTGAGCTTATTCCCCCAACTGCGTGGCCCTCCTTCCCCCACACTGGCCCTGAGCAGCCCCTCCACAAACCTCGGGGGTCACCCAGGCCTTGGGGTGCTCTTGCATCTCTGGTACCTCCTGGGCCTACAGGGCCGTGTGGCATGACTGCTGCTTGCAAAACCTTTGGCCCAAATGAAAGGAGAAGTGTCACCTGGGTCCCACCTGTGTCTGCCACGCAGGCCAGTACCACCCAGTAACACAGATCTGGGTCTGCACCTGGCCTCTCAAAAGGTCTTCCTACCTCCAAGGACCTCTGCCTTTCCTCTCAAATTTACCCTACACGCTGTTGCCTGACCTGTCTTCCCAAAACCGCATCTAACTGTGTCCCTCCTCAGTTCAGCAGCTCCAACAGCTTCTGTGTACCTGTGCGATAAGGGAGGGAGGGGTGAAGCTTCTGGGTCTGAGGATGAAGGGCCTGGCTGATCTCATCTCCCACCAAGCTGTGCTTCCTGGACACGAGCCACACCCTCCGGCCTCCACACCTTTGCACTCACGCTCTCCTTCGCCAAGGCAGCTGTTCTGTGCATCTGGGCATACTCAAAGCCCACGTAATCTCAAAGGCCCACCTCCCCCTGGCAGCGTTCCCTGATTCCATCCAGCTAACCCCCTCCTGCTGAGGGAGCTCCCTATCATGTGCACACCACTCCTGCCCTACCAGCACCGTGGCCTGGGCTCACCTTCTAACTAACCACGAGCTCCTCGAGCTCGAGGGTCCCCACTGCCTCTCTGCCCTGCTTCAGCACCTTGTCTCCAAGCAGCCCCAGAGGCCAAAGCCCCCAGCTCAAGTGGGCCACTTTACAGCCCTGCCTTCTGTGACTCTTCGCAGCCTGCTAGCAACCGCCTCCCCCACCCCACCTTCTCCTGGGAAACCTAGAGCCCACCTGGTGCCCTCCTGCCCAGGAAGTCACCGAGATCGCCACCCCACGGCCTACGTGAGGTTCTGCCTCCCCGACCCTCCTCTCCTGAGAAATCTTCACCAGCGCTTCCAGGCCCTCACTGTAGGCCCCTATTCTGTGCACCCCCATCTCCAGAACAAGGGCTGCCTCTCTGTCCTCACATCACAGAGGAATTGTCGATCTGTCCGTCCGTAAGAGCAGGGCTCTGGTCTTCGTCAGACCTGTCTCCGGGCTCCAGCAACGGCTCCTAGTGAAAGCGGGCAGGCAGTGGTGCCTGGGTGGCTCAGCCAGTTGAGTGTCTGCCTCCCGCTCAGGTCATGATCATAGGGTCCTAGGATCGTGCCCCGCATTGGGCTCCCTGCTCGTCGGGAGGCCTGCTTCTCCCTCTCCCACTGCTTGTGTTCCCTTTTTCGCTGTGTGTGTGTCTCTCTCTCTGCCACGTAAATAAAACCTTTAAAAAGAAAAAAAGAAAGTGGGCAGAGGAAAGGCTGGGAGCAGGCTGTTCTGTCCCTGACAGGTGCATGTCCTCTCCCCAGTGCTGCGCCTGCTCTGAGCTGACCTTGGCCTTCAGGACAACACTCTTCCTCTTGCCTTTCCTTCTAACCCTGTGACTGGGCCTGCCCAGTCCCCTCTATGGGTCCCTCCTCTTCTCCAGACCTCTACGGACAGGCTCTGCGGCTGGGCCTTTTCTCTTCTCTGCCCGCCCTCATTCCATTAGGATTCAGTACCACCCAGCACGCTGGGGACTCCTGGATGTCCACTCCCAGGCAGGACCTGGCCTCAAGCCCCAGATTCCCCTAACCAGTAGTCCGTACTCCTATCACCACTGGGAGGTCACAGAGAGTCCACATGTAACCCACTCCCCCGCATCTGTTCCTCGACCACAGTGGTCAAGGCCAAGCCCCTCCTTCCAGGAGCTGTGCCCCAGCCCTTGACTCCGCATTCCTCTTCCCCTCATCCCATCCCACGGCGAATCCTGGTGGCTCTCTTCACACGATTTTCAGACTCCACGCACTTCTCACCTCCTCTGTGCTCTTACCTTGGTCCAGCCACCTTCTTCTCTCTTGGGTTTATTCCAAGAGCTTCCTAGCTGGCCCCTGGGCTTCTCCCCTTTCTCTTCCCACCCCCACACCTCTATCTATCTGTCCTCAACACGGCAGCCAGAAGGACTCTGAAAATGCCGGTCCCAGCATGCTCCTCCCCTTCTCAAAATCCTACTATGGCTCCCATCAGACTCGGAGGCCCTGTGATCTGGCGCTCGCTTGCTCTCGGCCTTAGCTCCCTCTCCCTCTCCCACTTCTCTTGCTCTGCCCCTTGCTGCCTGCGGCTCCTGGAGCCCTCCGGGCCTGCTCTGTGTCAGGCCTTGGCAGCTCCCGTCACTCTGCCACAACAGCACCCCCGTCGCTTCTCCTCACCTCCTTATTCTCCTCAGCACCTTCATCCCAGGGACGTTACATGTGGATCTGTGTCCTTGTTACTGTCTTCTCCTAAGAGAGCACAGGCCTCTGGAGGGGAGAGCCCTGTTTTGTTCACTGCTATCCGCCACTGCCTAGCCTAGAACACTTGGCAGCATTTGCAAGTAAAGGGCCCCTCACCCTGGATGGGGAGGGTCCGGAGCGGGCTGTGGCTCAGTCCCATTTCTCAGCCCCTGGCTACAGTCTGGCACCCAGAAGTGTTAAAGGTAAACATGTTGGGTTGAACAGACCAAGCCCACCACGCCCAGGGCAGGCAAACTGCCTATTCCACGGGCAGGTGCCAGCAGTCAGGGGAGGCCCTGCCACCAGGCTGAGGCCAGGTCAGCCAGGGTGGCTAAGTGGGTGTGCACCATCGTCCTGTGGGAAGCTGTTTGTCACGTGTGGCTCTGTTTCCACGAGGGACTGGCCCTCCCTTCCCCCCGCTCCTGTCACTTGCTCCCCCTGGGGCTGCCTGGGCAGGAGCCCTGCCCTGCTGGACTGAGGCCTGTACCTCCTCTCCCGACTCTGCCGTATTAATGGCGGTGAGGTTTTTATGGGATGCTATACTAGCAAAGAGAAACGGGTCAGGCTGGGCAACATAAACTGCAGGAAGAACATTCAGAAGGAAAAAAAAATCACCCAGAGCACAGCCTATTACTGGAGCATCCCCAGAGCCATACTCTAACGGTTGCGTTTAATTTGATGACATAATCCTCAGAGACTTTTCTTAATCTGTAAAGAAACAACACAACTGTTTCTTTCTCAGCTTCCGAAGAAACCAGTGTGTCTGTGGGGCCGGTCTTATTTCCCAAACAGGGCTGCCACAGGGCACCCCACCCCAGGAGAGGGACTCCGCCCACCGCTCCTCTCCGTGAACCTGGGTGGGCCTTTGTGACTCCCAGTTTATTTATTGATAAAGGGCAGGAGCGTACACCAGAATACACCAGAATAAATCAGAATAAACCAGAAGGGATGACGTGCTAGTTTCTAGACCCAGACCTTAAGCAACCGGCAGTTTCCACTTCCTGTCTCTTGGAACGCTGGCACTTGGAACCAGCCACCATACGGGGAGGAAGCACAAGGTAGCCCGTAAGGAGAGAACACATGGAGAGGCCATGTGTATGTTTTCTGACCCACAGCCCCTTCTGAGCCCCTCGCCGGCAGCCCGCATCAGTTCCACACATGTGAATTAAAGAGCTTCCAGATGGCTCCAGCCGTCAGGTTCCCCTTCAGGCCTTTCCAGTTGAGGGTGGTAAAGCGATAAGCTGTCCCCGTTGTGCCCTTTCTGAATTCCCGACCCACCGAATTCTCTGAGCATAATAAAATAATTGTTTAAAGCCACTAAGTTTTGGAGTGATTTGTTATGCAGGAGAAGCAACTGGAATGTTCTGTCCTGTGGGTTTCTGGGATGATTAAAGCGATATCCCCACTACCCCAAAGGGCACTGTGTAAAACCACACCGTCCTGTATGGCAAGGTCTTCCGGCCGCACGAAATCCTTTCAGGGATCAGGACCTCTGCCCTCTGTCAGGTCTGGGGCAGGGTTTTTTCCCTCCAGTAATAATATTTTTCTTGACTCTTCCCATGATGGCTATTTTCTGATCACATCAAGTTGCATCCAGAGGATGTGTGTTTCCAGGCAAAGGTTTCCTGGAGCCTCTGGAAGGACTAAAGATATATTTTTAGGAACTATTCCTGGCACTTGACAGAATGTTCTTACTAGAGGTGAATCGATAGAAGATGGTCAGATCTGATGATGCTCCTTCCCCTTTATCAAGGCCTCAATCACATTCAAAGTCCCCGGGGCACCGTGGGCAGGTGCTTGTGGTCCAGGCCTTGGCAGCCTCTGCCTCCACTCCGCTGCTCTCTGTGCAGTGATGCTCTGTAGCTCCCCAGATGCCCTGGGGGCTGCTGACATGGGTCCCTAGGCCTGGGATACCTTCCTTTTCCGAGTTGGCTTGGGGAACACCTACTGTTTGTCCTGGCCTGGGCTCGAGCATCGAGCCTTCGCTCAAGAATTCCTGAGCCAGCCAGCAGACCCTCCTGGGGATGACTCCCTCCTGGGCCAGGCTGCCCCGCTCCACTGCAGGCGTCTTGGTCACCACACCACATGTGCCTGTGAACCCCAGGGACGGCGGCTGGATCCGACTCTTCCCAGTGGCCCGGCATCTACCCCGGGCCAGGCACAGGGAAGGTGAGAACGGAGGGCTGCTGAATGAACCGCTCGTGGAAACGAGGATGGCGCTTTCTTGGAGCTCCCCAGACACTTGACAAGGCCTCTTGGCCTTGGAGAAAGCACTCCTCGCAGCAGCGGCCAGCTATCCAAGGGAAACAGTCACCAGGACAAAATGGGTTGCCGCAGACGGCACGGCTGGTGGAACTAATGGCTTCCTCCAGCCTTCTCAGACAGATGCCACGCTTTGCTGCCACAGCCGGCCGGGGAATGTTTGCTGTGGCCGGCAGCCGAATGAGGGTCAGGGCGCCCAACGACCAGACACGGTTCACTGAAGTGATCTGCTGGGCAGGGCCCCTCACGGGAAAACAGGGCCAGTTTTAAAAATGTTACTGTTGTATTTGGTTGTTTTTCAGTCAGACCTGAGGGTGCTGTCTGACTGGGAAATGTGCATTTTTAAAACGCCCTCTCGAAGAAGCTGGGGTTCAAATTTGGAACTGCTTTTTATCTCAGAACAGCTCTGAGAGACGAAAAGGCAGATGGAGGAAGTGGAGTCAGGGACACCGCAGTGGTATCTCCAAAGTCACACGGCGGCTTAGCAGCTCAGGGCAGAGCTGTAAGCAGACATCACCTTCCAAACCATGCGATCCTGTCGGCTTGGTTCCAATCCTAGTTTAGTCCCTTCCCAGCTGCGGGATGTTGGGCAACTGGCTTGACCTCAGAAAAATGGGGTAATAAGGTCTTCTTTTTAGGAAGGTGTGGCCGATTCCGACAAAGGTATACAAAGAGCATTGAGCAGGCATTCAACGCCAGAGAACAGCCTATACCCAGCACATCCCACCTTAGGTGCTCGATGCAGGGGCCTGTTATCATAAGGCTCAGTTCCTGCAGAGCAAGCCACAGCGGGGCTGGCAAAGCTAGGACTCCTAGCAGATCCTTGGCCTCCCTGGCCCCGCAGGAAAGAACAGCACAGCTTTCATGCTAGGCAGGAAGGAGGCAAGAACCCTCGGGAGGATAGGATGGGGCTGGGCAGGCACTGTGGCATTCTCAACATACTTCTTGCCTCCTTGGGGGGAAAGAAAAGCCAGAGCCTTCTGCTGCTCACCCCAAGACATATTAAAATCCGGCTGCAGCCCGGGCAGCCCTGAGTCCCTCCATATACTGGCTTCTACCTGACTTTTACCTGCAAGTTAGGGGATCGCTCAGTACCCTCCCCCCTCTACTCCAGGGGAGAAGCAGACACCTCCGGCCCATCAACCTTGGTTGTGTCCATGTAATCTGCTCTGGCTTCGTGGTGGGTGGGGAATTAACTGTGCCCTTGATTCCAGGCTTGATTGTGAGCCTTGCCCATGGGATTCGTGGACATGACTTGAATGGAAGTTTGAACGAAGACTGCCTGGTTGGGCTTGTCCTCCTGCGCTCCCACCTTTCACTGTGAGAAGAACGAATCTCAAACAGCCGCTGGTCCAAGAACGGTGAGAGACACGGGGAACGGACTGAACCCAGCTGAACACAGCCTAGATAAACTCCAGCCTACCTGCAACCACACGAATAAGAAAGAAACGCTCATTGTTGTCTGTCACTCATTGTGCAATAATTTGTTCCACAGCATTATTTTGGAAGAGGCTGACTGATACAACATCCTTTCAGCCTTGTTTCTTTCTAGTCTTTTATGTTCTCCACACTCCAACCTGACTACTGATCCTCTGGTCCCCTCTTTTGAGGCTTCCAGCCCATTACTCAAGCTATTACCTCTGCTTGGAATGCCTTCCTCTCACCCCAAATGTCTCTACATATCTCCCAATCCAATGGCTACTCACAGTCCTAGAGAAAATGCTGCTGCTTCCATGAAGACCTCCCGGATTCCCCCACCTGAACCTGAGGTCTTCCTCCTCTGAACTCTTTTCATGAAAGAATTTCTTTCCACTTTCCGTATGACAATCTGTGTCATCTGCGACCTTTTCTCAAGTCCATCCCGGAGAGTGAGTGTCTTAGGGGCTGAACGGAAGTCTGGTTAATCTAGGCTCGAACAAGCCGTGCAGAGGCAAGGTATCTCCGGGATTTGCTGAGTGAAGAAATGGCTGCCATCCTCCCACTACCTCATTCCCAGGTGAGGAAGCCTCCCTGACAGCCAGCGCCCCTTGCCAGAGGCTGTTCCTGTGCAGTGCAAGGTACTGGGGGACAGATATCAACCCCATGAGACCCCAAGGTCCTGACCAAGGGCTGGCACTCCGTAAAGGTTTGCTTGTGGAATGTGGCGTTCTCCTCCATGCCAACTGCCAAACCCATCCTCGGCTGAGGTTAACAGAAGTAACCGCAGCGAGCTTGGCCGACCACTGGCTTCGCACTCTAGGTCTCAAAAACAGTTTTAAACCTGTGACAACTCTGTTACCATCCCTCCTTTACAGATGAACATGGAGGCTACAAGGAATTAAGTCACTTGCTCGAGATTTATATTTTCACCCCAAGACACTCCTCTGAGTGCTCAGGACATGACCGGTGCTGAAGCATGATGGGGAATGGACAGTCTCGGTCCCCGCCCTCAACCAGCTGCAGGTCTGGTGGGGGAAGAACGACACCAAATAGGTGTCGCACAGACGACATCTAGGTACAAAGTAATGTACGTGATAAAGGAAGAGAGAGCAGGACCTGAGGCCGGGGGACGGGGGGCACCTGAACTGAGGCCTGAAGGAAGCACAGGACAAAAGGCAGGTGGGGGCGAGCCAGGCCGAATACACAGCCCAGAGGTCAGCCGGACGTGTGGGAAGTCTTTACGTGTTTGTGGAGCAGAGCGGAGGTCACACGCTGTGAGGAAGAAGGACAATGGTGGGAGTGTGGCGGTGGGGCCAGGCCACACAGCCCTGGGGACTCAGGGAGAGGCCTGGACGGCTTAGGGGCCTAACCCTCTGGCTGCTGGGAAGAGAGTGTGTGGAAAGGGGACCCAGAAGGGACCCCATGTGGCATAATTCAGGGAGCTATCCCTCTTGGTTGGCGAGCGCCCACTAGTCATTTGTGGGTGGGCAGGAGAGTGGCAGGGAGCCCCCGGGCCTACGCTCTGAGACGGTCTGAGAGCCACGGGCGGTGCCCCCTCAAGCGGGGAGGCAGCTGTTCACCAGTCCAGGAGCAAGAAGAATTCACGCTGAGTGCCGGGCAACGTCAGCTGGTTGCCTCACTTCAGCCCCGGCAGGGGAGCCTCTAGCTGTCCTCCCAGGCCCACAGGCGCAGGGTCACAACGGCATCTTGGATATACGTTGTGGCCACACACAGCTCTGCATTGATTGTGGCGAACACAGCCTGCGGACCAGAGCCAAGAGACACAGATGCAAGGCTCTGATAACAAGATGAGTGATGATTTTTGGAAAGGAGAAAAGAAAGGAAATCAAAGAGGCCCTATTCACCCCAAGAAACAGACACATGGCAGAGGCTGTGCTGGGAGAGCCTGGTACGGAGCTACGGCCCAGGATAGCATCCTGCCACTTGCTGGGATGGCCGAGCTGCAGGGAACAGGCAAACGACAGGGGTGAGCCTGGAGCCGCACTTACGAGCTGCCTCGGTTTTCTCATCTGTACTCTACCTTCCAGAACCATCCCGGGGGGAGCGGTCACACAACGTGTGTGCAACATTGGACGCACAGCCACCCACAGAGGCTCCCGCAGACACAAAGCCACAGCCGGCAGCCTGTGTGGGCGCGGATGCCGTGCTGCTGAGCCCCCTCCCGCCCCCCCCCCCCCACCCCGGCCAGGCAGCACCTCTTGTGAGCTTCCAGCAACTCTATGAGGAGGGCACGATTCACGTCCCTGTTCCACAGATGGGGAAACTGATGCATCGAGTGGTCATGAACATTTCCCGAGGTTGATGAAGGGTGGATTCAGGATCTAACTCAGGCCGTCTGCTCCGGAGACTGCCTTTCCTTGCTGTGCCTAACCCCCGGCTAGACTCAGAGGGTCTGAGAGGATCCCAGGAAGGTGCTCACAGCCCAAGACTCCCAGGCCCCTTCCTTGCCTGTGGGCTGGGCCAATGCCCCTGGGGTGTAGGCACTGTCTGTGTACCAAAAGCTGGGGGTCTCCCCCCTGCAGGAGCCCTGCCATGACACACAGACCAGCCTGGCCCCACTTCCTCCACGAAGCCTTCTCAGATCCCCTCTAGGGACGACGCTTCCTCCCTGCTCCGTTTTGGGTCCCACTGCTAATCACTTGGCTCAGGCGGGCTCATGGGAGGATCTGGTCTGTCTCTCGGACAGGCCAAAGCCCCAGAAGCCAGAGATCCTGACCATATTCTTCTTTGCAGTCATCAAAGAGCCTAGCATAACGCTGGGCACTCAGGAGGTTCTGAGTAAATAGGTACTGAGTTAACCTGGAGAGGTGAGAAGGACCCAGAGTGGGCATGACCATGACACAGACCAGTGGGTCCTCGCCACCTTGAGCCGTTTATGGGCCCACCTGATTCACTCCCAGCATCCAGAGAAGAGGAGGGGACCGACTCACCCTACTCTACTGACCAGGGACTTTCCTTTTCTTTGGTCCATAGGTTCCTTCTAGAATCTAATAGAAGCCACACTACCCCCTCTCCCTAACTGAAGATACTTGTACACATTTTACAGAGAAAGTAATGCAGGCATCCCCCTGCCAGACTTATCTGTGTTAACCACCTAACTGAGGTGAGGGAGACAGATTTTTATTTCCTGCAAAGGATGGGGTGAGGAAATTATTTTGGAGTCAGGCAGGGATCGAGTCAAACCTTACCATGGCTATTCCCACCTGTGTGACCTCTGGTTAGCTACTTCACCCACGTGAGCCTCAGCATCCTCATCTGTGAAATGGGGATAATGTCAGATAATGCACATCACTAGAGAGACTGACATTGGTAGGTGTACAGTGAAATTTTTTTCATTTCTTTAAACATAGGCTGCAGGGGGTCCCTATGAGTCATCTTTCATTTGATTAAATTTGGTGTTTTTAGATGCAGTTGCAATAGCCCTCTGGTCTACATGTTTGAGCCTTGGCTCTGTATATTACCAGCTCTGTGGCCATAACCAAGTTACTTAACCTCTCTGAGCTGTGAGTCCACATCTGTCAAAAGAGACTGACAACACCCCCCTTGAAGGTGCGGGTAGCCTGGATAAAGCACAGAGTCTGGAGGTAGAAGGTCTGTGCGAGGGCTGAGCAGGGAGAGGCCCCTCACCCCACCTGCCCGCATCCACCCACTCCACATGCCTGGTATGACAATCCCCAGCATGCTTCCTAGGTAAAAGCTGCCTCTGTTTTGGATCTTGGGGCCAAAGCAATTCACAAATGCAGCAAATATGCCAAGACAGCTCTCCCTGCTTCGGAGAAAACACACAGTTCAATTTCCTAAAGATCGAACCCCAGGAGCTTTTCAAGGCTTTCCCCGAAGAGAGCAGTTCTCGGAACTCGGCAGACGCCACCCTCATGCAACTGAACAATTAAAGCCCCGAGTATTTGTCATTCTCAGCAAAGGTTTGTGAGGATGACTGAGAAAATGGAAAAAAATCTGATCTCAGCGGCACGGTTTTCAGAAATATATGGTAATCCATTTTTGTCAAACCGCAGAAGGCACAGCTCAAATCATTAAAAAGCCATCGTACTTAATCATGCAAAGAGAAGGCCGGTCTATGCCTCTCAGATCATTTTCAAATGGTTTCAGGTTAACTTTCAAAAACTGACAGGCAAGCAGGGAGGGGATTATGACAGACGATAACTTGAAGAATTTCTGGTTCTGCTTCTCAGCGGAGGGCGAGGGATTTATTTGAGAGAAAATCGCCACACCCGGACCTCAGCACAGTGGTGGTGGGGACAGTGGTGAGGGAGATTTCAGAAAGGATTGGCCGTGACTTCTGCCCGCAGGAAGTCAGCAGCCGCCTTCTCAGAAAGACAGCGCGTTCTAGGCAAACTATTAAGTAAATGAAGAATAATGATGTACTGTGACAGGTGCTAATAAAAGGCAGGAGTATAGCCAGTGGTCGTCTTAGCTATGAGCGTCCATACCTGGCTTGGGAACCCGTGTGCCCCTCACTAGCTACGTGGGCTCACACAAGTTCCTGTCTCTCAGAGACTCGGCTCCTCCTCTATAAAATGGGATGCCCACCTCGGAGGCTTGGCAGGCTGTGAAGGACTTAATGCCTGTAAGGCCTCTGGTACAGTGCCTGGTACACAGTAAACTGCCCATCAAAGCAGGCTAGGCAGCTCCCTGCTGAAGGGGGACTCACTGACAACCTTTGATTTGAATCAGGAAGGATGAGCAGAAGTTTGCAGGGTGAAGAACTGGAGGAAACACACCCAGGCAGAGGGCAAAGGCCCCACGGAAAGAGGCTAGTCATGGAGGAGCACAGCGTGTGGGCGGGAGATGAGGAGGGGGGAATGCTGCAAATTAACTTGGAGCCCTCCTGTGAAGGTCTGTCAATGCCAGACTAAAGGGTTTGGACTCTGTCGAGAGGGCCGCGGGGAGCCACGGGGCGGGTTGGGGGGGTGGTGTCTGAAGGGCAGGCCCGCGGCAGCTGTATGGGTTAGAAGCTAACTGGGGGGCCATGGGGTGGGGGCCGTGGAAAAGGCTGGGACGGTGTGTGGTCCAGGCTCTTCACAGGGTCAGGAACATCCTGTGTCTTCTTCTAGGTCTCATCTCTGTCGGGCACTTGACCTCTAAGTGACCACTCCCCCCCCCCAACAAACTCTGATCCAGGGTCCCCAGCCTCTGTTCCAGGAAAACACTGTGTCCTAGGCCCCGCAAAGATCCCACTCCCCTTTGCTGGGGCAGATACGTCACGGGAAAACTGCTGCCTGGGCAGGAACTCGATGTCCCACACCTTTGCGTTTAGGTACGGCGAGCGGTAGGTGGACATAAAGTACATACGCCACCTTGAGGCCTGATCCACCTGTGGGATGCTCCAAGGCCAAAGTAACCTTGGGAGTCACCATCAGAAGATGATGGAGCCTCCAGCACCCTGGGTCCCCATGTGACCATGAGGAACAGAACCCCCTCCTCCTCTCGTCAGTTTGACTTTACATGAGCAAGAAATAAATGTCGTCTCAATCCATTTGCTCTCTGGGTTTATCTGTTATAGCAGCTAGCATTACCTTAAACATACCCACTCAAAGCAGTGATCTTGGGCGTGTTATTTTGCCTCTTTAAGCCTCAGTTTCTCTCATGCAGACTGTTATAAGATGGACAAATGTGAGTGCTGCCTTGCAAGCAGGGAAGGACCAGAGAGGAGCCATTCATTGCTGGTGTTCCTGGCTTCCATCTCTCCGACAGCCTAAAAGAGAGCGGACTTTGCACAGACCCTGCTGGGCCAGGAGAAATCAGCCAGGGGCTTGGGGAAGCTCTAGGCAAGGGGTCAAGTTCCACCAGCAGAGTCTGACCTCACTCTAGGTTTTAGTTCTGTCCCTCAACAGAGATCATCCCCAAATAGCTGAGCCCCCGGGGGAGGGGGCTGGCACGTGGCTTCCCTCTCCTGGCAGCCCCCTGGGAAGGAGGCAGCCCAGCCTTCTGATGGCTTGTTTCAGCCTCTCACAACTCATTAGCAGGAAACTGCATGCCCAATTTTTCAGACATGTCAGGTGGACACTGGTATCAAAACCTTATCATGTCTCTGCACAGCCCCACATTCTCCTATGCCGGTGTCCTCCTGCCAGGCTCTGTGCTCAGGACACGCGCCTGCTGCCTTTGAAGATCTGAGAACCTTGTGTGGCTGAGAGCTTGGCCAGCCAGTCTGGCTGGGACTCAAGGCTCAGGATGGAAGGCCGCCTGGGCGGCTGAGGCTCCCCCCGCACGCTGCTCCGAGGCAGCACCGCACTCCCAGCCCAGGACTGGTGCTGAGACCCACAGGGAGAAAGGCGGAAGGCCTGCGCCTGATGTCACCAGCTGGATCTGGCCATCCCCAACTTTAACAGGACTCTGGTTATTGCATGTCCTTTTGCCGAGGAGGCCTTCTCTCCCACAGCCTGGGGGCAGGGGTGCAGAATGCCCCTCCCTAAACCTCCAGGGCCTGGAGTCAGGGCCCCGCTTCCCCATTCTCCGTGGGGGTGAACAGGTGACAAACAGACCTTCTCTACTTCCTGAGCTCTCGCCTTCTCCCACTGCTGCTCAGCAGCTCTGGCTGGGGGCTCCGAGGAGCTCCCAAATCACCTGACTGAGGGAAGACCCTCCCCAGCCTGGACTAAGCTCTCTGGAGAGACACAGAAGAAACAACAAGGACAAAAAGCATCCATTTCCCAAGTCTTTTCACACACAGCAATGCATGTATTTGGCCCTTATACTTGAGGGGTGCCGGGTCCCCTATTTGACGAAGGAGGAAACTGAGGCTCATGGAGATTAACAACTATTGCCCAAGGCCACTCGGCTAGTCCCCCAGGCAGCAGTTGGAGCCGGGTCCTGAGCTCCCACCACAGTCACAGCCACCTGTCCCGTCCGCCCTGCAGGCCAAGCACTACCTCGAGCATTTTCTTCAGTCCCACGGCTTAGGAGGCTACGTTATCTCCATTGCCAGAAGACAAGGCTGAGGCTTCCTGAGGCTGGGTGACCTGTCCAAGCCCACACAACAAGGAAGCTGGATCCACAGCCTTTGTGCCTACAGTGTTGGTGTTCCCTCCCCACCCCAGCTGTCTCCCCAATGCCAAGGGTCCCACCTGGGGAAGGAGGGAAAGAGGTTACAAGGTCCTATCAAGGGAGGCGGCACACAGAGGGTGTGGCCCCCCAGATGAGGAGCGGCCTCCCTCAGCCAAATTCTCCTCCGGAAGGATGGTTGAGGGTTAAGGTAAATAGGAACCAGGCAGGTGCAGGTGTGGTGGTTCAGCCTCTTCTTGGCCCTGGTGGCAGAGGGTCCTCCATCCCTGTCTCCAGGTGCAGGAGCCACCCCGCCGGGGAACCTTTCCACCTCACCGCCTTCCAGACACGCTTCGGTCTTGGGCACAGATACACACAAACCAGTGACCACTGATGTGAGCACCTAGAGCTTTTGAAAAAGTAAAGACTCGCGGGAGGAGGTCTGAAGCAGCTGTTACAGCCCAAGCCACATTTGGAAGGCCCCCGTGTCTGCAGCTCCCCTCCCCCGCTGCCCATTGTGGACGCTTAGGCCAAGCCGCTGGCCTCCAATTGCTCTCTAAAAGGCCCCTGGTGCACCCGTCCTGCCCACTCGGGTGGCTCATTACCCACATTTCAGTTCATGCTGCAGTCATACTCCATTCAATGGGCCAGACCACCAAGGCTTTGCTCAGGCTGGACCTTCTGTTCAGAATGCCTTCCCTTTCCCTGCCCTCCTATTCCTAAGCTCTAGAATGCACATCTGTGGTTCTCAGTTGCCCTGAATCCACCCCTCAGGTCTCAGATTATTCAGTCTCGCCCTCAAAAGGCATATATTTTAAAATTTGATTAAAACAAGTACTTTAAGAGAAGCCTAGTACTCCCAGCAGGGAAAGAGGAACTGAAAAGTGAAATGGCTCATGAAGACACACCACACACCTGTGCTCTCGGAGGCCTTAGCACCGCCCAGGAGGCCCTTGGTGGCCTTGCTCTAGTGGCCTTTGTGAGCACTCCTGGCTCTCACACTGCCACGCCCTTGCACTTTCTGCGCCCACCACCTCTCCTCGGCCTTCCAGTCCCAGCTCAGTGTTACCGGCTCTAGGAAGCTCCAGAGGAAGAATGAGGGGCTCCTTCCTTTGTGGTTCCCATACTTAGTGCATCACAATCGTGTAGCCCTTCCCCCTACACTCTTTGGGGACAAGGGACATGGCCAGCTCACCTGTGCATCTCTAGCCATAGCCCAGAACTGGCCTAGAAATGCCTCATGAATGAATGAATGAGCCTCTTTTGCTAAGATCCCAAGATGCCTAATTCCTTAGCTCCCGTGGGCCTCCCCTCTCCATCACAAGACGTGCAAACTGTACTCTTTGTCTTCACACCGTGTTGGTACTGACCAGAGTTGGGTCTTAATGGTGCTTTGACAAAGGGCAGCACCCATGTTCATTTTCCTTGGCTAATTACATTTCCCAATTGAAACGCTTATCTCTGGGTTGGTGTTAAAGACATAATCAGTTTCCAGAATGGATTAAAAAGAGGTGAGAAGCAAGAAAATAATTAAGCCAACTTCTGATTGAATCAAATAATTAAGCAGATTAAATTGGTTGCCTGTGATCTACGGCCCCAGCCTGTGCCTGGGGAGCACATTTCTCTATCAGAGAGATCATTTCTGATTGTTTTAGAGACAGAGAGCATCATTCCCAAGTAGTAAGCAAAGGAATGACTCTGTCGGCTGAATACAGATCAGGGTGGCAGGACCCCAGGTTCCTGGTTTAGGCAACATACTCTGGGTTTAGTAGAAGAAAACAAGGGTGGGGGCATTCTGCTCCAGAGCCAAACCCGGACACCCGTGGTAGAGAGGCTGCACCAAGGGCCCCAGTTCCTCGTTCTCCCTGTGTCTGTGCCCTTCACTACTCTGACCGGGGTGTCTGACCCTCTCCTTTTACTCTGGGCTCGGCCATGAGACTAACTTTAACCAATGACAGCAAACGTGATGTGAGCAGAGGCTTGAAAAAACCCTTGCACATTTCCCCTTGCTTTCTTGCGCCTTTGCCATTGACATGATAACAACCCTGGACTAGACTGCTGAAAACGGAAGACACATGGAGCAGAGCTGAGCTGCTCAGCTGTCCCAGGCAAGGGTCTCCTAGATGAGCCCACACTCAGCCGTCCCTAGACAAGAGGGTGAGCCCATTCAGGCAAGACCAGCAGTCACTGGGCTGATGCAGCCGGGAACAGCTGACCCCATGCTAAATAAACACTTGCCGCAAGCCAGTGAGGTCTGTGGGTATTTGTTAGGCAGCATCACCGTGGCGATACGTAAGCGACACAGTGGTGACGTTGAAGTTCAGGGAACCAAACAATTAGGATTGCAAGAGACTGTGGTCAAAGATAGTGGGCTGGGTAAATGCATAAACCTCTGTTTCTCCCCTAAAACTCCACTAAAACAACACTGTGAGAATTCTTTTTAAAAGGCATCAATCCACAAGGACAAAGCAAACAGAGGAAAAGACAACAGCAAGAAAGGTCTGGCAGCTGGAGAGGAGGCAGGTGTGCAACACTGACTTAGTGAAGCCAAGAAAGCAGAACGTTAAGTCCTGAAGCTGAGAGCAAACACACACCAGGTCTCCACCAGCAACTTCAATGACTCTGGAATTGGCGACAACCCCAGGCATCTCTGGAAGTGGGATAATGAGAGGATTTGTTTAAAGTCAGCTTAAGGGCAGTAAGACCCCTAGCTCTCCTCCTTACCCCTCCTCAGCCGAGAACGCGTCCCTCTCTCACTCCAGCAGAACTTGAAGCACGAGAGGGAGTACGACAGAGGTCCTCTGGACTGTGGGACACCTGGAAGAGGCACAGAGACTTACCCTGAGAGTATGAGGGTTAGATAAAGGTTTCTGGACTATCCCACTTGTCCCCTAGCCCTCCTACCCTCCTACTCTCAGCAAGCTGGAGCCAGGAGTCCACCTCTAGGTAGGAGAATGGAAACATCCTCTCTGCAGAATCTGACCAGCCTTAGAAAGCGAGAACCTGTATCAAGAAGTCTGCTGTCAGATTGCCCTAGGTGAGGCATCAGCCAATGAAGCCCAGTCACCACACTGGAGCGCCAACCATCTTGTTTTCTGTCCTGTGTTTAACATGAGCACACAACCAAGGATCCCCAAACATTTGCGGAAAAACTACCACGTGAGCTAGACATACCTACGTATACACGTACATAGGATAAGTAAACTTAGAGGACACAGAGGCTCTGCAGGAGGAAGGAAACTACACAGAATAATATACTCAGAGGGACATATTACATCCATGAAATAAGAAAGGGATACTCAAAATAGAACATTCATAAAATAAAACAGAATTCTTGGAATACACAGTTTGACAGTAGAAATAAGAAATTCATAGAAGAGCTGGAATATAAATTTGAGGAAATTTCCCAGAGTGGAACCAAAAATATTTAAGTGGTAGAAGGGGAAAGAAAAGAAAAGAAAAGAGAAATAAGAAATTTAGAGGACCAACTCAGGAAGTCTAACATTCAAATTTCAGAAATGGAGAAAAAATGGAGGGAAGAAAATAATTTAAAAAAAAATAATAATTCAAGAAACCTTCCCAGAACCGAAGGACATAGATTTGCATACTGAGAAGGTCCACTGATTTCCCAGCACAGTGGCTAAAACACATCATCATGAAATTTCAAAACATCATCAACAAAGGTTAGATCCTATAAGCTTCCAGAGAAAAGACAAAGGTCACATACAAGTGATCAGGTATCAGAATGGCAACAGGCTTCTCATCAGGAATGCCAGAATCTAGAAACAATTAACCAATTTCAAAATTCTGAGTAACAATGACTTTCATCTTACAATTCTTTATTTAGCCCACTAGTAATTTAGCATGAGAGTAGACTGGAGAGATTTTTTTATTTTAAAAGTTTGAAATATTTTACCCCCTCAATTCTCCCCATTGCACTCTTTTCCAGGAAACTACTGGATGGTGTAAACCAAAAGAAAAAAGAGTAAGAAAAGAAAGATAAGGGATCCAGAAAACTCGGGCTTTATAACAAGAGGAACTCATAGTTAACATCCTACTTAATAGAGAAAGGCTGAAAGCTTCCCCCCTAGGATCAGGAACAAACAAGGACATTCACTTCTACTTAACACTGAACTGAAAATTCTAGACAGGGCCGTTAGGCAAGAGAGAGAAACAAAAGGCATCTACGTTGGAAGGAAGGAGTAAAACCATCTGTTTGCAGAAGACATAATCTTTTTGTTTGTTTTTAAATTCAATCAACTAACATATAGAGTATTATTAGTTTCAGAGATAGTGACTCTTCAGTCTAATATAACACCCAGTGCTCATTACATCACGTGCCCTCCTTAATGTCCATCACCCAGCTACCCCATTCCCTCATTCCCCTCCCCTCTAGCAACTCTCAGTTTGTTTCCTACGATTAAGTCTCCTATGGTTTGTCTCCCTAGAGGACATAATCTTACACATAAAATGTCCTAAGGACCTGGGACATCTGGGTGGCACAACCAGTTAAGCATCTGACTCTTGGTCAGAATCTGGTTGAGATCTCAGGGTGGTGAGACTGAGCCCTGCGTTGGGGTCTGCACTCATTCTAGATTCTGCCTGGGACTGTCTCTCAATATAAATAAACTTTTAAAAGTCCTAAGGAATTTTAAAATCCTAAAAATTAAAAAATCCTAAAATACTATTAGAGTTAATAATAATGATTCCATTTACAATAGTACCAAAAAGAATTAAATATTTCGGTATACATTTAATAAAAGAATTACAAGACCTGTACACCAACACTACGGAAAGAAATTAAAGAATATCTAAATAAATGGAAAGATGTTCCATATTTGTAGACTAGAAGACTTCAATCATGCCAAGATGGCAATACTCCCCAAATTAATTCAATGTAATGCCCAAATCCCAGTTGTCTTCTTTGGCGGAAGTTGACAAGCTGATCTTAAAACTCACAAGGAAGTACAAGCACTCATACAAAGAACAGTCAAACAATAGTGCAAACAATCTTAAACAAGGTGAACAAAGTTGAAAGACTCAAATTTCCCGTTTTAAAAACTACAAAGCTGTAATAATCAAGACACTGTGATACTGGCATAAAGACAGGCATGGAGATCAGTGGAAGAGAGCTGATGGTCCAGAAATAAAATCTTACCTTACAGTCAATTGCTTTTCTACAAGGGCACTAACACCACTTGATGGAGAAAGAAGAGTCTTTTCAAAAAATAGTGCTGGGACAAGTAGATATCCACACATAAAAGAATGAAGTCAGACTCCTACCTCACACCATACACATCAAGCAACTCAAAATAGATCACAGTTCCAAAATAAGGGCTAAAACTGAAACACTTTTAGAAGAAAACACAGGAGTTCATGACCTTGGGTTAGGTAATGGATTCTTAGATATGATACCTCAAAAGTACAAGTAACCAAAGAAAAAATAGATAATTGGACTACAACCAATTCAAAACTTTTGTTGAAAACTAGACCATTAAGGTGCACCTGGGTGGCTCAGTCAGTTAAGCATCTGCCTTCAGCTCAGGTCATGATCCCAGGGTCCTGGGATTGAGCCCCGCATCAGGCTCCCTGCTCAGCGGGGAGCCTGCTTCTCCCTCTCCTCCCTGCTCATGCTCTCTCTTGTATCTCCATTGCTATCTCTGTGTGTGTGTCTCTCTCTCAAATAAAGAAATAAAATCTTAAAAAAAAAAAAGAAATGAAAACTGTATCATCAAGGAAGTGAAAGACAATCCACACAATGGAAGGAAATACTCGCAAACTGTATATCCAAAAGGGACTGGTATCTGGCATATAGAAAGAACTCATGCAACTCAACAGTAAAAAAGATAAGTTACCCAATTAAAATATGGGCAAAGGATCTGAACACACATCTCTCCAAAGAAGATCTACAAATGCTCAGTAAGTACATAAAAAGTAGTTCAGCATCACTGGGTATTAGGGGAATGCAAATCAAAACCACGATGAGATCACTAGAATAAAAAGGATGACAGAGTACCCCAGGTGTTGGCCAGGACGTGGAGAAATTGGAACCCTCACACGCTGCTGATGGCAACGTAAAATGGTACAGGTTCCTTAGCAAACAATCTGGCAGTTTCTCAAAAAGTTCAACAAAGAGGCCTCCCGTAACCCAGCATTCCACTCCTGGGCATACATACCTAAAAGAAATAAAGGCATTCATTGACACACAAATCTGCACACAAATGTTCACAGCAGCATTGTTCACAGCAGCCCAAAGGTGGAAACAACCTACCTGTCCATCAGCTGATAAATGCATACATAAAACCCAGTATATCCTTCAGGAAATACTATTCAGCAATAAGGAGAAAGTGATGCATGCTACAACAGAGAGGAACCTTGAAAACATGATGTTCAGTGAAAGAAGCCAGGCGCAAGAGACCACAGACTGCATCATTCCAATATTACGGAATGTCCAGAAAAGGCAAAGGTACAGAGAGACAGAGAGTAAACTGGAAGTTGCCTGTGGCTGGAGGTGGGAATGGGCACAAGGTTTCTTTTTAGGTACTGAAAATGTCAAATTAGATTGTGGTGCTATTTATACAGCTCTGTAAATATACTAAAATTCACCGAATGCACACCTAAACATGGGTGGATTTTATGGCATGTAACTCATATGTCAACATTAACTATTAAAAAATAAAACCGAGAGAGGCCAAAAGATCCCCAGAGAAGAGCCACTGTGCAGCAGGCCTGGGGGGGGGTGGCCAAGTCTCTGGATTGGTGCGCAAGTCAGGGGCTCAAGGAGAGAACCTCAAGAGGAGGAAACCGAGGACACACCTAATGCACTTGAACAGGCCGAGAGGAACCTACCCAGCAGGGAGGATGTGGAGAGGCGGTAACTGTAACGAACTGCGCAGAAGCAAGTGATACAGTTACAAACTGCAGAGAACACAGTTATGGAGGAAAGAGAAGGAAGCCACGCCTTGTTGGGACCAGCCATGAAGAGCTGCCAGGATGATGGTAAACACCGAGTAATCAATAGTTTGTTAGCATTCAGTAACAGAAGGAATGGTGAATGGGAAGTGTGTGTGTGTGTGTGTGTGTGTGAGAGAGAGATACAGAGATGGAGAGGGAGAGAGATGAGCGTGTAAAGTAAATAAAGCTACAATGAGATACCAATATTTATCCACCGGAATCGTTAAATTAAAAAAAAAAAAAGAAGGCCAACCATATCAAGTGTCGGTGAGGATGTCGGGCAACTGGAACTGGGGGATGGAAAACGGTACAGCCACTTGGAAAGAGTCTGGCCGTGCTCGCTTTGGCAGCGCATCTACTAAAATTGGAACAAAAACGAGTGTGGCAGCTCCTTACAAAGTTAAACAGACGCTTCACAGACTGCCCAGCAGCTCTGCTTCTGGGCATATGAAATGAAAATACACCTCCGCACAACGACCTGTGCATGAAGGGACAAAGCAGCCTTATTTGTAGGAGCCCCAGAACGGAGACCCCCCAAACGCCCACCAGCCGGTGACGGGATAAACCAGCGGGGGTCCACCCACACGACGGGATGCCAGCGAGCAACAAAAAGGAGCCAACTACTGCTACGTACAACAACTTAACATTATGTTAAGTGAAAGAGCAAGACATGAGAGTTTTATAAAACTCGTTTTATTATATTTGTTATTAGATTAGGATTTATTTATAAGAAACTCCAGAAGGTTCAAACGAGTCTAGATTGCCTGAGCCCGAAGTTGAGGAAGTAGGAACTGCAGTGGGGCACGAGGGAACTTTCAGAGGTAAAAAATAAAATAAATTCCGTATCTTGATGTTGGGGGTGGTTAAAGGCATCTGTCAAAAGGCGCTGAACCATATGCTTAAAATGTGTACATTTTACTGTATGAAATTATGTCTTAATATAATTGATTAGTACGTGGGGGAAAAAGGGCTAGAATTATTTGATTGGGGTTAAAACGAGCGAGACTTCAGGGAGGAGGTCGTGTGTCAGCTTGGTTTTTATAAAAACGAATTTGAGAAACGCACAGGAGAAAGGGCAGGGACCTGCATGCAGAACGAGTGTGGCCGAATCTGTCAGCTGCTCCCTAATGTCCATTCTCCCTTGACTTCCAGAGAAACAGAAGCCGCAGCTTCAGCTGAGCACGGGCCATGAGAACAGAGGCTCTCTTTAGCCTCCCCTGCAGCCAGGCGCCAACACGTGTGCGCGTTTCGGTCAACGGGATGTCAGTGGGAGTGGTGGGGGCAGACTGTGTTTGAAGGGCAGCAACATTCCTTCTTGTCCTTGTTTTCCCTTCCTGCTTGCTGGGACACAGACATGATGGCTAGAGCCTGAGCAGCCACCTTGGATCCCAAGGTAGAAGGCAGCCCTAAGAAGGAAGAGACGAGCGGGATTTGCGGTTGAGAGTGGAGTGACCACACCCATCCTAGTCTGACTACCCGGACTTGGAAGAGGGAAGTAACTTCTACCCTGTTTAAGCCACTGCTATTTGGGGTCTTCTTTTCGTTTCCATAGAATCCCATCCGAAGTAAGAAAATGAGCAAAGGCATCACAGTGCTCCCAGTGCTGTAGGCTCTCCCAGACACCACCACCAGCAGGATCTGTCTACACTGCTTGGGGACAGGACCCCAGTGCTCCCCATCTTACCGTTTCCAGGGCTGGCACCCAGCGGGTTCTCGGGGAAAACATTGAGTTGGCTGGAAGACCGTGATTCGAGTTCCAGCATGATGTTACAGACCAAACGTCTGTGTCTTCCCAAAATTGATATGTTGAAATCCTAACCCCTAAAGGACGGCATTTGGAGAGGAGGCCTCTGGGAGATAACTAGGGTTAGACAAGTCTTGAAGGTAGGACCCTCTGATGGGATTAGTGTCCTCATAAGAAGAGACACTAGAGAGCATGATGTCCCTCTGTCTGTCTCTCTCCCTCCCCTGACATGGATACAAAGAAGTCACGTGAGATGTGAGCACACAGCATGATCGCAGTGGCCTACGAGCCAAGAGAAGAGGTGTCAGAATGAAGCCCACGTTGCTGGCACCTTGATCTTGGACTTCTAGTCTCCAGAACTGTGAGAAATAAATTTCTGTTGTTTAAGCCACCAGTCCATGGTATGTTGTTACAGCAGCCCAAGTTAACTAACACACACAAGACACACTGAGCTTAGTCTCTGCAGGCAGGGCCTGGACCCTCCTGGTTACCACTGTCACTCTTGTATCTAGCTCCAGAAGATGGCTGTGGGCTCTCAGGTATTTGTGGAAAGAAAGAATGAAAAGCTGATGGAGCCGAAGTCTGAGGTTTCACAAAGGTCAGTTTGCACACATCCTTCACCCTCTGGATACTTCCTCTTCTCCCTCACACCTAATCCATGTCCTTCTTGGGGAGGGACCAGCCAGACGCTGAGCAATGGGACGATTATGTGATCCAGACTTCAGCCAGTCCACACCTTTCATTTCTCTGGAAATAAGGATTAGTCAGGGACAGACAGAGCCATGGGTCCAACTAAAGCTTACAGAGCTAATCTTGGGACATCCTGAAACACTTAAGAAAACGGCACTTTTATGCCATGCACAGATTAGGTGGGTGGAAGCTAAAGTAGTGTAACCAAACTGAGAAAGTAGATCACAGGGGCAGAGAAGGAAAAACTGAGTTTTAATGATGCCATCTGATGCCTGGATCCAGCTGTGCCTGAAGTCCAATCCTAGTGATTTCAACCAGTTGAGCTAGTAAATTCCTTTGGGCTTAAACCAAACAGGGTTGAGCCCCCCCCCCTTTTTTTTGGCAACTCAAGAGTGCAAACATAGTTGACCTTGAGGGTCAATGTCTCCCCTAAAATACATCATCTTAGGGATAGTGTTCTGTTCTAACACAGGTACGAGGGCACCACCAGGTTGCTGCATTAACTCTACTTCCTTTTGAGTATAGCTGACTCTGAGAACTCAAACAAGGCCTTGTTGATTCTACCTGGTATGTGACACTGTAAACCAATCTCACATTATCAGCATTGCAAAAATTCCCCTATAAAAACACAGGAGTCTAAAATGTTAATCTGGGAATTAGTGGACATTTATCTTCTTTTGGATCAGTATAATTTCCTCCCATTTTTTTTATCTGCTTTCTGAGCCACCTCATTTATCTAAGCTTTCAAAAGCTCATGCAAAACACATAATGCACTTCAGCTACAAAAATCAATGCTCGAGGATGTGTTTTTACCAGGATTGCTACAGAAATTCTTATACTGCTTTTCTGAGGCCTTACTATCAAGATTTTTATTCACAAATAGAACCAGAATAGTTTTACTTACCAATAAAGCTTCTCCCTAATTATCAAATCAGGAGGAAAAAGTAATTAAAAAAATACATTCTTTTTTATTTTTAAGGGGAAGGAGATTTATATTGGTTTGGGTTTCAAACACCCCTCTTTTCCCCCAACCACCCAAGACAACTGACTGACTTTAATTAAAGACCATTTACCCTGGGAATGGATTGCTTGCTGCAATTTGTACTGAAGAGACACATTTGCAGACAAATGGACTGCAGTCCTTAGATTTTGCTCCAGCGACAAAAGAAGTGATTATGTTCCCCCATCACTTCCTCTCTCTGAAGAACTCTATTAAGAGAATAATTTGAACGGACTCTTCTGCTACTCTGCATTTTAAAGTGCGGTCTATTTCAGCACCACCAACATTTTTTTCCCCTTTTAAAAATGAGTGATATTTAAGGAAAAATGCCAGCTGGGTATATATTTGAGGAGGGGCTATGGGAAACACAAAGGTTTATATAACTCCCTCGGAAGCTCAGTTGCTTGCAAGCACTGAGTAACATGTAGGCTTGGTCTGCGGCTGCAAATAGCAGACAGAGACAGTCCTGGAACACAGGAGGAGGCTAATCAAATTCACACGCAGGCCCTGGACACCTTGTTCTATTTTTCCACATCCTGCCTGCCCAGTGCTGGAGGGGTTTGGATGGGGCTGTCTAATTCCAAGTCACAGAGTTTCAGTGGAACTGTCGGGCCCTAGGGCCCCCTGATTTGTTTGTGGTCTAAAAAGAGGTCCATGGATCTGCCTCAGAATTGGGCTGAAGGAAGCCCGAACTGCAGGGAGCTCTCTGGCTCCGAGTGAAAACAAAGCCAGGGCCGCCTTCTCTGTGACTCCACAAACACCCGTGTCTGCTGCATCGCAATGCCCGGTCTGCTATGCTCAAGGCCTGAGTGTGTCTTGAAAGCAGGGGCTAACCAACCTCTTCAGGGCTTAGCTCAGCAGCAGGCATATAAGAGGGGTGATTAGTAAATGCAGAAGGAGTAGCTGAATAAATCCGTGTCTTTCTTTTTTTTTTAAGATTTTTTATTTGTTTATTTGACAGACAGAGATCACAAGTAGGCAGAGAGGCAGGCAGAGAGAGTTGTGGGGAAGCAGGCTCCCTGCCAAGCAGAGAGCCTAATGTGGGGCTCGATCCCAGGACCCTGGGACCATGACCTGAGCCGAAGGCAGAGGCTTTAACCCACTGAGCCACCAAGGTGCCCCTAAATCCATGTCTTTAATTCTGTCCATCTGGATCTCAGCTGTGCACCAACAATGACTGGGCCTGGTCAGCTGATCCCAAATCCAGGAAAGGCGCATCTGGTCTGGGCCCGAGATGACGGGGATCCTACCTTTGTTTTCCCGTGGTGACCCAGGAGCTGTCTGACTTCAGAAGTGTTACGGTAGGAAGGAATCTGAGTGCTCTGGATCGCAGAAGCACTCCCGATTCTCCACCCTTCTCTGTACCCACGCCTTCAGCTCTGTGACTTACCCGCTGCTCCCATCAAGAGATGGAGTCCTATTTCCTCGGCCCTTATATCTAGGCTGGGCTTTTAACTTGCTTGACCAAAGAATGTGACGAAAGGGACAGTGTGCTCGTTCTGAGCCAGGGTCTAAGAGGACATGCAGGCTTTTACCTGCTCTTTCGGACCTAGTGCCTGCCACGAGAAGAAGGCTGGGGCCACACGTAGCAAAGCTAGGTCATCCCACTGAGGCCATCCTAGACCAGCTGGCCCCCAGGTGAGCTACCAGGTGCCTGCAGACAGATGAGAAATAACACACAGGTTTTGTTTTAAGTCACTCAGCTGTGGGATGGTTCGTTATACAGCAATAGCTAACGATACACTGAGTTCAACATTCCAAACAGGTGGGTACCCTGAGGCCTAGAGAAGGGAGAGATCTTCCCTAAAACCGCATGGGCTGGTGACAAGAATCCAAGTATGAGAACCACTCACCCAGGGCCTTTCAACTCTGCTGAACACTGATCGTTCTTCAAGAAGCCATATCTTCCATCTCTCTAAGTCATTAACCCTCAGGATCTGAGCAGAGGGCAGGAGCAGGTACATGAAAGTCATCAGCCCCCACGTGGAGGCAAAGCAGGTGTCATACCTCCGAGGTTCTAGCGTCATGTTCCTGGAAAGCCACTGGGTCCTATGCCTTATAACCATGTGTTCTGCCATGAAAATCAAACCACAAGGGCCTTTTCTCAATTTGCAAAAAATTACAGAAACCAGTAAGACCTTAAATACTAAAAGTAACCTCTGAAAGGCACTTGGAACAGTGTTTGACACGGCGTAGTAAATGTTCGACGTTCAACGACTGTTCGCTGTTATTATTAATTCTCCTCCCACAAATTGTTCGTAAACCTTTGGTGCCCGCTGCCATTGGAGAGCCAGCAGGCAGAGCAATGAGTACCGCTCATTGAGCACCGCTGTAGGCCATGCCTACCACGTACATCACTGCAGTTACCAACCCCATCTTACAGATGGGGAAACCGAGCCTTGGCGGGATGGATCTGCCCCAGGTTAGTAGAGCTGGGGAGAGGTGAGCAGGCGTCACCCCAGCTGCCTGACGCAAGCCAGTGGGGAGCACAGACCATGCTCACTTGGCTCTGTTCTCTCTACCGTTTAGCCCATCACGCACCATCTCCCCCACCTTCTCTACCCCCTCACCAGATCCCAGGCTCTTGTAATGGAAAGGACGTTTGTTGTAACCGATGTCCTCAGCCGTGAGTAATCAAGGAACACAACTGAAGAGGCCTCACAGAGTCATGGTTTATAAGCACACATTTAGAGGTGGAGTGAACAAGAAATATCTTGGGCCTTTGGAGCACCAATCTGATCCGGCACTGTTACTGCCTGCAGGACTCAGTCACGGCTTCTGCAGACTTTGCTGAGCACCTGCTCTATGCTGACATTGAGAGCCTGGAGCTTCTAGGGCTGCAGTGTCAGAAGATGGTCCTACTGGACTTTTCTAAACTCAACCAGCCTGCCAGGTCCCCGGGTGTCCCTGTTCTTTGAGAGCAAGAAGTGTCACTTACCATCCTAGCCTCACCATCTTAGAATAACTGAAGCCACAGGGACGGCCATCATTCCTGACTTTCCTTTCTCAAGTGGTACAGCCTATTCCCTCCCTGGCACATGGGAGCCTAGAGATTTTCCCTATTAACAGACCAAATGTGTGCATCCCCCCGAATTTCATATGCTGAAATCCTAACTCCCAATGTGACCATATTAGGAGGTGGGGCTTTGGGAAAGTGATGAGGTCATGAGGGTAGAGCCCTCATGATTGGGATGAGTGTCCTTAGAAAGGGGCCCTGGAGAGCCCGCTCCCCTCCTACCACGTGAGGACACAGAGAGAAGACAGCTGCTTATGAACCAGGAAGCCAGCCACCAAGCAGACAATGAATCTGTTGGCACTTTAATCTTGGACTTCCCAGCTTCCAGAAGTGTGAGAAATAAATGTTTTCTCTGTGAGCTACCCAGGCTGTGGTATTTTTGCTACAGCAGCCCTGACTGACCAAGGCAGGTGCCATCTGGTGGGGGCAAGATGGTCTACCCAGTCCGGCCCTCCTTTGCTTAGTGCCCTGGGGTTACTCAGTCCGGGGGGGTCACTGGCTGCGTTTCAGCTGGGCAGACCCACAGACTCCCACTCTCCTAGGCTCAGGAGAATGCAAATGCCCAAGCCCCACTTGGAACTGAACGTGAAGTTCTTCTGGGACTTCCTCAGATACCTTCCAAGAAGTGGCCCCTTGATAATGACTTGAGATGAACTACGACCACCGCAAGGAGTTGTCCAACATTTTGTATTTTAAAAATACTGTCGGGGCGCCTGGGTGGCTCAGTGGGTTAAGCCGCTGCCTTCAGCTCAGGTCATGATCTCGGGGTCCTGGGATCGAGTCCCACATCGGGCTCTCTGCTCAGCGGAGAGCCTGCTTCCCTTCCTCTCTCTCTGCCTGCCTCTCTTGTGATTTCTCTCTGTCAAATAAATAAATCTTTAAAAAAAAAATACTGTCATACGATCCTTCTTATTTGATCCTTCTAACCCTAATCCTTTGAGGCTGGCCAGACTTAGGAAATAGTCCACTAAGGTCTGAGAGGTGAACTCCTGGCGTAGGCTCACACAGGCTTCCTGCCTGACTCAATCCAATGCTCTTTCCACTGTATATCTCGTATCCTCTCGTAAATATGATGTCGGGGAGCTTTTGTGTGTCATCTCCCCACAACTAGGTGAGATGGACCACACCCATTTTACAGGGGAAGAACCAAATCCACCGAAGCCGGGTGATTTGCCCAATGTAATAATAGTAACAAACGGCAAAGCAAAAATCAAACCCATGTTTTGAATCTGCACAGCAGCAGACAGTCCCAACTTTCTAGAAACAGAGTTGACTGGGATCCCAGTCTGGTGAGTGACAACGGATCAGTAGGACCTAATACTGCATGGTTCAGGCACCGGCTCCTGAAAGGTGCTCTCAGATGGGAGGCCAGTGCTGTCTGAGGCCGGGCAACATCAGGGAACGTGAGCCAGCTTGTCCAAAGGGCCACCGTGAAAAAGAGCCACTTGTGTCATTCTAGTGGTTTTGTTTTGCTATTAACCACATAAATTTTGAGGTCAAACAAGGCTGTCATTCTAGAAGGATGCAAGGCTGTCCTGGAATTACGGCTCTAGTATGTCTTATTATCCGAGGCCCCCCTCGTGGATTCTGTCCCCAAATACCTATTTTGGCTGGAGAACTTCATCCCTTCTGTGCTTTGGGGTACGAGTTAGTGTTACTGACCCTGGGAAAACAGGAAGAATCCAAATGGGGTAGAGTGTAGCTGTCAAGAGGACACCTTTCCCATCAGTCAAGCCCTGGCTTATCGCAGTTTCAGCTTCTGAGCAGTTCATGAGAAAGGAACAGGAAGAGCCTCTCCTCCATGGCCGGTCTGAGACTTCTGACATGGCCTATCCCAGTCACCTGAAGATGGGAGACAGGTGCCTGCACCCATGCTGGAGGCGCCTCCTTTCTCCTCCAGACCCCTATTTCCCCACACCCGCAACCTAACTGTTTGCAGCTCTCTTCCCCATGAGATGAGGAGCAATGAAAGGGCAGAGCCCAGGTCTGCTTCCTCTCTGAAATCTCCGCATCTAATCCAACAGCTGGGACTCTATAGGGGTTCAACGACTCTTGTTGAATAAATAAGTGAAAGAATGAATGCTAAGTCCTGTCCAGGGACTGTTTCCTTGTTCCAGGGGCCCCAGTGGGGGCAGCTGTGCTGAGGAGGAAGGAGGGGTTAACCTGCTCAAGGTTACAGCCGAGCCCAGGCAGCAAGAGCAGATATGGACCTTTTCAACCTCAAAGCCACAGTGGCTTTTCTCAGTCGACCTACACCCTCAAATGCATTTTCTCCTCCGGATCACATTACTTCAGAAGCAAACCAGTTCTCTGGTTAAGTAAAAAGAATGTGAGCCGATTTTCCATTGATTGTCATTCCCTCAGAGGCTTTTACAGATAAAGCCCCTCAATCTGGGGTCTGTAAGGAACACTGATGGGGCCAGGGGCAACGGAATGGGAGGTTCAGGGGCCTGAGCTCTAAGCCGCCTGATTTTCTTGCTTTGGAAATCTCTGCTGTTCTAGGACGGCTTTTCTATACTGGCATTTCCGCTCCTTGGGTTTTAAAGAATGAGAAATCTGTGGCTGATCACATATTCAGCAACCAAGTACACTTATTCGAAGACCTAAATTGCAGAAATAACTCGTGTGATTATTTGAATGAATATGAGTCTGGATCATCAAGCTCAGCCCATGGATAAATCAAGAAGAGCGGGCTGGGCCGAGGGGAGGGCAAACCCTCCCTGTCAGGCGCTTCTGCTGGCCCAAGACATCCTTGCCCTGCAAGGTGGCCAAGCAGCGAATCCTTGAACCTCTCGGCTCATTGGGGACGCTGTGCTTTAATCTGTCTATGTGACATGACCGGCCACATCCTGTGCCCCGGCTCCAGGGCAGAGCCTCAAGGACTGAGGCAGCTAGAATCTGGTTATCCCCGAACGGATGAGTCAGGGAAAGTGAGGGTCATGAGAAGAGCACCCCGGTCTCACCTCAGGGCCATAAGCCTGTCCTAGAGTTCACTGGTGAGTGAACTGCAAAACAGGCTGTACCTTCTGGGCTCTGGCCTTGGACTTGCCAGGTCTAGTAGCAAACCTCCATGGCCCCCAGCCTGGAATCTGCTTCTTGCTCACAGCCTTCTTCTCCCACTATACTCCCTGTCAGGGGCTCAGGCTGCCTTATGTGTGCCCACCTGTCCCCAGAGTGGCCCATGAGGATTCCCCTCAGCCAGAGCCTAGCCCCTGAGAGGAACTGCTCTCAGAAGAGCCCAGGGCCTCCCAGCACAGCTGGCTCAGCTCAGCCCACAGGCTGGCCTGTGAGTTGAACAGAGACAGACACTCCCCTCTCTCCTCACTTGGGACACTACGGGGTGTCTGGGTGCTGGGGCTTCAGGAGCTTTTCTTTCTGGTTCTTACTTGTAATTTCTCATTTCTCTACAATGGGCACTTTTATCATTTTTCAGAAAAAGGAAAAAAATAGATAAGGGTAGAAAAGAATTTTCACACTCAGATAATTCCAACATGGATAAAGGGATTTGTTCAAACTTCATCACTCTCCAACTAAGAAGAGACACCCAGAATGCAGCCTTAAGAAGAGGGAAAAATCCCACATTTCGAGGTTTAGTGTCTAAGAGCAGCTTAAAAACGAAAGTGTCTGCAGCCGTTCTTCCCCATCACTCCATCCTGTGGGACACCAACCTTGACAGCAACAAACCAGACATGAAACGTGCCTTCCTCTCAGGGGACACAAAATCAGGGTATCAGAATGACAGCAGATTCCCGTTCTACACCTCTCCAAGAGACCCCTCCTGCTGAGCTGAGAAAACGCGGGGCGCAAATCAGCTTTCTGGGAGGAGGGACGTTTTCACAGGATCAGCTGCAGGTCGGGGAAAACTGCAAAGTCTAAACATTCTTCATGTCATAACTTTGTCAGCTGCGCTGAAGTGGACAAGATGCTGACTCAGCACCTCCAGACACGTGCCAGATCGAAGCAGTTGACTGTGTAAGCTATCCCAGCTACTGAGAGTCCTTAGCAAGCTCGTGCCCACACCGGGGACTGCACAGCCCCGCTGCCCTGGGACGGGGTCTCGGGACAGGAGTCAGATGGACTGATTCACTGGCCCATTCCCAGCACCTGCATGGTGGCCGGTGCCAACGTTGGATGTAAGGGTCTGTGCCTGCCTTCGGGAAGCAGATTCTAAGGCAGGGCGTGTTCTTCAAAGAGGAAAACAGGAATCTAATTTGCCTGGAGGCAGGAAAAAAGATAATGGGGACGGCTGATCTAGATATGCCACTTGGCTGTGTGAGACAGACAGTGGCTGAGATTTCCTACTCTCCTGGCCGGGCAGGACAGTGAGCTCCAGCAGGGGAAGGTAGGGATTAGGGGTCCACCAGCGCCTAAGAAGATGGGCTGTGTGTGATAATAAAGCTCCTTTGAGGCTTTCTTAGCAACAGTATCCACAGTCCTCTCCCTGGAGATGTGGGAATTCAGGGCTGACCTAGGGCCACACTCCCTGCCCCTTCTCAACCACGCTTCAGAAACAGTTCAAAGTTATACCAAGAATAGCCCGCATCACCTGAGGATTAGCCCCCAAGGACTACATGGCTGGAAGGTACCCCCTTCACACAACTGCTGTGCCTGCCATTTGCCAATGTCATGTTCATCGAACACCGGCTGAACGAAAACCCCTAGACAAGCTGGTCGCTCACACAGTGGCCCAGGCCCCTGCAGCCCTCCTGTTGAACTGGGGGCCTGCCACTCTGACAGTGTGGGACCCGCCTACACAGCACACTCAACACCTGAGGGGGCTCACTCTTGCCAAAGGCATCACCTGGGCTAACAGGGCTATGGGTGGGGAACCAACCACTTCAGGAAGGACAGACTTCAGGCCCAGGAGAGTCCTGTGTGTCCTAACCCATGCTGTGCATCAGAACCACCGACAGACTATGCATTTTTTCTTTTCTTTTCTTTCTTTTTTTTTTTTTTAAGATTTTATTTATTTATTTGACAGGCAGAGATCCCAAGTAGGCAGAGAGGCACGCAGAGAGAGAGAAGAGGAAGCAGGCTCCCCGCCGAGCAGAGAGCCTGAGGAGCCCCGGATCATGACCCGAGCCGAAGGCAGAGGCCTTACCCCACTAGCCACCCAGGTGCCCCGGCAGATTCTATTTTTAACACAGATCCCTGGGCCAGCTACCGACTCTACTAAATAAGAATTTCTGGGGATGGAACCTGGAAATCCATGTTTGCAAATGTCCAGTAGGTAGTTCTGATGTCTTCCCTTGTTTAAGAGCCATAAATTGTCCCAAGCTGCTCATCTCATGGATCGTGAGACTATCCCAGGGAGGGTGGGAAAAATGCATCGTCCAAGGTTACACAGACAATCACTGCTTCCCTGGACAGCTTCGACAATACTGATGGTAAAGATGATGATGGCACCCCCGATAAAGGCAGCCTCCACTATTTACCGGTGCTGCTCCAAGCCCTTCACGTGTGCTAACTGAATTCTCACAACCACTCCATGAAATAGGTATTATTATTTTTTTTCCAGGAGAGGAAACTATGGCACAGAGAGGTTAATTCACTTGCCCAAGGTCACACAACTAGGAAATGGAGCCGAAGCCCTCTGTTCCTATTCAACTGGCAAACTTGTCTCAAGTCACCAGGACCCTGCCTCAGGGGTTTTGCCTCGTCTCCAGTCGGTGGATTGAGCTGCAGGGTCTGGGATGTTTCTGGGGAGTGGTCTCTGCCCAGCTTTGCATCCTGACCTCTGGAGCCTGGGGAGCCTAGAGGGTATCTCTCATTTGCCAAGGGACCTGCTTTCGGATGTATACCCTGGTCGGGGCACGGTTTATGTCTGTGGAGTTCAAGGTCCTTCAGATAAAGCCATGCTGCAAGTGGTAAGAAGGACCCCAATGCCGGATGTGGCAAGAACAGGAGCAGCAGCTTTTCCCAGTCCAGCCAGACCGCTGTGACAGCCCCTTAGACTTTGGGGGGAGGGTCAAGTAAATAGCCTTACCTGGGCTATCTGGGATTTTGTCCTCCTTAGTTTGGGAAAGATATGTAAATACTTTGGCTTTCCTTTTAATGCAGGGAAGAGGGATATAATGGACAAAGGCTGAGCAGCTTCAAAATAAGAATGTCACAGCCTTGGGCACCTGGGTGGCTCAGTGGGTTAAAGCCTCTGCCTTCAGCTCAGGTCATGATCCCAGGGTCCTGGGATGGAGCTGCATACCCGGCTCTCTGCTCGGCAGGGAGCCTGCTTCCTCCTCCCTCTCTGCCTGCCTCTCTGATCTCTGTCTGCCAAATAAATAAATAAAAATCTTAAAAAAAAAAAAAAAAAGTCACAGCCTCCTTCCGATGTAGTTTTGAGATACAGGTGAGGTTTGGTGGGGTGAGGTCTGGAGCTGAAGGCCAAGAAAGAATTCTTGAGACATCTCTGGTGCAGAAAAGGGTATTATTAGGGGCACCTGGGTGCCTCGGTCGGGTCATGATCCCAAGGTTCTGGGATCGAGTCCCACTTCGGGCTCCTTGCTCAGCAGGAAGCCTGCTTCTCCCTCTCCTCCCAGCTCTTTCTCTCTGTCTGTCTCTCTCAAATAAATAAATAAAATCTCTCCTTTTTTAAAAGGTGGTTTTATTAAAGCATAGGACAGGACCCGAGGGCAGAAAGCCGCATTGGGGTTATGCGGAATGGCTGACTATATACTTTGGAGCTGGGGGAGATAAGGAAAAAGGGAGGTTTTCAACAGAATTTTCGTATGATAAGGAGGACCTACAAGATACTGGAGGCCTTGCTATTATCAAGCTAAGGTTGTTTTTCCCTCTAGAAAGGCATTAACATTAAGCCAGTTGGGAACTTCCTGGAGGAATGTCACATAGATCCCACTCAGGAGTGGGGACAGGGGGTGGGCAGGGAGGCTGCAGGGCATCGACTCGTGCTTTGTCCTCAGCTAGCCTTCTGCTCCCTCATCACTTCTAATCGGTGCACACACAGGGACCCTTCTTTGCCATTCACCGTTATCACTGGATACTGCTAAAGCACTGGCTGGGTCGGTGCCACACCAGGGACGCACAATGCAGATTATGCGGAAGTCCTGGCCCATAGGGGGCTCACAGTTCCAGCTACAGAGGAAACCAGACGTGCCAGCTTTGGAGGCAGGCAAGCCTGGGTTGGAGCTGCAGCTCCGGCTCCTTGCAGGCTTGGGCAAGTTACTTCTCTCAAAATCTCAGTGTGCTCGTCATCACAACACCTACTTCAAAGAGGTACCAAGGGGAAGACATGAAACTCGAGAAGGTAGCCGCACAAGCAGGTGGGCACCTGGGGACATGCCCTTCCAGCCCCGGACCCTGAGTTGTTTCTGCGCCAGCTTTCAAGACAACAATGAGAAGGAAGGAATTCTTCCCACCGAGTCGGAGTGGTAGCAGGCTTTCGGGACCCTCCCCTGGCAAAGGACACAGAAACAGAGCTACATTATGACTTTTGTGGGCCCCACCTTCATAAAAAGATATATTAAAAATGATCTTTTAGAGGCACCTGGGTGGCTCAGTCTGTTAACTCTTTGCCTTTGGCTCAGGTCATGATCCCTGGGTCCTGGGATAGAGTTCCACATTGGGCTCATTGCTCAGCGGGGAGCCTGCTTCTCTCTCTCCTTCTGCCCCTCCCCCACCACCCCCAACTCACGTTCTCTCCAGTTATCTCAAATAAATAAATAAAATCTTCTAAAAAAATCTTTTACAATTGCATTTGTATAAAAATGAATATAACCCAGGCTAGGTTCATTATTATATTCATTTCTGTCTTCTGATTTTAAGAGAAATGAAAATTACAATACTTCTATGAGCTGTAGGCACTGTGTCTAATGAAGAAGTCAGCCCCGTATGGGGGGGCATCTTGGGTGCTGGGTGCCGGCACCAGGTCTCTTCCCTCCAAACTTGCTTCCTTCCACGCCTCTGTCTCAGCACCCATGCTCTACCCAGCGTGACCTCCTAGGCTCGGCCCGCGCTGCTGCCCCCGTAAGAGAGACCTCATTGACGTTTGGCAAACTCTGCCCCCACCAACTCTGGCTTCAAGAATCTGCCCCTCTCATATGACTCCTCTCAGATGCACCAGACTTGTCATCTGCCCGCACTGAAATGTGGGGGACGTTATGGGAACTTTTCAAATAGTTTCAGGAACTTGCTCGGCAGCTCTCCTTGGGTACTGCCACCCTCTCCTGCAGCCAAGTCACTCAGGCACGTTTCCTGCCTGGCAGCATGGGCAGATGGCCTTGGTCTTCTCTCCAACCAGCTCACGGCATCCTGCTCATTTTGCACCCTCTTCCTGGCTCCATCCCCAGCTGGGAGCCTGGCACACAGTAGGTCCTTGATACAAAGTTGCAGAACTGAATTAAGACTTAAATAATCCCAACTCTGCCTGTCCCCAATAGCACTATCGGTTACTTGTTGCAAAACGACATCCAGATGCATTTCTGGGCAACTGCTATTTTAGGAACAGTGTTATTTGGGGAGCTGAGCTGCGCTGGCTGGGTAAGGAGCAGGCAAGAGGGCCTCCGCCACGGTGGCTCCCTTCCTCCCTGCCCCAATCATCTGCTTGGCCATCGGCAGGATTAGACAACAGCAATTATCCCCACATGGTCTATTCCCAGAATTCAAAGTTATTGGGGGAGAAAATGCAATTGTGCTTTTATCCAGTCATTAAAAAACAAAACAAAACAAGAGCCGTGGATTTCAAACTGCCTTTCAGATTTGATGAAAAGAAAAACAAACTTGAGTATTAGCCCTAAATTGCGCTGACAACACACTTCCGGGTCTCTTTGTCCTCCTCCACGCTCCCTTCAGAGGTTTTCAACAATTCCTATTGATTCCTGCCTGGTTCTCATGCCTGGGGAGAGCAGGGAACTGTTCTGCCAGCCTGAGAGGCCGGGGCGGGGGCGGGGGGGGGGGGAAGGAGGGGGGATGGGGGAGTGAAGTCCAGGCTCCCCCAGCCCAGAAAAGTGACCCTTGCTGGGTCCTCACCAGTGGCTGGTGCCATACCTCCGCCCCCATCACAGAGCCCACTGCCCGCTCAGCCACACCAGACCTTCATCAGCCAGGGTGAAACACCCCAAAGTAGCCCAATCACCCACTATTTTAGGACCTAGAAGCCACAGGAGAGTCCATATGCCAGACGCCCACACTGTATGATGGGGAAATGAGCTCGGAGAGAGAATGGGCCTCGCCTAGGTCACAGAGCAGACTGGTGGTTGAGAAGCAATTAGAAGCCAGGTCTCCTGGTTCCTGAGGTTTAGGATGGGGAGAAACCACCAGGGCGCTACATTCAGGGGACACCATTTTTACACCAGTACTGCTTGCATGAAGTCTCTTACCACATCCCCACCTGCTCTGGCCAGACCGGACATCTTTTAGACCTCGAGGGCCATGATCTCATTCAATCTCCCCTCTAGGCTGTTGCACGTGTGTTTCTGTGCCCATGACCCCTCTCTTATGCGTCTGCCTTCATGCTTCAACTTTCTGAAGTCCATTGCTCCAAGAAGGAAATAAAGAGTTCTCGGTGTGAGTACCTTACTATACTTGTACCACCTGAATTGAAACTACAAGTTCATATATCTGTTTCCCCACTAGCCTGGGCAGTCTACATGGGTGTCTTTCTGCTGCTTCCCTCTGTGTCCAGAACAGTGTCTGGCACAATATAGGCACTGAACAATCACAGACAGATAAGTTAGTGGTCTCACAGGATCCTAGTAACAATCCTATGAGATGTCAACCTCCTCATTCCACAGAAAGAAAAACTGAGGCTCAGGAAAGAAATGTAACCCCTGTCCAGTGAGTTGGTAGGGCCAGGATTTGGAGACTCCAAGTCTTCTGACCCCAGGTCAACATTTTCTTCATTACAACCCCCTTCCTGGCATAATAACAGAACTAAAGAAGGTCCAGTTCACACCATTTTGGACCTGTGTGTTATGGTTGGGGTGCAGAGAGGTCGCCCCATGGCACTGGGAGATAGCGTGGGGACGGGGTAATGAAGGAAGACTTTGCTAACCATTCCTTCTGCTACAAAGAGCCCTTGAGGCAGCCAGGTCCAATTCACACCTAGGTTGAGGAAGGAAGAGCAGGGACCCTTCCAGACCAGGGCTGAGGGGCAGTGCAAGAAAGCTCTGCTCCAGGGAGCACATGCCTGGGAAGCTCAGGGTTAGAACAAAGGGTGGTTTTTGTTTTTGTTTTTTTTTTAGATTTTATTTACTGATTTGAGAGAGAGAGAGCATGCACAGTGGTGGGGGAGGGGCAGAGGGAAAGGGAGAAGCAGACACCCCACTGAGCAGGGAGACTGATGCAGGGCTCCATCCCATGACCCCAGGATCATGACTTGAGCCAAAGGCAGACACTTAATTGACTGAGCCACCCAGGTGCCCCCGGTTGCAGCATCTTGATTAAGACGGAAATACTCAGTAGGAGGCGACAATGAAGCATACTGACGACAGCAAGTGTTGGCAAGGATAATGGAGAGACTAGAACTCTCACCCGACGGCCGGTGCAACTGCTGATCCATTTCTCCTCTTGGCAAGACTGGCAGCATCCAACTAAAGCTCAACATACCAACATGGTATGACCCAGCTTTTCAAATCCTGGGTGAATCCCAGCGTAAGTGGCTGCTTGTTTCCACCAAAAAGCATGTACAAAAGTGTCTGTAACCCTCAAATACGCCCCATGGGAATGTAAAATGGTGCAACCACCGTGCAGAACAGCCTGGCAGTTGCTCAGAAGTTTACACACAGAGCTACCACGTGATCCAGCCAGTCCCCTCCTAGACAGACACCGCAGAGAAATGAAAACCCACGTCCACCCAAAAACTTGCACATGAATGTTCAGAGCTGCATTATTCGGAAGAGCCAAAAAATAAAAAGTAGACACAATCCAAATGTCCATCAACTGCTGAAAGGATAAATAAAATATGGTCTACTCGCAGAACGGGATATTATTTGGCAGTAAGGGGAAATGAGGAACCAGTATATTCCACCGTGCAGAGGAACCATGAAAAATGAGGCCCAAGGAAAGAAGTCAGTCACAAGAGACCAGATATCATACATCCCCTTTCATATGCAATGTCCAGAATAGGCAAATCTATGTAGGGAAAGAAAGTAGATCAGCGGTTGCCAAGGGCTGGCAGGAAAGGGATTGCTGGAGAGAGTGGCTGCTGATGGGTATGGCATTTGCTTGCAGTTGCCACGAACTGGAAACAAAAATGTCCAACAACAGTAGAATGGGTGGGTAAACTTGTAAAGGAGTGAACTCCTGTTTATGACAGAATTATGAGTGAAAAGCAGCAAACCACGAAAGAGTATAGACAGTCTGGTGCGAAATTTTGAAGCCGACTCAACTAATTTAAGATGACAAAAGTCAGAATAGCAGCGGCTCTTGGCGGGCTGAGTGGGAGGGGCCCGAGGGGACCTTGTGGGGTCTGGGAAATGCTACCTTGATCTGCGGCATAGCTACAGACTGTACCCATCTGTAAAACTCAGTGGGATTGTTCCTTCTGCTGTAGGTAAGGTCCAAGTTACATTTCAGTGTTTAAAAGGTCATTTTTTAAAAAAAAGAGGCTCAAGTGAAAAGACCAGGGCTCGGGTCCTGGCTTTCAGGCTTTTGTGAGAGTCCCTGTCCCTCTGAGTGCCTCGTTCCCCATCCTCCAGACATCGGACCAGATGGTTTCAAAGAATCCAACTGGCACTGACAGTCTGAGATTCTGCGAATTCACATACCTATTTGTCACTGCGTTTGTTGGGAAATTTGGCAAGTGCTTGCCATCAATGTGGTGCGAAGAGAAAGAGGGCTGGCTGTCTGCTGTGGGCTCAGTCTTGTTTCCAAGGAAGGCAAGGCCTTTGGAAAGTGGATGGGAACACCCCGCCTCCAGGAGGGAATGTCACTTTCGATATGAATCATCTCAGGCATCCAGCGACTTGCTCTGGGAATAGATACCCTGACTCACTTCTCCCTGACAGGGACAAGACTTGCTACTAAAATTTCAGATTTCAAAAGAACCAGCACAGCCCAAATAGCCTCTCAGAGGCGGAAAAAGAAAAAAAGAAGAAGAAGAAGAAGAAATCAGCCTGGTAACCAACCAGGACTCACAGAGGGGATGGGCATCTTTCTTTGTACTGAAGACCGGATGGGGCCCAAAGGAGGCCGCCGGCTCACACAGCTGCTGACGCCAGGGCTGGGCCGGGGACCCGAGGCTCCTGACCTCGAGTTTTCTTTTTACAACAACCTGCTACTACAGTTTTTAGAGAAATAAATTATGCTCTGTGCTGGTGGGAAGCCTTTTAAACGAAAAAGAGAAAGAAAACAGCCGAGATGCATCTTAATTAGAAAGTGCTTGGGAAGAAAAAAAAATCTTTGCGGGAGGAGGGTGCAGAGAGCCTCATGCCTTGAACTGTCAGCGGCATGAGAGAGGGAAAATCCAGCAGGCTAGTTCAGAGGGGAGCGCTTTGCTCCAGTAATTACCTAGTGTGACCTGAGGGGGCTTTCTGGTTTTTAGGAGGTGGTGGCAGGCAAAATCATGGATGTGTCATCCAAGGCCATGGGGAGAACCCCCTCCCCCCAGGCGACTGCAGCATCTGACTGGCAACTGCCGGTTCTGCCTGTCCTTCACATGTGGGGTCAATATTTTCATCCCATTACCCTCCTCATGCTAAAAGCCCATCTGCCAGTGACCAGCGCTTCTAATCCATTTCCTCTGCGCTCTGAGAGCCACCCCAGCCTCCGGATGGAGCAGCCACGGCTCCCAAAACATGTGACTCCCCGGAAGGCTTGCTCGCTGCCCTTACGCCTGACCCGTTCTATGCAAGGACGAGCAGCATCCCCACTTCCGATGCAGACGACAGCTCTTTCTCAAAACAAACCCAGAGCCCGGGTCAGGAATGTGCACCACAGCCTGCTAAAAATCAGTGAGCGACATGGCCTGACGATGATTTCCTGAGAATGATGGATGGACACTGGGTGTTTGTGTTTTCAGAAAAACAACCAGGGGCACCTGGGTGGCTCAGTGGGTTAAAGCCTGGGATCGAGCCCCGCATCGGGCTCTCTGCTCGGTAGGGAGCCTGCTTCTCCCTCTCTCTCTCTCTCTCTGCCTGCCTCTCGGCCTACTTGTGATCTGTCTGTCAAATAAATGAATAAAAGAAAAACAACCAAACTCATAAAAGTGGATATGGCATTTTCAGCCAGAGAAGTCAACGTGTTCTGTTACCCAAAAGCAGGGGAAGGGGGCGAGGGACCGGGAAGGGGGGGCATGCATGCCAGGCAAGGTACTGGGGCGACCTGACCCTACCCCCGCCTTCCCAGGTGAGTAAACTGAGGTTTGGGGAATTTTGTGACTCGCCCGATTTCGTTCATTTGGTAAATGCTGAGGATCTGACCCCAGGCGTACCTCTAACGTCGAACAGCTGCCTCCCGAGAACAGGTTCCGAGATCGTGGAAACCACATGGAGTTCTGGGGAAACTGCAGAAGCAGGTGGTTTTCGCAAACGGTCTCTCTGGCAAAGCGTGCAGTTCCCTAGGCAGCCATGCTGGTGGAGTAACTCTCACCCCCACAGAAAGATCCAGGCAGAGCGGGGTGTGTGTGTAGGAGATTGTGAGCATTTTGCAGAAGGCACTACTAAGTCACACGCCAAAAAGCAATTGTAAAAGTGACATCTTGGGACCTGGATTTATTCCCTCTTCAACATCATATTTGCTCCGTTTACAAGGCAAAGATGATTTTTCTCCCTGCCAAGGCCGAACATTCCCAGCCTGTGATCTGAAAATCATGCTGTGTTCATTTCGCCTCTTAACTCACCCAAGGCCATAAATCATCCCTCGAAACGGGGATTTGGTTGGCAGTTCTATCGGGGATTCACAAGGCAGAGGCGGAATCCAATTTGGGGCTCTCACAGTCCTCCCGGGTCGGCTAGGCCACGCGAGCTCCTCCAAGCTCCACAGAGAAGACGCCCGAGAAGCCTATCTGCTGACTAAGCAGGACCCGTGCTCTTCCGGGGTTGGTCTGCTGATTCTTAACGCACTCTGCGACAGAGGAGGAGGTCAAGGCCGCTGAAGAGAACGAGAGGAAGAGAACAAAGCTGGATCCAGCCCTTCCCAGCCAAGTCGAGGACGAAGGGCTAAGGGGAAACAGGGCACGCGGAGACAGGGGTGGGCAATTCATTCATTCCAAAATATTTATTGAGAGACCACGATGTGTTATGTGCCAGACACTGTTTCTTTCCTTGGAATATAATTATTTTCCCAAGTATTTTTTTTAACAAATAGAATAATAACAGCACTAGCTTATGGTTAACGAGTATCCAAAGATGGGGACGTGGAGGCACGCGGGCAGGCACTGCACATGAACTTTATCTAATCTCCGCAACTGCGGGGTGAAGGAGGGGTTATCCTCATTGCACAGAAGGAGAAACTGAGGTGCAGAGAGATTAGGAAACTGGGCCACAGGCACAGGACTCGCGAGTGGCAGAGCCAGGATTCAAACTCAAGCAGACGTGGTTCTCAAAACCATACTACCCTCGGCTCATTGTACTGACAGCCAATGGCATTGCAATTCTGTTTTCAGGTTATTGGGTGGGGAGAAGGTATTCTCTTATGCTGGGAGAAAAGAGGAACATCTGAATCTTTTTCCAAGCCCTGAATACTCAGCCAATGTCCACTAACTAATGATGCGTGGAGAAGGGTGGCTGCCCACCCAGGAAGTGTGTGTCCTCTCCTGGGTCCCATCAGGGCAGGGGAGCAGAAGAAGCAGCCCCACCAACCCTGAGACCAACCCTCCTCCCTGTTCCCTTCTCTGTGGCCACTGTTTATGGCCACTGGGGGACAGGGCAGCACAGTGGCTTATGGACTGGGTTTTGAAGTTTGACAGCCTTATGATCAGGTCTCTGCTTGATAACTGTGTGACTAAGCAAGTCCTAAAACTTGCCTAGCCTCAGAGTCCTCATCTGTGAAATGGGGATCAAATGGGTAATACATTCCTTCCAAGGGCTGTGAGTAGGACACGAGAGAATGTAGCCACAGTGCCCGGTGTGATGCAGGTACAGGAAGTGGGTGGGCTCTCTGCCCCCAAATCATACATCTCCTGGTGGTCTGCTCCCTCCGAAGCTCTGCAAGTTCCCAGCTCCTGGTGGTGATCTGGCCATGACCACAGGCCTGCATTTCAACAATCTGGCCTTGGTCAGTTTAGCTAATCTCAGAGTGGGTGGTGCAAAGAGCACTGGGCTGGGACTCAGGCTACCAGAGTCTAAGTCCCCAGTCCTGTAATTAACGTCCTGTGTCACCTTGGGCAAGTCCCTTCCGCTCTCTGACCTTGGTTCTCCCCGACTCAGAGGAAGGAGTGGGAGTTGCCTTAAAACCCTTTCACCCTCTCTGGTGGTACCCCCTCCCAAGGCTCTGTGCCCTGCTGGTTTTCCTTGCTGCAAAGGGAGGATGAAGTTATCAGGGCTCATTCTGACTTCTCGGGAGGATTAATGCTCGTTAAGTGCTTCAGGGCTGGAAGCTGGCACCAGTGCAAGGTGTCACTTACTACCCGCCCGGAAATTCTTTTCCTGGCAGGAGGCTGGGTTTTTCCATGGCCTTGAACTTTAACCTTTCCCTGCCTAAAAATTCCTCTGTAAGCTGCTTAAATGAAGGAGTGAATAGGACACTGCCTACCAGTGGGCTGCCCTCCCACGATCCCTGCCATGGGCACTCCAGGGCTGGGGCAACAGGACAGGAGGGATCTGGTCTTGCGGAGCCCTGGAACCCTCACGTGGGTCCTTGGATCCAGGGGTCTTGGACACGCTCCAGTCAACGTGAGAGAGGCACACGCTGTCCTAAGAGCCTTACGTCACCCTCATAGCAGCCGACTTGAAGAATGCCAGACATGAATATGAGCACTTCTCATGTCTTAACTCATTTAGTTCTCAAAACAATCCTGTGAGTAGGTAGTATTGTGGTCCCAACTTCACAGCTGGGACCGTGAAGCCCAGAAAGGTTAAGAAACTTGCCCAAGGTCACACAGCTGAGAAGTGGCACAGCAGCACGCGCATGCAAGCCATCCGGCCCGAGTCCACGCTCCTCAGCCGGCTTGTTGAGCGTCCTCCCAAGTCCTAGCAGCAGGCCTTTCTGCAGGTAAGGAAGCTGGGCCTCTGTGCACTGAGCCATCATGCTTTGTGGCACTCCGGCTGCCGCGTCACCACTGGCTGTTCTCCCTCCCCTCCCTGAAGGCGTTCTGTGAGTGGCAGACTTGGCCCTGTGACTTACTAGTGGTCAGAAAGCTGCCATCGAGTGCCCACGCTGGACCTGGCTCCGGGCGAGGCCTCAGTCCGTCTCTAGTCTGCCACCACCGCCCAGGAGGTGGGAGTCTCTGCCCTACTCCGCGGTGTGAGGCCACAGAGCTACTAAGTGGCCACACCGAGGTTCTCCTCAGGCCTGCTTAGATCCAAAGTCCACACTCTCTCCACCACCCGGCTGGACACTAACAGGGACACTGGAGCGACCTCTCAGAGGAAGGGGAACGAGGCAGATATCCACCATGGCCTGGGCCACAAGGCAATGAGCAGGCTAAGGCCTTGCTCGCAGCACCAGGGGCTTGGGAACATTTTCTGATGGGCCTGCTGAGCTGGAGGTTAGGAAAATGGAAGCCTCTTTGACTCTGAATTGTTAAGGATACAAAAACTGGCTCAAGAGACACATCACTCGGCAGTCTCACTCTCGGAGTGAGAACGGATTCAGGGAGGGGTGCATGGGCAGCTGGGAGCGGAATTCAATTTGGTGAAATGCTGCACAGGAGACCGGGCTCGGCATCTGATGTTCTCACTGCAAAGCCAGACACCAGTGTGAACTCGTGACTCTCCCCCGTATGCACCCCTCTCAGCCCTGCGCGAGCCCGTGTCCAAACAGCTCAGCCAGGTCGGGTGGGGGGTGCAGGGGTGCACTGCTGCCACCTGGCCTTCCTGGCACGGCTCAGTCTGTAGTGAAGTCACTGAGGATGACAGCGGCCAGAGCCCAGCAATGATGCCACCCAGCAGCCCACGTGAGCCGGAAAAAGAAGGGGGAGAGTGACAAGCGGCTTAACCCAGGTTAGCTCACCTCTTTCTATCTTTGGGAATAGTCTGGCTTGGAAGTCCCTTATGGATCCACCCCAAACTAGAACCTCCTCCTGTGGGTGCTTCCCATAAGCCTCTGGCTCATAAGACACATTTGTGGGTAACCACAGTCTTAGCTACCACCTATTAAGTAGGTTCTGTGTGTCAGGCAGGCCCTGGGCTGCGGGTCTAATATTTTCATTAGTACCACTGTGCAGAAAAACTCAGGCTCACGGAGAAATGCCTTGCCTAAGGTCACACAACTTATGGGCCAGAAAGTGGTCCATAAGCATTTGTTGAGTGAAAGACTAAACCTTTCCCAGGGGCCAGCCGCCCAGTACGCCGTCTTTGCTGGCTGCACAGGAAAGATGCTGCCAGGACTCCTAGAGGCACAGGAGGACTGGCACCCAGGGGAGTGGCTGCTCTGGGAGAAGGACACTGAGGAGACCTCAGGACTTCCCATGGGCTCACCTAGGCAACTGCTGACTGCAAGTATTGTACTGTAAATCGTAAACCACTCACACATACTGGGTCCTTTGCATGTTCATTCGTGCTCTCACAGTAGTCCAGTATGAAGGACAAATGAGCAGGGGCCCAGAGAGGTTAAGCAACTCGGGCTTGGCTACAAAGATAGCTTAGGACAGAGTGAGGACTTGTACCCAAGTACCTCGGATTCAAGGTCCAAGTTTCTTTCCACCGTTCTAGCTGCCCACACTTTCTCCATCAGGTATGGTGATTGAAAAGGGACTGAAGAGTCGAGATGCAAAGGACAGCCCTTGGGAATTTCACACAACAGAACTTGGCTTAATCCTACCCATAGTGCTCCCCATGGTGCTCCCTCTGTCCCCATGGACGGTCTGAGCACTAGCTATGCCTGTGCTCTGCAGTTTCAGGAATCAGCCTCCCCCGACTTCCACCAATTCCCTGGATATCTGCAAACTGTCAGCAAGAAGGAGAGGGGAAGCCTCCGTGGTTCCATCCCAGATTTATACCGGTAGCCAAAGCTCCAATGACTGTGGTAAGACCCACGCTGGCCCCCTTTCCCCAGGGCTAATGTGGGACTTCGGGGAAGGTCTATGTTCCAAGACAGAGAAGACAGCCAGACTCTACACATCTCATACTTGAGGTTAAAGAAATATCTGCCTTTCTCTCTTCTGACTCAGGAGTCCTCCCTAGGAATCTATCCAAAGACAACATTTTATGCACAAAGATGACAACTGCTGAATTATTTTTAATAGCAAAAAATTAGAAACGACTTCTGTCCAACATTAGCAGGGTGGTTAAATGAATTATGGCACATCCCTGCAATAATTGCCACCATTAAAAACATCCTTTATGACAAATCTGAATAAGTTAGAGAAACACTTATGATGTAACATTAAGCCAGAGAGAGAGAACATAAAATTGTATATCGAGGGGAAAAAAGGCACAGAGAAGATTGGAAGGAAATGAATAAGAGGTCAACAGAGGTTGCATGTATGTGGCAGAATGAGCTATCTTTTGTCTGTTTTTTCACTTTTTGATACCTTTTCTTTTTCCCTGTGTTCCTATGATAAACAGAAAAATGAAAGAAGTTACCGAAAATCTCTCTCTTTCTCACACAGACACACAGACACACACCCAAGGGGAGTGAGTTATTGGAACATCCAGAAAGGATGTGATGCTGACTGGTTAGAGGGAGGAAGACAGGTCCCGTGTCCCTCTTCCCATAACACAGGCACTTCTCACAAGACCACACACTTAGGGGCCATCCCTTTAAATCTCCCTTGAAGATTTTCCTGGGACATCTGACTTGGTTCTTTGGTTCTGGACCTCAGGGATCTGTGTCTCTAAGCAGTGAGGAACACAGCGGGTGAGTTTCCATCTCTAGCCCTGGACAGCTCCCGTCTTTCAGGGAAGAAGCAGGCCAGGCCGCCTCCAGCATCTTTTCTGGAGAAAGGCCTGCAGAGCGGAGAGCTGGCGACTTGGAAGGGTGTTAAGTTTGGAATGTGAGGCCATGCCCACAATAAGGCACTCTACAGACTCTCCAGCTGAGAGAGGCTCTCGAGTTAGGAGAACCCGTGGCTGGAAACGGAAAAGACACGAGCAAGTGAGGCGGCAGGTCACACAAGAGCTACCAACACAAGGCAGTGCCCGTGATGCTCCCCGATGAGCGACAGTCCTGACCGTCCGCTGGCGGGGTGTGCAAGACGCACCCGCAGGACCCTAAAGGTGGCACACGCGCCCACCTCATCAAAAACAGGTCCCATTTCTCCACGCGCTCACCCGAGATCGTCTTACAGCTACGCCTGGGGGGCTGGAGTCAAACCCAGTCCTCTGTGTCCTTCAGAACCCCTGACCTGCTCCTGGGAAACAGGTCTCCATTCCTCACCACCCCCAGTCACACGTCCAAGTGTGTTTGCTCCAAAACACAGATGCTAAGTGCGTATAAAGAGTGTAAAGTGAGAAGGAAGCGTGTTGGCTTCCCCCAAATCTAAAAGGCTCAGAAGCCTCAAGAGCCCAGAAGGAACTCAGACTTGGGAGCCCCAAGTCTGGGGAAATAGGGACACAGCTCAGCAGGGGGTTGGGGGGGGGGGAAGAGCCAAAACTGAATTCCACTCAGCCAGCAGAGGGGCTGTGGGTCTCACCCACACCAACTCACCAAACATGTTGCCCTCATAGCCGTCTTTTGTGAGCGGTCGGAGCTCGTTTTTCCCCATGGCGTAAAGTCTGTAGCTTCGCCAGGCGAACTGCATCATCTGTAAGAGAAAGCAGGAAACAGAACCTGAGTGTGGCAACTCCCGACCGTGGGCACTGGCCACTGGCTTCACCCTCTGCAACAGGATTCGAAACCATATGAAAAAAATATATAATCTTCCAACCTGAGGAAGACCACCTCCTCTCACATAGTTCTATTCACAGTGACAGCTGCCTGGACGGCCATTTTCCTCACATGACCCCATGAGCCCAGAGTCTACCCACGGATTCCTCAGAGGAGACACAAAAAGCAATAAATATATTCTAGCCATCCTTCAGTGCCAAAGTGAATAGCCACCTCTTCCATGAAGCCTTCCTGCTTTGCTCTGGCCTAAAGCCATCCTCTGAAAGAAAGGAAACAACTCACGGAGTGATGCCTGGTACAAAGCAATCCCCTGAACTAGGGATGGTTGATTCCATTCTGCAGATAAGGAGACCAGGCAAAGACACGAGGTAATTTGTGCAAGGTTAGCCAGAGACTCAATCAGAGTGCTAAGAACTGAACCCATGCCCTGTGGCTCTGAAGCCTTAGGTCTTCCACCCCTGCTAAAGCCTTTGTTCTGTCCCTTAATGTTGCCACAAGTCTCTCCGCGCCTTTCTGACACTTGGCTTGACTCACCCTGGCCATCCCAGGTTCCCCAGCACCCCAGCCAATCACTTATCAGGCTTTGTTTCCTGGCTATGAACCAAAAGCTCTTCAAAGCCAGAAACTATGCCTGCCTCAGTTTCCCTCACAGCACCCAGCACAAGTCTTGGCACACATAGGCAGCAATGAATATTTATCAACTCTGTCCCCCAGTCCGTGCATGAGTTCTTAGTACTCTAAGGCAACTATGTCAGTCTCTAGGGAACACCACGCCAGCACCTTGGTCCCCCGGATGCACTTAGCCTGGAGGCTAGAGAAATGGACGTTCAGTCCTGCTCGCCTGGCCCCCAGGCTCACCCCTCTAGAGTGCTGCCTTTCACCTCTGCATGGCAGGCCGCTTAGGTGACAGTGGGGCCGGCAGCAGAGGCACAGCTGGGGGCCTGGTGCCTGGGGAGGTAGCTGGTTTACTGCAAAGAACTCGGGCTTCAAGGCCAGGGCCGTCTGTGTGCGCCTCTCACCTCTTCTTTGACCTTGGCAAGTTACTGAAGGTCTCTGAGCCTCAGTGGACTTCTCTTGGAAATGAGGATACCAAGGCCTGTTTTCCTGAAAGGTTTAACCCCTAATCCTGAAAGGTTTATGTGAAAGAAAGTAGCTGGAAATGTTCTTTCTGACCTGCCACAGCATGTGGTTGACAAGCACGAGTCCTCTGCCCTCTTCAGCCTCTAAAAACCCCATCTGGTCCTCCAAACCACAACCACCATCCCTCCTTCCACCTGTCCTTAGTTCTCAAACTTTGCTGGCATCGGCATCACCTGGAGAGCTTCCTGAATCAGCGCGTCAGCCCCATCCTTGAGTTTCGGATCCAGCAGATCTGTGGTGGGCCCAAGAACTTGCCTTCCTAACGAGTTCCCCCACGATCCTGCTGGTCCACAAGCCAAGCCTGAGAACCACCCATCTGGTCCACGTGTTTGTCTCTACTTCTCACCTCCCCTCCAGACACTGTATGGCACCCTTCTACTTCTCTCCTTCTCGCTCCTGGCCCACCTTCCTGTTGCAGCCCCCTCCTTCTGGACGTCTCCACCCTCACCGTCCATGCTCTGCTGTTCTAGGCGCCAAGGCTTAGCAGTCTCTCCCAGGCACATCTGGACCATGACCTCTGCTGTGCCTGCCACTGTGACCCAAATACACGGCCCAGGAGGGCAGATGTGATGAGTCTATGACCCACGCCCCCTGTGAAATGACAGCAGGATCCGGCAGCACCTCTCCATTTCCCAGATGTTCAAACTGAGGCTCAGAGATGGAAGTGGTCAGGATGACACAGCCAGCAGGGCTGGGAACTAGGCTCTTTCAACTCCCAGCCTGGCCAAGCCTACCCTTATGCTCGGCCTGCTATGTGACTTCCCATGCGACACACATGCAAATGTCATGGTAACGCATGCCAAGCACTTGGCATGGGCTTTGAGTCCTAGTTCCATTCCTCTGTTATTTTCTACTTATCCTGAATTGGCAATAACAGAAACTAATTGCTGGGTATGAGTGCTTAAGGGAGACTGGCCTCCTCCCTCAGTATCTCTGATCTGGAGGCTCCCTCAGTTAAGTCAATGTGAGTTGAGGTTGGGGAGGGGGTGCGGGGAGAGCGGCAGGAGGCTGGTAAAACACACATGACAGAAGGAAAGAAGCAGCAGAGGTCTGGAGGGGGAGGACCTCCAAACCCCTCCTGCTTGCGAGAAAGAGAAGTGGGTGTACCCGAGTGATTAGGAGAATCACAGGTCTGTACATGTTCCCAGGGGAGCTGCCACTGTGCGGATGTGGAGACGTTTGGAACGGGGACCGTTACCTCAGTCATCTACACCAGTGGAGGGGAATGAAGGCACAAATAATCCCTATGCCACTTGGGACTGGATTCAGAAGGCAACCAGAATGGCTCTCAACTCTCTCTCTCTCACACACACACTCACACACATACACATGTGTGTGCGTGTAGACACACTCGGGTCTCCCATCTCGGGTCACAAGTGGCTCAACCTGGGCACTGGATGAGCAGGGGACAGGAAAAGACCTCCACCAGGCAGTCTGTACTTCTCTTCCTGAAGCATCCTAAGCAACGCCCGAGCTGGTGCCCTATCCTGTGCTCAGCGACAGTCCAGGCTACAGCCCCAGCAGGAATGCGGCTCTGGGCCCACGTTCTCCTCCCCTGACAACTGCTTTCCTTCCTTCAGATCCCAGCTGAGACAGCCCTTTTGCAGGAGGCCACCTACCCAGCCATGCCTAAGTCAGGCCCCCACTCCTTCCCCACACTCCTGACTTCACAGCCCACAGCAGCCTGCAGTCAAGCTTTTATGTGCTCCCCCTCCCCCACCAAACCCCTGGTCATTGCTGCAGGTCTCGCAATCATTCAGGGCCTGGCACATACTAGGTGTCCCTGAATATTTGCTGAATGGCTGTGAGAACAAGAAAATGGCTGTAGAGTTTAACACACGGTCGGCAGACTGGTGGACCTCACGTGACCTGAGTAAGCTAGATAATGGGTCAGAGGAGAGGGGCTTCTGGGAAACAGAGGCACTGAGAAGAAGGCAAGTGTGTGTCTCAAGTGGGTACCCAAGTGTCCTGATGGATACACAGGACTGTTAGGGACACAGGAAGAGAATGAACCACGGAAAGTCTATCTCACTCTGGAGCTGGTGATAACATGCCCTGGGTGACCCCTGAACTGGACTTTAGGGGTGGACAGACCCTCGCTTCATGCTAGGCAGTTCTAAGACCTCAAAGGTCATCCAGACGACCTCCTGCCCCATGCAAGTTCCTTAATTAAAGATTAAGTAATGCCTCTTTGAATACCACCAGTGATGGGATGCTCACCACCTTACCGGGCAGCCCATTTGACTACAGTTTCACAAAATGCTTCCTTAATCAGTCCAAATCTGTTTTCCCCTATGGGCCATGGGAAAGACAGTTCATACTGCCTTTATACCAGAGACCTTCAGAAAGGGGGAGCCAACTCTCCAGTCACCTTAGGCTGTCTGTTGGCCCACCAAGCAGTCCAGCTCCTTCAACAACTCTCCTCCTGTCCGATCTCTGAATTCCCTGAAACTGCAGACCCATACATCATCGCGTTTTTCCGGGGTGCCCTAAGACTTTGTTGCCCAGTTGTTATGGTTGGCTATACTTTTGTTAATGAGAAGAAACCGAAGTGCAAACTCTCCCTGGTTACATCTGGACCAGATCCTGTGGGCGTGAACTTGCCATTTGTCCCTAATAATTTTATGTTGTAGGACTCTGCCTACCATTCTGTGCTGTCAGGATCTTCTGGAACCAGATCTTACAACTCAATGTGCATGTGTCTGCCTGCTTTGGGTAATCTGCAAACTTGATAGGACTACCATCTGTGTCTCCCCTCCGAGTTTTCGGCAGAAACACTAAACAGGGGGCCTGAGAACAGTATTGGGGAAATCGCCGCAGAGGCCTTCCTCCTGGATGTTGCATTTTTGAGTGTTACCTGTCAGCAAGTAAGGAACCCACCAATCCATACAACCCCTGTGTCTCCATTCTGGTACATGAAGACATTGTGAAGGACAGGGCTGAAACACAAAAACACTCCCCTAGCATAGCTAGTACGGAAAAAATAAACTGCTGCTTTTTTTTTTTTTTTTTTTTAAGGAAAATCAGGGGTTACATGGGCATGGTTTGTTCTTAGAGAACCCATTTTGGCTCCTACGAATAACCATTTTTTGTTCTAAATGCTTGTAAATCATTAACTTAAAAACCTATTAGTGCCTCTTAGAAAGCCATAAAATAAAAAAGATGAACAAAAACTAGTGTTGGCCACAACGGAGAGAAATTGGAACCCTCATACGTTGCAGGTGGGAATGAAAGTGGTGCAGTCCCTCTGGAAAACAGTTTGGCAAAAAAAGTTAAATAGAAAATTCCCATGGGGCCCAGCAACTCCACTCCTATGGAGCTGTGCAGAAAAGAACTCACAGCTGGCCAGAAGTTCCCATCCCTAGCAAGGCCTGCCTGCAAGGCTGGTCCTCGGCTGGCATCTGTGAATGAGGATTCCACGAGTGGTCCACCGTTCTCGAACTGGCGAGGGTGGTTTCCTATCCTTAGACTGTACAGTCTGGGAGGCTGGATACCTACCTGCTCTCCTTCTGGGAGTCGAGGATTTGGGTATATGCTAAAATGGGGCCTGTGTGACCAGCCCCCAATAAAATCCTCTGGTTCTGAGTCTCTAATGAGCTTCCTTGATATTAAATGACACCTCACACGTGTTGTCACGATTCAGTGCTGGAAGAATCTGGCGTAGCCTGTATGATCCTGCTGGGAGAGGACTCTTAGAAGCTGTGCCTGGTTTCCTCTGGGATTCCCTGCATGCCCTTTTTCCCTCTGCTGATTTTTCTCTGTGTCCTTTCACTACAGTACAGATCACAGCTGGGAGTAGGACCAAGTGCTGAGTCTTATGAGCCCCCCTGGTGAATCACTGAACCTAGGGGTCCCCTGACACATCTCCTGGAAAATAAAAAACATAAGTCCACACAAAAAAATGTATACATGCGTGTGCATAGCAACACTGCCTGTAACAGAGAAAAAAATGAAAAACCCAAATGTCCACTGACTGATAAATGAATCAAAATGTAGGAAAAAAACCATATATATGCAATGGAATAGTACTCAGTCATAAAAAAAAGAAATGAAATACTGCCACATGCTACAGCAGAGAGGAACCTCAAAAACCAGACACAAAAGGCCACACAGTGTAGTATCCCATTTCTATGAAACGTCCAGAACAGGCACATTCATGCAGATGGAAAGTAGGTTAGTAGTCACCAGGGATTGGGTAAAGAAGATATAGGGAATGACTGCTAGTGGAAATGAAGTCTTTTTGGGGTGTTGAAAATGTTCTATAATTGATGAGGAGGAGTGTACAACTCTGTGAATATACAAAATCACTGAATTTTATACTTTCAAAAAAGGTGAATTTTATGGTACATGAACTATAGCTCAATAAAGTTATTTATATATTTTTAAAAAGATTTTATTTATTTATTTGACAGAGTGAAGGAGAGACCATGAGGGGGGAGTGGGAGAGAGCCCAATGCGGGGCTCGATCCCAGGACCCCAGGATTATGACCCGAGCCAAAGGTAGATGCTTAACTGATTGAGCCACCCAGGTGTCCTACAGTTATTTGCATTTTTAAAAATGATTAGTAGGGACAAATCAATGTCATATGCCACTTGATAGGCAGTCCTTCATTTCACTAGTATTCTGCCCCAAATTTCAAACCTAAGCTGAATCATGAGGAAGAATCACACAAACGGAAATCGGGAGACCATGCACAACATAAATGACCTTCACTCTTCAAAAACATCAAGGTCATGGAAGAAAAGGAAAGACTAAAGGACTGTTCTAGATCAAAGGAGATTAGGGAGACATGAACTAAACGTCACACGTGAACTTGAATGTGATCCTGGAGCAGAAATAACAACAATTATTATTATTTCTATGAAGACAATTGTCAAGACACCTGACAAAATTTGAATGGGGCGTAGGAATCGGTAGTATCGGTGATACCACTGTTAATTTTTTCTTTGAAGGGTTTTACTGTGCTTATGTAGAAAAGTGGCACTAAGTTTTTGGTAATACACAATGAAATATTTAAGGGGAATTATGGTTGCAACTTACTCTCAGATGGTTCAGAAAACTGTGGGGAGGGCAAGAGAGGAAAAAAAGCAAAAGGTAAAATGTTAATATTTGAGAAATCTGGGTAAAGGGTAAAAGTGAAACCTTTGTTAGATATTTGCAACTTTTCTACAAATCTGAAATTATTTTTTTTTAAAACCCATTCAGGGGGCACCGAGTGGGTTCAGTTGGTAGAACATGCAATGTTTGTTCTCAGGGTTGTGAGCTCAAGCCCCACAGTGGGCACAGAACTTACTTAAAAAATAAATAAATAAAGACTCCATTATCTATCTATCTATCTTTTAATGTATCTAACATATAGATGTTCACTGTATAAAAGCAGAAAGAAAACCACCACCCATTATTCAAATACTATAACCACCATTCCCATTTTGGTGTTTTCCTTTCTATTCTTTTCGCATTCATCTTTGCTTCTTCCAGGGATGACGACATAAACATTTTCCATTTTATTACAAAGGCTTTGCAAACATCATTTTCAAGAGCCATATAACAGTCTAGCAAGTAGGTTCAGCATCATTTACTTAACCATCCTCCCATATAATCTGACATTTCAGTGATTTCTACTTTGCAGTTATTGTAAATAATGCCATAACGAACATCTCCAGGCACACTCCTTTTTCTGCACTTCATGTAAGTTATTTAGGTCAGAACTTCTTAGAAATTGCTGGGGGGAAAAATTAAAAGATCTTAATATGTATGTTCCCTTTTATTTTTATTTTTTTTTAAAGATTTTTTATTTATTTGACAGAGTAGGCAGAGAGGCAGGCAGAGAGAGGGGAAGGAAGCAGGCTCCCTGCTGAGCAGAGAGCCTGATGATGCGGGGCTCGATCCCAGGACCCTGAGATCATGACCTGAGCCAAAGGCAGCGGCTTAACCACTGAGCCACCCAGGCGCCCCGTATGTTCCCTTTTAAAGAGTAAATCCAGACACCTTGTTTTGCCCATCAAGACGCAACACTTGGTGAATGGAAAAATATAAAACAAGCTTCTGACAATACAGTAATGCAGTTCGCTTGGGGAGATCAAACTAAATAATAGTCATTTATATTTGTGTAGCTCTTTGCACACTTTATCTCACTTGATTTGGGGAGTTCAGTGGTCTTGACAGGATAGATATTATTCTCATTTAGAAACAATCATGCAAGAGCTCAATAAAGTATGAGATGTAAAGTAATAAACAGATAATAAAAAAATGTTTCCAAGTGCACAGTGATTATAGAAATGCTACTTGTATGATAAGTGAAAGAGCAGGGCACCAAATGATACAGCATGAAACTTCTTGGACCATGTATGAGTATTTTAAAGAAGAAGAAGGAAAAGAAAAGACAGGAAGGAAATACACCAAACGCTGACAGTGATTATCTCTGATAGTGAGTTCAGTGGTTGTAATCTTTTCCTTCTAATTGACTTATATCTTCTGGATTTTCTACAATGAGTATCTAGAAATATTTATAATGTGAAAATTAAAGGTTGTTAGAGTGAAAAACATAGGGAAGCAATGAGACGGTGCTGCTCCTAAGTCAGAAGGAAGTGCTTGGGTGGTTGGCCATGGAGTGGATAGGACGGAGCCAGGTTTGACAAAAGAGAAGAAGGTCTTCTACAGCTGGGAGTCAGAGACAAGGCCAACCAGCGAGAGAAACAACATAAACAGAAGCACAGAGCCAGAATCTCAGAGTCAAACAGAATCTGAGCGCCAGAGACAGTTTCTATTCCCAAAGCCACCTTTTACGAGAACTGCATGAGGCTCAGACTGGGGAAGTGATCGGCCACGGCCAGGACGCAGAAGTCAACAGCTTAGGGGATGGTCCTGTCTCCAAGAACGTGGGCCAGGACGGTGATGTGGCTGACTGGAGCAGGGGCAGCCTGAGCCGCGGCAAGGGGGATCTGGGATGGACTCAAGAACATGACTACAAGAATCAGGAGACATGAGAACTAAATACCAAGAGAAACTATACCTCTGCCCCCACTGGGTTCCAGAAATACACAACAGGCAGTCATCGTCTGCGTTTGCATACGTGCGTGTCCATGCTGGAGACAGAAGGCAGCTCTAGATGGTCTCTAGAAGCCCCTCCCTTCCAGCCGTCTGTGATTTATAGATTCAAAGGACACCTAACAATAGACCACAGAGCCTTCCTTTTGCCAAGTCCTATAAAGGCAGGAAACAAAGACGCAATGATAGACACAGGCAGAGCAATGGGAGCTGAATCCTAAAACATCCCATTAGTTCCTTCTCAGACGAAAGATGTTCCTGTCCACCTGAACAAATTACAAGGACATGAAATCTTAAGATGAAAAATATTTACTAGTCTGAGGTACACATCATTATTTTGTTTAAGATGTTCTTTCTACCTGTCTCAGAGCTCTAGAATTCTTTCCCGAGAAAAGTGACTGGAATCCCCCACATCAATCACGTGGGCACAGACGTCCATCCCGGCTCACGAGCCCCAGAACAGCAGAGTCATGAGAGAAAGGATGTCGATGAGGAGGGAAGGAAATGGGACTCGCTGGCAGTTTGCTTCTAGACCGGAAAACTAAGAGTTTGTGCTGGAAAGTTCTCTGGGGGCAACTGGACAGGAAGGAGTAATCACTGAAACGGGGCGACATCCCCCATTTTAAAGAAAACCCACACACAGACAGGATCAGGCCTGGCAGTGACCCAGAACTACCACCACAACGTCTCAAAGCTGCCAAGACGGGAAATGGATTTTCCCAGTCATTAGAGACAAGTGCTCACACCACGCCTTGCAGCCTTATTGGCGTCTCCCAGCAGTGACACCTGGCCCCATCTGCAGGGGCTGAGTGGGAAAGGATTTGGTCTCTAATGATCCTGGGATCTAATGACCACACAGATAAAGAGATGAGGATGTTGGGTTAATTTTTTTTTTCTCCTTCCTTTTCAGCACAGTGCAGGGAGACAGCTGACAGCTTGGTCCCTAAAAACCATCCATATTAGATTCCTCAATCTACCTCCATCACAGCACGACCTGTTTGGTGCCGGCTAATGAGACATCGGTGAATACACACAGCCCATGGTCTAATCCAGCAGCTGGACACAGGCGGGATTCGACTGGGGAATAGATGGGGGAGGTGCTGCCTTCCTCCTTTCACTTTTGGGTTTGCTTGAGATATTGAAAGGCAAATGTAGGAAATGAAAATGTGGTATCACTCCCTACCTAGCTGGGGCCCAGACAGCCCTCCGGCATCCTGCCCACGGGAATGCAGATTTGAGCAGTCTCAGAAATCTCACCTCATCTGTAGCTGTTCTAAGGCACCAGGGTTGAGAGTCTGGGCCCTGAAGCTAGACCCTGGATGCTCAAAGTGCGGTCCAGGGACTAGGAGTTGGGCATACTTCGTGAGCATGTCAGGACTGAAGCATCCTGGGCCCCACCCCAGACCTGCTGAATTAGAGCCAGCATTTTAAGAAGCCCCCCGAAGTGATCCAATTGCATGTTAAAGTTAAGAAGTTGCTGTAGGACTCTGTCACCTACTGGCTGTGGGGCCTTGAGTGAGTGACCTAACCTCTCTGATCCTTGGTTTCCTCATCTGTAAAATAAGGACAGGAATATTTAATCCTCATAATAATCCTGAGAGTAAATAAGATAACCTATGAAAAGCGTTTAGCACAGCAGCTGGTACAGAGTATGTGCTCAATAAAAAAAACAGCCATAAGATCTTCACTACCCTATTAATTTACTAAGTATCCCTCCTTTCTTTTCTCCCTACAGCACCTGTCTAATCTAAAGCACTCCCATCTCTCCACGCGACTCCTGCAGCAGCCTCCTAACCCATCAATAGCTGGAGTTTTCTTCCGCCTCCTACACCAGTTGTCCACACAGCAGGCAGGGTGATATCTCTACCTGACCCCCAACACACACTTAAACACATCTATCAGGTATAAAGATCAAGCGCAATACGGCTCCTCAGGCCCTGCAGTCCTGAGCCCTGAGTCCCACCCACTCAGGCCTCCAGCCTCAGCTTATCCTCCCGATCTCTGCCTTAACAATGCTAGCTTTCTTCCTCAGTTTCTCAAAGAACCACACCTCTTCCTGCCACAGGGCCTTTGCACAGGATAGCACCTTTCCTCGGATCACTCCCCTCTCTTTTTGCCTGGCAAATTCCACTTATCCATCACATCTCTGTCCCAGAGAATCCTAGCTTCCTGGATCAAATCAAATTCCCCTGTTATAGAAGATCATCCAAGCCAGAATTTTACATTAATCGTGTGATTGATTAATTTGTATCTATTTCTCCCCACCAGAAATAGTCTCCATTGCTCACTATTGCTCTCCATCCCCTAGCGGAGAGCCCAGCACACAGAGGTCCTCCATGAATACATGCTGGGTAAAGGCCCAAGGATGGTGGAGACACAGGCGAGCTCTCCTGGGCTGCTCATGTCATGAGGACCATGGAGAAAGGGCAATCCTGGGACAGAAACACTGACCGACCTGTGGCTTTGACTTAGCAAGGGTTTACCAAAGGCCCAACAAGGGAAGAGCTCCAACTGTGAGGCCACAGGGGATGGCAAGAATGAGCAAGCCACTTTCCCATGAGATACCTTTATGATCTTGCTACAGAGTCTGCCACGGGACAAAAGGAGTCGATGGAGAAGATCACAAGCCAGTCTAAGCTCTGCCCTGCACTGAGACTGGCTCCCAGCCTGCAAAGGGAAGGCTCCTCCCCACTCCTCTGTTCTGCCACAGTCTGGGTATGGAGGGAGGAACGGGGAGACAGGGCATGGAGAACAGAGATGAAGGACAGCAGGGACCAGCTCAGCTCGTCTGTGAGGGCACTTCCAGGGGAAATGGTTCTACAAGGCCCTCTGAATGATTTTAGTACAAAACCCACCTATGCACAGGGAGCTCTGCCACTCCCAAAGTGCTTTCCCTTCCTCATTGGAGCCTTATGGTCACCTGTGAGCGAGACAGGGTGCAAGTCATCACCCCCGTTTTACAGAAAAAGGAACTACACTTCCACATACATACATTTATGGAACATACATGATGTGCCGAACATGATAAGGGCTTTTGGGTCTATTAGCACACACAGTTTTCACCACGGCTCTGAAAGTCCCTTACAGAGAGGAGGTGGCAAGGTACAGGAGCTAAGAGTCTGGCTTTGGGTCCCAGCACTCCCTAGCTGTGTGTCCTTAGACAAGATACTTAACCTCTCTGTGCCTCAATGATCTCAACTGTTCAAAAATGATACTGTTATGCTTATCTAGTGCTTTCCATGAGTCAGCAGGGATTTAGATATATAATAATTCATTTAATCCTCATTTTAACCTTATAACATTAGGGTATCATTGCCCCATTCTCATATAAGGAAACTGAGGCACATGTCCAAGCGTCACAGCAAGTCGGCGGCAGAGCCAGGATTCAAACACAGGCAGCCTGTGCTCTTGGCCACAGTCCTCCACCACCACCTCTCCTCGAGGGGAGCATTTGCATAACTGCCTCAAATGGGTGCCACACGGATGAATTACAACACAAGGCACCCAGCACAGTGCCCAGTGCATGGAAAACCCATCCACATTAGCATCTGTGACCGCCTGCCACAGGGTCCACAGGCATCATTTTCCTCCCAGCGGGAAACAGGACCAGAATTGCCTTCTCCACACCTCCTATCCAGCAAGGCCGTCACTGACATCTCCAACACAGGCCCGCAGATCCCCTCCTTTCCCACCCCCTCCCAGGCCCTTGTCCCTGAACATCAGCCAGTCGCCCTGAGTCCTCTCTCGCCCCACTTCCCCCATCCTCTCTCCAACTGCTGGAGCTGATCCTTTACAAATATAAACCATTACATGCCCTTCCTCTGTGTAAGTGCCTCGGAGAGCCTCCCAAGGCTCCAGGCTTGAAAGGCCTGCTCTGGCCTCTCCCAGATCCATTTTTGATCTGTGTGTGTCCACCACAGTGGCCTCTGGACAACACCTTAAACGCATCCAGCCACCTCCTGCCTTGGGTAGGCAGATAATGGCCCCCAGAGGTGCTATGTCCTAAGCCCCAGAGCCTGTGACTACCTATGGTGAAACGGAATCAAGGTTTCGATGAAACTAAGTTTGCTAATCAGCTGACCTTGTGATGGGGAGATTAGCCTGGATTATCCTGGTGGATAAGGGTTCTTAGAAGTAACGAGGAAGAAGGCAGAAGAGTCAGTGTCCAAGAGGTGAAATGCAAAAAAAGCCTCCACTGGCCTTTGCTGGCTTTGAAGATGGTGGAAGTCACCACGAGCTAGGGAATGTAGGTGCCTCCTGGAAGCTGGAAAAGGCAGGGTTGGATTTTTCCCCACAGCCTCCAGAAACGAATATAGCCTAACTAACACCTTGGTTTTAGCCCAGTGAGACACATTTTCAACTTCCGACCTCTGGTACTGTAAGAGAATAAATTTGTGTTGTTTCAAGTCACTGAGTTTGTGTGATTTGGTACTGTATAGGAGACTAATCCACTACCTCAGGGCCTTTGCACTTCCCAATAAAGAACTGAGTGAACAAATCACCAAAACTCCAAATGTACTTCCTACTCTCTCATGGCCATTTTTCTGCATAAGGACTTCTAATATTCTGGAGCATTTTGGGTACTCCAGAATGGGTAGCAGCATTGTGGAATTCACTATTCTCCTGCAGTCCCTTGCTATCCATCAAAGGTAATATTTAACACTTCAGCAGGGTCATAATTTCTTTCAAGTCTGCCTCCCCTGCTCTTGAGCTCTGGGATCTATTCAGCAGAACATCCCTGACTCCTAGTCAGCCCAGGGGCTGGCCAAACAGAGGCAATCAACACAGCACACGAGTAATAATAAGGGCTGTATGCGTTACCTCTGCTGTCCAGTAATGGACACGTGCCGAGCATTTACCATGTGCAGAGCGCCAGGTAGGCCCTTCATGAGCTTTTCATCCAACACCAGCCCTGCCAGGTGGGCTGCTGTTACTATCCCTGTCCTACTGGACGATGCAGTCAAGTCCTGGAGGGTTAGCTACCTTGCCTGAGGACACAGAACAAACAGTGGCAGAGCCAGGCCACGGACGCAGCAGGGCAACTTGGAAGGCCGCTCTCTTAAGCATCACAGCACACCACATCCTTCCCAACAACCCTCCCACATGAGATGGATGAGTTGCTCCTTTTCCCAACACCTGGTACTATGCAGAGGGGTAGAGCTGGTGTTTGAAGCTGGGGTCTGGCAGATTCAAAAGGCTGTGTGTGCCTCCCTTCCCCCAGGCTGCTCTGCTGTCTAACGAGTGGAGGAACAAAATGTTGACCTGGCGCCTCTGGACGGCAGGCGGCTCGCAGAGAATCAGACCGAGGACCAGCCTGCTGCCTGGGCCCACCCGCCCACCCTGAGGTCTGTTTCTCTTTGAGAACAAGAAACGTCCACATTTCCAGTTTCTGAAGGCTCAGGCTGCTTGAAGAAATGGATGACCTGCTTTAAAGCTGCTTCAGCAGAGGCGAGAGCCTCTGGAAACGTGAAAGGGGCAGAACCCATTCTTTTGCCTAAATGTTAAGGGTTTTATAAAAAGAAAGGGGGGAAAGAAGCAGATTTAAGTGACAGCAAGGAAAAGAGTGATGTGAGCACTGCCCAGGTCGTGACTAGAGCGTGGAGAGAAGTAATCCTGCTACCCAGGGAGGTGATGTGATCAGACATCCGGAAGTTTGGCCTTGATCATCCAATGCTGAAGGCTGCTAGTGGCACCCAGTGACAGCAAGGAGCCCAGGGGACCTATTTCAGGGCCTCTGGGGTTCACAGGAAGGCCCTCAGCCGCAGAGGACAACAAAAGCTCCAGCAGGACAGGAGTCTTGTTTCCTAGTTGGTGATGCCATTTTGTGAGGACAAGCTTTGGGTATAAAACACTGAGGCCCCCTCCTTAACGCATCCATGTAGAACCGCGTGCAGCCGCCTACATTCTCTGGTGGTTCTTCCTAGAGCCCAAGGAGGATCAGTACTGTTCTCAGAGATCCCAGTCCTGGACTCAAAGAGGAGGCCTGAGACACACTGGACACTCACAGACAGTGAACGGCCTTGTTTCTTGTCCAGTAAAACGGTTTCAGTCAAGGCTTGGAGAATGAGCTAGTATTTACTTCGTACCTCCATGTGCCAGTCCCTGCGCCAGATGTTACCATGTCCTTTACCTCATTTAATTCTCCATGGCTACCCTGGGAAGCAAATATCATGCCCATTTTATGGGCAAGAATACTGAGGTTCAGTAATTATTTCAAGGGTACACAGACCAACCCAGGTCTGACTCCAACCTCTGCCTCTTCCTGTTCTTTCCTCAACCTCCCCTCCCCTGACACCATTCAGAAAGTACGTATCGATCCCCTAATACGTGTTCCTGCCACCACAGCCCGTACACCCGTATTGGGAAACAACATAATAAGGGGAAAACAAGCAAGCAGGGTAAACTTTGAATGCTGATAAGCGTTATGAAGAAAAAACTGAGCCAGGTGAGGATGGGTGACTCAGTGGGCGGAGATGGTGGAAGAAAGCCCCCAAGACGGTAACTAAGCTGAGATCTTAACTACTACCTGAAAAACAAAGCTCCTTCTGTTTTCCATGTATAGCCTGAGAAATGCACTTGACTTTTCTCTTTATCTCTCTTTGATCTCCATCAGCAGATTCCAAAGTACATAGTTTCTTTTTTTGGCTAGAAGGACTGGAAAAAGCCACTGATAAGGTTACCTGTTCCCCCCAGGAGAGAGAATTCCAAAGCAGGAAACAGACCTGCTCAGCCTCATAAACATGTTATAAGATGACTGGGGTCTTGGAGCTCATTCATCCTACCACGCCAAGTAGTTGCCACCCCCTAAGCTCTCTTTGAGTTTGCATTAATCAGACAGCTCACCGTAGGTTTTCTTTTCATTTCTCCAGGTCTGTGATGACGGACGGCATGGGGTGGTACTTCTGGATGCATAATAAGGGGCTGGTAGTGTTTTCTCACTCCCCCAAGACTAAAATTCATGGGACACAGGACTTTTTTTTTTGACAGCACTGATCTGAAACCCTGTGTTCTTCTTGAAAGGATTATTGCGGTCCTATTATAAAAGATAACCTAATCACATGGGAGAGAGTGATTTGATTTCAAGCAATTTGATTTCAAAACCCTGGAAGAGAATACCAAAGAATAATTAACTACAAAAACCAAAAGACGCTAATCTTGACAGAGCTAATGGGACAGACTGGGAGAGAGAGAAAACTCAGGTCTTTAGAGTTTCACAGATTCTTGAATGGTTTGAATGACCAGAATCAAAGCTTACGGCAGGCCTTCAGCTGGCTGGATGTGTAGCTTTCTCCTCCCTCAAATCCACGCATCCCAAATAACTGGGTGCACCTGCCCCCGGTCTGCCGCTCTGGCTTCTAACGGGACTGGGGTTTTCTCCTGCCTGAGTTGCCTCTGGATCCCTGCTGGGGCCTAGTAAACCCCCTGCAGGAAGGAGGCAGCTCCTGCCAAGTGGGCAAAGCAGACCCTTTCACAGGAGGGAGACAAGCCGACTGATGGCCCCTGACAGGTGATCTGATGAAACCTTCACAGAATTCCCCTTCCCTGCATTTGCTTTGGAGGTACAACTGGGTGATGGTGGCTCACTGGGGCTCTTTCATAAATCTCGAAGACAGGCCCTTTCAGGCATTCCCTACAAAAGAAAGGCCTCGGTGAGATTTCTGTCATTGACAGCCATTTATTCTGTATAAAGGAAAAACCATCATGTTTTCCCAATTCGAAGCACAGTGGCTAAAAAACAACAACAACAAAAAACCACGTTGCATAAAATGGTATCAGTTCAGTGGCAGAGGCAGGGTTGGGGGGGTGGGAGTGGGGGTGCAGGGGTGGCAGAAGGGTCTTCTCCAGCTGTTTTTAATAAAATCACAAGTCTTGGGTGCCTTCTCTAAGGAGGGTGGCTTCTATTCAACCTGCTGCGTCCAGAAGCTGCTCTCTTTGTGTTTCATTCTGGGCAAGAGGAAGAAATGCCTCTTATTTTCACTGTGGACTTGATGTTCTATTTATGTACCTGAGAAAGATGTGAGTAACCGTTTGTGCTCAGATCTGACTCCGGGCCTGGCTGGTGCCGCTTAAAATGAATAAAAAGGACGAGCCTCCTTATTTGGAATCCAAGGGGCCCCTCACATAGGAAGTCACTAAGTGAGAAAGCTTCGATGGAGGAAGACAGAAGGGGGCAGGGACGGACACAATGCGAAAGAGAGAATGTCAATGCAAAAATGCTTTTTGAATGATTAGCTGTGGCTATTTAAGCCATTGAAAGTTTAAACCCTCTTGAGGTCAGGGAAAGAACCAGAAGAAAATCAGAGGCACATTTCCTTGCTTCTTATGATAAACCCAGCAAAATTTTAAAATGCAAAGCATCGCTAAACAGCTATTTGATTAGTTTTTTTTTTTCCCCCAACGAGGCCATGATAATTAGCAAATGCCTGGGAGATGAGATTTAAATATGCCAATCAGTCCATCTCAAGAGTTTAGCAGAAACAACGTGCAATGTAATTATCTTTAACTGATAACCACTTTTGTGGGGTTACAGCCTTAACTGGAGATCTGAAACCCACAACATGACCTCTCCCCAGACCTGGAGCAGCTGCTTTCCCACTTTAAAAAAAAAAAAAAGAAAGAAACAACAATGTCAAGCATTATCTGAAAACCCCACCAGTGTGACCTTTAAGGAGAAGGATTTTGAGTACCTCTGGTGATAACGTGGCCCCCATTTCTTCCACTAGTGGGGCATTTTCCCAAACCAGCAGGGTGATGGAGATAACCTGAATTCACAAAGGTGTGAACAGACTACCTATAGTATCTAAGGCCCTATTTTCTCCATCAGTGATTGTTTCTTGGGTTGGAAATAATCAAAAACTTAAAGATTCACAACATCTTGAGTCTCACACAGTCCATAGGGACATGCAAAATGGGTCCCTCAGTAGAGATTGGTCTGTAATGGGACAGAACGTCATCAGAAAGAGGAGAACAGTTAGCTATTTGGGAATGTTTTCCTGTCTTGCTACTGGGGCATGCTGCATTGTGAAACTACTCTGGTTAAAATGGAGTCTTTTCAAAGACTCAGGCTGTCGTCAGACCAAGTCCATTTTTCACACCATAGACCGGGCTCCGCTATCTCTCAAAATAGCTTTTTAAAAAATATGGCGATGGCAAAGTGGCTAAGAGAGAGGAAGGTTTCACTTCTTCAACCTGTAACTACAGAAACGTGTGTCTTGGGCACAAAGGGACGTTACCAGGCAACGTGATAGAAATGAATAACATTGATAATCAATCCCATAGTAATAGCTTTTATAATTAAAGATTACTGCAAGTACAATGGATTCTAACACAAATGGGAATAATGGAGACACTGCCATCTCTCTGCCTCTTTGTCAGCAGCTGTCCTCCTGCCTACACGCAGACCCTATGCTTCTGTGGTACGGGCCAAGTCCGTAATTAACCACCTGCCAGTGTCGGGGGCCATAACTCTAACCAGGCCAGCACTTTCTTCACTAAGTTCTTACAAGTGATAATTAAACCCGCTAGCCTTGCTGGTGAGGTCTGATCACAACTGAGCAGTACACACATACGTATGTGGGCACGTCTTACGATGATGGATTCTCAAAGAACCACTGGCTGGTGCCGAGGCTGCCAGTGCTCTGATCATCAGATAAGTATCTCCTTATGTGACTGGCTTGAGTCATAGCCCCTGCCCCACAAGCCTTCACCTTTTCTTTTAATCGAACAACGTTTTGCAATTTCAGCTCCATCTATCAGGCGCTTCCATTGTCTGCTAATAGAATTTACAGAATCCTATTCCCCAGTCTCTGTCCAGAGCCAAGAAATCTTCTGGCATTCCTGTAAGTCCAAGAATGTTTCAAATGCACTATAAACTGAACTTGAACTTTGTCCACCATTTGGCTGTCGACCTGAGAACTTGCCAGCAAGGGCTTTAATTCATAATTAGATGTTGGCTAGACAAATTACCTGCCAATGGTACCTTTGCCTACCACTATTGTACAGGAGAATAATGTTCAATGTGGGGATACACGGAAAGAGAGAGCTCTCCTGGGAGGAAGTGTTTTGCAAAATCTATTTCCTTGACAACTGTTTTCCAAGCAAATGTTAGTACTGTAGGGGTTTTTTCCCATGGTTTTGAAATATGCTGGCGTCTAGAAATCAACATTGTCAAACGCCCTAATGTGAGAAATAGGGATCAAAACAGAAGCAAAATAATAATAATAATAATAATAATAATAATAAAAATTAAGCCTTGAGTTGAAAATTTTTAAGTCCAGGGATTCACACCACTTTCTGTGTGTGGGTACGTGGTGGGGTGGTGGTGGCTGGGCGTGGTGGTGGAGGGAGACAGTAATGAGCAGAGAAGATGGGCAGCATTTAGAGGTACCGCTGGGGATTAGTTACCCAGCTCAGGTGACCATGGAGAGAACATGGAGCACAGTCTGCCCGCCCTGCTGGGCCCCTCTACCCAGAGCTGGAGGACTAACTCAGGCTCTAGGGGGGAGCACAGCCTAGTCCCTGACCATCCCTTTCAGCACGAGGATTAAAGAAGCTCCAAGAACAATCCAGTCAGCCTCGGGATTAGGTTACATTCCTTTAGAATCCTGCAGTCTCGATTCTCTGAAACAGGCCCGATTTCAAATATTCGGTCCCATTATTAGACAATGTGTCAGACACCATGTTCTAAGTTTTTATTTGGAAAAGGGTCTTACAGCATTGGCGGGCTTCCAGGTGTGGGCACAACCATATTCCTAGTGCCAGGACAGAGCAAGGGTGTCGAGAGGGTTACCGTCCTCTGCTCGAGCTGACCTTTCTCCCCCTGACGACTTCAATGGAATTATTAGCTCAGCTCTAAACAGGTCATGGCAAATCAGGACACTTTCTAACATACACATTCACCCACACGATATTGCACATTAAGTTCGGTCTGGATGCCAAGAATGGTATTAGATATTGGGGACTCAGAGGGACAGGATGAGTGCCTACTATGGGGAGTCATTTTTTAAAGCAGGTTCTTGATTTGGGGTCTATGGGTGGAGCTGGAATCTAGGAACCCCTTGAAACTATACATAAAAATGGCGTGTTTTCTGTGCATGTATGCACATACCATTAGCATTATTCTGGGGGAGGAGGGTTTGTACTTTTTATCAGATAAGCGCAGGGGTCTGTGACTCAAGACAGGTTAAGGATCAGGAAAGCTATAATGCAAACTGCTGTTCTGTCACCAAGATCCACCCACAGTGAAAGGGTAAGGACAGGCTATGCAACGTCTGGGCAAGGTCTTGGCAAATGCAAGGGCTCGGCTTCACCTGCCTGGAGTCAAAGAATGAAGGCTGTGTCCTTCCAGCTCGAGCCTCTTCCTCCAGATGCCCTCTGGGCCCCTCCCCCACACTAATCTCCCTCCTCCATGCTTGTTCCCCCTTCAGCCACTTCCTCAAGTTTTTCCTGAGCACCTACTTAGGCCAAGCCCTGTAAGCAAGAAAAACACGGGTTCCTGCCTCCCCAGGGCTGACATTCTTGTAAGATAGACAGACATCAATCTAATACAGAGATATATCATTACAAACTGAGGTCAATGCTAAGTAGGGGGGAGAACGGAGAAAGAGCATGGTTGCCTGTGGGGGCCTGATTCTAGAAAAACAGGCAAGGCTTCTGTGCTCAGGGCCAGCAATCTGGATTATAAACTGCCTCACAGGTCTGAAAATCCTCAAGGGGAGAGATCACGGATCACTGGGCATGGCAGCTCACAGAGCTTGCAAGCACCTGGCATAGGGAGCATGTGTATTTGCTGAACAAACAGACGAGTGGATCAGCAGGCTCTCCTGTGCTGTTCCCTGTATTTAACAGTGCTCGCACCTCTCAGGCACACAGGTCTCACTGGAGATCTCCTCCAAGCCCACAGCGCAGAGAACAACTAAAAAAGCACCCAACTCGGCGATGCCTCCCACTTCACAAACTCTCAAGAAACACATTTTCCTTCCCTCTTATTGGCTTTCTCCCACAAAGCTACTTCGATATTCAATTCTGGGCCTTCGTTCAACTTCCAAGCTGTTCGCACATGACTCTGCTCACACTCGGTCCTGGAACTGAGGCTCGGCCCCCTCCGCGAAAGGTTGCAAAGGCAGAGGCCACCCTCCGTGGGGAAGAGCAAGACACAGAGAAGGGGGACCTTGTGCCTCGAAGCAGGGGAGAGCTTGAAAATGCATACCAGGGAGCTGACATCGATTCTGTTTACTGTCTGTTTTGTTCGCTGTTGGCACATAGTTCACACTCAATACTTATTTGCTAAATGAGCCAGTGACTGAAAGGGGACTTGGACATGCCAGGCAGAGGCAGACAGGTGACAAAATACACAGGACAGGCGGCAGAGCTGCACCACTGGTGGGCTGGCAAATGTGTCTTTCTTGCAGGAGCTCTGCTGGATGTTCTCGCTTACCTTTTAGAGTGAGACAAAAATGAAGTAACGGAAAACAGGCCAGAATTCCATTTGTCTGTCGATGATGGTAGCAGATTCTTTGCTAAACTGGACAGCAGCTTTTGAAACCTGGAAAGGGGTTATTTTCCATTTCTCGCGCTATTTACGACACACGTTAAATTTCCTCTGCGTTATTAACGTTTTCTCCACCACGTTCCTAAGTCTAGACAATCATCAGGACAATAAATCAGATCCCGATTTATGGCTTTTTCTAGTTTCTGTGGCGTAAACACTCCTACCGCGGTCTATCTCCAGCGGCCTACGTGATCTTGGGGAGAGATGTGCAGAAGAGCGCCATTATACAGACACGATACAGACAGGGTAGACACATGTCCCCTCAAGAGCACGTCTGAGTAACAATGTAGTAAATTCATGAGGAAGTGAGGAGTTTTGAATATTGGCTACCTTTGCTTTTCATATACCTTAATTACACATTTATATAATTAATTTTTACATAACTGCAATTTGCTCCCAGAATTTCTGGAAATTTAACAGTGGCTCCCCTGTTTCAGCTCTGGCCCATCACCGGGAACACTGCCAGCAGACCAAACTCCGCTTTGGGATCATAGGAGATTCAGCTGCAATGGACTCACCCAGAACTGTGATCATGTTTATACAACATGTGAGTTTTGTCATTAAAAACAAAACAAAATAGAATTTTGAATTCTATTGTGGGCCTGCTAATCTCCCTGGATTTAGGGTTTCTAAAAACTATGCTGCAGCCCCGCCCCGGGCCTACTCTGTTCCCCAGAGGGAAGGGTGCAGACAGTACCGTGCTTTTTAGGTAGTAAAGTGCATATTACGGAAAACTGTGGCCTGAGGATCTAGCAGACGCTCTGACAAGTCAGCCAGAAGAGAGGTTAATTCTAGGTCTGAGGCAGGGGTGGGAGGACAGAGCTGGGTGTGCTAAAGAAGTAGAACCATAAGCTTTGTTGGACACCATGGGGCATGGGGAGTGGGGAAAGGTCCCAGAAGACAAGAGATCTAGAACAAAATGGTCTTGACTTTGAAAGCTGCCTGGGACAACAAGAAAACCCCCAACTCCAACTTCCCAGGTCACATTTAAGCTCCAGCTGGGGCCACCCAGGCAAGTGGCTCAAGTCCTTTGTCAGGTGCTGGGAATGAGCACCCTTGGCCCTGCCATGGCCTCCTGCTCTTCCTGACATTCCTCTCCTGGGCAGTGGGCTCAGGAACAACGTAGGGTGTGCAGGGGAGAGACAGGCAGGGCCAGCATCATTGCGGGGCTACTGCCAGGCCTGGAAGATCCAGGTAAAGTGTGGAGTCAGTGCGGCTTCTCTGAGCTTCACTGTCTGTGGAGAGTCAGGCTGGCGGGGGTCTGGGGAGAGCTCAGAGGGCCCGCTGCGGTGTCCTTCCCCAGGGACAGTCACCCCTGGGGCTGAGGAAACACCAGCAGTGGGAAGGGCAGGGCCGGGGCTGGCACGGAGTGTAGGGAGCACAACTCAGGACCCCAAGGCCCGCTAACGCTCCATCGTGCGCATCATCTTGCACAAGTCCACCTTGGGGCCCACAGGTGTCCTCATCTGGAAAGACGGCAACGGGGGGCGCCTAGGAGGCTCAGTGGGTTAAGGCCTCTGCCTTCGGCTCAGGTCATGATCCCAGGGTTCTGGGATCGAGCCCCACATGGGGCTCTCTGCTCTGTGGGGAGCCTGCTTCCCCCTCTCTCTCTGCCTGCCTTTCTGCCTACTTGTGATCTCTGTGAAATAAATAAATAAAATCTTAAAAAAAAAAAAAAAAGACGGCAACTGTGAGAATGATTTCCAAGATCAAAGGAGAGAAAGAAAAGGGGCTAAAGAAGCGTGTGATGCGCTGAGCGAATGGGAGGGATCTCAAAGAAGAGGAAGAATTTTCAGAGGCAGGTTTGGAGGAGCCACAGGCTGTCTCTAGTGGGTTCACTCCAACCCTTGGGCCAACCTCCTTCCCCAACACAAAACCTCTGGCCCCCTCCCCATTCATGCAGCCCTTCCAGCCCACAGTCTGTGCGTCCTATGATTAAGGGCAGAGCAGGATAAGGAAGGGTCCCACTCTAGATTCACACTCTGGCCATGGCACTTTCCGGCTGTATAACGCTGGGCCTGTTGCATCACAGGAGCCGCAGCTTCCTCAACTGTAACACAGGGAGAACGATCATCTCCGTCTCCTAGGACCAGCGTGGGGATGAATAACCTATGGGAAAGGACCCCCCACACTCTGACAGGGGTCACTGAGTTGTGGCTTTGGGGGAACTAACACCTGCCGGGCCACCCAGAGGGAGACCAGATGTTGGTAGAGAGCAGGGGCTCTCATTCAAGGCCTGGGGGGCTGGGAAGTGGGCCCAGAGAACAGGGAGGAGCACAGTAGGGGCCTGGCTGTAATGCCCTGAAAGGGGACAAGCCCTCAAATGGGCGGGTGTCCAGTGAGTGGGTCTGGACCATGTGTGGTGTTCCACAGCCTAGAACTCATGTCCCTGAACTCCCTACAGGGTGGGGGCCTCACCATGCAAGTTACATGGGTGTGTTTATTCTAGTAAGGATGACATCTAAAAGGCCGTGGTAGCCAGCGCCCCCACGGGTAACAGGGTCTGACATGAGGTTACTGAGCTCCCTGGTCCTGCCTTCTTGCTCTTCTATGGCTTTTGCTGTATCAATCTCTTTTCTGCGTGTTTGTCAAAGGGTAGCCGCCAAGTCCCCAAATGGGACATAAATAGGACTGATGTATGATGAGCTACTATATTCTCAGCACCGGGAGTGTAAGGCCCTTAGCCTTAAAATGCCAGATGAGTAGGAAATTATTTCTTGCTAAAGAATAATGAGGACCACAAACCGCTGTGTGGGGGGACGATTCTCTAGAAGGTGAGCATCTCCACCCAAGTGCAGGAGGCCCCGCCATGCCAAGCCTCGGGGCCTTGCTTCACCTCTTTGTTCCTATACTTCGAGCAGCAGCCTCCCTCCTTACCCCTGCTTCTCCTTCTCCCCAACCTCGGGACAAAGGTACATGTTGAGGCCAGCTTTCTCAGTCTGAATGCTCCTTCACCCCAGAAAACAGTTTCAGGACGCAGAACCATCCAGCCGGGTCACGATACGCAGGTCAGTGTCAGCCTCTCATTAGAAGGCTAAGGGCCCTGGGATTCCTTTTCCATCTGGATCCACACACACGACCCTTGCTCTGCTTGGTTACCACCCAGGTTGGCCCCTCGATCCCCTCCCCACACCTCTTTGACTCCCTTCTGATCAATGATCTGAAGAGCAGGGCGCCAGCGTGGGCATGACCCAACAAGTGTCTTCTGCTTCCATTTTCCACTTCCAGCAGCACCTTCAAAGGCATGAGTACAATTAAGCGGACAGAAGCACAGCCTGGCATGCAGCCGAAAAACACACACGGATTTATCTGAAGAAGGTAGAGACCCAGGGACCCTGGGTGGCTCAGTGGGTTAAAGCCTCTGCCTTCGGCTCAGGTTATGATCCCAGTGTCCTGGGATTGAGCCCCGCATCGGGCTCTCTGCTCAGCGGGGAGCCTGCTTCCCCTTCTCTCTCTGCCTGCCACTCTGCCTACTTGTGATCTCTATTTGTCAAATAAATAAATGAATTTTAAGAAAAAAGAAGAAGAAGGTAGAGACCCAGAAGGAATTCAACACTCAGGTGTGTCTATTCCAAATACAAAGCTGACCCTATCAAACTGGGCAAGCATTTCAGCGAACACTTTGGTGAAGGACTACGAAACCGGAGAGTCTCGAGACCTGGAAAACCTGCCAAATGTGCCTGTAGCTACATTAAGAAATGATATCCTTTAGAAGGTCATGATAATCCCAACCTAAGGCCCACATCGGTTTTGCAGACCATCCTTCAGAGACCCCGACCACCACTCCCTCCCCTCAGGAAGAGGAAGCAGCTTGTGAGGACCCCCAGTCCAGGCCCTGGGCTTGCTCTCCCACTCCCAGGTCCAGGGGAGCTATTTCGTGCTGTCAGACTGAAGGACAAGAGTTTTGTTTGTTTGTTTAAGTTAAACTGCAACAGGAAAAGTTGAGATTTCAGTGAATTTCTTTACATTGTCCTATTAACCCCTGGCACAAGTCCTTGAGGGAAAACTGGCATTTCCTAGATGGTTGTGTTTTTTTTTTAAGATTTTATTTATTTATTTGACAGAGAGAGAGAGAGAAAGAGATCACAAGTAGGCAGAGAGGCAGGCAGAGAGAGAGGGGGAAGCAGGCGCCCCGCAGAGCAGAGAGCCCAATGCAGGGCTCGATCTCAGTACCCTGAGATCATGACCTGAGCCAAAGGCAGAAGCTTAACCCATGAGTTACCCAGGTGCCCCTTCTAGAGGGTTTTAAAAAGGAAAAGACTTCAACCAACAGACTTGGAAATCAGTCCCCCTGATACAAGGCTGACAATAGACCCAACGAGACAAACCAGGGGTTGAAGAACCCACTTTTTAACCAGCCATGCTCTGCCCCGCACATCAATCATCTTCTGTCCCCAAGGGTCAGGGGAAAGAGCCAGAGAATAGTTTTCCATTTGTATTTGTCAAACTCAGCTCACTCCCCTTGAAGTCAAGAGGAGAGACTTTAACTACGAGTATCCGTCAGCTCCGTGTGACTAAACTAGTCATTTGATATTTTGAGAGCACCTGAGAATCGTAATTACGGAGGGGAGAAGAGGGTCATTTCCTCTCAGAAGGGGTGATTTTCACCCTGGAAGAGCGGCGTTAGGTTCCCTCCCTAAGTTCCATGAAACACGGGAGCTGAGCGAGAGGCTGCAGTAGGAGGGAGACGGGGGATCTAGTCTGGGCCCCACATTTTATAGATGAAACTCAGACCAGAGGAGTTAAAGGACTCGCCCCGGATCACAGAGTGAATTAATTCCTTAATCCATGACCTTTGGGGATGAAGTAGGTTGGAGCCCTCCATCAAAGATATGCTCTAAGTTTTGTTTTCTTTTTAGAATAGCCTAGCTCACAAGACGGTTTATTTCAAACCAATAAGGCCTTGCTTTGTTTTAAGCCACTTCAATGATCAGAGGACAGCATGTGTTCTGGTGAACTCCACGGCACTTTGGAACCACAGAAAATTTACAGCCTAAACGTGAGCAGATTACGTTCCACAGCAGCTGCCATAAAGTCAGGCTTCCCCATGCAGCCACACACAGATTAGAAGCTCGCTCCGCATAAAGAAAGGACAATTATTGGGAGGCAAGAAAAGCTGCTTCAGCAGCGGCTATGTCCTGGGGCGTGGGAGAGCTTGGTGGGGGCGGGGAGGGGGAGTATCCACCTACCCCATGGGATACAGCTTCCTTAATGCAGAGTCTAGATCCGGCTCAACAGTCCCCCAAAATAAAAGTCAGAGTTGTTTTCTTTTTACAAAGCCTTACCCTCTGGAAGGAGTCAGGTGCCTCACGAATCAGTTTAACAGCCTGGCACCCCCTGAGATAACAATCTCTATGTTAGACCTGGAAGTCTCGGATAGGTCTTCATCTGTTTCGAAAGGCAGCCTCTAGGATCCCCGAGGACAAGGAAGGAAAACTAAGGTTCAGAGAAGCTAATCTGTCCACAGTTGCACAGCACGTCAGTAAGAGATAAGTGATCCTGGGTTCTCGGGCTGGGGGACAGGAAGGGCTGAAGAACCAGGCTGATCTCTCTGGGTGACGCTGCTCCCTAGAATCCAGGGGGAACCAGATCAGGGTTTCTCAACTTCAGCACCACGGACACTTTGGGCTGGATAATTCTGCATTGTGGGGAGCTGTGCTGTGCATTGTCAATGTTTAGCAATATCCCTGGCCTCTACCTACTGCAAAGCCATCCTCAGTTGTGACAACCAAAAATATCCCCAGACATTGCCAAACGTCAGCAGTGACTGGCGGAGGCTAGGGGTACTGTGGTACAAAATCACCCCAGTTGAGAGCCCCTAGAATAGACAGTGAGTGTCAGGGGCAGTCCCTACACTGTCAACCCAAATATGCCTGATCCCTTGCCCCCCAGGCAAGAGCTGGACCACTCAGCAAATTTTCTGCTGGAGCCAGACTGGAAGGAAACCGAGGCCAGCCCCAGCAGCCTAGTTCTGGGGAAAGCAGCTTAGCACCAATACCCTCTCCAACATGGCCCCAGCCCAGGACACTGACAGCTGTTGGGTAAGAGAGTTCAGAAAAATTCGGGCATCTGTGGAACTCCCTACCTTAGAAGCCAGAGGACTGCATCCGGGGCAAGGGACAGGACATCTGATCAGAAGGCCTCTGAAGGAAGGGCACAGAGTAGTCACACCACAACACAAAAATAGTGGTTTGCTAGAAAGCCCCCTTAGAGAGCTGGGCAATTTTCTGGGGTCTCAGCAGAGAAGTTAGACTATGAGCTAACACCAACGTGACACCCTCCTATGTGCCAGGCACTCTGCTAAGCGCTTGACTGTATTCCAACCTCAAGGATGGTTTCCATTATCGCTCACTGTGAGGAAAGAGAAACTGAGGCAGCAGGTCTATGACTTGCCTAAGGTGCCCTCTTGCCCCCCCACGTGTCTCTGGGAGGACATGCCCAAGCTCTGCTTCACAAAAGCACCTCAAAAGGCTCAGGGCCTAGCTCCCAAGGCCCACCGAGGCGGGGGAAAGATGGCACGGCTTGAGGCCGGCAGCAGCTTCGGCCTTTGCTGACCGGCCACATGCCAAGGGCTGCTGACACCTCGGGCCCGTGCCGGAGCGGGCGCTGGGGGCCTTCCAGCCTGTGGGGCAGGAAAGGCGGACGCCAGCTGGAACAGAACTTGAGAACACATTAGCAGAGGCTCACTTCCCGGGAGAACGTCACTCTGCCACACTGAACAGGCTTCTCTGGCAGCAAGTAGTACTCGCAAGCGTCCCAGTGTCACTTAGAGAAGCCATTTGTTTCCCAACAGCCACCAGGAAGGCAGCAGCTGTCCTGCAGCAGAAGTCTTTGGCGCTGCCTGAACCTCTTGCCAGGGGCCACACAGGCCTTCCAGCCCTGACACATGGGGCCAAGGCTCCTTGGTTCCTCGGGGAGCAGAGTGACTACCCGCGTCCTTGGGAAGTGCCTGGAGGCCTGGGGGTCAAGAGCTGCTGAAGGGGCAAATTGGAAAGATAAAGCACGTGGCTCCGTGGCTCCGGGTAGCCGTTGCTGGGAAGCAGGACAGGCCCTCGGGGTCTCCAGACTACTCAGCAATGCCTGCTCGGGCCACAGTGTCTTCCCTCCCCCTCGGTACCTCCCGTAGCACCGGTGTGGGACCATGTTGCTAATGCGTCTCAGATGGAACAGGGCTTCGCTGCTTTCCTAAATCCCCAAATTCAGCAGTCTAAGAAATGCCTGAGACAAACCTGATACAGCCCCCCAAAGCTGTATCTTTGTTTTCCCCGTGGGGAACATCTCTCTTTTCTTGACAGTTGACCTCAGGCCCCTGCCAGAGTGGGAATTAGAATGCGTTCCACCAGGCCAGAAGGATCAGCTTGTGGTTAAAGGGTGTGAGCATGTTAATTCTGGGCAACCTGCTCAGTGACAAGAGCCAGAGGAACACACGTTAGTCTCTCCCTGCAGAGAGCATCTTACTTGAAGATAAGGAGTTTCGCCTTGGGTCATGGCCCCACAGAGACCGAAGGGTCAGGAATGCCTTCAAGAGCCTTGTCCACCCTGCTAGCCATGGGCTGCTCTTTCCACCCACTGGGAGGCTGCTCACAAGTCACAGGGGCAGACCAGGAATCGGTCCAGTTCGAAGACTTGCAGGGCAACGAGCAGCCTGGAGTGGGACCCTCCTGGCCCCAGGAAGCTTGGCGAGAAGCTTAAAGTACAGCTAAAGAGCCGAGCACACTCAGGGCCCAGGCCTGGAAGAACCAAGAACCCTCGCACCCCTCCCACTGGGCAGTCTGTCACCCCTCCCAGCTGCGCCCAGTCACCAATAGAAGTCTCTGGCAAGGGCTAGTCTGCACTTTCCTCTGGGACGCTCTAGAAGACTCAGCAGTGGCCAGGCCCTTGGTTCTTGGCATCCATTGATTTCTAGGATGTTTGCTCATTAATTGGTGTGCAGTAGACAGAAACTCTCCAGAACCAAGCTTCCCTCCCCAATTTTTCCTGCGGGCATCACTGCCTTCTGCCCTTTCTCCTAAGCCAATCCCCTCCAGTTCTCTTCTGAGGGGTTCTTATTTGCTAAACGAACAAGTTGAAAAATAAGTTTAGAAATAAGCTCAGATAAGAGCAATAAAGCCTCCCTTTAGCCTGTGCCATTAGAACTGATTTGAAATAGAAGAGCCAGATTTTCCAGGTGAGAATTACAGGGTTTGTGGATTAGGAAGACAACCAAGTCTCTTTTATTTTTCTTCTATAAGAACTAAATTGATATTTACTTGCACAAGCCAAGAGCAAAAAGGGGCAGTGAGTCCTCCTAACAGACATTTAACCACTCAAGTGTGGCAGATTCATCCCAGCCTAAAATGGCAGGAAGAGAATTCAGAACATTCTGCATCAGAGATAAGTCCTATATGGTCCCAAAATGGAGTTTTCTATTGTTAAAATCCCTGTCCCTTGCTGGAAGGGAGATCTGGGAGTTAAAGCAGGCAATGTCTGATCCAGTCGCTCAAGGGGGAGGTCACAAGCTCCCAGTACAGCCCCCAAGTCAGCTCAGAAACAACCACAGAAGTAGCCTGGAGTGGCAGCTGCCTGCGGAGCAAGAGAGGTTTCTCAGAGGCCCCAGCACGGTGAGCACTGGGCACTGACTTTGTAACAAAAGGCTCCAAGCCCTTACAGAGTTTCTGGTTGGAGCCTCTCAGCTCATGGTACAGCTTACATATGATCGGCAAGGTCACGGTCAGCAATGAGCCACTTGACTCTTCGTCTGTCCCTTGACAGCAGGAAAAATAAATGTTGGCTAAGGAACAATGCTGAAAACCTCATTTATAAAAGCAAGAAGAACAATCTGTCTCACGGCAGGAAAGACCCGCTTCACACCCAAGGGAAGGGGAGACCCCGTAGGATCCCATCAGGAATGCAGATTTGAGCACTTGGGGGGCTGGCAGCACACATACCCTCTAGTCCTTGGAGTGAGAAGCTGGTTTTGTCCCACCACTTGGGCAACTCAGCTTGGCTAGTGGCAAAAGGTCTCTGGGAAGCTGAAGAGATGGAGCATCCTAGGATTTTCAACATGAAAAGCAACAAGGCTGGAACGTGTTCAACCTCCGGAGTTCACCTTATGATACTGGGCGAGAACCAGATGCTTCCATCAGACACAGGGCAGCTGGAGCAGAGCAACAAGTAAGCTCTCAGAACCCAAGGAACCAAGAAGTCCCCTTGGAGTCCAGCATTCTGAGACCCTCCAGCCCAAGAGCCACATGTGTGTTGGATGCCAGAACAGAAACATGCCATGGGTGAACTGACCTGTGAGCCCTGAAACCATCCTGTGAAATGAGAACAAAGCCTCACAGGCTGAACAGGCCTGCAGAGAAATCCAGAGCAACTGAGAATAGAAATGATGGGTTCCTAGCGCAGGTGTGCAGGGCGAGATGCTAACGTCCCCACCTCAGAGCTTGCCACTGGTGGAGCGACAGTAGCAAAAAGACCCACCAGCTTTGACTTCAGAACCAACAAGAGCAGTGACCCAGCTCCAAAACCGGGAAAGCCGGTGAACCCCATGACCTAGTCAAAGGGTCAGCCGATACGGATCAAGGATAACCTCAGAAATTGCCAATAAAGTCCAGAAATACAATGACTTCTTTGTTCATAGATTGGATCAATGAAGAAAGTCGACAGGACAGAGATGAAAACAGGGCAAGATGAGCCGGAGACAGGAAGGCATTCGGTCAGACTGAGGTCTCTGAGGTCCTCCATTTTCCCCTCACTCTGTGGATTCACTCGACTACTGGGAAAATATTTGGGATTTCTGACATTCATAAGGTGCCTTAGTATTAGCATGCCCTGGATGCTGTCACATCACGCATTTGTCACAAAGACAAAAGCTGAAGCTCGGGGTCTCGGGGTAGAAAACCTCGAGCTTCTTCTGAAGACCCATGCAGCCTGCACGGTCTACGAAGAGGCTGGAGAGCGAGACTTGAGTGTTCCTGAGTGGCGTGTGTGAGGCGGTCCAGGAAGCTGCACTTTCTAAGCTAGGTGAAAACTCGAATCAGTAGTCCTGGCATCCTTCCGGGGATGTGCCCGGCATAAAGGTTAAACACAGTGCTCGTGGAATTCCTGAGGAAACGTGGCGTGCGGATTTGGCTTCCAGCATTAGGTTGTTGACAGGAAGTAGGAGACAGGTAGTCAGGCAAGAATGACAGTTTGGGGATTCATGTGATGACAATTAGCCAAGTTCTGCTCTGCTTCTCTTTACAAAGAAAACTTCCCTTCTCTTTGCTCTTGGAATGCCATGTTAGAAGAGAGACATTTCCATGGCAACCTCATACACATTTAGTGATGTGTCACTAAATTTGTATGTGCACAAAGGCACATTAGGAGACTTTTTGAATGTGGCAAGAGAAACAGATTTTCATAATTGAATGTTGCCCTCAAGTAGAGTTTACCATTTGCTGAAAGCTGGGGCTGCAGTAGGAGAGGCGAACTCTGCCTCATCAGAATTGAGGCTCGACCCAAAAATCTCAGCTGACTTGAGCTGAGGGCTGTTTCTTCGGGAGGCTGTTGCCCAGAAAGGGGCTCAGACAGATGCGGGCACAGCCGGGGGCCAAGATGGCCTTGGCAGAGACAGAGAAAACAGATCTATCTCCCGTCTGACCAGAGCCTGGAGAGAAAGAAAGCTATGTGGGTAAGAAACAGACATGACCCTGATTGCTTCCTAGGTTCTCAGCACCTTGTGACCCCAAGACTATCTTCTGTTTTAACAAAGAGTATGTTGGAAAAGATTAGCACCAATATCAGAGAGTTCCCCTCAAGAAGTGGAACACAAGAAAAAGAATGCTGAATTGAACGCCCGAAGTCCCAGGTGTATGCCCTAGTTCTGTCTCTTCCTCGTCAGGCAACTCTGGAAGCCATTCTCTCTCTAAGCCTCAATCTGTAAACTGGGAAGAAGCTTCCCGATTACCAGATGCTTCAAGGAGGGAGTCAGTGTGGAGAGATCACTATGAAACTGTAACACTGATAAATCGTAAAGCTGTATGGTGGCACTGACTGGGCCCAGGTACACCGGGTAGCAGTCTGGGCTCCCGGAGCTTGGGTCTGGTGAAGGGGCCGCCCCAACCCCGTCTGTGCTGAGCTGGGCCTGCTGCTGCTGACTGTTCTGGTCCTCCCCCACCCCACCACACCTACGTCCGGCCTGAGCCCATCAGTACAGCGGCCAGAAGGCCTGGGCATCGCATCATATACACATTTAACTCCCAGACACTTGGTTCTACCCATCTGCCACCTCCTCCCCAACCCTTTATTTTCCCTATTACTCTTCTCTCACGCAAACTAGGCCTTGACCTCCACTGCCCCCAAGGAAAGAGAAGCCACCACTGAAGAACAAACAGAAAAGCTAAATTTTGGCTTTTGAGCTTCCACAGGCTGGGGTCCTGATAATAAGAGATTTTCAAGGATACTTGGAACATGTGTGATTTCACCTCACATGCTAGACTCAGACCCTAACCCCAGGTAGAGGGCAACCAGCTGCCTCTGCCTCAGGAAAGGGGCATTGCTTGAGAGTAAAACATGGCCCCTCCACACTGGAATCCACTGAAGCACCCCCATTCCCCTATCATGGACTCCTTCCCCCATCAGCCTCATCTGTGGCCTGGGCTTAGATCTCTAACCAGGCTTCACACCCTGCCCCACCCGCTGGTACCTAGCCCCCACCCTCTGTGAGGCCATCCTCTGCCCCCATCCCAGACTCAGCCCACAAACACCACCCAGATCAGCCCTCCCCAGCCCTCCCAGCACCACCCCAGACCACATGGTCCTTCCCTGCCCACGTCACTGCCCCTTATACTTCCTGTTATACATTGCCACCAAACTAAAGAGGCTCAGCCACCCCTGAAGGTTGGCTACCCAGGCTACCCAGGTATGCTTATGAACTCTGGCCACGTTCCCCAGGCCCTGCGTCCCCTCCCTGCTCCCTCCTGATGCCACTGGCCCCCACTAACCTGCACTGAGGCTCACCCCACACATTTTTGGTTTATGCCAGAGGGGCTGGCACGCTGGGCTCCAAAAGTCACTACCTCCCCTCACGCTGCTGCTACGAACATAAGACAGTACAGCCACTGCGGGAGTTTGTGCAAGTTCCTCACTAAGTTCAACATACAACTGCCATGTAACCCAGTTATTCTACTCCTAGGCAGGTACCCAACAGAACCGAAAACAGAGGTCCATCCAGAAACATGTACACAGATGTTCACAGCAACACTACTCGCAACAGCCAAAACGGAAAAATATCCCTAAGTCTGTCGACAGGTGAACGGATACGTAGAGTGTGGCATATTCATACAAGGGAACGTTATTCCTAAATGAATAGAAGAAATGAAACTGACGCATTCTACCGTACGGATGAACCTGGACATCATGAGACCACGCGGTATAGGACTCGGCTTCCATGAAACATCCAGACTAGGAAAGTCCGTAGAGACAAAAAGCAGGCTAGTGGTTTCCCAGCGCTGCGGTCGGGAAGGGAGTAGGGAATGGCTGCTCAAAGGGTAGAGGGTTTCCACTCGGAGCAATGAAATCTTCTGGAACTAGCCAGTGGTGATAATCACACAGTATTGTGAATGTACTTAATGCTCCTGTGTTGTACACTTTAGCATGCTTAATGTTATAATAGTAAGTTTTATGTTATGTATGTTTTACCCACTTTTTTAAAAGTCACCTTGTAACAGTCTCTGCAATTCCTTGGTGCCACCCAGTAGCCTCCATGGCCTTGCCAATTTAAGACTTTGTAGTCTCCAGAGTTCCGGGACCGGAGGGTGCTCTTGACTCTGGGACTAGAGAGGGGGTGTTAGCTCTGAGATCAGAGGGGGCTGCTGGCTTCGGGACCGGAGGTGGGGGTGCTGGCTCCAAGACTGGATGGGGGTGCTGGCTCTGGGACCGGAAGGGGGTCTTGGTTCCGGGACAAGAGAGGGGGGTGCTGGCCCCAAGACTGGAAGTGGGGGTGCTGGCTCCGGGACCAGAGGAGGGGTGCTGCTCTGGGACTAGAGTGGGGGGAGATGCCAGCTCCGGGACCAGGGTGGGGTGCTGGCTCCAGGACTGGAGGGGACCTGCTGGCTCCGAGACCAGAGGACAGGATGCTGCTCCAGGACTGGATGGGGGTTGCTGGCTCTAGGACTGGAGGGTGGGGGGAGTGCTGGCTCCGGGACCACAGAGGGGGGTGCTTGCTCTGAGACTGGAGAAGGGGGTGCTGCTTGCAGATTGGACGTGGGGTGCTGGCTCCGGGGCTGAAAGGTAGGGGGTGCTGGCTCTGGCGCCAGAGGAAGGGGTGCTGCTCCAGGACTGGACGGGGGGGGGGGGGTGCTGTCTCCAGGACCAGAGAGGGGTTGCTGGCTTGGGGCAGAAGGTCCAGGCCCAGCAGGGGTTGGGACTGCACGGAGGTACAGAGTCAGGAAGTTGGATGATTTTCACCTTAGCTGGTGGGGCTGCTCCAACATCCATAAACCCAGTAAGGACCAGCAGGGACAAAAAGAACAGGAACTCGTTTTAGCTTGTCACCTCCCTAAGGATGCTGAGCAACCAACACAGGCTATTCATGAAAATACAGGGACACGGGAGAAAGACACCACACGCTTTTCAGAGCTGCCATGATAAACCAAATGAATTAGCGCTGGTCACGTCCCACCTGTTACCCCGGGAGGGCAAACAGACCTAAATAGTCCAACTCCAAGATGCTCCAACCACTACAGGAAAACTTAGAGCAACTCAGGCAAGACAGAAAAAGCTGAAGCTACCTCAGGGCCTCAAGGCAGGGACTGCTTTGGCACAGGAGACTTCCAGATTTCTTCTAGACACAGTGCAGCCGAGGAGCCTGTTTTCAGTCCTGGGCCAGAACTGGGGTCAGAAAGCAGGGCCGCTTCTGCAGCTCACATGCCATGAGAAAATGTGGAAGGGTGTCCAGGGTGAGAATGCCACACAGACGGTCTGTGGAGGGTAGGTTCATTAGGGACCCTCCCGTTCTATGGCCAGCGGTCCGTGTGGAGGGTTCCAGCCACAGGCTGAAAAGAATGTATCTCTTTGGCTACTGCCTGCTTGGGGTCGCTGAGAAAAGACAAAATGTATCTCCACTACTCAGCAGTGTCTTTCTTTCTTGGACAGCAATGAAGATTCAAAGACGCCTCCTCCCTCCACCCGTGGTCTCCTCCCACTGATGAGCTGGCGGGCAAATCTTCAGCGCAAGGCCAGGCCAGAGACACACACACCCTGTTTCGAGAAAGGAGGTGGACAAGCGGTCTGTGTGCTCTTCTGGGACAAGGAATAAGCTGCAGGGCTGGGCTCGCTCAGTAAGGAAGGCCAGCAGAGGGGTCTATGGCCAGTAAAGACAGTCATGTGCAGCTGGGCAGGGGTGAGGAGGGGAAACGAAGGGCAGACCCTGCAGGAGAGGACACAGTGTGGCAAGCCTGCCTGAGCCTGGGAGCCGCTCCTGGGGCTTGGTGGGCAGCCAGGTGTGGCAGAACCAGCTGGAAGAGGCAGGCTGGATGTGGCTCTCTTGGCCCCTCTGCCACCTGACTCTGCCTTCTCCCCAAATCTCAGTTTCTTCTTTAAACACTGGTGCTGCCGAAGTTCTCCTTGAATGGCTTTGCACTCCAGCTTTCGACCCCGGGCACGCCACACTGTGACTTCTAGATGAGCTTCTCCTGTGCCATCAGCCCCAGTCCCAAACCCGTATTTCCAACCCCCCCACTGGCTGTGTCCGCCTCAATTTCACATCTGTATCAGTTTTTCAGGCCTAGAATTCAACCTCTCTCCCCTCCCAGGAATTCTCACTGTTCCCCTCCCCGATGTCCCCATCTACCCCAGGTCGAAACCCTGGGCATTCCTAATTTCACCTCCTACATCCACAACTCCAACCCCTCCCCAGGTCCAGCATGTGGAGTGGCCTGCTATCCCTCAAGCCCCCTACCCCTGGTATTCTCCACATCTGCCTGAAATGCTGTCCTTTTCCCCAAGCCAAGGTCAAATTGATGGGACTCCTCATCGATGGACACGGATGGTCTTTGGAGAACAGGTTCATTAGGGACCCTCCCTGCTCTATGGCCAGCTCCATGTGGAGGGTTCCAGCTGTTTGGAAAGGGTTCCAGCCACAGGCTGATAAAGGTGTCCTTTATCTGGGCACCTCCATGGTGCTACAATTGTGTACATATCCACTGCTCCCTGGCTAGATGCTCCACCCCGAGAGCAGAACCACATCTCAGCCTCCCCAGCATCCCAGGCGCTGCCCGGTGAGGAAGAACAAGGAAGTTCTCTGAAAAAGTTGCACTGAACGATACAGATCAGCAGCAGGTAGTTAATATTCCTCTCACTGCATATCAATTCGACTACATTATTTCATAAAGTCCGGGTTGGACCTATTCGACAACTAGATTTCCAACACGAATCAGCTCTGCAAATTCCGGCAGTCACATGAAGGCAGTTTCTAGAACAAAAAAGATGGGGGGGGGGGACTCAGCAGCTAATAAAAAGGACTGAGAATTGCATCAAGAGGGGAGGGGAGGTCAGGCCCAGAAATGCCCAGTCCCTCTCCAACCTAGGAATGGCATTCACCCAGGAGAACTGGCAGAGATGGACCCATGCAGAAATGCCTCAGCATCTAATTAAACATTTTAGACTCCACTGCACACGAGAAGGAAGCCTATGTCCCCCACGGAACCCTGACAAATGAGTCGTTTCCAACCAATCTATCACCATAGCATCTGGGTACCTCAGGAAGATGAAAATAAGACCAATACATAAATGAAAACCAATATACAAACAATCATGTCCCCACACAGGCCTCCACAAAGCCGCAGCCACAGCCATCTGCCAAGTTCCATCCCCGTCACTGCTTCCTGCAGCCAGGCCTCTGAGTAAGCGCAGTTTAATATAAGATCTAACAACAGAAGGAAATGTCTTCTCTGAAGTCTGCGTCTCCGTTAATGCTCCCATGATAAATGTCCACCCCGGAAGCTGGAATGAAATAAGACTGGGACAAACAGGACTTGTTTTATATGCCGCTTCAGCCAAAGAATGTGCTAGAAATAGTTGGGACAGATTGAAGAAACAGGGCAATCTGGCACAGGTGGAGAATTCCAAGGTTTCTTGCATGGAAACAGAGCTCTCCAGAGGAGAGAGGACCGTCAGGAAGCCGTGGGGAGGACACGCCCACTGCCTGGTAGCTGTTCTCTCATTGGGCAGCTTCCGCCAGAGGAGGCCAGGGGAGAGTCGATCTGATCACCCAGGACGGCAATTCTCAAGTTAAATCCCATTCAGCACCTGGCAGGGCAGAGAGGGTCCGAAATCGCAGACCTGGCTGCTCGGAGTCTGAACACTGGGAGCTGGGTTCAGCTTTTCACTTCTTCAATGTCTTCTTTTTTCTTAGCAAAGTGAAAAGTGAAAAGGCTGCTCTGTTAACCAGAAAGTGGCAGAGAGGCCATGGGCAGGAGGGCGATGGTCTTTTGGGAAATCTACTTCTGGACAAGCAAATATTTTCATCCCAGATATTTATGTCCTACCTGCTTCCCACGAAAGGATTTAGGTGGGTCAGGCAAGTATGATGCAGCTAACCAGTGTCTCCCTCCTGTGCATCTGTATATGGTGGGAAGTGATTCAGACACATACAATATTACACTATAAAATTTCTTAAAGCCACAGATTCATCGTTGCCTTTTCTTTAGCTCATATAGCCTTCAGTGTCTAACTGGAGCTCAAGAGATAGTCGTTTTCAATGCCTTTTCCTCAAAGTTTTAACAAATCCATGGCTTCTCTTGATCATGTTAACAGTATATGCTCTTCACTCTGGAAAACTCAGTTTTGAGTCATTTTCCCAGCTCATTTTTTCCTTCTTGATCCTGGCCCAAGTCTGAATAAATAGAGAAAATTTCCAGCCTCTTCCCTAAGTGGGTAAAAGGGAAATAAAGCCAGAAAGGAGACACAGCTGACGTGAAGACAAAACTGCCCGAGGTGTGTTCGAAATCATGGCTGCACATTAGAACCACCTGGAAGTTTTTAAAAAGCCCAACCCTCAGGCTGCACCCAGGACCAATTAAATCAAGCTCTCCGGAGCAGGAACTCGGGTGTAAGTATTTACTAAAATCCCTGATGGGGTTCCAGACCGTAATAAAGGTTAGAATCCCTGTTCTAAAGATTCACCAGACCAGTTCTTTTGATACCTACCAAGACTGATAATTTCTACTTAATTCCATCCCCAAGTGAAAGCGCTTCCTCTAAATTATCACCCACGAGACTTTACATGATGTAATAGAATGAATGTCAACCGAAGTGGCAGGAGAGCGGTTTATGCTCATATATGAGCGTTCGAACTAGCAGGGCCTGGAGGTGGTGGCTGCCTTTTCGGTGTCTCCATTCTCTCAGCTATAAAATGGGATTATACTCCATGCCCTGTATGCCACAGGCTGTGCTGGGGATCAGCTAAACTCTTAATGGGATGCTAGGGCTCTACTAAAAATATCACACACAGAAGGAGTTTTTGATCTCAGTTTTCTAGGAGGAAGTGGGCATCATCCCAGCCCAACCCCCACTCCCTTCCAAAGCAGACACACACACACCACCCCCCCCCCCCGCCGTGGATTCTCCCTGGGGATTTAAACACCAGTGGGTGGTACAGAGGCCAGAGAGTCAGAAACCCTTTTTATAACATGCAAGATGGCTTCAGATACCAGGGCTGAAAAACCTGGAATTCTGCTCCCACTGGTGCAGAATTCAAGAGCACTTTACTGAGAGCACAGAGAATCTTAACATGCTTTAATCTAATTCAGTGCCTAATCACAGGAAATGTCTAAGATTGTTTGTCTCCCTCAGCCCCATCTGGACTGACACTACTCTGGTACCATTCTTAGTTACTCAAGGATCAATAACCAGACAGACCTCCTAGCATGATTATAAGGAGGTTATTACCTCTGCAAGTACATCAGTGTGAAGTCTCTGCCTCTTACATAATTATACACCCAAGACCTGTATCTGACACTGCTCGAGAAGTCTCTAGACTGAGCTGCTATTTTTCTGTCTAAAGACAAAGGTTTCTCTGTAAAGGGTTTCCTTATACTCCAAAGTAACAACATTGGTTATATTTTATAGGCTGCTCTCTAAAACGTCCAGCTCTGAAAGCAGGAAACTAAAGTCTTCTTTCCCCATTGACTCTTATCGTTAAAAACCAAGACCACTCCAGAGCTCGGTAACGTATGTCATTGACACAGAGAATGGTTTCTGGGAGAGCTGGGAAGGAGACAGATTTTCTGATTTAGGTCAAGAACACAAGTACAGAAAAAAACAAAAAGGGTGCTGAAATGTCTTCCCAAGAGATCAGCATTGACTTGGCAAAGTTTAGGTTTAACCTCTGAAAAGCTAACTCTAGGAGTGAAAAATGGGGAAGAGGGATCTTAAATAATTAACTGATTGACAGCTTTTATTCAATACCCCACACATTCCAAAGGAGACAAATAAAGTTAAGGATAGCCTATGCTATAAAATATTATCTTTCCTTTGCATTGAACTTTACCGAATAAGGGGAAATAAGAGACCAGATCTCACAGGATGAACCTTGGAAATCCTCCATCCATGTGTTTTTAGCTTTCTTCTGGTCAGTAATTCAGTAATGTGGCCTATGTGAACAGTTCTTCTTCTTCTTTTTTTTAATGTGGGCATTTACAAATCCAGGTTTAAAAAGTAGTCATTAGACTTAAGGTAAGGAGCCCAGAGTAAATATTTGACAGGTCAAATCCCGGGAAGAAAGTAACACTAATGGAGGCTGTTGGAACACCAAGATGTTAGCAAATATTTCTCCTAAAAACAGAGGAGCAAAATGCACAAATCAGGGGCGCCTGGGTGGCTCAGTGGGTTAAGCCGCTGCCTTCGGCTCAGGTCATGATCTCAGGGTCCTGGGATCGAGTCCCACATCGGGCTCTCTGCTCAGCGGGGAGCCTGCTTCCCTCTCTCTCTCTCTGCCTGCCTCTCTATCTACTTGTGATCTCTGTCGAATAAATAAATTAAAAAAAAATGCACAAATCATTTAAGACAACATCTACCAAAAATTAGGAGCCCTTTGAGAACAGTTATATTTACTTAGGATATAAATTCAATACAAAATTATATTTAATGTACCCAATTTAATGTACCCAAAAATAAATAAGAATCTTTAAATATCTAAACTACACTACAATATGTAAATTAAAGTTCATGCACTTGATTCAGGAGTCTTTAGAAACCTACTCAAAGTGTTCATTTGTACGTTACATATAACACTAACTTACAGAAGCTAGATTGAATGGTTTCCTGGCCAATTCAGGTTAGAAAACCACAAAATAGGAAAAGCAGAAAATAAAGCAGGCAGAATAGGTATCCTGATAGCTACAGAAAGAGGGGAGAAAGACTGCATAAAAGCAGATGAAGCTAGAATCTTGAAAAAGTAGGATTCCCAATGTTTAGCACAGAATTCTTTTTGTAAATGAGTAGACACATGAAGATGTAAAAACAAAAAAACGTGGACCAGAAGATAAAACAGTCAATAAATACAGACCCAATGATGGGAACAATTTTAGAAATAGCCAAAAAGACTTTTTGAAAAAGTATTATAAATATGGCTTAGAACTTAAAAAAAAATATATGGAAACAATAAATGAACAGATGGGAAATATTAGAGAAACAAAAACAATGGAAAATATCCAGAAGGAAATTCTAGAAGTAAAATACCTGAAATAAAAAATTCACTGTGTAGGCTTAACAACCAAATGGACACTATAGAAAAGTCCACTGAACTTGAAGACATGTTCATATAAACTCTACATCAAAGCACAGAGAGAAAGGCTGAAAAGAAAACGAACAAATTCAGTGACTTTTAAAAAAATCAAGCAATCTAACTCATATGTAACTGGAGTTCTAAAGGAAAAGGAGATGGATTGGGGCAGAAAAAAATACTGAAGAAATTATGAGCCCAAATTTTTCCAAACCTGATGAAAAAATACCAACTCACAGCCCCAAGAAACTCAAAAAACCCCAAGAAAAATAACAATGACATCCACATCTAGGCACATCATAGTTAACTTGCTGAGTATGAAAGATAACATCTTAGTAACATGCAAAGGGAGCAGAAAGATATATTCAGGGGAATATACTCAAACCTCTCATCAGAAACAATAAAAGCTACAAGACAATGGGTCTTTCATTTAAGAAAAATAAAAATCAACCTAAAATTCTATATCCAGCAAAAATATCCTTTTAAAATGAAGGCAAAATAGACAAAAGCTGCAAGAATTTATCAGCAAACCTACACTACAAGAAATATTAAGAATGGTTTCTCAGGCTGAAGGGGAAATGGTACCAGACAGAAACTCAGACATGCAAGAAGGAATGAAGAACACTATAAATGATAAGTATGTGTGTGAATAAAAAGACTCTAATTTATTAATTTATTTAAGAAAACTGACTGAAGCAAAAAAAGTTACTAATGTATTACGAGATTTATAATATATGTAGAAGCAAACTATATGACAACAACAGAATGAAGATTGAAAGAGGGGAAGTAGACATAAGCAGATTGTCAGACTAGATAAAGAAATTATAAGAAGATAGTGACTTAAGCCCAAAAGAAGAAGGAAGGAAAAAAAGACAAATGTAAATACTAAAAAAATTTTACTGGATAATTTTTTTTAATATTTTATTTATTCATTTGAGAGAGAGAGTGAGCACAAGCAGGGGGAGCAGCAGTCAGAGGAGAGGGAGAAGCAGACTCCCCACTGAGCAGGGAGCCCAATGCAGAGCCAGATCCCAGGATCATGACCTGAGCCACCCAGGTGCCCCTTTAAGGGATATTTTTTTAAAAGATCAAAAGTCAATTCCAGAAAAAGATCAGTAAAATTGGTAAACTACTAGCTAAACTATCCTCAAGAATGAAACAGAGAAAACAATTACCAACATCAGTAATGAAAGAAGGAGCACCACTACAGGTCCTACAAATGTTAAAAGGAAAATGAGAATCTTGGGATCAATTTTATGCTAGTCAACTCTACAACTTGGGAGGCTGGATGGCTCAGTTGTTAAGCATCTGCCTTCTGCTCAGGTCATGATCCCAGGGTCCTGGGATCAAGCCCTAGACTGGGCTCCCTGCTCAGTGGGAAGCCTGTTCTCCTTCCCCACTCCTCCTGCTTGTGTTCCTTCTCCCACTATATCTCTTCCTGTCAAATAAATAAATAAATAAATTCTTTTAAAAGAATTCTACAGGGGCGCCTGGGTGGCTCAGTGGATTAAGCCACTGCCTTCGGCTCAGGTCATGATCTCAGGGTCCTGGGATCGAGCCCCGCATCGGGCTCTCTGCTCTGCAGGGAGCCTGCTTCCTCCTCTCTCTCTGCCTGCCTCTCTGCCTACTTGTGATCTCTCTCTCTGTCAAATGAATAAATTAAAAAAAAAAATATTAAAAGAATTCTACAACTTGGATGAAATAGACAAGTTTCTTGAAAGCAAAATTGACAAAACCAACACAAGAGACAGAAACTCTGAATATCCCTATATCTGTTAAAGTAATTGAATTGATAATTTAAAACCTCTCCCTCCCTCCATGTCTCTCTCTCTCTCTCTCTCTCTCTCTCTCTCTCACACACACACACACACACACACACACACACACACACATCCTCTAGGACTAGATGGCTTTAGTGGTAAATTCTTTTTTTTTTTTAAAGATTTTATTTATTTATTTGACAGACAAAGATCACAAGTAAGCAGAGAGGTAGACAGAGAGAGAGGAGGAAGCAGCCTCCCCACTGAGCAGAGAGCCCGCTGTGGGGCTCCATCCCAAGACCCTGGGATCATGCCTTGAGCCAAAGGCAGAGGCTTTAACCTACTGAGCCACCCAGGTGCCCCGGTGGTAAAGTCTATAAAATATTTAAGAAAGGGCACCTGGGTGGCTCAGTGGGTTACCTTTGGCTTTGGCTCGGGTCATGATCCCAGGGTCCTGGGATGGAGCCCTGCATCTGGCCGGCTCTCTGCTCCATGGGGAGCCTGCTTCCCCCCGCCCCCCCCCCCGCCTGCCTCTCTGCCTACTTGTGATCTCTGTCAAATAAATAAATAAAATCTTTAAAAAATTTTTAATAATAATAATAGTGTGCCACAGACTTGTTAAGAAAATAAAAGACATTTTTCAGTTCATTTTATGAAGTAACATAATGCTGCGCCAAAAATCAGACAAAGCTCTTGTAAGAAAACTACAGACCCATATGCCTCACAAACACAGGTGCAAAAATTCTTAACAAAATATTAGAAAATCAAATGCAATTTTAACACTCTTTTCAAATCAATATCATTCATCATATTAATAGAATTAGAGAGAAAAACAATATGACCATCTCCAGAGATACAGAAAAAGCATTTGACAAAATTTGATCTTATTTCTGATAAAAACTCTCAGTAAACAAGGAATGGGAGGGAACTTCAACCTTATGAAAGGCATCTACCAAAACCCACACCTAACATCAGACTTAATGTAAAAGACTTAATGATCCTCCCTTGAGATCAAGAACAAAGAGGTCAGTTCTCACCACTTCTATTTAACCTTGAACCGGAAATCCTAACCAATTCAATCAAGGAAGACAAAGGAATAAAAGGCATAAACATTGGAAAGGAAGAAGTAAAACCGTCTTGACTGATGGACAACATGATTGTATACCTAAGAAATCCTAAAGAATCTACAAAAAAAAAAAAAGAATGAATTCAATAAGGTCACAAGATATAAAGTCAATATACAAAAATCTCTTACATTTCTATGTACTGGCAACAAAAATTTAAAAATAAAAATTTATTTATTTTTAAATATTTTTAGTTATTTGATAGAGAGAGAGTGAGCACAAGCAGGGGGAGTGGCAGGCAGAGGGAGGGGGAGTAGCAGGCTCCCTGCTAAGCAGGGAGCCTGATGTGGGGCTCAATCCCAGGACCCTGGGATCATGACCTGAGTCAAAGGCAGATGCTTAACAACTGAGCCACCCAGGTGCCCCTAAAAATAAAAATTTAAAGATTACCATTTATAACAGTATACAAATGAGAAAGTATTAGAAACACAGTTAATAAAGGTGTTCAAGTCCTCTACATTGAAACTACAAAACACTGTTCAGAGAAGTTAAAGAAAATCTAAATAAATGGAAAGAGATACCACAGTCATGGATCAAAGACCCAATACTGTTAAGGTAAGGTATCAGTTCTCCCCAATTTGACTTACAGGTTCAAAGCAAACCCCATCAAACTCCCAACAGGATTTTTCACAGAAACTGACAATCTTGTTCTAAAATGCATGCAGAAATGCAAAGGACCGATAATAGCCAAAGCAATTTTGAAAAAGCAACTTAAAGATAGAAGACCTGGTTTTAAGAGTTATTATAAAGCTACAGCATCAAGATAGTATGCATTTTGGTATAAAGATAAATCCGTAGACAAGTCCAGAAACAGAACCATATATATATATATATATATATATATATATATATATATATATATATGATAAAGCTAACATAGCATCAAAGCAATTCAAGAGGAAAAGGAAAGATTTTTCAACAAGAAGTACTAAACAACTGGACATCTAAATGTAAAATAATGACTCTGGACTCCTAACTTACCCCACATACAAAAATTCATTTGAAGTAGATGGTAGACTTCAATGTAAAAACTAAAATGATCAAGCTTCTAGAATTAATAGGAGACTATTTTCATAACAATGTGGAAGGCAAACATTTTTTTTTCTAAGTAGACACAGAAAGCACTAACCATAAAAGAAAATACTGATACACTGACTTCATCAAAATTTAAAACTTCTGCTCTTTGAATGCTACCCCTAAGAAAATGCAAGGACAAACCAGAGACTGGAAGCAAATATTTATAAAATATATATCTGACAAAGGACTTATATCCAGAATATGTAAAGGATTTCTATATTCAGTAAGATGATAAAGAGCCCAATTTTTTAATTAAAAAAAAGGGCATAAGATTTGGACACTTAAAGGAAGATATAGAAACAGTAAATAAAACTCATGAAAAGATGTTCAATACCAACGGTAAACAGGGAATCAAAAATTAAAACAACAACAAGATATTATTATATATCATATAGAATGGCTAAACAAAAAGGTGGACAATAACAAGTGTTGACAAAGATGCAGAATTCTGGGCACCTGGGTGGCTCAGTGGGTTAAGCCGCTGCCTTCGGCTCAGGTCATGATCTCGGGGTCCTGGGATCGAGTCCCGCATCGGGCTCTCTGCTCAGCGGGGAGCCTGCTTCCCTCTCTCTCTCTCTCTGCCTACCTCTCTGTCTACTTGTGATCTCTCTCTGTCAACTAAATAAATAAAATAAAATCTTTAAAAAAAAAAAAAAAGATGCAGAATTCTCACATGCCGCTGACGGTGGTATAAGATGGCCTTAACTACTTGGGGAAAGTGTTTCCAGTTTTCTTATAAAGTTAAACAAATGTCTACTCTATGAACAGCAATTCTACTACGTATTTAGAGAAATGGAAACATATCTATACAAAGGCTTGTACATAAAATATTCATAGCAGCTTTGTTCATAACAGTCAAACACTAGAAACAACCAACAAGTCCACAACAGGTGACAGAGAAACAAACTGCAGTGTATTCATGCAACAGAATGTATCTGGATAATAAAAAGGAATGAAGGAGGCATTCACAGGTGGATAAATTTCAAAAACATCCTTGGTGAAAGAAGCCTTGCGCAAAAGGGCATATGTTGTAGTACTCCAAAGTTTCTGAACAGGCAAAACGCATCTCTAGCGATAAACAGAAATAGGAGATGGGAGGTGGATGGTGGGGGACTGCCTGGGAAGGAGCAGAGGGATCTTTCTGAGGTGATGGAAATGATCCATATTTGCACGTGGGTTTTGCAAAGGTTTTCCCCATTTGTTACAATTCCACCAACTGTATACTTAAGATCTATGTATTTTGCTGTACGGAAACTATACTTAAATAAATAGTGTCTGCCTCATGGGACTGTTGTAAAAAAAACAAACACAAGGGACAGGCATTGAGAGGCTGACAGATTTATCCGGACCACTCAGCAGGCCCCACAGAACACTGCAGTATCGCATGGTGGATTTTTTGGTGACCGCCACATCATGGCGGAGGTGAAAGGAGGGGAGAGAAACCTCCCATTATTTAGCCGCTGAAAATGGCTGCTATTTCGTGAAAACGACTTGCCTGTAATGTTCACCTGTGGAGGAGCTGATACCCAGAGCCTGCCAGATAAAAGCACAATTATTGCTCATCGATGAAGGAGGACATGAATCGGTATGTCGAAGTTTCTTCTGTAAAAGTTATCACTCACAGCACTGCCCTAAAACAGATGGACAACTGCCCTGGTCTTAGCCTTTAATTAATGAAAATGCAGAGTTAAGAGACATAACTCAGACCTCCTTGTGAGTAAGAGCTCTTCCGACTGCCTGCCTGCCAAGTTTGGGGAGCTCTCAGCCCAAATCTTAGAAAACAGACTTTTCAGGGAAGAAAACACCTACAGCTGGGCCACCACACGCTGAGCCCATAGCTATAGGCTGGGGGCTCCTCGGCGTCTGTTCTCTTTGGGGGCGGAGATGGCAGAACGGTATAACTTACAGGGGTCTGTGACTGTGACTTACAGTGATCTCAGCCACATCCACTCTGCATTTAAAAGAACCAAAACTGGGGCACCCGGCTGGCTCTGTCAGAGGAGCATGTGACCTTCAATCTCCGGGGTGCTGAGTTCAAGCCCCACATTGTGTGTGGCACCTACTTTAAAAAAAAAAAATTAAAAATAAAAAAATAAAAGAACCAAAACCATGCTGCTTAAGCTATTAACTAGCCTCTAGAGATGAGGTGGGGGAAAAGAGGGACTTAGGCTCTTGCTTCCTTAGAATTCTTTTGAGGAGTCCCCAGTTTGGTGTCCTGTCATCATCTGCTATGAGAATCCAGAGCTATTTAAAAAATCTGCTGTTTCTTTTCCCCAAATCATGCAAACAGTTGTGGGTAAGACCTTGGCCTTGGGGTCATCGGAAGTCAAGAACCAGACCTGGCTGTTTAAATGAACCTGGTCTTTCTGGCCTGCGGTATACAGACTAGAATAATAATAATAATAATCTTTGATTCACAGCACTCATCCCTGCTTCATGCAGGGTCCCTCTTTTATTTTATTTCTTATTTATTTATTTTTTAGAGAGGGGAAGGGCGAGGAAGAAGGAAGGCAAGAGAATCCCAGGCAGTCTCCATGCCCAGAGCAGAGCCTAACAAGGGGCTCCGTCTCACCACCCTGAGATCATGACCTGAGACAAAATCAGAGTCAGATGCCTGCCTAAACAACTGAGCCACCAAGGTGCCCGTGGTCTCTCCTTTAAAGTAATGTAGTAAATACCCGTGAATTCACCAGAGACAACTACTCTCCTGAATCTTGTCCATCACTCCCTTGCTAAGGCTTTCCTGACCGGGCCAATGAAAGCAAGGCAGGGAGAGAATTTCTTAAAGCTCCTACCCACTACCTAACACAGACTCAATTTAGGGTACAGGAAGACCAGAGGCAGTACCCACAAGACCCACTGAGATAATCAAACTGCTTCTCTGAATGGGACTTTCCAATTTGTGAGCCTGATTTATTTTTTTCAATAAGAGAAAAGATGTAAGTCCCTTTGAGCAAAGTATGCCTGATATATATCACAATATTTATTTTTGGTAGAGTAATGGATCAGTCTTCAGGGAAAGCTAGAGAAAAAGCATTTCTTGAGCTCGGATGTAAATCAGTCACTCTGAAAACTGCAGGGGAATCTATATTCTTACCCCTCTGCTAACTACAGTGTGAAATAAACTGACTTTTAAAAGTCACTGTTTCTAGACCTAACACTAACAGAGTTAAGGATGTGAGGCCCAAAAGGCAATTGCTCATGGAATATCAGCACCTGATTCCCCCAAATGTTAATGCAACTCAAAGTTAAAGAAGAGATCCAAACAACGTGCAGATTAAAGTTGTACACTGGGGCGGGGCGGGGGTGGGGTGCAAACTTTAAGCTTTACACGCAGTACTCCGTTCCAAGGAGGAAGGCTGAGGTGCAGCTGCGCTCAGGATGGAAGGGTCTCCCAAGGGACCCATCCAGTTATTACAGGCCAGTCTTCCTATCTACATTAAATGTATCATAGAGCAGGACAAGAGTGAAACTGAAGGAGAAGGGGAGAAAAAGATCTTCGATGAATCGGCAACTTAAACTGAGCTCTTCAAAGGAAAGCTATTTAAATCTAAGGTGTTCCTAATATTAATTATCCTGAACATCTCACAGGCTCAGAGTCACATGCTACAAAGAACACAAAGCCTTTTAATTTTCCTACCTGGCCATGGCACTAGCGGTGATAAATCAGATATACAGAGAAACCACACATGACTAACGAACCAGCCCATTAATGGCAAGCAAAGATCATTTGCCAAGACGACTTACTCAGACATAGTCACGTATCATAACCAGCAATATCCTGCAGGCTTAAGGCAGCAGGGCATAGAAAGCAAGAGCTGGGACACTCCCTGCCAAATCTCGGGCACCACAGGGCGACTCGGGCATCCTCCAGACGCCTGCTATCCAGGCATGAAAAGATTTTACTCATGGCTGCCACCTCCCCACTCCCTTCCAGGTAGACTTGCATTTGGAATAATACTGCAACTGAGTCCCCAACCTTGCTACAACCCTTCCTCTGACACTCTTAGAACTCCGGGTACCTTCAGGAAGAAGACCCAGCCTCTGCCACCAGCAACCTCAGCTGTTAGCTTACAGATCTTCACTATAGGCACTCATTCAAGTAACTGAGCTCCAACTAGGTGTCTGACCCTTTTCTAGGTGGTTGGGCAGATCCATAAACAAACCAGTAAAGGGATGGGAGTTAGGGAAAGAGCAGAGTTCCCTAAATGCCAGTCCCTTTGTTTTACCAGGAAAACAGGCCCAGTGACTGGAATTTTTCTTTGAGGTCAGAGTTGATAGTGTGGCTAGGACTTGAACCCAGGTTGGATTCTTAGTGGGACTGTCACATACAGTGGTGTACAGGGACGGGGATGGAAATTCCCCAGGGGCAGCCTCATTCCAGTACTATATTCTCTATGTCCCAGACTGCTCAAGTCCCCATAACAAAACCCCCTTCACTGGAAGGGACAACTGAGGTTCTCCTGGTCAGCTATCAACCATCGTTAGGAGGACCCAGGAGAGTCTGAATCCTTTCACTGGGATGTAACCCTGACAAGCTATACACTCCCAGCTCTTGTCATGAGTGAGAAGAGTCTGCTGAACTTGAATCTGTAAGAAATCCACCAATGACGAACGTCCCCTATAATTAATAATCACAACCATAATTTCCTATATTATCAACAGATCTGAAAGGGAAGGCTGCTAGCAAGCTGTTTTACATTCTCGCCAACTCCTTTACTCTTCATGATCCCAATATGAGGAGCTGTCGTGGTTCAATCCCATCTCTAAAGTCCATATGGATGATGGGAGTAATTAACTTAATCAACTGTATGAATATCTACTCTTGACTAAGTGCCAGGGATACAACAGTGAATACCACCGCCATTGTCAATAACAACACACCATTGTCTCTGACTTCATGCAACTAATACCGTTGAATACAGAGCTGGGAAAAGCCCAGTTGCTGAGGAGTCGCTGACCAGACTGGCAGCCGCTTGGGGCAGGTCTGGGAGCAAGAGGGTACGGGGCCACCCTATTCTCCCCTCCCTCACTCCCTCACTCCATTTTACAAAACTCAGGTCCAGGGATGAGAGCAGGTGGCTTGCCCACAGTCAGACAGCTGATAACTGAGCTGGGACTTGAACCCACAGTCCCTGGCCTTCCCCTTTCCATCACACTGTCTCCTCCAAGGTTCCAAGGCTGCAAAGTGAGAAGAAGTAGTTGGTCCTCCTGACAGATTGTTTCCTGATGCATGTTCACCCAGAACATGCAGCTTCAACCCATCTTATCAGCACAGACCTCATGCCCATGTTCATCTCTCAAACTAGAATGTTTATAAATATATTTCATTGATCTAGGGCCTGGGTGTCCAGTCTTCATTCACTCTCATTTATCACCCTCTCTAGGTCTCTCTTGACGTTTACTTTCACTTTAAAAAACTTCATCTTATAAGAACAGAGCCCTTTTTATCTGATGCTAGCTCCCCCTCTGCTCCTGGGGTCTAATCAATCCATGTCTGGAAATAAACAAGCCAGAGAGGGAAGCAACAGTCCCTTTTATGAAAACAGGCACCTTTCTAAAATGATCTACCCCTGGGCATGGCACAGATAGAAATTTAAATGAGAAGGAAATAAAGACATCCTCCAGCCATAGTCCTATGCATTCCTTATCAGGCAGGACGCCAGGGAAGGCAACTCTGTGTTAACAGCTACACCAAAAACTCTGCCTCGCATTTTTTAGGTTGCTTGTAAAGGCAGGAGGGTCCAAACTCAAGGAACCTGAAGAGACAATAGGCTTCGAAATATAATAGCGTATACAGTTCAGCCTCCTCCATTCTGAGGAGTTGAAGGTCTCCAAGATACTAAGAGAGGGCTCATTGAACACCAATTGCAGGTAAAGGCAAGCAGGCCTCAGCTACTACCAGGGGTGCTCAGAGATGCCAGGCTGAATGATCCAGACATCTGGCAACCAGTGCAGACCTTCACCCACCATGTTATTTTACCTCCCCCTACACAGCAGCATCTCCACACCTCCCACCACCCCCTAGCTGCGCAGCCTGCAGCCTCGGCCAGCAAGGGAGGCTGTCTGTGTATGGGGGGGCAGAACCAAGTCCCCGCTAGCAAGCCCACTCTTCCCACCATGCTTCCCAACCCCAGGCTTTCGGAAATAGGTCACAGATCTAGATGCAAACGCAGAAAGCCCCTCTTCGGAAGAGGACAGTAGTTAATTCTTAATTGTTTGGGGGATCCTTTTGAGAAGATGATGGCAGCTCTGGACACCCCATAGGAAACTGTGTGCATTCAGTTTATACGTAATTTCACTGGGGCTGACTGCCCTCTGGGGAGGTATAAAAAGGCAGAAAGGGCTAATGTGCTCCGAGCCAGCTTTGAGCAAGGGAGCTGTGGGTGGTTCAGGTAAGTAATCAAAAACACAGTTCTTAACCAAAAAGGGAGCAATGATGTCCCTTTCTTAGCTACTGCAAGTTCCAGCCTTCGATTAATCTTTGAGATTTCGACAAGAATTTGGAAACCAAGAGTGTGCACATGAACAAAACAGGGACTCATCTTTGTGGTTTCCAATCCTGACGTCACAAAATAACCTGTGATTGCTAGTTAAGATAGAGTCTCCAAACAGGGCTTATCACAGAAGGGCTGGGTACCAACAGAGGTAAGAAGTAAGGCAGAGGTGAACACTGGGATGGGGGATAGTCCAGACAAGGAGAGAGGGATAGCTAAGCTCCCCACTGGCTCTGAGTAGATCCTGGCAGGTCAGGTCCCGACCCTTGCTGCCAGCTCCCCTTGGAAGTCAGACCGGCTGACTCCTTTGCAGCAAACCAAGAAGTCCAGACGGAAACAGCCCTTTCCTTCTGGGTCCACGGGGAGTGGGGGATGCATCCTCTCATTTCTAGGGAGGAGACCCTGGCCCACGGCTTGCCCATAGCCCCCTCGTGGCCTGGGGGTGTCACTGCAGCCCGCTCTGCATTGCTGGGCAAAACCTCAGGGAGGCAATCTAATAGCGGTAGAGCAGAATATTTAGTTACCAGACGTGGCTTGGCAACAGTCTTCAAGCCATGGTGAGGCTGCGTTTGCTACGTTTCTTAAACTAAGATCAAGATTGACACTCAAAGTGATCCTTCTAAACCCCTCCCTGGTACAGTCCCTATGGGGAACGAGTCCACGACCTGCTTCATTAAGCCAATAACCTCGGAGCTTCTGTAACATCACCACCGCCCTATCGATCACTCCTTCCTACATCACATGCCCTTATGTATAAGTGTTTCAAAGCTCAACAGAAATAGTGAGCAAGAATTGTGCAACACCCTCTGGTTTGTAGGTTGCTGGCTAGATTACAAAATACTTGCAGGACCCTAAATATCACACACACACCCCCATCCCCATATCCTGGATTTCCAGGTAGCAGATCCTACAGGGGTATGGGGGAACAGGGCTTAAGGACACACAGTGAGAAAGAATGTGGCCCTTGGCCCCATGGCAGGCGGAATGGGTGTCCATTAATGAAGCTAACTAGCAACTCCACAAAGGGACAGAGTGTAGCCCATCTGGGTTGGGGACTTGACTGAAAAGACCAGATTCAGGGTGGGGGAGAGTCGATCCAGTGGTTCAGCTCCCATCCGTCAGAGGTGGGGATGATTAACTGAACCCAGCAGTAGGAAAGTGCCCACTGAGGAGAAGGTGGAAAGTTGGGAGGAGAGAGGAGGGTGCAGTGTCCCGTGAGGGCCTAGAGCAGCAGTCTAGGGACCAGAAGTGACTGGGGCCCGGAGAAACAGACGGAAGCACGGAGGGTCTTCTCCTTTTCCGGCGGAGGAGAGTCCTTACCTCCTTGATTTTCTCCCGCTGGGCTCGAACTAGGCTCTGCGGCTCCTTACCCTCATCTGCCCTGGTCCCCAGGACCGGGTGACGGAGGCGGCTCCGGAACGCGTTGAAGTCAAAGCTAAACGGGATGCCCCCCTCCTGGGGTCTGAGGGCCTTGCTGCCGCTGCTCCTGGCCGCCGTGGCCATTTCCCGAGTCCCGGTGGGGTGGGTGCGCCGCAGCCACACTTTCCGGCGGCGGGTACTGGCTTGGCTGCTGGCGTCGTCCTCACCGGGGGCTGGCACGGCGGGGGCCGGGTTGGGAGGCGACTCCCGCTCACGGGCCAGGGGGTGGCCGGCGATATCGGCCACTACCTCCAGTCCAGGCTGCTGGGTCCGGGGGGCCAGGAAGAGGCGCTTGAGGCGAGAGGAGTTGGGCAGCAGGAAGAGGGCCCCGAAGCACAGGGTGATGAGGCCCGAGAGGAAGAGAAGGAAAAGGAACTTCTGCGGCAGCCGCAGCCCCCACGGGGAGGCCGGGACGAAGACGGGCACTTTCCTCATGAGCATCGTGGCCTGGCCCCGGGCTGGGGCCGGTCAGCTCCGGCCGGGCCCCCGAGGCCCTCCGAATGCAGGCACTGGCCAGCCGGGGTTCGGTGCGGGGAGGTCGTCGAGGGGCCCCTCCCGGGGTCGGGAGTTTCGCCGCTTCGGGGGCTGCCCCTGAAGTTCAGGGAGTTTGGGGCGAGTGCCCCAGCGCCGAGGCAGAGGCGCAACGAATCTCGGCGGGGCCCGGGCGCGCCGGGCGGCACGGCTCGGGGCCCGGGCCCGCAAGGGTCGGCCGCGCGCCACAGCCTTCTCTCCGGCCGCCGCCGCGCAGCCCCTCCTCGCAGCGGCCGGAGCCCGCAGGGCCCGCGCCTTCCCGCGCTACGGCCGCCGCCGGGGCCGTCACATGCCGTCCGCGGCGCCCAGGCAGTCCGCGCGGAGGGGCGCCGGCAGGCCTTGTCCCCGCGCGGAGCCGCTCGCAGCCCCTCGCCCCAAAGTTTCAGCCGCAGAAGCAGTTTCCAGAAGGGGCCGACTCAGGGGGCGAGGCGGTGGCGGAGCTGGCGTGTCAGCGCCGCTGCGAGAGCGCGCCGACCCTGCCGGGTCGCGACAGCCCCCGGCTGGGCTATCGGGACACGTCCACAACTTTGCTCCGCCACGGAGCGGACGCGGGGCAGCGGGAGCAGGCACTTCTGAGCCCGCTGGGCAGGGGGCTTCCTGGGCTCCCGGGAGCGGAGGGATGCCCGAGCCGCGGTCCGGAGCCGGGCGCCGTCCGCGACCAGCCGCGGCAGGGCGGCTGCAGCTGCGCCCGGGAGTGCGGACTTCCGCCCCGCCAACTCGGCAGGGCTCGGCAACCCGCGAGGATCACCTGTTCCCGGCCCCCGCCGGCTCCGCGGAGCGCGCAGCCCCGGCTGCACCTCTCCCGTTGCAGCTGGCGTTCTCTCAGCGGCCGCTCCAGACGGGCCGCTGCCGCCGCCGCAGGCTGAGCCGCCGCCGCCGCCGCCGAGCCTGCGCTCCACACGCGCGCACACCCGTCCGGACGCCTCCGCCGCCGCCGCCGCAGCTCCGCTTTCACTGAGACAGCGCCCGCGGCCCCGCCTCCCTCCGGGCCACGCCCTCGGGCCACGCCCACTGCGCGCGCCCCGCGGTCCACCTCCGCCGCGGCGCCGCAGCCAGGCCAATGGCCTCGCGTCCGTGGGTAGGGAGCGCGGGGCCTAAGCGCGGAAGAGGGGAGAGGCAAGGGGACTCCAAGCCACGCCCCCTCCCTCAAGTGGCCAGCGCCGCGCACACTCCCCCCATCCCACCAGCACCAATGGTCCAGCTGCGTGGAGTTGGCGAGGGCGGGGTGGAGAGCGCAGCGAGGTCATTGGCTGCCTCGGAGGGATCCCCGTTGGGCTGCAGTCGCCCATTGGTTAGTGGCCAGCGTTCGCTGGACCAGGAGCAACCGCTAGGCCCCCTTGCCACCCCCGCCCGCTCCGCTAGGGTCGTTGGCCCATGGGTGGGGACAGGAGACCCGGCTAGTCCGAAGGGCTCTGGCCATTGTTCATGAACCGCTGTCACCCCTCTGTGCCAGTCCAGGATTGGCACGGAGCTGGGAGCCTGCCCAGGTGTCCCCAGAGCTTCTGCAGAAGCCGCGGTGGTGCTGCTGTGCCAGGCTAAGGAAAAGGTGGCTGGGGAGCGGTAGCCGTGGTTGGACCAGGCTAAGGCAGCATTTCCACTGGACCCCCACCGACCAGCTCTGCCTTCCTTTTCCCACAGCCCCAAACTGGACTAGGGTCCCCGGGTGGGGGAGGAAGAGATGCGAGGTGAGGGCAGAGAAGAGAGAACCCTGGTCCTGTGTGCAGACCACACGCATCATGTGACATGCACACCTAGATGCCCGTGTGTTTCTGTGCACATGTGTGCTTCTGTGCATAGATACATATGCTCTCGGGGATTGAATGTGAGTGAGTACTTGCACACATAACACTCAATTTAGGTACGGACATCAGGTGATTACACCGGAGCATTCACAGACATCTAAACGTATCAGTATGAATATTGACTTGTGTACACACATACTCACTGACCCTCAACAGGTCCAAAAACATTCACACGTACCCACTGCCAGCCATATATTCCCAGACCTGTGTACCTCTCCTCTCCAAGGCCCTCTCTCACACCTTCCTCCTTGGACTTAAGCCTCTCTGTGCTTTCCCTTCCTGTTAAAGCTAACCCAGGGCAAAGCAACATTGTGCTGTGTGGTTCTTTCATGCAAAACACTTTATAGAGACAAATAACAGCAGAGGGAGAGACAAATTAAGAGGTGTAATAGGCAAGAGGGAAAATATCTGCTTTCAGCTGCAATTTAAAATGAAATGCAGCATTGACGAGACAGAAAATACTGCAGGGAGGCCTTTACGGTTAGAAGAAGCAGCCCAGGCGGGCTCTCACCTCATAAATCTTGCTTCTTCCCTGAGGCCTGCTAGGATGGGCCACTGGGACTCAGACATCCTTCTCCCCCTGGCAGGCCACTGACAGCAGACCCTCCTCTGATGTTTAAATACCCTTGACATGTAAATTTCTTTCACTTGAAAGTAAAAGACAGCTCTGGGTAACAGGAGCAAATACGTTGGTGACTGGAGACAGAGAGTCCCACCCAACCCAGCAAGTTGCACCTAGCTTAAACGTAAAATTCTAATTCACATGTTTCAATCCTTCATGAGTTTGATTGCCAGGAGTAAGTTCCCTGGAACCAGCTGTAAACATCAGAGTCAAACATGGGATCCAGGATTCAGGAACCCAGACACGTGGCCTGACCTGGCCCTATTCCCAGTGCCCAAGCATCCCCTCGCTGGGTCCCACCCCGGGAAGAGGCAGGCTTGTCTTTGGAGAACCGGGAGCCCAGCATTCATTGGAGGCACCCTGTTGTTCCATGTTGCAAGTATAAGGGAATCACTGTTTGGTCCCCTGAGAAGGTAGGATCCAGCAGGAGGGGGAGGAAGGCAAGGCTGAGTCTTGGAAGGGTATGTCTGTTTGAACTGGATGCTCAGGGAGATTGTGACACCTGGACCAGCCTCTCATATGCTGGTGAGGCAGGGTAGAAAGCAGAGCTGCAGCAAAACTGGCACATTCCACAGACCCAGGCTCCAAAAACCAAAGCCCAGAGAGGACAACGCCATTTCAGATTGATGTCATGTTCGTGGTTACAGAGTTGGTGACTCTTTACACTCTCCCTCAAGAGCTCACTGAAACCCTGTGGGCCCCTATCCCAGCTTCTGTAGACCTCACACATACCATGGCTTTTTTTTTCACTGGGTTTTTCTATTCATATACAGTCTCGAAGCAGACAGTGCCTCACGACAGGGACCATGGCTTGTTCACCTCTCTAACCACCCTAGGTCTTAGTTACAATGCCTTGTCCATCAGCACTGTGTTTGTTGAATAACCAATGAACAAATGAGTGAGTGGATGCCCACTTCACAGATGAGGAAATTGAGGCTCAGGAAAGGGAATAATAATGAACTAACATTTTCTGTGTGCCAAATATATATTGCTTCGTTTACTTTTCAGAACACTCTTATGTGGTGGATTTTATTTATAGCCTCATTTTATAGATAAGAAGACTAAGACTAGAGAGGTATAGCCTAAGTTAACAAGTATCTTTCTCAGTTTAATTTAGAAATTCAAATGGGGCAGGGAAACAGAAATGAGTAGGTATTTAAAAAATCTGTTCCGTCAACAAACTTTTATTGAACTTAGATGCTAGGTATTTCACTAGTCTCAGGTTGGACACAAAGATGGACAATGCATGGTCCCTGCCATTATTGATTCATTTATTCAATAAAGATCTATTTATTGAGGGGCGCCTGGGTGGCTCAACCACACACTTAACCTGGATGGCTAAGTGTCTGCCTTCAGCTCAGTTCATGATCCCACGTCTTGGGATCAAGCCCCACATCTGGCACCCTGCTCAGCAGGAAGTCTGCTTTGCCCTCTAACCCTCCCCCTGACTCAGCTCTCTTTTTGACTCTCCCTCTCTCAAATAAATAAATAACATCTTTAAAAAAGAGAGAGAGAAACATTTATTGAATACCTTCAACTACCACCTACAGGGGGCTGGGGATAACAGCCCTCTAAATAAAGCAGATGCAAACCCCGTCTTCAGGAAGCTTCTTGTCTAATAGGCAACACTGACCAATTTAGCCTGTCAGGAAGGACCACAGGGCACTGATCTGCATGCTTCATATCTCATCCTATCAGGCCCTCATGATGGCTGGCGCTCTCTGAAGTAGGCCTTGAGATCCCGATTTAACAGATGGAGAAATTGAGGCTCAGGGGTGTGACACGACTTATGCAAAGTCACACAGGGAATGATTTGCAAATATGACAGAAAATCAGATTCATCTACTCCCAGAATCTGTGCTCCTTCTATTAATAATATTAATAATAACTAAGATTAGTGGGGCACTCGTTATGCACCAAGCCCTTCCAATAGCATGTTCTAGAAGCTCACTTATTGGATCCTTACAACCACCCCACAAGACAGGAGCTATTGTTACTGGTATTTTACAGAAGAAGAAACTAAAACACAGAAGTTAAAGAATTTGCCCAATGTCCCATATCTGGGAAGTGTCAGAGGGAAGATTTGAACCCAGTGAGGCTCCAGAGCCCTTCATGTCTTTCAAGTCTACTGCTCTCCATCATATAATGCCATGAAAGCAGGTGCTGCAGGGGGTCAGAGCAGGGCACTGGCCTCAGGTAAAATTCTCAGAGGCTTGTTGGTAGGATTGTATGTGCTCATTACCATCATTCAACAAGTACCTATAAAGTGCCTGCTAGGTTCCAGGCAATATACAAGGCTTTAGGGATATAATGGTGAGCAAAAATAGACACATTGTTCCCATTTGTGGACCTTAGGGTTTCCAGGGGAAGAGGAGTTTCAACAAATGAGCAATCCCCAAATATGCACACAGCCTGAGATGACAATGAAGAAAGAGCAAAATGCTGCTGTAGGAATGTGGAACAATGGATCTAGATGTAGACTGAGGCGGGATGCAAAGTGGTCAGGCAAGACTTCCCCTAAGGCTGAATGAAGCTACATAAGCAAAGAGGGACAGTGAGAACACAAAGCTGAGGGGACAACATGTGCAAAGGCCCTGGGGTGGAGAGAGCATGGTGCTTTTGAGAACAGAAAAGCCAGTAAGTCTGTGGAGTAGAGAGAGTGATGGGGAAAGGCAGGTAGCATCACTGAATGATTTAGGGCTGGAGTAGGAATGTGTGTATAGAGGTAGGCGGGTGGGTAGATTCAGATTAACATTTTAAAAAGGCTTCTCTGGGGGCTCCTGGGTGGCTCAGTTGTTAGGTACCTGCCCTCAGCTCCCGTCATGATCCCAGGGTCCTGGGATCAGCCCTATGTCAGGCTCCCTGCTCAGCAGGAAGCCTGCTTCTCCCTCTCCCCCTCCCCTTGCTTATGTTCCCTCTCTCACTGTCTGTCAAATAAATAAATAAAATTCTTAAAAAAAAAAAGAAAAAAATTAAAAGGCTACTCTAGTTGCAGTGTGGGCAACAGAATGGAAAGCAGGAGTGAACAAGGTAGGTGCCTTTGAGAGTATAGTGCAATAGCCTACGGTGCCTTGGCCTGGGGCAAGGGCAGTCACCAGGACTGCAGGATCAAAGTCATATTTAGGATCCAAAATCGATAGGACTTAGTGATTACTTGAAATAGGACATTGATTGAGGGGGAGATATCTGCACTGACTACTGGGTCTCTAACTTGCCCCGGAAGTAAGGGCGTTTGTTGAGATGGGAGCAGTGAACTAGGCTGTGAGGGGCTTCCCTTTGGTTCATCAAGAAGATGCTGGGCAGCTGGTACCCAATCTGAATCTCAAGTGGTCATTAGTCCTATTTAGAATCAAAGACCAGAGATAAAGCCAAGTTCAAGCCAAGAGATAATCATCAGGCAGGTTTCTTAATGGCCTCCAGATTAATTGAACCCTGGGCAGGGGAGACACTGATGACTGGGGCCCTGCCCAGTGAGAGCACACCCAATCAGTCTCGAGATAAAAGGCCCTACAGCTGGGCTCCCTCCAGCAGGCTACAAGACTTAGTCAATACCTCCCTGTGCGGTGGGGGCTGATTTCAGAGTCACAGAGCCCAGAACACCTGCCCTCATGGATTTTTTTTTTAAGATTTTATTTATTTATTTGAGAGAGAGCATGCACACAGAGAGAGAGGCAGAAGCAGGCTCTCTGCTGAGCAGGGAGCCCAATGCAGGACTCAATGCCAGGACCCCAGGATCAAGACTTGATCCGAAGGCAGATGCTTAACCAAGTCATCCCAGTGCCCCTGCCCTCATGGATCTTAAAAGAAAATCATGAAATTTCCTTTCACCTCGTCTTCCCTGAGTCCCCAACCTTGCATCAGGAGTCACCTAGTCAACCAGCAGTAAGAATTCTCAACTGGGAGCAATGTTGCCCCCAGGGAACATTTGGCAAAGTCTGGAGAGAATTTGGCTGTCACAGTTGGGAGAGGAGTGCTGCTGGCATCTAGTGGATAGAGGTCAAGGATGCCATTAGACTTCTTACAAGGCAGAGGGCAGCCCCCCCACAATAAAGAACTGTCCAAGGGCGCCTGGGTGGCTCAGTCAGTTAAGTATCTGCCTTCAGCTCAGGTCTTGATCCCAGGGTCCTGGAATTGAGCCCCACATTGGGCTCTCAGCCTGCTTCTCCCTCTCCGGTTCCCCACTGCTTGTGTGCTCGCTCTCTCTCTTTCTCTCTCTCTCTTTCTGTCAAATAAATAAAAATCTAAAAAAAAAAAAAAAAAAGAAAAGAAAGACTGTCCAGCTGCAAATGTAAACAGTGTCAAGGGTGAAAAACCCTGGCCTATGCCAAGGCTTTGAAGTCAGAGAAGCCTGACTTTACCACACAATGACCAGTTGATTCTTGGGCAACTTGTCTGACCTCTCTGAGCCTCAGTTTTTCCATCTGTCAAAGGGGAGGAGGGTCAATAGTAATACATACTTCAAGAAAATGATGTGAGAATTAAATGGGATAGCTGACCATCAAAAGACTGAAGCAGGGGCGCCTGGATGGCTCAGTAGGTTAAGCCTCTGCCTTCGGCTCAGGTCATGATCTCGGGGTCCTGGGATCGAGCCCCACATCGGGCTCTCTGTTCAGCAAGAAGGCTGCTTCCCTCTCTCTCTCTCTCTCTGCCTGCCTCTCTGCCTACTTGTGATTTCTGTCAAATAAATAAATAAATAAATAAATAAATAAAAGCTTGAGGGAAAAAAAAGAGAAAGAGACTGAAGCAAATGTCAGGCTCATCCTCCAAGTGAGCAGGAGCTGAGCTAGACTTGTTCTTGATCTACCTCCCAAACCCAAGTCCTAGGTACGTTGGAAAAGGGAAAGCAGAATGGTAAGAAAAAGAATCCTGGAATCGGAGTACCAGTATTGAGTCTAGACTCAGTCTCCTACCAGCACTGAGACCTTGGGCAAATTGCCCACCTCTTGAGCCCCCAGTTTCCTCATCTGTGAAATGGACATGTTCACAGTACCCACCACATATGGTGGTTCTGAGGACTAGGGGAGCTAATCCTTGTCAATGACTGAGCATAGAGTCTGGCACATAGTGAGCACTTGATCAGTGTCAATTGATGTTATGAAGGACAATAAGAATCACTTGCTGCCTCATTTCTTAGTGGCAAGCAAGCTAGCAACCCGAACTGAAACTTTGTAACAAAATTTCCAGGAAGGGAACCTCCATTTCCAAATACTCTGTCCATGGTCCCTATGAGAACTTTCATTTGTTAAGTAAAGATTAATTCAGACATGGATTTCATTTCAGATGAAAGTTCTACTGTACTAAGCACTAATCAGGCAAACCCTTCCTCTCTGAGAGTTTCTAGATTATCCTGCTTTTTTCTTTTTAAGATTTTATTTATTTATTTGACAGAGAGAGAGACATAATAGAGAGGGAACACAAGCAGACAGAGAGGGAGAAGCAGGCTTCCCGCCAAGCAGAGAGCCCGATGCAGGGCTCAATCCCAGAACCCTGGGTTCATGATCCAAGCCGAAAGGAGACACTTAGCGAGTGAGCCACCCAGACACCCCTTAACCATCCTGCTTAATGGTAGATACGGAATCTAAGAATCAAAACATATAAGTATCTCGTAGTTAGACGCAGAGCAGATGCTGGGTCTCAGTACTTGAGAATACCAGCAGAGGCCACTTTCACAAGCATAGTAAGGGGTCAAGGTTCTTCTCACTCCTGAAATTCAGGGTGACATTTACCTCATTAACATTGTGAGGATTAATGAAATTATCCACACTAATTTCTTAGCAGAGTACAGGGCATATAGCAAGAACTAAATGTTAGCTATTATTTATGGCACTCTTTTTCAAGAGCATGTAAAATAAATATCTGTGTCTCATAAAAATACACTCCCAAAAGCTTACATCAAGCCCCATAGAGCTAGAAATGAAATCGTATCTTTAAAATGTAATCCTGGCATAATGTAGTCATCTGGTTCCACTTGCTAATATTAGGGAGTTTTTGTTTGTCTGTTTTCTGTAAAGATTTTATTTATTTGACAGAGAGCACAAGGAGGCAGAGCGGCAGACAGAGGGAGAGGGAGAGGGAGAAGCAGGCTCTCCACGGAGCAGGGGGCCCGACATGGGGCTCAATCCCAGGACCCCAGGATCATGACCTGAGTTGAAGGCAGCCACCCAACTGACTGAGCCACACAGACACCCCTGTCTGTCTGTTTTCTAATGTCCATGGGTTGCTTATTGAGGCTCCAGATTCCAGGCAGGATCTCAAAATATCTGCTCTTATGGTGTTAGGATGTTAAGAAGGGCCCAAGGCTATTGGGCAGGTGTTGCTGGGTGAAGAACACATGGACCAAACAATCTTGAGGAAGTACACTCAAGCTTTATCCATTATGCCATTCAAGTGTTTTCTAAAACCAGATCAATAAGGGAGAGTGACAAAAGAATTGTGGTTACAGCCTTGAATCTTACAGACCCGCATATGAATCTTGGTCCTGCCTCTTACTGACAATGTAACAATGAGGTCATCTCATCTATTTCTGCCTCAGTTTCCTTGGCTAAAAAATAACAGTGATGTGAGTACTAAATTCAGTACATGTTAAATATTTGTATTGTGCAAAGAAATAGAAAATAGCAAGTTTAGGATTCAAGGTTGATAAAAAAGAAAGATGGTTTTGGGGCGCCTGGGTGGCTCAGTGGGTTAAGCCTCTGCCTTCGGCTCAGGTCATGATCTCAGGGTCCTGCGATTGAGCCCCGTATCAGGCTCTCTGCTCCGCAGGGAGCCTGCTTCTTCCTCTCTCTCTGCCTGCCTCTTTGCCTGCTTGTGATTTCTGTCAAATAAATAAAATAAAATTAAAAAAAAAAGAAAGATGGTTTTGAAGACGGAATCCCACCAGATATCTTCCTTGTCCCAGCTCTGCCATTTGATTGGATGAGCTGAGCAGATCACTCTCCTCTCTGAACCAATTTGTTCATAAAAGGGACCCTTCATATACCCTATCTGAGATAACCAGGGGGCAAGCACTTGGTTAATAAAAAAGCAAAAGAGACATGTTTGTTGTGGCTACGATCTTTTTTCGGAAAGAATTTTCATCATTCCACAAATACTTATTGAGCCTCACCATAATTTAAAAGCTTTATGGGGTGCCTGGGTGGCTCAGTCATTAGGCACCTGCCTTCAGCTCAGGTCCTGATCCCAGGATTCTAGGATCGAGTCCCGGGTGGCTCCCTGTTGGGCAGTGGGGGAAGCGGGGAAGGGAGACGACTTCTCCTTTTCCCACTCCCCTGCCAGTATTCCGTCTCTTGCTGTGTGTCTGTCAAATACATACATCATACATACATACATACATACATACATACATTAAAGCTTTGTGATTCCCTCCCTTTCCTATTTTATTCCATTCTACTTTATCTAGTACTCTATTCTCTATATTTAAAAAAATTTTTAAAGCTGATAAATTTTAAATAAATTTATTTAAAATTTAAAAAGTGGGTCCTTTGTCCCGTTTGCCAAGGATTTCTGGATGTCTGCCTTTGGAGCACGTGGTAGAATTGTCCCACCCCCTTGTGGTTGAATGGAGCCACGTGACTAATTCTGGCCAATGAGTTGGAAGCAGAATGGCAGGCGGCACTTCTAGGCCAGAGCATTTAATGGCCAGAGCCAGATCCTCCAGAGCTGCGGCTTTCCCTCCCGCAGGGTGACTTAGAGCGCTGGAGCCGGCAGCTGCTCCATCAGCCAGAGTCCCTGCCTGATTACCACAAGCAAAACCTTCTGCACATCTGCGTTGGCTGCACCGGCATGGAGCTTAGATGAAAAATTAATGTGTGTCGTGTCAAGCCACAGAGACCACAGGGCTCTAAAAAGGTTTTTTAACTTAAACAATCCTGTAAGGTGAAGTTAACTTTAATCATCTATTTTACTTAATCCAAAATAGCTAAAATATTATCCGTTCAATTATTATTTTAAAATCGGTAATAAGGTAAGTTACATTCTTTTTTACACACCAAGTCTTCACGGTCTAGTGTGTTTTTTACATTTATGGTACATTTCAAGTGCGCCATGAGCCCCATGTGCCTAGTGGCTACTGGACTGGACAGCACAGCCGTAATGGCTAATGATCCTGATTTTGAGGTACACTTATTCTAAGGCATCCTGAACACATAAATCTTTATCCTCGTCTGGAGGAGCTCTAGAAAAGGAAATCCAGTGTTTCGTAAACCAGGCTGTGGCTACATTTCTGATACATTTTTCCTCATTTAGTGTGCAGCGGGGGGATTTTCCTTCTAGCGTTACAACTCCCTGCCACTTCCCTCCCCTTCTCTCATGCACTCACCCCTCCTTTCCCTCAAAGGAAAAAAAAGGGGGGTGTTTTCGAGGGGCCCAGCTTGATGGTAAAGAGAAAACTTGACTATTTAAAATGTTCTCTGGACTCCTGGGTGGCTCGGTCGGTTAAGCATCTGCCTTGGGCTCAGGTCATGATCCCAGGGTCCTGGGATTAAGTCCCACATCTGGCTCCTTGCTCAGGGGGGAGCCTGCTTCTCCTCTTCCTGTTCTGCCTGCCACTCCCCTTGCTTGTGTTCTCTACTCTCTCTCTCTCTCTCTGAGAAATAAATAAAATCTTTAAATAAATAAAATATTCTCGGTACCCATGGTATTTCAGGAGTAGAGATTCAGTAAGCCCCGGGTAAGGGTAAGGGAAGGTCAGTACACTTTCTAGTCCACAGGGTGTGAACTATAAGCTTCAAAATCAGGAGGGAGGAGAGGTAGAGGAGGGGAAAGGGTGGAACTAAGGCTTTAGGACCTGATCTCATATCCTGGGGCAGAGAAAATTCCTTCTAACTTTGAATATTGGCTTCGAATTACACTCAAGGGTCAAGGGTTCCAAGTAAGTGTTAATTGCTTTTTTATTAATTTGTTATTATATGTGTTTGCTATTGTTGTTATACAGCACCTACTGCTTGGAAAATGTGCTTTTTTTGATTTAGCGATACGTCAGGAGCATTTTTCCATGAAATTAAATATTCTTCTACCTCATCATTCTGACAGCCAGGTAGTAATTCTTAAATGTGTATACCGTAATTTATTTACCCAATCTGCTATCGTTGGACATTAAGGTCATTTCCAGTTGCTAATTGTGTTCGACAACAGCTTATTCTCTCGTGCTGCCTTGGCTCTTGCAGAAGGCTCAGGCAGAGCACACACGCAGATGGGGGAAGGCATGATCACCCCAAGGCGTCCTTCCGACAAACTGGGATTTTGTAACATAAGAGACCAACTTCTGGGGGGTTAAAGAGGGCATGGCCTTCTCTGGGCACCGCCAGGAGAGCTATGTAAGATGAAAAGAGTGTTGGAGACAGAAGGTTGTGGGAGGTCCTAGGTCTTGCCACTCAGTAGTTCTGTGGACACTGTCACTGAGTCTTAGTTCCCTCACTGGGAAAATGAGCGTAATAAGTAGGCCCTTGGTATCGTTGCAAAGATTAAATCAGACTGACTGAAATCTGGTTAAATAAGACAGATGGAGCATGCGCACACCCAGCTCGGCTCCCTCCTGACGCTCCACTAACGCAAAGGCAAAGGGGATTTTTTTCAAGGCATAAAACTACAAGGCTAATTAGCGCAGAGAGATAACATTAACAAATGTGGAAGGCCGAAAAGCAGATCAATGGGTTGTAACTTAGAGGAACCAAGGACCCCGAGCCCTAAACTGCCAAGGGAAAGCTGGAAGTAACCGTACTTACACGATAGGAACCCCCAAAGGCTCAGTGGTTACTTTCTTTTTTTTTTTTTTTTTTTTTTTTAATATTTTATTTATTTGACAGAGAGAAATCACAACTAGGAAGAGAGGCAGGCAGAGAGAGAGGAGGAAGCAGGCTCCCTGCGGAGCAGAGAGCCGGACGTGGGGCTCGATCCCAGGACCCTGGGCTCATGACCTGAGCCGAAGGCAGAGGCTTTAACCCACTGAGCCACCCAGGGGCCCCCAGTGGTTACTTTCAAAGGCCAGCGGAAGGAGGAGCTAAAGACAGGAGCATGGTTCCTTCCCTTCCTTGCCTTCCTCTGCACCTGGTTCCTGCTTCTGGATAGAAAACCAGGGTCAGGGCCTGAGGACATGGATATGTGCAGCCCACACTATGCCAGGCCCCATGTGCCCCTGGTGGCAGAGGACGGCGGACACAGAAGCAGACTCTCCTGGCGGGGGTGGAGGGTACTACAGGACCCAGCAGATGTCCAGCTTGCCCTGGTGAGTCAGAGATAAAAGTTCAAAGGGGACTGGGACAGGGGTCTGGTGGGCTGCCCCAACACCCCATGTTAAGATGGGGGCTCTAGAGCCCATGAGGCAGGGCCTTGCCCCAAACCCACACTCTTCAGCCCGTCCCTGCCCACGTCCCCAGCCCAGCTCTCCCTGGGCTTCCCTTTTGCCACCCACACAGACCGCGGCCTCCCCCAGGCCCTCTCCAGGTGCCTCCTCTTCAGCTTGTCGCTCAGATAAGGGTAGGGAGGATCCAGTTCAGCCAGGAGCTGGGCCCAGGATCCACAATTTGGGTCCCTCTCACTCCTCCGTCAGGCCACGCCCCACACTCCTGGCAGAAACGCCCCCACCCCTTCCAGGAAATCACCACTAAGTGCTCTTCCCAGAAACTCCCACTCCCAATCCCATGTCACAGAACATATTAACCCATAGGGCTTTAATCTACCCCAGAGGGAGACGTGCTTTCCTAACCATCTGAAAAGAAACGAATTTCCAAAGACCAAAGGATTGTAGCTGTAATGGTGGAAGCCTATAGATAGTGGAGCCAACCAGATCGACAAAGGAGCTCCGCTCAAACCGTGTGTGTAGATAGTCATGTCATGTCAAATGGGCTAGGGGGAAATAGAAAGGTATCCCTTGACCTGTCTGCTCACCTAGAGTCAAATGCCTTTGGCAGAGGCAGAGACGGCTCATACGCCCCTGGGATGGGGACAAGATGGATGAGGGCTGCCATATAGCAAATAAAAATACAGGAAGTCCAGTTACATTTGAATTTCCAATAAACAACCATTGTTCTTTTTTTTTTTTTAAGTTTATTTGTTTAAGTAATCTCTACACCCAACATGGGGCTTGACCTCTTGACCTTGAGATCAAGAGCTGCACACTCCCCCAACTGAGCCCACCAGGCACCTAACAGATCATTTCTACTGTGAGTTTGCTCCAGGCAATATTTGGGACATACATATACTAACAGATTATTCACTAATTTGTCCAGAATTCAAATTTAATGGGCTTCTTGTATTTGATCTGGCAACTCTACCTGCCCCCAGCACGGGTCTGACACATAGTAGGTACTTAGTGAAGGATCTTTGAGCTGGACAGGAAATCACAATGTTATACCTCACTGGGTTGGGGTAGACTTTGCAGTTCCTGGAAGTAAGTTTTAATTCCCAAAATGAAACTGTTATTTAACTCCAAGGGACCAGAAAGTCATGGATCTGTCTGATGGCCATCAGGAATGAAGGAAGGAAAGGCTGCCCTTGACAGAAGAAGTTTCCAGGTGGAGAAGAAAAATAAGTCTATTTTTCCCTCGTAGGCCATTGGTTCCAGCCCATTACATTCATTCATTCAACAACTATTTATTGCACGCCCACTGTGCACCAGGCACGTTCGATAAACCAATGAGATTACAATGAGCATCTTCTTATTACCTCCATTTGACTGAAGAGGGAAAGTGAAGTCTAGAGCAGTTAGGTGACTGGCTCAAAGTAACACAGAAGGTACGGGGTGAATGGGGGACTCACACCCAATGTATCTGTGACCCCTGAGCCCTCGCTCCTTCCCCTTCATGCCTCCGTAGAGATAGGAGGCCCTGAGTAACAGGGACCCTGAGAGAAGCAGGAATAGATCGGGTAGAGCCCACCCAGCTGGCCAGCTGTCACCGAGCCATCACCCAGCATTACAGTTTTATCTACTATGTATCCCTGAGCCACCCATCTTGCTCCCTTTCGATTCCTACCCCTCTCTCGCAGCCCAAACCACAGCCTCAACAACAGATGAGTCAGACTGGCTCACCTCTCTCTGTTCTCCACACAGCAAGCAGGGTGATCATAAGAAAGGAAGATGTGAACATGTCACCTTCCTGCTCAATGTTTCCACAGCTTTCCTCAGCTCTCAGGATGATAACAAAACTCCTGACCATGGCCATCCAGGTTCCATGTAATCTACTCCTGCTGACCTGCCCAGCTTCGTCTCACTTCCTCTTACTCCCTCTGCCTGCATTAGTCAGTATTTTGGTTATCTGTTGCTGCATAACAAGTCACCCTGAAATGTAGTGCCTTAAAACCACACCTGTCTGTTACCTCTCGTGATTCTTGGGCTTGACTAGGCTCAGCTGTGTGGTTCTTCTGAGACGAACATCATCGGGAGGTGTGACTGGGCCAGTTCTCCAAGATGCTCACTCGCTTCTCTGGTGACAGACGCTGGCTGTTGCCTCAGAGTACAACGGGCACTGTGAGCTGGGGACTACCTACAGCCTGGGATTCTCATGGCATTCCAGCTGGAGCGTCTCAAAAGTGAGAATTCCCAGAGGTAAAAAGCAGAAACGCCTCACTCTTAACTTTAAGACCTGGCCTGGAATAGAGTACGACGTTTGTCACTATCTTTTGGTTAAGAAGTCACGGGCCCAGCCCAGGTTGAAGGAGAGGAAAAGCAGCTCCACTTCTTGATGGGGAAGAATTGGTGGCCCTCTTTCATCCACCACAGCCAGTCTCAGCTTCTGATCACAGAAACCGCTCCAGTTCGTTTAAAGCAGAAAGGAACTTCATATGGGGGAAAGGGACCTCTGGTGCTGTGGGGAGGGCTTGGAGAGGCGGGTTCTTGGCGGAGCTTCCAGAAATGATCCTGGAATGACACTGCGGCCTCCGCCACAATCAAGCAGCTGGGAAATCAGATGCTGGCACCACCACTGCTGCCTCCAGAGCAAAACTCTGCCCTGATCCCGTCTCTGAGTGAATGGGGGCCCCAAGCTCTTCGCAGATGAGGCTCTAGACACTGGGCTCTCGGCAACAGCTGCTGCAGATAAACAGTCTCCTTGCCCCCAAATCAGAGAGACATGGGTCTACAGTGTTAATGTCCGTGGTGCATCCATGGTACGAGGACCTAAATCCCTTCTGGGGGCCTGGCTTCAGAAGTCCAGCTTCTTGGTCTTTCTAGTATAGGAAGGCATGCTACAAAAGATGCTGACCATGCCAAGCTACAGGATCTCCACCATCCTGGGCCTTCTTCCTGTCCCTAGGAATAGCTCTGTGTCCTCTAACCACAGGACCTTTGCACATGCCGTTCTCCTCTGCCCACAATTCTCTTTTCTCTCCTCTTCCTTCACATCTCTGACCTTCTATCTCCTACCTTCTACCTTCTATCTTCTCTGATCTTCCTATAAGTTCATGTCTCCATTTTATGGATGAGGAAACTGAGGCCCAGTGAGGTTAAGTAATTTGCCCAAGAGCACACAACCAGTAAACAGGGCAGCTGGAATTTGAACTCAGGCAGCTTGAATCCAGAGTCTGCTCTTAACAGCTGCATTATGTCAGGCAAAGACAAGTTCACCTGTGTTAAAATGCCAGGGGCACAGCATCCAGCCACCCTATAAATAAACAAGGATGATGCTTCATCAAATGTTGACAAGCCCAGAGAACTCTGAGAGTGACAGGCAGTACAGGTGGAAGGTTTCGGGACAAGGTCGATGTTGTGGAGCTTGGCCCCTAGCTCCCAAAGAACATCGATAGGCTGAGTTTCAAATACAGCTGATCTAGAGGAGTCCTCAGAACCCTGACACTTCTACCCTCCAGTAGGGAGCAGAGAGCAATTCACACTGCGTATCAAAGGAGGAAAGCATCTCATGTCTCTCCCAAGAGGGATTATCAATTTCAGCAGCAAAACCCACAATCGCAGTGAACAAAGTGTGCTCAGTTCTCATAACTTTAACAGGCAGAATTTTGTAGAGCAAAGGAGACAGCTGTTAAGGAGAGAGAACCATCATAAAGGAAGGGCTTGGGGTATAATTGGTGCCCCTGCTTGTCTGCCCTTGGCCGTCAGAGCCCAGGGGAGGGAGTCTAGGAGTCCAGAGAACTGCATTTGATTTTTTAAAATGTAGTAATGTCCTCAGTCCATAAGCAGCAAATGGAATCACTTGCCCTCCCTAAGCTAGGTCTGGGACTTCTTGGGGTAAAAGGATGGTATTCCCTCTTCCTCAGCCACAACTCAGGTCCCTCTAAAGTCAGCAGATGCTCCACAAAGGAAATAGACAAGACCAGGAAACCCTGGTTAGCAAACCTGCTGTGCCACTTACCTGCCGTATGACTTTGGGCAAGAAACTTCTCCTCTCTGAACCTATTCCCTGTCCCTGAAATGAGGGTGCTAGATGAGAACAAAAGATTTAAACTTTGTTTCTTAACACCAGAAACCTGTGTTCAAAAAAAAAAAAAAAAAATCGTACAGGGCGACTATGTGGCTCAGTCGGTTAAATGTCTGATTCTTGATCCAGGGCTATGAGTTCAACCCTTGCTTTAAAAATAATAATAATAGGGGCGCCTGGGTGGCTCAGTGGGTTAAAGCCTCTGCCTTCGGCTCAGGTCATGATCCTGGGGTCCTGGGATCGAGCCCGGCGTCGGGCTCTCTGCTCCATGGGGAGCCTGCTTCCTCCTCTCTCTCTGCCTGCCTCTCTGCCTAGTTGTGATTTCTCTCTGTCAAATAAAATATAAAATAATAATAATAATAATAAAATAAAAAAAATCTTACATGTCCTGTCCTCTAGGAAATAGGGATATAGGAACTAAGAGACCAGACCACTTACAACCCACTGTTCTGTGAAGTCCATGTCCTTGAGTGAAAAGCTACTCAAGAACATGATGCTACAAGCCCTGCCCTTTTGGAAAACCATGAGTAGTTTGGGGGGAAAGAAAAGATTTTTGGGAAACTTTTCCTTGGGAAAAAAAATAGCTTGAGAAAGAAAAGTTTCTTAATACCGCGACTGGCTCACCCTGTGACTTTGCCCACTCTGGATCCCAGCTCTCCCATCTAGAAGCTGAAAGCTTTGGGCTCAGTGGTCTCTGCCGTCCCTTGCAGTTCTGACAATCCAGGACACTGCCCCGGTAGGGTTATGGTAAATAAAACCCATGGTGGGGAGGAGTGTGTGAGGTGAAGAGTTCAGGGACAACAAGAATAAGGTGATTTTCAGAGATTCCATTTAGGGACAAGGGGCAACTCAGGGGATAACTAAAGCTTGTTAAGAGGTAATGAACGCCAGGTCAGAACTCAGTAATATTAAGAGGTCATAGCCACGATTTCTATTTTAGGAAGAACAGAACAAGGAGTTAAGATAGTAAGTGTGGAATTTAATGTGTGGGATGGATAGATAGATGGAACATTGGATGGGTGGATGGATGGATGGATGGATGGATGGATGGATGGATGGATAGTAGGTAGATAGGTAGACAAAGGAATGGATGGGGAATATTCAGTAGAGTATTAGATGGGGGGAGTGGGTGCATATATTTGGTAGATGAGACAGGTGCATATAATCAGGTAAATGGAAGGCAGGTGAGCAAGTGGGTAAGTAAATGGGATCTGTGAGTGGGCAAGCAGACATGCAAAAAGGTGGGTGGGCATAGGGTCAGGCAGGTAGATACCCAGGTGGTTGGATGGGTGGGTGGGCTTTCCAATGTAAGAAGGCTTAGGGGATAAATTTGGATTTGTTTGTTCAGGTTTCTTGGCCATTTCCTCTTCCATACTCTACTCCCATTCAGTCAAAGACACCTGAAACACTTAGAGTGAGTTTCTCAATGTGTGGAAATTGTTCCAGTGGTCGTGCATAAAATCATTTTATGTAGTTATAAAATAATCTCGGAAGAAATCCAGACACAGCTTGAAGTAATATTGAATCACGTAGCAAGGAAGATATTCCCTTTGACTCCTCTTTCTGTCTTTCTGATGATCACGTCAAGGAGAAGGTCCCACCGGGTGCTATTGTGTCTTCAGCGCCTTGCTGATTCTTTAATCTCCCATTTTAACAAAAAGGTAGACACTTTGGGATCAGAGCCTTAGGCAGGAGATGGAAGGTAACAGTGTTTCATTTTCATTAGATTTCATTATACTGTCACTTTGTGTATTTGACACAAATTAGGATAGTGTTAAAAAGGGTTTCCCTTTCAAATGAATGCATATACACAAAGTGAGTCAGGTTACATGTAAAATATTCTGTGATCAGTCTTGATCACTGGGACAAGAGATCAAGAGATGTTGGATACAGTGAGAAAACACTGGTATGCAGAAGTACGATCTAGTTATGTCATTCCAGGCTTGGCGTCTGCTCCGGATCCTTCACAAGAGGACCCCCACCCAGCCCACTACCCAACTTCTCCTGCATCCCTTCTCCCTTCCCCACTCTGGTCCAGTCCCAAGAAATTTCTTTACCTTCTTCCAGCTTGCCAGTCTCTCTCTTGCTTTTAGGCGTTTGAAGCTGAACATCCCCCTGCCCAGAACTCATTCCTCCTCCTCCACACTTGGGAGGAATCCCACTCAGCTCTCAGGTAATGGTGAGATGTGGCCTCATGCAGGACACCTTTGCTCACCCTCCCAGCAGGGTTCTATGCTGTCCTCACCGCCCCCAGAGCATCCTTCGTGCCCCCATCACACCACCCAGCCTGCAGGGGAGAGACTGCCTGGTTAGCTTCCAGCACTGCCTATTAGAAGGGAAGCTGGTCAAGGATAGGTACTCTGTCCAGGTCACCCCTCGCTTATTTGTTCGTTTTACTGAGTGCCTCCTCAAGGGCCAGGCACTCTTCTAACAGACACAGCAGTAAACAAGACAGAAAAAGTCCCTGTCTGCATTCTAGAGGGCGGAGAGGGACAAATATAAAGAATTGTTTTTTAGAGGTGCCTGGGTGGCTCAGTGGGTTAAAGCCTCTGCCTTCGGCTCAGGTCATGATCCCAGGGTCCTGGGATCGAGCCCCGCATCGGGTTCTCTGCTTAGCGGGGAGCCTGCTTCCTCCTCTCTCTCTCTGCCTGCCTCTCTGCTTACTTGAAATCTCTGTCTGTCAAATAAATAAATAAAATCTTAAAAAAAAAAAAAGAAAAAAAAAGAATTGTTTTTTAAAAGCCATATCTAATATATATACAATTTCAGGCTGTACTGAGTCCCTTCAATAAATTAAAAGAGTTTGGGAACTAAAAGAAGAGAGAGAGGGATGAGCAGTGATGGGGACAGCGACTGCTATTTTAAATTGGGGTCAGGAAAGGCCTCTCTGAGGAGGTGACATTTGTACCAAAACCTAAAGGAAGTGAGGGGAAGACGGTCAATGGCAAGGGGGGAAGGCCTTGAGGTGCAAACCAACGTGGTGTGTTTAGCGAATTTCTAAGGAGCGAGAGTAGCTGCGAGCAGTGTGAGCTTCCAGGGAGCAGCAAGCCTGGACAGGGGCCCCCACTCCAGGACTCAAGGAGCAGGCTGCCCTAGGAATGAGGCTGCCTTGAGCAAACAGAAGGGAGGACGCCTTCTTTTCCTGCATGCCAGCCTACCCTGAGCTGCCAGAGAGACCGAAACATTTGTAGAGGTACTTCCTGTTAACATTTACCTTGGCTGAATGTTTATTAATCGAGTCTATTAATAGACCTTTTTTTTTTTTCCTTTGCCCTTCCTAAGGAGTAACTCCTGGAAGAAGCATTTTCCCCCAGTTATCCTCTACCTTGCATAATGCTTCAGGTTTGTAAATTGCTTTTCTGTCCCTTATTCACTGATCTATGTGTTTATCTATCTGTATGGCACCCATACACTTTCTTGAGCAGGGAACAAGACAGACTGAGGTCCTACCCTCATGAGGTGTGTACCCTTATGAGAAGCAAGCCTGGGGGACTTTGGTGGGGTCCAGCTTCCCTCTCACTTTTGGTAGCTCAGCAGAGAGCTGGCTTGGCTGGACCAGGCCAGTCTGGCAGGAGCCCCCCACGTCTGCTTCAGCAAATACTGGTGCTCCTGCATGCCGAGACCCTCCAGGTTCTCCCAGAGTCCTTGGAGAGCGGCTCACAGCCACACATCCCTCAATGTATTTCTAATTACTTAGAGAAATTGCGTGTCCCCTCCTCCCTCCTAGCTCAAGAGCGATGGGTAGGTCCTTCGTCCCAGGTACTGTCGCACGTCTAGCCCACTGGCTGTGGGGGGCGCCTCTCTGCTAAAACACTGGCCATGCTGAGGACCACGCTGAAGATGGGGAGAGTTTGAGAGGCTGCGGACGCTCTACTATTTCTCTGCCTCTCAGTTCCTCCCTGGTGGTCTCAACCTGCCCCAAGGGGTGTGAGTGCTGTGTGTGCATGCCCCCTTGCACAAGAACTCTAGTGGAAGTAGACAGGAAACAGGCAAGTGCCCTAAATTATGATGAGTGTTCCAAAGGAGATGACCGTGCGCTGTGGGAGTGACTTAGGACTTGGACTAGGGTAGTCACGGGCTGGGTTCCCTTGAGACAGAAGTTTCTATGGAGGTCAGCATGTAGGTGCTTAATAGGGAGGGTTCTGAGATCAACACCTGTGGAAGGGAGGGGAAGGAAATGGGGTGGGAGGAGAGGGGAGACCCCAGTCCTGGTCCGAGGACCTCAGTGGCCCCTAGGGGAGCAGTGAAATGGGAAGAGCCCTTCAGAGTCATCCTGAGTTGGTTGGGATGGCTGGGAGGAGTTCTTGGATTCTCCTTGCTGCTAGTGGTCACTGAGCAGTCACCAGGCACGGGCAGCCCTGAACGGGGTGGTGGCTGGAGGGTGCAGGCTGTCTGAGGGCAGCACCCCAGATCCAGGACACCGAGTCTTTCACTGAAGGGCGATCCACCTGGTGCATCTTGTGTCCACCACAAGGAGCTTCAGGAAGACTTCCTAGAGGAAGGGACATTGCACCTTGGGGATGGAGGGGTGAGCAAGGAAAGAATGGCTGTTCACGCAAAGGGGACAGTCCCTGAGAAAAACTGAAGAGCGAGAGGGACAGCAGTGCTCTCGGGAGCTACACAACCCCTGAGGAAAGCAGTGGGTCCATTTTAGGGTGAAGAAACCACCTCAGAGAGGCCAGTGGACTCGCCCAAAATAAGGTTACAGCAAATGAGAGAGCCCAGATTAGAAGCAGAGCTGTGCAGCCCAGTTCCAGAGCCCTCCCACACCCCACGCCCATCTGGGTGCTGTCCTCATCAGTCTCTTCTCTGAGACAGCCACTGGCGGTCTCTGTTCTCACCTCCGCACCCACGCACACGGTGCCTACAGCTCTGCCCCGTGAAACGCTCCTGTTCCCTCTAGTTCCAGCACCGTCTCTGACGTCTGAAGGGATCCTGGCTCCCGCCTGGGTTAGGTTTCAGGTCAAGAATTGACTTGTTATTTGGAAATTCGAGATCAGTCTGTGGCCACGGTCACAGTTCAGCGAAGGACAGAGGTCAGGACTAGAAGTTACGGCTGGATAATGATTGAATTTCTGACCAGAGCCAAGATTTAGTTGGGGATTAATTAGGTTTAGAGCTTCCTCTCTAATAAGGGTTCAGCCTGGAACTAGGGTCAAGGAATGGTCTGGAATTGGGTCAGAACTCAACCTGGAACTGGGGTCAAAGAGCAGTGTGGAAAAAAGATTGAGGCTCAGTCTTAGAATGAGGCCAGGGCCCAATCTGGAACCAGGACCAGGGCTCAGACAAGGGACGATAATCAGGGCTTAGCACGGAGGTCGGGGCAAGGCTGTCTCCAGGGGCAGGTTTGGGTCTTGGCCTGGAAACCGAGTCAGGGTTAAGCCTTGGGTTGGGGCTCAGGGATGGGACTCTGTGTCTGAGATGGACTGACCACCATCAGGCCTCTGACTCCCCTGCCTCTCAGCCTGAAACCTGCCCTGAGAGGAGGCAGGAGAAACCTAGTGAGGAGAGACACACCCCGCCCTCCGCCCAGCTGAAGGTCCACCCCTGCTGCAGTGCCGTGCTCCGGACCCCCTCACTCATCTGCCTCCTGCTCACGCCCCGGGGCCCGGCATTTGCAGGCTCCCGTGGGTATGCAGTATGTGGGAAGGAGGGACCCAGGTATGAGGCCCTGGGGAATGCGGCAGCACTGCTGGTCTCGTGTTTGCGGGGAACGGTCTGCACGGATCAGATGGAGCCCCGGGGAAATCAGTTCCAGCTCCCAGGAAGGCACAGAGGTGCGTGCAGGGAAGGGGTGGGTGTCTCAGGCTACACTCCGCGCCCCCCCCCCCACCAAGTCTGACTATCATGAGAGCCCCAGGGCCACCAGCCTACAGAAATCTGGGTCTCTACATCAACAGCGTACCATGAGTCCCCTGGGACTGGCCCTGCCCAGACCCCTGGGAGGATGATGACCAGGTATAGAGCAAAGAGCCCCGGGCTGGATCTGGGGGGCCTGGGCACCCTGGCCTTGCTTCCCATCTCTGAGCCATCTGTAAAATGGAGATAAAGGAAGAAGTGTGAGTATTTCACAAAGGAGGAAACTGACCATCAAAAAGGGGAGGGACGGCTCCTGGCTCACAGCCCAGGAAAGGACAGTGTGGGAGCCAGAACCCAGGCCTTCCAGCACCGAGGCCCTTACTACTCTTGCCAGTGTGGCCTCCTTTGTCTCTGAGATGGACCAACAGCCTGCTCGTATCCCACCCCATTCAGGCTCCCAGGGAAAGACAGTATAAGAGAAAGAATGGGCCGAGGGGGCAGGACAGACACCCTGCCTGGGTCTCCCTTTTCACACAGGGACCCCTCCTCAGCCTGTGGGAGAGGTGCCAGGAACATCCTGTGTTATCATGGAAGTAAGAAGCTCCCTGCCAGGAGGTGAGGTTGGCATCTCCCCCCTGGGAATAGTTACTGGTGGGCCAGACTGTTCTGGACCCACCTGAGCAGGGCAGGAGAGAAGCAGACAGAAATGGCACATTGGAAGGAACTGGCAAGGGGGCAGCCTGCATGCCTGTGCCCTGCTAAGGGTCAGTAGAAGCCACAGAAAAGAGCCAGGCTTGCACCATCGTTGGTACTCATCCAAGAAGGTATCCCGCCACACATGGGTCCCGTAGCAGGGATCATAAGGCAGACGGCTGCCATCAGGGTCTCTCTGGGGAGAGGTTATCCATCCACATCAGGATATCCTGGGGAGGACAGGGGACTCTAGAGGCCGGGGATCCCACAGGACCCCCAAAAGCACACTCGCGTGCCCAGCAGAGAGCCAGCATTCAGACCCCTGCCCTGCTGAGGGCACCGGCAGTGGGCAGGCTCAATCCCCAGGGAGGAACCCAGCCACCGCAGATAACAAGGAGATGTCATCTCGTGAGCCCTGATTCCCTCAGCCTCTACATCTGTGTCTTAACAGAGAGGGGGGAATGAAGGACCTGCTTCCACAAGGACACACGTCAGAACAATGGCACTGAGCGCAAATAGCCAGACGCACAAGGAGACGTGTTGGATGATTCCATATACGTGAAATGTCCAGAACAGGCAGACCACAGGTGGAATGTAGACTGGCAGCAGCTCGGGGTGGGGGGGGGGTGCTGTAGTGGAGGGCTTCCCATGGAGAAGGGATTTCTTTTGGGCAAGATGAAAATGTTTGAAGGGAGGATTGTGACGCTGAATGCACAACTCTTGTGACTATACTCAAGCCCATTCAGGTGTGCACTTTAAACAACTGAATTGTTATGTGAATTATATCTCAATACTGCTGTTATTTAAAAATGGAGGTGGATTTCTTTGGGGGTGATGATGAAGTTCTGGAGATGGACAGGGGTGACGGCCGCATAACACTGAGTGTGCCTAGTGCCTCAGGCCGGTACTAAAATTACAGATCTTATGTTAGGTGCATTTTACCACGATTTTAAATAAACATTTAAATTTAAATTTGGTGGGAAAAAAAATGGCAAGGGGAGGGAAATATCCCAGAACAAGACTACGTATTCTTAAATACTCCCAAGATACTAGGAACCAGAAAAGAACCCACACTGCGTGCGCGCGCGCACACACACACACACACACACACACACACACACACACTCCAGGTCTCACAAGTCTGTCATCCGGAGACAAAGGAAAGGAAAGCTTTGACTTGCCCCTGGGATGAGGATCTCGAACAGATGGCCGTGTAATAACAGTGTGACCACGACACCCTGGGACCCTGGGATCTGCCACTGAACAGTTGGGCCCGCGACTGGAGAAAAATGAAACTGTTTCCTGTTAATGCCCCTATAGTCAGGGAGCTCATCAAACTGGCTACAGATGCTCAATGTCAGCCCCCCGTGGCGCATAAACTCGTTGAAGGCTGGGACCACTGGGTCTGGCTTGTGCCCGGGGCCCAGCACAAAGCCGGACACATCACAGGTCCTCAATGTCTGGGGAAAGAATCAAGAGCTTCCCCCATTAGACAGAGAAGAAACTGAGGCCCAGGGAGGCCATGGCCCTGCTGAGGGCCACACAACCAGGGAAAGGGGCAGCCAGGACCAGAACTCAGACTTCCATTTCCTGCAGCCCAGATCCGTGATGGGCAGAGCTGAACTCCACTGACGGCTGAGCCTCCAGCTGTGCACATCTGTTGGCCTTGGTGGAATGAGGCCATCACCCAGGAGGCTGGCCAAGAACTCAAACCTACAGGACAGAATAATAGAAGGCACTTCCGATGGGTGGGGTTGGCAGTGCAGCGCCAAGCCTAGGGCCCCATAGGGCTGCCTCCTCCTGACTGACTCTGGGAGCTGCATTCCCAAGGCCACACCTCACACTGTCACCCTAATTCCTCTTGGCTAAGAGGCAGGAGCCCTGGGATACTGTCCTGGTCAGCTACTCTCTGGGGGATGAACTCAGCAGGTCCCCGCCCCTCTCTGGGTCTCAGTTTCCCCCGGGAGATGATTAGGTTCCATCCAGTTCTGTTAGTTCCAGTCCGGCTTTGCTGACACTGACCTCTTAGAGCACTCAGCCCTGCCTCGTCTGAGGGAAGAGACATCACACCCTTAGATGCCCCAGCTCTTCCCTGCACATACAACCCCCAGAGAGCTGAAAGAGAAGTCACACCACTCAAAGGATTCCCCAGTCTCAGGAGGGAGAACATCTCAGAGTCAGGAACTCCTAGTCTGATGGGGGAGACCTGGGCCACCAGCAGGAAGCCCCTGTGTCAATGCTTGGGCTCTGGCTGGCTTCTATTTTTTTTTTTTTTGAGATTGATGGATGGCTTGATTGATTTAGAGTGCAATAGGGGGAGGGGGCAGCGGGAGAGGGAGAGAGAGAATCTCAAGCAGACACCATGCTGAGCGCAGAGCCCAGTGTGGGGTTCGGTCTCATGACACTGAGATCAGGACCTGAGCTGAAATCAAGAGTCAGAGGCTTAACCAACGGAGCTCCCCCAGGCACCCCTCCTCTTCCCACTGATAGGGTTAGGGGCTCAGAAACCAGCATCTCTCTCAGTTTCCACAGCAGTGGGTACCAGCTTCTTGACAGACTCATCCTGAGCTGTGGCCTGGCAGAAAGCACGTGCTCCTAATGTACTGTCTGCTTTGGGAGAGAAGCTTTCTGACTCAGCTGTGTCTGTCATGGTCCCTGGGATGGTGTCGCCTTGGTCCGGGACCTGTCCCTGACAAGACAACAGCAGGAGCATCTAGAATTAGGAAGTGCTCAGACTGGACAGGCTCCTTTGGCCTGTGCAAGACCCAGTGACCAAGGCTGGCCTAAATTCAGGACAACCCCTCCAGGAGCCTCGCTCTGAAACATCTGGTATCCATGGTGCACAGCCCGGTCCTCACAGGAAACCCCCCCGCCCAAAAGTCTGGGTTTCTTATTTTTATTTTTATTTTTTTTAAGATTTTATTTATTTATTTGACAGAGAGAGAGATCACAAGTAGGCAGAGAGGCAGGCAGAGAGAGAGGAGGAAGCAGGCTCCCCGCGGAGCAGAGAGCCCGATGCAGGGCTCGATCCCAGGACCCTGAGATCATGACCTGAGCCGAAGGCAGCGGCTTAACCAACTGAGCCACCCAGGCGCCCCTGGGTTTCTTATTGATGAAGAACTCAGAGCTTGCTTCCCCAGCCACAAAATGAGGTTGATAAAAGTAACAGCCTTCAAAAATAATTGTGAAAGATTCCATGGAGGAAAGGCAGGCAAGAATATCAGCATGGTGCCTAGCCACGAGTAACATTGGCAGTTTTTAGGACCCTCCTCAGCATTCAAACCCCTTTCCTGCTTGTGGGACTAGCTAATGGCGTGAACCTTACAGGGAGGCGGCCATCCTCCCAGGACAGAGCCTGAGCCTCGCCAGGTCAGCCTGGAGCAGGCACGGGACTGGGCTCCGTTAGGCTCCTGCCAGCACTGAATTCAGGGTGCAGAGGACAGTGCAGCTGTGCCCAGGACGTGACGTCGAGCGATGGTGGCCTGGGCAGCAGCACCGGAACCACGCATCTCCTCTCGGGGCCCCTTGATGGGTCCTGAGCGGCCAGCCTCCTTCCACAGCTGCCCTTTCCCTGAGCCGGGCTGGTGTCCTTCCAACAAATTCCTGTCCTGCTTCAGTTAGTGAGTGTCAGTCTCCATTGTTTTCCACCGGGGAACTTGACTGGTTTGGAAATTGGTCTGAGGGGTGGGTTTCAGACAACACACCGACAGGGAAATGGGGGGAATAATGATCAGGGCTAGCTGGGTCTGAAGGTAGCGAAACTCCAGTTAGTATCCAGGGATGGGAATCTAGCAGGCTGTGGTATGTAGTGGTGAAACAGCTAATTAAATTAAATTAATGAATTACATTATGGCCTGTGGCCATCTGGAAAAAAGTGCCATTGAAGGCAAAGCTTGGAGGGCCTGAATTGCTCCTGCCACTGAACACATGAATGGCGAGAAGATTTTAAAGATTGGGCGGCTGCTTCCATGACACTGGACAATTAGAAGAATAACAGCTTTAATCCCAGCGTTCTTGACTCAAGGCATGGACTGGAGCCTAGGAACTTTTTTACAGCTGGGCTAGAAATGCTCTTATCTTTTACTGCAGCAGGATGAAGTTTGAGGAAAACCAGACGCAGACGTGATCTCTGCATGGCCAGACTGCAACGGTGGCTGAGCGCTCACGCAGATGGGTCAAGGCTGCTCCTGGGACCGCTTCTCTCCCCGCTCCACGTCCTGCTGCGTGTGCGGTGCATTTGGCCGTGAATGACTGAACACCCCGGGAAAGGGGAGGCCTGGGGCAGGTGGGCTCATGGGCATGGCCCAGCTCCCCCTGGCTCCCACCACTGTCAGGGGCGCCCTCTGCTCTTCTCTCCATTCCACCCTCCTCGGGGCTGGCTTCATCTGTTGGGGGCTGGAGCTGGCTTATGCAGGCTTGCCGAGTGGATGGCATGCCCTCCTCATCTGCGTTCAGTGACGCCCTGTCACAGCTTGAAAGTGGCCACTTTCAAGGGGATATTTACACCATGGAAATCTGCAAATGCTGCCAGTCAGCATCTTCTTTCTTTAAGGGGGAGAGGTGGTATACCAGCCCACGACTGGCCTCCTGTTAGGTCTGGTGCCCTGAGGGGTGGCAATGGGGCCACTGGCTTCTTTGTGTTTAAACCAAAAAGGGCGAGGGGGAGTGACAGAGGAAGGGAGGATCTCTCTCCCCTGACTCGGGAACCAGGTCGGTTTTTCAGTCTCACTGAGCACCACCAGCACCAGGCGGGATGCCACGAGCCAACCGACGGAGTCTCACCAGATCCCTCTCTGGAGCCCGAGTGTGGGGTCTGCTGCCCTGAAGAGCACGGGCAGATCTTTGAACAAAATGGGTCCTTCAGGGAAGGAGGAAAGATGGAACATAGAGGACGAGTGGCAGGATGAGGGCCCCCCACACCCTCTCAGGGTGCCCAACTGCGCCCGTGGCTTCCCTGACCACGACCAGAGCTAGTCCCCCGCCCCCCGGGGCTTGGTAACTGGTCACGACTGGACATCTGCGCTCGGGCGATAAGAACGGCAGTTCTAACAGCTCCAGCACAGAGCGCTGGCCACATCCCAGCGCATCTAACCACAGAAGAGCCGGTGTGAGGTGGTGCTATTGTTGCCCCCATCCACAGATGAGGAAAAGGAGGCTCGGAGGGAGGCATGACTTGCCAGAGGCTACAGTGGTGGCCCTGGGATGGGGAACCAGCTACCTGGCTCCAGGTCCTGGCGCCAAAACTCCACTCCACCCTGCCCCCTCCCCTACCCCCCCACAGGAACCTCAAACTTACTGCCTTCTCTCCAAACCTGCTTAAAGCCCTTCCCCTCCTCGTCAACTCCAAGTCAGTGGTCGGGTGTCACTAAAGGATCTCCATTCTAGAAAACTTTTCTAATCCCATACCAGGCTAACGCCCTCTCCTTGGCTGGCCCAACGAGCTCTGCCTCCCCCATCAGAGCCCCGAGCCCCAGATGCTATAACTATCTGGCTTCGTGTCGGTTTCCCTGGAAATGGGTCTTACTGCCCCCAACATGCCGTGTCCTGAGTGCAGACCTGGCATGTAGGGGCCACCTGCTGAGAACCCAGCCCTGGGCCCTCCATACCTTCCCCTCCCCCGCTGCCGGGTTCTGTCCTAGCGGCCCCGCACGTGCTGACCCCTGCCTTACTTTGCAGGCAAATGTCCCAGCAGCCCCTCCACCACTCCACCTCCCCAGCTGGGTCTACTTCACACGCTCAGCACGGATTTCCCCACCTCCGCTCCTCAGCCTCCTTCCTGCTTTACTCTTTTATTAAGATTCTAATTAAATAATTCTAATGAAATGTAATGAGCTGAATAGACAAACTTACTGCGATAAAACAGCATTTGAGACATTCTCTCTCCTGCTCTTTTTTCAGCAATGGAAGCGAGGTGGCACGGGGCCTTTCCTGCCAGGGGTGGGGTGGCGATCGGCAGCTGGCACTGAGTGCCCTGCTCACAGGACATCACTGTGGGCTGGTACCACGGGCCTGCCACCCCCAGTCCAGCTGAGGCCTCCCCTGATGGAGTACCATGCTAACCACAGAGGTCTGTCTATTCTAAGAGATCAAGCACTGGCCTGGACCTCACCATCCGGCCCTCTTCAGGCCTGTGCCTCCGGCCAGCCTCAAGGCCTCTGCCTGACGGCCCTGCATTGCCTTCTCCATACCAGGAGGGGCTGCTGAAGGCTCCAGACCTATGACCTAGGGTATGATAAGTGCACGGGCATCTGTTGCTGCCCTTCGCCGAGGAAGAAAGGCCTGGGCCTGTGTCTGGCCCCATCTGCAGCATGGCCTCAGACATGTTCCATCTCTCCTCTGGGCCCCAGCCCAGTTTCTGCCAAACATCAGGCTTATATGGGCATGAGGGAGCCACTGTGACAGAGAAAGAGCACTGGGATGTTGCATTGGGCCTGGTCTCTGGCCCTTCCTGCCTCTGTGGCCTGGGGCAAGTCACTTCACCTCTCTGAGCCTGTTTCCTCATCTATAAAAAGGGACCAACATCACCTGCTCTGCACAACCGTCTTGGAGACATTAAAACAAAAATAAGTGTGGCGCTGGCGTGGCTCAGTTGGTTAAGTGTCTGCCTTCCACTCAGGTCATGATCCCAGGGTCCTGGGATCGAGCCCCATGACTAGCTCCCTGCTCAGCGGGGAGCCTGCTTCTCCCCCTGCTTATGCTCTCTCCCTGTCAAATATAGATAAAATCTTTAAAAAAATAAAACAAAAATAAGGCACAGACTAAGTACTTGATAAATTATGACCACAAATTATCCCAATCCATGTCCCTTTCCCCATGGCAACCCTGGGGACCGAGAGCTGAGGTGGGGGATTTAGAGCTTTCAGAATCTTCCAGACCTGATGCCCTTGCCTTCCCACTCTGGGTTAGACCAGAGCCATCAGCCAGTGTAGGGACACAGTGCCCTGGTGGCCTCAGGCTGGACTCTAGAGCCTCACTCACAGGACCTGCCCAGGCAGCAGCCCCAGTCACAGCCCCGCGGAGCTTCCTCCCATGCCTGATCTCACCCCTTCCCGGCAGAGAAGGCAGAGATCCATTCATGGTCCCATTTCACAGACAAAGAAACAGGCTCAGAAAGGGGATGGGGATTTGCTCAAGTCCCACAGCCAGGCAGCAGGAGTCAGGCTCCGACACCTGTGAGCCACAAACTGCCATCTCCCCCTCTGATTGCCACATGGCCCAGGCGGTGAGACCCAACAGCCTCGGAAGCAGGCAGGGGTATGGAGGAAGGGGAGAGTCCACAGAGCAAAGCCAAAGAGCGGGGCCCTGGTTCCTGAGCTGCCCCAGGCTCACCCAGCCTCGGGCTCTGGGGCTGGGCACAGCAATACTGACTTTGAACCCAGGGAGACCTGGGTTCAAGTTCTGACATTGCGCTCATTTGATGGTTCATAGGGCCACGGACGGCATCTCTGGGAGCCTGGGTCTCTTCATAGGGTGAGTGAGGGCGGAGGGAGGGGTGTAACCCTGGAAAAAAACGGAGGGCGTTGTGGGTATCCTGTCACAGCCTGCGTGTTAGCTTCCTGGGGCAGTTGTGCCAACATGGTGTGAGTTCTGACATCTCACAGTTCCGGAGGCCAGGAGACCGCGCTCCCTCTGTCCCCTGCAGGGAGGCATTGTGCCTAGCCTCTGTCAGCCCCTGACTGCCCTCGAAGTCCCCATGGTATGGTAGCATCACCCTGGTCTCCACATGACACTCCCTGCGTCTCCTTAGTCCTTCCTCAGCGTGTGTCTGTCCTGTCCAAATTCCCCCTTTTGTAAGAACATCTGTCACATTCGATTAGCCCACTGGAGTGACCTTGTTTAAACCTGATTACTTCTGTGAAGACCCTATTTCCAAATAAGACCACATTCTGGGGGCTGGAACTTCCACATAGCTTTTCAGGAGGACACAAGTCAACTCATAACAGGATGCAAAGCTCTTTTGTGCTCATCGGATCCTCACGGGAGGGCGGTTCCCCACTCAGGGAGGGGACATGACTCGAGGTCACACAGTGAAGGAGTCACAGAGCCAGGGTTTGAACTTTGGTTCCCCTGAGTCTGGTGCTTCTCCACCACCCTCTTTATTTAAAATGAGGAAATAGAGTCCAGAGCTATCCTTCGGGGTCAGGAGCCTGATCCTGAATAGCTGTTTGGCATCAATAACAACACCATGGACCAAACACCGACCAGGAGTCGGGCACCTGTTTTCTGTTCGCTGTCTCACACTCCTGCCTTTGCAGCCGGACTACCTGGCCCAACCCAGGCTCTGCCCATTCCCAGCTGAGTGACGGGGCAAGCAACTTCCCCTCCCTGGGCCTCAGTTTCCCCTTCTGTAATACGGGTACAGTAGCCATTTCAGAGGGTTAGTGTTCGGGCCAGATGAGGTGCTCCAGGTAAAGCTGTAGCACAGCGCCTGGTGCACGGCGAGTGCTCACCTCAGCTCCACAGCAACACCAGGATGTGGTCCCCACTCTGCTTGTGAGGAAGCTGCCGTCATCCGTCCAAGGTTCGGAAGGAGGAAGTGGCAGAAATGGGATTTGAACCCGGGTCCCTCTGATTCCTAGCTCTGTGTCCTTTCCACGGTACTAAAGACCTAGCTTTTCCAGAAGGTCCTCGGGTTCAGGAATCTGTTACTTAAGGCTGTCAGGGCGCAAACATCAGACAGTCTTCCTAACTGGGTGGAGGGAGCCCTGATCTAACCTGGTTACCAGCGAGGGAGGGGGAGTCCTCCCGACTTCGGCTGTTAGAGACCCAGCGGGCAGACCCTCCACCCAAGTCCCGAAGAAGCACACATCAACTCCACTGGGTCCTAGGGGCCATCAGTTTTGATTCACTATAAAAACTCGAGCTGAGCTCTGTGGAAGGTTAAGCAAGCAGGAGCTAAGTGACTAAATGACTAAGTGACAAAGCCAAAATCCAAGATATTCCCCCATGCTGCCCCCTACAGACGACCAGGGACCCACACATATGTACAAAGGAATACACATGCCTGCTCCCTCCGCCTCCGTCCCCCGGAACTCACATGTTTCCAGGCTCACATTCATGTATGTGCACCTGGGATGCACACAGACCCACTGAGCTAACATGCGCTTGCTCCACACACCCAAGGCGATGACACGATGTGCCTGGAGATGCTTGTGGCTCCACAGCCTTGTGGCTGGCAGGGACCAAGAGATGCCAGCCCCGCACATCAGGTAAGGATGCATAAACTCTGGACCCAGCCCCACAGAAACCCACAAGGTCCCTGATGCACAGATTTGGGTCCCTGATCAAGTGCATGGTGTTGTCCTTGGTTGGAAAAGAGAGGGAGGAAAAGTTCCTTTTTCAAGCTTCTGCTGCCCCTTTCCTAGCCACTTGCCTGCTTCCTCTGGGGCCTGCGACCTTGGAACCCCGAGGTCTCTGCATCCACACTTGTGTGCCACCTCTCTGCAATCTTGTCTCTCTCTGCACAGAACCTTCTGATGAGCGTCTCACTCGAAAGCCAGCCCAAGGCCCCTGCCACAGCCCAGAAGTCCCAAGTGCCTGACCTACTCTCAGACCTCATTTCCCAGTTCTCCTCTCCAGCCACACTGATTTGCTCCTCCTGTTCTTGCCACATTCCACTTCCGTCTGCCTCAGGGACTTTGCACTTGCTCCAGTGCTCTTTCCTCCAATAGCCATGTGCTGGCCTCCCTACTTCCTGTGAGGTCTCTGCTCGAGTGTCCCTGCCCACCCTGGGTAAAGCAGCACTGCCCACCAGATAGTTTACCATCTTCCCCTGTTTTTTCTCCTTCATGGGACTGAGCACCCTAGAGGACTGATTCATACTTACAGAGGGTGCAGTTCCCAGAATCACCCACAGTGGAACGTCAACTTCACACAGAGGGGACTTGTGTCATTTTGTTTCCTGCCGTGTTCCAACTACGTGGAAGGCCACCTGGCCTGTGGTGGGTGATCAGTCAATGGGTGTTAAAGGAATGACTCTCTAGATCCCCGAAAGCAGCCAGGGGTAAGCTCATCTCCAGACAGTCCAGGGGTACAGTCCTGGTTCTGTCACCCAGCAGGACCCTTACCCTCAGCCTTGGCTCTCACAGGGCTGTCCTGAGGATTAAGATAGTGTGTGAGGCAGGTGGAGGATGAGGCAGGGCGGTTTGCTCCGGACCACTGCCCTCCCCCAGCCCAAGCGCAGAGGGGAAGGGTGCCAGGTTTCTGGTGGCTGCTCAGCACTACTTCCCTTCCCTTCTAGTTGCCCTCTTGTACCTCAAGGCTAGATGCCTCTAAACCACTTTCCCACTTCCCTTTTGGGCAGACTCCGAGCAGTCTGCCCGTGAGACCAGATCCCGTGAGAGCTGGAGGTGAAAGGGCCCCGGGATCCCGAGCAGCAAATTCCCTCAACCCCAGCCTTCCCTGATTCCCTGAGCCTTTGCAGGAGCCTCCTTCTCTCTCCTAGCCCTGCCAGTGGTTTTGTGAGCGGAATCTCTTTATTAAGAGATTTATTTCCTACTTAAAACTGCTGGGGTAGAATGTTTTCCTGACTGAATCCCAAATGGACAAGAAAGGCTCTCAAGTTTTCCCAGAGGGCACATTTCGGTGGTGGGGACAAGCCAGTGTGTGCCCTTGAATGGCATCAGGGTAGAAGCTGGTGGAACATTTGCCCCAGGGAAACGGGCCTCTCCCCTAAGTGGAGACTGGTCCCCAGTCCTGCTTCGCCCACCCCCAGAGTGGCCCGTGCAACAACAAGGACAGAGGGACAGCCCCAGTGGATGGTGTTTTCGGCATCTTACAAACAAGAAGTCTTCGTTAACTCATTCTCTCCTCACAACACCCCAACTTGACCCGAAAGGAACCCCAGATCCAGACTATGAAATCATCGACGCAGCTAAGACATGGCAAAGCAGAGATTCCGGCCCAGGCTGGTGCCTGAGGCGGTGCTCATCACCACTCTTGGTTCTCTTTCCCGCCTTGTGCCGGCATCTCTGGCTGCAGAGACCTCAGGGCTCGAGGAGGGGGCTGAAGAGAGAGATGACGAGTTGACAGTCGTTCCATGCCTTGGAATCCACCAGGCCTTTTCTCCAGCCCTTCTTATAATCCTTTCCACTGCCCCACCAACCCTCGGACCTTGAGCACGTGGCCTTTTCCAGCCAGTGTGGGGAAGGGACTTCTCTTTTCTCCCTCTGGGGTGGAGGACTGAGCATGGGCCCCATGGAAAAATCTATGGCTGAAATCGCAGCTCTGTGTAACTGCCCACAGCCTGGGGGAGTCCTGTCCCTCTATAGGCCTCAGCATCCTGGGTGTAAACAAAGTAGGTGGCCCGGAGGACCATTAGGGGCCCTTCTGGCACTAAATTCTAGAATCCTGTTCTAAAGACATTTTAAAAAACCAAGATCTTTGGTCAGGGTGAAGGAGTTTTCCCAAACCAGGCAGGGCTGTGTGAGAGCTCGAATGCCAGGCGCAGGGTAACTGGGGGAGCTTGCCATGGGGTCAGGTTTGCCTCTAGAACAGATACTCTGCAAAGTGGGCCATCGTGCCACAGAGGCTAGTCTTGACCCCTCTCTCAGCAGGGTCTCACAGGAAGCCAGGCCAGTTGTCTCCCTTTTGGTGAGCTGACTGTGGTCCTTGACAGCCACTCGGTGCCAGGTGCCAGGTGCCATGCTGGGCACTGGGACCACAGGTGTCTCAAACCCACGCCCTGGCTGTCCAGAGCTCGGGATAACAAGGCAGTCTCCAACCTTTGTACTCTCCTTCAAGGCCTAGCAGGAACACTTCTCTCTTCCAGAAGCCCTTGTTGGCTTCCTCAGCTGACTTCCAACATCCCCATGGTGCAAGGCAAACCTACGTCATGCCCAGCTCTCCAGGGCACCGTGACCCACAACCCCTGGACTGCAAAGAGATCAGGACAGGCCCCAGAAGCCACATCCCACGCGGGGGCTCAGCGGGTGCAGTCAGAATTGTTGCTTGGCAACCAAGACTTGTGACACAGCTCACATCTGTCCAGGCTGGAAGCAAAGGCACCAACCAGATCCAGCACCTGTGTGCTGGGAGCTCTGCTCAGAAGCTCCTAACGCAAGCAAGGTATTGTCCAAATGTTCCAAGTGACCCACAGCCACACCGGGACAGGGGAGAACACACAGGCTTTGAATCCCAGGCCTGCCTCTTACCATCTGTGAGAGGCTGAGAGGTCACATAAGCTCTGTGAGCCTCAGTTTTGCTGTCTCTGAAATGGGCTTAAGATGCCTACTAGCCCAGTCACTGTGCAGCAGTTTCGACTGGTCAATGTGTGGAAGTGCTGCCAGGGTTCCAGAGAGGGCTTCCCCTTCCTGGCGCCTCTGAGGCTGCTATTCCCCACCAGCCACACGCTGAGTCTGCCTGCAAAGGAAATCTTCCCCCTCTGAAGGACCACAAAGCTCACTCTGACCACCCCTTCCCTGCCAGCCCCAGGCTGGGCAATGCCTACTGGCAATATGTGGTGGGGTGTGATGAGGCATGACCTGCGAAGTCGTAAGCCGGCGTGTCCGAGCAGCAGCCCCAGAGCGCCTGCCTCTACCTAGTTAGAGGCAGGAGGGATGTTTGGGCCAGTCTGGGAGATGGACCCCGCTTTAGGTGCCTAGCTTGCCCAGGCCCCGCTACTCTGCCCATGGACACACCCACTGGCTAGCGGCTCCCATGTGCCCCGTGGGTGAGGCTGCCCATTTCTGGGCATGGGCAGCTTGGCTTTACCCTTCACTCCACGGGGTGGGTAGGGTCATGGAACTAAACAAGCACTGGAGTCAGACAGACTGGGGTCCGAATCCCAGGTCCGCTCCTTACTGGCTGGGAGACTTTGGTCAATTCACATGTCCTGCCTGACCCTCCGTTGTCCCATCTTGAAAATGGGACTAGGACCACCCACCTCATAGTGCAGTTGTCAGAATTAGCACCACCGATGTTAGGTGTAAGGGACCTAACAGGGCCTGGCACGTATGAAGTGCTGGAGAAAGGCTCACGCCCTAACAGACGAGCAGGCCACCTGCCATGATCTGTACACATGGGGCGGCAGGAGGAGGAAAGCCAGAACTGAGAGCACAGAATCGACCCCGATTCCCTATCTGGGCTCACTGAGAAGTCATTGGAGAGATTTAACCGGGATGCCGTCTCCTCCTGGGAGACAAGACCTCCACATCCACCCAGTGAAGCTGAAGGTCACATCAAATCTGAACGGCGACTTTGTTCTTCCTGGCTTCATCTGTTATGCATGAAAGAGCAGACGGCGGGTGCTTGGGAGTCATGATTTGAGACATCCGGAGATTAAAGACATTGGCCAAATTTATACCGGAAGATGAACTTGTTGGGTGTCTTTTCAGATTATGGGAGAAGAAAGGAGAGGATTTCTTACTCGTCTATAATCCACTCAGAATTCAGTGAGTCTGCCTGACATCAGAGGGCTCCGCCTCTGGGTTCTGGACATTTTAAAAATCGCTGTTTAAAAGGGACAAAGAGATACATGTTGGAGACCCCCGCTAGAGCCTGTGGAGGGAGCCTTTCTGTAGCCGGCACCATGGGGCTCACAGGACGCCATGGGCAGCATGACTCCAGGTGCGGCTCCAGGGAGGTCAGGACGTGGTGGGGTCAACGGTCCACAGATCCCAGTCTGGCCTGTGGCTCTGCAAAGTGCTAGGTGCAAGACAGCCTTCCTCCCTAGCCTTGGTGCCGCAGCAGTAAAAGGAGCTAAAAGCACTGGGCTCAGACGAGTTCAAGTTTAGCACGGCCCCAGGCACATGATAGGAGATCCGTTAACAGCAACTGCCTTTACTGTCAAATTTCACTTTGATTTCCTTAGGGTCTGAATGCCTTTTGCTCTGAAATAAACTTTGAGCTATCTCAGTAGCCACCAGTGACAAAATAGCTACCAAAAACCAGGGAAGTGGGAGGGTTTAAACTTGCAGTAGCCTTTTCCCAAATGGGGAAACCAAGTCTTAAGGAAAGAAGTGATCGGGGGCGCCTGGGTGGCTCAGTGGGTTAAGCCTCTGCCTTTGGCTCAGATCATGATCTCAGGGTCCTGGGATTGAGCCCCAAGTCGGGCTCTTGCTCAGCGGGGAGCCTGCTTACCCCTCTCTGTCGGCCTGCTTGTGATTTCTCTTTATCAAATAAATAAAATCTTTAAAAAAAAAAAAAAAAGTAATCAGTCCAGTGTCAGAGCCTGAGTGCGGCCTTGGGTTTCCCACATCATTAAAACTCTTTCCACCAACCCCCGCCCCGGTTCCACCTGCTGCGCTTCCACCAGCGGACCACAGACCATTCCCCCCACCACACCTCGGCCTGTGGTCACTGCCACCACAACCACTGAAGGCAGGAGCTTCATGCTCACCGGGCTATGGGCCACTCCCTCCAAGTGCTCTTTGTGGTTCAAAAAGAGAACCTTTATTACTCCATCTTTTCCTCATGAGAACGTCTTTTACAGCAACACAAAGCAAAGCACAAGACTCATCTGCAGACACTCAGGGGCACAGGGACAGCTTGTTGGCCAGGGACCCACAGGAAGGCCACGTCCCGTTCTTGGTCTCTCTCTTTCACACAGACACACACACACACACACACACACGCATGAGCACAGCCTCTCAAGGCCAAGTCCTGTTCTGTCTCTTTCACACACACACACACACATACAGCACTGCCTCTCGGGGCTTCTGGACCCTGGTGCCAGGGACAGCCAGTGTCGGGCCCACCCATTGCTGCCTCGTAACAAAACCACAGGCCCACACCAAGGTCTGGGGTGGGCAGCAAGGTGCACGAGAAGGGCAAGGAAAGGAACAGATTCCCGTGTCTGATAAAGACTCTACGAATCCCCCCCCACTCCTCCGCCAGGCACTTCTGTCTGTGTGCCGATTCAAGTGCTTGGAGAAATAGATTCTGAGAAATGGTGTGTTTTTCCCCGGCTGGTGCAAGCTGCGAGCATCAGTGACTTGAGTTCAGTAAAGCCAAGCCCAGGAGGCACCTCCAGGTGGAGATGCAGCTTTGCTGGGAGCCCCAGGGGGGTAAAGTGGGAGGAGAACAGGAGACTGAGGACAGCCAGCCACTGCCATCCCCCAACCCAGGGGCGAGAGCCAGGAAAAAAGAGCATGATGCTTCAGAGTGTGGTTTGGTTTCACCCTCCCAATTAGCATCGACACTTCATTTCCACGGAAATCGGCAGCCAGACAGCTAGCGGGGCAGGAGGCTCAGGCCAGTTGTGTGTGGAAAGGCACCAGATGGTTTGTTATGAAACACGTTTTGGTCAGAAAATAGCTGGGGTTTTTGGTTCCTGGGAGGACAACAAAGCCAGAAAGAAGGGAGGTGTGAGCCGGGAGAGGCGAGAGTGAGAGGCGACTTTGGCATCAGATCTACTTCTACTCTGCACTCTACCCCTTCCACACTCGGGGCCTGTCTCCTCCTCTGTAAAACGGCGACAAAACAGTCCCGACCAAGTCTCGGTGCTCAGTGCCACGTGTTGTCCCCAGAGGCATGGGGAGTCGGAGCTGAGACGCCCACGTGGACGCAACAGGAAGAGTGGGCACGTGCCCATCCAACTCGAGGAGAAGAGCACGGCGGGGGAGCCCGACGGAGGGCAGTCACAGATGATCCCCACTGTTGCAGTCTCTCTTGGGACCCGTGGGCAGCCAGTTACACTGGTTCCGAGCACCAATGGGGCCTACTACTTCGGGCCTTCTTATGGCGGGGCAGACAGAAAGCTCCCTGCAGTACAGCACCGTGGAGGAGCCCCTGAGGGCTACACCCGCTGTGTATGCTTTAAAGTGCCAGCTGCGCACCATCTTTGGTCGGGGGCAGCCCCTCCACTGGGGAGCCCGAGGCAGAGGCGCAGGCCTGCTGGGCCCCGGCCGAAGGCACACTTGAGGACACAGCGCTCTCCTGAGGCTGTGGGGCCCTCCTGTGCTCAGTAAGGAGTGGGGGCACCGCCAGGGAAATCTGGGTCCTTAGGGAGAAGGGACAACAAGAAATGCTTTGGTCACCGTCCTGACACCCGCAGCAGAGAGAGCTGGCTTGAGAGAGGGCAGAAAGCTGGTTAAAACACTGCGCTCGTGCCGGATGCAAAACCGGCTTCTGAGTTGAACCAGGAGTCACTGAATAAATATTCAAGGCATCCTTCAGTTCTTACAGAAACAGTAGAGCCAAAAAAAAAATGTCCTCCTTCCCCCCTGCTTGACTGGAGGCAGCTGTGACTCGTCGGCTGACAGCGCTGCCACCCAGCAGAAGAGGGCCAGGGGTCCTGGCGCCGGCCCCATGCGGCCACAAGTAGCTTTGGTCTGTCACGTGTCCCGCCAGCACCAGGGCCCTCAGAAGCTGAAGAGGTCATCCTGCTCTGCACCGCGGCCGTCGGGCTTGTCCCAGTCGACAGGTGAGTGGCACTCGGCGTAACGGATGTCCTGTGCTGTCAACCCAGTGTCCAGGACCTGAGGGTTCGTCCGAGAGTGCGCCAGCCTGGAAGGCAGAGCTGTGTGAGCCCAGGGCCCTGAGCAGCAGTGCCGGGGCAGAAGTGAGAGCACACCGGTGGGAGGAGGCCAGGACACAGGGGCCGGAGAAGTCGTCCTAGACATCAGGACAGGTGGCGCCTCTGACCAGAGTCAACCCTTGAGGACCAAACGTCTGAGAAAACTATGGGGCAGGCAGGGGCATTCCCACCACAGAGTCACCCTGACCCCAACTCCACTGGGGACAGGTGGGAAGGGCAGCGCCGGCACGGGCAGCGAGGGACGCATGCGGGGTGGAGGCAGTGCAACCGCGTGCGGACTAGCGGCGAGAACTCTGTTACGGGAAGGAAGACGGCCCAAGGGTCCAAAGACCAGGAGAAATGTAAGTTAAATTACAGCCCAGGTCCTTAGAGGAATGGGAGGCAGTCAATAAATGAGGTGTTTACAAGGAGTTTTTAACAGGCTGGGGGGAATGCTCCTGATAGGTCAGGGTTAAGTGAAAATCAGGATCCCCAAAGCAAATACCATTGTGAGTGATCAAGGCAGAAAGAAAAATGTATATGTATAGGATTAGCATGAATTAAACCCAAAAGTCTGGGCTGTGGGATTACAGGATGGTGTTATTTCCTGTTTAATGCTTTGCTGATTTTCAAAGTTGTTAGTAAAGGGCATAGGTTCTTAAGTAATCTGGAAAAAGCAAATGGAAGATTTTCTTAAAATGAGGGGGCTGTAGTCAGCTAGAGAAGCAGGAAGATGGTAAAAAGAATCTCTTTGTCTCCATGAAAGAGCCACCCATGCCGACTCCCAATCTGCCTGGGCCAGGCCCAGGGGCTTCTAAGCAGGTTCTGGCAGGGAAGGAGTTGGGGAAGGAGGAGAGGGCTGCAGGGGGGCTGGTCAGGGTTCCCAGAAAGACAGGGACGCCTGACTGACCAGGCCCAGTGTTCAGAACCCTGAGCTGCCCAGGGCTCTCTTCAGCCCAGCCTTCTCAGTGCCATGTCCCCAAGCTAAGGTAGCCATGGCTACAGGGCTGGCCCCTGGAAGATGGGGAAAGGCCATCACCCTCAGGCAAGACCAAAATATCTCCCTATAGTGCCTGACATTCCTCCTCTATGTATCGCTCCATGGACTTCATTAAGCATTACCTCCTCCCTGCCCCCTTCCACAACTGCAAAGTCTCTGGAGGGAACAAAGCCTGCAAAAAGCCAGGTTTGGAAGACGACACCAGCTGTAGAAGGACTGAATCAACCTGAGCTGCAGAGTGTTTAGCTCATCTCAGACTGTGGTAGAGAAGCCACTAGGAATAGTTTTTGATTCAACAGCAAGACAGCAAGAGCCTTTTAGCAGACCTGGCCAACCCCATAGTGAGTTCCTCATCCCTGGAGGTATTCGAGTTGAGATTTTACACCCTGGCAAAGGTCAGAGTTCATGTTCTCAGATATGCAAAGGACCCCAGAGACCAGCCCACAAGTACCAGGCCCTCTTCCCCAGCACAAGGTGCCCGGCTAATGTTACCTCGAAAATGCTTCATCCAGGCCATCATCCAGCTCCTTGGGGAAAACAAAGGAGGAGATATGAACCCTCAATGGGGGAGCCCGTGCTCACAGCCAGGCCCTAGCCCAGCCCTGGGTAAGCTATGGGGACTTGGGACACAAGCGCAGGAGTCTGGTGGGTGCCTGGGGAACAGGCACATCTCAACACACGGGCCCAAATGTGGGGTACAGAACAGGACAAAGAGCACCTGGGGGGTGGGTAGAAATCCCAGCTCTGCCATAACACAAGGGACCCCTTGGCAAGTTGCTGCTCCTCTCTGGGACTCAGCTTTTCCTTCCATGAAATGGGGGGGTTGGACTGAATAAGGTAGATGGCTTTCAAGTTCCAAGAGCAAAGAGGGTAGGGAAGGTTTTCTTGCTTTTCTCCACTTCCAGGCTCCTGGAGGAATAACTCATGGCAGGAACCCCACAGCTCTGGTGGGTAAACAATGGGCGGAGCCTCCCTGAGAGGATTGGTAGGTGCTAAGAGTGGTTCCCAGGCAGCAGAGAACGGGCCTGATACCTACTTGAGGGGGCTGAAGGGAACGGGATTTGAGTCTCTCAAGTCCATCACCATTCCAGATATTTTACAGTTAAAGAAAATGACAAAGTAACGTGTGAGTCTGCAAGTGATCCGAGAGCAAAAAGGGGACATGTGGTGGACACGTGACTACAGCCTGTGCCTGACCTCACAGCGACGGACTGATAATGACTACCATGACTGTAATGTGCTCGTGTGAGATGCTGATATGTGGAGAATTTGGATGAGAGGTGAACAGGAATGCTATGTACTGTTTTCATAACTTTTTTGTTAAGTTTGAAATTATTTTCAAGTGCAAAAAATTTCTGTATTTAAAAAAAAAACAAAAACGGGGCGTCTGCGTGGCTCAATGGGTTAAGCCTCTGCCTTTGGCTCAGGTCATGATCTCAGGGTCCTGGGATGGAGCCCCGCATCGGGTTCTCTGCTCAGCAGGAAGCCTGCTTCCCCCCACCTCTCTCTGCCTGCCTCTCTGCCTACTTGTGATGTCTCTCTGTGTCAAATAAATAAAATCTTTTTTTTTTTTTTAAAGATTTTATTTATTTGACAGAGAGAGATCACAAGTAGATAGAGAGGCAGGCAAAGAGAGAGAGAGAGGGAAGCAGGCTCCCTGCTGAGCAGAGAGCCCGATGCGGGACTCGACCCCAGGACCCTGAGATCATGACCTGAGCCGAAGGCAGCAGCTTAACCCACTGAGCCACCCAGGCGCCCTAAATAAAATCTTTAAAAAAAAAAAAAAGACAGTTTCCTCTGGGAAATTCTGCAGGCAGAGGTCATCATCTTTACTGAGGGGATGAAAAACCTGAGACACAGAGAGGTCAGGGGGCTTGCCTCGAGTCACAGAGCGAGTCAGGGCCCAACTGCTAACCACCAGGCTTCAGGCTCCTCCTTCAGATGGCAAAGCAGGGAGGGGTGTCAGAAGCAAACCATGCCCACGCCAAGAACAAGGGAGCCTTTGGATGGTCCTGTGGTGGGCCGAGCCACAGGCGCTCAGACCAAGAGGTTGGGCATTGTGAGGAGACAGCTGTGCTGGGAGCCAAGCCTGCTGGGGATGCAGCCCCGAGTTCAAAGGGGACATTGTTCACCCCCCACCCTGGGCCTGGGCGCTGCTGGGCTGAGTCTGGTCCTCCCATAGGACTGAAGTCATGGGTGCCAGGGCCTGGGCCCTAGAGAAGCCTTAGGCCTCAACCAGGGATCAGGCAGAGGCTTGCGGGGTCCCCAGGCCACATGACCACTCACCCAGACAACACTGCTATTGTTCAAGCCTTGAGGCCTCGGTGCCTCGTCCATGTTAGTGGTATTAGCGCTGACTGTGGACAGCGGGGCCTTGGCCGTCTCTTCCAAGTCCAGCAGGTTCCCAGTGGCAACCACTATGAGGGGTCCGGTCAGGTGTGTCAGTGGGAGGAGTCTCCTATCTCCCAACCCCGTCCTAGAGCCTCCCCCCTCCTGACCCCACCCTCAAGCATGGCCTTCCCAAGCCTATCAACAAGACTACCCAGAGCCCCACCCCAGCACCTCCCCAAGTGGCTGGACAGCTGCCCACAGGGTGCATATTTCATCCCAACTAATGTTTTAAGCTAAAATTTTCACATTCACAACAGGTGTTTTTTAAGAGATCACATAAGTAAGATGTTAAATGTACCGAGAGAGGAGTATACACGTATTTACATATTTGCATAGACATATTTGGAAGAACATGCACCAAAAAGAGCAATTTTTTCCCTTTTATCTGCATTTTCTAATTTATCTATGATGAGCATGTATTATTTATTTAACAACAAAACAAAAATAAAAAACCAAGGGTTTGCCCCAGCCCTGGAGGGAGTGAGCAGGGCTCTCTGGATGAAGGGCAGCCCCCGATCATGCAGCTGATTCCGGCCCCACCCCATGCCCAAGACTCACAGCTCTTCAAAGACGGGGTGCTGTCTCGGAGGCCCCCGCCTAGGATGTCCCCGCTCTCTTGGCTGGCTTTCTCCCTCTTCTCCTTCTCTGTGGGACAAAGGCACAGAGGGATGCAGGCCCCGCCCCCAGCAATCACTGGACAGGGGCCCACATCAGGTGTCCAGCAGGGAGAGTAGAAACTGCAGATCTGATGCTCATAAGCACCCTGGGGGAGGGAGACATCTGCTCCTTTCCTTCACAGGGGGACAATGGGACTCAGGGAGGTAAAGGGACCTGTCCAAAGTCACACACCAAGTAGGTGAGGAAGAGGAGAGTTGGGCCTGGACTCCAGGGCCTTTAGTACCCACTCCCCACTCCTCTCTCTCTGCCAGCCTTCCCTTGTTCCACTCACCCCCCACAGCTCCCTGAACAAGACTCACCTTCCTTGGACACCTGCCAAAACTCAAAGGCGACTTTGAAGGCCTGGGCGACTGTGAGGGTGACAGCCTGGGCCTGAAAAACAGGAAGCGGGGTGGGGAGGGGTGCCTGTCAGGCAGGTAACAGCAAGTCTGAAATGCAGGCCTGAGGCTCTGCTCCGTCAAGGCCCTGAACTGCCAGATGGGTGAAGGCAGAGTCCCAGCCCCACCCCAGGTCACCAAGATGGCCCGGAGGTGTCACACGGCCACACCCTCTCCAAGCAGACCCGGCCACACCCTCACCACTAGCAGGTAGAGCAGCCAAGGTTCCCACCTGGATTCCAGCCCCGACGTTTGCAGTGGCTGTTCACCCCTACTTTTTCCCTTTCCTTTGGGCTTCTCTATATTCAAATAACTAGGGGCTTACTTCTTCCAAGAAGCCCCCCTAATTACCTAATTACCTGAGGACTTCACACTTAGCCCTTGGAATCAGAGAACAGAAAAGCCAGAACTGGAAAGGGCCTGAATGACCAACTTCTAGAGGCAAGGGTTAAACTCCGGGCAGCCCTACGCCGGGTGGGAGGGAGTGCAACTGGATCCACAATTCAGTGGCGCCCATGGCAGGAGACCAAAACCATTCAGGGCCATAACGCACCTGGAAGAGGGAGCCATACCTTGGCTCTTCACCCCTGAGGACCTCCCATGCACCCCGCCAATTCTCTCAGGTCACCTGGACTGGGGCCCCACAGGCCCACCAACCTCTCTCTGGCATCATGCCTATCAAAGTGGCGCCAGCTCACATGCCTGTGTCACCCTATCTGGGTGCCTCCTTAAAGCAAGAACCCGGTCTAAACACCTTGACCCCCAGAGCAGGCCAAGCCCTCCAGAGGTGCAACACTGCATTTGCCCAAGGGGCAGGCCTCCTGAGGCCTCACTCAGCCAGGACCTACCCCCAGCCCACATTCATGGCAGCCTCTTCCTCTCTCTGCTTCCAGTTCAGGGTTAATCACAGCTCAGCTGCTGGGAGTGGGAGTCCCAGAGCTCAGCTGTAGCCGGAAGCAACATCCAGCTTCCTTCTGACAGCCTGAGCCTAGAGAAGAAAGCACCAGATTCTTTCAAGTGCACAAGTTCAGGCCTAACCAGCCTTGTTCGGACCCATTCCCTTTCCCTCCACCAGACAACCTGATTTAATTGAGAAATGAATCTGAGGCTACTGCCTTTCAAACTCTTTTTTCTAAAATTTAAAATCCTTAAACAAGCTGACTGATCCATGCCAATTAAACTTCATGAAGTATAAAATCTCATTTGAATGTCTCCGTCATTTACATTTTTGATGGAAGTACGGGCGCTGTATGGCAAAACTTAAATATGGTAATTAAGTATGAAACTCTTCACAGCTGTTTACAATTTAAGCTGTCACGTCTGAATCAAGTTTAATAGACCCAGTTACCATTGAGAATTGCCCATGAACTAAAAATATGGGCTGATTACCAGCCGGAGTCAGCTCACTACATACCCAAGACGCGGCTGGTCACCTAGTGTGGCAGGGAGATGGAAACACCATTATTTTTGCCTCCAGGATATTTGGGGCCATGAACCTGATACTAGTTTTGCATCAATCTACTCATTCATTTGCATACATTCCTGCCCTTTCGCCCTGAAATCCCAAGCTACAAGTAAACCAAACATAACCCAAGATGCACGTGTGTGCAGGTGGCTGCAAGCCCAGGCCAGGCTGGGGCTGGGGGTGGGGATGGGGCGGGCCCTGATCTCTGGGGCAGCTGCCGGAGTCTGGGCAGCATTACAAGAAAGGACTGCTCGAGCCTGCCCACGGGGAGGTCTTCCTTCCCTGATCCCACAGGCTAAATGCTTCTCTCTCCTAGGAGTGCCTCTGGCCTGTGAGTCCCGCAGCACCTGAACCGGGTTCTACCTCACCCAGTTTTTCTTGTCTCTGGCTTGTTCCCTGTAACCAGGCTGTGAATTCCTTCAAGGGACCAGGTCTAGCTCAGGACACCCAGGATCCCAGGCCCCAACCTAGTACTCAGACCAAGTCCGGCCATGGGTCCCCTTAAGGCCCTGCTGGCCCAGAAGGATTACCTGAGGAATGCCATCGGCCACGAACAGCAGAACAGCTCTGCCCCAGCCTGCCCGCGATAGAATCGGTTGATGTTGGGGGAGGTGTGCGGAGTCACTTTTCAGTCCACCTGCACTACAACCCTGGGCCACATCAAAGCCACAACCCCACCTTCACTTCCGAATCCTAGGGCTGGCGGAGGCCTCACAGTTGGGCAGACAAAAGCATTTCTTTCTGGGGAAGTCATCTTGGCCGTGCCAAACAGGAATCACCGGGGGAGGGAGGCCGGGTGGCTGTGCTGCCCGAGCTGAGTTGAATAGGGGGGCAAACCAGAAAGGAACCCCTTCCCGCCACCCTGGGTAGTCACAGACTTCTAGCCCAGAGAAAGGATAGGGATACATGGAGACTGTGAGCCCCCAGCCAAAGGCAACAGGGGCTATGTCGGCATGCAAATTCAAGTTTCCCCCACAGGCTGACTCTGCTTTGCCACCCACCCCGGCTCCAGTCACATCTGAGTCCTCCACCACCAATCATACCATTTAATTCTGCACGTGCATCTTTGCACATGCCGATTCCTGTGCACTCCCTTTCTTATTGCCCCACCCCCTTTCTCTCCGCCGGCAAACTCTTAACTCCTCACCCTTCAAAGCTTGAAATCAAAATGTCTCCTTCTCTGGGAAATCCTACTGACCTCAGGTGAGACTTAATGACCTCTACCCTAGAACTGAGCCCTCTGGGTTCCAGTTACCGAATCCTGGCCCTTCTGCCCCACCACCTTGTTGGTATCTCCATAGCCGATTCCCTGGGTCCCCAGGTCCCAACACGGGCCTCAACCCAGGACAGGCAGCAGCCGACATCTGGGAAGGCACCTGACCACTGGGGGGGGGGCTACAGAACCTGAGACCCCCATTTCACCCTCTGCCTCCTTCTCAGAAAGGTCCACTAAGCCCCGAGAAGCTCAGGATTTCCAACATGGCCAAGTTACTGGCAGCCTAGGCTCAGCGGTGGCCTGGGGAAGGCATGAGACCACCACCCTCACGTCGGGTGCCCTGCCCTGGGCTGTCTGAAGGCAGAAAGCCGGCTGAGGAAGGGTGGATAAGCTATAATTGAGCCAGTCAGCTCCTGACACAGAGCAAAGTGTGTGAGGAAGTGATGAGCCTGGGCCCAGGTGTCCAGCAGGAGCCACCCCCTCTGCCAGGCCAGGGTTCGGCTGTCAGCGCCAAGCCTCAGGCAGGTTGTTTTCCTCAATAACTGACCTCTTGGCCTGGGGCAGGCTGATTTTGTTCAAGCCTGTCTAAAGTCCTCTGGCCCCAGACCAGGCCTCCCTTCAGCCACTGGGCCAGCATCCGCTTTCTTTTACCCACTAGCTCCCCTTCCCGAGGAAGCCTCTGGAGCTTGGCGCCCCTCCTGCCCAAGGTCCACACTCTGCAGCAGTGGCTGTGGGCCAGCTGCCCCTGCCCAGTGCCTGCTCTGGTCAGTGAGGAGGAAGAGACAAACAATGGGGACATAATGAGCCTGTATTTTTAAGTCTCTGTGGTCTCATAAGAGACAAAGCCAGAAGACTCTGTCTGTGAGAACAAACCCGTCATGGGAGAAGCTACTGTAGTTCGGGGACCTGGGGCATCACAAGGCCTTGGGTGAGTGGCTGGCGACACTGAGTCTGCAGGAAAGAAACAAGGTACACAGAAGAAAAGGGCCTTTCAGAACAATCCTAGAAGTCACTAAGGTGACCTCCTCATTCTGCTGATGGGCAAGCAGCCCAGAGAAGGGCAGGGTCTTATCCACAGTCACACAGCACAGCAGCCAGCATCACACCCCTCATCTGTCTCATCCTGCAGTGCTCCCTCCAAAAGCCCTGTGGTAGGCTGAATCATGGCCCCCGAAGATGTCCACATCCTAATCCCTGGAACCTGTGTGGGTTAGCTGGCATGGCAAAAGGGACTTCACAGGTGTGACCAAGTTAAGGATTCTGAGATGGGGGGTATCCTGGATTACCTACGGCGCCCAATCACAAGCAGCCTTCTAAGAGCCAGGCAGGAGGGTCAGAGCCAGTGACAAAGGACTGACAAGGGAAGCAAAGTGACAACAGAAGCAGGAGGAAGACTGGCAGGTGCTGAACTGCTGGCCCTCGGGTTGAAGGAGGGGCCAGGAACCAGGGAACGGTGGTCTCCAGAAAGTTTAAAAAGGGCAAGGAAACGTATTCTCCCCTGGAGCCTCTGAAAGGATCCCAACTCTGCTGACCCACGTCAGACTGCTGACCTCCAGAACCATAGGAGAATAAATCTGGGTTGTTTTAAACCACTACTAAGTCTGCGGTAATTTCTTACAGCAGCTATAGGAAACTAACACCATATCTCGAGCAGGCCCTGATGGGTAGCAGGAAGCCTAGGGGTCACTTAAAGACTGTGAAGTCCTTGATGTGTCCTTGATGAGAGGGGTAAGGAAGACGATCTTGTCTCCTTGGTTCCAAGGACCATAGGATCTGAGAAGGGCTCTGGGCTCTATACAAAGGTTAACAGAGGCCAACGCTATAACCAATAAACGTCAGAACCTCCTCACAGAGCAGATGCTCAGACCTCTAGGCCTTCGAAACAAAAGCCTCAACACCAAAGGTGAACTCACTCTGCCTGCTTGTCGCAAAGTTCAAGACAAAGCCCAGAGACCACAGGGGTTGCCACTCGTCTCAGTTGGATGTGGCCGGAGGTAGCCTGGAAATGGGGCAAGGAGCTCGGGACTCCTTGCAGTCATGCAGCGGGGAGAAGCAGCATGGGCTAAACCCTTGCTCTGCCCAGCTGGCTGTGTCATCTTCAGCAAGACAGCTGACCTCTGTGAATCTGCTTCCTTGTTAAAAATAAAAATAGCGAAGCTAGTAGCAGCTGCCACCTCACAGAGCTATGAGGACTAAACAGAAGATCCCTCAAAGCCCACCACTGACAGAGGCGCATCATAGGTGCCAAAAAATGGCCATTTCCCTCTCCACTCTGGCTACAGAGAGCCAGGTCCCCTAGCCTTTCCCCTGAGCCCTCAGATCACCAGTCTCCAAGGACTAATTCCTGTAAGGCCCTGAACCCCCAGACTGTACTACTGACAGGAAGCCCCCCCCTTCAAATCCAATCAATCATGTTAAAGAGGAAGGGACTAGGGCACTTACTAGGGACATGGGCTTGTCACCACCCACAAGCCAGGCTGGCCACTCAGGGTAGCCCACAGTGACAGGCTGCCTACTGACTGCAGCCTTACTCAGTGCTCTCAGCATCCATGTGGGGTTCCCAGGAATTTCATTCCTATTAAGTGATGTCACCTCTGGGTCCTGCCTCCCCCCCAGGGCAGGGCTGCCAAGCCCAGAGCCTGCCTGGACCCCAGCCTCTCCCCACTGACCACTTTCCGCTTGGTGCAGAGGAAGGCATGGCACTCGAGATTCTCGTTGTGCTGGCTCTGTGCAATGTAGGCAAACACTTTGTCGTGCATCTTGTCTGCTGTGCAATAGGAGATCCTGAAAGGCAAGAGGGAAGTGTCACCAAACCCAGCACAAGGACCTGCCCCCATATGGGTTGCCCCACAGGGCATCTCCCCTGATTCCCCAAGAGCTGACTATCCTACTCCACCAGGGGGAGACTCTGGAGAGACAGCTTTGGCCTCTGGACCTGGCATTCTGGGCCATCAATGGGGGGGCACACAGGCTAGGCACAAAGGAGTGGAGGGGACTTCCTCACTCTACTGAGTCATACTCCAGAATGGTAATAGCTACGCCTTTCCTGCAGCCCAGGCCAACATTCTAGATATGACTTCACTTAATTCTCAGAGCTGCCCTGAGATGGGTTCTATTATTATCCCCACTTTTCAGATGAGAAACTGAAGATAACAGTGTTGGATCTCCTGAGGATTCCAGAAGCTGTAACCACTGCCATACTTCCCTTAAGGGTCTGTGCTTACCAGACAGCCCTGACCAGACAGGGGAAGCAAGACACTGCCCCGACCACCCATGCCCTTCACCAGGCCTTCCCTCCCAGCCCTCCAGTCATGCCCCTGCCCAGAGGTCAGAGGAGTTCCAGGCCCTCTCTCTCAGGATGACTGAGACTGCTGGCAAATTCTCCTAGAGCTGTGGTCAGAGGTCAAGGAGCTGCGAGTTGGGTGAGGGAGTGTGAGGATGACGGACCCAGAGCCTCAGGGAATCCAGGAGGAATACACAGCAGCTCCCTCCTCTTGGAACACTTGGCCCAACCCCCCTTGTCTGCTCCCTCCCTGCCAGCTGCTCAGCCTGGGAACGTCAATCAGCAGAGGACCTAGCAGCCCTGGATGGGACCGGAGCTCAGCAGACTCCTTCCCCTAGTGCCGCCCCAGCTTCCTTCACAGCCAATGACACAGCGATTGGCACCACTTAGGACCCACAGGCCAGCAGCTACCTCTTCTCCATCCCAGCAGATCCAGCCTCCTGCCACCTTCCTGGGGAGGCCTTGTAAGGTCAGACAAGCCCCTCCTCCTCTGCTCTCTTGGAAAACACTTATACTCTCTCTCCCATTGCTTTCCCTCCACGCCCTCCTTGCTGACAGGGGCTGGGTCAAACGCCTCCCCTAGTTAAAGGAGACAGGAAGAATCAGGAAGGTGAGAGGAAGACACCAGCAAGAAACTAAAACCAGCCTCCCTCTTCTCCCAACCCAGTACTGGCCTGTGCTCCAGCAGGGTGAGCCACCTGCTTAGAGACAAAGCAAGAGGGTGGAGGACCGCCCAGCAGCTGAGTGCCTGCTGGACAGAACTCTGGCCTCCATGCCCTGGTCCCAGCCCAGCTACTACTCTCCTCACTGTGGGGCCTCAGGCAACTCCCTGGGCCTCAGCTTCTCCATCTATAAAATGGACTGTCCCTTCCAGCACTAAAATCCTACAACCAACCAGCCAAGAGAGGGAACAGGGAGAGCTTGAGGCTCCAAGGGCTGGGCTCTGCCTCCTTGAGAACAGTGTCATCCCCACCCCCCATCTACACTCTGGCCTCAGACTCTGCCTTGAGGCCTCCCTGAATGCCTGGCCAGATGTCCAGAGCCGCTGCATTCACAGTGGAAGGAAAAGGCAGTGACTCCACAGCTCTCGGCTCCAAGCCTGCCTCAGCAGCACACCTGGGGCAGGGCAATGGGGAGGGGGTCCTAGTCCTCACTAGGCCTCAACTGCCTACTGCAACTAGGAGTAATAACAGCAGCAACTGCCCTTTAACCGAGCACCCACTGTGACCAGGTGCTGTGCACTCAGTACTTCTAACAGCGCGGCGAGGCAGTGTCTGTTTCCATCCCCCGCCCCCAAACACACATACAGGAGGAAACTGAGGCTCCAAGCTCACCCAGACAGAAAGTGGTCGAACCTAGGTTCAGAACGGGTGCCCCACCCCCTGCCCCAAGCAGCAGAGTGAATGTGGGGGATGCTGAGCATACCTGTAAATGGACACGTTCTCGATGAGCTGGTTGGTGATGTTGTCAGTCAGGATAATCCCCCGTGGCGACACCTTGAGGGTCACTTTCTGCAGCTTCTTCCCGCTGGCCTTGGCCTTGGGGTAGACATGGGTGAGAGAACCTGCCTGCCCCACTTGGGACCTACTCTCATGGGCTACACCTAGCTGTTCTAAGCCCTAGACTCGAGGCCCCCGTGAGGCCTCAGCATAGAGACAGCAGACACGCTGGGGAAGACAGCAGTCAGCGCTCTCCTGTGATAAACACGGGACAACCCCGGCTCATGAAGCACCTGCTGTCTGCCAGGCACTGGACCTCAAGTCGTCCTTAGAGGCAACAGAGCTTCTCCTGAGGAGGAAACGGCTCAGAGGTTAAGGGACCTGCCCCAGGACACACAGCTAGGAGGGCCCACAGACTCTGAGCATGGAGTAGGCTATCACAGCCCAGCAGGATCACTCCTGGGGACTCTCCAGTCCACCCACTAGACCTGAGAGTGTCTGAGCTGAAGGGTCCAAGGCCACCAAGGAGGTGAGTTTAGAGGGCCATGCTTACTCAGGACAGGGAGCTGGGGAGGGGGGGAGATCTGTCTCTGGTGCATTACCCCATCCCTCACAGAGGGCAAGTGCTTGCATGACTGCAACCTCCCCAACTACTCCTTGGCACTAAGTCACCAACCCTGAGGTAAGGGACCTCAGTTGGAGGAGGGAGGGAAGCCTGGGAGAGGCCGAGGCCACAACAGCTGGAGAGGAGGATATGGACCCTGACCCCACAAGCCCAGTGGCTCTCCTCTACCAGAGTCCCTAAGCCAGATGCAAGGGGAGTCAAGGATGGGAACAACTGAGATGCATCCTGTCAGGGTGGTAAGCAGGGGATGAGCGGTACCCCAAGAAGCAGCCGGCCCTTGGCTCATGGCTCCCCCACCCTGACTGGGGCTCACCGTGGCCACAATCCTCTTGACAGCAGCAGCTGACAGCTCCTCGCCCTTGGGCTGCTCCACCAGCGTCATGCCCAGGTACTTGAGGCTGAAGAGCATTCCCTCGAGCAGTGTCTCCCGAGTGTCTGTCCAGTTCTCCGGCAGCTCTGTGCAGAAGGACAGTCCCTCAGACCCTGTCCTCCCTGCGCCCATTTCCTAGGAAGACCTAGCAAAGGATATTGGGGTCGTCCATCTACCATTATTTTTACCTATAATAAAGGACTAACATTTTCCAGTACCTACCAAGCATCATGGTAAGAAGCCTTCCATAAAATATTCTCATCAATCCTATGACAACCTATGAGGTAGACACTTTTATCGCTTACCTACTTACAAAGACACTGAGGCCCTGGGAGGTGAAATCACACAACCACGTCCACAGAGCCGGCAAGTAAAAGAGCCAAGATCTGCGCCCATATTTTCAAGTTCAAAACCCAAACTCTATACTTCAATACTTGCTGAAAGCAAACCATGCTATTTTCTTACTGAATTTTCTACATGATCCTGTGAGGTGGATGCTATTCTCACTTTACAGATTAGAAAACTGAGGCTCAGAGAATCAAAGTCATCAAAAGACCACATACAGTGAGGAAAGAGTTGGGAGTCAGAACTCAAACCTGGTGGTTCCCAGGGCCCCAGCCTACTCTTGTTGGCCTCCATCTCCACAGCCATGGAGAGGAAGAGGCAGGGGTGGGGGATGAGAGAGGTGGGGGCAGGGGCAGGAAAGGGAGAGGTGAGCGCTCAAATGACATCTTATGAAGGCCTCTGGAATCCAGCAGACCTGGGTTCAAGTCCAGCTCTGCTTTCCACCACCTCATGTGTTGGGGAAGTTCCCTCTCCCCTCTAAGCCTAGTAATGCTGAGGCCAGGGTACAGAGCAGGGCACACAGAAGAGTCCTCTGAAAACTCTGCCTGAGACTGAGGTCAGGAAGGTTGGGAGATGGGAGCTATGAAGACTAAACAGAGAGAGCTGGAAAGCCTCCGCCTCACCCCACCCACATGAGAGAGGGCCCCCAGCAGGCAGAGAGGCAGGAGGGCAAGTGTGGTCTTCATCAGCGGTTTGAACAATCCCCAGGGTTTCTCCCCAGATCACTCAGCTGGAAGCAATGCAGCCAGAAGCGAAGGAAGATCTCTAGGAATCCTTCCAAGCAGATCACCAAGATGAATGGAAACCCCACACTCCTGCATGTCAGGGCCCTTTGCCTGTCCATTATCACCCCTTCTCTGACAATGCAGTGTAGGAGGTATTACGATTATATCCACTTTAAAGAGGAGGAAACGGCTCTTCAGCTTCACCCACGATCTTGGATAGGGCAGGATCCACAGAGGAATCAGTTTCCAGGGGCCACCATTGGAGGGAGGCAGGGCCAGCTTCCCTGGACCACTTTCTGGGAGAGGAGCTGTACTCTCCTTGCTCATCCAGGAGCCCTCAGTGTCTCTAATGGAAGAGCCACAGGAAGAAAGCTTCGAACTGGGCATCACTGGTGCCAGGGCAGCTGAGGCCCGGCAGGGCTGCAGGCCCCCGCCACAAGGCACAGGCTGGCTCAGGGGTTCCTGCGCTACTGGGACCAGTGGCAGTACTGGGCCCTCCTGGTGGCAGTACTGGGCCCTCTACCCTGTCTGGCCCATGCTGCCCCTCCCAGCAACTGTCTTGAAGTTCTCCTCCTCCAGGGGTTCTACCTTCTTTTCCACCAGCTGTAAGAAGCCTTGTATACCCACACCTCTCTGGTTTTGACTTGAGCAAGCCACTCTCTGAGACTGCTTCCTCATCTGAAAAAGAATGCATGGGTATTGGGGGGGGGCGATCTACAAGAATTTACAGGTGTACCCAGTCCCCCTGTGTGAGGTCCAAGTGAGCAGGGACTTGTTGGCCAGTCATCCAGAGCCCGGCATGCAGCTGGCACTCAGTATTTGCTGAGTGAAGAAATGACTTGGACAACTCCAAGTCTTCTTTTAGGTCTGCAATGTCTCAAAACCATCTTCAGCTGCAGGCCCCAAGCCCACTGCCTTCCAGCCCTTGCACTTGGGCAGTCACCCCAACAGGAGGTCCAGTCCCTGCTGAGAAGACCCCCAAGGAACACTATCCTCTGCTGTACCAATCACGAGCCTGTTCCATTTGATCCTCCAAAAAGAATCAGGAAGTCCCAGAGGTGACCCAGTCCCAGGTTGGGTGATGGAAGCCCCAGGGCAACTCAGACCTGAGCCTGAGCCTCAGAGAAACCAAGACCACCACCACATCATCAGCACAAGACTGAGCTATCAAGTAACAAAGACAAGAGTAATAACAAAGCAGCTCTGACCACTACTTCTAACATTCACAGCTACCTTACAGCCAGGCATTCTTTCATTCCCCTTTCAAGGGAAGGAAGGGAGGCTCAAAGGACATGTGATTTGTCACATTAGTTGTCTATCTGACTCGAAAGCCCAAGTTCCTTATCAGTAGCCCATCCTACTGATGCAGGAACAGAAGGCTGGCTGAGGACAAAGCAAAAGGCTGATACCTTGCAACCTCCCCACCCCCCCACCACCACTCCTGGGTGGGACATATGTGACATTCTTTAAAAATCTCAAACCCATCTTAATGTTAATACCTTGCTAGAGGGCAAAACGACCTTGGCAATGGCAAGGCCTCTGGTATCCGGTATCTTATAGGTCCTCTTTAGCATATGAAAGTTCTACTGAAACGTCCCTTTTCCTTACCTCTACCCCAACTCCATGGTACAAAACCAGCCAGCCACCTCTCACATCCCCGGCCACCCCTCACATCCCGAGGGCAGCAGCTCTTCCTGCCCACAGGTCCTGTCCCCGTGCTTTAATAAACCACCATTCTGCACCAAAGATGTCTCAAGAATTCTTTCTTGGTCATCGGCTCCAGACCTCACCCCACCAAACCTCATCTATATTCTAGAACTTCATCACTATCTTCTCATGAGGCAAACCACCTTGACTTTAGCAAAAGGTCAGGAAGAAGTTTCTAGAGCCAGAGATATTTCCTCCCACAATTCCTAATTCCTGAGGATCCCCCTTAGTAGGTATTCAGACTACTGCTTTCAACCCAAGATGCATCTAAGCAAGGATGGCCAACTAGATGCCCTGTCTACCACTAGTTTCCTTGACAGACACTAATCAATTGCTAATCAATTGCAGCTCTATTCCCTGATTTACAGGCTTTGGACTGTTTCTCAATATAAGACTCCAGGCAGGCAACACCAGTCAGGGGTTGGTGTTAGGGGGCCAATCAGGGATGGCCTCGTTCATCTCACTTTCCATTCCTGCCCTACAGCAAACATTCTTCCTCCCCGCCATTTTCATGTCCCCACTATCCCATTTCCTTCAGCTCGGCCTTTCCTGGCTCCTCTCCAAAGCCACTTCCGCCCCTTCCATTCCAAAGGGCCAAAGCTTGCCAAGGTCAAAGATGACCTTTTTGCTGTCAAAACATTCCCCAGTCCTCCCCAACCTCTGAAATGCTTGGCATATTCTGCATTCTTCCTTCCCAGGCCTGACCCTTCTCCTATTCCATAGCCTCCTGCATGAGGGCCCTGGTAGACCAATTGCCACTCATCAGCCATGGAGACCCTCTGCCCAAACTCTTCACATAATAGATGATGAAACTGAGGCCCAGAGAGCAATGGGACTTGTGCAAAACCACACAGCAAGTCAGAGCTTTACCCCACCCCGCCTCCCAGCTCCCAATCCACTACAGGCAATTCCCACAATGACTACTGGGGAGTCACAGGTGTCCCAGAGCCCACTCTCACAATACCCCTGCATCCACACATTCATTCACATGCACATGTACACACAACGGATGCTGCAATCATGCAGAGCTTCTTCCTCGTGATGTTTAACATTTTCTTTCCCACTTCTATGGTTTGGCTCAGGGAGTTGCTTCTATTCAAGGAGTTCCTTCCTTTTTTTTTTTTTTAAAGATATTATTTATTTATTTGACTGACAGAGATCTGAAGTAGGTGGAGAGGCAGGCAGAGATAGAGAGAGGAAGAGGCAGACTCCCCACTGAGCAGAGAGCCCGATGTGGGGCTCGATCCCAGGACCCCGAGATCATGACCTGAGCAGAAGGCAGAGGTTTAACCCACTGAGCCATCCAGGTGCCCCAAAGGAGTTCCTTCTATCAGAAATGCCCTTCCCTTTATTTGGTTGAAACCCCTTGTGTCCACCCTCATCCAGGAAGCCTTCTTGAAGGCAGGATAGCCTAGCTGTTAAGAGCAAAGGCCTTGGGCGCCTGGGTGGCTCAGTGGGTTAAGCCCCTGCCTTCGGCTCAGGTCATGATCTCAGGTCCTGGGATCGAGTCCCGCATCGGGCTCTCTGCTCGGCAGGGAGACTGCTTCCCTCTCTCTCTCTCTCTGCCTGCCTCTCTATCTATCTGTGATCTCTCTCTGTCAAATAAATAAATAAAATCTTTAAAAAAAAAAAAAAAAGAGCAAAGGCCTTAATCCTAGACTCCCAGGTCTGCCACTGAGTGATGTTGAGCAAATTAATTACCTTCCCAGAGTCACAGTTTTTTCATCCATAAAATGGGGAAAACAACAGTCACAGCTCACCAGGCTACGGTTTTGACTCTTTGATGAGATAATAAAATTAGATAATGAGATAATAAAACATAATGTGCTTAGCACAGGCCCCAGCCCATGGTCACACCCCCTGATGGGGCGTCGTCCCTCTGTGAGCTGGTCTCCCGTTTCTTTCTTGAGCCTGTGCCTCTCTTGAGCATGGATTTCCCTCTCTTCCTTCCTCCTTCCAGCCACATCACTCACATCCAGCAGCTGTCTACCATGTGTCTTCCTCTTGAAGGACTTCTGGTCATGTGTGTCTCCCCCAGGAACTGAAGAAGGTGCACTCCTGTCCAAAGCTGCAGCTGTGCTTCATCCTCTTCCCCCTTCCCACTACCCCATCTCCCAGGCCCAGCAAGATCCTCCCTCCCCTCAAGGAAGGGAATCCTACCTCTGCTCCTATACTGTCCTTCTGGGCATGACTCATCTCTTCAATGAGGTGGAAGGTCTCTCGGGCCCCACACCTTCCCTGAAGAAACCCACACCTAAGAGCACACAATAAGACAAACGCAATTCATGCCTGCCCACCAGCCAGCCATCTTGGGCTGGAGGCCACATGCTCCTAGGGGAGGAGCCCAGGGCTCCAGGAAGAGCTCCCAGAGGCCCTCAGGCAAATACAGGCCTGAGTCCACAGCCCTGTTCCCGTCCTGGTTATTTTCAGCCCTGTGGTGGAATAATGACTGCGCTATTTTAACTTAGCAATTTTACAGATGACCTGCTGTCAGAGTTAGCTAGGAACGGACCATATGCCCAGTTTAACTTGTGGCTGCAAACGTGTGCCCTTTCCTCATTAAGGCCCCCTGCCCAGGACTCAGAGCTGGGCAGGGGGCCCCTGTGCCCCTCTTGGAGAAGGAGAGAGCCACCCTGGCTCATGTCTGGAAAATCAGAACAACAGCCAACCCATGGGCCAGGGGGAACCTCCAAGCGCCCTGGCCTCCAGCCTCTTCCAGTCTGGTGGGGAGATGGCCTCAGAAGCCACAGGGTAACATCTCAGAAGGCAACTCGAGCTCTACCATGATGCAGACTATAGCTGCTTTTCTAAGGCCACAGTCTCTTTATCTGACAAATGGGTTCAGTTCCTCAAGAGCATCATCAGAAACAGGTTCAGCATGTAAAAAGTGCCAGGTAAATTTCAGAAGTTGTTAAGATTATCAAAAGAAAATAATTAAAAAATTATCATCGCATAAAATCTCATTTCCTGGGTACCTAAACTCTGTGAAAGAAAAACGAGTTGTCAAGTTTAAAACCCTGGCGTTTGGAGATGGGCTGTGGGTTTAGTCACTCCACCTCCCTGGTCCTCAGTTTCCTCACTTAAAAACTGGGACAACCCCATAGGGTTGCTGTGAGGATGAAGGGAGTTTACACACCAGGTAGGCTCAGAACCATGCCTAGCACACTGAAGTGTGAGCTACTGTCATTACCAAGGATTGAGGGCTAAGGGCTTGAACGGGCGCACAGCCATTTTCTGTATTCTGTGAGGAGAGGCAAGGATATATTAGGATTCTCACTTTATGGATAAAAGAGGCTCAGAGGAGTCTGGCCATGACTCATAATTGACAATGCTGGTCTTTGCCTCCCACAGCCCACGTTGTTCACCCATGCCGGCAGCCCACCAAGCCCCTTTGCATGTGAGCCAGGGGTCAGGTCCATGATGACCCAGAAGGGTGGGCGCCCTGTCCTGCAGGGCTGCCTGAACAGAGTGCCGCTCCGTGAGCATGGAATGAAGAAGGCACCGATGCCTCCCTCAGCCACCAGACCTGTGAGAAGCAGGGCCCCAGCCTCCAGTTAAACATCCCCTGCACCTGCTGTTTCCTCTGGCTGGAAAGCTGTTCCCAGGTTCCTCCCTCCTATATTCTCACATGTGCTCCAAGTCACCGTCTTAGAGAGGCCTGACAGCCTGCACTGACACTAGCAGCGCCCCCCACCTCGATCCCCTCAGGGGACATCATTTACACACACACACGCATACATACACACACACCCGACTAGCCACCTCTCTGCCTGCAGCTCTCTCTGGCTACCAGAGGGGCTGATGCCCATGCAGACTGGGGCATTCAGGGCTCCCATCCCTGAATCCACCACTGCCAGGAACTGCCCCCCAGAGTAACCAAGGAGCACATTCTCCACTGCTTCCAAAAGCTCCCCATGGGATGGCGCTCAAGTCACCCACACTGGCGAATGGCTTCATATTGTCCACGTTTTGGAATCTCTTCCCTTCTCACTTCCCTACAGATATTTCCTAGGGTCTGTTCCCAGATAGATAACTCGCACTCAGATCCTTCTCTCAGCATCTGCTTTCTAGAAGAACCCAAACGGAGATAGCACTTTAAGGAAGCAGTCCCCGCCATTTCCTCACAGCCCACTTTATCCTTCTTCATGGGGTCACCACTACTCGTGTGCACCCTGGTCATTCTGCTTCCTCCACCAGACTGTGAGCACTGCTGGCAGACAGACAGACTTGTTCACCAGACTCTCCAGCACCTATCAGTACATGGTACATAGTCTGTGATCAATAAGTATTATGACTTGGGGGTTTATTTATAAAACCTTCTATTGTAAATATTGTAAGTAAGTACAAATAGATCCTCTGTTCCCCACAAACTACCATACTCTAGCATTCCTGGAATTTCCCTGTAATTCTTTACCTGCTGAGTCCTCGGAAGGAGGACTGAGGGAGCCTGGAAGGAGCCTGAGGATCAGAGGGGGCCCCTCTTGGAAAGAGGGGTACTGAGGGGCCAGGGTGAGCCTCCTTTCAAGCCGCTGGAAGAAAAGAAAATCCCTGGCTGGGGTCTGAGATAAAATATTATGGCTCCTGAAGAGATGGGAAAAAGACCCTGTGTGGGAGAGGGAGGTAGTTCTTCAGACTCAGGACCAGCGGGGAGGCAGGGCCATCAGGTTCAGTGCAAAACAGCCTGGGGTTCTAGCTTGCTGTGTGACCTCAGGCAAGCCGCCTCCCTTCTTTGGGTTTCAGCTTCTCCACAAATAAAACAATGATCATGCTAATCCCAGCTGAGGATCTTGAGCCATTTGGGGACCAGCAAGTCATAGCTGATAGCAGGTTTCAAGTCTAACCTTAACTCCACAGGCTTCATTTTGGCCCCAAAAGTCAACCACGGGGCTCCGTTCCAGATGACCGGAACACCACCTCAGGCCAAGCTACCCGAGCACCTCCACCCCAGACATACCCACAGCTTCCCCCTCTACCTTGTGGCCACTACTGTTCTCAGGAGCTGTCAGCCCAACCTGGGATGGGGTCTACCCCAGCTCCTCCCATGGCCAGAGTCATGGTGCCTCATAGGAGGCATGGTGATGAGACCCCTGCAATGGGGATTCGGAGTGCTACCTCTAGGAAGCTGTGCGGGAGCCTGAATCTCCAGTCTCTTCTCTCTGACAAGGGTCTGGTAAGAATCCCTGCTCTGGGGGTGCCTGGGTGGCTCAGTGGGTTAAAGCCTCTGCCTTCGGCTCAGGTCATGATCTCGGGGGTCCTGGGGTCAAGCCCCGCTCATCAGGCTCTCTGCTCAGCAGGGAGCCTGCTTCCCCTCTCTCTCTGCCTGCCTCTCTACCTACTTGTGATCTGTCTGTCAAATAAAATCTTTTAAAAAAAATATGTGCTATGGTGAGTGCTGTGAGATGTGTAAACCTGGTGATTCACAGACCTGTACCCCTGGGGATAAAAATACATTGTATATTTACAAAAAAATTTAAAAATTAATTTTAAAAAATCTATTAAGAAAAAAAAGAAAAGAATCCCTGCTCTGTCACCTCACAGGAGCAAATGAAACAACAGAAGCAAAAACTGTGTAAAACATAAAGTGACAAAAGCAGTAGTTACTATTTATTGATTCCCTTTGCTATTCCAGGCAAAACACCATTTCATTTAATACACACACACACACACACCTGAGCTGGGTACTACCGTTATTGACAATTTACAGTTAAGAAAACTGACAGTAACGAAGGACAGTGAAGATTCCACCCAGATCATTCTGGGTCCAGAAGGCTCAGGACAGCATTCTGGGCTTTCTGGGGGTCTGCAGGGGAGGGGGGTTCTCCTCTCCTTTTCTCTGCAGGTATAGATAGGCTCTGAGCCCTCAAAACTTGTTTCATCACAGGAATAGTCACACTGAAGGTCCACATGACAGGAAGGGGGAGAGGGACAGAAGGAAACCACCAATGAGGTGCCAGTAGGAAGCATTATCAGTAAGTTTCTCAACACCCCTGTCAGGTTAGAAGTTTTATCCCATTTTTCTGGTGAGGAAACTGAGAGCCCAAAAGGAAAACGACTTGCTCAAGATCAGAGCAGCACGAGAAACTCTTTCCCCCCATCTAAGGTGGCTTCCTCTCCCAGTTCCCCAGAATCAGAGGCTTTTAAAGCTTTCTTCCCTTACCTAGCACCCTCCTTCCTCCCCCTTCCCAGGAGAACTGCAGGGTTCCACCACTGGAACAAATCATTATTCTCAGAAGTCCCCGTCAAATCCCTGAAGTATTTAAATGGGTTATATTTAGGGGCCAATGAGTGTGGGAGATGGTGCACCCCTGGCCTGGCCCTGATCAGCCCTAATGGGTCTCTGACCCCACCCTCACCAACAGGCCACAGCCCGTGTTCCCAGTGCCAGTCGTGGTTTAGGAGGTGGCCACAGCTGGAACAGTGGAGTGGGGCAAGAGGGAGGGGCAGGGCGGGCTTTCTAGGCCCAGACACGCTGGCACTGGGAACTCGGGCTCCCCTGGCGGAGCCCTGGAAAGAAGGACGGGGGTGGTGGCGTGTGACCGTACTGTCAGTGGTTTCTAGCGGGGGGCGGGGCGGGGGGGGAGGTGGGAGAGGGGGAGGGGAGAAGCTGGAGTCCCAGGTGTTTGATAGGCGGGTGGGCGTGTACAGAAGTCCTGGCTCTGTCTCCGCATCTACCAGGAAGGCCTGTGTAACCCCAGGCAACCCACCCCCTTTCTCCTGGAGAAAACAGAGGGACTTGGGCCGGTTTTTTCAGGCCTCAGGGGAAGGTGCCAGGTGACGAGTTCCCTGAGAGTAATTAGAGCCGGGGAGGGGGGGCCTCCCGGCCTCCCAGACGCCCCCGGGAGAGGGGAGAGGTGGCGACGAGTCTGCCATTCGCATGGGCGCCCTGGGACTTCGGAAGCCCGAGGGGTTAAGTGCGAAAGAAAACAGGTTTCAAAATTAGCCGGAACGCCAGCCAAGAGGAGGGGCCGCAGGGGTCTGGATGACTCGGGGTGTGAAACCTCCTGAGACCCCAGGCTTGAGCCTCGCCCCCAACCTCAAGTAGGTACCTGAGAAGCCTGAGTCGGTTTCTTGGCGTCTGGGAGCCCAAAGACGACCTCCAGGGCTAGCAGGAAGGTGGCGGAGAGCGGGGAGCCAAATGGGCTCCCACCGGCCGCGGACCTCGCAGCTAGGGCGCAGGGCTACAGGCATCTCCCCAAACCCTGCGCTCGCTCCTCCTCCCCCGAGCACTATCTCCCCTCAGCAGCCCAGCGCGGCGAAGTGGCCAGGTGCCGGGCTTCGCGCACGTCTCTTCCCCTCACCTGCGGCCCCTCCGATTGCCGCCTGCACCTGGGGACCCTGAGCTCCGCTCTCTCCCCCAGCTTCTGCCCCTCCTCCCCAACCGCACAGAGCGGGGACAGGAGTGGGAGCGCGACTTGACCCCCGGCGACCCCCAACCCCCGCAGGACCCGGCAGGGCCGCAGGGCACCGGGCAGACCGCGCCTCTGCCCCCGGCGCCCGCGGGAGGCGGGTCCCTCCGGCCTGGACCCCCGTCCCGCCCGGCGGACTCGCACACACTCACTCCGATGCCGGCCGCCGCCCCCCCAGCTCTGCTTGGCGAGGCTGGGGCTCCGGATCAGCGCCCGCCCCGCGGACTTGAGCGCGTCCATGGCCGCTCCGGCCGCCACAGCCAAAACTCCGTCAGGGAAAACTTTCCGCCGGGGCCGCGCGGCGCGCGGGCTCCGCGCTCCTCCCCCCGCGGCGCGAGCTCCGCGCCGACGTCCGACGGGGCGGGGTGATGGCCGGCCAGGCCCCGCCCCGGCCCCGCCCCCGACTGCCCTGCCTCGTCCCGCCCAGCCCGGGCTCCGGCTCTTCTACCCAGGGAGTCCTCACAACGGGCGCCCCTAACGTAGAGAGTCCAAAGCCCGAGTGGCCCCTTCTTTCCCCTCCTCTCCCAATACCCTTATTCCTAGGATTTCTAGGCAGCCCAGCTATAAGATACGTGGGGACCATTTTACAGATGGTTAGACTTACAGTCGGAGAGAAGGGTCTTGCCCAAGAGGAGGGTGATGCCGAGGGCAATGGGAGGCTTAGAAGGAGAGGTGAAAGTAGTAGGACTTTGCTGGGAACCGGGCAGGACTATTAAAGTTTTCCTTAGTAAGACCAGCTTGGCATTTTACTCACCCAGCAGCACCCAGGCTGCTCTCTGGCATGTCCAGGGCTCCAGGGCTGCCCCACCCCCCACTCCATTCCCCATGTGGTGATATGGCCTGGGTATTAGGGTCTAACACTGACTTGCTCTGTTACCTGAGGCAATTCCTTCCCCCCTCTAGGTCTTAATCTTTATCTCTCAAAGGAGATGGGATCCTGTTTCTAGTGATCCTTCCAATCTGCCAAGGTCAGGTGGTGCATGACCTGGACCCAGATCCTGCCATGCTTAGTAGGAGGCATTTTGCGGGCAGTCTGGATTCTAGAATTCCTCCAGCACAGATGTGCTAAGTCCAAGATTTAGAATTCTCTCTAGGATCCTACACTCATCTGTTGGGCTTTGCAGTCAAAAGAGCACATGGCTCCATGCCACAGTCTGGCTTCTTCTAGATGGGGAACTTCGGCAAAGGTGAACTTCAGCCTCTAGGATTGCTGCTAGCTCAGAAGACAGGAGTCCTATTCCTGTGCTGAGAGAAAGATGGGGCTTGAGCTGTCCCCAGCTGGATGGCGAGGCCCCGCTGACATTTAAACTAAGTGCTTTTTCCACCATCTGTCCTTTGCTCCTCTGAAACCCTGCAGCCAGCAATAATACACCCACTTTATAGATAAGATTTCAAAGTCTGGGAGAGAAGCACTCAAGAAGGGTCTCTACAGGTCAGAGGTTAGGATCAAACTCAAACCCAGGCTTGTAGTCCAGAGTGGAATGCTGGGGATTTGAACCCGACTCCTTCTTTTGGTGGTTGTGAACTTACCTTTCTGAGCCTCACCTATAAAAGCAGCAACAACACCTATGCCACAAGGCTGTAAGAATTAAGAACGTGAGTTCATGAGTTGGAAAGGCAGAGATCTGTCCTTGAAAGCTCACCTCCAGAAAGCCTTCCCTGACTGCCACCCATCTGTTAGGCTTCTGCCTTTGAGATCCCACAGACCTGCACTTTCACCATTGAGAGTGTTGTTGCTGCCTGTTTCTACTCTGGTTGCCTCCACTAGACTTTGGGTCCTTCAAGGCCAGTAAGTTTTTCTGATTCATTTTCTGAACGCCTAGCAAGGGGTCCAGATGAGCTGGAATACAGGCAATGTTCCTTTCCTTCCTCTCTTCTTCCCTCCTTCCCTCTCTCCCTCTCTTTAACTTTTTACCATATGAGGCTATCTTCTCCCCAAAAAGTGCTGTGGCAATGGGTACGTAGGTCCTCAGGGCTGAGCCCCCCAGCTCTCTTTCCCTGAGCCTTCTGGGTCCTGGGGCAGTAGAGAGAGCATTCTGGAGCCTGGAGGAAAAGCAATCACCCAGGGCTGGCAGGTGAAGGGCAGGTGGTGGTGTCCGGCTGGCAGGGGGCACCATATGGGCCTAGGGAGCAGGCAGGCCTGGGAACGCTGAGCCTGTGCTGAAGGTTGTTTCCAGGCCTATCACATCTTCCCGGAGGTGACTTGCTGGGAGCTGTCAGCCATGCGTCCCCCGCAGAGGGGCAGTCTGCCTGTGCCTCTTCTGCCAATCCAGGAACAGAAGCAGAAACAGAAGGTCAGAGCTGCAAGGGGCCTCCTCTGAGGTCACCATGCCCAAAATTTCCTTTCACAGGTGAGGAGCCTGAGACCTAGGGAAGGGCAGGGACTTGTCCAAGGTCACACAGCGAGGCAGGACTGGAAGCCAAATCTCTTGCTTCCCGTCTTGGATGCTTATAAAAACAGAGGGAGGGAGCAGAGAAATCTTGAAAATATACCAGTATTCAAGGAAGAGTTTTAAGGTGATTTCTTTTCTCTCTCTATCTCTCTTTTTCTTTCATTTGCTCTAACTTTGTAAAAAAATTTTGCCACGATCATATAGCCTTTTGTAATCAGAAATAAAAATAAATAAATAAAAGAGAGGGAGAAGCTGCACTTTTGTTATAACTGGCTTTTGTCTTTAGGAAAATGGTGCCAGAATTGTAATTTTACTGTTTTCTCCCCCACGGGGCCCTCATGGAACCCCAGGAAGATAGTGGGTGCGCGCAGGTTGGGAGGGCTCTCGGCTTCTCTCCAGCTATCATTTGGGCTTGCAGTGGGGCCACGATAGAAGCCTAGCCTAGGACCAGGAGCCCTGATTTCCTCAAGCGATCTGTCCTCCCTACTTGCCTGAGCCAGTCCCTTTACCTGGCTTGGACTTAGTTTTTCCATCTGTAAAATGGTAGTTCTTACAGCAGAGTATGTTTTCTTGCCCTCCACCAACGGAGCACAGTGCTTAAACATGTGGATACTGGGGGCACCTAGGTGGCTCAGTGGGTTAAGCCTCTGCCTTCTGCTCAGGTCCTGATTTCAGGGTCCTGGGATCGAGCCCCGCATCCAGCTCTCTGCTCAGCAGGGAGCCTGCTTCCCCCTCTTTCTCTGTCTGCCTCTCTGCCTACTTGTGATCTCTGTCTGTCAAATAAATAAATAAAATCTTTAAAAACAACAAAAGCGGGACGCCTGGGTGGCTCAGCGGGTTAGGCCGCTGCCTTCGGCTCAGGTCATGATCCCAGGGTCCTGGGATCGAGTCCCGCATCGGGCTCCTTGCTTGGCAAAGGAGCCTGCTTCTCTCTCCGCCTCTGCCTGCCTTTCTGACTACTTGTGTGTTCTCTCTCTCTTTCTGACATATAAATAAATATATAAAATCTTTAAAAAAAAAAAAACAACAACAACAGCAACAAAACAAAAACACGTGGATACTGGAGCCCGAGATCCTGTCTCCCCCATACCTTTACTTCATGATCTTAGGTGGGTCACTTAAATTCCATGGACCTCAGTTTCCTCATCTGTAAAATGGGGATTATACATCATGGATCATTGCAAGAATTAAAAGAGTTAATGTTTGGAACATGTTTAGGATTATGCTTGGCCTATAATAAGCCTATATACATAGGTTGCATATTTTAATAAAACTAGAATCACTTTTCTGACTGGATGAGCAGTAAAAGTGGAATGACTATTATTATCATAATTCTTTACTGGCCCCCAGGGAAGGGAGCTCTCTTGCAATTGGAACCAGTCTGGTCCAGTCTGAGCTCCCCCAGAGTCCTCCCCTCCACCCCGCTGCCCCATTCCTGACTGCTCTGCCCTCTCACAGGGATTCAGAGGAAACTTGGGTTACTGGTGAGTCAGGAGCCCAGGGATTACTGCTTAGACTTGGCTCTGACCTTTTGCCTAACCCATGGGACCTCTCCTGCCTACTGTGTTCCACTGATCCAGCCGCTCCAACCAGTTGCTTCTGAACCCTTCCCTCCTCAGAACCTTCCCATGATCCTTGCTCTTCCAGAAACATCCAATCAGGATGCCTCCTCAACTCTCCCAGACTACCCACCTTTGTCCCAAAGATCTAGCTGGCTTCCTCCCTGATACCCGGTCACAGCTACCCACACACTTGTCTTCCCTGGCAAACGGTGACAACTCTTTGACCTTTGCGTTCTACAGAGCTGGGCCCTAAAACCAAATCCTCCGTCTCTATTAATGCAATCTCAGCCAACCAGGCTTCAGTTTTCCCATCTGTGCAGTGGGCATAATACCTGCTGTAGAGGGCTTTGTAAGGCTTCTTGGGGAAATGCTTGGCCTAGTGCCTGCCAGGGGCCAAGTGCTCTGTCAATGGTCATTCAGGTGACCATTCATGTTTTACAGTCCCTGGTGAACCTGTTTACCTCCTCCATCAGCTGAACATGCCCCAAGCATGGGGGCTGGGAATCATCCTTCACCCCAGGGGTCCCTGGAGCAGCTGACCAGGGCCTGGCACCAAGGAGATGCCCAATACACATCCAAGGACTCCACTTATATTCTGTCCTCTGGCTCTCAGCATGTGCCCAGCAAGGTGGGGTAGGGGGGATGGGGGGGAGACCCTCTGCGGTTGGAGAAGCAGCAGCACCTAAAGGGGCTGGGGAACGTGCTCCTGAGGGGCTCCTACCCAGACTGACCACCTGGGTAGGACCACCAACTATCTCCTGCTTCTGCAAGGACCTCTTTGCTTAGGGAGCTGCTGAGCTAATTAAGAATGACAAAGCCCTGCCTAAGTGTCAGGAACTGATGAATCTCCTGCTTCTTCCTGCCCCTCCTTCTCTTTGCTCTCCTTGGCACCCTCTGGCCTGGAGGCCAGGCCTACAAGCAGGCAGAGTGATGAAACTGAGCACAGACTAGTATCAGGAGATCTGAGGGCTGGCTGCTTCCGCCACCCTCTTGCGTGGGACCCTGGGCTCCATTCCGTTGGGTCCATTTCCCCATCCACAGGGCTCTTAACCTTGTGTTAAGAGCAGGGACAAGGCTGCGGGGCCAGGCCAAAGGGCTCTGCCGAGGGACTGGGCAGGAGCTGCCAGGTGGGTTGAGGTAGACAGTTTCAATAAGGCAGACAGGCCTGGGTTTTCATGCTAGCCCCGCCTCTCACCTGCTGTGTGATCCTGGACAGGCTGCTTACCTTCTCTGAACAACATCACCAAAATGGGATTCGTTTGACAGCACTTAGCTCTTACTGGGAGAACCCTTATTTGTCCTAGATGTGTGTCTGTAACAGAGACTCCCTGGATAAGAGCATCTCTATCAAAAAGAACACAGAAATTAAGGGTGAAAACTTGTAGTGCAATTTGATAGCGCAATTGTATGTCTTCAGTGTTAGTTTTTTTAAAAAAGGCTTGTATTTTTTTCATTTTATTTTTCAAGTAATTCATTTTCCTTGTATTTTATAAAAGTATTAGTCTGTAACAGATTAGAAATTTTAAAAAATGGTCCTTCTCCACAGATGGTTTGAGAAGTACTGCTTCAGAGCACCTTGTAAAACAGACGTGGTAGCAATCTTGTCACAACATCTACATAGTTCTAGAGTGTGATTTCCAGGGACCTTCCACTTCTGTGGCTCCCAAGCCTTCAGGATCAAGACCAAATCTCTTAGCCTGGCTTTCAAGGTCCTCCTTATAAAGTCCCAACCTACTTTCTCATCTCACGCCTCCTTCCCCACGACACAACTTTGTAATACAATCCTGTGCTCTCTCCCTGTTTCCCTGCCCCCTTTTCCCACCCCGAACCTCCCATGCCTTCTCACTCATTCATGCCTTTTCCTATGCTTCTCCTTCCATCTGGAATGCCCTTCTTCATTTTGCCCTAAAACTGGCAAACTCCTATACATCCTTCAAAGCCCACACCAAATGTCACTGCTCTTGGGAAGCCTTTCCCAGTGCCACCCCTGCACCTGCCCTGGGCTCTGTAGTGCTGCATGCTACTGAGAGACGGGATGTTGTAGCAGTCAAGTCTACATACAAGCTCCAAAGTCAGAACAGTGTGGGATGTGGACCTGACATTGCCAGCTGTGTGATCCTAGGCAGGTGCCTTTGTACTGTTGAGTTTCATTTTTCCCATCTATATAGTGGCATCTGCTGTGAGGAGTAGGGATGATGTGTGAAAAGTTCCCAGCACCGTGACCCATAGGAGAGACCCGAGATACGACAATTGTTGTTAACATTATTTCTCTGGTTGATTTCCCAGGTTGTTTTTTCTGTCTCCCAACAGACTGGCTGCTCCTTAAGAGCAGGGACACTTGAGAGTGTCTGATGTATCTAACTAGATGTTTCCCAGGCTCTGTGCAGGGCTTTTGCACAGAGGGTGTGTTTTGGGTAAGGGAAGACCTGAGGGTTCAAAGCCCACGGTCAAGAAACAATTGTTGAAATGTCTTTGGTGCAAGAAGGTGGTTTTATCAAAGCACAGGGATGGGACCTGTGGGCAGAAAGAGCTGCACCCGGGTCCAGAGGAGTGACCCAGTGTATGCTTTCAAGTTGGGAGGGGTTTAGGGATAGCGTAAGCCTCTAAGGAATGTAGAAGCAAGGTTTCTGGGACCTTGAGGGGCTAGCTGTTGTTGGGGAAAGGTCATTTATTACTGTCTAATAAAATCCGAGTCCTGAGACCCTTCAGATCTGTATTGGTGCGCCATATGCTTGGGGGATGATTGCCAACATTTGTCTTGGGGGAGGGGGGTGGCAGGTAGAAATAAAGGAAGTTTCCAAAGGAATTCTTCCGTTGAAGTAGACTTGCAGGATCCTGAGCAAGGGGGCGGGGGGGAAAACTAAGATTGCCTTTTGCCCTTAGCAAGGTATTAATGTCAAGGCAGCTGAGTTCCTAGAGGAATGTCACTCTGCCTGTTTCAAGGATTTGTCAGTGGGATATAGGTGGTAAGGAAACACAAATTTTCTTTTGCCTTTTTTCCCCACATCACTAGTGCCTGTGGCTCCCTTATCCAGTGGAGGGCTGATTAACCAGCTCTATGGATTAAAAAAAAAAAAAAAAAAAATCCTTGGGTTTTTTTGTTTTGTTTTGGTTTGGTTTTTTTGCCAGTTTCCATGCAGTAAAAATACCCACCAAGGCCGCCAAGTTACCGAAAGTTTAACAACCAGCTTACAAAGTTCCTGAATATTTTAACAGTCTGCTCCTGGGAACCACCCAGCTCCAGCCCAGCTCCAGCACCCCTCTGGGTGTGACTACTCTGAGCAGGGCAGCCAGAAAGGCTGGGACCCATAGTTGAAAGACAGGCTGCCTTCCGTGCCCTCTGCCCTGGCAATCCACTGAGGGCCACCCAGGGAAGGGCCATAAGGCGGCCAGGCTCCATACAGAGGTCCTCACTCATCGCCTCCCCCAGGCCTCCAGCCCCTTTGTTCTCTGTGAAATCTCCCATCCATCTCCTCCCTCTGCAGGAAGAACAGCAGGTGGGCCAATGGGCCCAGATGATCCATCAATGACTCCTGGGGGCCTGGGCAAAGGGGGGCGACCTGTGCAGCCAACAGGGGCCTCTTTGCAATAATGCTGTCCCTACAGCCGCTGCAAGTAACCCTGGTCACCTTGTCCCTTGGTCACAGTAGGGAGCAAAGAAAACTTGTGCACAACCTCCTCTCACCTCTCCACCCTCCTCCTCTCCTCCGGTAGTGCCCAGGCTCCCGGTCTTTGCCTCTACACTTCCCTCTGTTTGGAATGCCCTCTCCCTCTCCCCTGCCCCTACTTTCTGCCTAGTTCAATGCCCAGCTGCAACAGTCCTTCAAGAGGTCATTCACTGGCAGAAGTCTCCAGACCCCCCTCTGCAGGTGCAGTTGGTCCCCCTTTTCCCCTCTGCTTTGCCCAGCTGCCCTGCCCCTCCCCCTGCAGGAGTGGTTCCCCTTGGGATGCTTTTTAATTTTTTTTATTTTTTGTTAATATTTTATTTATTTATTTGGCAGACAGTGATCACAAGTAGGCACCACCCCGCAGGTGAGCTTTGGGCTGAATTGTGTCTCCACATCCCCCCAACAATTCATATGTTGAAGCTCCCCAGTGTGGTTATATATGGACATGGGGCTTTCTGGAGATAATGAGGGTTAAGTGAAGTCAAGAATGTGGGGACCTAATCTGATAAGGTTGGTGGCCTCCATAAGGACAGGAAAGAAAGAGATGAATTGCGGGCGCTGTGGCAAGGCTAGGTGAAGACCATAACAAAAAAGGTGCCTGTCTGTAAGTCGGGAAGAGAGCTCTCACCAGGAACTGAGTTGGCAGTCACCTTGATCTTGGACTTCCCAGCCTTCAAATCTGTGAAAAAAAAACCAACAACCCCCCCCCCCCCAAAAAAAAACCCAACAACCACAGTTTCATTTCAGCCATCCAGTCTGCAGGCTTCTGTTCTGGCAGCCTGGGCTGAATGAGGCCCATGCTGTGCCCTGTGCTTGGAAGGATTTTCCCCTGATCTCACGGTGGCTCCTTATGTCTCTCAGATTTCAGCTCAAATGACATGTTGGAGGAGCCCTGCTCCCACCTCACCAGAAGCTGGAATCTAGGGTCACCTGCTTAACTCCCTGAGCCTTGAACCCTACGTGGCATCCTGGGGCCTGAACTATATGAGTTAAGTTGTTTTTAAATATCCAGAATCTGACCACGCATCCTTGCAGGCCGGTCTACGCCACCATCACCCGTCTCCCGGACAACTGCAGTGCCCCCCTGTTTGTCTGCCTCCTACGGTCTCCTCAGAACCCTGCAGGAGCTCCCCTAAGTCTGACCATGTCACTCCTCTACTGAAAACCCTTCCTTGGCTCCCCCTTTCTCTCAGACCAAAAACTGCCATCCATCCCTAAACTGTCCCCCAGGGCCTTGCAGAACTGGCCCCTTCTCCAACCACTCCATCCACACAGGGCCTCCTGGCCGCCCAGTGGATGCATCAGGCACGCGCCCAAGCCAGGGCCTCTGTACATGTGGTTCCCTCTGCCCATAACACCCTTCCCTCGGAAATCTGCGTGGCTCGTTCCTTCTCATTCTTCATCTTTGCTCAAACATCATGTTCTCACCAAAGCCTTCTCTGAACATTTGTTGGGAATGACCGCCTTTCCTAAACCCTCCAGGGCTGGCTTCTGGGAGCACCACCAGCCCACAAGCATAGGACCCTGTGCTCAGAAGGGCCCCATGCTTCCCCCTTCATGTTCCACCAGCACTGTCTTGAGGTTCTTGATAATTTTATCTTCAGATGTGTGTGTTGTAAGTGAAATCTGATGGGACAAGGGAGTGTGCACCAGGAACTTGGCCTCAACTCACATGCAGGCTGCCTGCTCCCCACCCATTCATACCTCTGGCCCCAGTCAGCCTCCTCTCTCTGGCCCCACCCAATGATGGTGGCTATCTTGGGTGCCCGGCCGACCCGGATCACAGGCAACAGACAGGGGCAGGGGAGGTCAAGGGCATGCACCCCACAGTGTCTTGGGGCAGGGCATGGCCATTCCTACCCTTCACTGGCAGCGTCCCTGAACATCTGGTAGGTGATTGGCCAGAGGCCACATCTCAGCGGGGGTAAGACTCGGACCCAGGTACTGAGCACATTCTAGAAGGGAAGTTTAAAGACCCTTGGGTGTTACCCATCTGCCAACGGTTGCAGCAGTGGACCCATGGGAAGAAGTTGAGATGCACAGGCCCCACCTTCATCTGGGGTGATACGCACCAGTACTGAATCTGGTGGAAGGGATGATTTGGTAGGGGGAGCTTGGTGGCCACCAGGCTCTGGAAAGTGGACGTGTCCCTTATAATGAGGCGGGGTTCCTGGGAACCCAGAGACCTGAGGGTCTCTCTATGCCCAGGAGAGCTCCCTTACTCTGGCTGGGTGGCTGGGCAGACCAGCTCTTCCTCTTTCCCGTCCTTCTGTTTGGCCTCTTCTGGCAGGTTTGGAGCACGCTTGGGGACAAGCCATGAAATAGAAATTGTGTAACTTCTGTGTTTCCACATATAAGTTGAATTCTCTAATATTTTCATTTCAAAGCTGGCATTGCACAATAGAAAAAGGTAAAACCCATGCTGATAATTTAAATTTAATTTTTTTTCTTTACCTTGCATGACATTAAATAGCAAGTAGAAAACAGTGACAAGTCGAGAGACAGAGAGAGATGGGCGCCTGGGTGCCTTAGTCGTTAGGCATCTGCCTTGGGCTCAGGTTATGATCCCCAGGTCCTGGGACTGAACTCTTGCTCCTTGCTCCACATGGAACCTGCTTCTCCCTCTCCCACTCCCCCTGCTTATGTTCCCTCTCTCGCTCGCTCTCTCTCAAATAAATAAGTAAAATCTTCAAAAAGAAGAGAGAAGCGAGACTGCAGAAAGAAGGAAAAAAAAATCTCCTGTGTACATGTAACAGCTTGTTTTCTCTGCTTTTAGAACAAGCCCCATGTTCTCAGTTTGCACGGAGCTCCACAGCTTACGGAGTCAGACTCATCTCCGGCACTCCTGGTCCTGTTGTGTTGTTTTGTTTTGTTTTTACGACACTCGCTGTATCTTGGCATTACAGAACTGACTTATTTTTTGTGGTTGTCTTTTCTGGTCTGTTTCCCCACCAGCATGTGGGGCCCCTGGAAGGTGGCATTTTTTTCTGTTTGGTTCATAGCTGGATCCTGAGGCTACCGAAGTGACCAGGACACCATAGGAACTGCAGAAATGTTCGGGAAATGCTGAATGAAACGATGTTACCTGGGAAGACTGAGGCCCATCGGGTCCTTCCCCTCCCTTGCGCCTAGGCTCCGGCCCTCCCCAAGGCCCGTTTTGTCTATTTTGGCCGAGACGGTTCCTATTAGAACTTTGTGGTTCCAGCATTTCCTTTCCAGAGCTTTCGTGTCTCCCGCCAGCCCCAGCTCTGTTGGTGTGAATGGTGGCGGCTCTGCAGGCTGCGAGGAGCCCACCAGGTGCCTGGACCAGAGGCTTCTCTCCTTCCTGGAATTCCTTAGGTCATTTCCATCCATTGTCTTTGATACAGCTTCTTGAATTAGTCTTTCCACCTTGGGAGGGCTCCCTTGCTGGTTTCCCCATCTGCGTCCAGGTCCAAATCCTTTTTGGCTCCAAATCCTTTCTTGGAGTTTCCTTGGCCCTTCCGCCTCTAAGGGCCAGGGTGACCTTGGGCAAATGTCCAGCTTTCCTCTGGGGAGGCCCTGGTGAGATGGGGGGAGGGGGCTGCTTTTGCCCTCCCCCCAGGGAAGGGCGGTGGGGGCAGAGTCCTTTAGAATAACAATGGTGGATAAAATGGCAGTTGCTTCTGTTGCCCGTGAGTGTCTGTCGGCACTGAACCCGGATGCCAGGTGACCCCATTCTTTCCCCTTTAGTTACTCAAGACACCGTCCTGCTTCACTGCTGCTATGAGCAACCCCGGCCATTCAGTCATTCCGCAAACGTGTGATGGGACAGAACCCATCGTGTGGGAGTCCCAGACTCTGCTCCCCTTTCTCCTAAAGAACATTCGGGTTGTGACTACTCAGCCGGCCTCTCCCCTTTCCCACCTCTCTTATTTACCAGTAGGACTCAACTGCTCTTTGCTGAGGCAAAGAAACCCCCAAACAAAGCAACATGAGGAAGACAGGAGTGTATGCCCATAGAGAAACCTGCTCCCTTCCCCGGGAGACTTCTGCCCCCAGGCTCTGTCAGCCCCACCCTGGGTTGTCGCCCTGTGGGGCCTCAGCCAGCAGGGAGGAAGAAGAGGGCACATGATGACCCAAGGTCTAGGGCTGAAAGTGGCTTCCATCCCTGCAATGACATTCTGGTGGCTGGGACTTAGTCCCAGGGCCACTCCTGGGAGGGAGGGAGGCGGGGGCAGGTCTAGCCGAGTGGCCCTGTGGCCTGGAGGAGGAGGGGCCCAGGGTTGGGAGGACAGCCCCCTGATCAGAAACACCTCCTTTCTCCCCATAAGGTGACTCTGGCTTTTGGACAATCTGGTTTCCAGGTTTTGTGTCATGGAGTGGAAAAGAGAGGAAAAGGGACAGAAATGCAGCGGGAAGAGGATTTTAAGGGTATTAGAGAGCCACAAGTCACAGCTGGAATTATTTTTAAATTACTTTTGCTTAATGGTCTGTGTCTTATTAAGTGCTCTGGCCTCGAGGTGCAGGGACTGGGCCCCCAGGGGTCCCCGGAAATGTGGGTTACACGTGCCCAGTGCACTTGTAATCTCCCAGGCCCTGTGCTGAGACTGAGGCCACAGGACACGCTCTCTGCCCTCCAGGAATCCACAGTCCGGTGGGGAAGACAGATGCGGGATTAGAGGCAAGTCCAAGCTGCTGAAAAGACGCTGAGGGAATTAACTGGGTGGGGGAGGGGTGGGCAAGAAAGGACTTAAAAGGGACATCATGTGTAGGTTTACCTCTGCCTGTGGGAAACACTCCATTGTCTAACACATTCGGCTCAAGAAATGGAAAGCAAAAGGAAAAAGATGAAGTAAAGATTGCAGAAACTCAGGTCGTGGCCCTGCTGTTGTGCATCCTAGGGCAAGTCCCTGTCCCTCTCTAATCACCTTTGTTCCATGCCCTGTGCTGGGCCACCGTTGGCATGGTCTGCACTCTCGGAGGAAGTACTGAAAGGCTCAGTCGCCGACGGGCAAAATACAGGAAGGTGACCCCTTCTCCAGGCTGACGCGGGCCCCACGCTCAGACACACTGGGTGGAGACGGGTAGATTTCAGTCATAGTTCCCCCATGGCTTCCCACCCTTGTTCAGTGCACAGCCCACACAGCTGTGTGTAGGCAGCAGCTTTGCAGATCAGCTCCCGAAATGCTGTGTGATCCCAAGGGGGTAACTGCTGTGGAGTTCCCCAGAACCCCAATAATCCCTGGAACACCCTTCTCACCAGCAGGTTTCCTTTTTCCTGGGCTCTGCAACAGGTGTGAGGCTTACGTGGGGCAAGCCAGGCACCTAGGGCACATGGTTAAGGAGACACTCATGGTCGGGGTGACCACTGACAATGGGTGCCTCCTTAAATTTTGCACCCAGGGCACCTCACCTGCCTCACTTTAGTCTTAGCCCGGTTCTATTGGATTTCCACAGATCTGGGCGGGGGTGGTGGTGGTAGCGTTTCAAAGGAAGGTGCTGGCAAACCACCTCAGATCTGCTGAGGGAGGCTTCTCTCAGCAGCAGGGAGCAATGGAGGGGACTGCTCCCAGAAGAGGAGGCACAGGGCAGGTGGACCATGGTCCAGGTAATGGGGTGGGGTGCCAGGAGAGGCTCTGTACCCTAGAACCTCAACTTTAGCTAGAACAGTAGGGGGAGATGGGGAGGGCCAAGTAACCAGGCCCCTTGCTTGTGATTTAAGAGGTCTGAGAGGAGGACGATGCTTCTGGGCCCTGAGGAGGAAGCCTCCAAGGGTGGCCTCCACTCAGCTGTCCGCCTTCAGAACCTCCAGGGCCCACCCCAGGGTGGCTCTGGAAGCAGCGAACTTGACACCTGATGCTCTGTGAGTTCCAGACTCAGGCCATCTCGAGTCAGTTTGGACATGTCCAGGCCACGGTCCCCTCCAGCAGAGGAAGCCAGGACAAAGTCAGCCTCGCCATCCGGACCTGGGGAAAACCTCTGACTGCCTCTCGAACTTCCCAAACATCCAAACCCACTTTCCCTTCTGCCTGGGCTGATAGCTGCTCAGTGTTTTTAGAAAAATCAACTCATCGTCACTTAAATAATTTATCTTCAAAGGAAACTACGTAAACGGGAAACTTGCAGGATGGCCATAAATAGAAGCTTTGCAATCGCACGAGGACAATGTTAATCGAGTCGTGTTCTGAAATTCTGGCTGGGTTCTGGTGCCCCGAGTGTTCTGAATTCGAGGGCCAGTCTTTGTGTTCAAAGGGAGGTTAGCAAAGGTCAAAAACATCAGAAAGAAGGATGGTATCCACCTGAGAATCCCCTTTCGTGTCAGGAATGGAACCATATTCTCCCACTGTGAGTCTGAGTCCTTTAATGTGGCATTCGTGCCCGTCTCCCCCATTTCACAAATGTGTCCCCTCCTTATAAAAAACGGCTCCCAGGGGGTCCCGAACATAGGACAAGAGCTACCTTTCAGAGTTGGGGTAGGAGTTGTTAGGGCCTCTAGTTCTGGGAGTGGGCTGGGCCCTGAGCTACACCCCAGCCTCAGCCTCGTTACTCCTGTCTCAAGCGAGTCTTGCACAGGCTGGTCTTGATACCCTTTGACCTCCGTCATGTAGGAGCGGATACAATAGTAGGTGCTCAATAAATGCTCAATAAAGGCATGAATGCAGAGCTCTTGGAAGAGGGATGGGTCAGACCTCAGGAGCATCTGGGGGCCTGGCTATGGTGGTGGCTCCCAGAGGGGCTGGTTTGTCTCAGGGTCCAGCCTCAGCCCTGACAGGGGGAACCCCAGTTCTGTGGGCCTGGAGTGAGAGGGTTGGGGCAGACATGGTCCCAGAGAGAGGCCCCTAGGAGGGATGGGTGTGTGCACAAGGGAAGCTTGTGGGTTTGGCGCTACAGTTTTGTGGTGACAACTGTTTCCCACGACTAAAGCGGTGATAAAAACAGGAAGTATCAAGCAGCGGAGACCTTCCTCGATCCTACCAGCCCTCTGTCTCCTCCACATCCTCACCCTCCAGGCTAGTAACCTGTCTGGTGTGAGGCGTTCTGAGAAGTCCCAAGAATCTCTGAGCATTTGACCCGCCCTGCTGCCCGTCATCTCAGGCACCACCACCACAGTGGGGCACGGGCTCTGCTGGGGGGCACCGGCTCTGCTGGGGGGCGCCTGGCTTTCTGGTTCAGTTCTGCCATCCTCTCACTGAGTGACATTGGGCAAATCTCCAACACCCCCCACCCCTCGCCCCAGCCCTGAACCTGGATTTCCTCATTACTGAATGGAAGGGGCTGGATGTCTCACAGCCAACCCAACGGCTCTTCCTTCCCAGGCATCCTGCAGGATCCTGGGGGCAGCAGGAGAAGCGACTGGGGAGACTGGAGAGGAGAGGTCGTCCCTGTGGTAGGAACAGACATGAGCCCAGTTCCCTGCAGACTCCAGATCCAGGGCACACGCACCCATACTCACACACACTCCCACACAGACACACGCACACGCGCGCGCGTGCGCACACGCGCACACACACACACACACGCACACACACAGCATGGGCACAGCTCCATCAGTGAAAGTGAGAGAAAGCCCAGGTCATACAGCTGACAGTGCCAGCCGGGATCAGGGGCCACAGAGAAGGACGAAAGAGTCTGACCCCGCCATGCCCTTGGAGGGCCCCTGGGCCAGGGAGACAGACCAGCTTACAGGAACAACAACGCAGAGAAAGGCATTATAACAGGGACTGGTGGTTTTGGGGTGGAAGAGAACAACTCTGCAGGGGCTGGTGGGGGGGGGACTTGACCATTGTTTACCCCTTGTTTATGTATTATTTATCATCATTATTATTTATTTTAATTTTTTATAATATTGAGATAGAATTCATAGTCCATAAACTTCACCATTTTAAAGTATGCAATTCAGTAGGTTTTTAGCGTGGTCAGAATGTTGTGCAACGGCCCCACTAATTCCAGAACATTTCCGTCACCCCAGAATGAAACACGGTACCTCTCAGTAGTTGCTCTTGGTTCTTTCCTCCCCGCTGCCCCTGGCAACTGCCCATCTATGTTCTGTCTCTCTGGATTTACCTATTCCGGACAGTTCATGTAAGAGGAACCCTGGCGCCTGAGACCTTTTATGACTGGCTTTTTCCCTTGGCATTAAGTGTTTTTCAGGTTCATCCATGATCACGTATCAGTACTTCACTCGTTTTCACGGCTGACTAGAGCCCCATCGTATGGCCACACCACGAGTTGTTTAGCCATTCATCCCCTGATGGACGTTCAGGTGGTTTCCACTTTTTGGCTATTATAACCCATCATGTATCAAGTTCTTTCTCCCAGGCACCGTTTCAAGAGTTCCTCAGCATCGTCCCACGTAGCCCCTCGCTCCAGTCCTTTGAGAGGGGTACCCTCCTGTTCCCCTTTACGCAGACAGGGAAGGAGACGGGTGCCAGGATGTGCCTCAGTGCGGCGTTGTGTGCACTGGGACTCGGTGAGGACGCCACTCCCCTCCAGGCCACAGCACTTTATTGTGAAAGCGAGACCCTCCAGGGCCCCATCGAGTTGACTGAGTGGATTGAGTCGGGTGCTGCTCCTCCGGCCTGTGTGTTTGAGTGCTGGCCTGGAGCAGAGCTCCCACCAAGCCACAAAGGACACGGGCAGTGCCTGGGAAAGCAGCCTTTGCTGTTGGAAGCCACTGAGACTGGGGCTCGTCTGTTACTGCCGCAGTGCCCAGACTTCCCTTACCGACCTGGTGCTTCCGTGGGCTGGGACCCCGGCCGCCTCTGTGCACGGAAGCAATGTCCAGGCTTGCAGAGGCGCACACCACAGAGCTTGAGGTCAGGCTGAGGACAGGCAGTGTGGCTTGAATTTCCAAAGGCTTGGCGAGTACATTTTGGGAGCTGATTTTCACGAAGGTTCTGTCACACAGTGGCCAAAACTTCACCCAGATGAGGTTCTCGGTTGTGGATCAGGCTCCCCCTTGAGGTTATTCCCAGATGCCCTTTTGTGCTCCTTGAGAACAGCCACTCACCTTGGCAGATAATCAGAGCCAAAATAAGTACTGATAGAGAATCTGTCAGATACAGCATCAAGCACTTTTCATATTTGTATATATGTTAACCTCCTAGTCACCCTCTGGGACAGCTACCGTTATCACACCCAATTTCCAGAGCAGGAAAGTGAGATTCAGTGAAGTAAAGAGACTTGCCCAAGGTCCCCAAACAAATAGGTGGGAAAGGTAGAGTTTGAACCTAGGTCTGCCTACTTCTAGAGCTCACGTTCAACTCACTTTCTTTTGACCATGAAGGTCCTCTTGCTGACCTATGAGCAACTCGGCACCTACCAGTGTCTTATGCTGGAATTGACCATCAGGTCTTCCAGGGAAGTGACACCATAGCATATAGACTGAGCCCACAGTTAAAGGTCAAGAGTCTCGGGTTCAAGTTTCAGATCCAGCTTTAGCTTATTCCATAGCTTAGGGCAAATTCCTCCCCCTCCCTGGGCCTCAGTGCTCACATCCATGAAATGGGACATTTTGACTAGATCAGCGGTTCCCGTGTTAGCTGGACATCCAAAGCTGCTTAAAAATACTGATTGATGGGCCCTTCCCCAGATCTGCATTATCAGGTCTGGGAATCCCAAATCTATAAGCGATTCACACCCCAAGCAAGGCCTGGGAACCCTGCTACTAGGGACCTTCCCTAGCTCAGCATGTGAGTTTATGGAAGCAGAAGAAACCAACCCAGTAATCACACTGGACAGTCTGAGTCAAAGACCAAAGACAACATTTTCTGGACAGTGTGTTGTGGAAGAATCTAGAAGGAAGTCAGTTGGACTGTGGATGTTGGGGTGGGAGGAAGGTAGAAGCAGAAGCTGGCGTTAGTCCGTTTTCATGGTTTCATTTTCTCTGCGGAAGAAAATCACATTTCCAGTGAAATGACCTTTCCTGGCCTCCTTGCCGTTAGGAGGGGTGGTCCTGGCCAACGGAGGAGGCAGAAGTGATGAGTGTCAGCTCCAGGCCTGGCCCTAGAACTCATGCATGCTCCCGTCCTATTCTGTGGTGAACTTGGACATGAAGCTGGGCTCGAGGGGGATGAGAAGTGCCCCCAGCCCACCACCGCATGCCGTGGATGGCTGGATGAGGCCGCAATGAACTCAGACTATGTTGAAGGATAGAGATGATGGGGCTGCTTGTTGTAGCAGCTGGTGGTACTCAGCCTACTATAGCCTGGAGGAGGAAGCGGGACCAGAGCAGGCTCTGAGAAGGCAAGTAAGGTTTGGACACACGGACATTCCAGAGGGAAGGAACAGAGGGAAGTTCCAGAAGCAAGCAGGTGGGAGCTAGAACAGGGTGATGGGTCTGCAGGCTAGAGAGAGATTTGGTGTGATTGGTGCCGAGGGCCACACTGGTGTGCTGGAGTCAGCGCACACCCACGCTGGAGAGCCAGCCCTTAGCAACCTTTCCCAGCTCTGCGCTCAGTGACAGCCCTCACTTTGGTAGCATGAAATTGGTCATGGTGGGAGTATTTACACCATGGCAACCAGCAAACGCTATAAGCCAGGGCTTTTTTTCTCCTATGGTTATACAGGTATCAGTGTGCTCCTGGTTGCAACCCACATGCAAATGGGTCCTGCCCATCTGAGAGGCAGTGGAAGGACCAGAGCCCCTGCCGCCGGGTCTAATTCTTGCCCTGCTGAGCTGAGTGGCCTGGGACAAGTGAATGTCACCTTTGAGTCTCAGATTGCTCATCTGCAGAATGGGACTACTAACCATATGCCCTTCACAAGGCTGCTTGTGGACAATGAATGAGATCATGTATGTGGAGCCCTGCCCGCTCTCAGGACCACCATTCCCATGCACAGGAGAGCCTCCTAGAAGTACCTGCAGCTCTCTGGAAGCTTCCTCTGGCCGGAGGGCATGTTCACCAAGCCAGGGCCAGTTTGCCAACATACAGCAGGCTGGGAGTGCTGGGATCTTGATGTCTTTGGAAACAGTCCTCAGCCAAGGGTGGGTGGGAGCTGGTGGGCAAAGAGCCCAGCCCTCTCACCTCTTCATTAGGACAGATCAGAGGCCCACTCTGTCTCCTGGAAGTCTCCAGAGGGGCTGAGTCTCCCCTGTCCCCACTGCAGCCTGTTCACTAGGCTAGCCTGATGTGGATTCTTTCTTCCCTGCCTCAGTTTCCTTCTTCCTTACTGGTGCTCCTTGGGATCACTGCGCAAAGGAACTTCTCCCCATCCTTATCTCAGGGTCTGCTGTTGGGGGAGCCCAACCCAGAGAGCAGCCAAGATGATCAATAACCAGAATCACCTCTTTTTGTGCAAGGTGAGTCCTTGCACACAGTGAGATCCCATCTGAAGCTGGCTTGTCCTTACAGAAACCCGACAAGGCAAACAAGGGATTATCCAGTCATTTTGCAGATGGAGACACGGAGGCTCAGAGAAGAGCAGTGATTTGCTCAAGGTCGTACCACCATCAAGGAGAAGTGCTAAAACGAGGGTGTCCATGTTCCAAGTTTCTAGCTTTGAGTTGCTCTGGGCTCTTGGAGGGCCCTGAGCTGGCTGGGAGGGTGGTCTCTACCCCTCCGACTCCTCTCCCCTGGTGGGTGAGGCTGCCTTTGGTCCCTACATGGGCCTGGGACTGTGAAGGGCAAATGGGCTGGTGGGAAGAATGGCTGGTTATTAAACCCATCTATCACTCTGCAGGTCTGACCTCATTCTGTCCTGGGAAAGCTAGTTCTGCCCGGGACGGCTGTGAGGGTAGGGTGGGGTGGGATGCTGACCCAGCAGGAAAGGGTAGGTGGGGGCCTACAAGGCCAGACTGGCTAGGGTGGGATGAGGTCAGAGACAGCTCCTGGCTCTCTGTGTCCAGACAGTGTGAGGGCAGCCAGGGGCCCAGGGATAGGCAGAACCATTGTAATGCAGCACCTCCCTGGGGCAATGGCCTAAAGAGGGGGCCCTCTTGGGTGTCCCTGCCTCTAATTAACTCCCCATCACTGCCTGAGCTCTCCAGACCCAGGATCCCAAACCCAAGAAGATAGGGTTCAAGGGCAATATAGTGGCCATGACATAAACTTGGCTGTGCCCATGGAGGCCCACCACTTCACTATCTAGTGAGCACCAGCTGCGTGCAACACATGACCTGTTTCATCCTCAGGCCACGTGGGGGAGGGTTAGGGTTGAGTCATGGAGCCTGAGGGACCAGGGTCAGAATGCAGGTCCCACCCTGTAGGCGTCTGTGCACCTCCTTCCCTGGCTAACCTTAGCCCCCACGTGGGTGAAGTGTGGTTAATAATAACCCCCATATCGTGGGAGGAACGTGGTGAGGATTCGATGGTAGATCCTGTGTGACTTGCTCAACTCAGAGCCGGGCACACGGGACACCTCGTAAGTGACAGCAACAGCGATGGCGTTAGCACCTGGGCTGCACAGGGTGCTGTCCTGAGCACTTTCCATGGTTGTCTTCAACTTCGCAGCCACACTGAGGGGGAGGGACTATCGTTAAGCCTCCTCTCACAGGTCAGAAAGCCAGAGCTTGAAGGGGTGAAGTGACTGGCCCAAGGTCACACTGCTGCCGGGTGACAGAGGTGGGACTTGAATCCAAGTCTCTGTGCCTTGAGGGTCCGACTAGCAAAACCCCCACCCCGCTTCGTACCCCCCACTCCCAGTAAGTGAAGCTAACAACGCACTGGCTCATCTCTTCGGTCCTTTAAGACATGCTGCTGTGCGAAGCTTTGCCGGAGGCTCACAGAGGTCAAGGCACCAGCCCTGGGCTGCAGACAAGATGGGACCAGAGCTGGGACTGCCACCAGGGCCTCTGGCTCTCTGGCCAGGCCTCATGTGGAGCCCTGGATGTCATCCGCAGCTCTGCTCTGGCCTCGCAAGGCAGGGTGTCTTATCCGCAGGCCCTGCCCCCACCTCGCCCGCTCCTGTAGAAAGGAGGGAGCCCCCGCCAGATCCTCAGGCCACTGAAGTGTGGGATTGAGGCCCCATTCTTTTTTCTTCCACTGGAAGGTAATTTGCCTGGAACACGTTGAGCACTTAAAATATTTGGTCACATTGCCACCATCTAGGTTACCATGGTGACCTCACTTTGAATTTGCTTCCTAGGGGGAGTGCGGAATAATTAATACAGCACTTAGCACTGCTGCCCACAGAGAGTGTGGGGGGCATCCCAGACTTGCCCTGGGACTGACTTCCCCAGGGGAAGAGCCTTCCCCTCTAAGCAGGGTCCGGAGGTTCCCCAAAGAGGCATGGAGGGGAGAGGGCACCCCAACCCTGTCCACCCTTTCAGTGGCCCTGGCAGCCAGGTCATGGGAGCTGGAGTAGATTGGAGAGCCTCCTTTTACCAACGGGGGACTTGAAGCTCACAAGAGTAAGTGACTCACTCGTTCAAGGCCACAGGACAGGGTCCAGGCAGTCTTAGCATCAGGCCGGAAGGCTGGTTTCCTAAGCTGCAGGACAGGCTCTCAGGGAAGCCCAGCCCTGAATCTCTTCCCTTCCTAAGTGCACTTGAGGTGTGTGAGAGGGTGAAACATTGCCCTCTCTGGACGCCAAGAAGGGGCCGATGGCCTGTGCTCAGTCATCGCCCGTTCAGACCTGAGTGGATTATGAGATGGGGCAGGGAGTCAGGACCCAGGCTTGGGGGGGAGCCTGGAGGAGCAAGCAGATGGACTATGATGGGAGGGGAGTCTGGGAGGGAGCTCCGGGCAGTGAGGGCTTGGCCATTTCTGGAGAAGGACCCCAAGCGGGGGAAGGGCAATGCGGAGGCCATTCGGCCTCTGTGCTCTTCTCCATCCTCTCCTCCCCTTCATTTCTTGGTCTCTGCTCACTCCAGCCCCTGATGAGAAGTGGAAAGACATAGAGGAGGGGCACCTGGGTGACTCAGTAGGTTAAAGCCACTGCCTTCAGCTCAGGTCATGACCTCAGGGTCTTGGGATCCAGCCCCACATTGGGCTCCCTGCTCAGCAGGGAGCCTGCTTCCCGCCCTCCCCCCCCCCCCCCCGCCTCTCTGCCCACTTGTGATCTCTCTCTGTCAAATAAATAAATAAAATCTTAAAAAAAGACAGACAGACAGACAGACATAGAGTAGAAAGAATAAGAAGTCTCTTGAATCCAGATTCCATCCCATTTCTCTGATGAGGAAATTGAGGCTCAGAGAGGCCTTAGAGAGGTCCACAGACCCACAAGCAGCACGGGGTCAGCAGGAATTTGAGCGCACCTCAGTCTGTAGCATCTGAACTCCTAACCGTTACCCTTGGGCTGGATTCTTTCTCTGTTCCCATATTCCCCCTTGGGGGCAGGGCTGAGGGCTTGGGGAGGTGTTAGCACGAGAATGGAAGGGAATGTGGGTGGGCTTGAGGCTGCCCAGGGCTGATGAAAAGCAGGACACAGGGAGGAGGAGCAGGTGGATTTCTTTGCTGGGAAACTGGAGCAGGCACAGCTCAGGCAAAAACCTGGGAGGTTAGGAGCTTCAGCTCTGGAGGTTGGGTTATAGCAACAGGAAAAGGAGAAGAGGAGAGTAGGGAATGGCTTTGATATCTCCAGCCAGGGCCAAAAAATGAGCTTGCAGTGTTTTGCTCATCGTAAACAAACCTGGGACTTTAGTATGCTGCCACCAGGTGGCGGTGTAACTTGGCTGCTCACAACATTAACGTCCATTAAAATAAAAATTTCAGTCATTTTCCAAAAAAGATAAAAGTCTAAAGAATTAGATTTATACATTTTGTCATATAATTTTTAAAAATGAAGATATTTTATGAGAAAAACATCTGAATGTAAGTCGGTTCTTTCTTCCTTGACCTTTAATTTTTATCTTTCTACCTAACTCTAAACCTTCTGCCTGACGTGGGTCAACAACCAGAGCCCATCGCTAATGTTTTTATGCCAACTCAACATACTGGAAAGATCAGAGGAAGTGGACTCAGCATCATCCCTCACTTCAATTAGCCCAACTCCGGAGGTAGCTGCTTACCAAACCCCAGTTCACCCCACATCTGTACAGCAGACTTTCCATACACCATGGCTCTCCTCCCACTGGGTTTTAACTCTTGACTCCCTGCCACATCAGAAGGTGAATTCCTCCAGGCAGAGTCCGTGGCCCATGCATCTCTGTACTTGCGCCAGATCTTAACCGTAATACCTGGAACATGGATAATGACCAGCAGTTGGTTGAATGAATAAATGAATTCCCATTTCACAGATGAGGAAACTGAAGCCCCAGAGGGGAAATGATGATGATGATGATGATAACTGATATCTGTTATGTATCTACTATGCCAGATATGTGTTAATTCATTTAGTTTCCACAATAATTCTAGGAGGTAGATACCAGTATTACACTTATACACGTTAGCGAACTGGAGCTTAGAGACATTAGGCTTGGGGAGATAGAGCAGACGTCATCCATCCATCCACCCATTTATTTAGGAAAATTTTGCTGCAGCTAGATGCGAGATGTCTATGGGATCCCTGGTCCATGCTAGGCCATGTGGTCAGCGAACACCAGAAAAGCACTGCCCTATGTCCCCTCTTTACCCTGGCCAGCCCTTACATGAGGCTCTTCACCCAATGCCTGGTGTACAACCTGTGGGACTCCCACCGAAATTGGCTCCTGCCATCTTGAACTTCACGTCCTCATACCCAGTGGCAGGTTAGGTGAGAGAGAGAGAGGAAGCGCTCTTTTGCAGAAGATGGGTAATGTTTCTTCGCCTACCTTTGGCCCTGGTTGGGTTGAGCTTTCATCCCTGAACCAATCAGGGAGGACTAAAGGATGTCATTTTAGATGACTCTGCCCCCCCGGAAGTGGGCAGGTGTTAATTCCAGGCCTGGGTGCTGTGAAGAGGGTGAGAGAGGCAAACTCCCTAAACAAATGGCAGGGTCCGGGTGGGAGAAGGCAGGTAGATGCCGGGAGGTGGCCACACCTGCCACTCGCTCCTGCTGCTGGAAGCTGAGAACTTGCAGACAGATCCCCGCCTCCCTCCGACCCCTCCAAGTCAGGGAAAGCAGCCTCCCCGGCCTGCTCCTCCGTTGGCTGTGGGTGCTCGAGCTCAAACCGGGCGTCAGTGTGCTCACCTGCTCAGAGCTGTGGGGAAGGTCCAGTGGAGGCAAGGCCCAGGAAGGCACCCTGCCCTCTAGACCCATCCTTGCACGTGCTTGGTGTTCTGAGAGGGCTGAGTCACAGCCCCTCTGCGAATCTGTGCACAAGTCCCTCCCTCTCACTGCAGGAGGGGTGCTCAGGGAGCCTGGGAAATTGGGGGCCAAACATTTCTCCACTTCCTGCCTGTGTGATCCTGCCTCCCTGAGCCTCAGGGCTTTCCTCAAGCCTTTCCTCGCCCATGAGGACTGGATACCACCAGCATCCCCAGATTGTTGTGGGAATAAATAAGCAGATATGGACGTGGGGCCTGGCTCAAGGGAGTCTCTCAGAGAGATTTTCTCTACTTGTTGGGAGGATGTGCAGAGTCAGGATGGAAGAACATCAGGAGGCTCCCAGTCAGATTCTAGTGCTCATTCTTTGGATGACCAGCAAACATTTATTGAGCACCTACTATGTGCCAAGCATGATACGGAGCCCGAGGGATACAGCAGTAAACAAAGCAGACAAAACCCCCTGCCTTCCTGGAACTGGCATTTCTGTCCAAGGGACGAACCACAAAATCAGTTTAAAAATTTAAATATGTTAGATAACAATAAATACTGAGAAGAATAAAGCAGAGAAGACAGACTATTGGTTAGCTGATCAGGGAAGGGCTCTTAGAAGGTCATATTTGAGTAAAGATCAGAAGTAGGTAAGAAAATAAGTCTAGAACATTCTAGAAAGAAAAAAAAATGGAACCGTCGCAGGCAAGAGGAGTCCAAAGAGACATAACGACTAAATGTAATGTGATATGCTAGATGGGATCCTGAAACAGAAAAGGGACATTGGGTAAAAACTAAGGAAATCTGAAGTAGGTACAGACTTGGTTAATAATAATGTATCAATACTGGCTCATTGTTTGTAACTTGTGTACTGTATTTTTTTAAAAATATTTTATTAATTTGACAGAGAGAAATCACAACTAGGCAGAGAGGCAGACAGAGAGAGAGGAGGAAGCAGGCTCCTTGCGGAGCAGAGAGCCCGATGCGGGGTTCGATCCAGGACCCTGGGATCATGACCTGAGCCGAAGGCAGAGGCTTTAACCCACTGAGCCACCCAGGCGCCCCCTCGTGTACTGTATTAATGTAAGATGTTAATGAGAGGGAAACTACATGGGGGGTATACAAGAACTTCTGTACTATGAGTTTTTCTGTACTTCTAAAACTATCCCAAAATAAAACGTTGGTCAAAAAGGGGGGCAGCATGGGACGCCTGGGTGGCTCAGTGGGTTAAGCCTCTGCCTTCAGCTCAGGTCATGCTCTCAGGGGCCTGGGATCGAGTCCCGCATCAGGCTCTCTGCTCAGCAGGGAGCCTGCTTCCCCCTCTCTCTGCCTGCCTCTCTGCCTACTTGTGATCTGTCAAATAAATAAATAAAAATCTTTAAAAAGGAGGGCAGCAAGTGCAAAGGTCCTGAGGCAGGAGTGTGCCTGGTGGGATTAGCAAGGAGGCATTGCTTAAGGGAGAGTGGAGGGTAAGGAGGTCAGACAGTTAGGTGGGGGATGAGTTGTGTGCAGGCTGGTGGGACATTCGAAGGACTCTATCCTTTGCTCCGAGGTAGCCATAGAACCACCAGTGGGTTCTGACATCTTTGGACTTGTGTTCCAACAGCATCCTTCCAGCTGCTCTGTTCAAAGTGGACCGTGCAGGGCAGACGTTGAAGCAGAAAGACCAGTGAGGTGGTTCCTGCAGAAGTCCAGGTTGGAAAGGATGGTGGGTGGAGGAGGGGAGAATGGGTTGGGTCCTGGAAATATTTTGTAGGAGGTAGAACTGACTGGATGTCAGATGCGGGGTGTGAGAGAAAGAGAGGCGTCAAGGGGGATCCCAGAACAGCCTGAGCCACTGGAAGGATGGAGGGAGACAGATTTGGGTCAAGTTAGGAGCTCAGTTTAAACAGACTGAGTCAGAGGTGCCGTGAGACATCCCAGAGATGTCAACAGGCATCTGGAAATACAAGTCTGGAGCTGCGGAGGGAGGTCTAAATGGCAGATTATGAATGTGGGAGTCGTCAGCAAGGAAACAGAAGGGAAAGCTCTGGAAGCCAGGGTGGGGAGATCCCCTGGGGCGAGGCAGGGTGAATGCTGGCACCGCACATGCGCACACAGTCACTTAACACACATGGCTGCTGTCATCCTTGCAGCCACCTCCCCAACCCACTTCTTGAGTGTTCCTCCTGCATCAGTCCTAGCGAGGCGACTGGCAGGGGCGGGCCCACCACACTCCTCCAGCAACCTGGGAGCCTGCGAGCCTTTGTCATCACCCCCTTTGACAGACAAGGAGAGTGAGGCACAGAGAGTTTAGGGGACATGGCCCCCCACTTTCCAGCAGAAAGCATCTGGAGGTGTTGGGGGTCACATCGAACCCCTCAGTTCTCATAAAGAATTCAGTTGATTCAAAGTCAGGGCTGGTCAGTGGGCAGAGCAGCCTTACCCACAGGGCCTCTCCAAAGAGGGCTGCCCGCACCCGCTGTGCCAGCCTGCGCGGTGCCTGAAATGCCCCTGCGGGACCCGGTCCTGCAGTGTTTGAGACATCTGTGGCTTCCCGTGGCGGCAGCTGGAGGGACACGCTGTCCGCAGAGGGAGCGGGTTAGGTTGCTGGTGGTACCCGGGGCCCAGATATCCAGAGGCCCAGAAGCCGCTACGTGCGTTCCCGAAGCCAGCTCTGGTGTTGCAGAAAGGCTGCCCGGGTGCCTGGAGGGGTTGATCTCTCCTGCTTTTCGGCTCCCCGCCGGAACTCCTCTGGGCAGCGGCATTCTGAGCTAACACAATACTGGGAGTAACGAATTAATACAAGTGATTACTTTTGCTCGGGACGGGGGACCCTTCACACAAGGAGCTCACAGGAGAGGAAGGCATCAAAGGGGCCAGGGCAGAAGGCAGGCTAGGACTCGCTGCCTCGGGCTTTGGCTCGAGCCCCGCAGCTCGCTTGGTATCTCCTTGGTAACAACCTGTTTGTGGTGCAGCCTGCGGTGGTCACAAGCTCCGTCTCCACGGGGAGATGAGGGCCCAGCAGCCCGTCCTTCCCCAGGCTCTTGCTCTCCATCCCAGGGCTCGGCCCCAGGGGAGGGCCTAGAACCCAAGCTTGGACTCTTGCTCTGGATTGGTCGGCAGCTGCTCTGGTCACAGCCTCCAAATCTCAGGGTTTGGTTCGTTTGTTTCAAGATTTATTTGAAAGAAAGAGAGCACCAGCATGAGCAAGAGGAGGGGCAAAGGGAGAGGGAGGGACTCTCAAGCGGACACTCCACAAAGGATGAAGCCTGATAAGGGGCTCGATCCCCGGACCCCAAGATCATGGCCTGAGCCGAAATCAAGCGTCAGCCGCTTAACTGACCGAGCCACTCACGTACCCCTGTTTTTGTTTTGTTTTATTTCGTTTTTGGCTCGTAGGCATGAAGGTTGGCTTTGACCCTGCTCACCTCTCAGCCAGGCATGGCTCGTGTCTGGGAAGTACTGTTCTCCTGGCAGAGAGAACGAGAGGCTAACCTGAACCACTCAGGGGCATTTAAAACTTCTGCTCAGATTGGGCCCTTGTGATGTCCTCACATTCCATGAGTCAATTCTGACACCCGGGAGGGTGGATGGATCATCCTCTCAGTGGGGACGGAGTGGATCACTGGGAACAATGATACAAGTCTACTGCGGTCTCCTGACTCTTGCTCCAGAGAGCCTGGGTCATGGACTCGTTCACCCCAGGGCCAGGGCCCCGGCCCGCTGAGCAGCTTCTGCCTCCGAGGGCCCAAGCTGGCAGACGGCTCTCTTTCCCAGCTGCCTTCTCAGCTTCCAGACAACCCCGTATGTGCTCGCTTCCCTTTCCACTCAGTTCCCTCTCGGATTTACACCGGCCACAATCTGTTCGTATGACTTGCAATATAAAATACCTCAGATAAGAAGAGAACACATAATAACAAACTTGAAATGATGCTAGCAGAATTTCTTTTTGGAAACCCGAGGGCCAACAATTTAAGTTGATAAATTCAGTGAGATCAATGTGGTTGGTGAGGGGAATCAGGACAAGAGCCTGCAGGGAAGCCCAGGGGTCACGACGGTGAAGAGAGCTGACAAGGGTCTCCACAGGGAAGGTGGGAAGACAGACCCCCCCCTTCCCTCACCTCTCAATCTGGCCAACCCGATGCCTTAAGTCCTGGGCCACAGGTGGTCTGTGAGGCCCTAGATCCCAGCCAGAATGGAAGCTTCCTCTTATTACCCTCCAATTCCTAGTCTCTTAACCTTGGCTGTGTTAGACATCTCTTGGGAGTTAAACAACAACAACCACAACGACAAAGCTGTTGCTCCCCAGCCCTGTTAATTCAGGCTCCTTGCGGGCCAGGCCTGGAGATGGGCATTTTTAAAGAGCTCGACAAGTGACTGTAATGAATAACCAGGGTTGAGACCTGAGGCCTGCTTCCCCCAACCTCCGCAGAGCATGGGGAGGGACACCAGCCCTAGGATTTCAGATCTACCAATATTTCATCAGAAAAGAAAAAAAAAAAAACACAAACAACTGATAGTACTCCCAATTTTTAAGTGTTAGCTCAAACCTCTTCAATTCTATGCAGGCCCAACCAAATGTATCTGAAAACCACTGCATAGGAACGTCTGGGCCATACTCTCTAAGTTTTAACATCTCTGGCCTGCTCCCATCTGCTCGGCCCTGGGGAAGGCCCGGAGTCTGAGAACACAGCAGCACTGACTAGGACTCGGGGCTGTGCTTGGGCTGGGTGTTAGGCCACAAGATCGGGCATCAGGTGAACTCCAGAGAGGACAGAGCCCTCACAGGTCATCATCGCTTGGTCCCAGCTGGACCCCCCTGAGCACGTGGCCTACTGGGTTCCAAGCCCCCTCTCCCCACGCAGACACCTGGGCAGAATCAACCAGGAGGAGAAGGGGACGTGTCCCATTTGGGGTTTCTCTTTACCTTAAGCTACTCACCCAAGATCCCCCTTGGGCTGTTGTTGGCTTCTTTGAATTGTTTTTTGGGTTTTTATTACCCTTAAAAATGTGTTTTTAAAACAAGTATTGCTTTTTATTATAGAAGTAATATTTATTATAGAAAATTCAGAATATAAAGCATAAAGAAGAAAATGAAAATCACCTATAGTCTTAACTGTCCCTTGGGTTCTGAGTATGGAACGATTTCAGGGTGTTCTGAAAGCAAGTCCCTCATGTGTGTGCTGAGGAGGGTCCCCTCTCAGGGGTACAGAGTTCCATTTCTCGAAAACTGGGAGATTCGACATCTTCAAAAGGCCTGTCCGTCAGAACTTTGATACCTGTCAGAGACTGATTTTGAGAGCTTACCTCGTTTTTTGGATCAACACTTCTCCTTCTTGATCCATAACAAAAAAGATTACAATTAGAAAGAAATCTTTAGGGGAGAGCCTCTGCAGTCCAGCGTGGCGGCCACTGGAGGACAGAGAAGACCCCTGGCTAAGGCCGCAGGTGCCCTCTGGTGGCAGCTGGAGGGGATGGCTTCAGGCAGGGCTGGGCCCCAGGGCAGTGGTTCCCAGAGTGGGGTCCCAGGATCCAGCCTCACTGGGGAACATGTAAGAAACACACTTTCCCAGGTGTCATCCTAGACTTCTTGAATCGGAACACTGGGGGTGGGACCTGGCAATTTGGGTTTTAACAAGCCTTTCCAGTGGTTCTCATGAACGCTGAAGTTTGAGAACCATTGTTCCAGGTGAGTACAGGCCTGGTCCCAGACAGCGTATTGCAACTGCATAGGACAACAGGGAGGCCAGACACATCTCATAAAGGTCACTGGCACGCTGACTGGCCTCCCTCTCAACCCAAAAGCACGCCCGGCGCTGCAGAGGCAGGAAAGAGGGGTTGGCTGGGCTGTCTCTAGGCGAAACAAACCCTTCTTGGGTTTCTCGGGTGGGGCTTAAAGGCCACAGCGCCTTGTGTGAAGCTAAGCCTGGGATTCTTAGGACAGAGGTCAGGGCTACACTGGCAGGGTGATTCCAGAGCCCTATGAAGCCCATCCTGAGGGGATGTAAGATTTGAACCTCGGGCAAAGGCAGGGGAGTGAAAAGTAAGCCCTCAGACAGGAGGAATAAGGCAGGAACAGAGTAAGCCCAAGGAAGGACAGAGGCAAGAAGAGAAGGGTGGCCTCTGTAGTCAGATGGAAGGAGATCTTCGAGACATTCATTTAACCTTCCTGGAGGAAATGCTTTACAATTCGATTACTGTCAAAATGAAAAATCCCCACACTGACTCAAGAGGCACTGGGGCCAACTCTTGGGGAAATCAGGTCTAAGGCTCCAGCTGGGTGATGGATGGATGGATGGACGGGCCCAGCAGGTTCCCTGCGGCGAGGTTTCCCTGTCAGGGAAGCGAGTGTTCTCCGTGCATCCAGCTGTTTAGGAAATCTCTGCACCTGGTGAAGTCAGGCAGGCGTTTGTAGAGAAAAATTTGACAAGAAAACAAAGTTTCGGCAGAAACCAGAGACAGGCAGATGGAAGATGTCATGAAAATATGCCACTTCAAATTTTCCTGTCTCTTTCGAGAAACAGTTCTGTGTACACTGTCATTCTAACAGTACTGCTCGAGAGGCGCTCTGTTAAGACACAGTCATTCAGATTACATGTCTCCCTCAGTAAAGGTTTCCTGAGCACCTAACTACATAGCAGTCACTGTCCTGGGTTCCAGGGTTCCAGCAAGTAAGTAAACAGACACCCCTGCTCTCACAAAGCTCACACGCCGATAGGGGAGGGGGATAATAAACAAAATCAGCAAAATGGGTAAAGGCTAGGGCTCTTTGTCTCCAGCTTGCCCTCATCTTCCAAATTCTTAGCTCTGATTTTGAAAAGCCCGAGTGTTGGCTTTTCCTGATCTAGAAGAGATCCTTCAGGTTGGGGAAGTCAGCTCAGGATGGACCTTCCAGCCCATAAACACTGCAAAGCAAGGGACTCCTCTGGGGATCTTGCTAAAATGCAGATTCAGATTGGGGGCGCTGCTGGGGAGAGCTCTCCAGGGAGTCAGGTTGTCAGGGAGGGAACTAGCCCCAGGAATAGGAATTCAGCCGGCTCCCTGCCCAGCCATGACTCCTTGTTACAATTCTGGACTTGCAGCTGGGAGGCCCTGGATAGTTTGCAGAACACTCTTCTGTGTCAGCTCCCCTAGTTCCCATAGCAACTCCTTCTAGGAGGTGGGGCAGCAAGGAACTACGCTCCTTAAAGGTGAGGGCACCACACCCACCCAGAGAGGTTAAGGGAGGTCACGGAGCTGGTAGCTACGGGAGCTGGTAGCTTCGAAGCTGGGAGCAGACTCCCATCCGTGTCTAGAGGGCTTGGCTAAGCCACCAGGCTTCGGAGCAGTCTGGAACCCTCAGAGCAAGGTGTCTCCGCGCAGGCCTATGAGGAAGCCAGCTCAGAGGGGTAGGCACTGGGAGAAACAAGGCCAGGCACTTAACCGGCTGGGCCTAGCCGTCACAGCCCAAGCCGCCTGACCACACTTTCCAAGATGGGCTTCACTGAATTGGCTTCTGGGTAGGCTTCGGTCTCCTGCTTGGCTCCCTCTAGTGTGATGTGAAGTGGCCAAGAAGCCATCGGACAGCAGCCTTGGGAACATTCGGCAGTCCTGGGTGGCTGGCGTTGCCCCCTGAACAGAGCCAGGCGAGCAAGGCGAGTTGTGATGGCTAGGAGAGGACTAGTCCCTTCCTTCAGGCCCGGAGCCAGGAGGAATTGTTTGTTTTCACTTTATAGGAAAGATTATCACTGAGAATGGACACACGACAGCTATTTCCTTGTCAAGCTGGGAGACTGTCAATAAAGAGAGGTTATTCAGCCGGTGAAAACACACCCAGCCTGCTCCTTCTGTAAACATTTAACCACACAGAATGGCAAACACGCCTTTATGGTAGGTCATCAATTACAGTGTACTAAGAAGTGGAACCCCTTCGCCATGGGCCTAGAACAACAGACAACAACTGGAGATTTTCTTGGGGGAAAAGAACGTGCCAGTGAGAATGCTGTAGGCAGACACGTCCCTCCATTCCTCCGGGGAAGGTGAAGACAAAATCCAAGCCAAGGTGCTTCCCTGGGGTGGGAGTGGGGGGCGGGGAGCCCTGCTCATGGCATTAAGTGTGGCGTGTCTGTAAGAGCTGAAGTGGCTGAGACTCAGGAAGGCTATCCAGCAACAGGGACGGAGGGTGAGGTGCCAAGAGCAGAATTTTCCAAAACCGGAGCCAAGATCAATTGTAACAATGGCCAAGAGAGGAAAGCAGGGACCAAGAGAGGCAGCTGGCTTCTCAGAAGATGAAAACAAAGCCTCCAGAAACAGAGAAGGATTTAGAAGTGGGTATCTCGGAGGTCAGTTCAGGATCCAGAGTAGATACGAAACCCAACAGGCTACTGGTCACCAAGTGGCCCCAAAGATTCTGGAAAATGGGAAGGAAATTTGCTCTCAAAAGATTTTCTTGCCAACTACCTTCCAACCCCACCCCTAACTTGCTTTTTCAGGAAAGGAGGGTTGTACCAGAAAACAAGTTAGCTGTGGTTCTAACCATATGTGAGGGAGAAAGAAATTCCAGGGGTGGGGGGTGGGAGGAGAGAAAGATGGAGGGAGGGAGGGGAGGAGAGGGAAACACGAGGGAGAGAGAATGAGAATGTACATGTCTTAATCTGGACTAGAACTAAAACCACCCTGAGACCGTGCATGGATTCTTCCCACATCCCGTTTCTGCCCCCACATGGGGCACTGCCCCGACAGGGCGCTGAGATGAGGAGAGGGCAAGAGTGACCACCAAGGGCCCAGTCAGAACAATCTACTTCGTTGTCCCTCCTGCGAAATTTAAAAAGGCAGAAAACTAGTTTTATCTGTAAGAAAATGTTTATTCTTTTGAACCCCACAGGAAAAAAAAAAAAAAAGAATGCAGCCAAGACCACGTGTTTAACGAAATAGTGTCCCAAAAGGCAGCAAAACGGGGGGAACCTCAACACAAAGTCAGGGACAATTTTCCATGTTTTTGCACAAAGATGAAAAAAAAAAAAAAAAACCTATGACAATTCTGAGGAACACTTCCATGGCGACAATTACACAAGATGATTCAAAAATGCAAAATGGCAGCAACATGCACACCTGGCTAAAGCTAGACGTTTTTTTTAACCCCAAAATAAGATCTGTGATTAAAAGGGTGATTCTTTTTAATACTTCTATTCTGCTGACTCGCTTGTCCTACTTAATCTGCTTTAAATATGACACATGCCAATTAACAGGAAATTTGAGAAGAACTATGTCCTTCCAGAATCCATGGCAAGGGAGCAAAACCCATCTATTTGGTTTCTTAAATTTTCCTCAATTTCCCAATACAATTTTGCTTTGCCCCTCCCTCTCCCAGCCCCTCCCCCCACCCCACCCTGGTTCTTAAACACTTCCAAAAGTTGCCAAAACACTTTTCTACAAGTGTCTAATATACACTTGAAACTGAGATCTTTGTGCAGAGTTTTGAGTTTAAAACTCTCAAAAAAAAAAAAAAAAAAAAGAACTCCTTGGCACAAGAGCTGAGGAATAGTCAAGTTTCTTTTAAATCATCAAACACAAGATGGTGAAGAGAGGAAAGCACAGTTAAATGAAATGAAATTTTTTAAAAAAACAACCCAAACCTAGAACGGCAGCTTTTTGTTCACTGTCCTTGCAGTCTCTGGCACACAAACACCGCCCGGCTCCCTGTCCCAAGGTGCTGGCCTCGAGACGAGTCCAGAACACCGTGGTGCTTTCTCTGAAAGGACACGGGCTGGAGCGGCGGTGGTCATGAGCCCCCGCTCCCCGCCAGTTTCCAGCAGGATCCGCAGTGAGCTCGACACAGAAGACAGATGATGAAAAAGGGGGCAAATAGTTTAAAATCGTCAAGTTTCCTCTTGAAATGTCTTTTCCCAAGGCACTGCTAGCAGTTTTCTAGGACTGAACACCCGAGGGGAATAGGAACGTTTCAGACACAACCCCGGGGACACGCTCATAGCTAGTCTCATCGCCTCACTCCCCTCGGCTTAAACGACACTCCCGGAATTTGTTTGGTCCTTGGAGGGGTAATCAGCTTTTGTTTTCTGTAATATCAAGAATCATCTTCTGGAATGCAGCTATAAAATCAAAGCCGTGTGAGGTTATTAACCCTTCCACTCTAGAAAGGAAACGTTTTCATTAGCATCCCATGTGAATCCAAAATGCAGGTTTTGCTTGCTTATTTAAGAACAAAACCAAAAGAAAGGATGGAGAAGCAAAAACCTTGCTTTTTTTTTTTCTTCTTCAAGAGGAAACTGTAAGAATACATAAAAGGCAAAATTGGCTATTTGAAATCCAAGAGTGCTTTTAATGTATTGGCCGAGAAAAATAAACTGCAAAGTTCTGTGAGGTCTTCTAAAAATTTACAAGAAAAACTGGTGGGCAGTTCTAATCAGACTCGGATGTTATCTTCCCCCCCTTTTTAAAAACGACAACATATACAGTCCCACAAAATACAATATAAACTTTTTTTTTTTTTTTTTTTTTTTTTTATCTTGACTGCTAGAGATGCTCCTTTGTGATGCCTTCTGGTAACCAAATGGTTGGGCAAAACCCACAGCTGGTCTTCATTTCTTCAGGGGCTGGTAAACAGAGGCATTGGGATCGAGTCCAGAGGGGCTGGTCTCCACAAATTTGGAAGAGTAGTGGGGGGAAACGGGGCTCAGGGGGCTGGTGGCGGCACTGTACGTTATGCTGGGCATGACGGCCATGACTTCAGCTATCTTCTGTTTAAGGTCCTTGATTTCCTGGTCTTTCTGAAGAATTTGTCCTGGAAGATCAAAGACCCACCATTAGTGAGAAGGGAGGGCGCCTAACACAGTGCCCTTGTCTCGGGCCTATCCCAAGTGCGGTTTGCTCCAACTCCGACGGTTTGTAAGGGTAGGAACTTTTCCTCTTAAGGGCCAAATAGTAAATATTTAAGGCAATGTGAGCCACAGACTGTCTTTGTCATTTTCTTTTCTTTCTTTCCTTCTTTTTTTTTTTTTAACCTGGAGAAATATAAAGAACATTCTTAGCCCACACGTGGTACAGGGACAGGCAGCAGGCCATATCTGGCCTGTGGGCCATGGTTTTGCAGGTTTCTGGAAGGGAACTCTGTTTGTGTAGGTGCAACGAGCAAAGAGATCACTTGAGGAGCCGCGTTCTGAACACGGAGGTGGCCATGGCAGCCGGAGGCGCTAAGGGTTTTACGCTAAGGCCGCACCTCTTCAGCTGGACTGTTTTCCTGGGAGGCGGGTATATGGGTGTCAGCCCCAGGCACAGAGGACAACTGAGGCCGCTGCGTCAGTCCCCACACCTCCACCCCCAGGGGCTCTTCTGGCAGGCACACTGAGCTCTGCAGCGGCTGCCCCCGGGGGGCTCCTATGTGACTCAGTGCGCTCACCCCTGCCTCTTGGCCTCGTGCCCCTCAGCCCGCTCTGCTCCTAGCCGGATGCTCTCACAACACAGCATCCCACCCTCGCTCACCTGGCTTAGCTTCTAGATCCCACCAACTCTTGCCTGCCTCGGGCCGCTTCCCTTTCCTGCTTTTCCTGCACTCTCTGTGTTCACTCTGAGGTTTCCACTTCCTCACAAGGCTTTCCCTGACCCTCCCTTCTAAATCAGATCCGACCCTGCCCCCCAATTCCTAGATTCTCAACACACCCTACACTCGCCTTTTTGTCACTTTCTTCTAATAGGGATAATAAGTACAGTGGCTAACGCGCATGCGCCAGGCACCATTCTAAGTACTTAGACTCATTTATTTAGCACAATGACCCTACAACATGGGAATTATCATCATCATCTTCATCTGTTTTATGGATGAGGAAACTGAGGCAGAGAGAGGCTGAATGACAGAACCAGGACCCAGGTCTATGCGGTCTTGCTCCAGAATCCTCACTCCTATGGTCTTCTTCCGTGTCTTCTAACGATTCATGTGGGGATGACTGGCGTCTGTCATCTCTCCGGTGGCCTATGAGCTCCATGAGGGCGGGAAATGTGTTTATATCTTTACTCACCACTAGATCCCTAGTGCCCACCCCAGCAGAAAGCTGAGGCTCTGCAAGTCCCATATCTTGCCAAGAGTCACTCAGTTACTAGAAGGCAGAGCAAGATTTAAACCCAGCACCAGGGGCGCCTGCGTGGCTCAGTGGGTTAAAGCCTCTGCCTTCCTCTCAGGTCATGCTCCCAGGGTCCTGGGATCAAGCCCCACATCGGGTTCTCTGCTCAGCAGGGAGCCTGCTTCCCCCTCTCTCTCTGCCTGCCTCTCTGCCTACTTGTGATCTCTATCAAATAAAAATCTAAAAAAAAAATAAAAAATAAAAAATAAACCCCGCACCAGTATTCCAAAGCCCGGGTAATTTCCATTATGCTTTGAAGTTCCTTGGTCTACTCGGGGAAGGACACTTAGGAGTAGCCCCTCGGAAATTTAAATGCTTAAAAAAAAAAAAGAGGTTGCATGTGAGCTGCACTCATTTTGAGTCCTGCGGAAGAGAGCAACGGATCGGAAATGGTGAGAGAGCACGGTGGCACGTTTTTAAAAAGGATGCAGGGAAGATGAAAGTCATTCTGGAACTGGGGTGAAGCAAATGATATTGAAAGGAGGAAGCAGAAAAGCAACAAGGGGTTTGATTTGAATTACAAAGTTGGGTCCTTATTAGAATATTCTGAGCTTGACAGTGGAGGGGAGTAGTGGGGGAGGCAGCAGAGCCCTAGAAAGGAGCTGCTCCCTCTGAGGCCCTTCATGTCCCCTCGGCTTCAAGTTCGCATCAGACAGCCTCCTTCCCTTTGAACAAAATAAGCCTCAGATGAATAAAATACCTAATAGCATCTGATACGTGATTATGTGAGCCACTCTATCTTTTTTTTTTTTTCCAGGCAGATTTAAGTTTGATTTTTTAAAATCAGCAACATGCAAACATTCCCAGAGCTTTTGGAAAAGGCAATTCTCTTTGCTTTTTTGTCGCTTTACAGAATTCCTGGGCTGACAAGGAAGCTTGGGCCGTGCTGGTGAGCAGGGCTCCCGGCGGCTAGGAAGGAGACCAGGTGCTCCTTCCCTTTAGGGGCTAGCTCCTCCGAGAGGACAAAGCCAAGTCAGAGAGGGGTGGCTACTTCACAGCAAGCCGAGCCAGGAGGGCAAAAAAGCCAGTGTATGGTCAGAAGTTCAGCTTGAAAGCAGAATTCTCAGACACCTTCTTTTTAAATGCTTCTTCTAGAATGCTTTCTCTGCCAGACCCTCAGCCTGCTTTCTTCTTGCTCTGCCCCCTGCACCGTCCCAAGCCACTCCTACGGCTTTGCTTCTCACAACTTCTATATTCTTCCCCCCTTCCTGGGGTTTGGGCCTCTCTCTGGGGTTTAGATGGCAAATTCCCACTTCCACCAGGCAGTCAGGAAGCCACTGCAAATCAGAACATCTCCAACCAAACTTATTCTCTCTTCTCATCCTTCGAATCTGTCCTGCTCTTTTTCCTTCGCTCCTGGGAACTTTCTCCTCCCACACCCCTCAGGCACCTCCACTTTCCTTCACTCCGTGCAAGCACCATCCTCCCCCCACCCCTCCCACACCCTCACCTCTTAGACAAAAGACAGTGCCCGCTTCCTCACAGGCCCCTCTACATCCACTCAATCTCACCTTCAAATCCACCTTTTGCGTTGCCATGCCAAAATGATGGCAGAACACACCACCCCCTTCCTCCTGAGGATCTCGGGAATACATTCTCCAGGATGGCTTCATTTATGGTTCTCCCAATCTCCCACGTCCTCCAGCTGGGGCCACTGGACTGCTCATCTGGACATTCTCAGCTTTTCTTGGCTTGGCTTACATGATTCCCTCGGTAACAACGTTTTTTCCCTGCTACCCTCTGTTCTCAGAACTCATCCTGCAAGGCCCATTCCATGTCCCCTCCCTTATGAAGCCATCCCTGATCTCTGCTCTGCCCTTTCAAGCCCTCTACCTCTACCTAAAGGCAGCAGGCCTTTCTGCTTGGCTTGTCCAAGTGCAGTAATTCTCACAGGGTTTGCAGGGTCCAAACCATCTTTGTGAAAATACTAACACATCATTTGATTTCTTCACACGCATTCCCTCCTGGGGGTAAGTGGAGTCTTCCAAAATAACATGCAAGTAAAATTACAACAGACTGAACATAGAAACAGAGATGAGAATTGAGGTATCTTCTATTGAGCCAGAAATTAAAGAGGTCTGCTCAATGTAAAACAATGCCATTTTTCTGAAAATTTTTTTGGTTTTAGAAAATAGTTATTTTTCATAAAAATATGTTAACAAGTTGTATGTTTATTATGTTATTTTAAGGACAAATTAATACTCTTTTAAAGTTTCAATTTCTAATAGGTAAATACTGATAGATATAACCCACTTAAAAAAAGTCTCCTTAGGGTACTCAATAACTTTAAGAGTAAAGGGGTCCCTAAGACCAAAAAGTTTGAGCACCACTGACCTAGTAGATCCTTCCACTAGACCGCGTCTTGTTCATCTTTGTCTCCCCTTTAGCTTCTAGTACAATGCTTCAAATGCGCTTTTTTAAATTATTTTTTAGATTTTATTTATTCATTTGACAGACAGAGATCACAAGTAGGCAGAGAGGCAGGTAGAGAGAAAGGAAGGGAAGCAGGCTCCCCACTGACCAGAGAGCCCAATGCAGGGTTCGATCCCAGGACCTTGGGATCATGACCTGAGCCGAAGGCAGAGGCTTTAACCCACTGAGCCACCCAGGCGCCCCTCAAATGCTCTTTAAGTACCTCCTAAAATACTCTTTTCCTAAGTCCAATTGTTCGAAAATTTGTCTCAGTAATTTATTGCTGGCTAATCAATTTCTTGGACAAAATTGAAATTGCTTTTCACCAGACTCTGTCATGCCTCTGTTCAGAAACTTTTCAAAGCTTCTGTGCCACTCAGAGTAAAGTCCAAAGTTCCTCCCATGGGTTACAAAGTCTGGCGGAACGTGGTTCTTGCCAGTCTTGGCTTGTTGACTCCAACAACTCCACCCATCCCTCCCGCTGCAGGCCCACTGGCTGCCACGCATGCTTCTTCCCCCTGCAGACTGACCGTGCTCACTCACTCTTGCTTTGAGCCTCTGCTCAGATGCTCCCTATTCAAAGGATCTTCCACGACCACCACGTGGAACCCGCGTCCCCACAGGGACACACTTGCGCATCCTGCCTGACACCGCTTCGCTTCCTTCCCTGCACGCACCAGCATCTGCTCCGCTCTGTGCATGCTTGCGGCTGCCTGCCCCTCGGGGAGCCTCGGGGCTCCAGGTATACAGGAGGCCTCAGGAAATACCGGCTGAGTGAACAGCCAGCTCCCCAGAACCTGCTGCCACCGCTCCCTGGTTTGCAACCACGTAGAACCCGCTGCGGCTTGAACACATCAGGCCCTCCTGGCTTCCCTGGCCTGGTCCAAGCCGTTTCTTCTGTCTCCGTGGTTCTCTGCCCCTCACTCCTCTACACTGCGTCTTCACTGGGCTAACCCCTGCTCATCAGTCAAAACCCAGCTCAGATGTCGGTTCTGCTGGGAAGCAGCCCTTTCGAACATCCACCCAGGCTCAGTCCCTGCCTCCCCATTCCCACAGCCTTACACCTACCACCACATCAGCATCTTTCCGTGGCTCTGCAGCTCTCTGTCTCTTCAATGGCACCGTGAGCTGCTTGAGCTCGTACTGCTCTCTGAATGCCCTGCACTTGACATATTCTCACCTCAAAATATGGCTGCAGAATGAATTAATGCGATGACTCCTAGACGCCAATGTTGGGCACTTCTCAAACCACTCAAGAAGAAAACTGAATGCCCCAAGCTCTAAGGGACCTCTGCTCTCTGCGACCCTTCGCGTGCGCAGCCGTCCCACTGCACCGGGGCCCCGGGCTCTCCTACCTTGCGCGATCTCGAGCTGTCGCTTCGCGTCCCCCAGTGCAGAGAACAAGTCCAGCTTGATTCTCGTCTCTGCACTCAGACTGTTCTCCAGGTGTTGTGTTTTATCTTGCATGGCCGAGAGGGCTGACATTAACACCTCAGTATCCTTCTCGTTTTCCTTATACTTCCGAAGCTCCTATCAACATCATCAAAGCAGCAAGATGTTACAAGATAGTTTTGGCATCGATGTCTATAAATTAGCCTGAAATCACAAATAAAATCCCGCTATTACTGACCTGGTCCCTAGAATATAGAATCCTGGTGTTTCATGGGTTAAGACCTCACCATTCGGAGTGCAAGATGTACTTATATGATGACATGACATACGAAAATATTTTAGTAGATAAATTTGACTATATTGGGCTGTTTCTAATAACAATGGACTGTCTCCAAAGGAAATACCTTCTTACAAGCCTAATTCAGAAGAACCACAAAGAACTTTTTCCTTGCTGCCAGTTGCAAATGTTGCTGTAGTGCTGTAATCCAATTTGCCAAAACTCTACTCTCAACCTGCACTAAAAATTATAAAAGTGTTCATTATTTCGACAGGACATATTGCAGAATAAGCCCACTTAAAACATCGGGTAATGTAGCCCATATACACACACACATACACACACACACGTGTATATATATATAATACATATTATATATTAATGTATATTTAATACATATTTTGTATATTTATTTCATATATATTATATATAATAGCTAGCATATATTATATATTTATGTAGTAAGTAATGTAGTATATTTATAATATTTAATATATAACATATATTTTAATATATAACATACTTAATATATATTAAAATACATGTATGTATATATATAGGTATTTTAATTTTTTCATTTTAAGACAGAAATCCAAACATATTACAGAGAATTTAGAATATACTAAAGTTCAAGGAAGAAAATGAAAATCGCTTAATGTCCAGACACTGTGAAAAACTTTGTATTTATTTCCTTTCAGTATTTTATAAGCATATGTGTATCTTTTAGCATAAATGAAATCATACTATATGTAGTTTTGTATACAGTTTTTAAAAACTTATATAATCTCAACTCTTCTTTGGAAATGTAATTTTTTTTTTTTTAAAGATTTTATTTATTTATTTGACAGTAGAGATCACAAGTAGGGAGAGAGGCAGGCAGAGAGAGAGAGAGAGGAGGAAGCAGGCTCCCTGCCAAGCAGAGAGCTCCATGCAGGGCTCAATCCCAGGACCCTGGGATCATGACCTGAGTGAAAGGCAGAGGCTTTAACCCACTGAGCCACCCAGGCGCCCCTGGAAATGTAATTTTTAATGGTTGTATAATATTCCTACTTATATGTATCATAATTTCTGAAATAAATCTCCCTCGTTAAGGTTGGGTTTTTTTTTCATTTATATACCACTATGATGAACATCTCTGTATATCAATCACTGATGAGATTTTTAAAATGGATATCTTAAAAAGGAGTTGTAAGACAGGAACTTAAGAAGTTTATGACCTTTTCTGGAAACTTATACCTCCTCCAGTGATTATGAGGCCTGTTTCATTCATCCTCACCCAGGCTGATATTGTTATTTAAAAAGTCTTTGCGAATTTCACAAGAGATAGGGAAACAAAAGCAAAAAGAAGCTACTGGGACAACACCAAAATAAAAAAGCTTTTGCAAAACAGAAAGGTAACCTACTGAATGGAAGAAGATATTTGCAAATGATATATTCTGCAAAGGGTTAATATCCAAAATATATAAAGAACTTCTACAACCCAACACCAAAAAATCAAATAATCTTACTAAAAATGGGCAGAGGATCTGAACAGACATTTTCCCAAAGAAGATATAAAATGGCCAACACATGAAAAGATATTCAATAACACTAATCCAGAAAAATGCAAATCAAAACCACAAAATCATCTCACTCCTGTTAGAATAGCTATTATCAAAAAGACAAAAAAAAAAAAAAGACAAGAAATAACAAGTGTTGGCGAGGATGTGGAGGAAAGGGAAGCCTTGTGTACTACTGGTAGGAATGCAAACTCCTGCAGCCATGGAGGCTCCTCAAAAAATTAAAAGTAGAAATACTGTATGATCCAGTAATTCCACTACTGGGTATTTACCCAAAGAAAACAAAAACACTAATTCCAAAAGAGATATGCTCCCCTATGTTTACTGCAACATTATTTACCATAACTGAGATATGGAAGCACCTAACTGCCCACTGAGAGATGAATGGATAAAGAAGATGTGCACACGCATGCGCGAGCTCATACACACAAAGAATATTACTCAGCCATAAAAAAGAGTAATTGCCATTTGTGACAACATGGAAGGACCTGGAAGATACTAAGCTAACTGAAATAAGCCAGGCAGAGAAAAACAAATACAAGATTTCACTGATAAGAGGAATCTACAAAACAAAACAAAGGAACAAACAAAAGCAGAAACAGACCCATAGATAAGAGAACTGGTGGGGTGGGCCAAGTGGGTGAGGGGGTGTGGGAGGTACAGGCTTCCAGTTACGGAATAAGTAAGTCAAGGGAATGCAAGGTACAGGATAGGGCACAGAGTCAATGGTGCTGTAACATCATAGTGGTGACAGATGGCAGCTAGTAGCTACATTTGCATGGGGCACGGCATGACATACAGAGTTGTGGAATTACCATGTCTTACACTTGCATCTAATGTAGCACTGTGTGCCAAATATATTGCAATTAAAAAAGAGGAAACAAATTTCACAGGAGATAAATGATACCTACTGTTAATCTACAGGTCTTTGGCAATTGAGGAGGATATATTCTTATATTCTTCTCAGCCATTTATTTTTCTTCTGTGAATTATTCGTTCATATCCTTTACCCATTTTTCTAAATATCAGAGTTTTACTCGACAAATTATATGAGTTTCCTACATATCAAGAGTACTAATTCCTTATATTTGTTGTAATATCTATACTCTCCACAACTGATTTTCTCTCTCTCTCTTTTTTTTTTTTTTGGCTTTATGATTTTTTCCATTTTTTTGTTTAGAAAATCTTTCCCGGTTTCAAGATCAAATTCTAGTTTAAAACAAAATGCTTCTCTTTCCCGGTTTCAAGATCAAATTCTAGTTTAAAACAAAATGCTTCTCTTTTCTGCCTGTATTCAACTCCATCTGAAATTTCTTTTTGTATAGTATGAGATTAGCTTTTTTTTTTTTAAGATTTACTTATTTATTTGAGAGAGAGAGAGAGAGAAGGATGGTGAGAGAGCATGAGCAGGAAGGAGAGGGAGAAGCAGACACCCTGCTGAGCAAGGAGCCCGACGTGGGGCTCAATCCCAGGACCCTAGGATCATAACCTGAGCTGAAGGCAGACACTTAACTGACTGAGCCACCCAGGCGCCCCAAGAGACGAGCTTCTAATTTTATTTTTTTTTCTAGTTATCTAACGGTTCCGAAGCCTTTTTCTGACTAGTCCTCACTGTTTCCAACCATTTGTGCTGTTTTTACTGGAGACTTTATGCTCTGTCTCTAGGGCATCTATCCTATGCCACCGACTTGCCCACAATTTCGTACCAGTTCCACGTGATTCAAACTACTGTAACTTCACGGTATATGATATTACTTTTAAGGGTCCCTTTGGAAGACCAAGTCCAAATACCTGGCTAAGGTACACGCTGCCCAGAAAACTCGCTGTGTCCACAGCACTGGCAGCTTTCCCCATCATGCACTGCTCAGAATTGCAGTCTACAAGGCTGAGAGCCATTCAGAATGGTCAATTCCCTGTTAATGGGCAGAGGCTTAGGGCTAAGAAGAGGTGCAAAAGCTCCAAAGCGCACTAATCTAGACTATAACCTGAAAAAGGGAAATGAATCTACAGTAGGTCAAATTCTGGTATAAACTGTGCCAAAAGACAATCAACATTTCTAGTTGTATTAGAATCTGGCTAATTAAATATGACTTGAATGAGCCGGACAAGGCTAGAGCTTCTTTCTGTCCTAGAGATTTTGAGATGCAGTGGGATTTGGCCTATTATCAAAAGGCACCATATGGAGGGGCCTGGGGGCTCAGTGGGCTAAGCCTCTGCCTTCAGCTCAGGTCATGATCCTGGGGTCCTGGGATCGAGCCCCACATCCGGCTCTCTGCTCAGCAGGGAGTCTGCTTCTCCCTCTCCCTCTGACACTCATGCTCTCTCTCTCAAATAAATAAAATAAAATCTTCAAAAAGCAAAAAGGCACCATCTCCACATTGCAACACTGGGTACACAGCTAACACAGGAGAACCCAAGCAGGAGAAAGTCTTTCGCGCTCCCCATACCTGCACTTTCAGTTCTAGTTCCCTGATCTGGTCTTCTTTCACCTTCATGTCCATCGTGAGCTTCTTGCCCTCTGCTTCTAATTCTCTGATCCGATTCCGTAAGGTTTCGGTGCACTCCCCCCTTTTAGAAAAGAAGAGACGGAAAGAAAGGGATTTAAAAGACTAGCGGTTTACTTATGCTGCAAGAGTGATATTTCTCTTATACTCTACAGTCTGTCAGGTTTTAGGTTTTGGCTCAGTCTGCTCATTCTCTGTTCTTTGGGAATTTCAATAATGATCTAAAATAATTAATTGGTATCTAATACGATCCAGGCACCAAATGAAGCACTTTACCATTTCCACCTTCTTTGCAAGCATAGGATGTATTGTCCCATTTTCCAGATAAGAAAACTAAGACCACGCATTTATAACACCAGTCCAGCCTCATCTAGCTGCTAGGTCACAGCACTCCAGGGACAAGAACTGAGGCTTTCCAGCTTCCCAATGCAGGAAGCTTTCCCCCAGGCTGCATGACCTGAGACAGTGCCCCCCTGAGGTGAGCAAGCGAGAACTGGATGTGGACTCTCTCCAGCAGAGGGCAGTGAGCTAAAATAATTCTCCCTTTCGAGGGTCTATGCCTTGAAAAGTCCACCTTTCTTGAGTCATGAAGTTGCCAGAGCGTTGGGTTGCTTCTCAGGGCTGTAGGAAGAACAAACTAAAAAACGTGATGGCAACAGCCAGTCCAGAGCTGACTAACCACTTAGGTTTCGGCAACAGCCAGAGGGAGAACGGAGGTGTCCTCCGCCTACCAAAAAGGAAGGGCCAGTGAGAGACCTACACCTTGAGATTTGCTTGAAAATAAAGACAGCCTCTACCTAAGTGAAGGTAAACCAGGACCATCCACGGATAAGACCAAAGCAAGTAAGCCTGACTGGAAGCAAAAGGGAGTCAGGGAAGAAACTGAAACCCAGGTACTGATGATCAGGCGTAAAATACCGAACAATACGGCTAAGGAACTGTCATAACCTCCTCAGTGGACTTTTTGTCAGGGTAGGAGGTGCTGGGTGAACGAAGGACAGTACAGGCCGCATTGGACGACTGTTCAGAAAAATCTCCTGCAAGTCTAAGTGCTTCAGAAACGCCTGCTTTGTACAGAGGCCTGTGCTTATGAACAAACCAAACCCCCACATCCTAGGCAGGCTAGTGGTGTGTCCCGTGAGTCTGTCTGGATGCTGACCGGCCAGGTGAGCTCAGCCATGTGCACTACAGAGTCGGTGGCGGTAGCAGGAGCACGGGGGGAGGAAAGGGTTCTTTCTGCCTGTTCTCTCCTTAAACGTGAAATGACGATGCATCAGTTCTTCTACAAATGCCAGAACCCAAAAGGCTTTTGACATGCCACATACAAAAAAGAAAAACTTAAGGAAGAATTACAGTATAATCGTATCGAGACAAATTATGATAAAAATTTAAAATGAGGGGCGCTTGGGTGGCTCAGTGGGTTAAGCTTCTGCCTTCGGTCATGATCTTAGGGTCTGGGATGGAGCCCTGCATCCGACTCTCTGCTCAGCAGGGAGCCTGCTTCCCCTGCTCTCTCCGCCTGCTTCTCTGCCGCTTTGTGATCTCGGTCTGTCAAATAAATTAAAAAAAAATTTTTTTTAATGAAATCAACGGGGTGCCTGGGTGGCTCAGTGGGTTAAGCCTCTGCCTTCAGCCCAGGTCATGATCTCAGGGTCCTGGGATCAAGCTCCACATCGGGCTCTCTGCTCAGCAGGGAGCCTGCTTACCCCCACTCTCTGCCTGTCTCTCTGCCTACTTGTGATCTCTCTCTCTCTCATTCTGTCTCAAATAAATGAATAAAATCTTTTTTACAAAATGAGATCAATAATAATGTACCCTCACTCGGCAACTGTAAGCCCATAACTGACCCCCACCACACGGATGGACTTCATTAGTCAAAAAGAAAAAGAAGGGGCGCCTGGGTGGCTCAGTGGATTAAGCCACTGCCTTTGGCTCAGGTCATGATCTCAGGGTCCTGGGATCGAGCCCCGCATCGGGCTCTCTGCTCCGCGGGGAGCCTGCTTCCTCCTCTCTCTCTGCCTGCCTCTCTGCCTACCTGTGATCTCTCTCTCTGTCAAATAAATAAATAAAATCTTAAAAAAAAAAAAAAAAAGAAAAAGAAAAGAAAACTCCCTAAAGTGAAATAGAAGTGCCCCCACCCCCAATGCCAAAAGGCTCTTAAGGATCTTCCCTCCTTACTGGAATTCAGTTTCTGGAAATACTTGCATACTTTTTGATAGTACAGAAGTAATGCCCAATTCCCAACACTCCACAAATTCAATGGCATCTAACAGTGACTTATGTTTTGGGGTTTTTTCCCATCTTTTCCAGCTCATGTGACAGTTTGCTGATACCCAACAAAGATGGGAGCAGTCAGTCAGTAAAAAGGACTTAGGCAACAAAGATTTTCCTTTCTTCTATTTTAAGATAAAAACTCCAGAAACACATGCACCTGAGAGTAGAGAGTAACGACACAGAAAGGGAATGACATTCCAGACTGGAGTCTCTCCCAGTGTTTAGAAGTTGTTGGCCACACAGAAAGTGACCAGAAGCCCTTGATGAGCAGCACTTTGCCTCCTGGCTGTGAGAGGCATGGTGCCGCCCTCATCCCGCTTCCTAGATGAGGTCGCTGAGGGATGAAGCTGTTACAAGACCACACAAGTTGCACAGATGGGGCTTAGCCAGTCAGGAAATAACACTTGGTGGCAACCTCTCATTGCCTGATGGTTCTATTTCAACCCTGCCTGAGGCCTCATACTCTCATACCGGTCTTGGTGCAAGGCAGATGCAGACACCTCATCCACCTGGGATGCAGAGCAGGGAGGTGCAGGGGGTGAGGGGTAGGGGAGGGGGAGGGGGTGTTGGTTGTGGAGGGAGTGGGGAAGAGGGGTGGGGGTGGGGAGGGGGGTGTCATGGACATACCTAGACGCGGCAGCAAATGCAACGGCCCGGGCAGCAGTAGCTTCTTCCAACTTCTTCCTTTTTTTCTCCTCCATTAATTGCTTTTCTACAAAACTTCGGGCTTCCTGCTCAGCTTTTAGCTTTTTCTCCAACTGGCTGATATTTTGTTTGTCTTTTTGCTTCATTTGTACAGCATTATGTAATCTATATGGAAACGATTATCATACAGAGTTTCATCGTTAGAAATGCTCACTAGAAACTCTGGGGAAACGTGGCTCCTCTTTGGAACAGCAAATCATAAAAGTCAGCTTCCAGAGTGCCCGGGGAAAAACATATTGTCGTTATTCTTTAACAAGAGCAGCCTAACAAGATACAGAATAAGACCCAGCCTCTGCCCTACTATGGGAAGCGATCTACAGAAGGCAATCCAGAAAAAGGGATAAAACAAGTTTCTATCAGAGGGAAAGACAGCTGTACTACTCATTCTAGTTGTGCCCCAAAGCACCTTGAAAGAACTTCCATTGATCAAAGAACTACCAATGGAACCAGCCCCATGAAAGCCGTCGTAAAGGGTGGAAGAGGGAAGGGTTTTTGTTTTTGTTTTTGCCTGAATCTAGCTATGCTGCAGCCCTGCGCAGCCTTTCCTTTTCCAGCTGTGAGCTGTACCCCAAGTAGCCCAAAACAGACCCCGGAGTTAGTCAGAGGGTGCTTAATTTCACAAAGAGATTTCAGCCGTATTCCCTTCCCTGCCTACTACCACCCCCAGCATTCCGTATCAGTACAGGGTGAGTTCATCTCAGTGTATCAGCATCAGGCGAGAGCCATCACGTATATGGGTCAGAAGCAATGGAGAAGTTACGTGCTTATAAGCCTCTGGCTTTGAGTTATGTTCCTCCAGAATGTCGAAGGACTCCTCTTTCAATGGGGGAAGCCCAGAGCCTATGATAGTAATCACTACCCCAGGCACACACTGCCGAGAGATTTAAAAAAAAAAAAAGGGGACAGATCAATACTGAGTCAAGAAGTAATTCCAGGATGAATCAATGGGAAGTATAAACAAATTCACACAGAAGAGCTGATTTTTTGCTTGCCTCTTCAAATAAAACAAAAATTCAGTGCCATTTTTTTGGTTCCAGATATCAAATAGAATCTGTTCCTCTGGAAACTTTCATTCAAAGGAGCAGGATTTTCAAATCGTGGCAGAACAACTTCTTGTCAATTTGACTTACAGTATTACAGAAGCTCAATGACTTTTAAACTAAGAGAAGAACTTATTAAATGAAAGGAAAGAACAGTAACATTAGTAAACTGTGCTGTTGGGATGGAAACAAGTTTTCATAGGTTTTGTAACATGTTGAGTATCTGGTACTACATTAAATATTTTAAACATTTCATTTAACACCCCAGCTACCAGGTCCCCTTGTCATCACACCTCTTTTACTCCAATCCCTGGAACCACAGGACAGTGAGGCCGCCTGGCTGGCGACCGAGGCCCCCCAGGTGCACGTACTTGTTCTGCAGCAGCTCGTTCTCCTGCCGGAGCTGGCCCATTTCGGAGCGGATCCCCCGCTCGGTGCTGGACAGGGAGCTGATCTGACTGCGGAGCTCCTGTTCCACTTGTCTGCTGGCCTGCAGGTCAGCCTTTAACTTTTTAATGTCTTGTTCCAGCCTAGGAGAAGGAGAAATGTGGCATTTTCATCAGGGAAAGGGCACCCACAGGGCTCTGCGGGAGACCCTGGTTGGCGTCCCAGACTTCCGGGGATTGGGTTGGGGGGTGGCGGGCTGCGGCAGAAGACCCCCCGGGCAGCTCCTGCCAACGGCCAGACTCCTGTCTGCAACTGGCTTTTCACGGTGTGCTTCCTTCTGCCCAGGCCCCCACCCCTTCCCACCGCCAGAGAGTAACCTGCTTTCCTCCCCATGCTGTGAGCACGGACACCCAGGTGCTTGTGAATTCCTGAGCTGCCAATAAAGGAGGAAGGGAAGGCAAAGAGAGGATGACTGAAGGCTTGGGTCCCCCAACACACACACACACGCTCACTCACACTCACCAGTGAATTTCCTATGCCCCCTGCCCCGACCCCCCACCCCTGGAAGGGAGATGTATTAGTAACGGCCAGCTCATGCCCCATCGACTCTGAGATGATTCTGATACACCAGAATTTACCCTCTCAGATTCGCTTCCACCTTGGGCCCAGAGAAGAGTGTCTCAGGCAACCTCTGAAATTGCTAGCATCCTTGCTACGCGATGTTCACACTTCCAGTGACCATGACAGAAGAGCTCATTTGACTCAACAACAGTGCGAACAGGAACAAACGACGCGCTCTGAGAATCGAGGACAATTGCACCTGTGAGCTGAAGCCCATCTTTTCTCTCCAGTTCCTTAACCTCTGTTCCATCTGTTTTCTCTTAGTATAGTAACAGCTTTATTTTAAGTGACACGTTTTGGGGAGCTACCACATGCGCAGGCGGGCCTGAAGAGAGTCAACAGAAAGTATAAAACCCAGACTCTCTTCATCAGAGGCTTTGTAATGTCACTAGAGGCCAACAAGTGCCGGTTTTAGTGGCGAGACAGCAGCACAAGGAAGCTGGATTAAATACGCGTGAGGAAGAGTAACAACTGGTACTTAATGGGAACTCAGGTGCTACACGGTTTGTTCCACAGGCTTTACCGGTATGAACTCATTTAGTCAGCACAACCGTAGGCTGCAAGTTTGTTATTCCCACTCTTACAGATGAAGAGGTCTAGACTGGGGAAAGGCTCCAGCCCCCAGGTGACACGGGCCCCAGAGCCCACCCTCTTCTCCAGCAGGCTGAGCCGTGGCCATGTCATCCATAGCTGGGGATGGACGAGAAGTGCCACAGGAGTTCCAACAAGAGAAGGTGGGAGTTAGGTTAGGCCTGGAAGGTTAGGCAGGACTTGAAGAAGAAAGGGAGGGGGGGCCATTCTAGTATATGTGCTGCCGAAGCGAGCACGAGGGGGGGCCATTCTAAACAAGGGGAAAACATACTCAAAAGCTTGAAAGCCATAGATATTTGGGGACGGAACAATCAGTCTGGCCTCTGAGGAAACCATGTACTCTGGGAACAGAGTGAGAAAGGGTAGAATGGGTCTGGTGGATGGGGCTGTGGAACACTGAAGGTCAGGCCAAGATGGCGGCAGGCGGGCCTGAGGAGGTATGCTTTCTGACAAACGAAAAGGCAGGCAAAAGTCAGTCTGTTCTGAAGAGACCCTTATGCATGTTGCAAATCCAACACACCAACAGAACCGAGATTTCTGGAGGGCAGTGGCGACCTCTCCTTGGAAGTGCCAGCTCCACAGACTTAAGCCCTTACAGACATGTTTTATTAAGCACCAAGTCCCCAGGGCCCATCACAGTGAACAACACTTACTAAATATATGTTGTCTGGCCTCCCTTGGAAAATCAAAGAGCGGCTTTATTTACCCATCTATCTTTAGTCAACTGAGACAAAATCTCAAAAACAGAAAGTCCTAACACATCGATGGTCCTTTCCCAGGCATCGTAGCCTGTCCCCCTGTCCAGTGCCCAGGAACAGATGAGAGACCTGGTTTTCCAGAAGCACGGCCTCATCTCCTGACATAGCTCACTCCCCAGGGAAGGGTCACAAGTCGACATCACGCCACACTTTCCCTTTAGCCAGGGTTATCCCAGTTGAATGTGCTCGTAGAAGTGCTCTGAACAATTACAGACTGGCATTTATACCATCCCCACACCATCCCTTGTTCACCCGAAGTAACCCAAGGGATATCTTCCCAAACGGGTCGATGCTGTCAGGTTATCCCCATTAAGAAGATGGGTTGAAAAACGTGTTAGGTTATTCATCTTTCTGGAGAAGTCGGTTTCAGTCTGAGGATTGCATTTCTAGTAGAAAGGGTGAGTTTCAAGAAGAGAATAGGGGCTTAGCATGGGGTTTAGGACGAGGATTCTAGATTCAGTTCTGATGCCAAGTCCATGACCCTGGGCAAGCACGTAACCTTCCAGGACTCAGTTTCCCCATTGTAGGCTAATGACCTCTAGAGTTCCTCCCGGCTCAGTCTAGGGTTTCTAGGCCTGACACACTTACGGCCGGCTGCTGATCTGCTTCTTCAGATTAGCAACCTAAGCTGTATCACACGCAGAGGCCCAGGAATCAAGTTCCACACAACCAGCTGACTGGGGCAAAGCGCTGTCACAGATGGGAATGAGATCTGCAGAGGCTGGATGGCAATAATTTTGCAGTTATTATTTTTCACCTTTAATCTCTAAGGGCCCATTTTTCTACCCTGAACTAAGGATAATGACAATATTCTGAAAGGTAAAAACTCAAAGACTTAATGCACTTACGAGAACAAAAAAATACAAAATACCTTGAGTGTAACTTCTGGAGACCGCAGAACTCTAAACAAAAATATATTTTCTTACGTAGAATTGTGAAATTTTGTCAAAGACAATACAGCAAAAATGGAACGACATGGTTACCAGGGTTATGAAAATTCCTAAGGTTTGTGCCCTTTGGTGAATGTGTGTTATACTTCAATAAAAAGTTTATTTTTAAAATAAAATAACTTAATTTCACAAAACAGAGAAGTAAAATTAAAACGCTTCCGGATTTTCAAAACTGCCACCAATTTTGTAAGACTCGGAATTACTGTTCTCCAAACAGGTGCAGCAGACCTGTGAGCGAACACCAGCATTCCCAGTTGAAGAGACTGGGGGAAACACCGCTTGGTGACACACAAGATAACTTCGAGTGCTAAATGGAAAATTCTCAGGAATTTTTAAAACGTAAAAGGGGCCATTATGTATTGTCTCTCAGAAAAAGCATTAATTTCACTTTGCATGTTAATTTAACCCAGCAGACTACATTTTAAATCTTAACTGAGGTAGGTGGTAAAATGATTTATAATCCCTTATTAGATCTATTTTCTACTGCAAAAGTGACACGGAGTCCAGGTTAAACACTGCAAAGAACAACAGAAAAGTAAAAATACAGAATAAAAATGCCAGTAATTCTTAATCGTCTCATCCAGACAGAAGCCCTCACTTCACCTTTGGTATACTTCTGTCCTGCACGTGTCTTCGTTCTCTTTCTTCATACATGTCAGTGTTTTTTCATATTGATGAGACAGCACCATATATGCAGTCTACATCTCGCCCGCACCTTTCCACATCATCAGAAATTGTTCTGTTCTGTTTTTTATTTTGTTTTGTTTTCTTAAGTAGGCCCTATGCCCAATGTGGGGTTTGAACTCAGAGCCGCTTGCTCTACTGACTGAGCCAACCAGGTGCCCCCAGAAAATTTTCATAAGCGATTTAATTGCTGCATAATATTCTACTGTATGGATGCACTATACAATCCTATTTTCTAAGATATATTTCAATTTTTGCATATGCTCAACAGAAAAATGTACGCAAGTTTTAAAAAAGAATTATGTGAGTTAGGAATTTGAACTGAACCAAGCCAAAGTGCCAGGGACATTTATTAGACCAATAACTACTACTTGTCTTAATGGTATACTTAACCCTTTGGTGCTGAAGGTCAATACTTCCTAGATAAAATGCAGCTATATAATTTATTGGTGTGAAGCACCAAGAAGTACTGATTAAATGGTGTTAGAGGTTAATGCAAAATCTTCAAATGTATCCATGTGATTTTATTAAAATGTCAATAGCTGTAATCTGAATGAGAAGCGAGTGGTCAGGAAGAAAATGAGGCAGACATGTAACAGTTTACAACCCTTAGAGCCGATTTCTGTAAATAAAAAAGGAAGGAGGAAAGCAAATGCATCCACAAGCTCAGACCCTTTTTATCAGACCTCAATCCTACTCTCTTCCCTACACAAAAGATTAAGATACAAAAGCGAACTTTACTCCAGAAGAAGTGCAATCTCATCCCCAAAAAAAGAAATGGAAAGAAAAGAAATTGGGCCAGAGAGATCTTAACAAACTTTGGTAAGGCTCAGGCAGGAAGTCAATGCACTTCCTGCTTGCCCAACTCCTGTGGCCCCAGTCTGCACCTTCGCAAAGTTTGCCCGATGCTGTTACTGCTTGGGATGCAGACAGGGCCCCTGGCAAAGCTGGAATCCTAGTGCCTAACAAACATGCCCACTGGTTAGACAACCCAAGGTTCTAACCAACCCTAAATGTTACCTATTAGGTCCAGACACATTTCCGAGCCACTTTTATTAATAATTTTAAAAGATAGCACCCAGGGGCACCTGGGTGGCTCAGTGGGTTAAGCCGCTGCCTTCGGCTCAGGTCATGATCTCAGGGTCCTGGGATCCAGCCGCGCATCGGGCTCTCTGCTCAGCAGGGAGCCTGCTTCCTCCTCTCTCTCTGCCTGCCTCTCTGCCTACTTGTGATCTCTGTCTGCCAAATACATAAATAAAATCTTTAAAAAAAAAAAAAAAAGACAGCACCCAACTTGTAACCTGTGAAGTGACCTCTGACACCCAGGAGACTGCCTCACTCACAGCAGGGGGTGGGCTCGGTTGGAGCAGCCCTGAGGAGCAGCCCTTATTCAGGGAGGCACTCCGATGGGCAGGCAGCCTTCAAAGCCCAATTACCCGCCAAGGTGAGGATCCCTCTTACCTGCTCCAAACCCGAATTCTAGCTCATCTTCTCCCTCATCCCACTCAAAGAGGGTAAGCTGTCATATGACTGTTTGATAATTATTTTACATTTACATTTACATTAAATTTACATTACTTTACATTTTAATAAGAGGTGATCTCCTAGCTGACCAGAAGAATTAGGCTCAAAGAGTAGCCTTCCAGGCAGGCTAAGGAGGAAAAATATCTCTTGAGTATCTTTAAGTATATACCCCTGGTTGTAAAACAAAGTACAGTATTCAAGTGTCAGCTTTTAGTTGAAAGCGGTATTGTTTTAAGTATCTGAAAAGGTAGGGAGATACTTGTGTCTAAATGTCTGTAATCCTTATCTTCTGTGAATTACTGGAATTACAGTCCATGGTACTGTGACTTCACTGAAGGTGTAAAAGTCTCCAGTGGGTATTGCCAATAACTTCAGGGTTTTAGAAACCCTGAGGCTTTATGAGCTCAGAGAACTTTAAGGCTTTGGGGGCAGTAAATTTCCCTAGGAAGTAAGTCCTGCAGAAAAGGAGAGCTTTTTTTCAGCCAGGACTTCACCTACGGATGACTAGGTTCCCCAGATCCTCTATGAGTCACACTCTATACCCACTCCAGAAAACCACCGAAGTGTATGTGTCTAGGGCTGCTGGTCTGACCCCATCAGAAATGCGAGGAGCCTCGGCTCTGCTGGTTATCTCTGGACCCTAAAGAGCTAGTGACAGAGAGGCTATGGCTCTGCAAGACAACACAGAACTGGAAGTAACAAGCGTCAGTAAGGACGTAGAGAACAGGGAAGGCTTAGGCACTGTGGCTGGGAGCGTGAACTGGTGCAGCCGCTCCGGAAAACAGTATGGAGGCTCCTCAAAACACTAACCACAGAAGTACCACAGGATCCAGTAATTCCACTTCGAGTTTATCCGAACAAAACGAAAACACTAATTTGAAAAGATATATGCACCCCATGTTTACTGCAGTGCTATTTACAATAGCCAAGATAGGAAAGCAACCTAAATGTCTACTGAGAGATAAAACATAGAGGTGTTGGGTGTTTATATACACAATGGAATACCGACCAGCCATAAAAAAAAAAAAAAAAAGAATGAGGGAGCATCTGGGCAGCTCAGTGGATTAAAGCCTCTGCCTTCAGCTCAGGTCATGATCTCAGGGTCCTGGAATTGAGCCCCAGGGCTGGCTCTCTGCTCAGCAGGGAACCTGCTTCCTCCACTCTCTCTCTCTCTCTCTCTCTCTCTGCCTGCTTCTCTGCCTACTTGTGATCTGTCTGTCAAATAAATAAATAAGATCTAAAAAAAAAGAATGAGATCTTGCCATTCACGACAACATGGATAGACCTAGAAGGTATTACGCTAAGTGAAATAAGCCAAAGACAAATTCTATATGATTGCACTTATATATGGAATCTAAAAAAAAACAAATGAACAAACAAAAAAGAGAGAAACAGACTCTTAATATAGAGAACAAACTGGTGGTTGCCAAGGGGAGAGGGAGGGTGAAACAGATGAAGGGGATTAAGAGGTATACGCTTCCAGTCATAAAATAAATAAGTCCCGGGGATAAAAAGTATAGCATAAGGGATACAGTCAATAATATCACAATACACTTACCACAGTGAGCATTTCATAATGTATGTAATTGTTGAATCAACAATTGTATGAATTGTATGAATTGTTGAATGTGGTATATAGTGATTCAGCTATACTTCAATTAAAAAACAAATACAACTTGGGACACCTGGGTGGTTCAGTTAGTTAAGCGTCTGCCTTTGGCTCAGGTCAAGATCCCAGGGTCCTGGGATCAAGTCCTGCACTGGGCTCTCTGCTCAGCGATGAGTCTGCTTCTCCCTCTTCCTCTTCCTCTGTTCTCTCTCTCTCTCTCTCTCTCTCTCTCAAATAAGTAAATAAATAAAATCTTTTAAAAAAAACACAACTTACAACCCTGCTTGCTCTGTAAGATAAGGGGCTTCGGAGATCATCTCCAAATTATACAGCCAAATGACTGAAAGATGGATGCTTCTAACAAACCCGTCGCACCAGCCAAAATTACCTACTCCTTGTTTCCAGACATCTTCTGCCTTTAATTAAACCACCCTGTGGGGGAAGAATGGCCTCCAATTTTCGAATTGCACTCTTCAAGGCCCAGTTTAAAAAGAAAAACAAAAACTAAACAAACTCGCTGATCTCCAGGGCTCAAAGTTTTTTCTCCCTCTGAAATCTGAAAGCCCTTACTATTGGTGCTTCTTGTTTGGCACTAAACCACTGCCCTGGGCTGTTTTTAAATCTGTTTTGGTTTTTAATCTTTTCCTGTGTATGTATCTTATTTCTACAAACACTATACATTCTTTGAAGCCAGGGACTGACTGTGCTACACAATTAGAAGCTGGGACTGTACTTCTGAAGTTTCTTCCAATCCTTACAGGCCTCTGTCTCTAAACCTCACTCTTTGTCCATCTCCTCAGGGCTAAGAACAGGGTCAGGTCTACCTGCAGCCGACCGTCAGATTCTTAGTTAAATAGTGGCTGCAGGAGACGGGGGCAAATGGCTGTCTGCTTATCAAGAAGGCAGGTGAGCATGAAAAGAATGAATGAAGAGCAACTGCTTCATCTTGGTAAGGACCCAATTCCATTAGGAGATCCCCTGGTATACATTAATCATACAAGACAAGACTTGTTTAGGACCACACAATTGTCTATGCAGAACACTGAGCTCATGCATTAAAGCTCTGTCCCCAGAAGAAATAGTATTTACCCTCTCCACCAACCCCCTCCCCTCCCCTTTCCAGGGCATTCTCACTGGCAGGACGGGCAGCATGGGACATGCACATAAAAACCCAAATGCATTTCATCTCCAATATGGCATACACTAACCTGAAGCTGTTCCAGCATGTTCTACAGACCACATCTTTGGAAACAGTGAAACAAAGCTGCCTCAGGTCTCACTGTGGTCACTACAATTGCTTACTAGGCACAAATATCAAAAAATAAGCAAAAGCTTGATGATTACTAAGTAAAACCATATGACAAAGTACCTTATGTCTTCGCTCCCTAATCTTCAAACACACAAAAAAAACACACATTCATTTTTATCAAGAATGCAACGAGAGGAAAGGAATCCTAGAGGCAATCACATAACTGGTCATATAGGGAAATAGGGAAACTGACTTCTTCAAACCCTTCAAAAATAAAGCTATGAGTGCTATGACTAGTATTTTTAATAAGGTCCTTAAAAGATGTGGTCAGATTTGATCATTTGTATTAAAAGTCTTTAAAATGTTCATATCTGTTGATACAGCATCCCACTCCCTGACACTCATTAGGGCCCTGGAGACACACACAAAGACTTATTTAACAGTGCGCTTGTTGCTGCATTATTTCTAATAAGAAAGAAATCAGAGACACTTAAATATTCAACAGAAGACTGGCTAATTGTATATTCATGTGTCTGACTGACAGACAACCATTAAGAAACCAATAAGGAAGAGCATTTGATGACATGGGAGAATGCTCATGATACAGTCAGTGAAAAAGACAAGTTACAAAACATTATACATATGGATAAAAAAATGTGGTACATATATATATAATGGAATACTACACAGCCATCAAAAATGAAATCTTGCCATTTGCAACAACATGAAAGGAACTAGAGGGTATTACACTGAGCAAAATAAGTCAATCAGAGAAAGACAACTATCATATGATGCCTCTGATATGAGGAATTTGAGAGGCAGGGCAGGGGGTCGTGGGGGGAAGGGAAGGGAAAAAAATGAAACAAGATGGGACCAGGGAGGAAGACAAACTGTAAGAGACTCTTAATCTTAGGAAACGAACAGGGTTGCTGGGAGGTGGGGGAGGAAGGATAGGCTGGTTGAGTGATGGACATTGGGGAAGGTATGTACTACAGTGAGTGGTGTGAACTGTGTAAGACTAATGATTCACAGACCTGTACCTCTAAAGCAAATAATACAATATATGTTAATAAAATTAAAATAAATAAATAAATAAATAAAACATTATACATAGTATGAGCTCCACTTGTAAAAAGAATATGCAAAAGAAAAAAGACTGTCAGGATATCTAAGAGAGTAACTATCTCTTCTTGATCTTCAAAATTCGATATAACCCTTCTCCTAATACCTTCCATGTTAGGAGAAGGAAAGGAAAAGTGAATTGGGGTAAATCGGAGGGGAAGTCCATAGGAGACTATGAACTCTGAGAAACAAACTGAGGGTTATGGAAGGGAGGAGGGTGGGGGGGGACAGGTGAGCCTGGTGATGGGTATTAAGGAGGGCACGTATTGCATGGAGCACTGGGTGTGGTGCATAAACAATGAATCTTAGAACAATGAAAAAAATAAAATTAAGATGTTAAAAAATTGGATATAAGCAACATATAGAACTTTTTTAAACATTTTATTATTTTATAATTGGGAGAAAAGTTATTTTAAAAGACGAGGCTACAATGACATATCACCTCCTACCTGTCAGCATGGCTAAAATCAACAATACAAGAAACAACAGGTGTTGGCAAGGAGGTAGAGAAAGGGGAACCCTCTTGCACTGTTGGTGGGAAGACAAACTGGTGTAGACACTCTGAAGATACAGTATGGAGGCTCCTCAAAAGTTAAAATTGGAACTACCCTATAACCCAGCAACTGTACTACTAGGTATTCACCCAAAGAACCAAAGAAAAAATACTAATTCAAAGGTATACATGCATCCTGATGTTCACAGCAGCATCATCTACAATAGCCAAACTATGGAAACACCCTGTGTGTCCATCGATTGATGAATGGATAAAGATGTGATTATAATATCCCCAATGGAATATTACTTAGTCACAAAAGGAATGAAATCTTGCCATTTGCAACCACATGGATGGAGCCAGAGAATATTATGCTAAGCAAAATAAATCAGGGGACATATACCAAATGATTCACTCATATGTGGAATTTAAGAAATAAAAAACAAATGAGCAAAATTGGGGGATGAGAAAGGGGCAAACCAAGAATCAGACTCTTAACTAAAGAGAACTGCTGGTTACCAGGGGAAAGGGGGCTGGGGGGATGGGCTGAGTAGGTGATGGGGACAAGGAGTGCACTAGTCATGATGAGTACCGGGTCCTGCATGGATGTGTTTAATCGCTTTGCTGTACACCTGAAACTAATACTACACTGTATGTTAACTAACTGGAATTTAAATAAAAACTTTCAAAAAAATAATAAAGCAAAAGAGGAGGCTGTTAATCTGCTTTCTATGGCTTTTCAATATTCACTGTTACTTTTGGATTTGTCCATGTCATTGGTCAGTTTCAGAATAATCTGAAAGCCTTAGGGAAAGTCCAACTCTTTTACTTTATAAACTTTTTAGGTCACTCCAGAAAAGGGGGAATTTAACCTTCTGGAATAGAGAATGCCTCACTTCCTGAATCTATATTAACTACTTCCTATTCATCAGTTCCTATCAAAATAACAGTTTTTCTAAACCTAGACTCCAGAGCTACAATTTATTGCCCTGGTCTGGTTCCCTCTGCAAAGGGGAGAGCAGACATTGTTCTGACATCAGGTTTCACGGCATACGCACATCATAAGGGATGGTGCTGGGAGGTCAGATTCTAAACCAGCTGGCCTGTGAAGTCTGAACAACCAGCATCGAGGTCCCAAATTCTGGTGTATTTTATGCTCCAAGAACACAGCAGAGGAACATCTTGCTGTGGAAGAAGTCACCAGTCCTAGGCACAGGAGAGCTAAGCAGCTCTTGGTACTGTATGGCTTGAGGAATACCAGAGACCCAAACCACCCTTCTCATCACACGGCTTGCTGTCCTTTCTCCTTCTATGTGCTCTGAAAGCCTCACAGTCAGGTGTAGGCATTCAGCTAGATAGGGAGTGGTCTCTGACTGGGGTAGGGGACATCATCCATCCACAGGTGCATGTTTTCCAGGAATGCCACAAACTGAAGGAAAGGAGAAGGCAAAAAGGTCCCATTAATAATACATGGCAGATTAGTTCATGGGATTTACCAGATATTTCCTAACAGAAAAGTCCTTCCTCTAGGAGTCAAGTTTTGATTGGTGGGGCCAGGGGGTGGGAGGGAACAAAATACAAGAATAACAGGAAGGGTCAGGTGCAGAGCTTCCAAACTGGTCAGTCAGTCTGGCCCAGAAACATGTTCTGTTTGACCCTCCTCGACTTTATAACTGGGAGATTTGACATAGATATCTATCTTTGGCATCTCTTCAAAATCTCAGAAGATTTAGCACTACTAGGCCCGCCATTCCCCATGGTGACAACTGGCTGTCCCACTGGAAGGGTATGTGCTCCCAGACTCCCAGGGGCCACGTGCAGAAGTGACTGGAAATGATGGCACCCCTGGCCTGCCCCCTCGTGCCTGTGCCCTGTCCTGCTCCTACAGGAGTCAATCTCTAACACCAACTCTAGGGTGGGGGTTTGAGAGGAGGGAGTAATAAGGGCAACAGTCTTTTCCAGTTCATTATTCTGTGTTTCTTTGTCCAACCTACTAACAACACTCCACCCAGAGAGGCGATATGTACCTTAGAAGACCTTTCTTCCCATAAAAGAGAAACTAAAACTTATTCTAGTCCTGAGAGTCCTGGTTGGCCAGGAAAAAGGTCTCAGAGATTTGCAAAGACTGAATGCCCACGCTAGCTGTCAAAGGATCCAAACGGCTAGTTTCTAGATGATACCGTGAGTAACATTTAAAGAATATAGTTCCTTTTCCTCAGAGCACATCCCCTTCAGGGAATCCACCCCTAATCCCCTTAGCTGGAAATCTCAATTCATCATGTGCCAGCAGGGGCACTGACTCAGAATTTGACACAGAGTTTTACAGTAGTTCCTTCTAAATTCTAGGGAGGAAACTTTCCAACTGCCTAACTAGAAATCCCTGTTTTGTTAGAATAAACACTCAGTACTCAACATAAAAATGTTTCTAACGTGGACTCCCTGCCCCCAAATAATTTGTGTACTTTATAATTTATTTATCCATACAATATAATTATCTTCTTTGATCACCTGGATATGAAGATATTAGGTAAACCACTGCCTTAAATTCATTGATACCTTGTTTCTCAAAAACTGGTTTTCAAGTCAAAAACTTAACCCCAAGTCAACATGGTTTTCAAGCCACAACCTAGCCCGGTTTAAGTATAAAATTATCATGCTTCTATTACCACATTTATATCTCAGAATATTATAGTTTTAAATCACTGCAATGGTTAATATAAACTCAAAATATATTATGAATTAACATAAACAAAGCCAACCAAGTAAAACCTATAGGTGCCGTAAATACTGGGAGCATGGCAGAAATGGTGATAAATCATGCCTGCTTGGAGGCAATGCTACACAAATGTGAATCAAAAGCATTTTTCCGGGGCACCTGGATGGCTCAGTGGGTTAAAGCCTCTGCCTTCAGCACAGGTCACGTCCTGGGATCAAGCGGGGAGCCTGCTTCCCCCCTCTCTCTCTGCCTGCCTCTCTGCCTACTTGTGATTTCTGTCAAATAAATGAATAAAATCTTTAAAAAAAAAAAAACATTTTTCCACAGAGACAGAAAACAAACATGCTAAACTTACTAAATAGAACGATGGCTCTACCACTTCTTTTTTCCACTTAATAACTTCCAGATAATTTGACAGCAGCTATCCAACATGTTTAATTTAGTTAGATCCTTTCACTGTCCGGTTTTCATAATCTGCACTATAAAATTTCAGCTCAGAGTAAGACCACTCCATGTCAGTTTCTCTGTGCACCTGCAGCCAGCACTCACTGGGGAAGCAGCCAGGGTAAACCCCTAAAGCCTGATCCCTGGCCCCCAAGATCAGATTTTCTCACGCAAACTATTCCTGACACACAGCAAACTGTATTCAAAGGCAAAAGAGAACAACCAAATGCACCATTCTCCCTCTCGCACCAGAAATGATACATAAGCGGTCAACACTCTTTCTAACCTGGGGACTGCCTTGGAGCAGAACTGTGGGATCTGAGCTCCCTCTCCAACTACCACGAGGACAAGGAGAATGGCCAGGGCTGCCAGGAGGGGAGAGAGAGGGTGAGACTCACCAGGAGAAATGAGTAAGACAAGCAAACTGAGATGTCCTCCAAGTTCTTGGCGGAGGTGTGTGTTGTGCTAAGATTCCCTGGCCCCGAAGCACAACCAACCCAATGCTAGAGCAAATGGCTTTTTTCTGACAGCAGTTCCTTGGAGGAGTTTTCTCTCTTTGTCCCTTGTAAGTTCCAGACATTCTTGGACCTCCTACACAACCTTAGACGGTACGGGGTGCCTGGGTGGCTCAGTCGGGTAAGAGTCTGATTCTTGATTTTGGCTCAAATCATGATCTCAGAGCCTGCGTAGGGCTCTGTGGTCAGTGGGGCGCCTGCTTGAGATTCCCGCTCTTCCTCTCCTTCTGCCCTCCCAACCCCCCCCATAATAAAATACTCAAAGATAATAAAATAAGTTTTTTAAAAAGAGAAGAGTATTGATAGAGTACTAAATTTCAAAACTTCCTAGGAAATACCAAGGAAAGGGGCATAGAGTAGAAAGCATTCTATTTTTTAGAAATAAGACTGCTGACAACCTAGTCCAGAGCAACAAATAGTGGGACACTGGATGTTTGTGCTTGATCTGGTCTGATAGAACATTTAGCTTTTCTCACGTCAAAAGCCTCTCTGAGCTGCACGGCACCTCCACTTTGAACCACACTGCACTGTACTTACTGACATGCATCGTTTTCTCCCCCTCTTTCTAATATTTTCCCTGCACAAAGCTAATACTCACTCAACAAGTATTTATTGACTATCTGCTCTGTCTATCATGGTAGATAAGAGAAAAGGAGGTCCCTGACCTCACTGAGCTTACACTCTATTGTGGATAGAGCAAGCCTGTGTAAAAATTCACACTACATAGAAATGGACCATATAGGAAGTAAATATCCCCTATCATCAACTACAACTGACCATCTGGTACATACTATTTCAAATAATTTTCTGTGTACCTGAGAACTACAACCACCCATATTTTGTAATATATAATGTTTTGCTACTTCCTCCCCTTTAATAATCAATCTTGGAGTCTTTCCATTATCTTCTTTTAAGATGGGTATCCATCTTTCAAGAGAATCCTTTGTACACTTTCCCCTTCACACCACTGTGATTTCCCACTTAGGACTCTTCAGGGCTTGGGGGAGGGCTGGAATAGTCCATAAAAATGCCATCCCCCTGGGCACCTGTCCCAGGGACTGCTCATAGGCTCTTCCTCCTGAACTGACTGCTCTGTCTTGTTTCTTCCCCATAGTCGGGTCAGGCTTTATTGTCGATTTGTGCCAACAATCTTGGGCTCCATGTACTGAATCTCTTCCCCCTTTTCTGCTGCAGCTTGGCACCAGCAAGTTCCTTGCCCTTCTTTGCCCCTGGAGGTAGGAGCCAGCCCTGCTTACTCCTAACTCTGAGAAGGGCAAGTATCTGCATAGCTTCCTGCAAGGGACAGGACAGATGGACAGTTGTAAGAACTGATGTCTCTTCGTTCTTCTGGTATATAGCATCTGCCCCTAATTTTCCTTATTGCTTTGAAAAGCTCTTCTAAGATGAAAAAATAAGAGTTTCTTGGATTCTCTCTTTACATGGGTCTTTTTTAGTTATTTACACCAAGTCCTACTAAATCCATGGACTTTATATTAAATATCAGTATCCGAAAATATGGCCCTTTCTTTTCAAAGGAAATAAAATTTTTAGTTGTGCGTAGACATCTTGAAATGTGGGGAAATGAAAAATAAGAAGTACTGTACATTGTCTCTTATTGTCAGTGCACGTGGGTGGCTCAGTTGGTTAAGTCTCTGCCTTGGGCTCAGGTCGTGATCCCAGAATCCTGGGATAGAGCCTCAAGTTGAGCTTCCTGCTTGCTGGGGAATCTGCCCCTCACTCTGCCCCTCTCTGCCTGCTCCTACTCTCTCTATCTCTCAAACAAATAAAGTCTTAAAAAAAAAACAAAAACCTGTTTTCTGTTGTTTTTCCCTAAAGAGCAAGACCATGCCCCAGAGGTTTATATAAGCCAGAGGCTATACAATAATCTCAAATCATAGTATTTGGAAGATAAGATTAAATTCAGAAATACAAAAGACTGTGAACTGCCAGTCATACCACACTTGGGCAGTCTGTGCCACCAGCAAGTCCAGTCAAAGGGGAAAACTGGCTGTTCTTTTTTAAGTTAAACCTAAAATCATAAATGCAAACAGGTTTATTTGGGCTAGAAAGTGGAATGAAGAGCATTGACATTGTGCTCACCCACCAGCTTAAACTAGACAGGAGTCACAAACACATGAAAGCCTGCTAAAACACAATACTAATCAATATACTCATTGGTGGCCTAGAACATTATACAGCCCATTTAATAAAACATGTTGTCATCAATCTATATGCTCCAAAAAGATTTCTCTAAGATCCAAATATGGTAATACAAGTTAGTCCCTGGGCATGAATGTTCAACCCTCCTCAGTATAAGTGTTTCTGTATCCCTCTGAGGCAGGGCCACCACTGGCTGAGAGATTATCTAAAAAATCCTGATAAACATTTTCTCCTCTATCTCCCTATTTCAAGTCTCCAAATAAGCAGAATTATACAAATAAACTAAGATATAAATGACTGTATTTTGGTGTGCTAAAAAAACCAAATACAAGGGTGCCTGGGTGGCTCAGTGTGTTGAAGCCTCTGCCTTCAGCTCGGGTCGTGGTCCCGGGGTCCTGGGATCGAGCCCCACATTGGGCTCTCTGCTCGGCAGGGAGCCTCCTTCCCTTGCTCTCTCTCTGCCTGCCTCTCTGCCTACTTGTGATCTCTGTCTGTCAAATAAATAAATAAATAAATAATCTTAAAAAAAAAAAAAACCAAATACATTTAGAGGAATGAAAGAGTATTCAATACAGTATAGCTTTCCCCAGATTTCCATGTTTCCCTGAAGAGAGGGCTCTCCCCAGCTCTCTTCCTTCAGACTCTCTCCAGAACTTACTGTCATAGCAATGTCCAAACCCCAGGATCCCAGGCCTTCCAAGCTGTTACTAGTGGCCTCTCCTCAGGGGAAGCTGATGGTTCCATCCCTGGTCTCAAATCTTTCAGTTCAGGGCTCTCCAGTCTGCAGGTGACAATTAGCCTACTCCAGAATTATCCCTCCCGAAAAGGCAAATCCCATGCTGGGTGGGTCCCGGCTGTCTGAACCAGAGTAACTCCCAAGCTAGCCCTAATCAGAACTGAGTTCTCAGAGACTCTGTAAGCTTTCAAAGGTATGAGTGGATGGCCCCTTTATGTTCTGAGATTAAGTACGCACTTGTGTTTTTGGGTAAGAGCGAGAATTTTAAAAACACTTAGAATGGCATCTCTCTATAAAAAAGGAAATGAATGAATTCTGAATAATTCATGAATTAATAATACATGAATTCTGAAGTTCTAAGCATTTCTTCTATAAATCTTAGCCATGAGAGCATAAAATCTAGATCTGGTGCCAATCCTTGAGCCAGCTTTAAATTGTATGTACACTTAAAACAAACAAAAACACAAAACAAAAATATAAAGTAGAGGGGTGCCTGGGTGGCTCAGTGGGTTAAAGCCTCTGCCTTCGGCTCAGGTCATGATCTCAGGGTCCTGGGATCGAGCCCCACATTGGGCTCTCTGCTCCGCAGGGAGCCTGCTTTCCCCTCTCTCTCTGCCTGCCTCTCTGCCTACTTGTGATCTCTCTCTCTATCAAATAAATAAAATCTTTAAAAAAAATGTAAAGTAGAAAAATAAAGCAGGTTGATAAACCTCTTTAAAGCAGCATGGTTAGAACAAAGGAGGGGGAAAGAAACTCCGGTCTGGTCCCAGCACTCCGACCACAGCTTGGTCACCCGGACTAGCCATTTAAACTTCCAGGGCTCATTAACTTCATGGATACAAAGACAGAGTTGAGGACGCTGGTCTAGATGCCTCTGATAACTCTTCCAGCTCCAAAAAAAAATAATCACCATTCTAAATTCCACTCAGTTTTGTTAAATGCATCTCTGCTAGGCAAACTGTGGATACTTTTCCTTTGTGAATCTTCATACCAGATACTATTCAACTACATTAAAGTCAGAGGTGATCTCTTATTAAGAACAAGCACTAAAAATAAAAAGATGAATCTTCTGTCTTGGGTACAAAAAAAAAAAAGGAGACTAGAAAAGAACCAAAAAGAGACTTTTTTTTTTTTTTAAGGTGATTTTTTTTTTTTTTTAGCTCTCCTCAATTTCTTTCTTTTTATTTTATTTATTTGACAGAGAGAAATCACAACTAGGCAGAGAGGCAGGCAGAGAGAGAGGAGGAAGCAGGCTCCCTGCTGAGCAGAGAGCCCGATGCGGGGCTCGATCCCAGGACCCTGGGATCATGACCTGAGCCGAAGGCAGAGGCTTTAACCCACTGAGCCACCCAGGCGCCCCCAAAAAGAGACTTTTGTTTCAACATTTCTACATAATATGGATCACTTTACATCTTGTAGTCAGTTTTAAATTCACTTCCTTGACCAGGAAAATGAAACAAGTAACAGTCAGCAAAAAGAATCCCTCCAAGGGATGCCTGGGGTGGCTCAGTGGGTTAATCCTCTGCCTTTGGCTCAGGGTCCTGGGATTGAGCCCCCTATCAGGCTCTCTGCTTAGTGGGAAGCCTGCTTCTCCCTCTCTCTCTGCCTGCCTCTCTGCCTACTTGTGATCTCTATCTGTCAAATAAATAAATAAAATCTTTAAAAAAAAGAAGAAGAAGAATCCCTCCAGTCTTGGGCTGTATTTGAGAGGGAGCTTAATGCCAAGTGCGACACAAAACTGTCATCTCTTTTGCTTGTGGGCCCTGAAACTGCAGGAAAGTGGCTCAGGTGACACCCTGACCCAGCCCATCTTCAAGCGACTGTTGAAGGATCTCACAGATCTGCCATGGAATATTCTACATCAAAGGAAAAGAGGGTAATACTAAGTTGGCAAAATGAGCTTGATATAATTTTTTTTAAAGATTTTATTTATTCCTGGGATGCCTGGGTGGCTCAGTTGGCTGAGAGTCTGCCTTCAGCTCAGGTCCTGGTCCCGACTCCTTGCTCAGCGCGGAGCCTGTTTCTCCCTCTGCCTGCTGCTCTCCCTGCTTGTACTCTCTCTCTCTCTGACAAATGAATAAATTAAAATCTTTAAAAAGAAAAAATATTTTATTTCTTTGAGAGAGAGTGTGCAAGCAGGGAGGAGCTGGGGAAGGGAACAAGAATCTGAAGCAGATGCCACCATGAGCACGGAGCCTGACTCGGGGCTTGATCCCATGACCGCTGCAAATTCGGACCTGATCCAAAACCAAGAGTCAGACGCTTAACCAACTGTGCCATCAAGGCACCCCTCAAATATAATTTCAGTGAAAAAAGTTGGATACAAAAACTATACAAATGCTATGGCCACAGCTATATAAGTTTAGTTGATGAAAAGAACATACAAGTAATTTTTTTTAAGATTTTATTTATTTGACAGATAGAGAGAGAGGTCACAGGTAGGCAGAGAGGCAGACAGAGAGAGAGGGGGAAACAGGCTCCCTACTGAGCAGAGATCCTGATGTGGGGCTTGATCCCAGGACCCTGAGAACATGACCTGAGCCGAAGGCAGAGGCTTAACCCACTGAGCCACTGAGGCACCCCAAGAACATAGAACTAAATTTTAATAGTGATTCGTGTCATGTGGTGGAACTATTCCCCCTTTTCTCTGCCTAAATTTCTGTAATTTTTTGGATATTTAAAATGTTTTAAAATTGACCACTGAAGAAAAAAATGTAAACAAATCTCATTTTAATTTACACTATTCCCAGCACTTAGTAAAATAAGTGAACTTCTTCATTGCTTTTTCCGTTTTTATCTAGGATTTTTCTCAGGTCAGAATTAAAAACTATTTTGGCTACCCACATTACACATCTGTTTCTAAACATCTTGGGTAAAGAGCTCAAAAACCAAGCTGGCAGAAATCAGGTCATTTTGTAAGATGTATTTTTCAAACAAAAAGGGGACTCTGGACTGGCTTTCACAAGTTCCCAATCTCTTCCTGGGCAGGATCCTAAAGGAAACACTTATTCCCAATGTCCCACCTTCCCCCACCTTCCCTAACCTTAGCAGACTATCAGCATCCTTTTTCTGTGCAGGGCTAGACAGTGACTACCTTCACCTTTATAGGCCATATGGTCTCTGTGGCTGCTACTCAATGGCCACTGTAACACAAAAGCAGCCACAGATGCGGTGCACCTGGTGAGGGGGGCGGTGGTAAGCCTCCACCTCTTGGTTTCAGCTCAGGTCATGCTCTCAGCATCGGGAGATCCAGCCCACTTTGGGCTCGGAGCTCAGTGGAGAGTCGGCTTGACATTCTCTCTCTCCCTTTCCCACTGCACCTCCCCACCCTGCCCCACACGCATGCATTTTCTCTCTCTCAAATAAACAAATAAATCTTTAAAAAAAAAAAAAAAAAGCAGCCATAGACGCTACATAAATGAATGAGTGTAGTTGTGTTCCAGTAAAACTATTTTTTACAAAAACAGGCAGTGAGCCAGATTTGGCCTGTGAGCAGTAGCTTGCCAGCCTGTGGTCTACACACCCTGGAGAGCATCCATGGCGCTCAGAGGGATGGAGAAAAGACCTGAATGTCTACTTGCTCCTCCTAAGGAATGGCTGTCAAACCTTTTTACAGCCACACTGATCTAAAAGAATTCTCTTTGAAAGTGTTACTGATGAATTTTTCCACCAAAAGTCACAGAACGGGTACCTCGAATGTAGCAGTTCCCAGCCGCATTACGCGTAGAATGATACCTACAGAATGTTTTGGAATTAATTTACTATTAATAATACAGGACTGGTTTTTCAAGGATTTAAAAAAAAAAAAAAGCACATTTATAAAACAGGAAGCAGTAGATCAGTCTTTTCCCAACAGCCAGCCTGGCCAGCACACAATCCTGGGCGTGTCTGCGGTAGCAAAGGGCTCGTGTACACACTGTATGTTTGCATCAGGAGCCTTGTGGGGCGCTGCATCCAGCCCCTCTCCATCTTAAAATAACAACCCGTTTCTCTAGCTAACAACTCAACATGTCAGGTTTGGATCAGTTATAGTCTTACTAATATCCATCAAGGCACACATGAAGTCAAACAAGAGGAAATGGGAGATAGCCAAGAAGGGCAAGAGGAACTGTGATAAGGCCTCCTACAACCAAGCTGAATAATTTGCTCACATACTCTTCTTTTTATAAACTTACACTGTCTTTCATCTTAGAAAAACTGGAAAATGCATGAAAGTTAAAAGAAAAATTAAAGCCCTAATACTATCATGAGGCAATAGCTATTGTTATCATTTTAGTTCCATTCCCTCCAAGTTATTTTTCTGTGCCTATGAGGGGGAAAAAAAGATGTTTTTGATAAAATTGCTTTCTACTTTCTTCATTATTATGTCATGAGCCCTTCCCTGTATTGTTCAGTATGGCTCAAAAATGTGATTTGGTAATGTCTATATTAAAAGTCCATCAAATGGATGGACCCTATTTTATTTAAAATTTTTCCCTGTTGTCGGATATTTATATCATCTCTTTATTTTTTAGAATATGTTAGAAATTGAACAATATCCTATGTAAGCCATAAAATTATTTAAATATAATAATTTCTATTTATGTATTTGACAGCAGGTATTCCCTAAAACAGAGTAATTTCTGGGGCCTTCCAGATCAAGGCACATCAGAGTGCACGTTAGCGACCACAGGAAGAGGCCTACAACCCAGAATGAGCATGGGGGCGCTAGACCCGCACACGGGAAAACTGGCCATCTGAGTCCTTGAACTTCTTCACTAAAGGCAGGTCGGGTAATGTCAACCAACGTTGCAACTGTGGCCCACGTGAGATGCTGTCACAAGACTGAGCCTTGTCTGCCCTCTCTGCAAAACCAAACAGAGGAAAACTGTTTTGCCTTGACTGCTATTATTAAAACTGTGCAGGAGATAGGATGTTAAAAAGCTTGGGGCACATGTTTTGTTTAGAGTATATAGTAAATTTGTGGGATATTTCCTTTGAAATAGAAGGTCAACTAATTGGGTCTTTCTCCCATGGGTGCCTGGAGAGGGTCCTCTGCTGAGTGTTTCCTCTGCAGGGCCTCATGCGCAGAATGTCGTAACGAACACATGTGGATGTTAGCCTGGCAGCATCACCAGCATGGGCGCTTCTGCAAGTGGCCAGGGGCCCAGAAACCTCCAGAGCCTTTAGCGGTAGAACCCAAATATATTTCCCTTAATCTAGCTGCCAGTCAGAAAATTAAGACAAATTAATAATCTAGTTCATATAATTTATAATGCTGGAAACCTTGCCTCCTAGGATAAATTGTCTGCTCTTAATTAAGCCAAAGGAAAAGGGATATAAGATAACTTAGCAGAGGGAGGGAGTTATAATTGTCCTCTTGAATTACACATAAAAAAGGCTCCAGTTCAGATCCCAGTCTCCAGATTGAAAGATACGAAGTAAAAGGAACACATGTGTATTTTAGAAAATATAAAAAACAGAGAAAAATTAAGGCTGAGCCAGTCAAGGTAATACAACAATGTTATTCTGTTACTTAAAGATGGGAAAGGAACACATCTGATTAAAATTTAAGTCTAATGTTGTACTGACCTACTGGATTTTTAGAAATTACTTTTCAAACCTAATTTTCCCACAGTTACCTGGGGGATAATTCACAGTTTAAGTGGAGTTAACAAAAAGCAAGCACAAGGTAGTAAGGACAACTTTCTCCACACTCCCCCACCCCACCTTCTGTACCTTTCCGACAAAGAGCTGTGCATGCACGGGACATGGACTCTTCGCTGTGTGTCTGTGCCACAAGAACTTTGGATATGCAAACAGAAAAGGACCAGACTACAGGTATGTCTCTCAACACCTCAGGAGGAATCAAGTTACATGTAAATTGGTCAAACATGCAAAGAAATCACTGTCACCTCTTACTTCCAACACTGGAAAGAGCTGGGCAATGCTTCAGGACAGTGGCCCCAGGGGACCGACAAAGCCACATAAAACGAACACTAAAATGTCAAATCCCACAGAGTTAACAGTCACAGTATCTGATCACAAACACGTCCTACAGGCTCGTATGGAAGTATCTATTTTTCAGGACCCAAGTCAGCTTTACTGGAAAGTGGCAGTAAAGACACAGCACGCACTTACCTTACCAGTGCATCTGGTTTGCTTAGCTGGTTATTAGGAATACAGTTTTCCATTAAGTCCTTGTGTGTACTGGGGCTCTTGCTCGTGCATTTTTGCTTCTTCTCATTTTTACTAGATGAGGAAGGAATGCTCCCGTTTGTGGCGCTATGACTGCGAGGGGATGAGTTCACAACTCCGCTGGCATTTTTGTAATTTTTTGAGGAAGCAGTGCATGAGTCCTCTTTCAAGAGATTTTCTGTACTTCCCACAAGATCATTATTCAATCTTTTACTATTGATATGGTTTTCCATATACTCAATTTCTTGTATTTTCGAGTCTACAGGTTGTAGAATATTGTTGTTATTAATTCCAAGGTTGTGTTTTTTGGCATCCTTGTCCTTTTCTTTCCCTTTTTCTCGGTATTCTATCTCTGGCAAAGTTGTGGAGAGTTTTTTGTTGGCTGGGATACCTCCGTTGTGGTGTATAAGGATCGAGGAATCCATATCCGGCAATCCTTTGGCTGCTACAATACCAAAAACAAACCAACAAACAAAAAACCCACACCGGAATATTTAGTTGTATAAAACCACAGCACAGACTGAGTCAAGAAACTGCATTATCGATGGTTAGAAACTCACTATATCAATTTGCAAACTCATTGAGAAGCAGTAACAACACCACATCTCGCTAACTTCAAGAAGCAAATCCAGATAAATTTGAGAAGCTGCATATTCAGAAAATCACCATCGTTTATAAACACCAAGCTGTTATAGTTCTGGCCTTGAAAAGAAGATGAGGCTTTTATAATTAAGTCATACTTATCAGTCAGATCCAACTTGCCTATCACTGGGATGAAGAGGACACAGGCCGGTCAGACTCTTAAGAGGCCGTATTTTAAGAGACGCTAACCAAACTTTTAATAACTTTACTGAAAAGACAGCGATTACATGAAACAAAAGAAGAGGTGTGATATTAGGATATAGGGCATTATCCTTTTCTTGAGCGAGCATTAAGGTAATAAGAAATCTGTGTCATTTATTAGACCACGTGACAATAATTTTCTGTATGAGGTCTACACATTCCAGTTTGTCCAAGTCTACCTGAAGAGATATTTTTGCAGTATACAGAGAATATGAGTTTGGTATATATCAACTAAAAACATGACTCTAAACTTCCAACCCTCAAATCAAAGAAAACTGATCCTGCTGTCAATCCATCTGCTGAGTTGGATCTATGCCCATTAGAGAGATCCTCTTAGAAAAAGCTCACTTTAAGATCCATCTTGCATCATATGAACCACTTAGAATGGGACCTACCCACCTCTGCTCCATTCAGAAGAATTTTAACTTATAAAACAATTGTTTCTACCTCTCGATCTTGCTTCTACTTTGGTTCTTGGCCTGCCTCGATTACAAGCTCACAGAGTTATACATATACATTGCTACTGCAAATAAATATTTTTAAATATTTATAACAGATAAAATATTAAAATATAAAATAAGCTATAAAAATAAAATAAAATAAACATAGTAAAAGCACATGGTCTTTGGGCACTAGGTAGTTAACCCCCACACCCTGTTACTTCATGACCAAACAAAGCAACGGCCCTGAAAGGGAACACTAGAAAACAGGAAAATCCTTGGTCATTTTCCAAAGTCCTACCAACTTTGCCAGGGGAAAAAAAATTCTACTGATAGACAAAATAATGACTCATCTACTGAGCCAACACAACTTCAGGGTAAAGACCTACCTTCCTCGGCCTCTTTTTCTTGCTTCTGTAGCATCTGTTGCTCTGGGGGGAGAGCTTGTTGGAGAAGCTGCATGTAAAATTCGTTCTCTTTTTGCACTTCCTTCTGCTTCCTTAATCGCATTTTATAGCTTACATAACTTTTGAAGCCAAAGCCCAAAGTCACCACAGGGTACCCAATACTAGAGAGAAGAAAATCTAGCCAGTTATCGCCAGTCAAAAACAAACAACACATGCATCAAGCACATGAGGACACCCAGGACTGAAATAAAGAAATTCTCGATGACGATGGTATTAGAGCACTTAGTAAACATAGACATATACGGGATGTCTGCTGTGGAAATGAGAGGCAGCCAGCACACAGAACACACCCGCGGGGAGCAGAAGGACCATTAGAGGCTGCCCACCAGACTCTGGCATTCTTCAAACCAGCTCAAGAACTTAACCCAGTGACTGCTGGATATAGTGGCTAATGCCTTTGATTAACGGCAAACTCCCTTGTGCATTATTAGAACTTGGGCATCTGTATGCTTTTAAGAACAGGGCAGAGATTTTATGATTGGGCATAAGTGAACACTGTAAGTGTTAGAAAATCAAAAGGGACATGTGTTCATTTTTAATGCCACAGCCAGGGTCACATTCAGGTGACTACTTTATTCTTGCTGCCTGAGGGGTACTGTCAACTAGCTGTTCCTGAAAAATCAGTTCATAAATCCTTTTCAAGAGTTATTTAAATAAGTATTGATGTTATCAGTGCCAATATTTGTTTTACACTCCCAAGTTAAACCTGCTGCACTTGTAACTCTAACCTCTGGGATTAAAAAGTTGAAATATTTTCATTCAACTCATCAGTCTGTCTAATACCATTTCAAAGCTTCTGCAACCCTATCAAAACTCATAGTAAGCTTCATTAACATTCAAACTTATAAATTATAATTAGCCCAAATGTGATCCCACTACAAATTTAAAGTGACAAGTTTTATTGAACAAGTTATTTAATTCACTTGCCTGTGAAAAGACTTTAAAATAATAGGAACTGTATCTTTTTAGTTGATTCTCTTTATTTTGGTTTCTGCCATAAATATTAGCAAAAATTAAGTCAGTTCATTTAAGCATCATGAAATAGTCATACATTTCATCGAGGCATTTTAGAATCGTTATCTGATTATAATAAAAATAAATAACACTATCAGACACCTTTGTGCTTGAAATTAAGTTACATATTTTACATATATCCCCTTATTTCCTCTTTCCCATGACCCCACAAGATAGGTTCCTAATACGCGGGTGAGAGAGCTAAGGCTTAGAGAGGGTGACAGGTCTGAGGCAACAATGCTGTTAGGGGAAGGAGCTGGGGTTCAAACACTCATCTGCCTGAACAGAGGGCTCGCGCTCTTTACCACTATGTTATGTTGTCTTCTGGGTTCTTGTAAAAGCTCTAAGAAAAAACTCATAATTGAACTTAGCATTCTGCACTGAACACACTGAACTGACTTACAGATTAAGAACACACATAATACTCACCAGTGAGCAGCAAATGGACGACAAAGGTCTACATGAAAATTTTTGAGATCTTTAAATCTAATTGCTGCTTCAATATAAACAAAGAGTATCCAGAGGGACACTGTGGGCAAACACACTCCCCTTTCTGTGGGAAAGCAGTAGAGAGACAAGCATCAGTGATACATTAAACTAACGTAACAGATGGGTTGTTTGGGAGACAAGTTCGAATACGGTAGCTTTCTGATTTTTTGAGGATAGTTGACACACGATGTTACATCAGTTACATGTGTACAACATAGTGATTCAACTTCTCTTATATGCTATGTTGTGCTCACCACAAGTGTACTTACCATCTGTCATCACACAAGCCTATTACAATATCACTGGGATATTCCCTATGCTGTGCCTTCTGCTCCTGCGACATTCATTCCATCACTGGAATCCTGTACCTCCCACTCCCCTTCACCCATGTTGCCCCTCCCCCTATGCTCCTTCCCTCTGGCAACCACCACTTTGTCCTCTCAACTACAGTAACTTTCATTAAGACTTTCGAACTAATTAAAAAACAGTATGATCCAGGGGCACCTGGGTGGCTCAGTCGGTTAAGTGTCTGACGCTTAGTTTGGCTCAGGTCATGATCTCAGGGTGGAGAGATCAAACCCCGTGTCGGGCTCTGCGCTCAGCACAGTCTGATTGAGATTGTCTCTCCCTCTCCCTCTACCCTGCTCCCCACACTCTAGCTCGTTCTCCAAAAATAAATAAACATATCTTAAAAAAAAAAAAAAGGAATATGATCCAAACTGAAAACTTCTATCTGACAAAAGAAGCGATGGAATCACAGACAAAAATAAAAGACAAACATCTGGCAAAAAAAATTTACAATATGTAAAAGAAAGGAGTCATACCAAGAGCTCCTACCATACCAAGAGCTCCTACAAATTAATAAGGCAACTGAAGAAAAGAATTTGCAAATTATAAAAGAAAAATATAGATGGCTAAAAACATATGAAAAGATGCCCAACTTGACTGATTAGGGAGATACAAATGTTTCAAAAAAGAGATTCCATTTTTTTAGCCTATCAGATAAAGCAAAAATTTAAAAGACAGGTAATATAGGGAGGGTTTGCAAAGGGCTCATTCTCATACTTGGCAAAAATATAAAGTGGGGCAACATTTTTAAGAAGGCAGTTTGTCAGTATAATTAAATTTAAAATCTTATACATTTGACCCAGAAATTCCAATTCTGGGAATCTACTCTACAGGAAAAAAAAAAAAAAAAAGCCCTGGAATAAATGTATAAGAATATTCACTATATTATTATTTCTTTTTTTTTAATGAAGATTTTATTTATTTATTTGACACAAAGACAGAGATCACAAGTAGGCAGAAAGGTAGATGGAGAGAGAGAGGGACGCAGGCTCCCCGCCGAGCAGGGAGCCCGATGCAGGACTCGATCCCAGGACCCCGAGACCATGACCTGAGCCGAAGACAGAGGCTTAACCACCTGAGCCACCCAGGCGCCCCTATATTATTATTTCTAATAGCAAAAAATGTAGAATCATTTTAAATGTGTATCAACAGAGAACTGTTTATGGTAAATCTGTATACTGAAATATGATGCAGCTTTTCAAAGAATGATCTGTACTAACACGATATGTAAAAAAAAAATAAATTCTGGAGAATGAGTTATTGTACAAAGAAATGTTTCTGACATTTAATTTCTGTTCTACAACTTTTTTTTTTTTTTAAAGATTTTATTTATTCATTCGAGTGACAGAGAGAGAGCACAAGCAGCGGGAGAGGCAGAGGGAGAGGGAGAAGCAGCCTCCCCACTGAGCTGGGAGCCAGACAGATGGACAGACAAGGGGCTCAATGCCAGGATCTGGAGATAATGACCAGAGCCAAAGGCAGATGCTTATCCATCTGAGCTACCCAGGTACCCCTGTTCTAGAAATTTTTTATTCTTAACTATAAGCTTACATTTCTTTTATAATTAAAAATAATTTTTGTGAGTGCCTAGGTGGCTCAGTTGATTAAGTGTCTGCATTCGGCTCAGGTGATGATCCCAGGGTCCTGGGATGCAGCCCTCCATCAGGCTCCGGGCTCATCAAGGAGCCTGCTTATCTCTCTGCCTGCCACTCCCCCTGCTTGTGCATGTTCTCTGTCTCTTTCTCTCTGACAAATAAATAAAATCTTTAAAAAAATAAATAAATAAAAACAATTTTCAACGGAGGACAAAGCAACTTGCAATATAGAATAAATAAGATAAAAATAATGAGGTAATTTCCATTGATTTTTAGAATCAAAATCTGTAGGCTAGGTCTATCTGTGTCAGGACATGATTAATAATGGGATTTTTTTTTTAATGAAAAAAAATGGACTACATAATGGACTACATAAGCATGAGGTCCAGTAACTGTGGAAAGAGCTCCTCTGAGACTATTTAAGGCAAGCGAGGTATAGAAGAGAGAATAGGGAGTTAGGGGAGGGAAATCAGTAATCTGAAGAACTAAATGACTTTTTACTAAGGATCTTTGGGATGAAACAAAAGAAAAACCATAGTATCTTGGAACTACAAAGAAGAACTTTGATCCAACATCCTTATCATAGTGAAGAGTAAAGTAAGGCCCAGAGTTTATGCAAATTGGGTCCAAGTTCACAGAGATAATACTGGGTCTGCTCCTAAGGAGAACTTAAGTCCCCTTAGACCTAATCCCTGCAGTATAGAAAATGGTAAAAGCTCTATGAAGGCAGCAAATGGCCTCAACCATTCTTACAGATTTAACATACAAAAAAAGGGACGTTTTCACAGTATACAAAGACAAACAGCAACCCCTAGGATAAGACATTTTCAAATTCACTTCAAAATGCATTTTCAAAAATTTATATTCTCTAACTCCCTATATTAATTTCTAAAGTTATCATAAACATAAGCACATTACAGAAAAAAATTTTTAGATAAAATACCTGTATTTCTACATTTATCAAATAATCAAATCATGTTGAAAGTATTTTTGAGCAAGTGAGTCATGTTGTGCATACGGTTTCGTATTCTGTTTTTTCCCTCTTAATAGCAAGGAAGTTTATGATATAATGATTCTTTTGTTGTAATAAATAATTTCATCAGCGTTCCTAATAAACTTATGAATTTTAAAAAACAAGTGGTAAGAGAAATTAATCCCAAATTATATAAAATGTACTTATATCTGTCTGGTCCAATAAGAATACAAAGTTTGCTTTGTTTTGCTTATTTGAGTGCTAATCATTTATTTGAGCACTAATCATTCCAAATTAAAACATACTTCACAACTTAGCTATTCCAACATTTCTGAGCCTAGGGCTAAAGAGAGGCCAGTATCACTCATGATATTAGCTTCACTGCTGCCCTGTGGGTCATCCACTGAACTCATTCCCAATAGGTTCTGTTAATAGTTATAGGAGTTGTTTTTTCCAAACTACTAAGACATTATTAAAGTAATTTAGGAAATCATTATAGTTCATCAGAGTCAGGATTGTTGAACTGGAAGGTTCCCCTAGACATTATCTAGATTATTCCACCTTCTTAAGACAAAGAAGAAACTGATGGGGTGCCTGTGTGGCTTAGAAGGTTAGGTGGTGACTCTCGATTTGGGCTCAGGTCATAATCTCAGGGTCGAGTCTTCTAGAGATTCTTTCTCTCCCTTTTGCCCCCCCCCCCCAATAAATAAATAAATCTTAAAGAAGAAGAAGAAGAAGAAGAAACTGAGACCTAAACAGAATGACAAGTGTAGATGGCAACTCACTTGAAACTAAGACCCAGGACAAGAAGATACAAGGAAAAACTAAAGTGTGAAAAAATCACTTTAATTAGAGGAAAGCAGACTTAGAAACTGTTGTGTTAGCTGATAAATCAAGTCAGATATGAGAGCATGCTAAAGAGGGAGAAACCCATGCTCACAGTGGGTACTTCAAATAACAGAGCTGACCTATGCCTTCTACATGGGCCAGGATCAGCCTCTCAGCACCTTTGAGAAGAAGGAATGCCGCTCCAGAGAGCTTTTATGAGCTGGCACTCCCTCAGTGGTCAGTCCTACAGGCTGCATCCAGGCCTAAGCATCAAGTTTCATGCAGCTTTGCAAAGAAGCGTAACACTCTGAGAGCCAGCCCGCGCATCCCCATGCATCCCACTCAGGCTTTCACAGTGGACTGGAGCTATGAAAACATCTCATCTCATCCTGCTTTGAGATAGTAGAAGTACAGCTTTAGGAAGAAGGGAGAGGACTGTGTGGCTCCACTCCAGTCAGAACATACCAGAAACAGTGCATTTGGTGAAGAAAACCATTAAGAACTAGGGAGATCAGGATTGGTGGAAGTCTTTCAAATAACATACAAGTCAAAGCTGATGAAACCAGAGATGTTGCGCCTACAGACAAGAGGGCCTGAGAGGATAGGACAGTGCTTTAAATCTCTACAGAAATGTTAACCATGGATGGGAAACCACACTCCTTTGGTGTGGCTCTAATGTAGGGATGCAGTGTTGGGGCTTGAGGGGATGATCTGGAGACCCCCTGAATCTGAAGGAAAAGTTCTGTATACTTCTCTATACTTGTGGGGGAAAGCCTCCTTACATTCTCTACAAGATAAAAAAAGCCCCCCCAAAACAGTCAAGAGGTACTGGGTCAAAAGTGTTAAGGAGGAAAATTCTGGCTCAGTATGAGGAAGAACTTTCTATTACAGTGGCCCTGAAAAACTGAGTTCCCAGTCACTGTAGCCTTTCAATCAGAGACTAAACCACTACGTGTCAGGGATGCTGTGGGGATTCTTATACCAAATAAGGGTTCAACTAAATGACCTCAAACATTCCTTTCAAAGCTGAAACTCCAGGAACATTTTTTTTCTATGTGGAACATGGCTGTCTCGGAGTCTACCTAAATAGAAATCACTTCAACTTAAAAAAAAAAAAAAAGAAAAAGGAAAAAAAAAGTATTTTCATAAGGAGAATTGGTTATTGAAATGTCTACAATTGAGATGTCAAACCATAAAGGCTTAAACTTTTCATTCAATAATGAAAAAAATATATTTTAGAGGCATCATCTATTAGGAAAAGGCCACTTAAAAATGTCCACATGGTCACCTGGGTGGCTCAGTCAGTTAAGCATCTGCCTTCAGCTCAGGTCATGATCCCAGGGTCCTGGGATCGAGTTCTGCATTGGGCTCCCTGCTCAGCGGGGAGCCTGCTTCTCCCTCAGTCCCTCCCCCGGTCAACTGCGCACATGCCCTTTCTCTCTCTCTCTCTCTCCCCCCCCCCCCCTCTCATGCACACACATACAAAAATAAATAAATAAATCCTTTTTAAAAAGTCCACATTAAACTCAACTCTAAATAATGTATTCAAGGAAATCACTACATTAAAAAAGTTTGAATCTACGATTTCTATCCATCTGAGAAGCCATTAAGACTTACCTGTGTGCCATACGTACTGAACCCATACATATGTGCTGGCAGCAAAAAACAGCCATTGTATGGGGATGAACAGCAGACATATTATATTTGACGTGAATGCTACACAAACGAAAAATACTGAGAAGGCCTAAAGGAAAAAAACAAAACAAAATTAAAAACACATCTTAGAACTTGTTATTTTCAAACAGATTATTAAAAGCATGTTGGACAAAATCTCTGAAACTGCCATGTGAGGACTATAGAGCAAGTTTGAACATTTAAAACCTGCCATGTAAAAAACAGGTTAATTCAATATTAAAAAGTAATCCTATTCATGTCCTCAGTCATGAAGAAATGGACCAGGACAGGCTGAGGTTAGGTCGCAGTGAGTACATTTGGACTTCCCAGGTGGGTTACCTAGAACAACTAGAACTTTAACAGAAAAGCCTCCTCTCTCCTCCTAAAACATTCCTAAAAAGCCTCATTCTTAAAGAACAGGCTATTGGAACACAAGTGAATCATGATAGCAAGAAGTAGGCTGATGTTAAGGATTTTAATAATGCAGCCTTTCTCTGGACACACCATTGGGTATTCCCCAAGAGGCCATGAGCCTGAAGCTATCTTTTTGAGGCTCTGGATTTCTGAGTAGAAGAGTTCCAGGTTTAAGGTGTAGCCACAGAACATAAGAGAACTGCAGGTCAACCAGGGGAATAAGCCTAGGCCTGTGCCCTTGCTCTAACCAGTAGTTTTCAAAACATAGTCTGGGGATTCCCAGGGGCAGCAGGGGAGTCTCTGAGATCCTTTCAGTGGGTCTTCCAGGTCAACACCATTTTCATACCAATATTAAGATGTTATGTGCCTTTCTCATGTTCATTCACTCAGGACTAAGGTGGCTTTTTTGAGAAGCTACATGATATGTGGTTTGCAATCCACCGAGTTCAGAGGCAGATATGAAAATGCAGCTGCCTTCCATTAAGCCAGACATTAAAGACATTTGCAAAAATGTGGTCAATCTTCTAATTTTTTTTGTTTTGGAAAACACAGTTATTTTTCATAAAAATGTAATTGTTATTAACATGTAAAAGGCTTATTATTTTTAAGTAAATTAATAAACATTTAAATTTGTTTTCAGCTTTGATTTCTAATATAGTAAATATGGAGAGATCTAACCCAGATAAATAAAAGCTCCTTGAAATCTTCAGTAGCTTTTAAGACTTTAAGGGGGGCTCAGAGACCACAAAGTTTGAGAACCACTGCTCTAACTCTAACCCAATCACTGACGCAGTGATAAGGCTCCAGAAATACTTCGGAGTAAGACTGGGTAATTATTGCTTCCTTCACTACTCTTTTTCCCTCCCAAGGTCTTTGGCCCTCCCCTTCTTTTCACTGGAATGGTAGAGATGGGGAGGGGGTGTATAATGATTTGATGACAGTTTGTTTTTTATTTTTAATCATTAGCTACTGAAGATTTTCTTAGAAAATTAAACCCTTATACTTGAAAAATGTATTAATAAACATACCAGTCCCTGGTATCTGAAGGAATCATAGACGCTCCTGATGAAAAGCCAAAATGGCCACAAGTATTCAAATCTGAACTCCAGGACAAAATCTGCCAGGAGGACAAGCGCCCACACTACCAGGAATTTCAGGTATAAAAATGTACTGCAAAGCATAAAAATAAAGAATTAATTCAAGGTCACTGGCGAAGGACTAGAAAAAGAAAACGCACTGTTTTTGTTAAGAGACCAAAAATATCTTCATATACCACGAAAACAGATAGAGATGTTTCCGTAAGCCACCTAAATTTTAGAAGCTCTGGCTTTCACTCTGAGACCCACAACTATCAAAGTAAGATGACGACCAAAAATACTTAATTCTATTTAAGATGGAAAGAAATTTTACATTTCACCACTATTTTAAAATGTACTAAGTGTCTGATTTAAAATACTGCAATAGTCTCAAAATTACAGCTTTCCAGCTCTTCATTAGAAGAAAATGTCATGGTTGAAAAGCTTCGAATTTGCTATTTCCCTCCCCCCTACATCTGTGTGAAGAGTCTTTGAAATTCTTGATGCACATCCCTACATGCTTGAAGGATTCTGGTTTTTTTTTTTTCCCTCTTTTCTCCTCTTGCCTTTCCATGTAGTATTCACCGGCATTAACCAAACAAAAACCAAATGACTTCCGCAAATAGAAACTAATTTGGGGAGCAGTTGCCAAATTACTACCATGGGTTGTGAGAACACACAATGTACATTAAAGGAAACAATCCTAAGTACCCCAGCCTTGCTCTAGCTAAGATGTAAATGTGTGCCTCCAGCTCCCTCCGGATTTACGTTAAGTAGAAGCAGACTTTGATAAGCCAAGCAGGTAGCTCAGAACAAGGTAAAGGGCATGGATTAAAATCTCAAAGTCCATTCTTCTAGTTCATGAGTTGTACAATAGATAAATAGAAGCCTTCAGATTAATAAGCCCCTTACTAATAAGCCCCTAATTCAATGTCCTTAACCCAGTCAATTCTGGAGCAGATTAAGTTTAGGCACTAAAAAATAAAAAAAGGTTTTCTTAGATATAGAGTGGAAATACCTAAATTTCACTTTGATTTGGGCCAGAGCCTTGTATGCTACTTTGTAATACAAACATTCCGATACTGATGTGATTACATTAGCTGTTTGAATATACACCACCGACAACAAAATCAAGGCTTTAATAAATCATGGTTAAGTATATTAAAATAAGCTACAAAAAAAACTGATACACTTGATGGGCGGCAGGCAACAAAAGCAAGACCCAGCACTGAGAATTCTTTCTGTGCCCTCTAAAGCCATAAGGGTAAAGAGATGTCAAGAACAGACCGGTATGACCCTCAACGATACAGTAGCATAATGAGACATTATTTGCAATCAGGGGCAGTTTCTAATACTAGCTCTTTTTTTTTTTTTTAAGATTCCATTCACTTATTCGACAGAGAGAGAAAGATCACAAGTAGGCAGAGAGGCAGGCAGAGAGGGGGAAGCAGGCTCCCCGCCGAGCACAGAGCCCGATTCGGGGCCCGATCCCATGACCCCGAGACCACGACCTGAGCCAAAGGCAGAGACCCAACCCACTGAGCCACCCAGGCTCACCTCTAATACTAACTCTTAATAGAACTTCTTAGGGTTTGACAATAAGTTTCGATTAAGAGGTTTGCTATACAATCAAGGCACCCAAGGCAAACCAGAAGAAAACAGGCTTGCATTCCAAGTCCCACCTCACTGGACTCATTAGTCAGACGAAGACAGAGCCCTCATTCTCACCCATTAAGAATCCATCACTGATCCAGTGGAGAGCAAGGCTATCTTACTAGAAGAACAACTGAGTCACAAAGGCATTCAGGAACACAAATCTAATTTCAAACTAGATTTCCAAGCTGCTTAGCTTTCAAACTGAGAGGTTCTTCCTTGTCTCCAGAACTGTTTCTAGGTTTTAAAGAAGTGATAATAGCCTCTAATCCCTGTTTCTGAGGCATTTAAGAAATGGCACACGTGGAAATGTTTTTACCTCCCCAGCTGAACACTTCTTCCCACAGGGCTGCCCCTGAGGAGGTGACTGAGATGCGGTGAGGACATCATCTTGTGGTCATCCCCACTCCCCAGGTGGACAAAGTAGAGTGCTACCAACTGTTCCCAACGCTCCCAAGGCACGGCAGGATCCCACTCTAGCAGGCAACGTTCTGTTGCACTGTTTAGAGGGCATTATCCAAAGAATGACAGCCTATTGAATACTTTTTAGTAACCCAGTCATTTAACCTGAAAGCAATACAGAAATGATCACCTTTGTAACAATGACTATTCTTTTTCAAGTATGTGACTTCAAGAGAGTTCCTTTTTCCGTATTTCATTTCTTTAAAAAACAAAAAAACAAAACTGCTTTCATACTTTCATGTGCCTTGACACCCAGCTCTTACTGAGTCACAGTTTAGAAGCACAGATATCTAAGGAAACTTGACCTTTCACAACCATATGCCATAGCCTCAACTTTCCTCAGACTTCCCTGTTGGGTGCGCCTGCCTCTAAAAATCAAGAGGCAATCTAATGAACAAATTAGATTTCACAATTTTCCAAAAAGAGTTCTAGAGCTTAGTTGCACAATCATGTGAATATATATATTATTACTGAACTGTACACTTCAGTAATAATATATATATTCACATGAAAAGTGGTTAAGACACTGAATTTTACATTATGTGTTTGACCACACTTCTTTTTTTTTTTTTTTTTTTTGCATTTTTTTTTCCATTTTATTTATTTTTTCAGCGTAACAGTATTCATTCTTTTTGCACAACACCCAGTGCTCCATGCAAAACGTGCCCTCCCCATTACCCACCACCTGTTCCCCCAACCTCCCACCCCTGACCCTTCAAAACCCTCAGGTTGTTTTTCAGAGTCCATAGTCTCTTATGGTTCGCCTCCCCTCCCCAATGTCCATAGCCCGCTCCCCCTCTCCCAATCCCACCTCCCCCCAGCAACCCCCAGTTTGTTTTGTGAGATTAAGAGTCATTTATGGTTTGTCTCCCTCCCAATCCCATCTTGTTTCATTTATTCTTCTCCTATCCCCCTACCCCCCCATGTTGCTTCTCCATGTCCTCATATCAGGGAGATCATATGATAGTTGTCTTTCTCCGATTGACTTATTTCACTAAGCATGATACGCTCTAGTTCCATCCACGTCGTCGCAAATGGCAAGATTTCATTTCTTTTGATGGCTGCATAGTATTCCATTGTGTATATATACCACATCTTCTTTATCCATTCATCTGTTGATGGACATCTAGGTTCTTTCCATAGACTGGCTATTGTAGACATTGCTGCTATAAACATTCGGGTACACGTGCCCCTTCGGATCACTATGTTTGTATCTTTAGGGTAAATACCCAGTAGTGCAATTGCTGGGTCATAGGGTAGTTCTATTTTCAACATTTTGAGGAACCTCCATGCTGTTTTCCAGAGTGGTTGCACCAGCTTGCATTCCCACCAACAGTGGAGGAGGGTTCCCCTTTCTCCACATCCTCTCCAGCATCTGTCATTTCCTGACTTGTTAATTTTAGCCATTCTGACTGGTGTGAGGTGATATCTCATTGTGGTTTTGATTTGTATTTCCCTGATGCCGAGTGACGTGGAGCACTTTTTCATGTGTCTGTTGGCCATCTGGATGTCTTCTTTGCAGAAATGTCTGTTCATGTCCTCTGCCCATCTCTTGATTGGATTGTGACCACACTTCTAAATATATATAAAACAAGTAATTCTTTACTCACGTTTAGAAAAAGTTGATTTTACTTTAGGACTAGTACTGAATTCTACTGATTCATTTCTGCCTTCAAGGTTTTAGAAAGTTTAAGACAGTTGCCTGGGGACCCTGGGTGGCTCAGTGGGTTAAAGCCTCTGCCTTCGGCTCAGGTCATGATCCCGGGGTCCTGGGATCAAGCCCTGCATTGGGCTCTCTGCTTAGCAGGGAGCCTGCTTCCTCTTCTCTGCCTGCCTCTCTGCCTACTTGTGATCTCTGTCTGTCAAATAAATAAAATCTTAAAAAAAAAAAAAAAAAGACAGTTGCCTGATTTTGTATTCACTTAGTCCCCTGCATCAGTAAATTACGCTTATTATCCTTCTATAGGTACATGCAAAAAAAGTTAAAAGACAAGTAATCTAAAATGACTGCTTAACAGTGTAGGAACCCTAATTCCTTTCCTTCCATGTTCTGAAGGTCATAAGATTTGACCAAATCCAAAGAGATGACATTCTAGCGGGAAGAGAAAGTTAGGTTTTAAGCCATTATAGCATTCTAAAATACTTCTTTTAAACCATGAAGAGAATGTGATTAAATATAAAGTATTTTTAGACATACCATTCACAACATGGTTCATAACTTGATGTTACTTTCTTTGACCCAAATGCATTTATGAATAACTATAAAATATCTTGAACTAAAACTTAAAGCATAACTACAATGAAAAGATATTTTCCATAATAATATAATGAAACAAGGGCAGACCAACAATGTCTCTTGATGGTCTTATAAGGTTCTATTTTGGATGCTGGTGAAATTAAGAGACGTGCAATGATTAGTCTTAATGGTGGTGATTCTTTCAAAGTGGTTACTAACTATAAGATTCTTCCCCCTCCCTCATTCTATTCCTACCCTTGCCATTTACAACCACTTTTAACCTGAATCTATTTGGCAATACTCTTCAGCTATGGATTAATCACCTACGATTAATGAGAAGTAGTACTGAACATTTTTCTTTTTCTGAGTAAAGTGCACCTTCTCTCTAGTACCACTAGCTGCTGTCATTTAGATCATCTTCTGGAGCCCACATAATTATCATGGTGTGGCCATCAATCCTCAGTACCTGACCTTTTCCCTAGGCAGACTAATGGCCATTTAGTTCACTTGGTCCTCACCACAGAAATGAGTCTGTAGAAGATTTCACTGGCTGTGCTGGTGGCCATCTATCAGCTTTCCTGTCTTCTCTGTAATAGCAACTGTGAATTGCTTTCGGCTTTCAGTATGTAGCATGATACTTCTCACACCAAACTGCTGTCTTCTCTGTTATCAAATACCTCTCCCTACTCCACCCCACTTCTAGAATATTCATCCAGCCTCTTGTCCAGCTGATATTCCTACTGAAATCTGATTATGTGTAATCATCGTCCTGCTACTCCAAGTGTGGTCCACGGACCAGCATCATCAGCATCACTGTGAGCTTTTCAGAACAATAACAGCTATTTCAGGACCCATCCCAGACCTATTTCATCTACGCCCCCATTTTCACCAGACCCCTAGACCATTTGTGTGTGCATTAAAACTTGAGAAGCACTGGCTCCTGGTATAAGCTTCTCATTGTCATGGAACTTCCACTGAATTCCACAATGTCTCAGAAAGAAAACAACTATCTAATTAGATAATCAGCACTTATCTCCAAAACCTCAGCGCTCCTTCCCTCAACTGAGATCACTGTTCAGGGTTGATTTCTTCTATTTTCTTACTTTTCTTTCTGAGTCACAGACAAGATGACAAGATCCCCACCTAAGTACAATTTAACCGAACGAAGCACTTCTATTACTGTACTCATCCTTCAGCACACAACACACAAACATGATTTCATTTAAAAAAGCCTCCCTGAGTAAAAGACGGATTAGTAAACACTGTTACCCCATTATATGCTCATAATATCCTGTACCGTAAGAACATTTAATCACAGGTATAAATAAATAGTATTTTATTTAATTAACTGTTTAAATGTAGAGTCCACAAGAACAAAAGAGCTGCCTACTTTGTTCCCTGCTTTATCCTCAGTGCCCAGCAGAACACCCTGCACGCTACAAAAACTCAACAAATATTTGTTGAATGAATGACCTGCAACGCACAAGAGTGTTTAGGATTGACAGCAAAGACTTTCCCAAAGTACACACTTGAAATGCAGGTAGACGGAGAGTCAAGCACAGGTGACTGGGAAGGGTATCTGAACAATGCAACAACGACAAAGGAAACAAACACAGGTCCTACTCCAAAGATCACCATGAACCTGCTCCCGGTCTGTTCTGGTCTTCAGTAGGAAGAAATGAATCTAATCAGCGCTGCTCTGCGCACCAAACTATCACTCCATTTGGCCTGCTTGTCACTGGCTCAGCCTACAGTGAAGGTTCTCGAAGTGTCTTCTAGTAAGCCTAACATTAAAGAAATGTGCAAAAATGTAAAGCCACACCACTCTTCTCATGAATTTATTATTTTTACATCAGCTTATAATTATTTAAAATGTGTCCACCTTAATTTTGAATACAGCACATATTGATAGATATAACCCATATAAACCAAGAGAGGAAAGAGGTCGAGACAAAACTAACTTGAGAATGGCGGACTAGAGAAGGCTGTGCACGGCAGCGAGGTGAAATGGCCTCATCCTGCTGCACCTGCCTCCCGGTGTGCAATCCAGACAGGAGGATGTCTGAGAAGACCCAAGCTATTCCTTATTTCTCTTTTCTGTACTAGCCTCTTGCAGACTGCCAAGAGAACCTTTCGAGTGTCAATTACACATGCACACACACACACACACACACACCCCGCCACTGCAATGACAAATCTAGTGTAAAAAATGCCCAATTTAGAAAGAATAAAGAAAACCTAAAATAGAAATCTCTTAAAAAAGCTTTTAAGAATTGTGTAGTGGGGTGCCTGGGTGGCGAAGTCGGTGGAGCGACTGACCCGTGCTTTCTGCAGGGGTTGTGAGCCGGCGGTTGTGAGATCGAGCCTCTTGTTGGTCTCAGTGCCAAGACTGCTTGGGATTCTCTCTCCCTCTAACCTTCCAACCATCCCCTCTCCCATGTGCATGCTCTCTCTCTAATATAAATAAATAGGGACGCCTGGGTGGCTCAGTGGGTTAAGCCTCTGCCTTTGGCTCGAGTCATGATCTCAGGGTCCTGGGATCGAGTCCCGCATAGGGCTCTCTGCTCCTCAGGGAGCCTGCTTCCCCCCTCCCTCTCTGCGAGCCTCTCTGCCTACTTGTGATCTCTCTCTATCTGTCAAATAAATAAATAAAATCTTTTTAAAATAAATAAAACATAAATAAATAAATATTATAAAAAAGAATTATGTGCTTTAGTGTTTTTGCAAAGGACTAGACAGACTGCAGATATACCAAGGACAGGTACTGTAACTTAACACAATTGGAGAACTTAAAAAGAGTTTTAGAAATTCTGCTTCAAAAACACTTCCATCTTAAAAAAAAAAAAAAAAAACAGGGGCGCCTGGGTGGCTCAGTAAGTTAAGCCTCTGCTTTCACCTCAGGTCAGGATCTCAGGGTCCTGGGATCGAGCCCCGCATCGGGCTCTCTGTTCATTGGGGAGCCTGCTTCCCCCTCTCTCTCTCTGCCTGCCTCTGTCTACTTGTGATCTCTGTTTGTCAAATAAATAAATAAAAATCTTTAAAATATTAAAAAAATATTTTAAAAAAACCATACCACTTTCGACAGTATGGACTCTGTGAGGTTCAGAGGCTAGTGCTGGAAGCACGTGAGGAGAGAGGGAACAACCCACAGGATTACACCTCGTACCTTCAGCAGTAGTAATCATCTACCTAATCACACCTTACGCTTACATCACATATGTAATTTTCCCAAATGCTTTCATATTAATTATCTCATTTTAGTCTTACAACTGAGAAATAGGCAGGGTAGTTATTACCCTTTCATAGGAAAGAAACCTGAGGAACCAGGAACTGAGAGGCTGCGGGGCACATTGAAAGAGCACAGGAACGGGAGTCTGGAGACCACAGAGAAGTGAATTCTATGTGGAATGCTGTGCTGTTGCTAAAAAACATAAATGAATATATTTCCATGGGAAAAAAAGGAAAAGAGATTAAGTGAGGAGAAAAGCCAAGAAACTTGTATGTGAAATGGAACCCTATTTTTATTAAGGAAGAAATACATGTTTGCTTACATAGAGAAAAAAAATGATACTTAAAAATTATATAACAGTCATCACCCCAGAGCAAGAGTGCTAAGGTCTGTGTTGCATTATGCACTAAGATACTACCGTGTTAATTCCTTCATAACAAGTGTGTGTTACTTTTATTTTTTTTAACTCTTCATTTTGAAATAACTTTGGACTTAAAGAAAAGTTGCAGGAATAGTACAAAGAGTTCCTTTATAGGTTTCAGAATACATGAATGATAAAACATTTTATGTTCTTATTATCATTATCCCCCTATATATGTTTTATTGGGTTTTTTAATCAAAGTCAGGAAATTAACATTAATATGTTTCTATTATCTGATCTAGACACCTTATTCAAATTTCAGTAATTATCTCACTAACATCCTTTATTATTATTATTTTTTTAAGATTTATTTATTTTAAGAAGGGGAAGGGCAGAGGGGAAGGGAGAGAGAGACTCTCAAGCAGACTCCCCGCTGAGCGTGGAGACTGACACAGGGCTCAATCCCATTACTGCGAGATCATGACCTGAGCCAAAACCAAGAGTCAGATGTTCAAATGACTGAGCCACCTGGGCACCCCTCACTAATGTCCCTTAAAGCAACAGATAAATAGATAGAGCTCGATCAATCAATAAATCCTGGTTCTATCATATTTTGCACTGCTGTCAGAGCCATACTGTTTTTTCTTTTTTTAACTTATTTAATAGAGTTTCTCTTTTTTGAGAAAGAAAAAAAGGTTCCTGGTACCTGTTGCTTCGCCTGGAAAAATGAAGATAATGACTCTTGCTCTCCATGTAGCAGAGTCTGAGAGTATCATATGAATTCTTACACATAAATTCTTATACCACTCAGAAACAATTAAGTGGCACAATACTGTACAACAGAAATGGGACAAACTTTGGGGTTAGACAGATATGGGCCTCTATCATGTAACTAAACCTGGGGCAATCATGGTTTCCTCACATATGAAACAAGCTAATATCCTTACTGGAACAAAATAAGACAACGAAAAAAAAAAACAACAGTAGTAGTAACAGCAAATAACATTATGAGCAATTATCTGTGTCAGGCATGATGCTAAGTTTTTTACGTGACTTATCTCAATTATCCTTCTAGCAGTCCTCTAAAGTAGTGGTATTATTTACCATCCTCATTTTACAGAAGAGAAAACTGAGGGCTAAAGTATGTAAGTGACTTGTTCAGGGTCACACAACTAGTGTCAGGGACATTCTGTGAAGGCAAGTTCAAATGACTTTGAAGTCCCTATGTTTATTCATCACACTGGACTTTCTTATCTCATATTAGATATTCAATAAATATTATTTTCCTTCTTTATATACTTTCCTATATACACATTCAACTTATGTAATTCTTTATTTCCCCAAAAGAACCAAGTTTTTAAAAAATTAGGTGTACTTCATGAAAAAATAAACCCTTAGTATCTCATTCATAAACCATGAATTTATAAAAACTTCATTTGTAAACACACTATAAAGCTCTGCAGAAAAAAAAAATTAAATCAAATATTCTTTTTTTTTTTTTTTAAGATTTTATTTATTTGACAGAGAGAAATCACAAGAGAGGCAGGCAGAGAGAGAGGAAGGGAAGCAGGTTCTCCGCTGAGCAGAGAGCCCGATGTGGGACTCGATCCCAGGACCCTGAGATCATGACCTGAGCTGAAGGCAGCGGCTTAACCCACTGAGCCACCCAGGCGCCCCTCAAATATTCTTTTTTTAAAAGATTTTATTTACTTGAGGGGTGCCTGGATAGCTCATTGGGTCAAAGCCTCTGCCTTCGAATCAGGTCATGATCTCAGGGTCCTGGGATCGAGCCCTGCATCGGGCTCTCTGCTCAGCGGGGAGCCTGCTTCCTCCTCTCTTTCTGCCTGCCTCTCTGCCTACTTGTGATCTCTCTCTCTCTCAAATAAATAAATAAAATCTTTAAAAAAAAAAGATTTTTTTTACTTGAAAGAGAGAGAGAGACAGAGAATCGGGGTATCAGGGAAAGGTAGAGGGAGAAGCAGACTTGACACAGGATCCTGGGATCATGACCTGAGCTAAAGGCAGAACTGGGTCACCCAGATGTCCTTTAAAGTCAAATATTCTTTACAGTAATAACTACGGCACAAAAGATGGGACAACTCAAGAGTGCTTTCTAGCAAAACTTAATGATCATTGTACTAGATGATCACTGTAATAGAGAAACATGATCATTGTAATACAGAAACATGCAATTCAAAAATAAGAAGATAATTCATTTTTTTAAGTCATAATTACCATAAACCATGAGGTATAGCTTGTCAAGCCTAGAGTAAGACAAGAAAATAATGCTTATTACATCTGAGAAAGAAGACTCTAGCCTTAGTATCTCTCTCATCTGAGACAGGACTTTTTGTTTGACTATGAACATGGCACTCATTCTCTCTATAACTCAAGTGCCCTCATTACAAGATAGGCAAAATACTGACTTTAGTACTGAGCAATTATTTGGTTTTTAGAAGTGCTTTAAAGATGAACAAAGTAATAATGTAATTTAAAAACAGAGCTAGAGGGGCGCCTGGGTGGCTCAGTGGTTTAAGCCACTGCCTTTGGCTCAGGTCATGATCTCGGGATCCTGGGATCGAGTCCCACATCGGGCTCTCTGCTTGGCAGGGAGCCTGCTTCCTCTCACTCTCTCTGCCTACCTCTCTGCCTACTTGTGATCTCTCTGTGTCAAATAAATAAATAAAATCTTAAAAAAAAAAACAAAAAAACAGACCTAGACTGTTGCTAGCCACCTCCCCTGTGCTAGGTAAGGAAAGAGATCTCAAACAATGTAAATGCATTAGTGAGGTCTACAGATATCCCTCAAGTGGACTAGCCGCACTTTCTTAATCCACTAAATGCAAAGCCTCTAAAAAAGAAAACGCAACAGGAGAGATGGATGAGAGAAAATTATTTCTGATGTCACAATCCCATCACTTAATGTGAGTACACTGTCCTTAAAACCAGCAGAGGAAAACAAAGGAATGAAGGTTAGTGCTATGAAGGGGCTTCAAAGTCTGGGGATGGTAGGCATTGTGGAAGGTTGATGAGCCAAGACCAATTTGGTATCAGTTAAATAAAATGTCGAAGTGAAGATATAAAGCCTCAAAGAATACATTCAAACAGTTGATTATGTTTTTTAAAGTTTCCATTACCAAGATCCATGTGCCTAAAGGTGAGAGACCTTGAGGAAATAGTCAGTCCTCGAGTATTTCAAGAAATTCATGATGGGGAAAAAAAAAAAATCTAGCAAAGGATATCTGTTTGTACTGTTGGTCTGTACCATTACTGTTGAGCAAAAAACTTTATTCTTCTGGGGCTATTTCTTGAAAACGATCCAAGTAAAATAATTACATCCAAATCTAGTAAGCCTAGAGAATAAAAGTAATAAGTATCTTTGAAGAGCACACTAAATTTCATCAAGAAAAGTAACCCAGGAGCACCTGGTGGGCTCAATTGGTACAGCATGTGACTCTTGATCTCAGGGTTATGAGTTCGAGCCCCATGACAGGAAGGAAAGGAAGGGAGGAAGGGAGGAAGGAAGGAATAAAGGAAAGTAACCTAATTACAGTATTTCACTTTGAGATCTTAACCATTTGAAAATTTCTATCTGACCCTCCAGACTCCACAAGTATATGTTATACTTTATTACATCCCCTTAAGTATCACCTGGATGGTAGCCTAGAACATGACAAAACAAAACACATATATTTACACACACAAAACCCCAAAGGGTTAATATCAGCGAGAAGATCTGGGAGAAATGGCCAAGGAAAAAGACTCTGGAAACATAAGTGCCTAAAGAACAGGAACTGACTGCAGAATATTTGGCAAATAACTAAGAAGAAAGTGAAAATAGTAAGTTACTAAGTCTACCTGTAAAATCAATCTCCAGATCTAGTGACGTTCAAGAAAGGCCACGAGGAATCAAAGAAAAAGGAGAATGTCACTAATAAAACAGGAAGCTTTAAAGCAAATAATGTGAACTAGAGCATGTTCCCTCCTTCCCGTCTCAACTCGTAGCAGAAATTGAAAGGGATTTTCAAAACATCTAATGAAACTAAACTGCCAAGAGTATTCAGGCGAGAAGACTCAAAGGAAAGCTGGAGGAAAGTACCTTTCTTTTAAGGTAATACACTACTGGCAAAAACTAAGTACAAAACTCCAGGGTGGCAGATTTCTTCAAATGCACTCCACAGAAACTGCAAATACAAGGATTAGGTAAACAGCTCCCTGGGAAGGTTAATCAAAACTTACCCCCTTCCCCAACACCCCACTAAAACAATCCAGAATCTATCACTTTCCTGTCAGGTCCAGTGTGGCTGAAGTCAAAGCCTCCCAAGTTTACCAAAGTGCTTTTAGGCTGTGAGGTTGCAACATGGCATCTGGGGTTTTGGTGGCAAGAACACGAGTACAATCAAGGCAGCCAAGGGTCATGCCAGCCTCTAGTGGCTTTAAGAAGCATAGCCCAGAGGAGGCTAAAACGAGGCTTAGGAAACATCATTAATTAAAGAGGCAGGAAAAGCTAGCAAGCGAAATCTCTGGAGGTGAGATTAGTTAGACTAGGGTCTGAAAAAGGAAATTAGGAAGCTGAGAGGGATGCAAACTTTGATCAGAAGTCAAAGGCCAGGAAACGCTCTCCTCAAACAAAGATGGGACAAGGTATTCCATCTATCAGGGATGTCCTGAGTCCTCAGCTCTAGTGGAAAGGCGTGAAGTTGTCAGAAGCTAAGAGTCAGGGCCAGTCCCGCAGCCCCTAAGCCGCAGGTGGCAGGCAGAACCGCCACCCCTCACTCCCACCCCCCCCCACACACACACGGCCACAGGAAGTATTTGTAAATTCATGAGTAAAGGGGCGCTTCCTTCAACCACCAGTTAACAAAGATATAAAATAGTTTCCTGAAGCTTAACACATGTGCCTTACTTAAAATGCTTACTATGCCTACTGGGGCAAGAAACAATTTTAACTGCAGAGGCTTTCAACATAAACATCTCTGCCCCTGTCTTCTACTTACCACACCTCATCTCCTCATCTTCCCATTATAAAGTCAGTAATTCTCAGAGGGAAGGAAGTGGGGGAACACTTGTTCCAGTGTTCCAAAGTGACAGATGGGTAAACCACAGAGGATCCCCTTCAGGCTTTTAAAAACTACAGAGCACTCCAACCCCACCTCACCTGGAGAATCACTGCTTGTAATTAGACGTTACTGTTGGGAGTGTCGGGTTCATGTGTGAAGGCAGAGACATGGACAGAGAATTACTACCATAAAACCCGAGGACCTCAGAAATGTCACAGTTACGTGCAGTTATTTATTTTACTTTCTCTTATTAATAACTGTTCCTTATCATTTCCGAAGTACTTTCACATCTATCTCATTTGAGTTAGAAAATATTCCCTCACTTAGTGGCGACCGTCTACTTCATCATAAAATAGCGCGGGGCAACATAAAGCTGTTAATGCATCAGGTGAATAACTAAAACAGCCAGCTAAAATGTAATTCGACAAACATACTTTTCCTTGAACAGAACGCAAAGTTTTCTGGAACCTCAAAAGCACTGTATAAATTTAAGAGGGCATTATGATGATCGACTAGACTGTAAACTCCTTGAAGACAAGAAATCATATCCTATCCTGTATCCTTCACAATTCCCTGAACAATGGAGGTTCTTAACCGAGTAGGAGGAATTAGTTTATATTCATTTATTTATTAACTCACACACTCAGCATTTATTGAATACTGAATTCCCACTCTAGATCTGTGCTGGCGAGGATCATTTTTAAATGTGTTTTGAATTTTAGTCCTTAAAAAAGACAATCATCACCATTCCTGTTTCTCTTCTCTTATTCTTGATTAATTTGACTGGAATAAGATATCTGTACCTTTCAGTTTTCAAACAATGGGCACACGTATAAACGTAGATAATGCCGATATGTCTAAAATCCATTTTCCTTCTACCTTGCCCCTAAAACAATTCTATCACAGTCATTATACTGACAATAACCATATCATTTGACAATCACCTCAGTCACAGTTGCTGGATTGGAGCCCATGATTAAAAGCGTCTCAGCAATAGGATTTTTTCCAGCAAGACCAAGCAGCAACTGACCCTTTGTTTTGACTACTCAACTTCTGTTTATAGCTGTAGCAAATCTCATAGTCTCTCTTGCCTCCTTAAAGAATAAACCAAACATGTTAAACTGTGGTAACAACAACATGGTAAATAATATTTATATAGCCCTCTAGAATTTATAGAGTTTCGCAAACTGAATACCAGCTCCTTTAGACCTCAAGACTCATCTGACAGATGAGAGAATGGGGCTTAAAGTGGCAGAGCTGGGGATTCTGAGTCCGAACCCAGGTCTCCGGATGCCCGCGGTCCAGTGCTCTGTTCATCACAGCTGCCTCCTTGCTATGCCCAGACTCAAAAAGTTGTGCAGACTGAGAACATGAAAATAACGTTCGTGAAATGTTATGCTGTGAAACAGTAGATAGTGGTTATCAAAACTGTCAATAGGATCTCAGAAGAAAAACACAACTCTCTGTTTAATGAGACCAAAATTGGCCAGACGTTGAAAAAGAAAATGGGCAATAGATGGTATGAAGAACAATTTAACACAGAGTTAAATTCAATGATCACAGAAATTCGATATTCACAAATCCTCAAACACCATAATTTATAACTAGCCCACTCATTCTGTTTGCTTTAGAAATAAAGGAAAAATTTCTAAACATTTTTTCAAAACAGAATTGGAAAAAAAACAAAATTATGATCTTGTTCTTTAGTCCAATACTCCATATTATAAACTAAGAAACAGGGATGTGAATTAAAACATTCATTTGATATATGATGCTCCAAAAGGAAAGACAGCTAGAAATATATGTAGGTCTTTGATTAACATCTAACTTAAAGAATGCCAAACAGAGAAGGGTAAACAGATTTGAGAGCTGTTGGGTTTTAATATTTTACAGCAAGGGGCACCTGGGTGGCTCAGTCCTTAAGCATCTGCCTTCAGCTCAGGTCATGATCCCAGGGTCCTGGGATTGAGCCCTGAATCAGACTCCCTCCCCAGCAGGAAGCCTGCTTCTCCCTCTCTCATTCCCCCTGCTTGTGTTTCCTCTCTCACTGTGTCTCTCTCTCTGTCAAATAAATAAATATAATCTTTAAAAAATAAAATAAAATATTACAGCAAAACTCTGAATAACTTTTATAGCATATTTAGAGTAAGAACATTTGAATTCCAAAAGTTCATCACTAAAATAATAGATCTTCACTAGACAATGAATTCACATTGTTCATGTTGATTGAGTGGTTACTATCAAGCAGGTATTAAATTGGGCATCATTTGTTCAAATATAAAGATGTCAAAATATAACACATGTAAACAATATGGGACCCCCAGTCTTTGTATAAAAGTATATCATCATACGTTACTGTGACTAGCAGCCATTCAAAGTCCTTGGTCTACAATTCTATTTAATACGCTTTTTCTATTCTTGTGTCAATATTAAGTTGTTCAAATCGTTTTCAATGGGCAGAAAAAAATCCTTCCTACAGGATCATAGTGTCTTCAATTTGAAGAGACATCCCCCCCATTAAATCTGTAGGAGAATGGTTTTTGCTTTTTCACTTTTAGTTTAAATGGTCAGGTTTGATTGATTCAGCATGGACTTTGGCCTGTTTTACTGACTGCTGTACCCTCAGAGCTAGCTAGAACAGGGCCTGGCACATAGCATATACATTTGTTGAATGAATGAATGAATGATTCCTATGATCTATGGCTCATTACATAAGAATATACTTATACAGAAGGATAAATATACATAAGAACTTTATGCTTTGACTTCTTAATGCTTTTGAACTTGAAATAAAGGAACCCCTGATGTTTACATCACTCAGCTGCTTTGTGAAAAACAATCTTCCATATATGTAAACAAGAGCATGTGCAAGGTGTACAGTTATGCTAAGATTTGGTCATTAGCTTGGTGACAACTTGGGTGTTATCAACTACCTCACATACTTGTCTAACTCGTACAGCTCTAAGAGCTAAACTGTAAAATACCACGAAGGCTCAATTAAGCCAAAATGCACATGCTGACAATTCTCCTTTGTAAATTAATTATTTCTCCACCGAAATCATTTATCAAGGCAAGTCCCATTCAGAATTAACATTCTAAGAAGAACCAGAAAATAACAGGTCGTACACAAGTTCTGCTTAGGAAGCTGTGATTGTCACTAAATTGCCCCATGAACCTGTTGTCCTTCTCTCCCTCAGAGCAGTGAATTCAGTTTCTATTTAAAGGGACGCTTTTTTTTTTTTTTTTTTCCGGAAGAAAAAATTTTGAGTTTGGAAAAAAAATCCCTTTTAAAAGGTTCGATGAAAACTATCTGCTTAGAATGGTCAAAATAATGTTTGCTGAGAAAATGATCATCCGCTCCTTCTGAGTCTGGAGCGGGGCCACAGGGCATGATTAGGGGGTATCGGCTTCAGCCCGCGGTGCCAAGCCTGAGATCCCGCAAGAGAAGTAGAGGGCGAAAGAAGGGGCAACGTGGCCACCTGCCCAGTCCGCCGGGGACCGTGGGGCCACTGTCTGCTACCAACTTTGTCAGCCTTTCCTCCTAGTGCATATGGTCCACGCGCCTTCCGACTCAGGCCGGCAACTCTCAGGCCAGAGCGGAACTGGGGGGCCAGCGGAGGCCCGGCGTTCCCGGGAGCGGCCCTCGGGGCCCGGCGGTGCGGGCCAGGGTTGCGGGAGGGGAGGGGGCTCGTCGCCCCTCCCCCCACCCCCTGCGGGGCTAGGAAGCGCCCAACGGCGGCTCGGCTGCTTCCTCGGCCAGCGCCCGCCGCGCCCTCCCCGCCCAGCCCGCGGCCCTCGCCACGCCCCGCGCCCCCGGAGCGCACCCCTGCGGGCCGGCCGGAGCCCCCCGGGCTGCGCTCCTCCGGAGAGCCCCCGGCGCGGGCGTGCGGCCTAGTCGGGGTTACATAACGGGGCCGAGCCCCTCCGGAGCCGACCGGGGGCCGCGGGGCCCGCGCGGGCGGAGGCGGGGGCGCCGCCGCTCACCTGCCGTAGATGCCCTCGGTGATCCGATTCCGCTTTAGGGGGCGGCGGAGCTTACTGCAGTCGGCGTTCCGCCGCTTCATCCTCCCGCTGGGGGGCCGGGTGCCCGCGCCGCCTCCGCTGCCGTCTCTCACCTCGGCCGCCGCCGCCGCCGCCGCCGGCCCGCCCCGCGTCGGGCCTGGACTCTACCCCTGAGGCCGGTCACACAGACATGGAGCCAGCACCCGGGGGGAGGGGGTGGGACGGGGAGGGGGGGCTCAGAGCCTCCTCCGCCTTCGGAAACAAAGAAATGACAATTCCGGGGCCCGCCCGCCCCAGCCCCAGCCAGCCGCCTGCCCGCCTCCTCGGCTCCGACGGACGGCCCCCGGGGCCAATGGAAGGCGCCGCTACGCCGCTGCCGGCCAATCCAAGGGCCCGCTGAGGCAAAACGGACTCGAGAACCCGCCTCTTTGAAGGACAGAAGAATGCGCCAATCATTATAGTGTCTGTGTGCGTGCCTGGACCTATCAGAAAAGATTTAAATAGAGGCTTATAAATAGGCCCTATAAATATAACATCCTATATTATGCCTTATTGCGAAGGTACACTTCATGACTGTTGAATTGCGTTTCATTGTATTATCATCCATGCTAGAGCATACCGTGCTATATTCAGTGCCCGCTATCACTACACCGTATGAAATAGGGAGGCCTGGGTTTGCGGCATGTGCTGTTTCTGCGCTGACATGTGCTCCAGTCAGTCGCGTCATTATGTAAGGAGCTCGCAGCATCCTCCCGCTCCGGGAGCCTCCGGGGTCAGCGCCGGGGGCCCTTCCTGCGGATCCTGGAGCGTTTGGCCAGGCCGGCCGCGTCAGCGCGCGACGGGGGTACGAATGACAAAGCAAACCCCACACACACATAGACACACACCCTGCCAGCTCCCCGCGACGTGGTGACAGGGCGGCGGCCAATCGGAGGAGGTGTGGGGCGGGGCTGCTGCGGTCCCGCCCCCTGGAGTCCGCGTCACAGGGGGCGGGGCCGTGGGTGCGCGCGACGTCGCCCTGGGCTGCCGGGTGTGTGTGGGGCGGCGCGACCCTCGTTCCACGTCTACAGGGCGGGCTGCGTGGCTGGCTCCGCGGGCACAGCGCCTGCTGGACATGGCGAGCGTCAGCGTCGGAGACGTGTCTGTGCCGCGCGAGGGGCCGATGCCGCGGGGAGTAAGCGGCTGCTCCGCGGCGAGGGCCGGGCTTCTCAGATGTTGGGACACCGGCCAGCGACCCCTCACCCGACCTTCTTGGAGCTCCGATTTTGTGCCAGGCACCGTGCTAAGTGCTTTACATCTACTTACTCATTTAGTCCTCATTATTCCCTTGCAACGTATTTATGAAAAAAATCACGTTAGAAAAGACAGCAAAGATTCTTTTAAAAAGAATGTCATTAAAGAGAACTGGGCAGCTGTCAAAAACTAGCTGAAGGGGGTGCCTGGGTGGCTCAGTGGGTTGAGCCGCTGCCTTCGGCTCGGGTCATGATCTCAGGGCCCTGGGATCGAGTCCCACGTCGGGCTCTCTGCTCAGCGGGGAGCCTGCTTCCCTCTCTCTCTCTCTCTCCCTGCCTCTCTGTCTACTTGTGATCTCTGTCTGTCAAATAAATAAATAAAATCTTTAAAAAAAAAAAAAAGTAGCTGAAGGGAGAAGAAACACTCATGGATCTCATCACCTTATCACGACCACTATCAGCATTCTAATTTTTTTCTTTTTTTCCTATTTGCCCCCATGGGTGATATTCTTATTCCTATTGCTGCTATTATTACTGAACAGAGTAGTGATCATACTAGATATTCAACTTTGTGTTCTGTTCTTCGTGTGTGTGTGTGTGTGTGTGTGTGTGAGCAGATCAAAAGAAGTTTATTAAGTGAACATACGGAAAAAGCTCTCAAAAGTGCGAGGGGTCCCAACAGGGTTGCCACTGAGGGCCTTTAAAGTCCGTCTTTTTGTATTCTGTCCCTTAATGTAAACATTGTCCCATGTTACTATGCATTCTCCCTAAATATTTCCAATGGCTGCTGAATCTCCCATCAAGTGGCTGTACCAACTTAACCACACACCAACAGTGGGACTGTGAGGTGATCTTCCAGCACATTTTAAAAACTTCCAGGAAGTAGATGGTATCTGGTTTTGTCCTGGGGTGGGTGGACCTCTTCCTACCCTATAATTATCCCCAAGGAGGAACTTGTAATTTGTATCAAATTCATCATTCTCATCTGCTGTTCTTCGTTATTTTACCCTGCTCACAAATCTTTAAAGATCCTCCAAAGCCTGAAAACCATTGTCTTTGTTATGGCATCCAGAGCTGTCACACGGGAGACCCAGTCTCCTTTTCCAGGCCTAGGCAGCCCAGCAAGCCTTATCTACTCACTGTCCTCAAACCCATTGCAGCCTTATCTTCCCTTCTTCCTGCCTTCTTGGGAGATTGGATCCATATTCTGAAGAGATGCAATTTTGAAAAATCACAAGAGTACCTGCCTTTTCAGACCAGCTTAGCCACTTACTAGCTTGGGCACGTAACAGAATCTTAGAACCTCTGTTTCCACTTGGGCATGCACTAGGTGACAGCAAACTATTACTATTAATAGTATACTTGTTTTTCATCCCTCACTTCTCTCCAGCATGTTGATAAAGTGGCCCTGAGTGACCAAGGATAACAAACTCTGTGAGCTCAAACTTCCACCAAGGCTGCCCATCATTGTGAAAGAGTCTGAATGGAATGCTCTGCTTGGAGCAGCAGGAAAAGGTTTCAGCTGCCAAGGTGAATTTGTTCATGGAGGAGGATACAGACAGGACCTAAAAATCAATATGCTGGTGGCTTGAATGCATTAGGAAGTTTTCATGGTAAGATCCTGGTTCCAGACTCCATGGGACCCGAGATCTGAATAGCCATCAGCTCCAGAACCTCAAGGTTCCAGATTACCCGGGCCAGAGGCAAACAGCCAACTCAGTAAGGGTATAACAGGGCCATATCCATGGTCTTTTCCACTCCCCCTTATGTCCCTGTTATCTACGACAGTGCCATGACACACTGTGAAATGAAGAGGTGAGTAATCCTGGAAAAGATGACAGAGGCGCTGAAGCTCACTGTCTAGCCTGCCATCCTGATAAGGACATTCCATGCCATGGGAGAAGCGTGGAGTGACTGGGAGTTACTCTCAAGCATAGGGCTACATGGGAGAAAGAGAGAACAGAGAAAATCTGGAGTTCTGGGTTCCAGTCTTAACTCCCTGGTGTTGAGTTACCTGCATACAGCTGTGCCAAGATCCCCTCTGGAGACCTTCAAGCCCTATATATAGAAGCAGGTCATATTAGTTCCATTTTACAGATGAGAAAACCGAGGCTCAGAGAAAATAAAATTATGCAGTTGGCTTGGCAGAGCAGTTTAGCTCAAGGAACAGCTGAGTGAGATCAAGCTGTGATGCTATAGGCTGTATCTGGTGTTGGTCGGGTGATTGGCTTGAGTGGGATGATGAGAACGGTCCTCTTGCCAAGAGCCCACAGGACAACTGCCCTTCTCCATTCCGTTCTCTCTCACTCCTCCTGCCCCAGCCAGACCATCTCTTTTTCTGGCCCATCCTAGCCCCACCCCCTTTGGCTCCAATCAAGTGCCAGCCTTTCCCCTCTGAGCCCTCAAATGGCTCTTTGGGATCCTAAGGGCACAGACCTGGGCAGAGATGAGGCAGACCTCCCGCCTGCCACAGAGCCCCCCCAACTCCCCATACCTCCACTACCAGTCAGGAACCAGGGGAGATCAGTAGCCATTTTACAGATGAGTAAGACAGGGAAGGGAAATCATTGAGCTTCACCTGAGCTCAGAATGGCTCAGAATAGCCTGGAGAGTGATCATCACACCCTGTTTCACAAATAAGAAAACTACATTCCCCCCCACTTTCAGTAGCTTCAGTCCCCTCAAGCCCACCAGGCAGGGCTGGTCCAGCTGCCTTGAACTTGGTTCCCCATGCCTCAGGAGTCACAGAAAAGTCCACACATTGGGATGGCCACCTCTCATACATGTATCTGTGTCCCCGAGAGAACCCTGTTAATGGAGGATATTCATTGTAGTGTTTAGAACAGGAACAGTTTAGAAATAACCCAGATAATCCCACAAAGAGGGCTAGTCAAACAGGGTCACACATTCTTATCACAGAAGTCCTGTGGCATGGAGAATGGTGACACACAGCACTTACCACATATAGTCACTGCTCTAAGCACCATATGCGCTTTGATCTCATCCTCACAACAACCGCGTGAGGTAGGGATGATTACTGATGCCATATTACAGAGGAGAAAACTAGCACAGAGCAATTCAGTTCTTTGCCTAAGGTCACACAATAAGTGACAGAGCCCAGATTCAAAATCAGAAATTCTGGCATCAGAGCCTGCGTTCTTTTTTTTTTTTTTTTAAGATTTTATTTTATTTATTTGACAGTGAGAGAGAGAGATCACAAGTAGGCAGAGAGGCAGGCAGAGAGAGAGGAGGAAGCAGGCTCCCTGCCCGATGCGGGGCTCGATCCCAGGACCCTGAGATCATGACCTGAGCCGAAGGCAGCGGCTTAATCCACTGAGCCACCCAGGTGCCCCCAGAGCCTGTGTTCTTAGCCACCCTGATAAACTGTAATAGAAAGATCGTCCTGGCTTGGAAATGATTTATGATATACTGTTCATGGAAAAAGCAATTACCCAACAGTATGTGCTGTATAATCCCATTTTTGTAGGGGAGAAAACAAGGCATAAATTCACATGAATAGAAAAAAAAAATCTGAAAAATATACAAAAAGAAGTAGAACTGGGTTTTGGAGATGTTGAAATCATGGGTGCTTTACGTAAACTTTTTGCATGTCTGCAGTTTCAGAGTTTTCTACAGTAAATATGCCAACCCTGTGCAATTATAATAATTACGAACATTTATGGAAGATTTTCTACACATCTGACACTTACGCGCTCTTCCTCATATACTCTTCATGACTAGGGTTCCCTGGGTGGCTCAGCCGGTTAGGCGTCCGGCTCTAGGTTTCAGCTGAGATCATGATCTTGTGGGTCATGGGATCAAGCCCCACATTAGGCTCCCCACCTGTGAGAAGTCTACTTGAAGATTCTCCCTGTCCACCCCTCCCCACCCCAGTCACATGCGTGCACTCCCTCTCAAATAAACAAACCTTAAAAAAAAAATCTTCACAACCACCCTATGAGATTGACACTGATTTTCTCTACTTTACAGATGAGGAAACAGAGATATTGAGCATCCCGCCCAAGTTCACACAGCTAATAATTTGTGCAGTCAGGATTTGAACGCAAATTGCCTGACTCCGAAGCTCATGTTGAGTGAATGAATGATTGACTGAGCCACACTTTAACCAGGCATGCCCAGAGCAGGATCACACACCCTTGGTAGAGGGAATGGAGGACCTCCCTACATGTTTGCTCACTGCCCATGACCAAGCTTTACAATGCTTGACTCAGATGAGGATGGCATAGTAAGTATGCTGATGGAGTCCTGTTTTTATAGAAAATGCATGATTACATGTGAATTCCACAGTCTCTCTGACTTGATTCGTCGTGCCTGGAGGAAACATGGTCACTTAGATCAGAATGCCACAGGCATGGTACTACTTGCCCACCTTCCTTTCTATAACCCAGCCACCACTCACGTTTACTCTTCCCAAGTTTGTGAGAACTCTGTGAGGAAAGTAGAGCAGGTCACCTTATTTGACTCATAAAGAAATTGAGACTGTGAGTGGTTTACTAAATGGAAGGCAGAATTGCAAAGTAGTTGACAGCATAAGCCGTTGGCGTACATGGAGGTGGGTTGGGTCCCACCCCTAGCATTTATGAGCTGTGTGACGTTGAGCACTCACATCACCTCTCTGAGCAGCAGCTTCCTCATCTGTAAGACGGGATGACTGTGCCTGTACTCACAGGCTTGAGGGGAAAAGTAGATGGAATAATGTATGCAAAATACTTGCTCCAGAGCTTGACATTTCGAAAATGGCAGTTGTTATTTATTCAACAAATATTTAGGGGAGCCTGGGTGGCTCCATTGGTTAAGCGTCTGCATTAGGCTCAGGTCATGATCTCATGGGTCCTGGGTTCGAGCCCCGCTTCCGGCTCTGGCTCAAATGGGGCGTCTGCTTCTCCCTCTCCCTCTGTGTGCTTTCTCTCTCTCTCTCTCTCAAACAAATAAAGAAAATCTTTTTAAAAACCAAATATTGATTGATCACCTACTATGGACAAAGCACTAGATGTTGAGATACAGCAATCAAAAATCCCTGTTCTTTCAGTGCTTGGCTGGGAGATGGAGAGGGCAGGGGTGGTCGTCTGATAGGAGGAGGCTTTCGGGCAGAGGGAGCAGCAGGTGCACAAAGTGCTTTCCCCAATATTTTGTTATGAAAAGTTTCTAACAGAAGCCAAAGAAGTTGGAAGAATGATACAGTGAAAAGCCATTTACCTCCCACCTAGATTTGACAATGAACGTTTAACTATATTTGTTTTGTGACATATCTGCCCTCGATCCCCTGTGCTTTCTTGTACCAGGTGAGCTGCCTTGAGGATTTGGAGACAGAATGTCTCCAGCCAGAGTCTGAAAACAGGGACCTTTTGCAAGAGTCGGAGGGGAAGAAAGAACATTCCCCTTTGGACAAATCTGTTGGGAGAGGCCAAGTGAGGGGGACACCTCCCTTTATTAAAGAAAGCCTGTTTGGCAAGGAGCTTCGCCCTCTTGTCAAGAAGTGCAGTCAGTCCCTGACTGGGGCAGGAGCAGTCTGCATAGGGGCTTCCAGGGGTGTGGAACCAGCTGCCACCCACACTGTGCTGGCCAGAGGATAAACACAACCATCAGGGGGGCTCCAGGCACAGGAGCCAGCAGTGACTGAAAATCTTCATGTTCATCTGGCTGACCTTTGGTGTCCCTGGGCAGGTGAATCCAGCTGCCTGGTTTACAAGGTGCTGGTACAGGACCCAGGCCAGCTCCCCCACACAGGGGAGCCCCCTCCTTATGGAAACCCAGTTCACGCGAAGTGCTGAGGGCCAGAAATCAGAATCATGGGGTGACCATGAGGGAATGGAGATTTCTATCTCTGATCTCTAGGGGTCAGGCTACCTTCTGTCTATTGCTACTGTTGAGGGGGGCAGAGGACTGGGAATCCCATGTTTCTAGATTTTGAAGAGGACTTAGAAGTCGTCTGGGCCACAGTTACATGGCTAAATGCCCAGTTGCTCAATCTGGGCTTTGGGTCTGGATTAAATCCCAGTTCTCCTACTTACTAGTCCTGTCACCTTGGACAAGTCACATGACCCTTCTGCACCTTTGTAGTATAAGGCTAATAGGACCCCCCCCCCCAGGGTTTAACTGGGTTCATACAGTGCCTAGAACAGTACCTACCAAGGGTAAGTGCTTGGTGAGTGTTAGCTCCAGGAAACATCTAGAGCAAAAGGAACTGGTGTCAGTGGTTCCCAGCCATTTTTTCCCCATGCATGTACTAACATATGGTCTTATTATTGTTATTTGTTACAAAAGTGGGAACATATTGTACACACTGTACCATACTCACTTTTCCACCCAATAGTATATTCTCTGTGTCACTGTTGATGAATGTTAAAAGCATTTTCCTCTGGATTTTCCACATATGTTCAGGACCATGATGTGTGTCCTGTAGCTTATTTGCCAATCCCCTACTACTGGACATTTAGGTTACTTTCAATTTTTTTCCTTCTGCAAATAAAGCCGCACTGAGCAAGAAGAGAGTGATGTCAGCTGACTGTATGACCTTGGGTATGACCTTCTGGTGTGAGTTTCTTCATCTAAAAACAGAATGAATGACAAGATTCTTCTGGGTGATTAAAATCTCCTGCACACTGCATATGAATCACTTCCAAGACTTCGCTGACACGTAACCATCAGCTTCTGTTTGCATTCCGCTAGGGACAGGGTGCTCACTACCTCATGAATAGCCTGTTTCTCTGGACAGCCGTAATGGTCAATAAAGAATCCACCCACGGTGGGCCAAAATCTGCCTCCCTGCAGTTCCTAGTCTAGTTTTATTACTTGAGGCCCCATAAATTCAGTCTACACTCAAAGGCCAGAAGCTGAGGCCAGTGTAGAAGATAAGAAAATTTCAATCCTTCCCTTCCCTTCCCCTTCCCTCCCTTTCTTTCTTCATGCTTATTATAGATCAGACCATCTGCTAGGCACATGGATGGGGGCTACAAAAGTTCGCTGCAGAGTCAGAACTGGATCCCAGGTACCCTAAAGTGCATTTCAGGGGACTGCCTGCCCCCTGCTTTGGGACAGGGGTCCTGAAGCTGGTGGCCTGCCTCAGATACGCTATAAGTACATATGCCCCAGGCAGAGTCCTGGGTTGCTTTGTGAAGAGGTGACCAGAGTTGGAGACAACTACAGCCTAGGGCTTGGGCAGGACCCCGCCAGATTTTTACTAGAGCTGGACCCAAGCCTCCTTTCTTCTCCCCCACCTACCCTTAAAAGATTTACAAACAAGTAGATTTATTTATTTATTTTAAGATTTTATTTATTTATTTTTTGTCAGAGAGAAAGAGAACACAAGCAGGCAGAGCGGCAGGCAGAGGCAGAGAGAGAAGCAGGCTCCTCGCTGAGCAAGGAGCCCCATGAGGGACTCCATCCCAGCACCCTGGGATCATGACCTGAGCCGAAGGCAGCGGCTTAACCAACTGAGCCACCCTGGTGTCCCTACAAACAAGTGGATTTAAATACAGATCCAAATATAAATAATTCCAACCATGTAACTCTGCAGAGTTAGCTCCCCAGGGGTTCTGTCTGGATCTTCCTCAGGGCTTAGTGTTGTTCTTTGCTTTCACTTCATTCATTCTCATACAATACATTCTTACTAACAGCTCACTGGGTAAGGTGGGTTTTTTTAGAATTTTTTTTTTAATTTATTTATTCGACAGACAGAGATCACAAGTAGGCAGAGAGGCAGGCAGAGAGAGAGGAGGAAGCAGGCTCCCCGCAGAGCAGAGAGTCCGATATGAGGCTCTATCCCAGGACCCTGGGACCATGACCCAAGCGGAAGGCAGAGGTTTTAATCCGCTGAGCCACCCAGGCACCCCACTGAGTAACGTTTTAAAAGAGAAATTTTGTCAATCCAAAGCTCCCCCTGAGGTTCCGTTTCCCCATTTGTAAATTAGGAGTGCTGATCCACTCTCCCTTTTGTAAGGAGATGGGGAGGGTAAACTGAAGTCACTAGCAAAGAAGGGTTTTCCTGTGTGGGTGCCCAGTGAATGGACGCCCTCTTGGAAACTGCACACAGCGCCTGCCCTAGAGTAGAATGTAGCAACTGTTTGTTGAATGAACAAATGAGTGATTCCATGAATGGGGTCGCGTTGGAATAAATGCATTTCTTCCCCTGCCCGTCATAGTCCCTCTGCGTCTGTGTTAACTCCCTCAACAGACCAACAAAGCCAGCCTTGCGGCGGGAGATAAGGTTTTTGGCGGGTATCTCCGCTATCGCTCCCTGGAGTTGGGGTGGGGGCAGAGGGGTGATGCCTGGAGCGGGTGCAGATGCCACACGGACACAGACACAGGATGGGCTCTAAGTACCCACCGTCTATGCGGCGCTGCCTGCCCCCGTGGACCCTAATGCTGGAGGCGGCTCTCGTTGTCATTTTCTTCTTTTTCACCTCCTATGACACTTCGTCACAGGATCCGCTGAAGGAGCTCATGAGGACTTTTCGAGGTGAGTGTCCAGAAGGGAGGTGGTCACATTGGCAAATAGCAGAAACAGGGGAAGTGAGAAGGTCTGTGGTCCTCCAGGGGCCTACATGTTCCTCTCCACAAAGTCTCCGAATAAATGGGTTCCCACACCTTCTCCTATAGGTTGCGTGGAGACCAGCCAACAACTTAGGCTCCCCCTTTAAGGACCAGCGTGGACATCTTCTCTTCCATGAAGTCTTCCTTGATTTGTCAGGGCAGTGAGGGGTTCCCTATTCTGTTCTGTTTTTCTAGAATTTCTTTTGCCAAATGGTCTTCGTAAGTCTCTGCTTTTCTGTCCGTTCCTCCCCTTTCTCCTGAGCAGCAAGGAATTTCACATTGTTCGGCTTTTAGTTTTTGTTTTCTTTTTTTTTTTTTTTGGTGAATCTTGCTCATTTCTGTACCACCCTCCTTTTGGTAGCATGACTCTCTTGCCCCTCCCCCAGCCCCAGGCTTCTCCTTCTCACTCATTGGCTGGGAGGTCTACATTCTGTCTGCAAATCCAGGGCCATAAGGTATGGCTGAAGAGGAGTGTAGGATGGTTGTGATTTTATATGCAGCTAAAAATGTTCACAGACTGTGATGAGAACAACTGTAAACAAGACATATGTCCCCAGTGGTGTGGCTTTTGCTTTAAAAAAAAAAATTGAGATGAGTTTCAAGCATCTCACTGGGCCAATCTCTTATCTATGATAATGGATGGGTCTTGTTGAGTGTCCTCCCTGAGACAAAGCTGAAGCCCTAGTCTGGTTGAGTGCCCACTTCTTCCTGAGTGACATTAACTGGCTAGTCAGTTAGCTGAAAGCAGAGGAAAAGCCTCGCCCGGTTCTCAGCAGCAGTAAGCAGGACAAAGAAATGACTTGGGGAGAGAAGCCTCTGCACCAGCTCAGTAGCCAGCCCAGAGAGGGGCCCTTAGCGCCTGACGAACAAGGCCTAGGCAAATTGAAGTTCATTTCACTTTATTTTCATTCTTTCCAGTCCAATACAACGTAATTCAATGCATGCCATTCATTCACGCATGTATTCATTCAACCCTGTATTACAACCAGTGGGGGATCTAGACATGGGCTAATCAGTTAATATTTATTGAACTCTTACTATGTACCAGGCACAGTTTCAATGCTTTAGATTGAACCCTGACAACAATCCCATGAGTCAGTACGATTATGATCTCTGTTTTTCATATAAGGAAATGAGGCACATGGACGTTGAATAATTTGCACAAAGTCACTCAACTGGGACAGCACAGCAAATTGAAATTTGCACAGCCTGGTTTTAGTTTCCATGCCTTTAACCACTATGGTTCACTGCCCCATTTTCCAGCGAGCTTGAGTCACTTTTCACATAACCAGTGGGTGTAGGAGCCAGTATTTCAACTCTGTATGTTGGCACCGGCGTCCACATTCTTCACCTCTCTGCTCTGCTGCTAACACAGAAATAAAGTGTCCTCAGGGCACCTGGGTGGCTCGGATGGTTAAGCATCTGCCTACAGCTCAGGTCATGGTCTTCAGGTCCTGGTATCAAGCCCCGCTTTGGGCTCCCTGCTCAATGGGGAGTCTGCTTCTCCCTCTCCCTCTGTCTCTCTTCCACTTGTGCTCTGTCTGTTCCTCTGTCTCTCTCAAATAAATAAAAATAAAAAATCTTAAAAAAGAAAGAAAGAAAGAAAGTGTCTTCAGACACTCACTTTACATGGAAGCACAGAGGAGAGTTCACAACCCAGGCAGGGGAGTTGATGGTGTCAGGGAAGGCTTCTAGAAGGAAGTAACTGACCAGCCATGTCTTGGAAGGTTGGTAGGAGTTAACCATGTGAAAATGGAGCATCATTCAGAGTGAAAGGACAGCAAGAGTTTGTGTGTGCACCCCTTGGAGTGGACTAGGTTAACATTGCAACACTGGGGCCCAAAAAAGGCAGTGGGGCATTGTGCACCCACTGGGTTGAGCAAGGAGCTTGACCATCTTGCTGCTGAGCTGATAGGAAGCAGGGGTGTGGTGAGGTTATGGAGAAAGCCATTCCAGGGCTAATGGGGGGGGGGGGGGTAGGGGAAAGGGCCATGACTTGAGGTGGGAGACCAGCATGTGGCTTGTGTGTAGTATGGATCAGAGGGCTTCAAATGCTTCTGATCATGCACACCATCTTTCAAGCATGTACCATACTTACATGTCATCACCCAGTACTGCTGCATAAGTATGTTTTGTACATCGTAAGAATACACACAAATTAGAAAATTTGGAAGAGGTCGAATGAAATATACAATATTTTCAAATTACTGATGTTTGATGGCGCCAGTCAATCTCAAGGCAAGGTCCATTGTTCCCATTACTGAGAGTGGCTGTAAATCCATTCCTAGAGTCCTCTTGATAACTGCAAATTCTCCTGGTTGACTTCTTGTCAGATCTAATTAGACTGACTTTTTTAAACCTTGAATGTGACGGATGAAGGGTTTGCACAAGAAACATCACTCTGCCCTTTTTTCCATACACTTGGCTGCCATTATGGTTTTGTCTTCATTCTGTGGTTTTAGGCAGGTGTTGTTAGTCCATTTTGTGAAGGTTAGTTGAGCTAAAACTAGGTTACCTAATGTGTCAATTCACTTGATCTAATCCAGTCAATGTGAACTCAATGTTATCCAAAGCAGCCAATTCCAAAAAGACATTTTTGAGGCAATCAGCATGAATCCCTATGGTATACAGGAATTGTTGTGAGTTTTGTTAAGTCTGATAATAGCATGGTGGGGCTTTTTTTAAAGACCCTATCTGCTAGAGAGGTATATTGAAATGAAGCAATGGCCGGAGCTTGCTTTATGCCAGAAAGGAAAAAAAAAAAAAAAAAAAAAGGAAAGAAGTGGAAAAGATAATAAAAACCAGATCGGCCCTGTGTGACAGTCATCAAAGCTGGGAATGGGTACATGACATTCACCATGCAAATCTGTCTTTGAATATGCTTAATGTTTTCCATAATAAAGAATTAAATTTAAGTGCTCGCTTCGGCAGCACATATACTAAAATTGGAAAGAATTAAATTTAAAACAAAAAAGCCAAACAAAACCCTGCCATTCATTACAAACTGATGAATACAGAGAAACACATCACCCTCTTCCCCAGGGACCCAACATTCCCTCAGGACCCCTTCCAAAGCTAGGAGACTAGAAATTGTCTGACATCCTGAGCGGGAAGGTTCCTGGGCCAGTGTGGGTCTTAAATACTTACAGAGCTGCAAGCTTCACCAAAGCCCTTTGGAGGTAGAATAGCCCAGATCAGTGATTCCCAGAGTGTGGTCCCCAGACTACCCCCCTCAGTCACTAACAGCTCACAAATCTATTAGAAATGCAGATTCCTGATCCATATCTCCTGATCAGAAATGTTCAGGGTGGGGCCCAGCACACTTTGTTTTACCAAGCCCTCTAAGCAATTCTTATCCACATGAGAGTTTGAGAAAAGCGGGAGCCAGATTGATTTAACCTCTGCCTCTGCCCCTTAGCTGCGAGACATTGGGAAATTATTCCATCTCCCTTGGCCTCCATTTCAACCTGGGTCACGTGACAACAGTACTTTTTCAATTTGTTATTGGAAGGTTTGAATGAATGAGCACACATAAAGACAGATTAAGAGTATTCATTTTCACTATGAATAGACTTCAATTTCTTATAGTTTTATAAAAACTGGAAGGACTTGTATCTTCTTCCATGAGCCCCTGGGGATCATCTGGAGCACCTTCTGGGGTGTGTGCTCCCTATGCTGATGACCACTGGTCTGCACAGCCAGTGACGAGGCCAAATGGGGAGGGATATCAAAGGAGAGGCAAGGTGTCAAAATATTCAAAGGACATCTAGGAGATCAAAAGAGTTGTACCTGATGGATGTGAAGGAGGGGTTTAAGGATGGCTTCAGACATGTGCTTTAGTATACAGAAGTGCCAGTTCCCGAGAACAGAAGCAGAAGGGGACGAACAGGTTGGACAGTAAATGAACAATGATATATTCATTCTGGGCTTAGGGTTGAGGCGACTATGAGATGCTTAGGAGAAGTAGAGTGCAGCAGCTAGCTATTGCTGCATAACAAACCACCCCCAAACTTAATGGTTGAAAAAAGCAACCATTTAATTTGTTCATGATCATGATTAAGTGGGTCAGCAAAAGAGTTATAGCAGTAAAAGAGGATAAACCCTAATGAGTGGGTGCTTTTCAAAACTCTGTTTGTCCCATGTTGACTAATGTTGCATTGGCCCAAGCAAACCACAAGGCCCAACCTAGGAGGGAGAAGTCTATACTGGAAGGCATGATTCACTGGGAGCCATTACTATAACAATCTACACACAGAGCCTGCTCTCGGACTGCCACATTGGGGAAACATCCTGGACCTTGCACTGTGGATACTACCTAGGTCCCCCCTTCCCTCTGCTCCCCAAAGGGAGGAGAGCTACCAAAAGATAAGAGGGGCTTTTCCACTGATGTATAAACACAGTACCCCCAAATCCTACAATGTTCCACATCTTACCCTCGGCTGGGACATCTTTTTTTCTATTCTGGGATACCATCGGGGTGAAGGTAGGGTGGGAGTAGAGGGTGCTGGAAAACAGAAGTCAGCCTAGGGCTCTATGGATGGTCCGTCCCAGTTTGGGGCAGCAGATGTCTTTCCAGTCAGCTGTGGATAGAAGAGTGTGGAAGTTGAGCCTAGACCCTAAGGGCCAGAAGCTGGTTCTGGCTTCCGAGTTGTTGGTGCTGAAGTGTCTACAGGCCAGAGGAAGGAGCAGAGGTGGATGGAAACACAGAACTAGAACCACAGGGGCAGCTAGGCCAGAGGAGGGGGGAGCAGTCTTGCCCAAAGTCATATAACCAACAAGTGGCAGGCACAGTATAATAGTCGCTAACTCTGCGACTATACTCTGCACCATACAGTGCCAGGTTAAGTGATTTGCATGAGCCAGTGAAAGTATTCACGGTAATCCTCTGAGCAGGTGCCATTGCTTCATACCCATTTTACAGATTAGGAAGCTGGGACACAGAGGTAGAAGCAGGCTCTGAACCCTGACAACCTGACTGGGAGTCTTCACCGTTCTACCCCGTGGGCTATGTGGGGGGGCATGACGCATCGTGGTTAAACCCAGATGGTCAGCATTCCCACCACTCACCATGTGCTAGCTGTGTGACCTGGGCTAGTTACAGTGCCTCTCTGGGCCTCCCTTTCCTACCTGTTAAGAGGTGGGTAATAAATAGTACCTACTGCATGAAGCTGTGGTAGGTGAAAGCCAGAAGACTTCTAGAATGGGGCCTGGTGTGTGGAGGGCACCACACTCGTGCCTGCTCCTACGGTGCTGGTCATCATCGCCTCCTCTCACACCACCGGGCCCTCAGCTTAGACTCTTCCTGCAAGTCGTGGGGCTTCCATAACATTCTCCTGAATGACTGTCTTCAACTGTAGAATTCCCCTCTGGGACCCAGTCTTTGGGGCCCCGTAGCACTTTCACTCCTTATCACCAGCCAACACCTTAGAGTCCATGTGCCTATCAGCCCAGCAGCTGATCTCGGGTGCAGCGCAGAATCTGAGAGGGGAGGCCTGCACCACTGGGGATGCCCTGAGCTGGGACCCAGCCCTGAAGTGGGGCTCCCGTCCTGAGACTGAGGAGGAGTGGAGGGGGTGTTGGAGCTCTGGGAGGCTGGGTGAGGTAGTGGGAGGGTGCAGAGAGTAAAGAGGGGCCTGAAATCTCAGTTACTGACTCACCCATTTGGGGTGAATGGGCTCTGTCTGTCAATAGCTCCCAGAAACGGCCTCTGACTTCGTCCCACGGGTGGAGCACAGCTCCTCCCTCAGGGACAGTGTGGGGCCTTGGGGAGGAAGCAGCGACAGGGATGGCAGCTGTGCCTGATAAACCCCCCAGCCCAGATCCTCGGACTCTCTAATCTTTAGGGCCCCACCTCTGCCCTATCCTGGTTACCCTCCTCTCCCCACCCACTGATTCTCTCCTCAGAATATGCCAGGGCTGTGAAGGCCATGGAGAGAACCAAGTCACTCCCATGTTTACAGAGAGAGAAACTGAAGCCCCAAGAGGGGAGGGGACCTGCATGGGGTCCCTCAGGGGACAAAGAGCACTGTACCTGGAGTTCAGAGCGTGGCTCTGCTGCTAGCATGCTGTGTGGTCTTGAGGAAGTCACAGGCTCTCTCTGGTCTGCTTCTGTGAAAGGGGCGGAAAATGAAAGGGTCTCCCCACACATGTGGCAGACCCCACGCATACGGCGTCGCTGTTGGGCAGATGTGTTTGCTTTAACAGCAGGACTTAATACGAGATGGCTGGGTGTGCAGTCTCTAGTTGGCCACGGGCCTTACGGCTCCCAAATATGCATTGCGCCTTTCATACACACAGTTTCCTGCTTGGCTCCTGAAGGAACCCGAGCGATCCCAAGAGGAACTCCCTATACAAAACATGTCCTGTCACCCCCACTCTTAAGAGGATGTAAGCAGGAGACAGAAACATTGCCTGCACCTCCCTCTCCCCCACGGCAGAGGAGAAGGGGCAAGAAGTGGAACCAATGCCATTTCTCACCCACTCCCCAAGTTCCCAGACCCTTTGGAGGTCCTCAGGGATGAGGGTCCTCAGGACCACCTCAGGAGGTCCTGGTGTGACCAGATGGTTTGGGGAGCATCAATCCCCACCCATGTCTCACACGCAAGACCCTGTGCATTTCTCAGTGAAGGTAAATTTAAACGTGACTTGAAGGGGCTTTCTGAGACTCTGGAGAGTTCTGGAAATGAGTGTTTCCTTGTCATTATCAGAGCCAGGGCTGGAAGCCAGCGGAGACCAGGTGGGTTCTTATTACTGTGATGGTGTGGATGCTGGTGGCGGGAGGGGGGACAGCCCCATTTCCTGAGCATCCTCCTTGCACCAGGTGCTATGCCAAGCCCTTGAACAAAACATCACCTCCTTCCGCTCTCGGCTCCCTCTGAGGTGGGCATGACTGCCCTTATTTAGCGGCCGAGGAAAGTAAGCCACCTATAAGGCCCCGCAGCTATGAGGTTGAAGCATGTAAAGTGCCATTTTTGTAGGTCAAAAATGGTCAAATGTTGGCAATTTTAATATAGCTTTACCTAATGTGGGAGGATAGAGCTGGGATCAAACAGAACTGTCTAAACTTGAAGTCTATGCGGTTTTTCATCTGTGTGTGTGTTTTGTTTTGTTTGTTTTTATTGTCTGCAAGCTGGTTGTAGAAAATTTAAACATCAAGAAAAAAAACCAAGGAAAACCCTCCCAAACTCAGAGATAATAACCCATGGGGGGACAAATTCTATCAAGTTCTCTCTCCAGGCAGTTGTGCATGGAAAATAGTTGGTGTTTGTTGCTAAAACAGTGAGCGATTGGGTGCATTAGAATCATTGAATTCTGGCCCCCAGACAGAGTGTGATTATTTTTCCCCATTCAACAGATGAGAAGACAAAGAACAGATAGTGTAGGTAAAGGCACAGGCTTCGGAGCAGATCATCTGGGTTTTAATCTGGCTTGGAGAGCTCAGGCAGGTTACTTAACTCCTCTGTGTCTCAGTTTTCTCATCTGTGAAATGGTGATAATAGCACCCACCTTGAAGGGTGGCTGGGAGGAGGAAGCAGGCTGGTCTGTGTGATGTGATTAAAACCGGGGTGGTGGTGGGGGGAGGGGCGGCTGGCTGGAAAGCACGTGACTCTTGATCTCAGGGTGGTGAGTTCAAGCCTAGCATGGGGCATAGAGGTTACTTTAAAAAACAACAACAACAGTGTTGCTACACGGGAAACACTTAATAAATATAGGCTATTACTAAGCTCAGAGACTTTAAATAACTAGATGAAGCCACACATCTAGAAAGTTCCAGATTCCTGATTTCGAACCCAAGTTTGTCAAGCCGCTTCCCATTTTTCAAACTTGAATCGAATTAAAGCATCCACCCTTTCCTTTTTGTGTGACCTCCCCCTGTCGTTAGGCGGGTCTCTCACACTCACCTGCCGCAGCAGGCCCTGAACAGGGTCCAAGGCTGGAAAAGGGGAGGGTCCCTCAGATGGCCTTGGTGCTTTCTGCCGGCCCACTGGGTCCCTCCCAGCAAGGGACAAAGGGAGAGAACCGCTTTCTGCAAAGGTAATTTGGTTCTTACCGAAGAACCTCTGAGTCTCCTTCTGCCCCTCTTTTCTGGGCTGAGTCATTGGCTCCCATAATCTCACTTTCTCATGCAGACGATCAGGTTAAAATCTGCTCCCCAGGAGCCACGGTGATAACCTTTACTCGATGTCAACTGTGCCCAAGCACTGGTTCAGATGCTTTATCCATGTTCGTATTGTTAAGTTTGATGATAACAGTAATTGCCACAATACTGAGCACTCACTATGGGCCAGGCCCTGCCTTTGTGTTTCACTGGCCTTAGCTCACCAGTTGAGGGTTACCTCAATCCTGCCTGGTATGCATTGCCCCCATTATTCAGATGAGAAGACTCAGGCTCATAGAGGCAAACTAACTTGCCCAAGCACTCTTTTTTTTTTTTTTTTTTTTAAGATTTTATTCATTTATTTGACGGAGAAAGAGATCACAAGTAGGCAGAGAGGCAGGCAGAGAGAGAGGAGGAAGCAGGCTCCCCGCGGAGCAGAGAGCCCGATGCGGGGCTCGATCCCAGGACCCTGAGATCATAACCCTAGCCGAAGGCAGCGGCTCAATCCACTGAGCCACCCAGGCACCCAGCAAGCACTCTTTAATGATCCCTTCCAGCTGCTGTCCTGTGAATTCCTAGAGAATGTATGCAAATTCTAATTTTGTAAGCTCTATAAATTCTGATTTCTGATTTCTAACTTTCCATCTTGTCTGCTTCTCTTGCTCCTTTTCCATATTTGCTCCTGGGCAGTCTTCCAGGATGTGACCATCATGGCGGCCGTTGGCTTTGGCTTCCTCAACTCGTCTTTGCGGAGATACGGCTGGAGCAGCGTGGCCTTCAACCTCTTTTTGCTGGCCCTAGGGGTGCAGTGGGCAGTCTTGATGGATGGCTTCTTGGATCTGCACTTCCAGAACAAGGTGGTCATCAAACTGTCCAGGTAACTAGATGACAGCTATATCCTTTCTTGGGTCCTTGAGGGTATGGGCCCCAAGAGGGCTGGTCCTAGAAGAGCTGGGAAGTCCCCTCGAAAGAATGCAATATTGAGGATATCCGCTAACAAATTATTCACTGTTTATCTAAAATTCAAATTGCATTGGGAATCCTATATTTTATCTGACAACCCTGGGCCCAGATCTCCAGCCCTCTCTAAGTTCTTTCTTTATTATTGAGTATGATATTATAAAGTTACACAAGCAATATGGGTTTAAAGAAAAATTAACAGAGATTACAGAAAAGAAATAGAAATGTCACAGTCTCTTGAAAACAAGGAAGTACTCTTAGTCCTCAAATGTCAGTGAACAAGAAACAGCCATGCCTTTAAGTTACCTTTGATCCATTTAAATGCATATATATGAAATTCTAAAAACTAACAACATTAACCATGTTACTAGAGGAAGGTGATGGTTATTGATTAGGAAGGAGCACAAAAGAACCTTATGAGGCACAGTAAATGTTCTCAGTGTTATCCTGGGTAATGGTTACACAAGGGGATAGATATCTATATCCATTAATCTGTACACTTTTTTTTTTTAAAAGGCATTAGCATGGGGCACCTGGCTGGCTCAGCTGGTAGAGCGTGCAGTCCTTGATCTCAGGGACAGGAGTTCAAGCCGCATGTTGGGCATGGAGCCTACCTTAAAAAAAAAAAAAAAAAAAGGACAAAAAAAATAATTTAAAAAGCATTGGCATTTGACTGGAGAAACTCGGTAAAAGTTACCTTGTACAGTGTTTTTGCTCTTATCCAACTCCGAATCTCTGTCCTGCCCAGATGATGGTAAATCCCATCTTGGGCATCTGGGGGAACGGTCACCTCTCAAGGTCACTCCATCCATCCCTCTGAAACTTGCTAAACCTCTGGGCACTGCTGTTAACCATCTGCCCACGAGCCAGGCACAGTGCCAGGCAGTGCACACACATTATTTTATTTAACCCTTCTTAACCCTTCCAGCAGGCGTCTGACTAGTGGACAGGCAAGGAAATAGAGGCTCAGAGAACACAAAGCATTTGCCAAGGGTCACATGGCTAAGTGGCAATGGTTTTAGCTTTTTTTTTTTTTTTAAGATTTATTTTTTTGACAGATAGAGATCACAAGTAGGCAGAGAGGCAGGCAGAGAGAGAGAGAGAGGAGTAAGCAGGCTCCCAGCCAAGCAGAGAGCCCGATGCGGGGCTCGATCCCAGGACCCTGGGATCATGACCTGAGCCGAAGGCAGAGGCTTTAACCCGCTGAGCCACCCAGGCGCCCCTGGTTTTAGCTTTTTACTATCTGCAACCCCTTCCCACACCCTCCAGGGTGGTTATGACATGAACCATAGACAAGTCAGTTCCCTATTGGCCCTGAAAAAAAACCCTCCACATTTTTTCTTCTAACAAGTTTTAGAGCTAATCCCCATGGGGATTTGATACCTACTCCTCGGCCCCCACAGCTAAAAAACAGCTGGGAAGAGGCAAACATTACTGTCTGAAAGAATTCTGACAGTGGTGGCCCTGGTCCGGCCTTTCTGCTGCCTTGGCTTAATGTCTCACAAACCTTCAGCCTCTTGCCCCTTAATGTGCAGGCCTAACTGGCTCTTGCTTCTAAGGTACCTCACCCACAGCAGCCAGCTTGTTTTTGCCTCAGTCCGGGAAGACAAGAAGAGGCCATTTGCAGCCAGAGTGAGCTCCCCTGCCCCACCCTTGACAGCCTGGATCCTCCCAGCTGTGACCCCCCACTGGGACTGGCTGCGCCGGATTTGAACAATGAGCTCCTTCCTGACATTTCCAAGGACCTGGCTGGTTCAGGGGGCGGTGCCCAGGCCTGCCTCCGGACAGGGTCCTCCCCTTCTCCCTTGGCCTCACCCACACTGTGCTGCCTGACTTGGCACTGAATTGCCTTGAGTCACTGATGACCAGTCCCTTTGGGGCAGGGGCCTGTCCTGCTCAGCTTTGTCCTTCATTTTCCTCCTGCAGTAAAGACTTCCTAAATGGTCATTGGAACCAAAATGAAAATAAAAGGAACCCTGAAAGTTGTGATATTTTTAACAGAGGTTCAGGAGGGCTCCGTTGGAGGATAAGTAGCCATAAGCAACCCTCTTACTGTGCTTGACACATATTAACTCACTTTACCCTTATGACAGCTTCACAGGCCTGGCCTCCACCTAACAGACAAGGACACTGAGACACAGAGTGGTTCAGTAATTTGCCCAAGATCACACAGCCAGGAAGGGTGACCAACCTAGGCTGGCTGGATTGGAGACTGCACTCCTGAACACTGCACTTCACAGTCTCAACAACTCCCCAGCGCCAACCGGCCCCTGGGGTCTGACATCCTACCACCAGCACGCATCTCTTGAATTAGACCCTTGCCAATTAAGTGAACACTCACCGAAAGACATAACATGGCCAGTCACAATGAAATTTTGTGTAACTCCTGTTCTAAATAACTCCCGATCCCTATGAGACTCCTTCTCCAGGCCCTTGGCTCTCTGCTGATTGTCCCTCTGAAGTCCTTGGGCCTTAAGCAAGATACTACGTTGGCAGCAAATGCTGGCGAGGCTGTGTCCAGACTCCAAAACACAGGCTTTAGATCCAGGCCGACTGGGTTTGGACCTCACATTTGTCATTAGCTAACATTAAGGTCAAAAGGGTTGCCTCTTCTAGTCTCAGTGTCCTTTTCTGTAATGTAGAGGTACTGAATGGTACCCTCCATTTCTAGAGGGCCACTTAGAAGATTAAAACTTAAATGAGGTGGTGTAGTTGTAAACCTGTTATACATAATGCTTAATAAGTTATCATTATTTTGTAGTGGTGGTTGTAGCATCAGGGAGGGGAGTGGTCTCAGAGCAAGGTGCCTGGAGAGAGTGGGTTGGTTTAACCACCATGGATTATTCTGCTCATTGCCACCTCCCCCAGGAAGTCCTCCCTGATGAGTCCAGTACACACTGCTCTCTCCCTCCAGTGAACCCCTCTAGCTATGTAATATCATGGATAGTCTTAGCAGACAGACTCACAATGTCAGCCCCGTCTCCGCAGCTGGATCATAAGTGCCTTGAAAACGAACTGTTTTCTCCTGAATCCCCATACTGAGCTAGCTCATTTGTCAAGGGAAGGAAGGAATCAGCAGTAGTGCTAATAATGTGGGCTTCTACTCCTGAATTAGTTCTTTGTGCCAATCACAGAGCTGGACACACAAGCACAGAGATTCCTTCTAATCCCCATAGCACTACCATGAGATAAATATGATCATCGCTCCTATTTTACAGATGAAGAAACAGGCTCGGTGAGATTGAATAGTTGCTCAAGTGAAAAAGCTGGGACTGGAAGCAGGCTCGTCCTACTTCTAAACCGTCTCTTTCCATGACCAAGGAGACAGAGGCGGGTGGCTGGCTGAATGGCTGGCAGGCCAGCAGGTGAAAAGCGCCCTCTGTTGAGCATCTTTGTGAGATGCAGACAGAAGAGAAGCCATGGGCAGAACCCCAGTTGCCAGACACTAGAAGGGAGTCTTGAGGGAACAATCAGCCTCTGTAATTCACCATGATATTCCTACGAGAAATTCAGAATGGGCTCGGTGTGAATGAGTATGTGCAGATCAATTTCTCGCCCTGATGCCACCCTGATGGGGGAAGAAGCCCACGGAGACCCCAGATGGGGCAGCATCCGTTCCCATGAGGGTGGAATCTTGTCTCCTTCTTCTCCTACCTTGTCCCTAGTTTTTTAGACAGTGCCAGGCTTGTTGAATGAGTGAATGAATGAATAATGAATGAGAGGATCCTTTTCGGTCATTCCTGTCTCTCTCTCTCCCCCAGAATTAAGCTAGCCACCATGAGTGCTATGTCTGTGCTCATCTCAGTGGGTGCCGTGCTGGGGAAGACCAACCTGTTGCAGCTGACATTGATGGCACTGGTGGAGGTGACGGTCTTTGTCACCGTGATGATGATTGGCAGGCACTACCTCACTGTGAGTCACGGTGCTGTGAGGAGGGGACTTTGGGGAGCAGGGGTGTGGAGGTGGACGGGTGTGGGTACTACCTCCATTTGGTGGAGTTTCTGGGATTTAAAAATTATGAAGACAGACCCAAATGGGGTTCCAAAAGTGTGATCTATGCTAAGTGTTTAAATACACCAACCTAATGGTTTTAACTGGTGGTGGGCAGTCACTCGTGATGACAAGGTCTAAGGTTTGACAGGGCATCTGGGTGGCAGAAGTCTAATGTTGGCAAGTTATTAGAAGAGACAGGGTCAAGGAACAGAGAGAGACAGTTGGATGGATCAAGATGACGACCTGGAGGAGTGATGGAGAGAAAGATGGTAAGGCAGGTGCTGAAATCCTTAGAGACCAAGAGGCAGGTGGATAATCAGCAAGGAGTGTAGTCTGCCGGTGCATCCTTCAAGGGTGCTGGAGATATTTGGGGAGGGAAAAGGAACAACAGTCTGGGGCCCCTGGGTGGCTCAGTCGTTAAACATTTGCCTTTGGCTCAGGTCATGATCCCAGGATCCTGGGATTGAGCCCTGCATCAGGCTCCCGGCTCAGCATGAAGCCTGCTTCTCCCTTCTCTCTCTCCCCTGGCTTGTGCACCCTCTCTCGCTGTCTCTCTGTCAAATAAATAAATAAAATCTTTAAAGAAAAAAAAAAAAGGAACAACAGTCTAGAAGCTTAGATTTGAAGTTCTTACGATTTATTAATTTTTGGTTCTCTTCATCTGTCTATATGACTTTATTTTAACCCCTAACTACTTCAGCGTATATTTCCTATAAACAAGGGCATTCTTGGGGCACCTGGGTGGTTCAGTTGGTCAGGCATCTGCATTCCACTTGGGTCATAATCCAGGGGTCCTGGGATTGAGCTCCATGTAGGGATCCCTGCTCAGTGGGGAGCCTGCTTCTCCCTCTCCCTTTGTCTGCTGCTCCCCCTGCTTGTGCTCTCTCTCCCTCTCTTTCTGTCAAATGATGAAATAAAACCTTAAAAAAAACCCAAGGGCATTCTTTTACATAATCATCGTTTAATTAACAAACCTTGGAAATTAATGTTGACATATTATTATCTTATTCAAATTTCACCAATTTTCCCAATAATATCCTCTTACAGATATATCTGTAAGATATATATCTGTAAGAGGATATTATATCTATCTATCTATCTATCTATATATCTGTAAGAGGATATTTTATATATATATATATTTCTTTTTGGTCCAGGGTCACACTTTGCATTCAGTTCTCATGCCTCCTTAAAGTCTTTCAATATGGAAGTTTCTTTGTTTTTCTTGATATTTCATGAACTTGATGGGTTTTGAGGTTACAAGCCAGTTATTTTGTAGGATGTGGGTTTGTCTACTGTTCCTCCTGATTAGTTGGAAGGTGTGCATTTTTGGCAGCAATTACACGGAAGAAGTGATGTTGTGTCCTTCTCAGCGCATGTATCAAGAGTAATGTATCCCATTACTGTGGATGTTAATTCTGGTCACCTGTTAAGATGTCCAGGCTTTTCCATTGTAAAGTTACTATTTTCCCTTTTGTAATTAATAAGCAACTTGTGAGGGATACAATAGTCTGTCAAATCCTGTTTCTTATCAAACTTTCACCCACTGGCTTTAGCATCTGTTTTTTGTTTTTGTTTTTTGCCTGAATCAATTAGATGAGTGTCAATATTGGTTTTCTTTGTCTTTTTTGGGGGTGGGGGGTACCTGGGTGGCTCAGTTGGTTAGGAATCTGATTTTGGCTCAATCATGATCTCAGGGTCTGGAGGGAAAATTCTCACATTGGGCTCCCCACTAAGCAGGGAGTCAGCTTTTTCCCTCTTCCTCTGCCCCTCCCCCTGCTCATGCTCTCTCTCTCTCAAACAAATAAATAAAATCTTTAAAAAAAAAAAGAAAAAGATGTTATTTTTTAATTAGTCTCTACACCCAACATAGGGCTCAAACCTCCAACTACCAGAACAATAGTCGCATGCTCTAGGGACTGAGCCAACCAGGCGCCCCCAGTACTGGTTTTCTAATTCCATCTTCCCGGCCACAACCATTAGTTAGCATTCCGCTGTATGAAAGAACTTACTTTTCTTCTCCATTCAGGCATGCATGCACTCATTCATTCATTCATTCATTCATTTCACTATGGGCTCACGGAGTCACCCAGACATACTTCCATTTTTTGCTTTTTCTCTCTGCTTACCATAAGGGCTAACTGCAACTCCTTGGTTTCAAGGAAGAAAACTGCGCTGAAGCTTTTTTTAGGCAGAAAGCGGGCAGGAATAGCAGCCAGCAATCGCAGCCAGACTCAGGACTGGAATTGCTTATGAGAAGTCTTTAAATCCCAGGTAGTTCATGTTCTCCATCTTTTGTTCTATTCCTCTCCCTACATCTAACTTCTGTGCACATCAGCATTCTCTTCAGTGGAGAACATGCTCTCTCCCACCCCTTTCCTTTCTGGGATTCTAACTCCCGGGTTCTGAGGGAAATAACGCTCTTCCCTATCAGCTGGTCCCAGTTCTACGGTCCAATAACAAAGAACCTGATTGGCTCGCGCCACCACGTGTCTGCTTTGGTCCAATCAGCTGCAGCAAGCATGGGGGCGGGGTCATGTGGTGAACACGTGGCAAGAGGTAAATTCCAGAGATGAGCCAGTTGGTGCGGGCGGCGCGTGGTAAACGTTTTCTTACTTTAAAAGGCCACAGTGATGCAAAGCCTTCTCTCTCCTCTCTTTGCGGCTTTGACTCTCTAGTTTAGCTGGTGCAGGGGAGCATTCAGCACTGATTTTGAGGGTTGGCTGCTTCACCTCAAGACGTCAGTTCAGCCGGGGTTTATTGAGTGAAAAGGCTCCGGGGGGAAACCGTAGACAGCAACCAGAGCTGTTTCAGTGGTGGCAACTCCAGAAACGAGTTCAGGGTTCCACGTCAGTCGTCCCCACGTGTGTTTCCTGGATTCCGGGAGGAGACCTCAAACATTAAAAATGCAAGAGTACAGGCAACTTCATTTTCATGTATGCCTGAAATGTGTGAATGTATCCTTCCCATTTATTCATTTCTTTCACATATTTATCCCGTGCCTCTATGTACCGGGCATCTTTTCTGCAGTGGAAAAATCCAACTGTGGTGGACCTTCCATTCCAGAGGGAAAGATTGCCAATAAGTAATCACATAGGCAAACGGTACAGCATGGTAGATAGTGATAAGTATCATAGGGAAAAAATAAAATGAGAAAGGGGCCAAGAAGAGTTGAGGGGGGATAAAATGTTAGATAAGGTGGCCAAGGAAGGCTTCCCCTAGTAAATAATTTTGAGTTGAGACATGAGGGCAAGGAGTGCATAAGCCAAGTGGTTGTCTGAGCGCAGTGGCAGGTTAAGGGCAGCGGAGTGGGAATGGCCTGCCTCTTCCAGGAGGATTTTATCACCCACACTGCTTCGAATTGTTGGCACGTGGTGATAATAAAAAGCAGACAGGCTTCTAATAGCTTTTATTATTGCTTTAAATTCTCTCCAGACAATGCACGCCCTTACTGCCTGGACCCCTGGTGGGCCACTCCTCCAATTTGCATTCCAGGCATTGAAAAGGCCAGAGTGAAGTGAGATCGATGTGGGAGCATGCCGATGGGTTTGAGAAAGAGCGATGTGGGAGCATGCCGATGGGTTTGAGAAAGAGCGAGGAGAGTGTGGCAGGAGTGGAGCAGGAAATGAAGTCAGGGAGGTTAGGGGAGAGCAGGTCACACAGGATTTACCGGTCATAGCCACAACATGGACTTTGAATTGAGCGAGAGAGGAACCATTGGAAAATTCTGAGCAGAGATGGCTGTGAACTGACGTAGATGTTGGTAGGGTCACTCTGGCTACTGTGTGGAAAGTAGTTGGGACACGGGTGGGAATGGGGAGACGAGTTAGAAGGTTACTGCAATAATTTGGGGGTAGTGATGGTGGGGCTTAAATCAAGGTGGGGTCAGTGAAACCTGGTGGTAACAATTCTGCCAATTCTGGATATCTTTTGAAGGCAGAGTTGACAGGACTCGCTAATAGTCTGCTAAGTGGTTATTTGATACTAACTTTGATATTACTAACTTTGATATTCATAAAGCAAAATTAGCCTATGTCAAGAATTTACTAAAGGCGCGAGTTTGGTATTATAACAAATCTGGCTGCTTCCTGCCACCAAGATTATATCCCTCATCGCTCCATAATTTCTGTTGAAAGGTAGGAAGCAGTGGGGGTGCACATCCGTGTGACTTTTTGTCTCCCCTAAATAGATCTCAGCCAAAAACGGTGAATAGCTACTGATAATGCCAACCAGCAACTTCTTTGGAATAAATACGAGGCTGCTCCTAGGTCCCCTCTGAAAAGGGAACTGCTGGGCAGGGGAAGCTCCAAACACCAGTGCCATGATTCCAAGACACACCTCCTGAGCTTAGGTGAAGCTCGGAATGGTCTCCAAAGTACAGGCGGTTGGCGCATGCGCGAAGGCTGTCGGCGCTCACCGCCCTGCTGGCTTTGTTGCAGGTGGAGGCCCACGTAAGCATGATGCACATCCACGTGTTTGCCACCTATTTTGGGCTGATGGTGGCCTGGTTCCTCTCAAGGTGTCTGAATGAGAGAGTGGTGCAGGAGAAGACTCAGACAGAAAAGAGGTCCAGTTTGTTTACCATGCTGGGTGAGGACAAGGTGGGGTGTGGGGGGGTGAGGTGTGGGGGGATGAGGTGGGGGGGGGTCTCACCCCAGGAGTGAGTGGGAGGCTCTCCAATGGCTCTGTAGGAAAATCTCCCTCCTTTACCAACCTGCCTGGGGTGCTTGGAGCCATTCGGTGATGACTCAGCTCCCCAAGTAGTGTTGGATGGATTCACAATCCCTTCTAGGGCAAGGCTCTTCACTAATATCCACAGGAGATGGGCCACTCCTTACCCTTGAGTTTAAATCAGTTTGTCTCATCTTTTTGTCTTCATGTGAAGGGAGGGAACTGGACAAGTGGAGAAAGCAGAGGCCAGCTGTGGAGAGAGGGACAGGACGGGGAAGAGAACAGTAGTACAGGCGTATCAGGCAGAGCAGCACCAGAAAGGCAGAAGCTAGACTGTGGGAGAGGCCAAGAGGAAATCGGGCAGCGAGCTGGACAGTAGGTGACCCAACAACCAGCCCTGAGGCCAAATCAAAGTGGCACATCACGTTTTCAGAATAAGCATTTGGCCATCCCAGGCGGGACTCGGGAGGCCTAGGGGTTGGTGATTCCAACTCTCTGGGCCTTCGTGTTTTTGCCTGTAAAATATGTTAGCTGGGCCCTCTCAAGTTGGGAATTCAGAGGAGACATGATCTGCCCCAAAAGTCACAGAGCTAAAAAGGGACAAAGCTGAGACTTGCCTGTTCTAGGAAGCCCCTGCAGGCTCAGGGTTTGGGATAGCAGTGCTGACTGTGGCCAATGACCCTCTCTGACCCCCAGGAAGCCTCTTCTTGTGGATATTCTGGCCGAGTTTCAACTCCGCTCTGTTGGATTCCCCGACAGAAAGGAGGAATGCCGTGTTCAGCACCTACTATGCTCTCGCGGCCAGCACGGTGACCGCCATCTCTGTGTCAGTCTTGGCTGACTCCGAAAGGAAGATCAACATGGTGAGGATGGCCCTGCCCCTCGGGCAACACTCAGGTCTTCTAGGCTGGACAAATATCCATGCCCCCGTCCCAGAACCAGCCCCGCAGGGTGGGAAAAATTATTCTGGGTGACAGAGCTTTTTCTGCTGTGTCCTGGGGTATGAGAAAGGGCCCTGGCTTATCAAAATGGGAACTGGCATTTGGAGACTAGGAAATGATCAAAGGTCTCTGAGGGGGTTGATTAAGTCTATCAGTGTTGACACCAAACAGACCCATGTTTCAACCCTGTTTCTGCTGGTTACCAGCCACCGTGAGCAAGAGTCAGCAGAGAAGAGCTAGAATAGAATCAGTCAGGCTCTCTCCTTCCCCTAAGAAATTTCAAGAATGGGATGAATAGGATTGGAGGTAAAGAAGGATGTTATCACCCTCGCTGTGTGACCCTGGTCGAGCCCCTTAAACTTTGGGAGCCACAACTAGCTCATGTGTAAAGTGGAAATTAAGAGACAACGCGCATAACATGCTCTATGGGGATATAGCGCGGGGCAGACATTAGCCATGTTATCAGTGTAGCCAGGAGACTGTGAGTTTCAGGGAGAGCGAGAGAGATGGGTGAAAGGGGAGAGCTAAAGATGAAACAAGTTTCCATGATGATCAGCTATGAGGCCAGCCAGAGGTGGTGGGGAAATGTCTAGAGAGACAACAGGGCCGAGAGTGGACGGAACATGGCCATGCATGACAGGTTAAGCACTAGGGGGAGTGGGTGTCTTTCTGGAGGAGCTCCATGGTGGCAGGGAGTTGGATCAGAAAAGGTGGGGACATCTAGGGAGGCAGATGTGGCCCAAGGTCAGGGAAGCCCAGAAGCTGGTGCCAGGCCCCAGAGCCCAGACCTGGTTGGAGTTGAGAGGGCAGAGGAAAATAGCATGAGAGCAAAGCAAGGCTCCAGTTCCGGAAGAAAAAAGGACATAGTGATGTGACCCAGGAACGAGAGCAAGCTGGTTAAAGCTGGGTAGTAGGACAGGGGGACATAAGCACCAAATAGTCAATAATAATGATAAAAATAGTAAAAACAATAATAATGGCTTATTTTTTTTTTAAAGATCTTATTTATTTATTTGACAGAGATCACAAGTAGGCAGAGAGGCAGGCAGAGAGAGAGGGAGAAGCCCTGCTGAGCATAGAGCCTGATGCAGGGCTCGATCCCAGGACCCTGGGATCATGACCTGAGCCGAAGGCAGAGGCTTTAACCCCCTGAGCCATCCAGGCGCCCCAGCTTATATTTCTTGAGTCCTTGATCCAGAGGCTTCCATGCGGTAACTGATTTAGTCTTACAATAGTGGTATTAAGCAGGTACAATCAAAACCCCTTTCTTCTAGTGGAAAAGTTGAAGCACGAATGGCTCAGTGCCCAAGGACACATCGCTAACAGGTGTGAGGGTGGCTAGGATACACTTTCAAGTTCATTACCTCCTCATCAGGGTGGCTGCTCCCTGAGCCTGAGAAGTGGCGTAAGATAAGACCATTGATAAAGGTCATGTAGCCTCAACAGAGAGGAGGGGGTGGTTTCAGGGTCAGTGAAGCAGGGAAGCCATCACAGTGTTGCTGGCTACCAGCTTATGGAGTGACTCTGGGCAAGATGCTGTCCTCTCGGGGCACCTGGGTGGCTCAGTGGGTTAAAGCCTCTGCCTTCGGCTCTGGTCATGATCCCAGGGTCCTGGGATCGAGCCCCTCATCGGGCTTTCTGCTCAGCAGGGAACCTGCTTCCTCCTCCCTCTCTGCCTGCCTCTCTGCCTACTTGTGATCTCTATCAAATAAATAAATAAAATCTTAAAAAAAAATTAAAAAAAAAGATGCTGTCCCCTCTAGACCTCGCTTCATTCACCCACAAGCTATTTCTCTGCAGACTCATATCCACAATGCAGTACTGGCTGGAGGTGTGGCTGTGGGCGCCTCGTGTCATCTGATCACTTCTCCTTGGCTTGCCATGGTGCTGGGCCTTATGGCTGGACTGATCTCCATCGGGGGAGCCCTGTGCCTGCCGGTAAGGAGCTGGGCACCTGACGCCTGATTTGGCTTAGACCTGCAGGGCCCTGGGAGCATGGTGGGCCCTCGTGTGGTGCCATGCGCTGAAGTAGGCAGGCATTGGCACCTTCTCAGGCAGGCTTCGGAGCTTGGGTGAGGGGCCCCCCTCCCAGATTGTACTGTGTATTTGTGAGGATTTTGTGAGCAAGGAGCAGAACCCGTTCAACTTTGCTCAGGCACAGGGGGGAATATTACAAGGCTACTGGAGTGTGACAGAACCCAAGGACAGGGATGCTGCTGGGAACCCAGGAATGGTTGACACCAGGGACAGGAACGTTGTGGGGAGCCCAAGCGGTCCCTGCTCTTCTTTCTTTGCTTTTCCTGAGTATCTGCTTTATTCCCTCTCTGTAGACTTCCTTCCCCTTCTCCTCATGCTCTACATGGTGGAATGTAGTCTTGCTCTTTAGGAGAGCAGCTAGATGGAATTTCTTGGCTCCATTCCCAAGTGTTCTGGAGAAGGGACTCGTGGGTTTAGTTTGGACAGGGTGCTTATCTTTGGCTGGGAGTGTGGGGGACAGGAGCATAACATACATATATGGCTGCTGTCCATGAGCCACGTGAATGAGGGTGGGAGGGGCAGCAGCCAAAAAGGGATGCTGGGCTAACTGAGGTCGTGCCCACTTCTGATTGTTTGGTTCTTCTAAGCGGATGGACTTTTCTTCCTTCAACATCCAGCAAGTACTGATAATACCAGCATACCCCACAATAGCCAATTTGTTATAATACACTTCAAAGAGAAATAATTTCAGAGCAGCTACTCTTTGTGGGTTTGAAGCCTTGGTAGAGGAGAAAGGAGGAGACTTTGGGATGGCCTAAGAAGCTGAATTTGGGTGAATAATGGGTATTCAAGGAGGCAGTTGCAATCCAGAATAGGGGAAATCGGACCAGTGATGGGGCAGTCTGCTTTTCATCTTTGGAATTGCAATGAATGTCTTTTATCTCCTGTGCTGTGAGACCCTATGGTGAAAGGCGGAAGTGTGCAGGAAAACCTGCATAAATTCTCTTCAGGTTGGATGTCCATTGCTTTCTTTGTGCCTGTTTCCTTGACTCCATCACTGGGGGAACAGTTCAGAGATGATTCACTCATTCATTCATCTGTCCCTTCATTCATTCATTCACGGATGTTTTAACACGGATCGTGCTTCCCACGCTATGGTGTAGTGAGGGCAACGGCTCAGTAAACATAACACAGCTCATCTAAGCCAGCCTGAGTTGGATCAGGAAATGCTTCCTGGAGCAGAGGCTCTCTCAGCCGAGTGTTGACAGATGACTGATATCGGCCAGGCAAAGTAAAGGGAAATATATCCCAGACAGAAGGAGCAGTGTGTTCCAAGGCCCAGTGGTGAGAAGAACAGAATGCCCAGGCAGGAAACAGACGCTGCAACACTGGGCTCACCTGGGAGTGTGCTGGGACCACAGTCCTGAGAGCTGGGAGATACTCAGGCGTGGCTCCTGGGCAGCATGAGGGGTCCGGGTGTTTATTCTGAAGACAGTGGGGGACCCCAAGGGAGAAACTCACGTGTCCTATTTGCATTCGTATCCACATTTGTTGGCTCATGGTCCCCTCGGGGAGGCTAAGTGGTGAAGGGAAAGGGTGCTGAAGGCGAGTCCAGAGCAGGGTCAGATTCTTTTCTTCTCGTTAGTCATGGTGTCTTTGGGATGGCAGTTACATTTGGGCTGGACCAGAGGGTCTCAATCACCTTCCGGGGACGTTTGACAATATCTGCAGACATGTTTTGGTTAACACACGGTGCGGGGGCTGCTCCTGGCATATCGAGAGTGGGGCCTAGGCGTGCTCCTGAACATCCTACAGCCTTTTCACAACACACATGTATCAGCCCCGCGTGTGAGCAGGACCCAGGCTAGACCCAAGCGTGGTCAGGGGGCCAGCAGCATTGACATCACCTGGAACTTGGTGAGAAATGCAGAATCTCGGGCCCCAGACCCACTAAACCTGACCCTGCAGTTTCGCATCCTCCCCACGTGGTTCAAGTGCACATTCAGGTCCGAGGAGCCCTGCTGGAGGGGAGCCCCAAAGCCTGACCCCCGTGGGTGGCCCTGGAGGCCAAGGGTCCGTGGAAAGGCTGGAGAAGGGCTGTCAGTCTTCCATGTACTGCTGCTTATCAGATGTTTGTTCCAGGGATATTTTAACCAGGTGCTGGGGACCCACGACACCTGCGGCGTGCACTACACCTTTGGCTTGCCAGGTCTGCTCGGTGGAATCACCTACATTCTGCTGATCATCTATGAGGTCAACTGGACCACGAAGTCCATGTAGGTGACTTGGTTTATCCCCTTCACACGCGATCCAGCTCGGGAAGAAACGCGCCCCGAGCCGTCAGCCGCAGTGCATGTGTTCGGAGCCAGGCACTCAGTGGGCCTCGGCAAATATTTCCCAGCAGGTTTAGCGATACGTTCTGCCTAGCCTCTGCCTCTCCAGGCCATGTCTTCTTTCCAAAGAGGACAGTTTGGGTGCTGGTCAAAGGCAGACAGCTGTGAGTCCCGCCCCTCAAATGCAGACAGAGCAGGTTGATGAGGCCCAAGTCAGCTGGGTCTGTGGTTTGACCCCTGGGGGTTTATTTAGGTCATGGTGAAGAGCATGTCATGGAGTCAGACTCATCTTGACCTCTTGCTAGCTGGGCGTGCTCCCTAATCTCTGTGAGCCGCATGGCCTGGTGTGAATGCAGGTCATAACAGGGCCTCCCCTCATAGGGTAGTTGGAGGCTGCTTGAGGCCAGGCCCCTTGCGGTTAAAACTATTTAATACTTTAATGTAGAAAATTGCTAAGCACAGACCATCTTTGAGGCCCAGAGAGAGAAGGAGCTTGGTGAAGTTCTCGATGTGAGGCAGGAACATGGGCCTCAGGACTAGGATCAGATCCTGTGTCCTCCAGACAACGGACTCCAGTGACTGGTTGGGCATACCTTAGCCACGGCCATCACCTCCCAGAGGTTGTGTGACTGTCTTCCAGGTGTGGATCACATAATATGAAAGAGTGACTTGAGCATGATACAGGGATATATTTTTCCAGATGACCTGTTGCAGTGATCAATAATAATAGTACTGGTAATAATTACCACTGTTTATTGGGTGCTTTCTAGGTGCCAGGCCCTAGGCTAAAAGTGTCACACACATCATCTCATTTAATCCTCGCTACCCCCCTTGAGAGGTATTATTACCATACTCTAAGAGACAGTAATATGGGGAGTTACCTGTCCTAAGTCCCTTGGCTGGAACATGGCTGTCCAGGTGATGAGCACTTGAGTTTGGTGATGAGGAGCTCATTGTGTTTGGAGGCATCTCGGAGAAATCATGGAGGACTGGGTCCCTTGTAGCTCTGACAACAGAGATGGCCACAGCCCCACATTATAGGAATCACGTACGGCATGGGAGACATTGCTCCTTGAACTGCTTGGGGTAAGAGGGAGCCCACCTCCAGGTGGGGAGAAGATGGTCTGTGTGAAGCAAGACACCCCAGTGATGGGCTCCAATGATGTTTCTGCCACTGTTTTCATAGTTGTGCAACTCAGCAAATCCTTTCCTGTCTCGGAGCCCCTAAATCCTTCTCTGTAAAGCTCAGGTGCTTGCAGGGGCCAGGCAGATAAGGTTACAAAATGAGAGCAGTGAGAAGAGGCTGGGAAGTCATGGCTGACTGGTCTGAAATCAGCACCAGGCAGCCATGACTGTGCCAGGACCCAGGCTCAGTGTCCCCAGATCTAATGACTTTTTAAGAGAAGCCAGAAATCCACAGTTACGCACCTGCGCTCCCAAGCACTGGCAAGAGATTCAGAATCATTAGAAACATCGTGTGGGCCAAATTCTGCTCGTGGGCTGCCAACCTGTGCCTTCTGAACCACCGATCCTTCTAGCTCCCCAATTCTGTGCTTCTGTGGCTCTCCTAGGGCAGTGGTTCTCCACAGCACTAGCGTCCCCTGGAACTTGCTAGAAATGCAAGTCCTACCCTAACCAGACCTGCACTGTTAGTGGTGTGGGCCCAGCCACCTGTGGGTCAACCAGCCCTCTATGGGATTCTCCTGTAAACTAGTTTGAGACTACTAACCTAGAGCAAACAACAACAAAGAACAACAAAATGAAAACAAAGGTCAGCCAGCCAAAGGTGTGCTGCTCCAGGACTAACAGACTATTCTGCAGGAAAACAAAGCCCCGATTGTAGATAGTGGCCAAGTGCAAGCCATCCTGGGGCTATCACTGAACTGGGAGTTGGGAAGAGTTGAGAACAGGGGCCAGGATGGGACTGTGGAAGATCAAGTAGTTGTCCCCTCTCCTCTGCAGGAATCCAGACAAGGGAAGGGCATAGCGACAGAAATGACACCTCTTAGGGAGGCCTCCTCTGGTCAGCTGGAAGTCAAGGGCATAGGCTTCAGGGAGGGACGGACCAGGGTCCCCTTTACCAGCCATGTGACCTTAGGCACAGTATACTCAAACTCCTCAGTTTCAGTTTTGGTCTGCATGATGGGAGGTTAAGATCTGTGTCCCAGGGCTGCTCTGAGGATTCAGCAGGGAGTGAACACCCTCTTATCTTCATGATGATTCTTGCTACTGCGGCTTCTACAGGAAAGAGGGACAAAGGACTAGCTGGGAGTCAGACCACTCAGTGTGACACGTGGAGCAACTGTTTATGGGCGTGGTGTCATGGGGCCACAGCTGACTTTTCATTCACTCTGCCCACAGGGTGTTTGTTGAGCTCCTATTCGGGGAAGCAGATGGGAGCAGGTCACGTGCTGTGCTTGCCACAGGAAGGGGGTGGGGTTTCACGAACTGTGGTATTTAAGTGGTGCAAAGACACACTTCGCTAACCTTGAATCATGCAGGCCAGACACTGTGTTTCAATTACTCAGTTGCATCAGGGAGAAAGGCTGCACTCGGGTGCTAAGTGTCCCCGTGCTTGGGCCAATGCCAGGTTGGCAGGCCTCCGACTGAGATCTAAGCACTCAGGCTGCATCTGGAGGAAACTTTAGCCACACTTTGTTTACACTGCATCTTTTTACAGTTACCTCCCATTTCTCTAACATATTGACTCAAGATTTCCTTTTAAAGACATTTATTTAAATGTAAAAAGAAAAAAGTCCACTGGAAGAAAATTATTTAAAAAAAAAAAAAAGTATCCTTGGAATGTCAATATGGCCAAATTTGTGAAGGTAACCCACAAATGCCAAAATTTGGGGGAGAGCTGCATGGTCTTTGTGGGTAGAAAGGGTTTGAGTCCCAGGAGCCACTCATGCCAAGCCATGTGACGTTGGAGGCCCTGGTTCACTTTTCCAAGCTGGATCTCCCCATTTGTGAAACAGGGACACCAATAGCTTGCCCAGAACGCTGCTCCAGAATCATGTGAAATCAGATAGTAAACATGGGGAGCAGAGGTGTAGGGGAGCCCACCCTGCCTGGGAACTGTCAACATGGCTGGCTCTGTGCCATCCATTGCTGCTTTCAGGTGACATCAGGATAGAGTGAACTGGGGGGTTGGCAGTTAGCAGATTCAGGATCAGCTTCCATGCTACCATTTAATGTCACTTAAAAAAAACACACACACACATTTTTGTAGTATAATCTACAGCCAGAGAAGTACAACTATCATCAGGGCTCCTCTTGGTGAATTTTCTGACACGCCCAGGTAATCAGCACCCAGAACTCCTTCATGTCCCATCCCAGGGCACCCAGGAACCTGACTTCCAGCACCATCCATCAGTTTTGCCTGCTTTTATCCTTCATGTTCATGGACTCCTACAGGAAATCTGTGCTGCCGTGTCCCTGGCTTTGACTCTACTCTGTAGTTGTGAGACTCTCCCACGTTGTTCATTTTTATTGGGGTAGTGGGGTAGAGTGTAGAATTGTGCTTGGGTTTACTTCATAAGGGTGACTGAGTGATGATATGGAGAGGTCAATGTCATTGATGGAAAAGTTTAATGTTACAGTTCTCCTGGAAATGAGAGGCACAGCACACCATATAGGGCCCCACAAAACCTTATCACACCCAGGGACCAGGCAGTCTAGAGAGAGGGGAACTGAGACTATGCCTTCAGGTGGATGGCAGTGGGGGAGATAGGAGGAATGGGGGAGTCCCCTGTTGGGCAGAAACTGAGAGCATATGTTAGAGTTTGTGGTCGGGGGTTTATAATGTGAATTTTGCACTCCCAGGAAATCTGACTTGCTGGAGAGAGAGCGGTAAACAATTTCAGCCATTAGTTGGGCCTTGTGATAAATGAGTGCCATGTAGACAAATACAGAATCTAAGAAACACAGTTAAAATAAGTGTTCCATTGTGTGAATATGAAACAATTTATCCATTACTGACAAGCATTTGGGTTCTTTCCAGTTTGGCACTATTATGAACATTGTAGTATTTCTGCTATGAACATTCTAGCACCTTTTTTTTCTTAGAACATACAAATGCTCTTCTGTTGAGTAAATGCCTAGAAGCAGAATTTTTGGATCACGGCATTCATATAATCCGTTTTAGAGGATATTACCCGTTTCCCACTGTAGTTTGTGCCAGTCCAATCACCCTTGGCACCCAAGAGTTCCCTTTCCCTCATATATTCTTCAAACCCCATATTTTCCTACATTTTAAGCTTATCCAATTAGGCATCAAACATCACTTTAATTTTAATTTCCCTGATGACCAATTAAGTGCAGCACTTTTCATATGCTTTCTGGACATTTGAACAACTCTTGTGAATTGTGAAATGTCTGTCCAAGTTCTCTTGCCCATTTTTCTCTTGTGTTCTGCCTTTTTCTTATAGATTTGTAGGAATTCTGGATATAGAGCCTTTGTCATATAAATGTATTGTGAATATCTTCTCCCATTTTGTAGGTTATATTTCACCTTCTTAATAGTATCTTTCAATGAATAGAAGTTCTTAATTTTAACACGGTTCAATTCACCATTGTTCCCTTCACGTTTGTGGGTCCTGTTTAAGGAATCTTTGCCTACTGCAAGGTCATGTAGATGTCCTCCCAGGCCACTTCATAGTTTAAAGTGAGGTCCTGGGATCACCTAGGAGAGAGGACAGGGAAGTATGTTCAACAGGGGTGGGCTGGGGAGATGAGCCTGACAGCCATGCTCTACTCCATCTTGTCCTGATGGAAATAGAACTTTCATCTTTAATTGCCTCATGAAGGAACAGAGAGGTTAGGTGACTTGCCCAGGATCATGCAGCTAGTGAAAGTCCTTGGACTTGAACCTGGGTTTTCTGCCTCCTGGTCAAGTTGATCATCTATCGTTTCTGAGAATTGTAGTCAGCCAAAGAGGATCTTGGAATCCCCTCTTTCCCTCCTTCATGTCTGTATAGCTTTGCAGGAACATGACAGGGGAATGTGTTACCTGGGGAGAAGAATTATTCTGCTGATAGCCCTTCCTGACAGCATCACTGCTTTGCAGACAGTCCTTCTTGACCCCAATGAGCTCTGCAGTCTGATTCCCGAATGTGACTACATCCTATTTTGTCAGTCCTAGGATGGGCATCCAGTTGTTCTTTTGTGCTGGGACACTCAGCTTGGCCATGGCTTCAGGTCTGATAGCTGGTGTTTTGACAGGTGAGTATGAGACCACTCTTCTTCCCCCATGGCCCAGGGCACAGGACTTGAGGCCAGAGTGCATCTGGCCCATGGCCTCATGTGTCTGTGCCCATCCCCTTCCCTGTGAACCCCTGCAGCTCAAGCCAAATGATGCAAAGGGGCTCAGACCTTGATTAACAACAAAAATGGAATCACATCATTTCAGAATTAGAAAGGCCCTCAGGAGGTGTGGACTCTGAGGATCAGAGAAAATAAGAGACTTTCTGGAGTTTACAAGTAGCAGGGAGTGGCAACAATGCAGCCTCTTGAGCCCAGGGCTGGTGATTTCACCCAATTTTGTACAGTGAGCCAAGGAAACCCTTATGCCAAAAAGTTCACCTTCATTCCCTGAGAATACCCATACTATTATTTTTCAGCAAGTATTTATTCAATAGCTACTATGAGCCAGGGCACTGTTCTTAGGCACTAGGGACAAAACAGTGAACAAAACACGTTCCCTGGTCTCATGGAGCTGATATTCTAGTGGAGGGGGAGGGGACAATAAATAAACAGATAAGTAAAGTGTTTACTATGTCAGAGATGGTAAGTGCTATAAAGAGAAAGAACTCAGGGTAGAGGAGCACACCTGAAAAGGAAAGAGGGAAGGAGACATACCATGTGTTTATTTGGCAGAAGAGCATTCCATGAAAAGGGAGAGCAAGTGCAAAGGCCCTGAGGCAGGAGCAAAGCATGCTCAGTATGGCAGATATGGATAGAGTGAAAAGGAGAGTGGCAGGGCTTGAGGACAGAGTGGTAACAAGGAGCCAGATCATTCTGAGAGATGGGAAAACACTGGAAATCTTTAAACAGAGGATTGAATTATACTTTTACTCCTGCAATATGACAGAATGGCAAAGACCCTTAGGGAGTTACTAATTTGCCAGTCTTATTTATATGCTAGGAGAAAATGTGATTTCTGTCCAGAAGTGCTCACCTTTATTCTACAAACAAATAGCCTTATTGGTTAGACACTCAGATACTGTGTCCCTAAGAGGGAATGAATACAAAAGAAGAGACAAAATAGCATAATCAGACATAAAGGGGTTGTGTGGCATTGGGCACATTAGTTTAGTCTCTCTGGGCCTTGGGCGGCTTCTCTCTAAAATGAAAGGACGATGGCTTCTTTTCTGCTCCAAAACATGTAGGAAGGTACTTTTTGGAATTGCCTGGGTGACTTTAGAGAACAAGACTGACTAGAATTGCTCTAATATACCCACTGGCCTCAATTTTCTGCAGTCAAGGTGATTGATTAAATACAGATGAGAGGGCGCCTGGGTGGCTCAGTGGGTTAAGCCGCTGCCTTCGGCTCAGGTCATGATCTCAGGGTCCTGGGAGACTCAGAGAGTCCCGCATCGGGCTCTCTGCTCGGCAGGGAGCCTGCTTCCTCCTCTCTCTCTGCCTGCCTCTCTGCCTGCTTGTGATCTTTCTCTGTCAAATAAATAAATAAAATCTTAAAAAAAAAAGATGACAACAACTATCTATGGCTTATTTAAAATAAATAAATAAATACAGATGAGATAAATGCCTCCCTCTATAAGTTTACATTCTATTTGTGGTGGCACTGTAATCCTGAGTAGGGTGACCAGATTTAGCAAGTGAAAATACAAGATGCCCATTTTTAAAGTTCCATATTAACTGAGCATCCTGTATTTTATCTGGATATTTTTTCTGGATATTTTATCACCTGTGACACCATTCACCATTGTCACTAGTATTCAAAAGGTGAAACTGACTTGCACTGTTTAGTAAAACCCCTTGGAGGGTTTTGTGGGTTTTTTTTTTTTTTTTTTTTTTTTATGCTTGCCTGGAGTTAAGAAAGAGAATAGAATATTGTTCCTGTAAGAGTTAAGACCAATGAGCATTCCTCTTTACATGTGGCTTTGAACATAAGAACACTGGTGAATAAAAAGAACTCAAACAATGGAAGGGGGAAGGAGAACACCAAGTAGCCCAGATAACATCAAGTTGACCCCCTAAAGCTGAGCATTTTGCTTGCCAGGAGGTCCCCCAATTTGGGACCTGTCTGCACTGACATAGGAAACAATCCCCTCCAAGCATGGTTGTTGGGTTTCCCAGCTGTGGAAGATTAGAAATGGCAGGTTAGAAGTGGGAGAGGTTTCTAGAGGTAAGGCCCACTGGAAGAAGTGAGAGGTGAAAGGAGACAGCCTAACAGAAGAAAAGAAATTCTTTTTTTTTTTTTAAATTTATTTGACAGACAGAGATCACAAGTAGGCAGAGAGACAGGCAGAGAGAGAGAGGAGGAAGCAGACTCCCTGCTGAGCAGAGAGCCCGATGCGGGGCTCGATCCCAGGACCCTGAGATCATAACCTGAGTCGAAGCCAGAGGCTTAACCCAATGAGCCACCCAGGTGCCCCGAAGAAAAGAAATTCTTAAAGCCAGACACTAGAACATGAAAGCTTGAGCTGCCAAGAGACACCAACCACCCTCAACAGCTATATATTTTCTCTACATTAGATAGCATATTCCCTAAATGGATGTTCCTAGCAATTGTTCTGATGAAAAACAACAACAACAGTCTAAATGTGTTTAGTGTTATGTCATAAGACAAGAAAATATATTTTGGATGCATTTTCATCAGTGGCGAGGAAGCCTCTGCTATCTGGAAAGTTCGCGTAGGTGTTTGAGATTATTTCTGAATAATCCTAGCTAAACGAGGTGTGCTGGTTACACCCTACATGTCAATATCAGTTAAAGGTATGCATTAAAAGAGGAAAATGTGAGTAAGTACACGCCTACTCTTGTTATTCTTACTACTTAATACTTGGGGACCGATCACCATTAAAAATACACAGATACATCTATCAACGGCATTTCATATGGTTCATATGGAAGTTGAGCAATCCCTTTGTGTATCCTGGGAAGTTCGGCCAACTTTGCACCACTGCAGGAATACGCACGGCCAAGCTCCCTGGGCAGAGGCTGGATGGGTGGAAAGAAGAATAGGCACAAAAGCAAGCTGTTATAAACTACTTTCCCAACTACACTACTGGCGTCTTGAGCGGAGGTCACAGAGTTTATTGGAGCCAGCAACGCCACACTGACAGGAACGCGCGGTTGGAGTTGCTGTCCATGGTACCTCTTGTGTCAAGTACAAATCAGCTTTTCAGCTGGAGCGCTGTCTGACAGGGCTCTTATATTCCAACTTGGGAAGCATGTCAGATCGGTAGCTACCGTACACCTCTCAGTATCATCTAAATCCTTTGGAGATAATTGCTCTCGCCAGTTTTCTTTTAAGAGATGTCTATAGAATTAATAAGGCTGGTCCAGGAAGGCCAGCGCTTCAATTTGTCCATTTTCTGGCTGTAGAAGAAAAAGAAGAAGGGATTTTTGTTGAGTTAACCATAGCTGGCCTATGATATTTTGATTAATTTTGAGATAACAGATGCTGTGCTTTAAAGGTTTAACATGCAATATTGAATTTTAACAGGTTTGGTCTTAAGCCTCAAAATATTTAAGTCACCTCCTGCAGCTAAACATTTTGATGACCAGGCTTTCTGGGAGGTAAGATTTTGAACGTAATGTCATCGATGCTGAGTGAATGAACTTAATAGATATCTGTTAAATCTATATATAGGTTGACTTGGTGTTTGTGAGAACAACTAGAAACAAAATTGTGTGTGTGTGTGTGTGTGTATGTGTTGGTGAGGGCTGGGGGAGTGGTAAAGGTTACCATTCCCCTGACGCCTCAGTCACTGAGGGTCAGAGATGTGAGAATGGCCACTGGCCTTACTTCCCCCATCTGGGGCCATCAGCGTGGGCAGGTGGTTTGCCCTAAAGGCCATCGAGTCTTGCAGTGCCCGAGCCAGCAGGTCCAGTCTCATTCGACAGACACACTGACCAGAGCCATGACCGTCTGGGTTCTCACAGCGAGTGTGCCGCAGAGCTGGGTCTAGAACACAACTCTTAACAATCAGGAGCCAGTGGACACAAGACCGCTTGTACTGTAGGAATCTGGGATCATTTAGCCAAAGGACAGAGAGCTCAAACAATGCGGCTGCTGCCAAGGGTCTCTGTGTCCTGTGTAGCGTTTGTTGTCATGACTAGTCTGGAAAGAGGCTCTAGAGAGAGGTTCCCTGTCACCCCACTGCACACCTCCCTTTAACCAACACTCCTGGTTCACCAAGTACTCTGATGTGTCACCTTACATAACTCCCATTTGATGCTGATGTTGGCTGGGCAAACATTGCAAAACTGTAAATGGGAAGTGGAGGCTGACTGAGGTCGGGCTAATGCCCAGCATCATCCCTTTGTGAGCAGCAGAGATAAGACCAGGAACTAGACCTCCCGAGTCCCAAGCCAATCCTTTTTCCACCTGGCATGCCTAGATACTGATCACTAGAGGGACAGAGAGCCAGCCTCATTATGGGCCTTGGCATTAGTGTTTGTAGAAAGAACCTGCCCTTTCTTCTCCTCTATCTCCTTTTATCTCTTCTTTTTCCTCTGCTTCCTCCTTTACTGTGTCAAAGAGCTTTACGGAGGTATAACTGATTATGACACACATATTTAAAATATATAATTTGATACTTTTAAACATATTTATATGCCCATGAAATTGTCATATCAGTCATGTCCGTCAAGATAATGAACATATCCATTGCCACCATGTTTCCTTGCGCCTCTTTGTAACTGTTCCTTCCCTATCCACCCTATTTCATCCGAAGCAACGCTGAACTGCCTTCTGTCCAATAGATTCATTTACATTTTCTATAATTTTATATAAAGAATCACACAGTACATTCTTTTTCTGGCTGCTTTTACTCAGCATAATTATTCTGAGAGTCATCCACGTTGTTGCTAATAAACGGGCTCATCCTGTACCAGCATCTCCCTATAGCCAGTCTCTCTCAGTCCCTGCAAGCATGCTTGCCCCTTTGGTGGTAGCAGGGTTAAATCTAGTGAAGGACACAGAAAACTGGTTTAATTCATCCGTTCAGTTCACAAGTATTTATTGAGTAACCCCTCCCTACCAAGCATGCTGCTAATTAACCAGGGATGCCACAAATGGGACCAATATCCAGCTCAATTATTTGAGTTGCAGTAAATATTTGCTGAATAAATGAAGGGAACTTGAGGAACCTAGCCTAACACTGGGCACTGCAGCAGCAGGTGAAGTGGAACCCTGGGTATGGACCTAGAAGGGGAAGACGTGAATTCCAGTCCCCATTCTGCAAGGTCTCATAGAGGCAAGTACCATGACCTTCCTTGCTGGTGAAATAACCGTAATCTTTGTTATACCTCACTGGGTTGTTTCAAAGACCAAATGAGGTAATAATGGCTGTAACTACATTTTGTAAACTATAAAATGCAAAGCACTACACAAACAGGAAAGCTTATTACTGGGAGTTTAGCCAACCACGAAGGAATACGTAAGCATGACGGTTATCATCTATCGTAAGCCGATGGGTTCCAATTTTGTGCTAGATGCTTTTCAGCATTATCTGATTTTATCCTTACAATAACCCTGCACAAGAGTAAGCATCCTTGTCTTAAAGATGAAGAATAGGGTGCCTGGGTGGCACAGTCAGTGAAGCATTTGACTCTTGGGTTTCGGCTCACGTCATGATCTTGGGGTTGTGAGATCAAGCCCCATGTCAGCTCCGGGCTCAGCACTGAGTCTGCGTTAAGACTCTCTCTCCCTCTCCTTGTGCCCCTCTCCCCACCACACTCTTTCTCTTTCTAACATGAATGAGTCTTAAAAAAAAAAAAAAAAAAAAAAGAGTAACTTGTCCAAAATGACAAAGCTAGTAAATGGAAAAGGAGGAATTTGAACTGATATGTTTGGCTCCAAAGAAACAGCTGCTGCTCCTGGAGGACAGTTACTTCTCCCCTCCTTCCCCCACTATTCTGATTAATCCTCTTACAGCTGAGCAGAACATTTATTCAGCAGTAGAACACAGCTTTCATTGGAAAAGCCAAATATCCATTAAGAGGCAAGAATTCAAACTTCCAAAGCTGATAAATCAGGGGTAATTTTTTTTCCCTCTTTTTGGTAAACCATCTGAAAAGACATTTTAATCATTATCGAATGTCCTAATGCATTTCAGAGAACCAAAGACCTGGGGATTGGAAAGGCTATTCCTTCCCTTGTTGCCCAAACCATGCCTGGCAGTTCCACACTCCCCAAAGGTCCCCCTGTCATCATTGGATGATTCTATTACCAATTAATCATTCATTCACTAATTAATTCCATTTAATGACTTACCTAATACATGACAGAGCTCTTGTGTAAAGAGTTGGAGAGATAATAGCTCACAAGGAACCACATACACTAATGCTCTGTCTTCCTATAGATTACAATGATCCTTCTGCAGATACTGATTTACAAAAATTCAGTTCCTGACACAATTTTTCATAAACTCCCTCCTTCAACTTTTTATTTCAATTTAATAACCATGGATTTTATTTCATGCTTTCCAAAGCACAAGGACTCCCCGACATCCACTCATTCAAATTAATTCCAGTTAACCTTTCTGAAAATAGGTTTTTTGTGAGTCTATTGCAGACAAGCCCCTGTCCTGGGTACTGTGTGGGGGATCAGAGAAACTAGGGCTTTCACTACGTATGACCGGATCTTTCTCTGTGCACAGCTCTGTCTGTTAAGCACTGAGTGAGTAATCCTGGCAGCAGCTGCTGGACAAATGAAAGAAGGGAAAGACCATGAGTTTCGGGAGGTCAGGGAATGTGGAACTTGGGGAGTTACGTTGGACTTGACTAAGTGGCAGGAAGTGAAAGACATTCCAAGCAAGGGGCAGGATGTGAGCAAGACCCGGAGAAGCAGGAGGCAACCTGGCTCAGCAGCATGGTTGGTGAAGGGAAGGATGAAAGGTAGGCATGCGCCACTTGATTCAGCCTCCAGGCATTTGGAGGCTCCTGAAAGTTTAAGTGGGGAAATTACAGGATAAGGTTTTTAGAGCTGAGTAAAGACTAAGCTCGTGGGATGGATTCTGAAATGAGCACAACATGCTGAAGATCATCCATTGGCTTCTAACGAGTATTTGCACTTTATTTTTAAAATGATTTTATTGCCAAGAAACATAAACCCCACCACTGTTTTAGCACATAAATACCTCGGAATGTGTTGAGTCCCTCTGCTGTGTTAGGCACAATTCTCAAGAGCTAGCCTCACCACACTGGCATCACCCCTGCTTTTGATTTCAGATACATGTTCCAGACACACAGTGAAGATTCAGCAAATGCTTGTTCAACAGAAATGAGGAGAGCGGGTTTCTAAAGCAGAGTAGGAAAACAGATAAGGAGCCTGTCAGCAGACTCCTCCCCTCTTGGAGAGGCCCCTGAACACAGCCTTGTTCGGGAAGACAGTGCCTTCAGGAACGTTTACTTCTCTGGGATTCAGTTTCTTCATTTGTAAAATGAGATCAAATTCCACACTGTGGAGTCAGACGGACAGACGGATCTGGGTTCTACCACCCCTTGTTCTGTGATCGTCAGAGCCCCATTGTTCTCATCTCTGTGGAGATAGGAACAGTAATATCTCACCAGGTTGTTCTAAGGGTTAAAAGGAGATGTGGGTGAGATGATAGCACACGGATCCTCAAAAAACACCCCATAAGTGTTAGCCACTCTGATTGCCACTTCTACAACTCTGTGGCCCATGGTACTGGATGCAGTGATTTATGGCACGGTGGGACGTGGCACCCCCTAAGAACTTAGGAGATGCTCAGCTTGCAGAAGAGGAGACCCAAAGGAGAGCTAAGAACAATCTTCAAATACTTCAAAGATTATCATGTAGAAAAGGACAAATATTTGTTTCCTATAGGCTTCTCCTGTACTTAAACTAGGCCCAGTGGACAATGCTGTATAAATTGCTAACAATTTGAACTTGTCTGCAAAATGGAATGAATTACTTCATATGTAGTGCATCCTCTGTCACTGGGGGCATTCAAACAAGCCAGATCACGATTTACCAATGACTCATGTAAAGAGCTGTAAGATGAGATCTAAGAGTTCTTCCCGTTCAGATTTTGCAGAAGACCCTCTAAGACCTTTGTGAGGACATATTTTTGTCAACATGTCAGTTTCCAAAGATCAAGCCAGAATCAATGTGTCCAAATTTTAAGACTATAAAGGTTCATCTGTAATAAAAATGTTCTCTTTGCTTTCACAGTTTCCTCATTTGGCTACTGGATTTTAAGCAAAACCATCCAACAAAAACAAGGCCTGTCTGAAAATGAGACAACTTCCTTTCACTGTTGCCTCCCCTTTTTGGTGGATGACACTCATTACAGCAAAGTCTCCTTATATACAATGAAACAAGGTCAAAGATTTGAATTTGATATTTAAAAATAAGATTAAAAATGTATTTGAATAGTAATTTCATAATAGTTTAAAATAAATGTTTGGTTTCATTAAAGATGATGCTATCAGTATTTTCTTGGGTGCAGACATGCAATTAAGGTATTGGTTCGATTTTATTGACAATTCTTAGATTCTTTCTCATGCTTAACAAAGCATGCTATGCCACCCAGTGAACTCTTGTCTACATCAGCAGAACACAGAACACTAAATAGGGAAAAATTAAGAATTCATTTATATTTAGTCCTATATTATGGACATTGTTTCTACTCCAGCAGTTTTACAAAGTAGTTCTTATACCCTGGGTATATTCTGAATTTGACTGCAGGGAAAGATGTGGTCAGTTGTGGAAATACAGTGTCTCAAGATTACAAAACTAGTTCCGTGACCTTGAGAAAATCATTTACGTTTCCACCGCCTGGGTTCCCCCATCTGTAAAAAGAGGCGAACCTTCAACCTCTCAGATGCCCCGAATTCTCTGAAAACCCACCACGGTGATTGGCTATGGGATGGCAGCAACGTGGCCATTTCTCTGAGTGTGTCTGGATGCCCAGGCAATATTCCAGATGTACAAGGTGAAAGATCATGTGGCTGGTGTGGACAAGAGCACCACAATTAAAACCATCTAGGAGATATTCTATGTTTCAGGAAGGGCTAACTGTAGCAAGTTTTATGAGAGAAAACATTTCAAGCTGCATTTCTAAAGAACATGTATCCCATAGTTAGCTAGCTCATTTAAAAAAAGATTCCCATTTTGCCAAGGTGGGAGGGAGTGAGGAGGGAGCCTGAGAGAAAGCAGGGTTCCAAAAGGAACAGACTGTGAGAATTCTCAGTAGTTCATGTTTGTAACTTTAACTGACCTTGCTGGTCTATTTTGAGGTTAGTGGTTCAATACAGAGATACAAGGAAACTTGGAATTCAATTTATTGTCAAACCAACAACAAAAAAAATTTGTCGCCTGAGTAAAGACTAGTGTCCAGTCTCTATCCTTTTCCTCTTTCCTTCAATGGTAGACGTGGAGTGACTGTCAGCATCCTACCATGACCACATGTCTGGGCTGAGTGATTGTCAGTCCTCAGCCCTGATCAAGGGCACCGAAGGGACACTGTTGAGGAGCCTCGTGGCTGAATCAGGAGCTTCTCTCTTCCAACATGGTCACTCACCCTTGGGACACCCTCAGTGGCTACTTACACTGAAATGTTTGCAGACAGATCAAACACAATGTATAGCGAGAAAGAATTCTGACCACTGCATAGATTTAAAAACAAGAAAATGTTTATATTTCCTTTAACATTTGACACAGAAGAGGCCACATTTAGACATATTAAATCTTCAGAGCACTTTAATTTGTAGTTTTGGACCTTGGTTATGACAAATGCTCGTATAAGATACATCCATAATTCCTTTTGTAATTTATGTTTACAAATTACACCATGATAAAACTTAATAAAAATTACTCATGTGGCATATTTTCAACATTTTATAAGTTAGTCCAATGCACACAATAGATTTTTGCTGTTGTTTACATAGGAAGTTCTCATGATTTCGGTATTACACAAATTGAAGCTGAAGACTACATTCAAAAATGAGTTTAGAAAATGGCATTACAAAAAACTGGGAGTGAGTAGTAAAAAACCCACACGGGACTGCTGTGCAGAAGCAAACTGGACGCTCTTACTGCCATAAGTCTTCAGTGCGGCCGAACTTAAACACCAGTCCTCTGCAAATAAAATAAGAATCACATCTAGTTGAGTTTGGGGGAGAAAAAAGAGTATGTGAGATTGGGAGGATGGTGGGAAACTAGCAACAAAGGATTGATGAGTTGTATGAAAAAAACCGGGAATGTATCAGAACAGAAAATGAACGTGTGCTTCCCACACCTCAACTTGAGTACTGGAGCCTTTTGCCACTCTTAAAAAAAGTTAACCAATGTTTAGTATGTAACGACTGTATGTCTAATTTTATCATATTCATGCAACAAACCTTTTTTTTTTTTTTGCACTGTAAAAAGATTCTTTTTTTTTTTATTCGTTTATTTGTTTATTTACAACAAACCTTTTTTGAATAGAATGTGCTAGATGGCTGGGCTATAAAAATACATAAGCTATGGTGTCCCTGCCCTCAAGCTGCTCACATCTCACATTCTTGGTGACACAATGTGCTAACAGCGGAGGAGGGGTGTGTGTGGGGGGGAAGACGTGTATTTACCAAATGTTGAGAGAACACAGAAACACACAGAATTTATTCCGCCTGAATGTGTTAGGAAAGGAGTTACAGAGGCGGTAACATTTGGAATGGGCTTTGGAGGATAAGCAGGAGTCTCGGTGGGAGAATGGCAGTAACCGGAGCTAGTGTGACAAAGGAAGCGGAGACAACGTATCAAGAGGCAAAAAGGAATAAAAGACCACAGCGCCTCAGGAAAAGCCCCAGTGACAGTTGTGTCAGGAATATGCCCACAAAGAACTTGTCATCCAGAGTTTAGGTGGGGAACGGTCTACAGCTGTCCTCCAAGTTTCAATTTAAGGGCGGCAAGATGGCAGTTATAGGCGTAAGGAGATACAGGTCTCCATCTAGATCTCTGGATACACGTAAAGATACCTGAAGTGCATTAGAGCAGGGAGGAGTCCAATATGGCTGGATTATAGCTTAAGAGACAAGGAAGATAGGGAATGGCAGTGGCCAGGATTTGGTAAACCAACTGACCAGGGTGGCTAATTGCCCAGAGGGGCCTTACATGCCTTAAATGAGTCAAGAGGGCAGGTGTCAGCCTGTACGTTCTGCTCTGGGGGCTACTGATACTCTGTATGAAATGGGATTACGCGGAGATGCGCCCTGACGTAGAAGGAACAACTATCCATCTCCAGCTGACTGTTGTTATGCAAGGCTCAGGACTGTCAGATCTTCCAGTTTTTGAGGAAAAGCCCAAACTTCAGGTTTTAATGTAAAAGTCTCTGGAGTTTTAAATGTTGGCTCAATAAAACAGAAAATACTGTACAGAGTAAATAAAACAGAGCCGCGGACAGAACTTGGCTGCATGGCCACTAGTGCTGAGTTCTTCTGTAGACAGCTCCAAGTTTTAAAAAATTTTGAGATGAAGAGTGACAGAATTAGAGCCATGTTTTAGAAGAGAAAGTGACACAGGAAAACTGGATCCAAGGGAAGAGCCATCAGGGATGTGAAGTGGTCAGGAAGGGATGATGGTGACCCAACGGGAAGTGAACAAGTCTGAGGCCCTTCAGAGGCGTTTGAGAGGCCCTGGATGTGCAGGCAAGGGGGAGGGAGAAACTGAAGAGGCGGGTAGACAGTGGCATGGACTGCTATGCATTTGTTTTCTCGTGTTTTCCAGGCCCCAGTGTCTACTCAAGGCTAAGCCTGCAATAGTAACGATCAATTTAAAGTGGCTTTCATAAGCCTTTCTGAAGGTAAATACTTGAGTGTTTTTTGATGAAAACAAAAATGCAACTAGGAAACTGTACCCTCTCTTGCAAGAATGTTAACTTCTCTTTATAAAGGATTTCATAAAGCTCCAAAAGGTGTTCTGATCTCTGATCTGGTTAATAGCAGGCCTCTACCCTCCAGATAGCTTGGATGAGACATCCTTCAGAATACTAGTCAACAGATGTAAATTGTAATCTGAAGAGTTTCTTGGACAAAAGCCAGTCCCTCCTACACCGTCGGATGGTCACCTTTGGTACTGACATGTGTGTCTGATTTCTGAAACAGCAATTTCTCGGGGGCTACTCAGTACTGTCCTGTTACAAAGCAGAACGGTAGGCGATCTGCACAACTTCTACTAGCAGTGCCTATGAGTCGAATTTAGTTTCAGTTTGCTTTTGTATTTTCAGAAACCATAGTTTTTAAGTCTGAAGAGGGACAACAGTACCAAATGAGAAACCAAACTTGCTCCATATAAAAGGAATTTATCATAAATAATTTGAGACAAGTCAATGATTGGTTTCCAAGGTTTTGTGCCATATGAAAACTGCTACACGAACTCACGTGTTTCCCCCTCAATCCTCTGTTCCCCCGTCCTGTGACACAGTGACTTCTCTGCTACAGCAGCGTCTTAAGGTGGAACTTACTTTATTCTTTCTCCAGGGTAAATAATAAAGAAGGCTGCTGTTTGCCCCTCCCTGGCTGGTTCTCAGTAGATCCCCCTCCCCGCAACTCCATCCTGAAGCTTTTCTTACACACCCTCACACTCCCTTCCCTTGGCTGAAGTTGTGGGGCCCTGAGTTTCCCGTGCACCTCCCACGCTGTGGAGACACTGGAGTGGGTGAGCTCAGGATGCTTGGGGGCCGTCTGTACAAATGCCCAGGCCCTGGCACTGCAGCTTGAAAGGAAAAGAAATCCTACCTATCCACACCGACCTTCTCATAAACATGCTACCTTACCCTACAAAATAACAAATGTACCCAGATTTTATTTCATAAGTTGAGAAATGAGGTTTACTCGTGCTGTATTTTTTGAAGTATTATACTCCCAAACTCCCGACCTCCCAGTGTCATAGTCCCAAAAAAGGAAGAGGGAGGAGGGAAAGAGAACTCATGCTAAACAACCAGCTGAGGACAGCAAAAAGAGAAAACGTCAACTGAATTCACCCCAAATCTCAAACGTCTTCATCCTTGTAGCTAGAGCCTCAACTCTGGAGTCAGACAGTTTCCGTTTTAGCCACATGATCTCAAACAAGGAGCCAATTTTTCCTGTGCTTGCTTTCTCACATATAAAATGGGGATAATCATGGGGCCACCTTCAGAGCTGTTGCAGGAATTCACTGAGCATACAGGTAAAATATTAAGAATGGTGCCTCACAGATAGTAATTGGTCAATAAACTCTGGTCATTATTGTTTTCTGCATAATAACAGTGGCTGAGTTTTTTATTCTTGTTGTTTAAACTCTTTGGGTTTTCTCCATTAGTTTCAGGACATAAGGAAAGACCCAAAGACGTTGTATACCTTGGCACATCTAAGTTCACATATTTCTTATTTCCAAACTGATTTTATAAAACTGCAAGAATTCCTGGTGGAGGAAAAAGTTTGAATACCACTGCTGAACGTTACCGAAGGGTCACAGAAAAGGAACAGTCCAACAATAGACTATCCTAGAGTAGAGTAGTTTTTTAACCTTTTTTTGGATGAACATCAGAAAAGATTATTGATAAAAATATGAAGGTTCTCGGGATTTTAGTAATCCCTTAATTTGTCATTGCAGCAGAAGGATAAAAAATGTTAGGGCTTCTCCTGCATACCTCAGATATCATCGTGCATCAGTTCTAATAACACCAAGTTAGAAAGACCTATAAAATGCACTCAGAAACAAAATTTTAAGGAGAAAGGTTTTAAGCAGGCTTTCACTGAAAGTAACTGTTAGAAATACAGATTTAAAATGAACACTGTCAGTATTATGTAACTAAATCTACTTGAATCACAGTTCATTAAAGGGGAGTTGGTGGCGGTTAAAAAAAAAATCAGTGTATGTTCCCAAGGCTGGTAACAACAAACATGTGTTTGTTATTTTTCTCAGTCTCATTCTTCATATTTGATGACATAACATGGGGGAGGGGCAATGGACAGGGTAAATTAATCAACTAAATATAGTTAAGTAATATAAACAATTATAAAAAAAGAATTCAGGGGCACCTGGGTGGCTCAGTTAGTTAAGCATCTGCCTTTGGCTCAGGTCATGATCCCAGGGTCCTGGGGATCACGCCCATCAGGCACCCTACTCAGTGGGGAGTCTGCTTTTCCCTCTCCATCTGTCCCTCCCCTCCGCTCGTGTTCTCTTTCTTACTCCCTCTCAAATAAGTAAAACCTTGAAAAAAAAATTTTAAATAATAGGATAAAGAATGTAAAAGAAACTTACCCAAAAAAGATAAAGGCATTTTGAAAAAATACAGCAATTCCAGGGTATACAATGGCTTTTTCTGTAAAAAATAGTTGTAATATTAGAGGTTCATGGTCTCAAAACATTCAGTTTCTGATACACTAGTGAATAGCAGGTTTCCTGCCTTGCATAATTGAATTTCTGGTAAACATCGCTGGTTCGAGTATTAAATGACATAACACATGTGTTGGAGTCTGGCACTGGTGTAGTAAGTGATAGCTCCCTTCCTTCATTTCAGATATTTAGCGAGTGCATACCATGTTCAGCACTATAATGTGCTGAGAACATGGCAGTAAATAAAACAGGCAAAACTTTTTTCATCTTCATGAAGCTCAACAACGTAGAGAATAAGTAAGTGCGGAGAAAAAATAAAGCAAGAAAAGGTAAGGGAAGTGCAGTGAATGATGACATTTTATCCACGTGGCCAGGAAGACCTCAAGAGAAGGTGACAGTGACGAAAGGACAGGCAGGAAGGGGGGGCAGGCCCACGCAGAAGCAGCGGAAGAGCAAGGGCGGTGGGGTGGCACAGAGAGGAGTGGCGGTGGGCTGGCACAGAGAGGAGTGGCTGAGTGGGCGACAGAGAGGAGGCAGGACACAGATCAGAGAAGAATGAGGGGTGGGTTGGTGGGGGATGCGGCGTGAAGATCACATGGAGCCTTGCAGTCACACGGAGGGCTTTGATTTTCACTCTAAGGGAGATGAGAAGCCACTGGAGGGTTCTGAGCAGGAAAGTAATGACATATTTTAATAGGATTCCCCTGGCTGCTGAGTAGACAAAAGGAGGTAAGAGGAGAACAGAAACCAGTGAGGGAGCTGTTCCAGGAAATCAGACAAGAGACTAACAGATTTAACAAGGATGGCAGCAATGGAGATGATAAAAAGTGGTGGGATTCAGGGGGCGCCTGGCTAGCTCAGTCGGTAAAGCATGTGACCCTTGATCTAGGGTTTGTAAATTGGAGCCCCACACTGCGTGGAGAGATTACTTAAAAAAAAAACAAAAACAAAACACCAAAAAAACCCCACCTGTATTTAAAAAAAAGTGATGATGGGTGGCTCAGTTGGTTAAGCATCCAACTCTTGATTTCAGCTCAGGTCATGATCTCAGGGTAGTGAGATCAAACCCCACATCAGGCTCTGTACTGAGTGTAGAGCCTGCTTAAGATTCTGTCCCTCGGCCCTTCCGCCCTGCCACCCCCATGGTTGTGCACAAGGACGTGCCCGTGGGCTCTCTCTCTTTCAAAGAAAAAAAAAGTGGCGGGATTCAGGATGTATTTTAGCAGCGGAATCAATAGGATTTGCTAATGGACTGAATGTGGGGTACAAAAGAAAGAGAAGTATCATCTCTCATAAGTTTTAATCCCCCAGGTTTTGACCTGAACATTTGGAGGGACAGAGAAACCATTAGCTAGGATGGGCAAGACTGCCAGACGAACATCTTCTTCCAATTCATCCCAGATTGAAGTTGAAATCCTCATAAATTTCTACTACTGGAGCTATCAATGATTACTCATTAATTGACAAACCAGGCATGATAAGTAGACGAATTATCAACTATTTCTCAGAATAGTTTTAAATTAATCTGATTACTATAACAACTGGTTTACAGAAGCTTCACCTCAACGCCAGATTAAATTATTCCACATTAGTGTAACTACTAGCTCATAAGGATCCTATAGAAAGGCAACTTATAAAATTACAGATCTCCTGCTAATAATTCTTAAAGCATAACCTGGCTCCAGAAGTCTTTAGGAAAATACCAAAGTTTTGTGAGATAAACACATTTCTACAAAAAGGGGCTCTGTATTAATAGTTGCATTTGGGAGAGAAGAATTATCAATAATTTTATTTTCTTCTTTGAGCCCTTTTATATTTTCAGTATTCTACAATGAACAAGCACTATGGAATTCACATGATAAAAAAGTAACATTTTTGTTTTTAAAATATGATGGTGATAAAGATTTTGTAGCAGTAAGAGAACTACTTAGGATATCATGTAAAATGCAAAAACCTAGGTTTAAAATCGTATTTATTCTATAACTACACAAAAACATAAGAAACCAGAGGAAATATACCAAAACACTTAAAAGCAGTACATTATTATTATAGTTTCTTTCTTTTCTACATTTTTGGGAACATGGCTTTAGTAATAACTTATATAAGCAACAATAACAAAAATACATATTTAAAGTGCCTATCAGGGGCGCCTGGGTGGCTCAGTGGGTTAAAGCCTCTGCCTTCGGCTCAGGTCATGATCCCAGGATCCTGGGATCGAGCCCCACATCGGGCTCTCTGCTCCGCAGGGAGCCTGCTTCCTCCTCTCTCTCTGCCTGCCTCTCTGCCTGTTGTGATTTCTCTCTGTCAAATAAATAAAATATTAAAAAAAAAACACTTAAAAAAAAAAGTGTCTATCATTCCTGTCTATAAGACTTAAATGATCTTAATAAAAATTCAGGAAACCCATAATTTTAATCCAAGAATTACATTCTGTTCAAAGAAATAAAGGGTTAAAATATGGGCTAGAATTAGATCTCTGCTGGTCGAGTTGTTGCAGATCATCATATTTTTACTGTAAGAAGCAGAGTCAATTTTACCTGGAACAGTAAGGGGTTTTCACATTTTTCTGGGGTCTGTAAGGGTGAGATTTCAAACAGAGATCTAAAAGCAGGCTTCTTCCTGCAGGCCTTGCTTTACACTGGCCTTCCACAGCAGACGTACATGAACTGTTAATTTACTTTCTATTTAAAAGGAGATGATGTCATAGTACAAGGGAGGCTTAGCTCAATACATTTTAACTCTAGGATGTTAGAGCTTTCCATGGATATCATTCACCAAATCAAAACTTGCCAAATAGCTAGAGGACATATATATTCTGCTTCTGAGGTTTTGGGAAGCCAAAGAGAAGCAAGGTTTGGAGCTGTGTCCCATTACTTCCAGGCTCTAGATCAGAAGAAAAAAATACAGAAGAAAGGAACAGTAAAAACATACCAAATAAACAAAACAAAATACTGACAGGGTGAAGGGAGTTCCCAGGCATAAATGCTAGCAGCTAGTAGCTGACCCATCCGTATGAAAAAAAGCTTTACTCTAAAATAACCAACCCTGATGCACAACTTCAGTATTCCATCAAAGTAAAACGTAAACTGTTTTCTCTTACCTTTAGCAACATAGCCTCCAAAGAGAATCCACATAGATGCAATCAGAGATCCAAACGCCAGCATGAAACCAATGAACAGCCAAATGCGAGCACCTTAAAAGAAATAATATTTTACCCACATTGTTTCTCATATGGCGGCAGTCAGTTCAATTAACTTTTCAAAAGGAAAGCAAAAACCAAAACAGAAAAAATGTGTAGTTGCCATTTAAAGTCTAAAATAAGAATGGAAGATGTGTTGAATATCTTTCATGAGTGCAGACGTTGGCCTCTTTCTTGTTGGCTGGTCTGTATATTCTAAGTGCCTATAATTAATCTCCTTAAATATGTATACTGAGAAAAATTCCTCAACCATCCTATAAAAATCTCACAAAATATGTTTCAACATATTTACAGGCTCATTCTCCATATATTTTTAGAAACTGTACTCCAAAACTTAAACTCCTCCAAGAGAATTTCCAAGCAATAACATAGGTATACTTAACAAAAAATTCATATTCAGTGATATGTGAATCTAAACATACTACCATACTTCACTTCCAGGTAAGTCAGGCAGTGAAATAAATTCAAACTAATGTGACTGGCACTTAGGAAAGCCTCATTAAAATTAGGTTAACAGAGGAGGACAAATTTTAAATCACATTTATAAAATATTTATGACTTGCTATAAAATAAACAGTGCTTAGACTTCCTAAAATGAATTGAAATGAGTTTAATTAGCATAAATACATTTTAATAAAAGCACTGCCTTGTTCAATGAAGCAAACAGAATGCTATATTTAATTTCTGATTTCATCTCCAAAACATGAAGAGTTAAGAAATAATAAGCTGACAGTCACAGATGTAGTCTTTTTTTTTTTTTTTTAAGATTTTATTTATTTGACAGACAGAGATCACAAGCAGGCAGAGAGGCAGGCAGAGAGAGAGGAAGGGAAGCAGGCTCCCAGCTGAGCAGAGAGCCCGACGTGGGGCTCGATCCCAGGACTCCGGGATCATGACCTGGGCCGAAGGCAGAGGCTTTAACCCACTGAGCCACCCAGGCGCCCCACAGATGTAGTCTTAAATACAACTGGCTCTAGATCCCCAAAGCTGTGTTAGCTAACAAATTTTAGTTAGAGATGTGATGGCTATATTCTAGTCCTAGCCCTCGCTGTTACTAGCTTATTATTATTAACACTAACTGCTAACATTCGTCTATTTGTTTATAGTTTACGATCATGCCAGATTAGTGTTTCTGTATCTCTTCTACTTCAGTTCATTGACAGAGACCGTGAACCAAAGAAAGTATAGATCAGGGCTGACTACTGAAGTTTCTCCTGTTTCATTAAAAAAAAAAAAAAATAGGGGCGACTGGGTGGCTCAGTGGGTTAAGCCGATGCTTTTGGCTCAGGCCGTGATCTCAGGGTCCTGGGATCAAGTCCCGTGTCGGGCTCTCTGCTCAGCGGGGAGCCTGCTTCCCTCTCTCTCTGCCTACCACTCTGCCTACTTGCGATCTCTCTCTGTCAAATAAATAAATAAAAATCTTTAAAAAAAAAAAAAGACAGGGGCACCTGGGTGGCTCAGTGGGTTAAGCCTCTGCCTTCGGCTCAGGTTATGATCTCAAGGTCCTGGGATAGAGTCCCACATCCGGCTCTCTGCTTAGCAGGGAGCCTGCTTCCTCCTCTCTCTCTCTCTGCCTGCCTCTCTGCCTACTTGTGATCTCTCTCTGTCAATTTTTTAAAAAAAAGGGGGCGCCTGGGTGGCTCAGTGGGTTAAAGCCTCTGCCTTTGGCTCAGGTCATGATCCCAGAGTCCTGGGATCAAGCCCCGCATCTGGCTCTCTGCTCAGCAGGGAGCCTGCTTCCTCCTCTCTCTCTGCCTGTCTCTCTGCCTACTTGTGATCTTTGTCTGTCAAATAAATAAATAAAATCTTTGAAAAAAAAAATTAAAAAAAAAAAAAGACAGAAAAAGAAAAAAAAGTCACTTGAATTCTGCCTATTTTTTGTATGGATATAATAAAAGTTTATCATTTAAATCGTTGAATCAATGATCCCTAAAGTCTTTGTGTAAGCTGGACTCTCAAGGAAGCTGTGCCCCACACATCCTGTACTCAGCCTACCTCACCCAGGTGCGTGGCAATGGAGGCCAGGGGACAGGAGCTGCTCAGTTGAGGAAGAACGGACTCGGTGAACCTATGCACCAAAATTCTATTATTCTACTCAATTTTGCAAGATGAAAAGAATTCTGGAGGTTGGTTACACAGCAATGTGAATGTATTTAACACTACTGAACTCTACACTTAAAAATGGTTAAGGGGGAGCACCTGGGTGGCTCAGTGGGTTAAAGTCTCTGCCTTCCGCTCAGGTCATGATCCCAGGATCCTGGGATCGAGCCCCGCATCGGGCTCTCTGCTCAGCGGGGAGCCTGCTTCCTCCTCTCTCTCTGCCTGCCTCTCTGCCTACTTGTGATTCTCTGTGTCAAATAAAGAAATAAAATCTTAAAAAGAAAAAAAAAACGGGGCGCCTGGGTGGCTCAGTGGGTTAAGCTGCTGCCTCCGGCTCAGGTCATGATCTCAGGGTCCTGGGATCGAGTCCCGCATTGGGCTCTCTGCTCAGCAGGGAGCCTGCTTCCCTCCCTCTCTCTCTCTGCCTGCCTCTCTATCTACTTGTGATCTACTTGTGATCTCTCTCTGTCAAATAAATAAATAAAATTAAAAAAAAAAAAAAAGAAAAAAAAGGGTAAGAGGGTAAATTTTATGTTGTATATTTCAAAACACACCCAAATTACTATGATTCTAAACTATTTCAAAATGCCAATCCAATCAAATAAAGTTGACAAAAAAGAGAAGAAAATAATTTATATGGTAAAACTTAAGGTACTATAAAGTCTGTTTTGCACTTACACTCTTCATTGCATACTGTCCTTTGCTTTATACTATATACACTTATATCTACATTTTATTGCACAAGCTATAAACTCAAGACTGCATACACGGTGCTCTACAGCCAACCTAGACTAAATGTGACTTGCACCTTATGCCTTGAAACCTATAACTTCTGCTCTAGATATATTTCCATCCTATCTCTGATCTGACAGAGTTAGACTGATGGCCCTGCCACGTATATTCTCACTTTTAAGGATGTACAGTAAGACGTTGTTTACGCCTATTTACCTGTTTGACCCAGGCAACCTTCACTGTAACTATCACCTCGGACTTGTCCATTTGATACTGCATTAATCCTGTATGAATAAAATAAAGCCAAGATATCACAGTCTTTGACTCCAAGAGAAAATACCCATGACATCAAATTACCAGATACAATAAACTATAGAGTGCCTCAAATTTAAGGTTAGGCTTCATAAGTCTTGAGTAATGGGTTCAAGTAAACTTAAACACATGCCTTCAACCAGATCCCTCTAAGCAGCAGTGATAGTCCCCAGACCAGCAGAATCATCACCTGTGAACTAATTAGAAAGAAAATTCCCCAGCCTCAACCTAGACTTACTAAGGCAGAAACTCTGGGTATAGGGCACAGCAATTTGACTTTTAACAAGTCCTTCAGGTGATTCTGATGCTTGGTAACATGTGAGGGATAATTTTTCAAGATTATATCTCGCCTGTTAAAATTTGAGAGTGAAATTCTCAAAATTACGCCTTGCTGAAATGGAACGATCCTACCTAGCTTTCCATTTGTACACAGGGGACATACTCAACATGTAATATGCATGCATGACAAAACAAAGAGACAGAAAAGTCCCTAGACAATACAAAAACTACTTAAAATTGGCTTTGGAATGCATTTTTTGTGATAATTCTGTACTAATGTCCAAAGTTTAGAGAAATTATATAGTAAGCAAAACAATAACTTTTTGCTCTGAAGATATTATCAAAGTGATTCAAGGGGTAAAATCTTGTTTTTTGATCCCCGATGCAGGTTCCAAACATAGGAAGTCTTTTGCTGACTCTCATAGAGTACCATTCTAAATTGAGACAGCCTTGCTTTCTTTAGAAGTATCCTTTCAAAAATTTAAATAGCATGGGAAAAAAAAGAAAAAAATAAATAGCATGGGAAAATGTTCACAATATATTATGTTAAAAAGTTTAGAACTTTATACATATTTTATATATATATGTCTCAATTCAATTGTGGGTGTATGTGTATGTATCTACCACTACAATGGAAGCTTCGTTGAGGGCAAGGGCTGTGTCTATCTTGTTTCCTATTTTTATTTTCAGTGCCTAGCATATAGTAGGTGCCCAATAAACATGCTGACTACATGCACCCTGACTTTTTAAATAATAATATGAAGTCTTAATTTATTCATTCAAATCTAAGTTTTAGAATGATCAAATGATCTCTGTAGCAACCACATTATTTGGCAAACAAATACATTTTAAAACAAGCTTTGTATTTAAAAAAAAAATGCAGATGTTCTTAGGTTAGTGTTTCTTTGCTCCTGTTTCTTCCTTGCTGAGCCATCTGCCAGTCCTTCTCTGCAAGCTGACCTTTAAACTATGTCCAGTACATTGATGACATTGAAAAATATGAACTCTACTCAACTATGCGGAAGACATTTTTATTTTGTGACAATCTATGTTAAGTAGTGTCATGAACAATAATGCTTACATCAGGAAGGCTATGGTTGCTATAACACCACAGGCATGGTATGAGTGGTTGAACTCTTCCATAGTGGGATAAATGACAGCTGCATCTATGATAATCCACCAGCCTGTAAAAAACTAAAACAGACATAAAAAAGCGACACTAATGAGAAATTACAGTAATTTCATATTACTAGCTAAAAAGAAAGCAAAGCATTAAAGTGAAGAGATCCCTTCTAATGACTTTTTTAAGACTTTATTTTTAAGGGGCACCTCAGTGGCTCAGTAGTTAAGCATCTGCCTTGGGCTCAAGTAGTGATCCCAGGGTCCTTGGATTGATCCCTGCATTAGGCTCCCTGCTCGGTGGGAAGCCTGCCTCTCCCTCTCCCACTCCCCCTGCTTGTGTTCCCTCTCTCGCTGGGTCTCTCTCTGATAAATAAATAAATAATAATCTTAAAAAAAAAAAAAAAAGAAAAGAAAAGACTTCAAGTAACCTCTACATCCATCATGGGGCTTGAACTTAACAACCCAAAGATCAAGAGTTACGTGGTCCACTGACTGAGCCAGCCAGCTGCCCCTAAACTTAAGATTTTTGTTTATTTAAAACCCGCTATTTAGAGCATATGACAACATAAAAGATTAAACACAAGAATAAGATGACTTGAGGGATTTGCAATGTAAATAAAAATTTTATACTACAAATTCCTACTAAGCAATACACTTTAGTGAGCTTCCTGTGTGGTTTTTTCCTTTTGTTTTTGCTTTTTAATGAGATTGAGAAGAAAACTAACTCTGGATTATGAAAAAATACAATCATATCTCTCCACTGGTTTTGACCTGTTTCTTTCTTAAACACTTCCTGGTATCTTCATAGACTCATAAAAAGGAGGCATTATCCATATAATGAATAAATGTATAAAGCATACTATCTTATATACCATTTTTAACATGCATTTAAAGAAAACCAATCATTCTACTAATCATTTTTCAAACTGTAATGTCAACTCTTAAAATGGAGTAACTCTAACTCCCTCATAAACAAAACATCAACGTTTATTAAAATAAATTTAGTGGTCAAAGATAAAATAAATAGTACATATTTAAAGACATCATACAGAATTCAAAACACATAAAAACAAACTCAACAAAATAATGAAGCCCCAAATTATCAATGACACTTACTAGAACACCAGCAGCAATGGAAGCAATAGTATTGCGCTTTTCCCCCCAGTCAATGCATTCTGAGCATCTCAAGCCTTCTAGAAATCCAGACATTTTTTTTCAGGTCACTTAAAAAAAAAAAAATCAACTCCATTAAAGTACTTCTATTTACTTGCTTCAAACATGAGTTATGTTCCCAGAAAACAATTAACAGCTCAGGAATAATTTAATGAAAGTCAAATACTTTATCTTGGCTACATATACTTTTTCAGAATATTTCATTTTTGATCAATTTCCACATTAAAACCTTAGAAAACAAAATTTGGACTCATTTAGCTCTTTTTAATTTAAAAGACAGTTTGGGTATATTTAAGAAATATGAACAAAGGCGGGTATCCAAATATGGAAAAATTTTATAATGGTTATTAATTTTAATTCCAAACTAAGTTAATTTGTGATTTTAACACTTACAATCCAGGAGCACTAACATGGAGGAGAGAAAAAAAGATAAACTTTGGCTCTCGGTTAAAGCATGCACTCAGGTGGAAAAATATTTGTCTTGGGAATTTACACATTTTATCACAGAACATGTGTTTCTTCACACTCAGATTAAGAAATTAGACACTGCACTGCAGGTCTTCTACTCACATCATTTCCTTTCACTTCATTATTTCTTCCAGAACCAATCCTGATTTTTGGTGTCATTTCTATATAAAGACCCATTTCATTTTAGTATCTGTCTCTGATTCTAACAGATGTCTCCCAGTCAAAAGAAAGCACAAAATTGAAGCTAATATTAATTCAGACAAAAAAAAGAAAAATCCACTGCTGAATTACCATATATGAATTACCACAGCCGGCCTAACAAATTACATAAAGCATTCCTCAGAGCCTGGCTTTGCAGACCCGGCCTAAGACACATCCGGAAACTATTTCTGTTTCAGAGTACTGAAAAAGCCTGAATTATGTATAACTTGCTAATTATCAAGACACACCCAAACTCCTACTGAGAACCTGAATCCTTCTGTTAAGCTACTCTGTAGTCAGCAATCCTTATTGGCCAAAAACCATGATATTCTAAAAAAGAGCAAGGAGCCCAATCGTAACATCCCTTTTGAGCATTAAATATTAACACCTGGGATTAGAACCAGTGCTAATATGCTTTGGAACCAAGCTCAGTTTTGAAAATTCGCCTTTAATTTTCCCTGGGAGGAAGCGCAATCCAGGACGTGTTACTTTCGGTTCATCCCTATGCCCCCGCCCCAACCATCCGTGTCCATTTTTCTTGGGTTTATAACCGGCACCCTGCAGCGCAAAGCCCGCCCCCAGACCCCGGAACCCCAGGTCCAGAGTGGACGCGGGCTGAGAGGATGTGGGAACTCGTTCTAGCTCGGTCACCCACCCCCCAAAAAAAGGAGCCCACGGGTGACAACCCTTCTAGGGGTCTGTTTCTCCAACCCTCAAGAACGGAACCTCGGTGATTTCCACGGATCCCGGGACGTCCGGGGGAGGGGCGCTATCCGGTAGCCCAGCGGGATCCGCACGCGGCCGTTCCGGAGGAAGCGGCCGGGAAGGGTCTAGAGAGACACAGCCCGAGCCCGCAGCCTCCCAGAGGGTGGAGATAACGACCCTGTCAGCACCTGCCCGGCAGACAGCCCCGGGCCCGAGTCCTCTGGAGAGGCTATGGCAGCGACCCCCTCCCTCGACTCCCGCCCGGCACTTACGTCCAGCCCCGCCCGTGCAGTCGGTCCCGATCCCGGTGTCGCGCTGCGCGGGGCCGCCTCACTTTCTCCTAGTTTTCAGCCAAGAAAACAAAACAGCCACCGGCCACCGGGTACCCGGATGAATCAGGACCGCCCCCGGAGCTCGGTTGCGCATGCGGGGAGCGGGGCTGAGGAAGAGGCGCGGGGAGGGAAAAGAGCGGAGGGAGGGCCAGAGGGAGCCACGCCCACCGCGGCGAGGTCTGTGCGTGCTCCCGGCGCGGGCGGGCGGCCGGGGCTGTCCACGGAGCCCTGTCTGCGTCTGCACGTCAGGAGTGGTAGGCTGAGTGCACCCTTCCAGGGGAGGCGTGGCAAGTCGCTCTTCCTTTGAAAGGAAAGTATGTGTTGGGCCTTTGTATCCGTTCAATGTGAGATGGTAAGTGTTCTAGTGCTGCGGTCGGCTCCTCAGTTATCTCAGGATGACAGGAAGAGTGACGGGTCCCGCGTGGTCCGAAAAGTGAACGTTCGCGGTATCCGCCTCCGCTCTGTTTTTAAGCCTTGTTTATTTTCTCAGCGCCTGGCCCCGCCCTCGCTGTAGCTCCGCCTCCCGGAGGGGTGGAGTCACTCCAAGGAGGCGGGGAGGTCCGGGGTGAGCGTCCGGGGTGAGGTGCAGTCCGAATCCCGGCGCGCTTATGGGACTTGACTTTTTTCCCCCTTGGGGAAGGGCCAGATAATTCTGTTTATGAGGGCTTGTCCTGTTGTGCACTATAGGGTGTTTATTTGCATCCCCGGCCTCTGCCCCCTAGATGCCAGGGCCATTCCAGCTGTTGGGACGGCCACAAATGTCTCAAGAGGCCAAATACCCCGTTTGCGGGAAGGTCATCCAGGTTGGAGCCGCTGTGAAGGAGACAATCTGGGATTTGGGGAAGTGACCCTTTTCAAAAGCCGGAAGCAATGAAGTCTAGCCTACATGAACGATATGTGGACGGGCTCGCCCGCTCAGAACTCTCGGTCCCGCTCCAGCGGCTCCAGTCGGGCGTCGGAGTCGCAGCCGGCCCCCGAACCCGAAAGAAGGCAGCAGTTGAAGGAGGAGATCCAGGAAGAGATCGCAGAGCAGAACCCTGTTTTGCTTAAGTTAAAGGTTGCATGGGTCATTTGTCGTGAAGAGGGACGCAAGGTTCACCTTTTTTGCATATGAGGCTACAGTATTTGAGTAAGCTAGGAACCAAGATTATGTCGTTTCATTTCTTTGATTTCCTTTGATGCATAACATCTGTAGCTTTGTGCTTTTGAGGGAGGCATTAGCTGATTAGTAGGCAAAACTGGACAATGCAATCCATATAGCCTTTTTTTTTTAAAGATTTTTATTTATTTGACACAGAAAGAGAGATCACAAGTAGGCAGAGAGGCAGGCAGAGAGAGGAGGAAGCAGGCTCCCCACTGAGCAGAGAGCCTGATGCGGGGCTGGATCCCTGGACCCAGGGATCATGACCTGAGCTGAAGGCAGAGGCTTTAACCCACTGAGCCACCCAGGCACCTCCATATAGCCTATTTTTTTTTCTTTTTAAGATTTTTAAAATTTATTTATTTGACAGAGAGAGATCACAAGTAGGCAGAGAGGCAGGCAGAGAGAGAGAGGAGGAAGCAGGCTCGCTGCTGAGCAGAGAGCCCGATGCGGGGCTGGATCCCAGGACCCTGGGATCATGACCTGAGCTGAAGGCAGAGACTTTAACCCACTGAGCCACCCAGGGGCCCCCATATAGCCTATTTTTAAGTGGACATCATTCTTACCCCTCAGGTTTAAAGGGTTAAAGATTAATTATGACTGTTAAATGGCTTGGGGGGGGAATAATATACTGCAGGCAGTTCTTCATAGAACCTTTTTAATGCTTATTAACGAGTTAAGGTTCGCTTAGCAGTTCTGAGCATCCCATAACAAATCTTGCCTTCGGCTTTTTTTTTTTTTTAAGATTTTATTTGTTTATTTGACAGAAGGAGAGAGTGAGAGAAGGAACAAAAGCAGGGCGAACAGAAAAAAGAGAAGCAGGACCCTGGAATCATGACAGCTGAAGGCAGATGCTTAAGGACTGAACCATGCAGGTGCCCCTTGCCTTCAGCTTTTAGGTCAACTAATGGCTAGGAGGAAAGGTATTAACTTTCCCTTTCTCTCTCTTTTTTCCTCTGCCCCCCGCCCTTTTTTTTTACATTTACTGTAGTTAACAATGATTGTCAGGTATTTTATAAACATAAGTATTCACCTTTATGTTGCTTTTATAATAAAGTACATGCTTGATTTGTCATTCTTAGCCTTCTTGGAATATGTTGGAGTATTTGTTTTTGTCTTTTCTACATACATTGGAGCTATTAGAAATAGCAAAAGCCAACACACCTGACTCTTTGGGAATAGCCAACCTTGACTTGCTACCTAGTCTCAGAACTGTTCTTGTAGTTAAAGAATGGAATTTTGGAACAGGTATACCAAATAGCAAAGTTCTAGATAAGCCAGATTTATCCAAACAGAACCTTCCCAAAAAACTATTGCCAGAAAGATCTGGTTAACTGTTTTTATTTGATTGACCTTACACTGCACTTCTTAGAAAGCCTAGCTAAATTTAACTTGTTAATGTCAAAATAGCAGATCTGAAAATACCAGACAAGCTCTCACTGGTGGAAATGGGAAGGTAATCAACTCTGTTTGTGGTGACCAACCACACCGGATTGGGACTGGCCCTGAAAGTCCTACGTTACAAGAAACTCTTCCTAGATGTGAAGTCCTGGTTTTTTTTTGTTTTGTTTTGTTTTTAAAGATTTTATTTATTTGACAGAGAGAGATCACAAGTAGATAGAGAGGCAGGCAGAGAGAGAGAGAGAGGGAAGCAGTCTCCCTGCTGAGCAGAGAGCCTGATGCGGGACTCGATCCCAGGTGTGAAGTCCTGGTTTTAGCAGCGAGTGCCATAGATTGGGGGCAGGGAGGAGATACAAAACCCATATTATGCTCCCCGCTAAAAGGAAGACAACACTGTTTTAGTGACGGATGAATCTGGTGATTATATGCCTTCTATTTTTTTTTTTTAAAGATTTTATTTATTTATTTGACAGAGATCACAAGTAGGCAGAGAGGCAGGCAGAGAGAGAGGAGGAAGCAGGCTCCCTGCGGAGCAGAGAGCCCGATGCGGGGCTCGATCCCAGGACCCTGAGATCCCAGGACCCTGAGATCATGACCTGAGCCGAAGGCAGCGGCTTAATCCACTGAGCCACCCAGGTGCCCTATCTGCCTTCTATTAACCGTTGACACTGGCAGCCATGATTTGTGGTTCACAATCGTGTATCCATTGCAGCGTCCTCTCAGAGCAATTCAAATTCTAATCACGAGTGTTAACACTTCTGCTTTGCAGGGAGATAGCACTGGTTTAATTTTTAACTTTGTGAATATTGTGCCTTGTTTTCTAAGAATTGAGATACTGAAAATGAGAGTGAGTACAATATCAACATCATGACCCAGACAATACCAAAAATAGAAGACTAAATGGTTATATTATTTTAATGACAGATGGAAGGACACATACAACTGGATTAGGGAGGCAAATGATCCAAAGGGAGCATACTGTACAATCTGTGAGAAAAGAATTTGGGGTTGGGCATGGTGGAGAAGGGGATAGGAGAATGTGGAGACTGAGCACCACAAGTCTGGAATGAGACAAGCAAGTACTTTTGAATCAATGAAGTCTTCATCTCCCAAAAAGACACCAGTGCTCAATCAAAAATAGCAGCTCACCTCAGGTCATGATGTCAGGACTAAGCCAAGAGTTGGATTCTATGCTGGGCGTGGAGCCTACTTAAGATTATCTCTTTGCCCACCCATGCCCCCACTTCACAGGCTCACAGGCTCTCTCTCTCTTAAAAAAAAAAAAAGCTGCTGAATTAGCAGGGGCATACCACAGAAATGAACAGGCGTTATCTTTTGACTCCCTTGATTGCTCTTTGAAACTGGGTAAAGTTACATTTCTAGATTCCGAGGTTGTAACTGAAATGTCCTGTGGGCAGGTTCCTGGGTGGCTCAGTTGGTTAAGCAACTGCCTTCGGCTCAGGTCATGATCCCAGAATACTGGGATCGAGTTCCACGTCGGGCTCTCTGCTCCGTGGGAAGATTACTTCTATCTCTCCCACTCCCCGTGCTTGTGTTCCTTCTCTCAATGTGTCTCTCTCTGTCAAATAAATAAACAAAATCTTTTTAAAAAGGGGGGGCTTTGATCCCAGTTGTATTGGCCCCTTACAGCGTAGACCTGATTCTGTAAAATCTTACCAATAATCATGCCTTCTACAGTCTATCAAATGATGTGTTACATCATGGCAATAAAACTGTTCCCCTAGCTCTTAGGTACTTTGATTTTAAAAATTAAGTTTCAAATTGTCTTCTTGATGGCTATGAAGATTTTAATGAAACCTTAGAAAATAATAAGCAAAAGATCAAGCAAACAATACAAAAGCAATACAAACTAGATTTGGCTCACCTATCCGCATATTCAGCAGATAGTATAGATGCAAATTTCAGCAAATTTCATTCAGTCTATAAACTTCTTACCAAAGAAAAAGAAAACACCTCATCTGCTAAATGTTCTTGTACACCACAGACTGCTAAAAAGGGATGTGATTTGCTTTCTTGCGACACTGAGGCTTTCATAATGAAAGTTTTTGGTGACTTCAGTTTCCTGAAAACATGCAGAAGCACTTAATGAGACTTTTGACTTTTTGAAATGGAAGGAGATAGACGCCTCAAGACATATGCCTATAAGATTGTTTTCACTGGGGTGGCTCAGTGGATTAAGCCACTGCCTTCGGCTTGGGTCATGGTCTCAGGGTCCTGGGACTGAGCCCCGCATCTGCCTCAGCATCCCTGCTGAGCAGAGAGCCTGCTTCCCCCTCTCTCTCTGCCTGACTCTCTGTCTACTTATGCTCTCTCTGTCAAATAAATAAATAAAATTAAAAAAAAAAAGATGGTTTTCATTGTTGCCAGCCATAGAAAAGATGTAAAATGTTGGCCATCAGTAAAATCCTATTTTCAAAGTGTGGGAAAAGATAAATGTCCTTCTCTAATTTGGAAATCCATTGACAGTGAGAACGGAGAAGAGGATTAGAATATGACAGAAATTTATATGCTGTTTCTCCAGACCTGCTTTTTGATCTTCGAAAAAGCTATCAGGAGCCTAGAAAAAGATAAACTGCCTGCACCTGAGTTGTTTGATGTTTGATGTTGTGTATAAGTTGCAACAAAAATTCATACAGTGAAAAAATGACTCATTTTTTTGGAAAGAAGACTACTTCAGAACTGAATCAAATGTTGCCAGAGAAGGACAACCAAATTAAATTAGACTTTCTCCCTTTCTTTCCTAGAATGATAAGTTATTTGGAATCCAATTTAAATTTCACAATTGAAATATGTCTGTGTTTGAAAACCACCTTCCCTGAGAAAGAGAGGTTGAACTTACAGTGACATCCAGTATGCTTCCATTTGAGACACAGACAACCTCTCTGATGAATTTATAGATGCAAAGGACCTGATTGACAAACCACTGGTCTACCAAAAGAAGCCTATAGACAAAAAAATGAATGGACATTTTTGGAGAGCTGGAAACAAATTCCTACAAATCTAAAAGCCTGCTGTTGCTCATAAGTAAAAATCCAAGTATTCTATGCTCGAATGTTTGTGCTGAGAGGCTGTTTCAGTTGATGTTATCGCATTGGACTGACACCAGCAATCGATGTAATGTGGGCTTGGTAAGAGCACAGCTGCAGTCAAAGAGAACTTTATATTTGACTGGATTCAATTTTACTGCTACATGAAGAAAAGAAGGATGTCCTAAAGGCTGCAGGCCGTTCACATAAGTATTATTGGAAAAGGAAACAGAAAGTAAAAATATCCTGTATTATAAGACAGAAAGAAATATGCCATTGTCATTTTAAATAAATGTAGCAACATCTGTTTAGTTCATCTTACTGTATTTATATTCTCCTTTTACTTATTTTTTTTAAAGATTTTACTTATTTATTTGACAGATTACAAGTAGGCAGAGAGAGAGGAAGGGAAGCAGGCTCCCCGATGAGCAGAGAGCCCAATGTGGGGCTCAATCCCAGGACCCTAAGATCATGACCTGAGCCGAAGGCAGAGGCTTTAACTCACTGAGCCACCCAGGCGCCCTATGTTCTCCTTTTAAAGAGTCACATTTTGGGGGCGTGCCTGGGTCTCTCAGTTGGTTAATTGTCCAACTCTTGGTTTCCACTGTGGGCATGATCTCATGGTTTGTAGGATCAAGCCCAGAGTCGGGCTCCATGCTCAGTGCAGAGTCTGCTTGGGATTTTCTCTCTCACTCTCCTCTCCATCTACCCCTTCCCCTCACTCACACTCTCTCTCTTTCTCTTTAGAATAAATGAATAAATAAATCTTCTTTAAAAAGTCACATAGAGGCACCTGGGTGGCTCAGTGCGTTAAGCCTCTGCCTTCAGCTCAGGTCATGATCCCAGGGTCCTGGAATCGAGCCCCGAGTTGGGCTCTCTGCTCAGCAGGGAGCCTGCTTCCTTCTCTCTCTGCCTGCCTCTCTGCCTACCTGTGATCTCTGTCAAATAAATAGATAAAATCTTTAAATAAATTAAGTCACATATATTGCCTTTAAAGACTGAAGATTAATATAGCCTTTACAATTTAAATACTCAATTGTAAAAAAGTTAACTATTTTTTTACAGATTTTTTATTTATTTATTTGACAGAGAGAGATCCCTAGTAGGCTGAGAAAAGGCAGAGAGGCAAGCATTCTCCTGGCCGAGCAGAGAGCCCAACTGGGGCTTGATCCCAGGACTCTGGGATTATGACCGGAGGCGAAGGCAGAGGCTTTAACCCCAGAGCCACCCAGGCGCCCCATCCTTTTATCCTTTTTAACTATGGAATTTCAGTTCCTGTTTTAAGTAGATTCTCTTTGAGATTTTCCCCCACTATGGTACCAATTATCTTTTGCTAAAGAGAGCCACCAAATAATTACTTTTGGCTGAGGGAATAAGGAAGGGCTTTGTAGGTCAAATTGGGTCTGTTAAAATAAAATGGAGACTAGGCTTAAAAATCCCCCAGGCAGATGAAACCAGGTAAGCCATGTAAGCAAAACTTAACCTAACTTATTTCATGAATGTGAGCAAAATTTAGTTTAGGCTCTGTCTTATAAATGCCTCTGATAATCACAAATAAAACTTAAATCGTTTTACTAAAATGGTGTAAGATAATCACCTTTTGTTTTGTTTTTACCTTTTTTTTTTTTTTTTAAATTTTAGAGAGAGGGAGTGCTTGTGTGTGAGCAAGGGGAGGGGCAGAGGGAGAGGGAGAGAGAGAATCCTAAGCAGACTCCAAGCTGGGGCTCCATCCCACTACCCTGAGATCATGAACTGAGCCAGTGTCAGGGGTCAGATACTTAATCAACTGAGCCACCCAGATGCCCCTACGATAATCACTTTGTAATGAGACATCATTGCAAAGTTATCAGTCTCATGTTATAAGCCATCTTGTCAAGACCCGTCTTGGCATTTTTAGTTTGAACTTCTTGCTATTTTTGAAGTCTCCCAGCTTGTGAACTGTTCTTTGGTCAATACACTCGACATTTCAATTTGATCTGGTTTTAGTTGTGACAGTTTCTGCTGTCAGAAATGGGATCTGAAGAAGACTCCTAAAGAGCCCCCAGGTATGCGAGGAGCCAGATGCCAGTACCTATGAGCCCAATGTGCTCACTGCTTTCTCACTGACAGTGGAGTTCCAGGCTCAGTCTCCTAGATCAGAGCTCCATTCTCTTTATGCTTTAAGCTCTCGGACTTTATTGTGTATATCTGTGTTTTGTTCGACTTTCTTGGTTACCCTTCTGTTTGTAAGAGGAGACAAACCCATGACAGCAGTAAAATTCTCCGGATCCCTATAGACATTTTAGAGAATCTAAGACAAAAGATCCGTTCTGGTTGGTCTAAAACTCTTAACCCACTTCTTTCATCAACTCCTGCTTTCTATATGTATATCTATTTAACCACCAGGATCTTGTCCCTTTTGGTTCTACATAGGATAACTTGGAATTTTAGTGGCCACTTTGGGGAACATTTACCTTTAAGATAGTCCACCTTAGGGGTACCCCAGAAGAGATGATCCTGAGCCTTGTAAAAACAACGGAATGTATTCTTTGATTGATACGGAGGCCTCCAAAAGACAAAACAACTCTAAAATACACTCTCTAGAAGAATCATAACAACAAACCAATGAAAAACTTAAGACCAAAGCTCCGACTGACATGAGTGACTTGAGCAACCTCCAACAAATCCCTCTGCTCCTCTTCTTTCTCCTCTACCTGATTATTCTGAACCCACTAACCACTTTGATCTTGCCCTTTCCCTCTAAACCCCCTAAATTTCAGCTGTCCTTTAAGATAAGACCTTCTAATGAACCAGGGATCCTAGCCTCAGCAGAATTTAAACTCTGGTCTCAAGCCAAACTTTGAGCTATTGTAAGTGATATTCCAGACCCTAGAAAAGACCAAATTAAAATGATAGAAGAACTTTAAATTTTTTCTTGGTGCCTATGTTCCTAGACTACCTGATTTTTACCGGTCTGTTAACATGATAGTGAGTCCAGAAGATGCTCAAAAATGGCTTCAGGGGGTGCCTGGGTTTCTCGGTTGGGCATCTGACTTCAGCTCAGGTCATAATGTCAGAGTCCTGGGATTGGCCCCACCTTGAGCTCTGTGCTCAGAGGGGAATCTACTTGTCCCTCTCCCTCTACCACTGCCCCTCCCCTCTCTTGTGCACACACACTCTCTCTCAAATAAATAAATAAATACCTTTTTAAAAAAAAAGTGGCTTCAAGAAATATATTGGAGAGTCCCTACCTAAGATTTTTGGGAGCCCACAAAACATGCTTCTAGAGATAAAAAGAGTGAAATAATAAGTCAACAGCTTCTTGAAGCAATTCCCAAAGGTTTCCCTATGGAAATATACTGGGCTGTAATATAATCCTGTAAACAAAACCTGGGGAGCCAGTGGCAGATTTCTGAATTCATTTAGAGTTAATATTTAGACAACACACTTGTCACAAAAGCCCTGGGACTAGTTTTGCCCTGCGTGCCCATTTTGTTAATGACCAGTACTTCTCAAACCTGCCCATCAAAACCAAGGGAAGTCTGAGAAACTGTCACAACTACTATATGTCAACCTTATTCTGGGTGCCTGGGTGGCTCAGTCGGTTAAGGATCTGCCTTCAGCTCAGGTCATGACTCCAGGGTCCTGGGATTGAGCTCCGCATCAGGCTCCCTGCTTAGCAGGAAGCCTGCTTCTTCCTCTCCTGCTCCCCCTGCTTGTGTTCCCTCTCTCACTGTATCTTTCTCCATCAAATAAAATAAATAAAATCTTTAAAATAACACAAAACAAAAACAAAAAACCTTATTCTTAGAGCATTTTTAACTGCAGTGAACTCTATGAAGAGCACTTAAGCTTTCTCTTCTAACTCCACCAAGAGTCAGTGCTACTCAAAGTCAATTTGTTAAAGACTTAGAGACCTAGAGCTTGAAGAAAACTGAGCTATCATGGTCATCCTCTGAGGGAACAGGCTCCAAGTTTAATGTGATTTGCTTTTGGACGTAGGAGAGTAAATTGAGAACTGGGATTCACCCGCATCCAGCTTCCATTTCAATTCTCATTCCATTATCCACATGGATTGAACTTTTCTTTTTTAAAGATTTTATTTATTTATTTGACAGAGATCACAAGTAGGCAGAGAGGCAGGCAGAGAGAGGAGGAAGGGAAGCAGACTCCCTGCTGAGCAGAGAGCCCCGATGCAGGGCTCGATCCCAGGACGCTGGGATCGTGACCTGAGCTGAAGGCAGAGGCTTTAACCCACTGAGCCACCCAGGTGCCCCAGCACATGGAATGAACTTTAAAACATTGCAAACTTAAACTTCAGTAACATATTAAGAATTTTCTGGATAGCATTGTTGCAAAAGTTGGCTTTGGTATCCCGCTGGCATGGGGGGTAACCATAGTATAACTACAGAGTTGGAAACTTAAATTTCATCAAGTTACTAGACATTTTCTGGATAAAGGCTCAGGGTTTTGTTGACTCTGCTCTCCTGTAGGCACAGGTTAACTGGCAGTATATGGCGAAGCCTTTGTGCATGTGGTTTCTTTCTACTCCCTCTCCCTCAACTCCTCCTCTCTCCCATGTACATGCTGTCGCTCTGAAAGAATGATGATAGTAATCCAGTCAGAAAGATGATTGGATATGTGTATAGATACAAAGAGATTGACCAAATGTTGATAGTTGTTGAGGTTACGTGATGAGTAGATGAGGGTCTCTTATCCTGCCTTATTTACTTTTGTATATGCCTGAAGTTTTCCATTATATTATAAAAGATGAGACTGATGGGTAATAGGAGCTAGCTAGCAATAAAATAATGATGTGATTATTTTTATTTTTATTTTTATTATTTATTATTTACCAGGTGGCACACCTGATAAATTTTACTTTCTTCTACACTGTCTTTCTCCTATTTTAGTGTGTAGGGACATAGCTGAACTCACTACGCTACCACTGTGAATTTTCAGTATCACAATCTTATGGCTCTAAGGTCTTATACAAATCTCTGTCCCCATCTATGGGGTTTCTTCATAGTCAAGGCAGGAGTATTGCAAGGACTGGTACAGGGAATAAGCCTCTGACTTATTAAAACTTCTATTATAGGAGTGAGCTCTTTCTCGCCTTAGATTTTTTTAAAATATTTTATTTATTTATTTGATAGAGAGAGAGAGTGCACAAGTAGGCAGAGCAGCAGACAGAGAGAGAGGGAGAAGCAGGCTCTCCACTGAGCAGGGAGCCCAATGTTGGACTCAATCCTAGGACCCTGGGATCATGACCTGAGCCAAAAGCAGATGCTTAACTGACACCTAGGCACCTGCCCTCAGGTTTTAAGGGGTAGGGAGGAAGCAGTTTAGACAGATCAGTCTGAATTTTAATGGGTTTGGTACTTCTGTTTTTTTCCCACATCTGTGGAAGAGGCCCATAGAGTATCAAGGATTTCAAAGACATCTATTGCTCTACACTTCCATCAAATTTAATAGTCTCCTCAGGACAATCAATTTGGCCTTGGAGAACACATATGCTTCAGTGTCTGATGTCTGAAAACTCTATTTCTCCCGAGGAAAATTTTATGTGGCCTTCTAATATAGAAAGCAGGTTTCTACCTAGGAAATTCACAAGGGCAATATCACATAATAGAAAGGTATGACTTCCAGAGAAAGGGCCAAGGGTAATAACAGTTATAGATTCCAGTAAAGGAATTCTTTGACCTTGTCTAGAAACTTCCACTGCTAAAAATATTTTTATTACTCCAAGTTCTTCATGTATAATGGTGTGGTTTCATGTATAATGATGGGCTGTAAAGTAAATAGAGTTGCTCTGATTCTACCAACACGGTAGAAATTTCCCCCTATATGTAGTTTAATTTTCCTTGTTGATTTAAGGAACTATTGGAAGTCGCTTACCAGGCAAATTCTCGGAGCCCTGTCACTGTTGAAGGTGATTGTCAGAGTCTGGGAGCAGAGGGCTCTCTTACATGGCAACTGGATTGTTTAACGGGCCCTCCATTTAAAAGTGGGCAATTCTCGGGGCACCTGGGTGGCTCAGCCATTAAGTGTCTGCCTTCAGCTCAGGTCATGATCCCAGCATCCTGGGATCATATCCCAAGTCCCATATAAGGCTCCCTGCTCAGCAGGGAGGCTGCTTCTCCCTCTCTAGCTCCTCTGTGCTTGTGTTCCCTCTCTTGCTGTATCTCTGTCATAAATAAATAAAATATCTTTTAAAAAATGTGGGCAATTCTTTTCCCAGTGTCTCTCTTTTTTTTTTTTAAACATTTATTTGACAGAGACAGATCACAAGTAGATAGAGAGGCAGGCAGAGAGAGAGAGAGAGAGGGAAGCAGGCTCCCTGCTGAGCAGAGAGCCCTATGTGGTACTTGATCCCAGGACCCCGAGATCATGACCTGAGCCGAAGGCAGCGGCTTAACCCACTGAGCCACCCAGGCGCCCCCCAGTGTCTCTTTTGAGTGCAGTATTGATAGGCATCTCTGTCAACTGGAGCAAAACTTGGGGCAGGAGTGGATCTCTTGAAACTGGGCCAAGGTCCATGGAATTGTTGCAGCTCTAGGACTATGACTTTATTCATTTGATAGCCTTTTTGCTGTTCTATTATTCTTTCAAAATGTTCAGCAGGAGGGGTATCTGAGTGGCTCAGTCTGTTAAGTGTCTGCCTTCAGCTCAGGTCCTGATCTCTGGATCCCGGGGTAGAGCCCCGTGTCAGACTCCCAACTCAGTGGGGAGTCTTCTCTCCCTCTGCCTCTGCCCCTGCTCATGCACATTCTCTCTCTGTCTCTCAAATAAATAAAATCTTTTTTAAAAAAATGTTGAAGGATGCCTGGGTGATTCAGTTGGTTAAGCGTCTGCCTTTGGCTCAGGTCATGATCCCAAGGGTCCTGGGATTGAGTCCCGAATAGGGCTCCTTGCTCAGCAGGGAGTCTGCTTCTCCCTCTGCCCCTCCCCGTGCTTGTGTGCTCTCTCTCTCTCTCTTTCTCACTCATCCTCTCTCAAATAAAAAAAAAAAAAAACTTAAAAAAATTACTCTTCAGTTGTGATAATAACACCTGTTGGGAATACCTTAAAACGCACACCCCCACCCCCACCCCCCCACACCACCACCAGCTATCATTTCAGTACCATCCAGCCTCATTTCTCATTCTAATCACTGCAGTTGTCTCCCTGCTTCATCTTGGGCCTCTACTCCCCCATCTGTTCTCCACACAGCAGCCAGAGAGGCTTTAAAATATAAAGCAGATTGGGCGCCTGGGTGGCTCAGTGGGTTAAGCCACTGCCTTCGGCTCAGGTCATGATCTCGGGGTCCTGGGATCGAGTCCCGCATCGGGCTCTCTGCTCAGCAGGGAGCCTGCTTCCTCCTCTCTCTCTGCCTGCCTCTCTACTTGTGATCTCTCTCTGTCAAATAAATAAATAAAATCTTTAAAAAAAAAAAAACTTAAAAAAAAATATAAAGCAGATTCTATTACTTCTGTTCTCCAAATGCTTCAATGTCTTCTCATCTTGTAGAACAAAATCCTACAAAAGCCTTCGTGCTCTAGTTCCTGGCTACCTTATCAGAACCGTTGCTTGCTGGCTGGCTGTGCTCTGTCACAGACCCTGAAACATGCCAGACTCCTGCCCTGGAGCCTTTGTACTTGGCCTCTCCGCTGGAAGTGTTCATCCTCCATACACCCGCACGGTGAGCTCTTTCACTCCTTTCAAGTCTCTGCTCAGATATTACCTTTTAAGAGAGGCTTTCCCTCACACCCTGTCTTGCCTAACAGCCTCTGCCACAAGTTGTCTTTTCTCCTTAGCCTTGTTTTAATTCAAAGCAGTTATCACCACCTGACATTATAATCTTTCTTGTTTTGCCTATTGTCTGTCGCTTCCGTGAAAACACAAGTTTCATGAGACCAGGCACTTTATCCAATTTATTGCTGTATCTTGGACCCAAAGGTAACACTCAGTAAATAGTGGTTGAAATATTGGTTGAATAAATGAATTAATGCATAAAATACTTTTTTTTTAAATGAGCAGGTTGAATTGTTAAGTAAGGTGGTTCACAATCTCGGACTCCCAAACTCCTAGATGTCTTTGAAGGTAGCAATTTTCTGAATTTCTAAAGGTCTGGTCAGATATGAGTTAAGAACAGAGGCGATGGTTCTTTCCTGGTTGTGTCCCCAGAATCTGGGACAGCTCCTGGAATACACCGAGCACTCCATAGATCTATCTTCATTATAATAAACTGGGAAGAAATGGCAACGTGGGAAATAAGGAATCACATTTTCTCCAAGCAAAGTTTTTGTGATAGAACCATATTTGAAAGGCTGAGAAATACCAAGAAAGTTTATGTGCAAGGACAGTAACCACAGAATAAAATTATCTTTACATAAAGTCTTTTATTTTGGGGTGCCTGGGTGGCTCAGTGGGTTAAGCCTCTGCCTTCGGCTCAGGTCATGGTCTCTGGGTCCTGGGATCAAGCCCCACATCAGGCACTCTGCTCAGCAGGGAGCCTGCTTCCTCCTCTCTCTCTACCTGCTGCTCTGTCTACTTGTGATCTCTTTCTCTTTGTCAAATAAATAAGTGAAATCTCAAAAAAAAATAAACAAAATCTTTAAAAAAAAGTCTTTTTTTTTTTTTTTTTAAAGATTTTGTTTATTTGAGATAGAGAGGGGTGAGGGACAGAGGGAGAAGCTGACCCCTTGCTGAGCAGGGAGCCCGATGCAGGGCTCACTCCCAGGACCCTGGGATCACAAAGGCAGATGCCCAACCAACTGAGCCACCCAGGCATCCCAGTTTACATAAAGTCTGTTAATAAGTACTGTTATGGACTGAAATGTATCCCCCTTCCCCAGTTCATATGTTGAAACCCTAACCTCAAATCTGATTATATTTGAAGATAGGATCTTCAAAGAAGTCATTAAGGTTAAATGAGGTCATACGTGTGGGGCCCCAATCCAGTAAGACTTTGTGTCCTTATAAGAAAAGGAGGAGACACCAGGAGCACACACGCACACAGAAAAGGCCATGTGAGTACATGGTGACAAGGTAACTATCTGCAAGCTAGGAAGAGGCCTTACCAGAAACTGAGCCTGCCAGCACCTTGCTCTTGAACTTCAAACCTCCAGAACTGTGAAAAAAATAAATTTCTGTGTTTAAGCAACCTAGTCTGATAGCATTCCCTATGGGTGAAGATATTAATCACCTTAGAATGTGAAGTTACTAAGGAAGGTACGCACCCTCTCCCCTGTGTTTCGGAGGTGGCATCAAATTCATTGTTTTATGTACTCTATGAGAAAAAAATCTGTGAAATAAATTTTAGTTTTAAATAGTGAATAGGTTGGTTCTCTTTCATTCAAATAATACTCCTAATTTAAAAATCCTGGAAACCAGGAAGGGCGCCTGGGTGGCTCAGTGGGTTAAAGCCTCTGCCTTCAGCTCGGTTCATGATCTCAGGGTCCTGGGATTGAGCCCCAAGCATCGTCGGGCTCTCTCCTCAGCAGGGAACCTGCTTCCCTTCCTCTCTCTGCCTGCCTCTCTACCTACCCGTGTCTCTGTCTATCAAATAAATAAATAAAATCTTTTTTTTTTAAGGTTTTATTTATTTGACAGAGAGAGATCACAAGTAGGCAGAGAGGCAAGCAGAGAGAGAGAGAGGAGGAAGCAGGCTCCCTGCCGAGCAAAGAGCCCGATGTGGGGCTCGATCCCAGGACCCTGAGACCACGACCTGAGCTGAAGGCAGAGGCTTCACCCACTGAGCCACCCAGGTGCCCCAATAAATAAAATCTTTAAAAAAAAAAAGTCCTGGGGGTGCCTGAGTGGCTCAGTGGGTTGAGCCTCTGCCTTTCGTTCAGGTCATGATTCCGGGGTCCTGGGATCGAGCCCCACATCGGGCTCTCTGCTCAGCAGGGAGCCTGCTTCCTCCTCCTCTCTCTCTCCCTGCCTCTCTGCCTACTTGTGATCTCTAGCTGTCAAATAAATAAATAAAATCTTTAAAAAAAAAGTCCTGGAAAAATAAATTCACTGTCAAATTTTTTATCTGTAATTATAGTTATATAAGTGAAACCTTGATAATTTGATAGCTTGTTTATCTTTTGTTTTTATTTTTTAAGTATTATGAAACCAAAAAAGAATCTTGATCTTTCAGAATTTTCAATGAAAATACTCCTTTGACCAAACTAAGTTTCCCCACAGTAACAACCTACAGACAGCCATGTTCAGGGACTAAATTGTGTTTACTCCTGTCTTCAGCAATGGAGTTCCTTTTGACCATTTTTTAAGAATCATGCAAGAAAACTGCCTATTTGTTTCCCATTTCTGTTTGGCAAGCAAACTGTGACAGAGCAATAGAAAAATACAACCCCGGGATGCACTTGCAATCAGTGAATGTGTGGAAGTGTGGCGGCAACATTGAAACACTGCCACACAGTGTCCATCTGTGTGTCCTGCAGCCAAAGGAAGCGGCTTCTGCCCCTGAGCTTGATGGTGGCCCGAAACACAAGCGCTGCCAGGTTAACAAAATTGTCAGTTCTTTGAAAGACTTTTCAAAAAGGAAAGTATAAAAATCTGAAGACTCTAATAGCATATTCTCATTAAGATCCCATGAAGCGGGGCGCCTGGGTGGCTCAGTGGGTTAAAACCTCTGCCTTCGGCTCAGGTCATGATCCCAGGGTCCTGGGATCGAGCCCCACATCGGGCTCTCTGCTCAGCAGGGAGCCTGCTTACCCCTCTCTCTCTGCCTGCCTCTCTGCCTACTTGTGATCTCTGTATGTCAAATAAATAAATAAAATCTTAAAAAAAAAAAAAAGATCCCATGAAGCACATGATTGACTATAGTTGTGACAAGCATTCTTCAAGAGCGCACAGTTCACTGTTAAAAAACCAGAGGACGGGGGCACCTGGCTGGCTCAGTGGGTTAAAGCCTCTGCCTTCAGCTCGGGACGTGATCTCAGGGATCATGTCCTGGGATCGAGTCCTCCATTGGGCTCTCTGCTCAGCAGTGGGCCTGCTTCCCCTCTCTCTCTCTGCCTGCCTCTCTGCCTACTTGTGATCTTTCTCTCTGTCAACTAAATAAATAAAATCTTTAAAAACAACAACAAAAACCAGAATATCCGCCAGAAAGATTTTATATGTAATGTATGAAACTTATTAATGTGTCCTAACTTTTTATTTTACAAATTTCATAACATTCTCTTTATCAGTGTTAATGTTATGTGATACTACTAGAACCAATTTCTCTTAGAAGAATTGGTTCAAATAAAAGTATATCTGCCTTTTCTAAAAACAGTGTAATATCAGATGCCTGTCATGTATTTCAAGGTGGGAATCATATTTACGTTAGTTTTGTTTTTCCTGTAACTGATAAAAGAGGAAATACTGAGAAAATGCTTGTTGACTAACTGAATGGATGACTAAGCATAATTCAGAATTCCAGAAATACTAAAGAATAACAGATCCTTAAAGAAGGTACCATTTACTTCTAGTCTCCCCCTTTTCTGAAAATAATATGTAGATGGAAAGATTCAAAACTAGTCTGTTCCACATCCTTCTTTATCTTCAACATTATCTTCAAGAGACATAATAGTGCTAAAATAAAATCCTTGTTTATTCTAATTACCTTGGACAGAAAAACTGAACCAGGATGTGTTAGTCTTTGCTGTTATCTAAAGTCCTTAACTTTAATAAATTCTAGCATGAAGTCCAATTAACATAGAAATAGCAAATTGAAAAATGTCTTTTGTATATGTAATGTCAACTCAGTATTAACTCCATTCATTGAAAGCTGAAAACTTCTAATGTGGTAAGAGAAGATCAGATGCTGGAAAAAAGTCATACTGACTGCCTCATTTTATTTTATTTTTATAGATTTACTTATTTGTCAGAAAGAAAGAGTGATCACAAGCAGGGGGAACAGCAGGCAAAGGGAGAAGCCAGCTCCCTCCCGAGCAAGGAGCCCGATAAGGACTCGATCCCTGGTTTCTGGGATCATGACCTGAACGGAAGGCAGATGTTCAACTGACTGAGCCACCCAGGCATTCCATGATTGACCTCATTTTAGACTCATGATCACAACCTCAAGTGGCTCTGAATGATGCCTCGCTGTCCTACTCTGTGTAGTCACTGTCATCCTAGAGGACTGTATTGGACTTTCTTCTTTCTCTTCAGACCTCCAATAACTCCTGCCTCTCTTCAATCTCAGCTGCTTATTTCACTGGGAAAAAAAAAAATCACAAGAGGACTTCCACAAGTGTTCACTACCAAGCTGTCCTACCTCCACCTGGGCTCACACTCTGTCTTCCCACTTGTCCTAGTCCATTTGGGCTGTTACATAAAGTACCACACACTGAATGGGTCATAGCAACAAAAATATCTTTCTCATGGTTCTGAAGGCTAGAAGTCCAAGATCAGTGACATTATGTTTGGGTTCTGGTGAAGACCTTGTAATGGCTTGCAGACTGCTGACTTCTCACTGGGTCTTCACATGGTGGAGGGGTTGAGGGAACTCTCCGGGGTCTCTTTTAGAAGGGCACTAATCCCAAACATGAGGGCTTCACTCTCATGACCTAACAGCCTCCCAAGGGCCCCACCTCCTAACCCAATCACTTTGGGGGTCAGATCTCAGCACATGAATGGAGGGGGCACAAACATTCAGACCCTAGCCCCAACCTGTTGTGTTGTAGAAACTGTCTGTGCTCACATGTAAGGCCAGCTCCTCCTCTTGTTCCCTATCTTCACTCATACTCCTCCTACACGGACCCCACAACTGTCTAACATCTCTCCCACATCATCCATTTTCCCTATGAGATTATTTCCATCAGTATACAAATACGCTAGATATAATACAGCCCATCTTCAAACAAACAAAAAACAACAAAAAAGCTTGATCCAATCACCTTCTCTAGCCACCAGCCCAATTCTTTGCTTTTTTTTTTTTTACACCAAAATGGCTGTAAATTCATATCCACTGTCATTAAAAATTAAGAGAGAGAGAAAATAAGGTGTTGACAAGGATGTAGAGAAATGGGAACCCTCATACATGGCTGGTGGGGATGTAAAATGGTGTAGCCACTGTGGAAAACAGTCTGACAATCCCACAAAAAGTTAAACAACATTATCAATTGATCCAGCAATTCCACTCTTAGGTATGTACCCATGAGAACTGAGGACATATGTTCATACAAAAACTTGTACATAGGTGCTCATAGCAGCATTATTCATGATAGCCAAAAAGTAGAAACAACCTAATGTCCATCAGCTGATGAGCAGATAAACAAATGTGGTATATCCATACAATGGAATATTATTCAACCATAAAAAGGAATGAAATATGGAAATATGCCACAACATGGATGAACCCTGAAAACATGCTAAGTGACAGAAGCCAGACACAAAAGACCACATATCGTTATTATTCCTTTTATATGAAATGTCCATAATAGGCAAATCCACACAAACAGAAAGTAGATTTGTGGCTTCAGGGAGCTGGGTAGGGAGGGAATGAGACATGATTGCCAACAGGTAGGGGGTTTCTTTTTGGGGTGATGAAAAAGTTCTGGAATTAGTGAATGTCTGGAATCCACAACATTGTAGATACACTAAAAATTGTAGGATTGTGTACTTTAAAAGGACGAATGTTCTGGTACGTGCATTGTATTTCAATTTTTCAAGATTTTCTTTAATTTTTTGAGGGGGAGGGGCAGGGAGACTCTCAAGCACACTCTGCAATGCGTACAGAGCCAGAGGCGGGGCTTAATCTCAAGACCCCCCCCTAAGCTGAAATCAAGATTTGGATGCTTAACTAACTGAGCCACCCAGGCTCTGGATACACTGTATTTCAATTTTAAGAATATTCTAATTGGTCTAAACTTGTCTTGACCACTGTTTTCCTACTGTTTTCTTGAGCCTACTGCTTTTCCTTCCAGTACCCCATAGAAACTACTATTTTCAGTGACATCTATGCCCTGTTGTTTCCTGTAGTTTTAATCTACAGGATTAATCTACAGGATTCTTTTCAACAGAATGTCAAGGAAAGATAAAGACTTTAAAATTCCTTTAGTAAATTCTCATGACAGAGGATTCTGGAAGTCAGAAAGGAAGCTAGATATGTTCATTAAGGACAGTATTTAATTGTATTCTACAGTGCATGATAAGGTGTGAGATTATGGTTGTTTTTTTTTTTGAGATTATGTATTTTTGTAGTATAGGTATTTTAGGTGTCTGTTCAAGGAGAGCATATATTAAAATTAAAAGCCTTTTGAATTTTATTCCCCAAATCCTGCAAATACTTTCTTCTTTCCAATCCCATTAAGTAAAGCTGTTTACCATCTCAGTGTATCTAGTTAGCTTTGGAAGGGCAGTTCAGTATTTCTGACAAACTAGGACCCTGCTGCTGGAGAACCAGATGTTCACATTTATGGCTCATCATAAGTTACCCTAATTCTGCATCTCCAGCTTCATCTTCCCCAAATTCTCCACCACAAACTCTTTGCTCTAGCCAAGCTCACTTATTTTCTGTCCCCAAATAATAAAATGGGCATTTCCATTTCCAAGGTTTTGCTAAGACCTTTGTCCTTCTCTAGAATGTTCTCTTTCTTTCCCTCTGCCTATCCTTCAAGACTTATTTGTGATTCTCTTTCATTTATTTATTCATAAACACTGAGTGTGTACTATATGCAGTGCACTGTCTAGAATGCTGGGGTTCGATAAAAACAAGGCTGTCCTTACGTAATTTATGTTCTAGCAGGGAGATGATACAAAATGAATTCAAATTAATTACAGTTGTGATAAATGCTCATAATATGAGGCACAGGAAAATAATGGGGGACATGAACTGGTCTGTGGCATCAGAAAGGCTTTCTCTCCTATGTTGTTGTTACAACCTCTTTGGAAATAATATGGCAATATATTCAATCACATACCCCCCCGCCCCTTTTTTTTTTTAAGATTTTATTTATTTGTCAGAGAGAAAGAGTACAAGCAAAGGGAGCGGCAGCTAGAGGGAGAAAGAGGCTCCTCTCTGGGCAAGGAGCCCGATGTGGGACTTGATCCCAGGAGCCTGGGATCATGACCTGAGCTGAAGGCAGATGCTTAACTGACTGAGCCACCCAGGCGTCCCAATCATATAGACCCTTTAATCCAGAAATTTATTCTTTTTCCTTATTCAAGTATAATTACCATATATTCAAGTGTTATGCTAGTTTCAGGTGTATAACATAATGATCCAACAATTCTATGCGTTTCTCAGTGCCAACAATTCCACTTTTGAGACTCTATGATTTAACAGTAAAAAGTGCCAGTACTAGAAGTGGCATGTGACTGGGGCACCTGGGTGGCTCAGTTGGTGAAGCATCGAACTCTTGACTCTTGATTTTGACTCAGGTCATGATCTCAGGGTCCTGAGATAGAGCCCCACATCAGGTTTCCCACTCAGCAGGGAGTCGGCTTGAGATTCTCTTTCTCCCTCTCCCTTTGTTCCTCCACTCCTCTGCTCTCTAAAATAAATAAATAAATCTTAAAAAAAAAAAAAAAAAGTGGCGTGTGACTTTTGTTCCTAGCAAAGTTGCAAGTCTTACAAGTTTTAAAATCCCACCCAGCCAACCTGCCCAAGAGGTCAGCTCTCCAAGCCAGTCTTATGGATGGAGGAAAGTAAATGAAGGTAATCTAATGGGCCATAAAGTACTATTCAAGTGGGTGCACCAATCATGAGATGCATGGAACATTCCAGAGAAATCAGATTTAGGTCCAATTGCATAATACAATGGATCCAGCATGAGAGCTTGCTATAAGATCCTGATGGATGTCTCCCAGTAAAAACTTACCCGTTCATGTGCTTTGACAAAATGGTTGCTGAAAATGGGGGCAATGGTTGGGGTGACTACTCAGGGCACATTTGTTTTATTGGCCAGATTAGTTGATATGTCATCCTTTGCCTCTGGAAGGCAAATTACTGTATAAGATCCTGTCCAGCTGGTAAAACATCATGGTGTCACCGCATTGTACCTGGAAGTAAAGGTCTGTTGTCAGGTTGAAGATAGAATAGTTCATCTTTACACAGAGCCAGACAAGTGCCCAGTCTCCTGAGACAGTCCCTGAGGTTGTTTGGCTGTTGAGCAAAGGCAGCAAACATCAAGCATGGTCAGGTGAAAACTGTAAAGGGACTTGCGGGAACAGGCATGCAGTAGACTGCATGACATCTAACCCTTGAAAAAGGTCAATACTATAGCCTTGTGCAGTACTTCCGTTTCCATTCTGGACCAGTTGACATTCTCTAGTTATTTTGGTTCCCATGACTGTGCCATTATTGAAGTCAAATTCCCTGTGAAGGTTGTGTAACATCATCCACATATGGTTAACGACGATTCCTTTGACATTCAGGTGAGTGTGGCTGAGACAGCTTGTCTGATTGAGTAGCTGTACCCTAGTGAGCAAGGTGTGCACTGAAGAGGTCTATTGCTTTCAGAGTTGAGTAATTCTCAAACAAGCGATTTGGGTGGCCATTAGGCATGGACATGAATGTCACGTTCTTCGTTAGGCAGAGGCGCGGATAAGTCCGTATACTGTAATACCGCTACCAGTAGTTGCACCCTTGTGGGTTATTGGGAAAGACGTTGGCAGATACTTATCTGGATCTACGTGAGGCTCACTTGCTTTCCTGGCTTCTTCAAAGCTAAATGACAGTACAGAATCCCTAACTCCTCTCTATGGTGGTTGCAGTGGGGACAGAGGAGCAGCTTCCATGGCGATGTTAAGATAACATCCTCATGCGTAAGTCTTCATGGCAGGAAACATGTGTTAAGCTTGATATAACAAGTGCGTGCCTCTTAAATAGCGCTGTAAACCTGATATTCCCATGCCAGAGCTACCAACCTGAGAAACGGTTATCAGGAGGAGCAGTAGGAATAACAAGCCTGGGGCGCCTGGGTGGTTCAGTTGGTTAAGCAGCTGCCTTCCGCTCAGGTCATGATCCCAGGGTGCTGGGATGGAGACCCACATCAGGTTCATTGCTCAGGAGGGAGCCTACTTCTCCCTCTGCCTGCCACTCCCCCCTCTTGTGCTTGTTCTCTATCTCTTTCTGACAAATAAATAAATAAATCTTTTAAAAAATGGAGTAACAGTCTAGTTATAGCTCAGCTCAATAACTGTAGGCAGTGGAGGAATGAGCCCACATGGGGTGATGATTGAACCAGGGCAGGAGTTCCTTGGGACATGCTGGAACACGGGAATGTCACATCAGACTGGAGTTTATTGATCTTTGTGTTACTTGCCTTGAATGTTGCCCTGGTGACTGTAGCTAATGATTCTACAGCAGGTCTAACGATAGAGATGTCTGATGTCAACTCGTCTGTGATATTATAACATCAATGAATATGTTTTCTTTTTTTTTTTAAGATTTTATTTACTTATTTGACAGAAAGAGAGATCACAAGTAGGCAGAGAGGCAGGCAGAGAGAGAGGAGGAAGCAGGCTCCCCGCGGAGCAGAGAGCCCGATGCGGGGCTCGATCCCAGGACCCTGAGACCATGACCTGAGCCGAAGGCAGCGGCTTAATCCACTGAGCCACCCAGGTGCCCCAATGAATATGTTTTCTATGTCAGAACCACTCAGAGCTCTTTTTCCTCTTTGTGGCTCACTCTAGATAGGCTCTTGGTTGAAAGCTCCTCTGATCCTGTCTGTTGGTCTGAGAGAGCTGAGCTTATCCCTGGGCTGCCTTGTCACATATCTTGTTGGTAACTCCTTGTAATCAGCTTGTAATCAGCTCCTCCAGCTTGTTTCCTGAACATGGCTCTGTTGACCATGAAACCATGGATTAGGAGCATTCATGGAAGCTCCACAACTGCTGACATTTTCAGAATCCAACACCGGTTCCGAGGCATAGTTTTTAGTGGCGGAAAAACTGAATACCATATGACTGTTCACGAATAAGCAATAAGGGATAAAAGAAATTTCTGGTATTTCTATACTATGGAATATTATACAGCTGATAAATAGACATAAATTAGATCTATATGATTTATCTCAAAGACTATTGGCTATAAAAGCAAGTTTTAAATCAAATTTTTATGAAAACCCATAAAACCCCATGTTTGTATTATATTTGAAAGAGCTTGAAGAAAGATGACAGAGCACTTGCTAAACTGTTAACATTGGTTACTTCTAATTTATGGGGAAAAGAATGCGGACCTCTTTTAGAGGATTTCATACTTCCAAGGAATGGGTGTTTAGCTTTGCCTTTGTATATCTTTGGATTTCCTCACTTGTTACAAAAGTAGCTATCATTAAAATTAATGAAATATTTTAATTTTGGTAAGGGAAAGGGCCACTACATTTTTCTTAACTTTCCCAACAGCATCTAATACAACAAACATTCTGTAAATACTTGTGGAAGAAGACAGGAGGAGAAGGAAAACAGGCTCAAATATTTGATAGAAATAAAAAGAAAGCCATTAAACTACTAATGGCATGCTGAAGCATTGCAGAATCTCTAAATGGGCAGTGAGAGAGGAAAAAAGAGAGACTTGATCAGGCTGGCAAAACAAAATGGGAAAAAGTGAAAAAAGCAAAGTAAAAGAAATAAGATACTAATGAAAGTGATACGATCAACACTGCAGTTACTCCAGTAAATGTAAATGGGTTGAATTTACCTATCAAGTGAAAGAATCTTTCATATTGTTTACAGTCAAGGTGTCAGCTAGGCTGTGTTCCTTTTGGAGACTAGGGGAGAATCTCTAACACCTTGCTGATTCAGGTGTTGACAGTATTGAATTCCGTGAGGTTACAGGATTGAGATCTCTGTTATCTTGGGGACTATCAGCAAGCAGCAGATGTTAGCTCCTAGAGGCTTTTTCAGGTTTTGAATCTCTCGAGGGAATGGATTGTGCCTAGCTCCCCTGCCCCCATAATTCCTGGTAATCTCATCACAAGGTCCTTAATTTTTTTTTTTTTAAGATTTTATTTATTTATTTGACAGAGAGAAATCACAAGAGAGGCAGGCAGAGAGAGAGGAAGGGAAGCAGGCTCTCCGTTGAGCAGAGAGCCCGATGCGGGACTCGATCCCAGGACCCTGAGATCATGACCCAAGCCGAAGGCCGCGGCTTAACCCACTGAACCACCCAGGCGCCCCACAAGGTCCTTAATTTTAATCACATCTGCAAAATTCCTTTTGTAAGTGAGGAGCGAGCAAAAGGCTAGCTGAGGACAGAGCCTTAGCTGGCACCCTACTCCACCCCCACCCCATGTGACCCGTGTGACATTCCTCGGGCACTCCTGGCTGCCCTAAAGGAAGAACAGATGGTTAACTGACAGAGATCACAGTCCTGCAGGACAGGAGTCTCCCTCAGTGTACAAACGTGCTAGTGATTTACAAGGAAGAAGCTTTCTTATCAATAGCCTAACTTCCAGAGACCCGTAACTCAGTTCCTGAAGCCCTAATATTGATGAGGGAGCAGGAGGCTGGTTGAGGACAAAGCAAAAGCTGGCACCTTGCACCCCCTCTCCATCTGCTCCCCTCGGTAGTGTGTGTAACATTCTTCAGGCACCCCTGACCACCATAAACGAGAAACACATAGTTCCCCTTGGTTTACAAATGTCCTAGAGATCTACAAACAAAGAAGTTACCTTGTGTTATTGATAATTTCCAGAGGCAAATAACTCAGTTCCTCAAGCCCTCCCCTCCATACACAAAACTGAAGGAGGCTGAGGTAGAAGGAAATGTAAATAAATCTCTTCGGAACCTAAATCTCACTAACAAAGATGCTTGATAGCAGGATTGTGACATCCCACCAGGAATCTCCTAACTATCTTGATGTTAATAGCTTGCCAAAAGACAACATTGATCAAGCCGGAAGACCTCCCGGTATCCCCGAAGACCTCCGGGATACTCCCGGCACCTTGTAGGCCCTCTTTAGCATATGAAAACTCCGTTGAAACCTCCCTTCTCCTCACCTTCCCCCAACCGCAGGGTACGTAACCTGCCATCCCTCACAACCCCGGGGCAGCAGCTCTTTCTGCCCACGGGTCCTGTCCCCATGCTTTAATAAACCACCATTTTGCACCAAAGATGTCTCAAGAATTCTTTCTTGGTCATCGGCTCCGGACCTCAGCCCACCGAACCTCACCTAGGTTCTAGAACTTCACCAATATCACACTCCCCTCCACAAAATTAAGGGAGGCTGAGGCAGAGGGAAATGTAAATAAAATTCAATTTCTTTTGACGTTCCACTGAAAAGGACATGAGTCATAGGAGGAATGTAACATTCCTCCAGGAAACTCCCAACTGTCTTCATGTTAGTACCTCATTAACCTTGGCTTGACAATAACCAGGCCTCCAGTATCCCGAGAGTCTTCATTAGCATATGACAGTCCTTCTGGACACCCCCTTTGTCCTCAAGGGCCACCCCTAACTCCTGAATATAAAATCAGCCACCCCCACAACCCCCGGGCAGCAGCTCTTTCTGCCCACAAGTCCTGTTTCCATGCTTTAATAAACCACCATTTTGCACCAAAGACATCACAAGAATTCTTTCTTGATCTCTTGGCTCCGGACTTCACCCCACCGAACCTCACCTATTTTCCAAAATTTCATCAGTAAAGTAACATTCCCAGGTTCTGGGAATTAGGGTGTGGACTTCTTTGGGGGCCATTAACCTGCCTAATCCCAGTGAAGACCCTAAACAATTTTAAATAAATGTAGAAAAGCATCACATTCTTGGATGGGAAAGTGTGCTATTGTAAAGATGTCATTTCTGCCTGAATCAGCCTACAAATTCTGCACGGTGCTTTAAGGTAACGAAAAAAAATTTTTTTTAAAAATTAATTATTTATTTATTTGACAGGCAGAGATCAAAGTACGCAGAGAGGCAGGCAGAGAGAGAGAGAGAGGAGGAGGAGGCAGGCTCCCCGTTGAGCAGAGAGCCCGATACGGTGCTCGATCCCAGGAGTCGGATCATGACCTGAGCCGAAGGCAAAGGCTTTAACCCACTGAGCCATCCAAGCGCCCCTGAAAATGGGTTTTGAATCAAGTGAGGGGATAGACTCTCAGAGAACACTCTATTGCTTAGAAAAAAAGAAACACATTTCTTCCAGACTTTAACTCAGGTAGACTTACACATATTTTAGATACAAATGATTGGGTTTTAGAATATAGGTGAGGTTCAGTGGGGTGGGGTCCAGAGCTGATGACCAAGAAAGAATTCTTGAGTCATCTTTGGTGCAAAATGGAGGTTTAGTAAACCCCGGAGACACACCCGTGGGCAGGACCTGTGGGCAGAAAGAGCTGCTGCCCCAGGATTGTGAGGGGTAGCTGATTATATACTCTGGGGTTGTGATGAGGGAACAGAAGACTGGGTAAGGACAAAGCAAAAGCTGACACCCTGCAACTTTCCCTACCCCCACTCCTGGTGAGGCATATGTGACATTCTTTAGGAACCTCCCAACTATCCTAATACCTTGCTAAGAAGGGAAAAACAACCTTGACAATGGCAAGGCCTCTGGTATCCGGTATCCTTTAGGTCTTTAGCAACCTCCCTTTTTCCTTACTCCCCCAACCTCATTGTTCAGAATCTGCCACCCCTCACCCCAGGGCAGCAGCTCATTACAAATGTACCAACATCATGCACACAGGCAAGGTAATATATCCCATTGTTGCCAATATCCTCCTGTTAACATCCAGGTTCCTTATTTTAGGCACTCATTTGACTGGTATTTTGAACCAGACAGAGACTCCTACCACCCTTTCTTTTTTAAAAACCCAAAGCTCCACACTTTATCATCCCATTTTCCTAAAACATCCTTTTTATACTTGTCAAATCTGAAGCTCTTATTTTTCTGTGACTCATATAGCTTTATGATAAGTTTCAGGAAAAGTTCCTGGCAGTTGGGCATTGTGTCTTCTAAGTTTACTTGTGATACCTCTTAGAAAAATGTTTGTAAAGAAACATTTCTTTCCCTACGAACGATTTCCATTTCGATACTTCCCTAGAGACTGTGGACAGTAACCAAGGCAGGTTACTCGGTGGGTGCAGATTCTGTGATAAGGTTTTTATCCCCTCCATTTCTTGGCCTATTTGGGAATGTAGGCTGAAGATGAGGAAGAGAAAAAATTTATATCTCCTCGAAAGAAAGCAACTTTAGTAAAACTGCCACTCTTGACTCGCAAAGAAGCTCAAACAATGACTCTATTTGCAGATGTGATTAGTTCATTCAATGAAAAGTTATTTCAGGGCAACTGTTACGCTTTATTAAGCATAAGCATGTTTGGAATGTATCCAATTTACAAATCCCCAGAAATAAAACAATCACCATTGTTTAATCCCCGACACCAAGCACAGTCTTCGGAACTGCCTTTTCAACCGTCATTCTGACCGCCGGTATAGGTCAACTGTGGGTGTCTCGAATTCTGTCTCCAACTTTCTTAAACTTGGCAAAACATGGGCTTAAGCGACCTTTTCTAAGTTGATACTGTATTTACGGAGATCCTGGGACGTCCGTAGCCTGGCACTGGTCAGGAAGAAGTGGCCGTGAAGAGCTCTGGGAGGGTCAGCCCGCGCCTGCAACTTCTTCGGGAGTGGAGGCAACGGCCCGGTCTGCACTGACCCAGCAGAGAGCGTCGCCAGCCTGGGACTGGGGCCGCCAGAAACATCCGCACTCCTTCCGGTTCAGCAAAGAAAACAGGCCCGCGGGTACCCGGATGCAGCACCTCGCGGCCCGCCCCCCCCACGAGGACCGCCTAAGCTTCCAGGACTTTTCGCCCAGCGGGCGGGACGGGGCGGGGCGCGCGAAGAGAGGAGAAAGGGCGGTGATTGGGCAAAAGGGGAGCCACGCCCACCGTGCCAACGTTTCTGCGCATGCCCCGCGCCTTGGCTTCTGGTATTTTCGACGCCTTTGCGGGTGCCCGCCCAGTCCGCGTCTGGAGGTCGGAGTGGGAGGTGGAGAGTGAGCTTTTCTCAAGAGCAGTTTCGAAAAGCCTCTCTTCGTCCTCAACTTCGAAAGGAGGGTGTCTGTTGGTCTTTTCCTTTCACTTTTGGTGTGGCGTCGGCGGCCTGTGGTGGTAAGTTTTCCAGTGACGCGGGGTCGGTCTCTCAGGTACGTGGGGGCGGGGGTGACGCACAAAGGGGCAGCTGGTAGGGCGTGCAGCCTGGCCTTTGTGGTCGTCACGGCATGGAGTTGGAGCGGCTGTTAGTTTCTTGGCTTGGGATCGGCCCGCGCGACTCACTTCCTGTCCTCCCCACCCCTCCCCCACCCCCCCGTGGATTTCAGGCGCCGAGTTTCCGGGCAGGGATTCCCTGAGACAGACAGAAGCTTGCAGTCTCGCGCCGAGATGTCCCAGTACGTGAACGACCTGTGGCCGGGCTCGCCGCAGCACAAGGAGTCCCCCTCGACGTCTCGGTCAGGCCGGTCCAGCCGCCTGTCCTCGGCATCCAGGAGCCGCTCGTCTTCCGGGAGCTCTCGGTCCCGCTCTAGCGGCTCGAGCCGGGCGTCGTCGCGGATTCGGAACCGGTCCTGGAGGAGGAGGAGCAGGTCCAGGTCCTGGTCCGGGAGGCGCCACCAGAGGAAGTACAGGCGCTATTCGCGCTCCTATTCGCGCAGCCGGTCACGCTCCCGCGGCCGCCGGTACCGGGACAGGCGCTACGGCCCGTCCAGGAGATACGGCCGGTCGCCGTCGCGGCCCCGCTCCCGCAGCCGGTCCAGCTCGCGGGGACGCTTGTATTACCGACGGGCCTACGCGCTCCCGCGGGGGCGGAAATACTACCGCACCTTATACCCGGAGGAACGCGGAAGTTGGAGGGGCGGGTCTCGGGGCAGGTCCCGGACCCGGTCGCGGAGCCCCACCCCTTTTCGCTTAAGTGAGAAAGGTGAGTCCCCTAGTGCGGAGCTCTCTTTTGCACCCTCGTACGTGGCTGGCTGGCGACAGCAAGACTACGCTGGGGGACCAAAGTAGGCGCGTAGTGCGGATGTTTCCATTGCTTTTGGCGCCTGTAATCTTAGTAGTTTCGTTGGGAGCAAACAGAGAAGGGACTATTGGCAGGTTAAGAGCAATTAAAAGCGCTCTGTTTGGTACCCCGTTTTTAAAGTGGACGTCCCTTTCCCTGGGGATTAGAAGTCGACTGTGGAATTAAACAGCTCGAGGTGGAGGAACTCCCTTTTTCCCAGTGGCTGGCACGCCCTTCTCAGTGGAGGTTTTCTAGGTATTACTAGTGACTGAGTTTGTCTTAAGCTTTTGTTACCTGTTGAGCGGGAAGAAGAGTATCAAAACCTTTTTCATCAATACCGTGTTAGTGGAACAACTGGATTTTGTTCCAGTGTTTATTTTTTAAGATTTTACTTATTCTTGGTAGAGCATGTGGGGTTGGGGGGTGAGGGGCAGAAGCAGCAGCAGACTCCCGGCTGAACAGGGAGCCCTATGGGAAACTTGATCTGGGACTCTTAGGATCATAACCAGAAAAAGGCAGATGCCTAACTGAGCCATCCAGGTACCGCAGTTCCAGTATTTTAATACAGATGATTTGTTTTAATGGTGGGTAAGATCACAGAACTGAAAAAGATACCTAGGCTAAAACTTGTAGGAATCTGGGCGCCTGCGTGGCTCAGTGGGTTGAACCTCTGCTTTCAGCTCAGGTCATGATCTCAGGGTTCTGGGATCGAGCCCCACATCAGGCGCTCCGCTTGGCGGGAGCCTGCTTCCCCCCTTCTTTCTGCCTGCCTCTCTGCCTACTTGTGTTGTCTTTCTCTGTCAAATAAATAATAATAAAATTCTAGGAATCTGAAAGTGGATTTAGGAATGTATTTGTGTTGGTTTATTAGTTGTGATTGTGCCATATATAAAATCTTAAAAAGAATTTGATATGTTTAGAGAAACACATTTGAAGGGGAAGAAAACAATTGGAAAATTCAGGCTTTTGGTAAAGAAAATTGAAAACCAGTTGGTTATTTAGGGATGCTTGCTTGCTTTGCTCAGCTAAAAATGGGCAGTCTTTGGGTAAGTGATTTACAGGAGTAATGATTGTCGTCTTGTTTTTGTAGATCGAATGGAGCTGTTAGAAATAGCAAAAGCCAATGCAGCAAAAGCTTTAGGAACGACTAACTTTGACTTGCCAGCTAGTCTCAGAAAAGTTCTTGCATCTAAAGAGTCAAACTGTGGAACAGCTGTACCAAACAGTGATGCAAAGTTTGAGGTAAGTATTCTAGGTTTATCCAAAGTCTTTAGAAAGCTATTAGGAAGATGTAATTGGCCACTTATTTATTTATCTTAGAGTGCTTCTTGAAAAGCCTAAATATAGGGGCGCCTGGGTGGCTCAGTGGATTAAGCCGCTGCCTTCGGCTCGGGTCATGATCTCAGGGTCCTGGGATCGAGCCCCGCATCGGGCTCTCTGCTCTGCAGGGAGCCTGCTTCCTCCTCTCTCTCTGCCTGCCTCTCTGCCTACTTGTGATCTCTCTCTCTGTCAAATAAATAAATAAAAAAAAAAATCTTTAAAAAAAAAAAAAAAAAAAAAAAAAAAAAGAAAAGCCTAAATATAATTTGTTAAGATCAGAGTAGTAGCTCCAGAAAGGGTCTTTTCCCATGAAAATGGGAAATTAGTGATCTTTATTTTCTTATGACACAATATTAATTAGTTTTATAGTTGTAGGTGGTATTTTGGCAATTCTCTGTAGCTATTGAGTTTTTCTAACTAGCCTTTACAGAGTATTTTACCTGTAGCTTTCATTTGCAGCATTATGTTCCCACAAATTCTGTATTCAACATACAGTATAGTTTATCTGCTTTATTTCTGTCTTACAGAAATCATGAATGTGGTCTCCAGACATTGATGAAGAAAATCTGTTGGTAATTGATAAATGGGCAAAAGCATCAGAGGTTTAACTAATTTGAAGTTTACGTTCACACACTAAAAGTTTAGTTTTTTGTTGGTAGAGCCATGTGCATGCTAGATTTCGGGATAGGTACTATTTTAATAAGATACTAAAGACAATTTTTTTAAAAAACCTTTTGTAATGTGGGGCATCTGTGATACAGATGTCCCTTTCATAATATATGCAATATATTCCAGATGTTTTGAAAGATTACAGAAGAAGAGGCCTGCTTCACTTGCAGATAAGTTTATTATAATTCTCCAGAAATGTGCAGGATGTGCATTGGTAAATTGCAGTGTGTGGTCTTAATTACATGAAATAGAAAGTATAAAATTGATAGCCTTCAAGGTTTAAGGTAGTTATGAGTTTGATAGAATAAGATAGGAAAGATGTTCTCTAGATGAATCTACCATTCAAACCCAGATGTGGGTTCGCTTAAGTATTTAGTAATAAACAAGGTCTTAGTTGAGTCGCTTTTTCGGATTAGGTTTCCGGCTGGCAGATGCCTTAGTTCTTTGGAACTAAGTATTTTCTAGTATGACTTTACTTTCAGAGTTAACTGGATTTGCATCAGGGGAATATAATACTGTTTTATTGGGGAAGAGTGCCTTAGCTGATTATTGAATCAGTTTTGTTTTTAAAGTATTTTTTTCTCTTGTTTAGCTGTCGGGAAAACTAGGAGAAGATGGAACTAAAAATCCCACTGAAAAGCCTTCCCAGCAAAAAAGCATAGCTTTTAGCTCTAATGTAAGTATATCTGGGCATTGACTACTCAAAAACTGGATTTAAGGGACATAATTCTATTATGTGGGCTTTTATTTTTGTTGGAATACTCATTGTTTTTGTGGTGGTAATTCGGGGTCTGCTAAGCCACTTTAGATAAAATAAACCTTTCATAATTTTTTTTACCATTCTTAGAAGTGACCAGTATATTGGCTTTTTCTATTATATATGATACATTTCTAATACCAGTGTTTACTTTACTTTTCCATATTTCTTCTATACTTGCTGAACTACTTTAAAACCACATTTCAGAAAACCCTATAATCAAATATTTTAAAATCAGCTACGTGCTTAAACAAAACTGAAAACTCAGTACATTGTTTCGTAATATACTTTGCATAGGTCTTGATTTTTCCTAGTAGTTTTTAAAGTAGGCTTAACAGTTGGGATCATGTGGGGTCCATTCTTTGCATTTGGTTGATGTCTCAAGTTTTTAGTTTTTAATGGGATTGCTTAGTGTATTTTGTAAACAAGTATTTTAAATACAATGTATGTGTTTGTATAGCTGACAAGAATTTCTTCTATTACAGAATTCTGTAGCAAAGCCCATGCTTCAGAAATCAGCTAAAGCTACTGCTGAAGAGACCTCTTCAGGATCCCCCAAAATAGATAAGAAGAAAAGTCCTTATGCACTGTGGTTACCTGTCTAAAAAAAGAAAACTAATGTATAAGGTTGGCTGAAATGCACTTTATTGCAAGTGTGTGTTCTAGCATTATTCCATCTCTGGGAGTCATTTAGTAGTAATTGTTGGAATTACAATGACACAGAAGTACATAAATCCTTAATATTTAAATATTAACATTTTAGATTTTTCTTATAGATAAGAGATACACGGACCAGAGGATTCATACAGGTGGGAGTCTTGTACATATACTTGTAAATGTTTTGTATAATACCAGTTACGTAAGAGCAAAATTTGTAAGAACAGTCATTGATATTGTTTATATTTGTTAATAAATTTTTTATTTTTTAAATTTGTGTCACTTTATTATGTATGTATATATTACATTATGAGTCTTTATTTAAAGAAGTATAAAGTGTTTCCTGTTTAAAATTTTGCTAATCCCAAATCCAGATCCATGGAGTGATGGCACAGGGTTCACTGACCTTCTGGAATCTGTGAGAAATGCTGAATCTCAAAGTCTCCACCCTAGAGCCGAATCTCAATATCCCCAGTTATGTGGGTCTTCATTTAAATTTCAGAAGTTATGCCTAAAGTTTGTGGAATTCTGGCATAGTGCTGTCCTGGATGACTTAAACTGCTAGCTTTAGGGCAGGAAACTCAGCCAAAGAGGTAGAAATGGAATGCCTCCTTGAATTCTAAAATTTGTGATGTTTACCTGTGTTTCTTTATTATGCTTTTTTTTTTTTGAAGTATGTTTTTCTATTTTGCTATCAGTTTGGGTAGTCTCTTAAATTTAGGAAATAAAGAAATAGATTTCTAATAGGGATGATGCAGTAGAGAACAGGATAGGCAGAATTTTAAGAGACAACTCAAGAAAAAAATATAAATAGATGAGCAGGTAGAAGTCCTGAATTCTTAAATAGAAGGGACAGTAACAAAGGTTCTCAAGTGGGACTTAATTTGCTGGTAATTAAAGCTGTACTATCTAATATTTTATCTGTACTTTCCAATAACCTAGCCACTGTGATTACATTCAGTTTCTCAGTTATACTAGCCACTTCTGAAGTGTTAAGGCTAAGGGCTGTGTCATTGGAAAGTACAGATAATAGAATATTTCTGTCCTAAAACATTGTATGGGAGAGAGCTTCTCTAATAAAATTAGACATCTTGAAAAACTTAAAAGGACAATGAATGGGAAATTCCTGGAAGGTTTGCAGCTCTCGGTGAACATGTCCATTTTACATCTAGGTTAACAGTAGTTAACCAGGAGAGGGACATGCTCCTAAGGGAGTGCGAAAGTTAATGCAGTAGATTCCTTTTTTTTGGGGGGGGGGGAGGTTCATTTTTATTCTGAGGAGACCTGAGAACATTGGCAGGCTGGCCTGATTGCAGCCAAATCCAGTAAAAGGTGAGGATTTGAGTTGTAACTGAAAAGGTGGCTAATATGAACACCTTGCTAGTATCTTTAGTATTAGCAAAGTTGCAGAGGATTTCCTTATGAGGGAGATCTTGGAAAAGAATGAAGTGATAATCATCTTCACCTTTTTTTTTTTTTTTTTTTTTAAAGGTTTTATTTGACAGAGAACAGAAGCAGGCAGAGAGGCAGGCTAGGCTCTCTCTCTAGAGAGAAACGGAAGCAGGCTCCCTGCTGAGCAGAGCGCCTGATGCGGCTTGATTCTAACCAACTGAGCCACCCAGGCGCCCCTTTCACTCACCTTCATTTTGCTGGTAATAGCATTTGCTCTGATTATGACCTATATTCAAATATTAGCCCTTATTAACAGCTAAGTGACTGGACAAGTCCTCTAAATCTAACCCAACTCCATCATGTATGAAATGTCTGACCTATTACCATTTGTGATACTTTGCACTGATTTTTCTCTTCAACATTCTTCACCATTAGCTTCTCCTTCAGTTTATTAGCACACTTGAGGCTTCACTATTTCATTTCTTAGTCTGTTGAATCGTTTTTTCTAGTGTTCTGAAAAGAGTATGGTTTATACATACATATTTTTTACCACTATAATTGCCCCATCAAGTACTAACAGCGTTCATGTTTAAGTTCACTTTATCTTTTCGCCGGGTTTGTGGTGGTCAGTCTGTCCTGGGCTTTGTAACATAGAAGATACATGTACAGTGTGTGTAAACCCAGACTGGCTGTCATTACGTAAGTGGGATGTAGTTGCCCAGGTATGATACCATGATGCTGTGTGAGTTGTGGACAGTATAGTAAGGTGGTGCTGAAGGTGAGAAACTGTACCAGAAGATTAGATCTCAGTGCTGTCCAGTGAAAATGAGGGAACCACAGTGAAAAAGGTAAAAGAATTAAAAAGTTTTTTACTCTAGAATATCTAAAGTGTCATCTCAATATTAAAAGAATTAGTGGCATTTTAACTTTTCTTGTACTAGGTATCGTGATGAGCATATATCTTACACTTAAAGCATGTGTTTGTCCTAGCCACTTTCCAAGTCACATGGTGGGTGGCCACCATTTTGGAAAGCACATCTAGATTGGTTCAGGTGTTAAATTCTGCTTTTTTTCTTGAAAGTGTGAACTAGAGGAATCATATTTATATAACTCAACCATAGCATGCTGTCCTTTTCATTTTCTTTGCTGAAAACCTCTATTACACTTACCTAGTAAAATAAAACTTGGTCTTAAGAGTGCTATTCACTCTCTAGAGAGTCCTTCAAAATTTTCTTTGACTCAGGGACTTACATGCATTTATTTCCTTTGACCTCCTCTATTTTCTACACTGGCTCTTTGTCCTTTGCCCACTATTAGGATTGTATCCTTGGCCTGCTGCTCTCTACAAGCTCTCTGGCAATTTCCCCCATGCTGCATTAAACTACTACCATCTACTAATTGGAAATGAGTTTCCTGGTTCTTTTTCAGTGCCTACTCTCCACCTCTTCAAAATCAACCTTTCCTGTACTGAGCTTACTAAAATACAGCCTATTTGACCATCCACCTAGTCAACTTCAGAGTAATCCTCAAATCAGACTGACAGTTGAAGCAGCAATGGTTTTGGGGAGTGTTTTTCTCCTCTGGAGAAATCGGTTTTTTATTTTTTAAACGATTTTATTGATTTGAGAGAGCATGAGCCAGGCGTTAGGAGTAGAGGCAGAGGGAAAAGCAGACTCCCCATTGGGAGCCTGATGCAGGGCTCAATCCCAGGACCCCAGAATGATAACCTGAGCCAAAGGCAGACCCTTAACCAACTGAACCAGCCAGGTGCCCCTCTTTTTCCTTTAAATCCGGATGATTATCTCTATGGAACCTATCCTTATTAAACTTACCCTCCTTTTTTTCCGTTAGTACACTGGTATTACAGGTTTTCTTGGGAAATATCAGAGAGCCAAATAACAGATTATTAGTTTTTTCTTTTCCTTTTTTTTTTTTTTTTTTTTGAGTAGACAGCAGCAAAGGTGTGTATTTGTCCTGAAAGTCTTTTTTTTAAAGCATTCATTCATTTTGGAAACAGCAGTAGCAGAAGGGGCTGAAGGGAAGGGAGAGAATCTTAAGCAGACTCTATGCTGAGCAGAGAGCCTGATGTGGGACTCAATCCCAGGACCCTGAGATAACTTGAGCTGAAACCAAGAGCTGAACACTTAACCAACTGTGCCACTCAGGCTCCCTGTCTTGAATTATTTATTTTTTTTAAAGGTTTTTATTTGTCAGCACAAGCAGGGGGCAACAGGCAGAAAGAGAAGCAGGCTCTTCGCTGAGCAACGAGCCTGACGTGGGACTCGATCCCAGTAGCCTGGGATCATGACCTGAGCCCAAGGCAGATGCTTAACCGACTGAGCCACCCTGGTATCCCTTGAATTATTTTTTTTTTAAAGATTTTTTATTTTTATTTATTTGACAGAGATCACAAGTAGACAGAGAGGCAGGCAGAGAGAGAGAGGGAAGCAGGCTCGCCGCTGAGCAGAGAGCCCGATGCAGGACTCGATCCCAGGACCCTGAGATCATGACCTGAGCTGAAGGCAGCGGCTTAACCCACTGAACCACCCAGGCGCCCCCCCCTTGAATTATTTTTAAGGGAGTTACACATTTGGTCTTTCTAAAGATTTTGTCAGAGAGTGTGTGCAAGCAAGGGGAGAAGCAGGCTTCCACTGAGCAAGGAGCCTAATGCTGGGATCAATCCCAGGTCCCTGGGATCATGACCTGAGATGAAGGCAGCTGCTTAAGAGACTGGGCCCCCCGGGGGGCCTGCCCTTGAATTATTTTTATTTTTTATTTATTTATTTATTTTTTAAAGATTTATTTATTTGACAGAGATTACAAGTAGGCAGAGAGGCAGGCAGAGAGAGAGAGAGGAGGAAGCAGGCTCCCAGCCAAGCAGAGAGCCCGATGCGGGGCTCGATCCCAGGACCCTGGGATCATGACCCGAGCCGAAGGCAGAGGCCTCAACCTGCTGAGCCACCCAGGCGCCCCCCTTGAATTATTTTTAAAAGGAAGTAAAATTAAAATTACTGTTGTTTCCATTCCACAGAGGCAATCATACATAGTATGAAGTACATGGTAGATTTTTTTTTAATGTCTCACACAAACTGCTTGGGTACGAGCATCTTTTCATGTTAGTATGTATAGATCTACCTCATTCTGCATGTGAATGTACATTAAAAGTTTCCTTATTCATAGTACATTGAATCATTGATAGCACATTACCATCTTAATCAGTCCATCATTCACTAAATCAGAGCTGCTGGTGTGCCCAGCTTAAGGGATACCAGGCCCACTCTTCATATAAAATGGTACAAATAACCTTTACTTTTATGGAATACTCCTGACTCTCAGATTTTTGCCCTATATTTCCCATAATTACTACTCAAACTACATGCCCTCATTTTTCAGTTACAGTTGAAATGAGGTAAAAATTTCAATTAGGTTTTTTAAAAAAACCAGTTTGTATTATGTAAGTTTTAATAATACTTTGACCAAATGTTTTAATTTACTTTCTTCCAAGGGAAATTTGCTTTTAAAAATAGTGTATTTAGGGGCGCCTGGGTGGCTCAGCGGGTTAAGGCCTCTGCCTTCGGCTCAGGTCATGATCCCAGGGTCCTGGGATCGAGCCCCGCATCGGGCTCTCTGCTTGGCTGGGAGCCTGCTTCCTCCTCTCTCTCTCTCTGCCTGCCTCTCTGCCTACTTGTAATCTCTATCTGTCAAATAAATAAATCTTTAAAAAAAAAAAAAGTGTATTTAAATTTACATTAGAGGATGAGTGTTCTTACCTCCTGTGCTTGCCCCTAAATGTACCTGGGCCCTGGGCTAGAGCATGGGATAGGCTAGCACCTGTTAATTGTGACTACTTCTGGAGAGGCTGGGCCAGGGTGAATTTCCAGTAGCCACTGTCCCCTTCCTTTCACCACCCACCATAGCTTACAAGAAAAATTAGTCCCAGTTTCGCATTCTATCTCTGACGCTTCCAAGTTCAACTCTAGGTCAAATCAAACATGACAAATGTAAGGATGATGATGACATGTTTGTAGCTAGGCGTTTTAAGCCCAGTAGGGTACACACATTAAGTGCACACACTGAACAAAAATACATAACTTTTTTTCTCTGAAATGAGTGAATAATAAATACATAAGCATGAAAATACATAGTCCTAGAACACTTAACAAATTATAAAAGGAAAGGTAATAGTCCTGGTTTACTGTTAGAATTTGGCAGTTGAAAGAGTTCCCAAAGGAGATTAGACTGCTGTTCCCCTCTCTAAATTCTGCTTAATTTCAGCCGTATATTTCCCATAGAATCTTTCTGCCTTCTTGTTGAATTTGGCATTCCTTTCATTAATGTAGTCGATGTCTGCATCGTCATTATAAGGACGTCTCCGACTATACTTGTCTCGTTTTTCAATTCTGGAAGAAAGAAAGGAAAATTGACAATATTCAAAATTGCCTTCTTTTTTTGATCTTAATAAAACATGCCCAAATAGTTTTAGATAACTATCTAGTAGAATCAGTAATGGAAACAGATACACAGAATTCCAAGCTGCTTTCTTTTTTGGTCTTAAGATTGAAAGCAGTATCTTCAGGAGAAAATCCTATGAAGAAATAAGTTCACTGAACTATAAACTGAATGTATAAGTTAGTAGTACTGTCAGATGATCTAGTCTTAAGATTGGGAACACAAGTTTATGTTGAAATACAAGGGCAGTGACATATTAAAGTATTTCGAGAGAATTTATATACTGCTGATTCTGCCTAATAATTACCTTATTCAAAACACAAATGTACAAATGATGGCGATGGGACACTCTTCAAACTAGTAATTCAAGTGTTTCTTGCTACATGTGAAGACCACAAAGTTAACTTTGTCATGAGGCACTAATCAGTACTAAAACTTAAGGCTGCATGATAGTACTTACTGCTTTTCCAAGTCTATGACCATCCTATCAATTTCCTCTGTGGAGGGCACATGGGTTCCATGAAGAAGACTGTTGGATGTTGGGTAGAACTCCTCTCCACTGAGAAAGAGCAAGGTGTAAATAACACCATGAAGATTGTATACCATCAGAACTGGACAATGTTTAGTGGTCAAAAGTGGAAACCTTGGGGATCATATTTGATTACAAAGAGAGAAATCAGACCTGAAAAAAGGTACTTAAGAAATACCTACTCTAGTGCCCACGTGAGGAACCAGCTGAGGACCAGAGGCTTATGGACTCACCTAACAAGCTGCACAGTGAGAGAGCTTGAACTGTGTGCTCTGAACAATTTAGAGCTCTCTCTGCTACACTCTCCCTATCAAAACAGTTGTGATCTTAAGCACACTACGGGTCTTAGGGAAAGAGCAAGTGCAGCTTAGCACTGCTTACTGCTCCTGGGCAAAGTAGTTACCTCCACAGGTAAGGGACAGAGTAGGAGCAGCTGTAACCATGATGACGATACTGCATATAGTGCTGTGTGCCAAACAGTACGTACACTGTACGAATGAATTCATTTAATACTCCCCACACCCTGTGAGGTGAGCCCTGTTACTCCGTGTATACAGATGTGGGAACGGAGGAAAATTGTGTGACACATCTGATAAGTGGTGGAGCCAGAACCCAAGGCCAGGAAGTAAAGCTCCAGAATCAGTGCTCTTAAATTCAAGTCCTTCCAGGTAACATACTAAGAATATACTATTAAATCACTTACTGTTTTTCTCTCAGTCTTTCATAAGTTTCCATGTTAGGTTTGATCTGCTTGGTCAGCCGGTGATACTGGCGTAACTGGGCAGCAGCATAATCTGAAAGGAGAATCCAGATTTTTCAGATGTTGGGGCATTATTAACCTATTATTAAGAGGCCCATTTAATAAAGTAAAAGTCAGTTTTACCTGAGAATCCCAGGTCAGGGTTTTTCCTCCTCTTCTTCCTCTCCCATCTTTCTGCATCTTCTGCACTGATCTCCAGCAGCTTCACTTTCTCATAGTCCTCCCCTCTCGCTGCACATTCCTAAAAAGAGGGGAAAAAAATCATTAGTTTTACTCCCTTATATAATTCTTCAACCCCTTTAAAATCAAGAGAAGCCTAATGACTTATCAAAAACATTTAAGATGATTAGCTTGAAAAGAAAACTGTAATTTTCTGTGATCTGTAAGAAATAATACATCTAGGGTCACCTGGGTGGCTCGGCTCTGGTGTCTGGTCATGATCCAGAGCCCTGGGATCAAGCCCCACATCAGGTTCCCTGTTCATCAGGAACTCTGTCTTTCCCTCTGCCCCTCCCCCTGCTTGTGTTCTCTCTCTCTTGCTCTCAAATAAATAAAATCTTAAAAAAAAAAAAAAATCACCAGAGCTTCATTTCTTATTAAAAAACAAAGACCAAAAAAACCTTTGTAACACTGACACCAAAAACAGCCGTGGTGGACACATTAGGTGTCCATTAAAATCCTTTCTCCCCTCCTTCTTCAGCTCATGGCTCCCCATTTCCCAGCCTCCCCTGCAGTTCAGTCAGGCCAGGTGACTCGGGCTGCTTAAAGGGGAGCTAATACATGGGAGACTCATGAGCTTTCTAGTTTTGGTTGTTTTTTTTTTTTTAAGATTTTATTTATTTGACAGAGACAGTACAAGCAGGGAAAGCAGCAGGGAGAGGGAGAAGCAGGTCCTAAGCGGAGCCGGACGTAGGGCTTGTCCCGGGATCATGACCTGAGATGAAGGTAGACGCCTAACGACTGAGCCACCCAGGCGCCCCTATAGTTTCTTACTGTTGGACCTTCTGTTACTGTAGCTTAGGCTCTTACTCTGATAGCCATTGCTTATGCCACTGTGTGCCAGGCACTGCTAAGTGTTTTACACATTTTATTCTCACGACTGTCTGAGATGCAGCTGAGACCAGACCCGGAGTGCTCACCCACCGTGCCATATGTTGCCTGGACGAAACACAGGAGAATCCGACAGTCCACAGACTGTGAGGATGGTGGACTTGTACTTACTTTTTTCTTTTCTTCTTCCTGCAGCTCCCATTCCAGACGAGCTTTTTTAGCCTCCCAGTTTGCAGGTAACTTAAGTCTTTTATCTTCCTCCACAACTTCCTGGTGGTTTAACTTTCGAGCTTCATTCTACCACCAAAACACACAAAGTTTGTCAGCACAGGTATGGAAACAAATCTAAATCGACATTACCTGTCTTCTTGTATGGCAGGCATCGAAAGCAAACCTTTGCATTTTATCCTGAATGGAGGAGAGCCACTAGAGAATTTTACATGTGTATTTGTGTTGGGGGAATTTATGGAGGGAGAGATGAGGAAGTCAACACCTATTCCGATAACTTTAAATATCCTTTTACTACTTTCAAGGAACCGGCTGGTAGGGTGCAAAGAGCTACGGTTTGGAAGTAAGAAGGCCTGAGGGCTATATGGACTTGACTACTCTCTGGTTGTGTGATGTAAGCAAGTCTTTTAGGATTGGATTGAAACAGGGTTTCCTACAGTGTGAGTTCCACTGTAGGGAGGGACTTGAGATGATTTTAGATGCTACTGAATGACACCAAGTCACATACTGAGAAGGTGATTCCATTTTCATGTCTCTTTTAATTCAAATTGGGTCCAAGACAAATTCTCATCAACAAATGGGTTTAACACTTCTAAAAACACCTTTCCTAACACTCCTCTTAAAAACAAACAGGGTAGGAGACTCCATCAGAATGCAACCCACAAAATCCAGACTGTGGGAAGCTACAGAAAAACAAGTCTTTTTTTCCAAACAAATGAAACAAGATAACCTCCTCAAACAAAAACCCAAGACAAATAAAACACAAAAAAATAAAAAAAAAACAAAACAGAAACAGAAAAGATGAAAAGAGAACCTATAGATTAAAGACATAAAAATGTAAAAAATTCCCATCTTAAATAGTAATATTACATTTAAATAGCAACTTAAACACTGAGCAAGTGGGCAGGTGGTCACATGTATAAGCTGTGAAGGTGATGGGAGATTCCAATCTAATGTTTATGAAATTGAGAAAGTTTTTAGATTACAGAATTAGTGGCAGCGTTAGGCCAAAACCAAAATTTCCTCATTTCTGCTTATTTTTCCCCCAATCTATGAATATTTTCATATCTCTTTTTTAAAAAATATTTTATTTTTAAATAATCTCTAACCCAATGTGGGGCTTGATCGCAACCCAGAGATCAAGAGTTGCATGCTCCACTGACTGAGCCAGCCTGGCACCCTTTTGATCTCTTTTTAACAGTACCACCATCACACTCCCAAAATAATGAATTCTCATCCTATAATGTTCACATTTTCCTGATGGTCTCAAGGGTTCATTATTTTTACAGTTTGAATTCAGACAAGGTCCCTATATTGTGACTAGTCAATACATCTCTTAAGGTTTATTTAATCTGTAGTCTCCTCCTCCATCTTTTTTACCCCCTGCGCTTTTGAAGACTGTGAAAATGATCAGGTTGACTGTCCCATTTCCCAAAGTGCTAGCTGCCTCCCTATGATGTCCTTTAACAGGCTCTGTTGACCCCTGTATTTCTTATAAATTGGTCATTAGAGCTAGTGGTTCCATTCAGTTCAGGTATTATTTAGAAAGTCTACTTATATGAAGCTAGTGTTATATACTTCTATCAGGAGACACATAATCTCTGATTTTCTCCCTTTTTGTGATGTTTGCAGTAACTGATCACCTAGAACCAGTGATCCATTAAAGATTACAAAAGCTTGATGTTTGGATTCTGTTTTCTTCACATAACATCCAGCCTACTCTTTACACAGTATTTCAAATGAAGGGTGTGTGTCTGATGAGTTTTTAAATTGAGTTTTTCTGGGCAAACACAGATAACCACACTCCTCACACACATCCTGTCTCCCGCTGCTTGAGGGCCTCCCTCCCTAATGAGGACTCTGCCTTTGCACTTGTCCTTACTGCTTGGATACCTCTTCCTCCAACTTCCTTGACTTGTCTGATAACATCCTACTCATCTTTCAAGCAGCTTAGCTGTCCCCTTAGTCTTTAGTGGTCTTCTTCTTCTTTGAACTTCTGAGGCACTTTGTTCCTCCCTTTAACACACAATTACCAACTCGTGGAGTAATTACTGGTTATGGACCTGCCTCCATAACCTGGCAGGCAGGAGCCTTACCATACCTACCACCGTATCCACACGATCTGGTTGGCTGTGGCACACTAGGAGCTTGGGGGAGAGGGCGGAGGAGGGCGTTTGGATGAATGAGTGAGCCGCCAACCTGCTGTGTGACAACAGACAAAACCAGTGTCTGGGGTCCAGAAACGGATTAAGTGAGACATTCTAGAAGTGAGACCTAAGCATGAGCATTTTTAAAAAGTTCTGGAGTGGGGGGGCGCCTGGGTGGCTTCAGTGGGTTAAAGCCTCTGCCTTCAGCTTAGGTCATGATCCCAGGATCGTGGGATCGATCCCTGCGTGGGGCTCTCTTCTCCGCAGGGAGTCTGCTTCCTCCTCTCTCTGCCTGCCTCTCTGCCTACTTGTGATCTCTGCCAAAAAAATTAATAAAATCTTTAAATTAAAAAAAAAAAAAGTTCTCGAGTGGTTCCAATGTGCCATCAGGGTTGAAACCACCGGGAAAGATCCTTCTTCAGCACCGCGGGTCTGTCAGGCGCGTCGGTGTCACTTTCTCTTCCCTCCACCAACACTCGCGGGCCGCCCAGGTGACCGGTCTTGGATGCGTCGGGGGCTACTCACCCGCTTCAGGTGCAGCTCCCGGAACTTGCGCAGCCTCTGTTCACGCTTCTGGGCGGCCAGCTCCGCGGCCCCTGCCAGGGGCCGCTCCCCCTGCTCCGCGCTGTCCACCGGCACCTGCCGCGGAGAGGACGGGCTAGAGGCGGGGCGGCCCGGGCCGATTCCCCTCACTGCCGCCGGATCCCACGGTTCGTGCGCCTCCCTCCCCGGCATCGCCTGTAAGTGTAGGCCAAACGTCTAGCCGCAGACGCCCTTATCCGCAAAGCCCGCCACCCACCTCCCCAACCTCGTCTTCAGCGGCCATCACCCAGCAGCGCTTTATCCCTCAGACTTCCGGCCGCAACAAATAACTTTTCCGACTCTCCCGCTCACTTCCGGCTGCCTGCAGCTACAGGTTTCAGGGGAAAGCCCCGCCCCTTTCTGCTTCTCCCTGGAGACGAGGAACCAATCCCCGCCCACCGCAGCCCTGGGCGGCATCCGATTGGCCCAGGCTAGTGAGGGGCATTGAGTAGCGACACCTGGGCGGCGCGGTAAAACCGTAGGGACCTGGCGTCTGCGCCATTGGGACGGTAGAGAAGAGGATGAGGGGGAAAAGGGAGTAAACCACCAGATGTGGGAGAAAGCAATCCAAAGCACAGGTTGTGCCCATCAACTAACCGACCTTGGAGTTCAGGTTTCTGAATACCAAATACAAAGTAGATTCACAGTTACCACCACGTCGTCCTGTTTTAATCCTGCCTCCAGTTTATGGTCGCCCTGCTCAGCACAGCGTGAGCTCCAAGAGAACAGCTGATGCTTTGTGGCCCGAACGATCCCTGGTGCAGGGTATGAACTAATTTCATACTGTTGAATGGATGAAGGAATAAACTGGTTGGAGATTATTTGGGATTTCGAGCGTCTTCGTGATGCAGAAAGATTTCTTGGATTAATTTGAGGCTTTGACTTTCTTCGGAAAATTCTGCACAGAACAGCATTCTTCATCTGTCTGCCTACTCATTCAGTAATGACCTGTTCTTATTTATTTACTAATTAGTGTATTCTCTGGTTCATCATTTATGAAAAAGAAATAATAAAGCAATACCCATGTCACAGAGTAGTTTGAGGACAAATTAGATAATATAGGTGAAGTACCTGTGAGTAGTACCTGGCCCATGGCAAATGAGTAATTGCTGACTTTTGCCAGTTGTCGTTAGATGTGCACCTTTCCTGCCTGAGGTCTTAAATGTCTTTCTTCAGGGAAGCCTTCATCTCCACCCACTGAAGAGTCAGTTTCCCCTGTTATAGCTCGTCATACTTTCTTCTTTGTTGCATTTACATAAGTGTAATTAAATAAATGTGGAATTGCTTGTTTAATGCCATTAATTTAAAGGAGACAAATTTCTTTCTTTTTTTTATTTTTTTTTAAAGATTTTATTTATTTATTTGACAGAGAGAGAGATCACAAGTAGGTAGAGAGGCAGACAGAGAGAGAGGAGGAAGCAGGCTCGCCGCGGAGCAGAGAACCCGATGCGGGGCTCGATCCCAAGACCCTGAGATCATGACCTGAGCCGAAGGCAGCGGCTTAATCCACTGAGCCACCCAGGCGCCCCTGGAGACAAATTTCTTAACCACTAAAGCAGCAAATCTAAGCCTTTATTTTTTCTGTATCATGGATGAATTGATGGAGGAATCTTACATGTATTTATATTCTTTAGGAATACAGAAATGTCAGTGACAAAATTATTTTCAGCAAGATCCCATCAGAATTATAGGTTTTACAAAATATTTTGTCAGAGCCCTGTAAGCTGAAACCAAATAATTAAGGAGAGTTTAATGAAGGGACTGTTTACACAGTTGTAGAGTGGATTAAGAGAAACCAGAAAAAGAAAGTGAAGCATTCCAGGACTAGGAGCAGGGGGAAGCCATTGCTATCCCTAATCCTAAAGAGGTAAGGGAAGGAGAAGTATGAGAGGATGTTCAGATAGAAGCTGTGACTAAAGAAACCAGCCCATAATTCAGGCATGGAATAAATATCCTGACCTCATTCTTTTCTTCCGTAGGTGCCACTCATTGGAAGGATCCAATGAGAAGAGAGCAATAAACAAGAGAGGTTATTGATGCAGACCATACAGACCCGCACTGGTGAGTGCAGAACAGAGTGGACACTGGTGGAAGGTGGCTCCAAAGGAGCAAACAAAATATCCAGTACAGTTCTTTTCGTGGGACATGGTAACAATTTCATAATTTTTTGAAGTCTTAAAAGAGCTCTTTGTGGGGCGCCTGGGTAGCTCAGTGGGTTAAAACCTCTGCCTTCGGCTCAGGTCATGGTCTCAGGGTCCTGGGATCGAGCCCCGCATCGGGCTCTCTGCTCAGCGGGAAGCCTGCTTCCTCCTCTCTCTCTGCCTGCCTCTCCGCCTACTTGTGATCTCTGTCTGTCAAATAAATAAATTAAAAATTAAAAAAAAAAGAGCTCTTTGTTCAAGTAATACTTATATAGATTTAGTAACAAAAAATAGAACAAACTGCGTGGCCGATTGAATTTTCCAAGATGATTGAAGATCTTTTATCCTATGTGCTATTCTTTTTTTTTTTTTTTTAAGATTTTAAAAATTTATTTTGGGGCACCTGGGTGGCTCAGTGGATTAAGCCGCTGCCTTCGGCTCAGGTCATGATCTCAGGGTCCTGGGATCGAGCCCCGCTTCGGGCTCTCTGCTCCGCAGGGAGCCTGCTTCCTCCTCTCTCTCTGCCTGCCTCTCTGCCTACTTGTGATCTCTCTCTCTCTGTCAAATAAATAAAATAAAATCTTTAAAAATTTATTTATTAGACAGAGATCACAAGTAGGCAGAGAGGCAGGCAGAGAGAGGGAAGCTGACTCCCTTCTGAGCAGAGAGGCCAATGCAGGGCTCGATCCTAGGACCCTGGGATCATGACCTGAGCCGAAGACGAGGCTTTAACCCACTGAACCACTCAGAAGCCCCTATCTGCTATTATTACAATGTGACATTGACACACCTCCCAAGGAGAGGTAAGATCTATATCCCTAATCCTTGAATATGTGACTGCGGAGGAAGTGACAGTACATGACTTCTTCTTTTTTTTTAAATGATTTTATTTTATTTTTAAAATATTTTATTTATTTATTTGACAGACAGAGACCACAACTGGACAGAGAGGCAGGCAGAGAGAGGGGGAAGCAGGCTCTCTGCTGAGCAGAAAGCCCGATGTAGGGCTCGATCCCAGGACCCTGGGATCATGACCTGAGCTGAAGGCAGAGGCTTTAACCCACTGAGCCTACCAGGTACATGACTTCTGAGGCTAAGTCATAAAAGCGGAAACAGATGCCATCTGGTTGTTTTGAGATGCTTTTTAAAAAAAAATAAGTTTGTGTGTGTTTTTTTTTTTTAAGATTTTATTTATTTATTTGACATAGAGAGAGAGAGATCACAAGTAGGCAAAGAGGCAGGCAGAGAGAGGAGGAAGCAGGCTCCCTGCCAAGCAGAGAGCCCAATGTGGGGCTCGATCCCAGGACCGTGAGAGCATGACCCGAGCTGAAGGCAGAGGCTTAACCTACTGAGCCACCCAGGCGCCCCTGTGTGTGTGTGTGTGTTTTTTTTAAAGATTTCATTTATTTATTTGACAGACAGAGATCACAAGTAGGCAGAGAGGCAGGCAGAGAGAGAGAGGAGGAAGCAGGCTCCCTGCGGAGCAGAGAGCCTGATGTAGGGCTCGATCCCAGGACCCTGGGATCATGATCTGAGCTGAAGGCAGAGGCTTTAACCCACTGAGCCACCCAGGCACCCCGAGATGCTTGTTTTTTGAACCCAGTTACCATTCTTTGAGGAGGTCCAAGCCACATGGAGAGGTCGTGTAGGACTGAACATTGGTACAATCCTCAGGAAGGGCAATTTGGCAATATTTATTTAAAAATTACAAAGATGTTTGCTCTTGGACTCAGCTATTACGCTGTTGGGGTTTATCCTACAGGTACAATTGCACAGGCATATGAATTATATATAAGGATTGCTTAGGACATCTCTTTGTTTTCTCGTATGATTTAGTAAAGATAGGATAGATTCACTGGGTGAGAACGCACAATATTCTTTTTTGGCTGTCATTTAAAGCTTGTTAGGTACATTTGGTAAAGTCTCTGTATACATCATAACATCTCGGCCAACAGAGGGAACAAAGACAGTGGGATGGAATCTCCTTCATGCTCAGGGAAAGCCAGGGTGCGATGATCTAGTCATCCAGGTGGAAATCATGGCCTAAGATCCATGCCACATAACCAATGAGCTCCATTCAGGGCTGCTCAGTAAACACCTGGACAGTGTGACCTATTGGTGCCAGACCAGTCACTTTCCTTCAGTATAACAGAATGCTCACAAAGTTCCAGATATCTATCCACATGTTGGGTGTAATTGGGTTGGTTCTGCTTAGAGTGATTTTGTTGTTGTTCCCAACTTAGGGGTCCCTGGGTGTTCCAATGTCCATATCCTGGGGTAAGCCACATAAATCCATCCCAAATCTGGGTATAGCCACCCATGGTTCTGACAGTCATATTTTTAGGATTCTTTTGGTTGACAAGTTGGTGGGCTGCCTGCATAGTTCGGTTAACAGAAAAAGGATACTTATGTCCTGTGTCATTAATACTGTGCTATAGACCAGTCTTCTGGATCAGGTTTACTAAAGTCAGATGTACTAAGGATACCAGTCTCAACATGTTTTTCCTTAATGGGTTGCTTTAGGGCCTTCCAGTCCCCAGAAAGTGGTAATATCCACCATGGTAATTCTAACAAGCTAGAGAGAGGAAGCTGTCCACATATGCAGCAGTTGGATTGATTTTTGTTTTGGGCAAATGAGTGGGCCTACTGCAGAAAGACATTTCCATCAGTTGTCCATCCCATGACTGGACACCATAAGATAAAGAGACACCTAACCAAATGATTTCTAAAAATTATATGATTGTACTTGGGCTGTGAATATTCTCTGGATTTATTTCACATCTCTATTGGGAAAATTAACATAAGAGCTTCTAGGGCTTTTGGAACAAATGTGAGGCAAAATGACCTAAGGTTGTATCTGTCGATAACCTCAATCGGTTCTAAAGAACTGGAGTTTAAGAAAGAGGGGATTTTTATCACCAGGAGAGAAGCCTGACCTTATGTCAAGGATCAAAAGTCATGAGAATTCCAATTGGAAGGAGCAATATCGCAAATATTTCAACTGGCTTAATCATCCTATAAACTGTTCATATAGGCTTCAAGTTTCCTTAAATAAATAAATATATTTTGGCTCCTAAGTATACATAAAACTCCCCACTTTAGACAAGTATTTCTATAATCAGAAATGCAAGGATCAGGGTCACATGTGTGAATAAAACTTTGGATAGTACAGCTGGTATAATAATCATAGGATAAGAGGAAGAAGAGAGTATAAAGTATGATGAAAAAAATTTTTTGAAGTTGTAATATACAGGTCTGGTCCAGAGTCTTGGGGTAGCTCTCTACTCAGATGTCATCTGCTTTTGGGATGTCATAAGTTTTAATTCTCTGATAGAGATGGGTGGCCCACTCCATATTAGAGCTTTCCTTAGATGAGAACCATGAACCCAAGAAAAAACACCTTTGAGTTTAACTGCACAAGGATTTGTTCAAAGTAACCTGGTAGGCTCTTTTCCATTGAGGCTACAAAGCATTCTTGTGGAGATGTCTTTTCCAGTGGAGAGAATCTCCAGATTGAAGGCAGTGCTGTAGGATGTCTGTCTCCTGGGCATGCTCTGTGGAAGAACTTTTCTACCAAGGCACGCGTTTTCTTTAAGGCCTCTTAAAGCCTTTACTCAAGCATTTATCCTTTAATTAATAAAGGCTCATGAATTCCTGAACTTAATCTCATAGGTCTCCCAGTTACTACCTTGAAGGACAATACTTTGTTTTTTGAAAGGTATGGACCTTAAATTTAACAATGTAATTGGCAGTTCCTTAGGCCAGGGTAAGTTGAAGCATTCTCTAAACTTAGCTAGTTGGGTTTTAATTTTGCCATCTCTCTTTTCTGCCAATCCTGATTACTAATGAAAATGTAAAATAGGGGTGCCTGGGTGGCTCAGTCATTAAGCATCTGCCTTCGGTTCAGGTCATGATCCCCGGGTCCTGGGACTGAATCCTGCATCAGGCTCCCTGCTTGGCAGGAGGCCTGCTTCTCCCTCTCCTATTCCCCATGCTTGTGTTCCCTCTCTCACTGTGTCTCTCTCTGTCAAATAAATAAAATCTTAAGAAAATGTAAAATAGACCAAATATCAAAATTGTCTTAATTATTTGCCCACTAATGGGTCTGCCGATTGCTGTGCCATTCATATGGGATTCTCTCATTGGGAGTGATGTTTCCTAACAATAACTTGGCTATTGCTGATACAATGGCTCTGTGACAAGGGAAGGCTTCTACCCAATGGGCGTACATACAAATCATTACCAACCCATATTTGCTTCCCTGAGAAGGTGGCAGGCAGCTGGATAAAATCCGATTGGCATACCTCAAAGCGTCCTGAAGGCAGTGGGAAATGCCCCACAGGACTGTGACTAGGTTTCCCAGAATTATGTTTTGGATAGATTGGACAATGCTGATAGATTTCAGATGCAGTTCTGTGGGAAGGGTTCCAAAAAGTCTTGTTTTCCTCAATTTATCATTTTTTTCTGTGCTCCAGTGGGTCATTTCATGAATGAATTTTGGAGTAGTTTCCTTGCATAATCAGGGAGGACAGGCAGTCCATCCGACCCAGACCAAAGATAGAACGAGCCAAATTTGCAATTTGATTTGACTGTCTTTTGTTTTCCTTAGAGGTGGCATTCTTTTGAGTGTCCTTGATTATTTGTTTTCAATCACCAATAGTGGTTGAAGTGAACATTCCTTTGAGGGTAGACCAGCTTTGTAAAGCCACAGCTCTTGCTGTGGGTGTGATATATGGTTTCCTTTGGTTTTCTCCGTGTTTGTTGCAAAGTGGCCAGGACTTTTAATTACAGCGAATGACTTTGGTAATAGAATAGAATCTAATAGTTCTAACACATAAAAGCTATTTTTAATCTTTTGGCCAGAGGAGGTTAAAAATCATTGTTGTTCTGAAAGCATACCAAAACCACGTGTGACACAAAGGCATGCCTGCTCTCAGTATATCCTATCAGACATTTGTCTCTTGCCGGAATGCAAACTCTAGTTCAGGCCCAAAGTTCAGCCTGTTGAGGTTTCCAGTTATGGAATGAATGAATCACGGAGATGAAAGGTACAGGATAGGGAATAAATGTAGTCAGTAGTCCTGTAATAGGGTTTTGTGGTCACAGATGGTAGATACATTTCTGGTGAGCACAGCAAAACCTATGTACTTGTTGAATCAGTATGTCGTGCACCTGAAACTAATGTAACATTGTGTGTCAACTACATAAGAGAAATGAATACAGTTCAACATACAGAGCTGTAGGGGCCTAGGTAGGGGATTAGCCTTAATTATCTCTGTAGCTGGTTACAGCGTATCCTGCTGATACTTCCCCATTTTATCCCTTAAATAAGAATTACCAATGAACCCAATTATTCAGCCTTTATGATAGGGCTTTCTTGAAGACCTAGTCCACGAGTCAGCAGTGGATCAGTTGTAGTAATATAGTCATGAGGAATCTCATCGGGGGCAAGAGGCAAAAAAAATTGCAGGGTTTAGGAATGCCCGGCTGGGGCTCCTGTCAGTGGAACGTGGGGCTCGGACTCACAACCCCCAGATCAAGATCTCTTGTGAGTCTGAGCCCCACACTGGGTATAGAGATTACTTAAAAATAAAATTAAAAAAAAAAAGTAGCGGGGTTTAAAGAGTGACACTTCATGATAGAGATGTTTGAAAGTGACAGCAGGAGAATGTCAGAGGACGTTCATTTGCTAGCGGATGAGAGCTTTCACCAAACATGAAACTTAAATGATCTAGGGAAATTCATGATGGCTTCTTCCGTGTCTTCTGACAAAACAGCAGTGGCTGTTAGAGTTCTCACGCAGGGTAGCAGTCCTTCAGCCGCTGGGTCCTGGAGTACCCTGGAGACCTGTGCTGGTCTGTCTCCATGTCTCTGTCATTAGCTTTGTGATCGTGAACAAAGAGGAAGAAGGGCAGTTGACAATTTGGGGTGCCCCAGAGCATGGACTGAGCAAGGTGTTTTACCTTCTCAAAAGCCTGTTGGTTTCATTTAGTCCAATGGAAGGGCTCTGCTTACAGTGCCTTAAGTAAGGAATTTAAGGTTAGCAGAGAAATTAAGAATTCAGTTTCGGCAATATCCAGCTGGTCTCAGGAATCCCCACAACTGTTGTTTGGTTTGAGGAAGGGGAACGGAGCCAATGCTTCTTATTCTTTCAGGATTGGAGAGAAATCCTTGGTCACTAATGACATATCCCAAATATTTAACTTGGGATATTTTATGTTTTTTAATTTATTTTTTTCTCCCCCATCCCCTGACTTAGGGCATTTTCAATTATGATTTCTCTTTTGCATTTTCCAGTTAACTGTTTTAACAGTTGGATACTGTCAATTGAACAAGCTCTTTATGAAGGGGAGCAAGGAAGATAGTGGCCCACATATTGTAATAAATAGAATTTTGAAGGGAGGTTACATCAGCTATGTCTGCTTTAAAGAGTTGGGGTACATAAGTAGGGCTCTCCGTGTGACCTTGAGATATAACTGTCTAGGTATATTATTTTCCTTCCTAGGTGATGGGAAATAAAAATGGTCTGAGTCCACAGGGATACCGAAGAGGGCACTACATGAATCTACTCCTGTGTAGATTAGCTGTCTGGAGGAACAGCAGAAAGTAAGGTGTGAGGATTAGGCACGCGTGGATGTTGTGGAACGGCAACATTACTGACTGCTCTAAGGACCTGCACAAACCTCCATCCTCTGCCATGAGATTTTCAGATGGGAAAAATTGGCATTTTATAAGGACTAGTACATGGAATAATCAATACATACACACACACACACACACACACACACACACACCTCGATTACAGGTTTAATCCCTTCAGTGGCTTCAGGATTTAGAGAGTATTGTTATATATTAGGGAGTGGTTTAATATCAATCTGACCATTTAGATAGGAGGGGCAGAGTGTCTACGTCTGATGTCTCTAGGACTTTTGAACAGAAGAGTGTCAGGGACAGTGTCCAGGAGGGGGTGCTGTAGGTTTTGAATTATAGGAAAGAAGAGTATTGATGTAGGCTTCTTCTTCTTCTTTTTCTTTTTTTTTTTTTTAAGATTATTTATTTATTTATTTGACAGACAGAGATCACAGGTAGGCAGAGAGGCAGGCAGAGAGAGGAAGGGAAGCAGGCTCCCTGCTGAGCAGAGAGCCTGATGTGGGGCTCGATCCCAGGACCCTCGATCCCAGGACCCTGGGATCATGACCTGAGCTGAAGGCAGAGGCTTTAACCCACTGAGCCACCCAGGCGCCCCTGATGTAGGCTTCTTTTGTATAGACTTTTCTGTGTGCTATTCTGCTATTTGCAAAAATATTCCCCCTGCCTTTTTAAAGTAATCAGTACACCTAAAGTGGGGCTCGAACTCATGACCCTGAGATCCAGAGTCAGATGCTCTTATTGACTGAGCCAGCCAGGCACTCCCTTTCTATTTATTTATTTTTAGAGCATTACAAATTTTTTTTTTTACCCATTTTGAGAGAAGGAAAGGTATGCCTGATAAATCTCCAGAAAATCCCAGCCTAACAGGTGAACAGCAATTGTAGGGATCCGAAGGAATGGATGAGTGCCTTGTAAAGGCCCCAGCTGAAAAAAGGATAGGCAGGGATTTAAAAACTGTCATGGGATATTAGTCAAGCCCACCATTTGTACCATTTCTGTACTCTGACGAAGGGAGGCAGAGGGATGGTGGGGTTGAAAATTGACAGTGTTGCTCCCGTGTCTATAAGATCTCCTGTGCCTCATTCCCAGTAACAAGATTTATTTCCCCTATGGTGTCAGTTTGAGGTCATGGGAAGACCCGGACCTCCCAGCCTCAGAGCTGCCCTGTTTTGTCCTATGAGCAATCTTCCCCAGCTGCTGGTGTCCTTAGAGGGGGGGGAAAGCGTTCTGAGACTCTTGAAGCTGGATTTGTCTTGTTGGCAGCAAGACTTCTTCCCATGGCCAGGTTCTTCTGAGTAATTGCAAACACCTTTGACAGGAAAAAGACCCTGAAGATTTTGGGGGATTTCCAGGGGTTGTTAATTGTAATGGAATTGGAGATGCATGATCTGGGTAGCTTGGGCTTGGAATCCTTTCTTTTTTGTTGCTCATTCTGTGGTGTGAGATAACCGATTAGCCAAATTAACCAGACCGTGAGGCTCCATAGTGGTCCAGCTGAGTTGCTTTCATTTACCAAAGGGAACAAGTTCACCTTTTTTTTTTTTTTTTAATATTTTATTTATTTGACAGAGAGAAATCACAATTAGGCAGAGAGGCAGGCAGAGAGAGAGGAGGAAGCAGGCTCCCTGCTGAGCAGAGAGCCTGATTCGGGGCTGGATCCCAGGACCCTGGGATTATGACCTGAGCCGAAGGCAAAGGCTTTAACCCACTGAGCCATCCAGGCGCCCCCCAAGTTCACCTTTTAAACTGTTAGCAAGGTGAAGTTAAGCAAAAATGACTATTAAGGAAAAAAGACGTTTCATTTTGTCAATACCAGAGTATTGTTAAAAAGTTTTGCCCAATCTATCTAATAATCAAAACCAGGTTCATCTGGCTGTGGAGTACATTGTTGAATTTTTCTTTGATTTGTGGTCTTTGGAAAAACCACCAGAACAGTTTTATGTGATTCTTCAGCTAGCTTAAAAGCGTTCCCCCCCCCCCCACCCCGTAGCCTTTTGCTTAGAGAAATCATCAAAATGCTGTGTCCAGACTATTTTCCCCATCCATTCCCTTGCATGACCCTCACTCACAAGCATATGGATAAGTCAGTAAAGGTCAGAATAACCAGGTTTGCAGATCTGAATAACTAAATTGAATTCCTTAGCAAATCCTAGAGGGTTTTCAAGGGCATTGGGAAAGTCCTTGATAATGGCTTGTAATTCTGCCTTCATCCAAGGAGTTTAAGTTACTGATGAAGTCCTGGAGCCTCTTTCATTAGGTTTAACTTTAGAAGGAGTCTGGATGACTGGAGAACCTAGAGGATCCTCTGGGTTGTCATTATAGAATGGAAGTTCACCTCGACTGGGATTTTATTGGTGGAGAGCAGAGGGAAAAGGTGGAAGAGGAGTGGTAGTTGCAGCAGTTAGCTCAGAAGACTGTAGAAAAACTTTCGTAGTTTACTCTCTGAGAGCAGTTACAGTTAGTGTTAGAAAGTTTATTTTCTTATAAGAAAGCAAGTTTAGAATTATTTAATTTCTGGGACGCTCCAAAGACCAATTTAAATATACTTCCCGCCCCTGGTTGCTTGGTTTTCTTTTTCATTTTCCAATTGTGCATGCAAATAAACTAATTTTGGAATCTCAAACAATCCCCAAAGTGGCCATAGTAAGGACAAGTCATTTTCAGTCCCATTGGTCCAACAACACTGAAACTTTTAAGGAATGGACCCATAATATTTGAACATAAATACAGCTGGGCTTCCAGATGGGGACAGCTCTCCAGCAGCAATTTTTGAAACCAAACACTCCACTTCGTAATCAGTCACCAGAGAGAAAAGCATCTCTCTCTGTAAATCACATGGATAGAAACTGGCACCAGAAAGACACCCAAAGAAATTAGGCCTGAACCTTAACCAAAAAAAGGGATATTGGGAACCAAGAGGATTTACCACCAGAACCTGGAGTGGACTGGGGAGAGGTTAGAGCACAAAATGCTTAGGAAGTTACCCTGCTCAAAATCCATCGTGCCTCGGGAGTCAGAGAGGTGTGTTGCTTCTGATGCCGTATTAACTGAGAAAAGAAGGCAAAACTGAAAAAGAACAAAGGCCTTTATTTGGGGTCTCGGAGTTGCGATTTGGGCAGCATAGATTACAGCAGCAACCAGAAAAATGTGTGGGGAATCAAGTGTAGGGAAAACGAGGGGCTTTTATGAGAAAAGGGAAGGGGGTCAATTACATGACTTGAATAAAAGAAAACGAAATTGTCAATTGGTACTCCGAGGCTGAACAGCTCTGGGTTACACTTCGATGGACTAATGATTTACTGTTGCTGACTAATGAAACTACCCCTGATATGCATGGATTCCTCTGTCTTCGGAAAGTCCACACTGACAGTGTTACAGGCCAGACGCCAGTCCCCCCTGTTGACTCTAGTAAGGACTGTTCCTAAAACGCTTGCTGTTTCTGGTCTAGTTCAAATGTCTTTTTGCCCTGTTCCAGAGTTCATTAGCTATTTGTTTGAAAAAGGAAAATGGAGCTTCTCTCAACACGGAGTCCTCCTGTCTGGAAACTACACAGTTCTGCAGCAGAGGAGCGGGGGAGAAAACGACCGGACGAGGAAAGGATCTCACACTACCCAAGAGAATGAAAGTGGTGACTGTTGACAGTACTGGAGACTACATGAGACAAGGCAGGCCAGGAAGAGCCACTTCGCAGGAGGTGACACTGAGGCCAAGCGCTGGATGGCAAACACTCTTCGCTCCAAGAAGTGGCATGGATTTGGGACGACTTTCTACCCCGCTTCAAGTTCGTCTGGTCCCACCCAGCCGTCCCTCGCGGAGCACATTCCAGTACAAGCCCCTTCGCTTCCCCCGCTCCCCGCCCTTGCCTCTGAGGTCTTTTGCGGCTGCGCAAGGCCCTATCCAATCAAAAACTTCTCACTGTTAAAAGGAGCAGGGATTGGTCCCAAGCTCCTGAGACCGCCAGGAAGGGGCGGGGCTTATAGTAGGTTTTTAATACGTATCGGCGGGTTGGGCCACAGGCAGGCGGAAGTGGTGGGTGTTATTATCGGAAGTGGCCAGAGAGAGATTGTGATGGCTGCCGCGATATTAGCCGAGAAGGTAAGTTCCGCCGGCTCTATCCAGGGATTTTTGTTGGGGGGAAGGCTCCGGGAAAACACGAAAGGGGAGAGGTGGGGAGCTGCCTGGATGCTGGGCCAGGGAGGCGTAGACGCTGTGAATTCGGGGTCGGTGTGGGCCTCGGCTCGGCTCGGCTCGGCCCGGCCTGGCGGGATCCGCGGGGAAACATCCCAAGCCGCCCCGCCTCCAGCCGCTCCTCCTCGCCGCAGGTGCCGGTGGACAGCGCGGAGGAGAGGGAGCAGCCCCTGGCGCCTGCCGCGGAGCTGGCTGCCCAGAAGCGCGAACAGAGGCTGCGCAAATTTCGGGAGCTGCACCTGAAGCGGGTGAGTAGCCCCCGAGGCAGCTGAGGTTGGTCACTCTGTCAGGCCCGTGCGCGTTCGTGGAGGGACGAGGAAGCCGCAAAACCGTGTCTGACAGACCCGCAGAACTGGAAGAAATATCTTTCCCCGTGGTTCTCAACCCTGGCAGCAGATTGAAGTCACCTTTGAAAGTAACATGCTCTCTCCAACCTTCTCGCCCACTTCCGATTTAACTAATCTGGGCTAGATTTGGGAGTCTCTATTTTTAACGGCCTCCCTGCTGTATGGGTCTGACAAACTCTTCATTTTACCTATGGGATATATCGAGCTAGAGACTGGAAGAAATTAGTCCGTATTAATAAGAGAGCTGTTGCCTGTTCACTAAAAAATAATCAGCACATCTCTCTTTTTAAAAAGATTTTACTTATTTGACAGAGACACAGAGAGAGAGGGAACACAAGCAGGGGGAGTGGGAGAGGGAGAAGCAGGCTTCCCACTGTGCAGGGAGCCCAGATGTGGGCCTTGATCCCAGGACCCTGGGATCATGACCTGAGCTGAACGCAGCTGCCTAGCAACTGAGCCACCCAGGCGCCCTAATCAGCACATCTCTAGTGTCAGTGGCTCACCTAGTTGGTGGGAAACTAGATGACTATGATAGGGCTTTTGCTCCTAAGTAGAAGATTTTTTTTTTTCTAAAAAGATTTGATTTATTTGAGAGAACACAGCCAGGTGGGGAGAAGAGTGGGAAGGTCAGGGGGAAAGGGAGAAGCAGACTCCCTGCTCGGTCTGATGTGGGGCTCCATTTCAGGACTCTGAGATCATGACCTGAGTGGAAGGCAGATGCTGAATCGACTGAGCCACCCAGGCACCCCACTTAAATTCATTTTAAATCATACTCTTCACAGAGTAAGTCAAATGGAAAATATCTTTCTTTTGCCATAAAGTAAACTGTTAAAATATGTAAAAAGGAGAAGGGATTTGAAAAGGATTAGAGATACTAAGATTAGTGTTAAAGCCTCCGACCCCAAATTGAAGTATTTTGCTTGAATTAGGATTAAAAGAGAATTGAGGGGTACCTGGGTGGTCCAGTCGGTTAAGTGTCCAACTCTTGGTTTCAGCTCAGGTTGTGATCTCGAGGTACTGAGATCAAGCCCCGCATCGGGCTCTGTGCTCTGTACAGAGTCTGCTTGAGATTCTCTCTCCCTCTCTTGCTTGTGCATGCACACACTTGTTTGCTGTCTCTCTCTCAGATAAATAAATCCTTAATTTAAAAAAAACTAGGCCATTCCCTTGCTTAAAATCCTTTGATGGTTATCTGTTACTTTTAGGATAAAACGGAGTCCCCTTGTTAATGTGTCTTACCTGACCCTTTTCAAAGTGGGCAAGATTTTGTTTGGACTTATTTTCATGTCCCAGCTGACAGACTTTTTTTGTGTTATGGATTTAGAATGAAGCTCGTAAATTAAATCACCAGGAAGTTGTTGAAGAAGATAAAAGACTTAAGTTACCTGCTAACTGGGAAGCCAGAAAAGCTCGTCTAGAATGGGAGCTACAGGAAGAAGAAAAGAAGAAGGTTAGGATCTACTCTGCTGGCTTCATAAGTGGTTTATTCATTCTGTTGTACTGAGACCGTGATAGCTGGTTTTGTACATTGGCTGTGGAGCAGACTTCGGAGTCCACGTGGTGGCCGTCCTGTTTACTAGCAGCAGCACTTTGGGGGAGTTATTTCACCTCTCTGCCTCTCTTTTCTCATCTGTAAAATGGGGGCTATAATAATAATTTGAGTTCTGATGAATTAAATAAGTCAGTGCATGTAAAACATTTCCAAGGGGACCTGGTACCTGCCACCTGCTAAACACGTGTTTTAAACTGAGGCGCTCACTCTTAACACACCGTAGCAGGTTCCCAGATTGCCTCCAAATAGTGACCATTATTTTAAAGTATTGCCTGATATCTTTGTTTAACCTGGAGTTAAAATAGATCCAGTACTTGCTTGGATCATCATTGTAGGTATTAGCTTCTTTTCCCTCTTAGGAATGTGCAGCGAGAGGGGAGGACTATGAGAAAGTGAAGCTGCTGGAGATCAGCGCAGAAGATGCAGAAAGATGGGAGAGGAAGAAGAGGAGGAAAAACCCTGACCTGGGATTCTCAGGTAAAGCTCGCCTTTCTTTGACCGAATGGCCTCAGTATATTAGCATTACCTTCAGTGTTTCTGGTTTATGAAAGGATATCCGTGGGCACCACTCCCCCCCCCCCCCCCGCCAACCAAAATAGAAAAAAAGGTTATGTCCAAGAATATTCTCCAAGAGGTCTAAACCCAAGAAAAATACAAATACATCTCCTAGGGCAGAAGTGAAAAAGGCTGTACTTCAGCCAGCTGCATTCTTGTTCTTTGTGGTACAAGTAGCAAAAGCCTGTATCTTCAGTATCTTCAGGGTAGAAGCTATGCTTAGTGCCTTGTGCAGATATCACTAATAATGATTTTGATGTTCTCTGGATCGTAATGACAAAACTGGGACATCTATCTTCTCCGATTCTCCTTTTAGCGTTATTGTTTTTTTCCCCTCTTGATCTTTAGATTATGCTGCTGCCCAGTTACGCCAGTATCATCGGCTGACCAAGCAGATCAAACCTGACATGGAAACCTATGAGAGACTGAGAGAAAAACAGTAAGTTGACATTAATTAATGCGGGTCCTGTGTTAATTCTGAAGGGACATAAGGGTGTGTGTGTTTGTGTGTGGTGTATACATACATACACATATATATGAATACAAACACACTTTAAAGCTTAGGTCATGGTTATCAGCAGCTGCCTATGAATGCTTTCTGGCCTTGACCATACTATTTATTGCTCACTCCACAGCAGTTCACTTAACCCCTGGTTATTGTTCCAGCTGGGCATTCGAAGACTGGGTGTTGAGAGTTTAACAACCAGATTATTGTAGTTAGTCAGATGTTTTAGGAGGCTGAATGCTTTAATGCCTAGATGGGTGAACATTTTCTGCAAAGATTTTAGGTTTGTAGCCTCTTTGGTCTCCATCACAACTACTCTGCGCTGCTGCTGTGACGTGAAAACAGTCATGGAGGATACATGATGAGTGGGTGTGTCTGGGGCCCAGTAAGATGTTTGCAAAAGCTGGTGCTGCGGTTTGCTGACCCTTGCGCATTAGTGGGGAGAGAAAGAAGCTGAACCGAGAAGCATGTCCCTTAACCTTTGGCCCTTGACTCAAATCTGTAGAATGAATGTGCTGGGGGAGGGGATATCTTAGGTCCCTTCCAATTCTAGCTTTCATATATGTATATATAAATAAAAGATAAGGTAGGATCCCATAGTCAACACTGTATGTATTTTAATATATATAATGTAATGTGTAAAATAATGTGTTATGTTTTATTTCTCACCAGGAGTGGTAGTTTGGTTTGAAATTTGCAAATGTCGAACTGTCTAGTGTTACTTTAAGTCCGTTTTGCTCTCTTTTCAGTGGAGAAGAGTTTTTCCCAACATCCAACAGCCTTCTTCATGGAACACACGTGCCTTCCACAGAAGAGGTTGATAGGATGGTCATGGATCTGGAAAAACAGTGAGTACTCAGTACAGCAGCCTGAGCTTTCAAATGTTTAATGACAAAATGGACCTAGCGTGTTTAGAGTTACCGTTCCTGCTCATTTTCTGACTCAGTGTCTATAGTGGTTTTGGGTACGGATGGCATGTGCTAGTCAAATCCATATGATCTGGGAGCAGGCGCAAAATACCGCTGAAATGTAGTTGTTATAATTGAAGCAGGGAAAGGTCCAAAGAAAATGATTCTTTAAGGGCTTTGACCTTCCTAACTAGTCCATTATTTGATTTGAAGAAGTATGAATGTTCCAGTAAATGTACTCTTGTTATATTTGTGTTTCTTAATACTGATATGGGTGAATATTAGAGCAGAATTATATTTTAGAAGTTAGTACATGTGACTGTTAACAATACTATCTAGTATATAGTGTGTCTTCTATTCACATTAGCTGTGGCTATTACTAATGTAAGTGCTGTAATTTTCTTTTTTTTTTTTTTAAAGATTTTATTTATTATTTATTTGACAGAGAGAGATCATAAGTAGGCAAAGAGGCAGGCAGAGAGAGTGAGAGGGAAGCAGGCTCCCCGCCGTGCAGAGAGCCCTATGCGGGACTCGATCCCAGGACCCCGAGATCATGACCCGAGCCGAAGGCAGCGGCCCAAACCACTGAGCCACCCAGGCGCCCTGTAATTTTCTTCTGAGTAGAACTTCATGTGTCCAGTGGCAGCAGTGTATCATTGCTCTTTTTAGAAGCATTCCAAGGATGAGTTTGTAGTTACTGAATTTCAGGGTTTGTACCCAGGGTTGTGTTATCAATTAGCAATTTCAGTTTGATTTTTTTTTAAGTTTTTTTTTTTTAAAGATTTTATTTGTTTATTTGACAGACAGAGATCACAAGCAGGCAGAGAGAGAGGGGGAAGCAGGGCCTCTGCAGAGCAGAGAGCCTGATGTGGGGCTTGATCCCAGGACCCTGGGATCATGATGGGAGGGGAAGGCAGAGGGTTTAACCCACTGAGCCACCCAGGCACCCCTACAGTTTGATCTTGATGAAAATTACTCCCACCCCTCACATGTGCTATTCTGAGTGTGCTGATTCTGTTCTTAACTATTTGGCCATGTTTTGTTAAGATTACAAAATTCAAAATTGCCTTTTTTTTTTTTTTTAAAGATTTTATTTATTTATTTGAGAGAGAGAGAGAATGAACAAGCTGTGAGGAGGGGCAGAGGCAGAGGGAGAAGCAGGCTTCCTGCTGAGCAGGGAACCTGATTCAGGGCTCGATACCAGGACTGTGGGATCTTTACCTGAGCTGAAGGCAGACGCTTAACTGATTGAGCCACCCAGGTGTCCCCAGAATTACCTTTTTTTTTTTTTTTTAAGATTTTATTTATTTATTTGTCAGAGAGAGAGAGAAAGATCACAAGTAGGCAGAGAGGCAGGCAGAGGCAGAGGGAGAAGCAGGCTCCCTGCCGAGCAAGGAACCCGATATGGGACTCGATCCCAGGACGCTAGGATCATGACCTGAGCTGAAGGCAGCTGCTTAACCAACTGAGCCACCCAGGCATCCCCAGAATTACCTTTTTAAAAAAAAAAATTTTGGGGGCACCTGGGTGGCTCAGTGGGTTAAAGCCTCTGCTTTCGGCTCAGGTCATGATCCCAGGGTCCTGGGATTGAGCCCCACGTCGGGCTCTCTGCTCCGTGGAGAGCCTGCTTCCTCCTCTCTCTCTGCCTGCCTCTCTGCCTAGTTGTAATTTCTCTCTGTCGAATAAATAAAATATAAAAAAAAAAAAATTTTTTTTTCCCCTTTCTCCAGAATTGAAAAACGAGACAAGTATAGCCGGAGACGTCCTTATAATGATGATGCAGACATCGACTACATTAATGAAAGGAATGCCAAATTCAACAAGAAGGCAGAAAGATTCTATGGGAAATATACGGCTGAAATTAAACAGAATTTGGAAAGAGGAACAGCAGTCTAATCCCTTTAGAAACTGTTTTCAGAAGCTTGAGAATGCTGGGAAATTGAAGTTCTCTTCAAATTTCTACCAGGAAACCAGGACTCCCGTCCACTATACCTTCCCATTCAGCATTTATAAATAAATGCTTTTTCTTAAACGTACACTTCCATGTATATTTCCGCATTTCTGTGCTTGGATATAAGATGTATTTTAAGAGGTAGTGTACTTACTTTGTAAAAAATCTACTTTGTATGAATACTAATTATTTTTCTACGTATTTTAAATGGGTATGATTATTTAATCTTTGAAGCATCTTGGGCTTAAGATTGTTGGCATCATGCATAAATGCAGTCATTGTTGCTTTGAATGTTAGGAATTTGACGAAAGCTAGAGCTGGACTCAGCAACATTTGAGGTTGTAGACTCGGAAGCTAAGTATAGCAAGGAGGAACATGGCTGTGGTTACTGGTGGGCTGTCTCTCTCTACCCATGGCCTTTTATGACCAAGTTCAGGAAGCAGCAGAACTATCTTCCTGTGATTATTGACCATGTACAGTTGCTTTTATAAAAAGCCGATATAGAATCCCTATGAAGCACTAGCATTTAAAACAAGAATTTATATATTTTTATATATATGCAAGATTATGTGCTTTCATTGAATAAACATTAAATTTTTTTTCAATTATGGGGAAGTCAAAACAGTCAAAAGAAGACTGAATACAGTGAATCCCATATACCCAATACCTGTCTTCAGTAATCAACTCTTGGCCAGTCTTGTTTCATCTTCATTTCTATTTCCCCCTCCATGAGTCCCATGTTATTTTGAAGCAAATATTAAATGTATAATTTTGCCTATCACTAACTGAAAGATAAAGATCACTATACTATTATACAACGATATTTTAATAAAAAAGTCCAGAGAGAAAGATTGGTATAATTTTTTTTATGTGTTGTTTAAAATGAGGACATTCCAAATCTGAAAGAGAAAAATCTCACAAATATATGAGCATTTGTGTTTAAACACAGTTTAACGTTAAATACCACTGGTGATTATTCCCTTTTAGAATTTATGTAGCACTTTCTATTTCTATGCTCATTTTGTTTCTGCTTCTAGCATTTCTGTGTGCAGGATCAGATGATCACAGGGCCTTGATGCTGCCTTTCAACATACATTGAGTATGTTTCGGTTTCCGTACACTAAGTTCAAGTCTTTGATCCTGAATGTTGCAATAGCTTTTTAAAAAAAGAGTCAAAACATTGTCAGATGTATTTAAAAGCATAGTCCGCTATAAGCCAGAAAGGTGTATTCTAAGAATGCAAGAGTAGCTTATAGACCTGTTAGTTGCATGTCCAATAGCAATTACCAGTTTTTCATTACCCACCAGAACCTTGATTTTTTTTGTAAGTTTGTGGTAAAATTTCCAGCTAAACATTTGCTTCTCCAGATTGACTTGATATTATAGGTGGTCAGATTAGTTAGAGTTCTGGCCAATAGAACACCAACTAAGTTATTTTGAGAAACTCTTTGCTTTCTTGGTGGGGGAATTGCTACTCCTGGCTTCCTCCTCCCTTCCTGCTTGGATCACAAACCTGAGGCGTGGGGTTGTAGCAGCCATGTTGTGCTGTGAGGTAACAAGTATGAGGACAAAGGTCAGTGTGCTGAGTGTGGAGCAGAGCTTGAGTCCCTGTTGGCATTGCCAATAGCTAGCTACACTAGCTCCAGGAGTCTCTTCCTGTTTCTTGCCACCAAGTAAATTTATGACCAATGTACAGTTCAATTTCAGGATGTCTGTTGATAAATATTACATATACAAAAGTCAATATGCATGTGTAAACATTACAGAAACAGCTTATCCAGTCTAGAAATAAGTATGTAGGAATGGAGATGAGAGGAAATAGTTACAATAAAATTTAGCTATTTAGACACAAATTTAATTGGAAGGTTTTCATAAGACCTACTGCAGGGACCTGGTTAGCCAGAGGAACTTACTTGTAAACCCCGGATGTAGGGGCGGGCCAGGCCAGCCAGATGGAGAGATCCAATCAGTGGGGCGCGCATATATTTACTGAGGTGAGTTGCAATCTCATTGGCCACCTGTGTGTGGGCCGGACTCAACCACCTCTATAAAGGTTAGTCTGTGAGGCTTGGGGGCAGGGGAGGGAAGTAGCAGGAGGAGTTAGAATAGCCTTTTGAGTAGCCGTTAGAGTCCCTGTTGGGAGTTGTTAGGTTAGTCCTAGGAGTGATAGTGTTGGGGTCCTTGGGAGCGTTGGAGCTTCAGGATCATCGGGAGCGTGAGGAGCGGCATTGCTGGGAGTGGCGCTGCCCCGAGCCATGGCCCCACTGCCAGCGGCCTTGCTGCCCTGAGCTGCGGCCCCGCCGCGACCAGCCTCGCTGCCCCCGAGCTGCGGTCTCGCTGGAGCGGCCTTGCCGGAGCGGCGTCATTCCGGGAAGCGGCCTCATTGGCGTGCAGCCTCCTCGTCGAGCGGCCAAGTCTCGGGAGCGGCCTCCTTGGCGAGCGGCCTCGTCCAGAGCGGCCTCTTCGTCATCCGGAGTGGCCTTGTCTGCAGCGGCCTCTTCATCGTCAGGAGCGGCCTCGTCTGGCGTGTGGCCTCGTCTGGAGCGCCCTCGTCTGAGGAACGGCCTTGTTGGAGTGGTGTCATGGGGAACAGAGTCTGTGTCGTGAGGGTTGTGGTCCTCGTCGTCATCGCTTCTTTGTCGTCGGGAGCCCCGACTGGTCGGTTTGATTTTCGATGCTTGGCATGAAATAAAGCTTTGCTTGATTTTCGCTTTGTGGTCAGTCTCGTTCCTTTGATCACAGACCCTAACACTACGTGAAAAAAATTATAAAATTCAGTTGAAGGAGTGAACAGGGGACTTCTACTTCCAACCAAGATGGACTGACAAAAAAACAGATTTACCTTACCACCTACAATGACCGAAAAAAAAAAAAAAGTATATATGAAACAAGTTTTCAAGATAGTAGAAGTCAGGCAAGGAAGGCCAGTGGACTCTAAGAGGGAAACAAACAAGGATAGCCCTATGATCACTCCAGCTCACTGCCTTTAAAGAACTTCCAGGCTGTGGTGTGTGGAGGGAGAAGCCAGGTGGAGCCCAGCGGCTCCCTTAGTTGAGGAGATAGAGCTGGAAGCCTGGGGAGACCACAGTGGCAAGGGCTCACATTGCCTTTCTGGAAAAGGAGGGAGCCTTTCTGGAAAAGGAGGGAGCTGCCCACAGAGAACTCTGCAAATGCACAGAAGCCCTCACCCCTCCCTTCTTCCCCCAGCATGAGCCAGAATAAGATCAGCATGTGTATGAAATGATGGGGGAGGAAAGAACTCCTCAAATGGAGTGGGGGGAAATAAGACCTAGCACTCACGTGTGGCCAGGAATAGCGTTCATCCACCAGCGGGAATGGAAAAATTCATAATTCATGGGGTAGAATACTGAGGAGGTTTTCCTCTGTAGTGGAGAAAATGAGCTGCTTGGGTCTTGTCTAAAAACTTAAAATTAAGACATGACAGAATCAAACTCTTTCCAAGTAATTTGAATGCATTCCAGAATGAAGATCAAGAATAATTGGTTTTAAAAAACATAGAAATCTCCAGGACCCAAAAACACCAAATTCACAATGTTTAGCATCTAATCAGAGAAACTGGAAAATTGGAACCAATGTGTGAGATGATATAGACATTTGGATTAGGAGACAAAACAGTTACTGTAACTGTTCTGCACATGATCAAAAAGGTAGAGACATGAAGACAGATACAAAAAAGACCCATACTGAACTTCTCAACATGAAAACTACACATCCGAGGTGAAAAATACACCAGGCGGGTTTAACCACGGATGAGACATCGCAGAAGAGATGTGTGAACTTGAAGACAAAGCAACGGGAACCATCTAAAATGCAGTAAGAGTAAAAAAGAATTAAAAAGCATGAGCAGGCATCAGTGAATTGTGTAACCTGAATGTGTCATTTGGAGTTTCCAAAAGGCAGAAATATGGCTGCTCACGGGAGTCTCCGGATCCGAAGTCTGGTCTTCAAATGTGAGCAAACACGAGAGCTGCTATGAAAGCACGTTAGCACTGTGCTGAGGCTTTCTGCTTGCCGGTCGCCAGGTTGCAAAAGAATCCTCTCACCTGTGCCCACCTGTGGGACACATCTTGCTCTTTGGGAAATGCTATGCGAGCAGAAAGAAGATGCTTTAAACCAGCCCTTCCATCCACGGGACTGACAAAATTGAGCATCTGAACGAGGATGTAAGGTCTATTGGGGGGGCCTATGTAGAGGACAGTGGTAGAAATGGAAATGGGGATGTTCTTTCTCTCTAGATGGATGTGGTGGGAAACAGAAGGAATATTAGGAATCCCCTGCCCTTGGATCCCAACCTGAATGCTCCTGAGTCCCTGTTAGCCATTGTATATTCAAAGGGAGCAGGAACAGCTGCCCTGTTCATCATCCTATTGCAATAGTCCTGGCTGGGTCATGTCCTTCCAACAGAGTTCCTCTTTCTTCCTGCCCCTGCCCATTAGGGCAGGGCCGCCTTCCCACTGGCCCTTTCTCCACGCGCTGTGATGGCTTACTGGGAACAACTTCCTCTTTGGCTCATTTATTTCGAAGGTCTTCTCAGCGTGGGTTTCATTATTACTTGACTCAGCTATGTTATCTCACTTGCAGGATGGAGTCAAATGGTTTTTGGCCAAGTGGTGGAGCTGACCCAAACGGAATGATCTCTTGTAGTTGCAATTACTTATAGAACAGTGTAATGTTCCACGTTGGCTCTGGAGTGCATTTGCCCCCACTGGAATCCTCTTATGGCTTTAAGAAATGGGGACAATCATGGCACTAGCCACCTAGGATTGCTGTTGGTGTTGAACGGAAAATCCACGCAAAATGCTTACTGTAGCAGGCAGGTGCAGAGTAAGTGCCTGTGCATATTGGTGGTTCCTGTGACTATTATCCTGTTCCCCACCAGGGTTCTCCTCACTCCACCAGGGCAAGTGGCACTGTGAGATAACCATGGATTAAAGTGGCTTGGGGGGCGTCTGGGGGGCTCAGTCCATTGAGTGTCTGATTCTTCGTTTAGAGTCAGGTCATGATCTCATGGTTGTGGTGTTGAGCCCCACGTTGGGTTCCACGCTCAGCGCAGAATCTGCTTCGGATTCCCCCTCCCTCTGCTTTAACCCACTCACATGCAGGTGCAGGCTTTCTCTCTCTCTAAAATAGATACATAAATAAAATCTAAAAAAAATTAAATGGCCTGGATTAAAATGCCAGTTCTTTGATTTGCCAGACAAAAGATCTCAGGCAAGGGACCTTGTATCAGTCTGCAAGGGCTGTCGGAAAGGGACACCACAGCCTGGGTTGGGGGGTGGTAAGCAACAGAAATTTATTTTTTCCCAGTTCTGGAGGCTAGAAGCCCATGAGCAAGGTACCGCCGGTGTTGGTGTCTGTTGAGGAGTCTCTCCCTGGTTTGCAGATGGTCACCTTGCTGTGTCCTCACGTGGCCTTTTCTCCATGTCCACGCGGTGGCACTTCCTCTCCTTATAAGAACACCAGTCCTGGGCGCCTGGGTGGCTCAGTGGGTTAAGCCGCTGCCTTCAGCTCAGGTCATGATCTCAGGGTCCTGGGATCGAGTCCCACATCAGGCTCTCTGCTCAGCGGGGAGCCTGCTTCCCTTCCTCTCTCTCTGCCTGCCTCTCTTGTGATTTCTCTCTGTCAAATAAATAAATAAAATTAAAAAAAAAAAAAAGAACACCAGTCCTATTAGATTAGGGTCCTGCTCTTATGACCTCATTCAACCTTAATGATTTCCTTAAAGGTCCTATCTCCAAATATAAACACTGGGGCTTAGGGCTTCTGCATATTCTTGGGCATGATGAGGTCCATAATGTCACCCACCCCCTTCATGCTTCCTTTTCCCTCAGCTTCCTAAAGTATTCATAATCTCTACCTCGGAGGGTTGTTGGGAGTGTCACGTGCTTGGACCAGTGCCTGGTTCCTAGCGGGATTGATGCGAGTTATAATAGCAATTACAAAACGAATAAATATGATCGTCTTCATGGACATCTCCTACACGTGGTCTTTTCTCTTTTCTCACCTCCGAATCAAGACAATGCAAACCTGAACGTTCAGAAATCTCAGAGGGAGGCAAGAGTTCCATGTGACGTCCACCCTGTCCCCAAGAGTGTTGGCAGCAAAGACTTCCTCTTCTTGCCAGTCTGAAGTTTTGAAGTGACAGGAAGCCTTGAGCCGTGGAGGCCCCCTCCCCTCTCCCCCTCCTGCAGCACAGCTGGTAACAGCTACCCAGTGTGCTCTGCACGCCCTGGCCGTGCTCCTCCGGGACTCTCTTCAAAAGCACATCACTTATGCAAGATTAACTTTGTGCTCTCCGTGGGCTCTTCTTCAGTCCAAGGCAGTTAGAGTCAAAATCCAGCTTCCGACAAATGACAACTACTTGCAAAACCCAGGGATCCGAGGACCAGCGGTCCCACCTGGCTTTCTGCTACAATAGAACCAGAACATACAGTTGAATCATTAAACAAAACAAAACAAAACAAAACCCAAGACACTCTTAACCTTAAAAATGTTCGCATTCTGGATGAATAGTTTAGCTTTGGATCCAGTCTTGTCCCCTTAGATGAGGTTGGCGGATTTTTGTTTGGAAACGTACAGGCTGTTGGGAGTCCTGTAGGCTGGAGCCCATGAGAAACCGGGAGATACTGACATCTCCTCTGTGTGTGTGTGTGTGTGTGTGTGTGTGTGCGTGCGCGTGTCTGTGATAGGTTGGAGGGGCAGGTGTGTTTCTTCAGCTGGAAGTGGCCTCCCGGGAAGAGATGCAGAAAATAACCCCAAATCTCAGAAACACTGCCTAGAATGCATGAAATCTTCCGTACATATGTCATTTATCACATAGGTGTAATGGTTACATGTAAAACATCTAAAAGATACCAGAATTTTTACAAAATCCTGTCTTGGCATTTGTCTTTTTTTTAACATAGTAGAGGCCCTGAAAGAAGGATTGGCCTAGCCCTCTCCTGTTGCTCAGAGGCCAGTGTGCACACGGACCCACCCAAAGCGGAAAGTGTGTGTGGTCCCAGAGTGGGGACCTTTGAACACTGCCCTAAGATCATGGGGACTGTTTAGCGCCCTCTTCTGAGGCTCGTGGAGCATAGCTTCCAGTCAGTTCTGTATTATTTTTTAAAGATTTTATTTATTTATTTATTTATTTATTTATTTATTTATTTATTTGATAGACAGAGATCACAAGTAGGCAGAGAGGCAAGCAGAGAGAGAGGGGGAATCAGGTTCCCTGATAAGCAGAGAGCCTGATGCGGGGCTCCATCCCAGGACTCTGGGATCATGACCTGAGCTAAAGGCAGAGACTTTAACCCATGGAGCCACCCAGGTGTCCCCAGTTCTGTATTTTTTTTTTTTTTAAATCCAAGAAGCGGGCAAACGTTTTGTTTCGAGTTACATCAATCCATAGTCGTTGTGGAAAATTACTTCCTCCAGTCTGGGGGCGTGTGTGTGGATTTTGATTGGTTTATTAAATCTTTAAGTATGGGAACCATGGGACTATCTTAAACCTCTTTTTAAAAATCTGCTGTTTAATTTGCATACAATACAGTGCACACTGTTGAGGACATATCTAGATGAGTCTTTACATATTTGTAGATGTGGGCAACCACCACCAAGGTCAAGTCATGGAAGGATCCCTCACGGCCTCTTGCAGTCAAACTGCCCCCAAGGGTAATGAATATTCTGTCTTCTATCACTTTGCCAGCCTTGGATCTTTCTATAAATCATATCCTACAGTATCTACCCTTTTGGGTCCTGACTTTCTTCACCCAACACTGTCTAGAGTGAGATCTGTCCAGGTTGTGTGTGAGGCTTGGCTTCACCTTTGCACTGATTTCCAACTTCAACATCATCTAATTCTATGAGGGAGGAGGAGATGAGGGGAGAATAAAACTGAAAGAGACCCTTGATGTCGTTTTAGAGATGACGGCTGCAGGCTCTTCAGGAGAGTGAGGATTACTTTGAAAGGAGAAGACTTCAGTGACCGGTCCCACCACGGCACATGGCCTGTGGGGGTGGAGAGATAACCCGTTTCCTTAATGGACAGTGTTTTAGATCAAGAGGAGCCTCAATGTTGTCCGGACCTGATTTACAGGGCAAGATCCTGGATGTTAAGCTGGTGCTGTGGTACGGTGAGACTTGGTGGTTTTGTGGGTGAGGATGAGCACATTTTGCCTGTGGGAGGGCTGTAAACTTTCGTTGGCCAGAGGACGGGCTGCCACCAACGTCTACCCCATCCCACCAGCTCTTCCTACTGTTATAGGGATGGTCCTCCTCCGAGGGCTGGTGTGCTTGTTTGCTAGGGTTTCCCACGTGCTGGGGTGGAGAAGGGCTCAAACAACAGACCTGTATTGTCTCACAGTGCTGGAGGCTGGCTGTCTGAGATCAAAAGGCCAGCAGGGTTGGTTCCTTCTGAGGGCCCTGAAGGAGAAGCTGCTCCATGCCCCTTGTGGAGCTTTGAGTGCTTTTCTGGTGATCTTTGGAATTTCTTGGCCCATTGAACCATCACCCTCATCTCCGCCCTTCCTCTTCACGTGGGGTTTTCCTGGTTAGCAGAGCTGTCTCCAAATTTCCCCATTTTATAAGGATACCGCTCATATTGAAATAGGGCCCACCCTCATGACCTCATTTTAACGAGATTAGCTCTATAAACACCCTATTTCCAAATAAGGTCACGGTCTGAGGCGTGGGGGTTAGGACTTCAACATAGGAACTTTGGGGGTACGTGTATTCGAGAAAAAGAACGCACACACATGTATGTGTGGTTTTGTGTGTATGTGTCTCTCTTTGTGTAATCTACATAAATCTGTACACATATAAGTGTGTGTAGAGATAGAGGTAGGATGAGGATCTGGTTCATGTGATTTGGGAGGCTGAGAAGTCCCATAATCTTTTGCTTGTGAGCTGGAGATGCAGGAAAGCCAGTGGTGGAATGCAGTCTGAGTCTGTGGGTCTGAGAACTAGGGGAGCCATTGTGTAAATCCCAGCTCAAGGGCAGAGAAGACTGGAGTCCATGCTCAACAGGCAGGCAGGAAGAGGATGAACCCTCCCTTCCTCTGTTTTTTGTTCTATTCAGGCTCTCAATGGATTGCATGATGCCTACCCACTCTGGGGAGGGGAAGGTATTTGATTTGGTCCACTGATTCAAATGCTCATCTCATCTAGAAACATCCTCACAGACACACCCCAAAATAATGTTTAATTTGGGCATCCTGTGGCCCAGTCAAATTCACCAAGCAATTAATCATCACAGTGCATCATATAATCCATAGCAGGGACAGCCTGTGTTTGCTTCCCTTGACCTTGAGTGCACCTCGGTAACTATGATGGGAGTGGTGCCAGTGAAATGCCAAGGCTAGGTCCTAGAGGCGATATACGGCTTCCCCCTGGCTCTCTCTCAGATGCTTGGTTTGGAACCAATCCAGCCACCATGTTGTGAAGAACATGGATACACCATGTGAAGGGCTTGGTCAGGAGACAACATTGACTGCCAGATACTTGAGTGATGTTGGATTTTTCAGTCCTTGCCTCAGAGTCTTACGATGGAGGCACCAGATTTGTGTGGCAGAGTCAAGCCGTCTTGCAAATCTTATCCAAATGCTGACCCACAGAAGCTATGAGAGGTCATGAATTACAGTGGTTGTTTTAAGCTGCTAAATTTGGGGATAATTTCCTACACAGCATAGATAACTACTATATGCTGCTAACCTCATAGGGTTCTTGTAAAGTTTAAATGAACTAATTGTTGGAATTAGTATAACACTTGGCACATAGCAACTCAGGAGAACAAACATTAATAGGTAAATTAAAAAGTGAGAAATGTAATTTCATTTAATTAATTTACTTGAAGTAATGTCTACACTTAAAATGGGGCTTGAACTCATGACCCTAAGATTGAGTTGCATGCACTTCGACTGAGCCAGCCAGGCTCACTGAAAATGTGTGAATTTAAAATACTCAGTAAGCTGTTTTAGTTACTACATGTAATTAAAAGAAAAAAAGGGAATTCTTGGGGCACCTGGGTGGCACAGTCAGTTAAGCATCCAATTCTTGGTTTTGGCTCGGGTAGTGTGATCTCAGGTCATGGGACAGAGCCCCATGTTGGGCTCCATGCTCAGTGCAGAGTCTGCTTGGGATTCCCTCTCTCCTTCTCCCTCTGTCCCTCCCCTCCACGCTCTTTCTCTCTCTCTAAAATAGGTAAATAAATCTTAAAAAAAAGAAAAGGGAATTCTCTAAGTCATTCAGAATTTAAACTTTTTGCCAATTCTATTTGGACTCTTGCTCAAATAGACTGATTTTTTTTTTTTTTTCTGCCAGACATACTCAGTGATGGGACTTCAGAGGCTGAGAAAACAGAATCATCTTTTCATTTGTTGTGGATACAGACAATCAATGCAAGTGAATTAACCAGATTTTAAGACTACTTTGTTCATTATTGGGAAAAAAGGATTTTGATGTCTTACTGTAGACTCACAAAGCTTTTCAGCAAAATGAGCCTACACAGATATGATGAACTTTATGTCTATAATACTCCTTTTTTTTTTTTTAAAGATTTCATTTATTTATTTGACAGAGAGAGAAATCACAAGTAGGCAGAGCAGCAGGCAGAGAGGGGGGAAGCAAGCTCCCCGCCGAGCAAAGAACCTGATGTGGGGCTCAATCCCAGGACCCTGAGATCATGACCCGAGCCAAAGGCAGAAGCCCAACCCACTGAGCCACCCAGGGGCCCCTGTCTATACTCTTTTTAAAGAAGATAGACGAACAGCCAATGAACATATGAGAAGGTGCTTAAAACCCTTAGCCCTCAGGGAAATGCAAATGAAAACCACAATGAGATACCACTTCACACCCACTAGGATAGCTCTGGTGCTGGGGAGGATGTGGAGAACTTGTAACCTTCCATACACTGCGGACAGGAATATGAAACAGTGCGGCGGCTTTGGGACACAGTCTGGTAGTTCCCCAAAATGTTAAATGTAGAGTTACTCTGTGACCCAGCAATTCCACTCATGGGTATGTACCCAAGAGAAATGAAGATATGTTGCCATACAGAAAAGTAAGCAAATGCTCATAGCATCATTCTTCATAAGAGCTATAAAGTGGAAGTGATCCAAGTGTTCATCAGCAGAATGAATGGATAAATAGAATATTACTCAGCAGTAAAAAGGAAAGGAGTCCCGATGGCCACACCACGGATGAACCTTGAAATCATCTTGCAGAGAGCGACAGAAGTTAGATGCAAAAGATCACAAACATGATGGGATTCTATTTATACAAAACGCCCCGAGTAGGCAAATCCATAGTGACAGAAAGTGGATTAGCGGTGGCCAGGGCTGGGCAGGGGTGGGGGAGGGTGGGATGGGGACTGACTGTTAATGGGTATGAGGTTTCCTTTTGGGGTGATGAAAATGTTTGAAAGTTGTATTGTGGTGATGGTTGCACAACCCCGTGAATATGCTAAAACCACGGAACTATGTGCTGTAAAAAGTGAATTTTGTGGTATGAGAATGATATCTCCATTATGGTTTCTGTTTGTAACCATATCACGAGAAGACTTTCATTGAGTTGGGAGGGTCTCTGTGATATGCAGGCTTCATGAAACTCACTTGGGTGTGACTTCCAGGAGTCGCCTTGAGAAGACAAAGCAGCCAAAACAGATTCCCAAGAGACACATGTGATTGGCCATGGAGAGAAATATCAACTCAGTTACATTATTCATTCAACAAGCTGCGTGGAGCACCTATTATATGCGAGGAAGTGTTTGAGAAATCAATCAGTTTAATCATGGATTACATCAATGAACAAATTCAAGGGTTGATTTGACTTATTTATCTATTTATTTTGAAAGATTTTATTTATTTATTTGACAGAGAGAGACATAGTGAGAAAGGGAACACAAGCAGCGGGAGGGTAAACCTGGAGGGGCGTCTGGGTGGCTCAGTCCATTAAGCATCCAGTTTCAGCTCAGGTCATGATCTCAGGGTCCTGGGATCGAGCCCCACATCAGGCTCCCCCCCTCACCAGGGAGTCTGCTTCTCCCTCTCCCTCCATCCCTACCCCAGCTCATGCTTGCTCTTTCTTTCTCAAGTCAATGAATAAAATCTTTAAAGAAAATTAAACTAATAGCTAGGGGGAGTAGAATAGCTACTGGTTGACTAATAGTAGCAAAGATTGTGACTTCCCTCCTGCTATTCTGGAAAGACCAGACAACTTAAAGAAAGAAGAGGGAGATGTGAAGATAAAGCTTTTGTAACAGGTTTTCCCATACATTAGAAAGTCACTAGCACTTAGGAATGCCTTTGGCTGTGAATAATAGAAATCCCAACGAATAATGGTTTGAACAAAGAGGAGATTGTTTTTCTCATAAAAATGTGGAGGTGGACAATTGCTCAGTGGCTTGATAAGGTCATCAAGGGCCAAGAATTAGTCCTTTTTTTTCCCTGGGTATCCGCATGCTGGCCTTTTGTCTTTGTGCCTGCTGCCTGTGGTCACTAGATGGTCCCCAGCAGCAGGCACAATGTCCTCATTCCAGTGTCCAGGGAGGAAGAGAGGGGCAAAGTCAAAGAATGTTTCTTCTCTGGAGTCTCCCTTTATTCTGGAAAGCTTGCCTGGTGCATCGTTGGCTAGAATGCGATCATGATCTATACAGGGATGTAACGTGGTGTAGTCAACAACTACAGGGGTGTCTGGAGTTTGCTGATTGAGGCTGGGTCCAGTTGTGTCTGGCTTTGGGCTTCAGTCCAGTTTGGGCAAGCTTCCTGAATCTCCCTCTAGTGCCCATTAGGACAGGGGTGATGCCAACAGCACAGGCGCATTCCAAGTCCCTGCTGGAATCATATGGCAAAACATCCCATTGGTCAAAGCAAGTCACATGGCCGAGCTCAAAGTCAGGGGTGAGGAAATCCACTTAGCCCGCTGTGAAGCCGTGGTGAAGGCTGAGGTGTCATTCTACCACAGGGCAGTGAAGACCCCACTTGTTTTTCCCGAGACCACTCAACAGGGGATGGATTGCGATGGATGACTTAGAGCAAGGCGGACGCATAAAGTCTTTCTGGTGTGGTGGGTGAAGAGCATAGTCTTTGGAGAAGGACTTCTAGGATCAAATGCCGGCTTGTCCTACTGTCAGCCCGGCGCAATCAGTTTCTTGTCTCAGATTCCTCATCTCCACAATAAGGGTACCAATGGCACCTTCCTGGTACTTCTAAAGCAGTCTAGCACACAGTAGGGCCCCGCTAGTGTTAGCTTGGGGCCTCTGGGGCTGGAGGAGAGGAGGGCCCTGCTGTCCCCGGGAGCTGTGGCCTGTGAGTTTGGCCACAAAGAAGAAGGCAGGAACCGTGTCCGTCTGTTGCATCTTGTATCAGTGAGGTCTCCATCTTGCTCTGCGTGGTTCTTGTGCTTCCCAAACAGCTCACCAGCTAAAGGACCACAATTGCTTCTTCATTAGTAGCCACAGAATTCACATCCAGTAGCTCCTGACCACTGAGGTTTTCAGTTACTGGTGGCCTCATACACAGAACCATGAAGCCGAATGATTAACTCCAGTTTGTTGGGCTGGAATCGGCCCCGGGAATAAAGAATGTCACTGCATTCATCACCTGCTCCGGGGCCAAGCAGGGGCCAAGAGGAAGACTGTCCCACCAGATGCTCCACGAGCCGGGGCTCCAGAGTTCTTGGGGGTCCCGAGTGTGTGCATTCCAGAGAATTCTCAATCAAAGCACAACGCCAGGCAGACACATTTTCACACTAGCATGCCCACAGCATGTGTGGAAAAAGAAGGGGGAGAGCGGTGTAGATCTAAGTCAAACTAATTAGCTGTCAGCTGCGTCACATCTGGAGATCAAATATAAACTGTTGGCATCAAAAACTGTTCCGGTCCCTGTCATTTCCGTTCTCCTGGTACCACGCCATCCTTTGTAGCGTAGCCCTAATGTGTTTTTCCACGCTGACAAAAACCCAGCAGCTCGTCAAGCGTGGAATCCCAAGTCATCTGTTATTGGTGACTGTGGCGCCCTTTGTTTTGTGCCAGGTGGGGTTAGAGACCCCGGTCTTTTGCTGGGATGAGTAGGTGGGAGAGAGGGTACTTGCATTTTTAGTATGCTGGAGTGCCAATATTTACACAGGTGCCCGTTACCAGGGTCCTTTGCCATGGCTACTGTTCTGTGTGTGCAAAGATCACGAAGTCCAGGGTCTGAAACACCCTTATTTTGGCCAATCTCCTGCTGAATTTTATCACTTATACCAGGCCGAGGCGGCCTGATTGGAAGGCTGGGGCGTGGATTTTCCTTTCAGAAGAGGTATGTGCATCTGGAAATGAGAGCGTGGCCAGAGAACCGAGCCAACAGCGTTTTTATTCTATTTAGATATTTAAAGTGCTTTTTCTCTGGTGGAAAATAATCTGTTTCTGGTTTAAGTTGATTTAAAATTGTTGCCATGTTAGTGCAAATAACGTGACACCTTATTTCTTTAAGGAAACTTGGAATATGGTTATGGAATCCCAGTATACAAATGACAAATTGGCTTTATGAATTTGACTCTTCTCCACGACGAAAGATGTTTAATTTTTAGTGCGCTTTAAAATCAAAGGAATAGTTGGCATGGGGTACTACTAAGGGATATCCACTAGGTGGCAGTATACCTTTACGTTTTTGACTTGGGGCACTGTGATTCTCAAAGCCTGGCCATCCACCAGCAGCAGAGGCATTGCCTGGGAGTTTCCGCTACTGGAAGCCTCTGGCTTCGTCCCAGACCTTCTGCATCAGAAACTCTGGGAGTGGGGCCTGGTAATCTGTGTTTTAACAAGCCCTCTGGGTGACTGTGTTGCACTCTCAGGCTTGAGAACCCGTGATCTAGTCAAGCTTGAGATCTTTCTGTGACCTGAAAATGCCAGCATTCCAGATGACAAGGTGTGGTGGGCTTTAGATACACGTGTTGTGACTAAGACACTAAAAGGCACCTATGTCTCAATGTGTCTTTTATATTGGACTTTTCCCAGTCCAAGATGTCCCCCATTGATCGTGACTTAAAGTATGAAAAGCCCCAGCCAGGAAGTAAGTAAGCCTCTAGGTCCAACATATCAACCATTGCAATCCAGGAATACCTAAGAACTATTTAGAGTCTTGGGCCAAATCAGGCCCACCACCTGTATTTGTAAATAAAGTTTTATTGGAACACAGCCACGCTCATTGGGGTATTGTCTATGGCTGCTTCCACACTGCAAAGGCAGAGTTGAGTAATTGTGACTTAGACTCTATGGCTTGTAAAGCCTAAATTTTTACTACTTGGTCTTTATTTTAATTTAATTTATTTTTAAAAAGATTTTATTTATTTATTTGGCAGAGAGAGAGAGAGAGAGAGAGAGATCACAAGAAGGCAGAGAGGCAGGCAGAGAAAGAAACAAGAGAGAGCCTGATGAGCAGAGAACCTGATGCGGGGCTTGATCCCAGGACCCTGAGATCATGACCTGAGCCGAAGGCAGAGGTTTAACCCACTGAGCCACCCAGGTGCCCCACTAGCTGGTCTTTAGATGAGGAGTTACACAAGGCCCTGAGGGATTGTGTCTGCAGTCCCAGGACAGTTGAGGGACCCAAGGTGGGAGATCTTGAGTAGTGATACGGCCAAGAGTGTGGGGGATGGGTAGAAACAATAGTGTGGATAAGACAGAGAAGGGCCCTGAGAGGCTTCTGGACCATTCGCTAATATGCTGATGGGCACAAATCCAATACTAACCAACAAATCTTCTAGCTAGAATCACCTTCACCCATCCGTAAATAACAACCATTTACTCATCTGTAATTAACTAAGATGCTTCTTCTTCTTTTTTTTTTTTTTAAAGATCTTATTTATTTATTTGACAGACAGAGATTTCAAGTAGGCAGAGAGGCAGGCAGAGAGAGAGAGAGAGAGAGAGGAGGAAGCAGGCTCCCTGCTGAGCAGAGAACCCGATGCGGGGCTCGATCCCAGGACCCTGGGATCATGACCTGAGCCGAAGGCAGAGGCTTTAACCCACTGAGCCACCCAGGCACCCCAACTAAGAGGCTTCTTGTTGGGGCTTTTCCTTCACTTACTTTCTAAGGACTTGAGGGAAGTGTGCAGACTCGGTGTGCAATGACAAAGAAGATGCTTGCTGATAAAACAGAATGGACCATGTTTGCTAGACCTCTTTCCATTTATTTCCATCTTCAGTACCAGTTACTGTGCTGGGACTTCTTGAGCAAAATTTTCCATGCATTTGAAGCCCGTTTTATCTTGGGCAATTTTCATGTATTTACCTTTTGGATTTCCACAACAGCCCCAACAAATATTCCTCAATCTTTCCATTTATCTGAGGGAGGAAACCGCTCAGAGAAGGCAGACAACTCTCTGGTTGGAAGTCGGACCCTGAGTTTGACCCCACCTTGAACTAAGCTTGGCATTAGTCCGAGCTGGGTCCACCCCTCCACACTCCCTTTCCTTGAATGCCTTTTCTTTTTTAAGATTTTATTTATTTATTTGACAGACAGAGATCACAAGCAGGCAGAGTGGCAGGCAGAGAGAGAGGAAGGGGAGCAGGCTCCCTGCTGAGCAGAGAGCCTGATGGGGGGCTCGATCTCAGGACCCTAGAATCATGACCTGAGCTGAAGGCAGAGGCTTTAACCCACTGAGCCACCCAGGCACCCCTTGAATGCCTTTTTAATTGTGCTATTCTTGGTATTCTTTTTATAAACTAGCAGCTAAGCCTTGCAGTCTTATTTAAGTTATTATATTATTATCTTTCCTAGTAGGACCCTAATTAATTAATCATATAGAAATTGTTCCTGTGTAGTCCATTAAGTTAAATTAAGGTCTTACCATGGGGAGCCAGAGGCCGTGTCTGAGGCGTGGCGGTCCCAGGCCACGGCTCTGACAGCTCATCTGAGAGATACAGGGCAGAGGATTACAGGCAAGAGGCCGATATTCAGAACAGATGTACCTGCAAACTGCCATCCTCGGGAAACAGGAAGGAAATCAGAGCAAACCCAGCTCTGTGGGTCAGGATCATTTGTTAGACCCTTTTCTGGGTCTTCACCTTAATGTGGACCTGGGGAGGAACAAGTTAGCCCAGCCCAGGAGTGGGCTCAAAATTCCCATCCAGAGACAGACTTTGGCAGCTGGAAAAGGTCATTTTTTGGTGAACAGAGAATTGTACAAGGGCATCTGGAAATAAATGCCAGGGAGCACATTGCTCTTTTATTCCTCGGCATTTTGTTTGTTGTCTTGGGAAGTGTTGACAGGTGTACAAATTAGAAATAATAAGAAAAGTGTGTGTAGGCTCTTGAAGAAACACTTGCCCTGAAGGTCTCGAAACCACCCCCTCCACCCCATTTTCCACAGGAGGTGCTGATGGCAGAGTAGGGTCATTGCCTATGTGGCTTTAGGTATTGACAATTGGACCCTTTCATGGCCTAAAATCCTCCCCTCTCCTTCCCAATCAAAGGTAGATAACAGGGTGCTTAAGACCATATGACCTGGTGGGGAAGGCAGGTTCAGAGCACAAATTTTCCCAGGATTTGTTTACCTGGTGAGCTGACCTGTTGGAAGAGTCTGGAGAACTTGTCCCCAACAGGGGACTTTCGGCTTGTGTGGCAAAGGGCAAACCAGGAGCTGATGGCCTGGAGTGGCTGGGAGCTGAGGGGCCGTCTACTGGAGGGCTGGGACCGTGCAGGAGGGAGGCGTGGGAGGGCAGCCACCCGGAGCAGGGTTCACAGAGGGTGGACTAAAAGGGGGAGGAAGATCACGAAACTTAACAAAGGCAGAGGGGATGTAAGAAGCATCCAAAGACCCACACCATGCACACAGGGAGAGCTTCCCATGCGGGCGCCTGTTTAATGTGCACAGAGCCTCGAAGGAGGGTGGTGTGATTAAGTGCTCAATTGCAAAGCCACACTCCTTCTCCACTTGACCTGTGCACTGAGGCGTCTCTCAGAACTCATCTCAGTCTCACCCTGTCCCTGCACTCCCGCCATCTGTCCTGAGCCCGTCAGAGCGTGGGTGCCATGTGGTACTACCTTCTCATAGGGAGGGCTTTGCTGCCTGGCTGGTCCCTGCCCAGGAGAGCTCGGAATTGCTGCATCCTGTGTGCGTGCCGCCTCTTGGTACTGTCTGGAAGCTTCTGGAACATGCCGAGAGGCCGCCGGGGTCCTTGGGGGCTCAGACTGGAGCTGCGGCCCTCACATTCCTGCCGCCTGCCAAAGCTGTCTCCAAACGCCTGTCAGATGGTGAAGGAGAGGAGCGGCACGTAACAGCTGCCGCAGTCAGACTGGGTCAGAAGAGCTTAGCTCGCAGGTAGAAGAAAACTGCTTTGGAAAGAAGCAAGCTGCGAATAACCTGTGATGGCCAGAGCTGGGCCCCGCTGGCCTCGCTCTCAGTTTGGTGAAACGTCTCAAGGTATTTTCCCAAAGCCCTGGATTTGGCCAAACCGGAAATGTCTTTTGCCAAATGCTTTCTTTGCGTTCATTTTTTTTTAAAGTCGAGAATGTTTTGAGGGCAATCGCCTCTGCTGTTTCAGGTCCATTTACTCTGGACACACTGAGGCTGTGGTGAGTGGGGGCTGTTTATGAGAGTGGATATTAGGAACCAGAGGCCAAAGCGGGAAAGATTTGTTCCATCCCATAAGCATGTCCCCATATAGAGAGAAATTCATATTCCCCCAGAAATTCATATTCCTCCACCTAGAAAGTTCTGGAAACAAGTGATTGAAGTTTGGGATCTCGGATGGATGTGAAAAGTACCCCTCTGTCCTTCCTGGGTCACCTTGGTGGCACCAAAGACACTTTCTGGTGCCCCAGAGCTTCCCTTTTTTTTTGGATTCTAGAAATGTTCCAGAGCCCAAACCAGATTCCCTGAAGCCTATCATGCAGTAAGCTGCTGGGCCTCGGTGTCATGTTTGTCAGGGTCTTTCTGGCCTCCCAGAAACTCATTCAACGTGGCCTCACAGGTTTTCGGAGGGGGCCATGAGTAGCTCCATGGGCTAGGAGCCCAGGTCGGCCAGGACACAGAGAAAGCCCCCTGAGGCCTTCGGCTCCCGGTTTCCAGTCTGCCCCCCTGCTCCTCCCAGGAACCCTGCCTCAGTCTCCTCCTGGTTCTGCACCGGTCGTGGAAGGGCAGATGGCACCATGTTCGCCACTCCTCTCACTCCCGTGGCTCAGAGTCCGAGTCGCCCTTGGGGGTCAGTACTGTCCAGTTTGTTCCTTCATAAGAAGGCAGGACTTGAGAGGGCAAAGAACAGTGTTTCAAGCACACACCACCCCTCTCTCTCGGCCTTCTGTTGGGAAAAACTGCAGCAATGCCTTCCGAGTCAATTCCACTGGGTTCCTGGTGACAGATCGTTCCGGCCGTGGTTGGCGGGTTACAGTCACCAGAGCCCTTCGATGGAATTACAGCGGTTCCTCTGCACGGTCGCTGTCTCCCTGTCTCTGTCTCTCTTGGCCTCTGTTTCTTTCTCTCGACGTGGAAAGAGTTGGAACCAGACCAGAACGTGTGCTTGGGCCACCTCTATCCCCGGTGCCACGTGCTGGTGTGTCTTGGCGACGTGGCATGGAGCACCCTGGCAGGGGCAAACAGATGAATGGGTAATTAAACCTAGCATTTCTTTACTGAGGCTCATTTCCCTTGTTCCAAATTTATTACTTAATTAAAGGGCGTTCACAGCCTGCCAAGAGATGCTAGATCTTTCTTTCCTTGTGCCAATGGATAGTTCATCTAATATTCCCTTTTGCCCTTAATTCTGTCTCTGAAACACACATACACACATACACACACCCTACCACACACAGTCTTAGATCAAATAAGACCATTTGCCTCTGGTAATATGAGATTACTCCCTGGTAAGACCGCACACAATACTTTTTGCCACAGCATAAGGCAAGAGGACTGGTCTGGCTCTTGCTTTCAGTGGCCATTTAATGGCCTTGAGGTTGGGGTCCAGTGAGAGAGGAGTCAAGGGGCTGCGGCTCAGACCACACTGTAGCTGGCAGGGCTGGTGGAGATAAGGAAGGACCCCAGCTTCCTGGGGGTGGCCTCCAGACCCGCACCACCCATGGCTTGCTCCCTGTGACTGCCTCGGCTGTCCTCCTCCCGACCCCCTCATTCCTTACTGTTTGCCTCATTGGAGATGAGCCAGTGTGCTTTGGAACACAGCAAACTATTGTTCCAAAAACAATGAAAAAAAAACCAAAAAAGATTGGGAAATGCAGCGGCTTGTCCCCTCCCTGGGTCCCCACGTTAGAATTCACTGTGTGTTGGGAGCGCGGTGGCCATCTTGCGGCCTGAGGTAGAACAAACAAAAAGGAACGAGAGAGAAACTCGAGGAGGTTGGGATCAGTCACCCCAAAAAGAAGATGAAAAGAGGCAGCTCCTTCCTTCCCTCCTGTGGCAGATTTAAAGCTTCAGTAGTGGCCCACCTGGGGATCTCCAACAGCGACTGCCTCATCATCGTGGCCATTAAGCAGAGCGCAAATGACCCGCCAGGGCCTTCGACCCATCACGTAGCTGTCACCAGCATGGTTTATGGCTTCTGAGCACGAGGTCCCTGATGGGCAACACTATCCCTTTCTTCCCTCGCCAGTGACTCTGGAGCTCGTAAATCCAGCAGGGCTTCCCCGGGGGCCCAGCTGACATCTTGAAGGTGTGGGTGAGGATTTATGGCTGAGTTAGCAGGAGCCACAGGTGACCGGCGGGGACACTGGGGGATGCCGGGTCACCCCGCACAACAAAAGGTGCTCCCGCTGGTGGCTTGGGAAGAGTGCCGCTTTGCTGGTGTGAGGGAGGACGTGTGAGAGCCACTCATGACCCCAGGGGCAGCCGACACCCAGCGAGGTGCTGGGCTCTCCATGCCTCATGTTCCTGCTCGCCACACTTCTGTTCATGGGGCAGGGGCGGGAGGCGATCTCAGCCTGACTGCCCCTTTGGCCTGCTTCTCCCCATCAGCGTGGAGACAGCAGGTCTTCTTTGCTCACCACGGCCTTTTTCCTGCTGCTTTACCCCCCTGCTTACCTCTGTGCCCCTGAGGACTGGCTTTGCCCAGCTGGAGGGACCTGTCCAGTTAGAGGAGTTGCATCAGCCCAGAGAAGGGTACTTAGGTTCCTGAAGGGTGGGGCACGGGGCAGGGGCAGGGCCACTGTCTTCTCTCCACCCAGATTCCTGCAGCTTATGCAAACGTCTTTGATGCTCCCTGCCTCGTCCCTGCCTCAAGCCTCTGAATCCCCAAGCTTGCTGGCATTCATCTTCCAGAGCTGGACTATGGGGCCCAAAGCCTTGCTTTGTCGCTTACCAGCTGTGTGTTCCTGGACATGTAACTTAACTACTCTGGGCCTCAGTTTCTCATCTGTAAAGCAGGGGTTTGTTATGGAGTGCCTCTATCATTGGGTTGTTGGGGGGACATGCTCGTGCCTGGCCCATGGTAAATGGTGGATAATGTTAGCTTTTTACTGATGTCAGTATCATCCTCGGGCCAACTCGTCAAACACATACCTGCTGGCCTTTGTGGCAAGACAAGCTGGTGTCATGCTTTGTGTGTGTGTGTGTATGTGTCTGGCTCATTCCTTGCAGACTTGCTCCCACTCTGTATCCCCTAGACAGGCAGCCTGTGTAGGGGAACCCACAACCGAGAGGCTTAGACCTGTTTCGGGGTGTGGCAACCTGGGTTTCTCCGGGGATTGAAAGCTACCTGGGAAATGTTTTTCCTGATAATCTTCCGGGCTCATTTACAGACGGGAGGGACGCGGTGATCTAACAGGCTTCTCTGCAGCCTTCCTGCGGGCCTCTGGAACACTCCCCAGGGCCAGCGGCCCAGTGCCCCGCCCCCGTGATTTGGCTGTTGGGACCCTGTGTGACCCTTGCCCCTGCTCTGCCCCCTGCTCACTTCCTGGGCCGGAGAGTACCAGCTAGGCCTGGGTGTGCCAAGCTCTCCTGCCAGGGCGGGGCGAATGGCCTGTGCTTTCTGCCTCGCTCTCACACACATTGTTTGTGGAGAATGGAGTTTTGGGTTCAAGGTGTGATCCGGCTGGGCACATCCATCAGGCCCTGCTGTCGCCCTCTTTCTTTTTCTCCCCTTCTAATTTCCGCTGTGGGCCCTGGAGGGGAAATAGCCATTGTGAAAGGGCCACTTGTCAAGATAAAAATCACACTGCTGGGCAACGCTGCTTTGCTGGGGGTGGGGGATAGCGCTAAGGGCTGCTGCCCTGGGGGAGGGGCAAGCCCTGCCAGGCTGGAAATCCTAGCCCAGCCTCTTACAACTGTGCTACCTCGTTGCTCTGTGCCTCGGTTTCCCCCTCTGTCTAATGGGTTGCAAGGGAAGATTCAGTGAATCCATTTGTGTGAAGTATCTGGAACAGTGTCTAGTGCCTGGCCCAGAGTAAACGCTCCATACAGGATGGCTATTTTATCAGGAATCAGGAAGCGGGCAGATTTGGGGGGCAAGTCCACTGGGATTTCGGATGGGAACATTTGCCATCTGGGATGGATATACTCAGACCTAGCGGTTCATCATAATCACTGAGGGAAATTTAAAAATTCGTCTCACCCACCCTGTGTACTGTTTCATTCATCAGCTTAACCTTGGGGGTCAGTGTGCCTGGGCTCCACTCTGTGCTCTACCACTCAGGGGCTGGTCACCGGACAAGTCTTCTGACCTCACTGAGACTCCGTTTTCTCATCTGCAAAATGGGTACCCTTGCTGCTGCTCCAGGATCAAGTGGAATGATGTAGCTGAGTCTGGGGTGACTCAGTTCCTCTGTGAGGTTCTGGGCTGCAGCAGGGAGGAGATAGGCACCTTGTGCCCTGGGGAGAGTGAGAATGAACAGCGGGTTTCTCCTTCCACAGAGCGCAGGCTGTGTCGCTGGTGTTTCTCCAAAGGCCTAACTAGTCACTGGTTTCGACCAGCCCGTGGATGCCAGCTCTGGCTCTGTGGTGCTGTTGCATTAGGAGCTAAGGAAAGAAGGGGCTGGCGCTTCCCTGCCCGCGGCCCCCACAGGTGTCCATACACACGAAGGAGCCATCCTTAGCTCACGTTTGCTCACTGTCCTCCACAGCTCGAGGCAGCGCCAGCCCACGGGGGCCTGTCTGTGGACATGCAGGATGGCCGGGCGCTGGCAGGCGGGCTGCAGCTCTGTTCCCTGTTAACTGTCCTTTGATCCCCAGCCAGGCCAGACGCTGGTAAATGATTATAAGTATCAAATCGTCCTCCGGTTTCGTGTTACCCAAGCAGGGTCTGTGTCTGAGTCACGGGAAGGCCAGTTCCCCAATCCAGATTAGACGGGGGTGGGGTGGACTGAGGCGCGGCCGGTGTGGCCATGTGGGGCTGGACGCAGGACCTGGCCCCTGGGGGTGTGCCGGGGCTGCTGACCCCCGGGGTTAAAAGATTATCACTCGCAGGGACCACTTGTGGAGTGGGATGTGTGAGTCTGTGTGTGTGTGTGTTTGTACAAGTGGTGGGAGAGATTGTGTGTTAGTGGAAGAGTGTGAGTATGTGTGTGAGGAATGTGAGTAGGGGTTGTATAATAACGTGTGTGAGTGTGTGTCAGTGTGCATGTAAGGGTGTGAGCGGGAGGGCGATTCAGCCAGAGCCTTAAGTCAGGAGAGACAAGAAGGCCCCTGTCTGGACTTTGTCTGCCATTCCCACAGCCCCCCAGTGATGCCCCTTCACCCCCTTGCCCAGTTCCGCCTGGGTTCCGGGCACTGGGCTCCCTTTGTTCCTCTTCCTACCTCTTGCCCTGAACACTGGGCATTGAGGCTCCCAGACCTCGCTCTCAGGGCCATCCCCATCCTGCCTTCTAGGGCTGACGCCTTATTTCTTCTCCCAGAGGCAGGGGCTCCTCCCAGCCAGCCTCTCACCTGCCCTGCCCTTAGGGTACACCTGAGGAGCAACAGTTTGCCTGGCGAGTGGGTGAAAATACGAGATCATTTTTGCAAGTGGGCCAGGGGATGGCTGGGAGCGAGGGTTTTTTTTTCTGGAATTCTCAGAAGAGCCACCCTGAAGCTGACACAGGAGAGGCAGGTGTGTTCCATGGGGTCATTCCCCTGGGGCGGGGGTTGAGAGACTCCAGGGGCCTGCAGAGAGGGTCCTGCCCGAGGGGAAGGGGAGACAACCAAGTCCGCTGGCCCTTGGGCTTTCACAGGTGTGTAAAGTCTACTCTACTCTTCTCGATCCCGGGACCACTCGGGGTGGCCAAAGTTTAATTTTGCCAGTTGAGGATATGAGAACTTGGGCCCCAAATAGACCACCACTATCATATCAAAAAAGGAAGGACAGTTAAGAAAAGGGAAGGACATAGTCTCAGCACCTTCCAAGAAAAGACATTTAGTAACTTTACTGGGACATGGTTTGCCTTGGACCTGAGCGAGCCCAAGAGGGCAGAGAGTGGGGAGACAGCGTTCTGGGGGCCCGGAGGTTGGGAACAGCTGGTGGGGTGATGTAGTGATAGGGAAGGAGCACCAGCCCCGCTCCTTCTGCTCCGGGGGGCGGGACCTTGCGTGGAGCAGTGAGTCTAGTTCCAGGGAAGGTTATGGGAAGTGGGGGGGGGGGGTCGGGGTGGTTTAATAGTTGGAACCACTTCAGGACGCAGGGGTGCTGAGTGCTTCCTCTGCGCAAGTCCTGGTGCCATGACTTACTGGCTGTGTGACTTTGAGAAGTTACTCAACTTCTCTGGGCTCCCATTTTGTAATTTGCACAGTGATAGTACCCTCAAAATAGTCTTTGAGGCACAAAATTTGACCTGTGATATTACTATTATTATTATTATTATTATAAGAGGGCTGCTTCCATTTTGGGGACAGAATCTCAATGCAGAAGGAATCAGACTTCTCTGTGCGGCTTCGGAGGTCAGCACCAAGCTCACCGGAGCACTTGCTAGGAGCCAGGCAGGCCCCGTACCAGATGATTTTAAACATGACCTTGCAGAGGGCTAACAGTCCTATTCTCCTGGTGGGGAAACTGAGCCTCAGAGGGTGAGGAATTTCTCACGGTCACGTAGCTAGGACGATGCCAAGCTGAGGAAGGTCTAGTGTCATTTTGTTGCAGGTGGAGCAGACTTCCAGTTTCCGGACCCTGGTGACCACTGCTGTTCCGGTCAGTGCCATCCGGTCAGCACTGACCACAGTGCCTGGCATGGAGTGGGCATTCGGCAAGGATCGAGAGAAGCCGGGGAGTCTTCCTGTGGCGGAGGTCTTCAAGCAAAGAGCTGCCGAAGATGCCAGACACAGATCAGGGACCCAACGGGCTTCTAGTCCTGACTTCTGTCAGTCTGTGGTCAGCCTCTCAGGGAATGAGGGCACTTCTGAGGTACCATGTCAGCTGGAAACACCTCATGCTCAGAGAGGCTGGTCTCTCCCTCCCTGAGGCCTCCAGGGAGTCGCTGCCTAGCTCCTTGTTTCTGCAAAGGTGGAGACCCCTGCCTGACCACTGCCTGCATTGTAGCCTGCCTCTGTGACGTCTGACAGGCAGCTCCTGTCCCCGTCTCTTGCTCCCTCGCTCTGGTCACCCCATCCAACCACAGGACCTTGGGACGTGTGGGGACTTTGGTTTCAGTCACATCCCCTTAGCTTCTGCTCAGGAGCATGCAGGGGCTGGCCAGGACCGGATTGTGAAATCCAATAGTTAAATCTTGAGGAATTTTATGGGCAGGCCATCATTAAAAATTAAATTATAGAAGCTTACAATGAAATTATATTAAAAGCAAGGACAATATGTATTCAAAACTCACCACTTCCTAATTATTCTCCTACAGTCTGCTATTTCCTCTGCTTTTGAGGTGATTGACGTCTCTTGTGCTGCGATGGCATGAGTCTTCCCCAGTCTGTACTCCACGAGGTCACTTGGGTAGCTCGACGTTGGCTGCAGTGGGAGGGTTTATGCCACAGAAATCAGCATGCACCACAAATCAGGTCTGCCCATCCCCAGAGTCAGCTGGTGAACACTTACCAGCACACACGGCTTCAGCCTGAGCCGAATTTGAGGAATCTCACGGATAATCTCTTGGGGCTCAAGAGAAGCCACGAGACCCGCAGCCTCACGCGCTCAGGACTGGGAGTCTGCTGCTCTTTTCCCAAACAACGGATTCGTTTCCAGCTTCCTGGACTCGATCTGATTCTGTTAAAGTCATTTGTCCCGTTTTTTCCCTCACTGCTAGAAAACTAACATTAGAAATAAATGTGAGTCATGCTTCATTTTGTATGTTCCGCACACTAACTTCATTTCTAGCACCTTCTGGTCCTCCTTGGATTTCCTCTCTGCCATGTCCCCCCTTCTCCTTTGTACATTAATTTTTTTTTTACAGCTTTACTGAGGTGAAATTGGCATATGATAAACTACACCTATTTAAAGTGTACAGTTTGATGAATTTTACCATATGAATACCTCCATTAAACTATCACCACTGAGATTGTGAACATAGCCGGAGCCTGTAAAAGTTTCTGCATGCCCTTTGTCCTCCACCCTTCTTGTCCCCGGGCCACCTCTGAGTTGCTTTTTATCCCTATTGATTAGTTTGCATTTTCCAGAATTTTGTATAAATGGAATCTGTAGTATGTACACCTTTTTTTTTTCTGCGTCTGGCTTCTTTCACTTGGTAGAATGTTTTTTGAGATTCATTCACACTGTTCATGTATCAGGAGCTTGTTTCTTTTTATTGCAAAGTCGTATTCCATTGTAGGGATAGACCACAGCTTGTTTATCCATTCACCTGTTGATGGACATTTGAGTTGTTTCCTGTTTTCGGTGATTATGAATAAAGTTGCTTTAAAAATTTAGGTTCAGTTCTTTATGCTTTCATTTTTCTTGGGTGAGTACCTAGGAGTGGAATGGCTGGGTTGCCTGTTAGGTATACATTTAACGTTTAAGAATTTGTCAGTTTCAGTTTGTTTGTTTACCCACCTGTGTGACCTTAGACAAATGACTTAACCTCTCTGGGCCTCAACTTTGTTATAAAATTCAATGATGCAATTGCTCTCAATTTCTACCTTTATTGAACTCTTTCGGGCAAACAAGATGGTCTTTGTGAAAACATTCAGGGCTTTCAGGAAGAAATGTGGCTCTGAGAATGCCTGGATGTTTTTACCACTGTCATCAAACCCTCAGAACTCTGAGTAGATGGCTCATCTCCCCCGCAGACCTGAAGAGGACGCTGGAGCAGGGTGGGGGGGCACTTTAGAGTCCCACCGGGTGTTACTCCACCCAGTCACCCCCACAACCTCTGAACAGTGCTGGTGCTATCACAGCTCACAGAGGCCAGCTGCCAGCTGACACAGCCGTCGCCAAGGGACTGAGTTCCTCCTCTGTGCGAGATGTCCCAACCAGGTTTCTAACACCCATCAGGTCCACCGATGACCCTGTCTCCAGACTCAAAAGCAACATGAGGCCACCAAATGCCTCCTCTCCTCCCCGCTGCCCCGCAAACTCCAACACCCAACTTGGTTAGAGGGTGAACACTTTGCGGAGGACATGGAAGGCTTCTGCAGCGCGCTGAAGCCTGATGCCTTGTTGCGCTGTCACTTCTGTGACCTGGATGATGGGGGGACTGTCCTCAGCAAGTCTGTGTGAACAGAGGGGAGACGCTTGGGGAGACCAAGTACATCTGACTTGGTCTGGTGAGGTTTTGGGAGAATGGGTCAAGGAGGAAGTGGGGAGAAGGGAGAGAATTCACGGGACGAGCTGATTAAAGGAGACCAGGCCCGCAGGTTGGTGGGTACAGAGGTTAAGAGGGCTGGAACCCCGCCAAACCTTGCAAAGGGCGGTCCCTCTGGGTCCCTAGCAAAGACCAGCCAGGGGGCCAGGGAAGGCCTCCTCCTGCCCCTGACACACGATAACAGATGTGTGCTCCCTAGAAGATGCAGATTCAGAAGGAAAATGATTTTCTAATGAGTCAGTTTGTCCGATCTCCCGGCTTCCTCATTTAACTGCAACTTTTCGTTTTATGTACTAGCGACTGGGTAGAGGTGGGAGGTGAGGGAGGGTGCTGGGGAGGGAGGAATAATGGGAAAAAGGAAAAACAGAAAGAAAAAGATTTGTGTCAGCAAATGAAAGAGCCAAGTTTTTCATGTGTTTCTGGGGAAATAAAATAGAATTTGCAGGGCTTACGCCTGACTGTAAATCAAGGCGGCTGCTTCGGGCGGCTGTTGGCTCTGTGTTTGCTCTGGGGGCCCAGGATGTGGTGGGGTCCAGAGCCATGCAGAGCACGTCCTGGCACGGGGCTGTGGATGGGAAAACGACCTCAGGTATGGGGTCTGACAGAAAACAGAAGCTGGCTAATGAAAATCAGTGGTCAGTTGGTGGGGGGGGTGGTGAGTGCAGGGCAAGGAAATTGGCTAACTCATGGTGGTTCCCTGTTTGTTCCCTCTCACACAGGTCCAACCCCAAGTTCAAGTTCTTTGCTGTAGGCAGCTAATGCTTGAGGCTTCTTTCCGCCAGGTGATGTGGGAAGAGGTTGGGGGAGATCCTGAGGGAATGGATGGAATGAGAGGGAGAACAGTTTTAGAGAGCAGGGCCCCGGGAACTTTTGCAAGCAAAATTGGACTTTTATGGGGCTAATGAGTTTGGAAAATGTTTTGCAGAGCTGCTCCAGCTGGAGAGGCTCTCCGGGAGGTGCTGCGTCTTGCTTAGTTTTCTAATTTGATGTATTTTGTAAAGTGGAACTAGCGGCTCCCTCCCACCTGGAGAACCTCCCCTTGCCTGTTCACAGCCCTGCCCATCCGGGTCTCCCACGTGCCCCGCCCAGCCGCCCATCTCAAGGATGTTTGCTGTATCTGCTTACTCCCGTTTGTCGTTGGCTCTCTTATGTGGGTATGAAGTACCTCGGGAAGAGCCCAAACCCTTAACCTGTTGAACAGACCAAAAGAACGCGTTTTCCACATAAGCACCTGTGGCCACAGGCCGGGGTACAACTGTGTGTGTGTACGTGTGCGTGTGCGCGAGCAAGAGGAGGGGGGGATCGGCCGCCTGAGGCCCTGGGACACTTGGGTGTGAGCACCGGGATGTCTCTTGGGATCTGTGAGCCCCGAGGCAGAGTTGGCGAAGGGGCGGCCTTTGGCATTGCGGATTGGGCCCTTGGGATGATGGGTCCGGGACTTTTCAAATGAAGAGGGAAACTGCCGGTGGGAGCTGGTACCGCATTTCTGGAGGGCCACTGCTCAGATGTGCTAGAGGCCTTCAGCCCGGTCCTGGCACGCCACCCGTGGTTGAGGAAACAATCACAGACGTGTGTCAAAGCTCAATGACTTAATCCCTTTGGTTCCTTCATCTGTAAAATGGGGGTGCTCATCTTTCTGCTCCCTCCTTCCCCGCAGAGGGCTGTCCTGAGGCATCCAGTCAGTGGTGCCCTGTCCACTGGTGCGGTTACTAAGACTAAGGACAAACTGAGTCCCAGCGGGGCTGGAGGGACTGACTCCGGGGCAGAGAGCAGAGTGGCCACATTGCTGGGCTGGGGGCGGTCAGCCCGCCCATGGGGCCCAGACAGTGGCGGCTTGGGGGGCTCTGTGTGGTGTGCTCAGGAGGGCTGAGTGTGGGAAGAGGCCAGAATGTCAGCCCACATGCCTTTCCTCAGTTTCCCCATTTGCCAAAGGAAGTCAATGGATCACTTCCCCCTCCTCTGCCCGCTTGTGGGGGAAAGTGGGTGCTTTCAGCTTTGGGGTCTCCCAGGTGGTCCTGGACCCTTCCAATGGCAATAAGTTGCAGCAGGAGCCCCCCCATATCCCTCATCTCAAATTCCTCTGAGCACAGCACCAGGAGGCCTTGGGAAACACAAATTCACACTCACGTGTACTCATAATGCTCTCACACACTCCTGTATGCTCACACACATTCACTCACGCACACACCCATGATCTCACACATGCACACTCACACACATCCATTCATCTGACACACTCCCACACACATATTTACAACACACATTCGCTCTCACACAGTCACACACTCACACAAATTTACAATGCTCTCTCACACGCACACATACTCACATTCACCCTTACACGCTCACACACACATTCCCTCCCCCTCAACTCTCTCTCATCTCCACACACTCGCACACACCTCTCCCCCGCTCCTCGGTCTCCCTGAAACCCGTCTTCGACAGCGTGGTTGGCCGAGGGCGAGTGGTTCCATTCCCGCTCTGCGTCTGTAAGGGAGCCTGACAGGTGAGCGAACGCCGCAGGCCCCCGCGGCTGAGAGGCCCGGAGAGGCTGATTGAGAGCGATGGCTTTTCATTTGCTGGTTAGTTCGGAAATGATGGTGGCGTGTTTGTGGGGCAGTAATTAGTAGCCGGGTTATGGAGAGAAGAGGTTCAAGGAGAGAGGCAGACCCTGTCAGGCTTTAGCAGGAGGCCAGGGGGCAGGTGGGCTGGCGAGCGGGCGGCTGGCCTGGGGACCGGGCCGTGGCTCAGGCCCTTCCAAAGATCCCCCCTCGTGAGTGGAGGGCCCTGGCCTGGAAGCTGCTGCCAATAGAGCTGCTTTTGTGCAGGTAAATGAAACTGTCCGTGGAAGGGAAGAGATGGAGACACGGAAGGGCGCTGCGGGAAGGTCTTCGCGTGTGGTTGGGGCATGAAGATGGTGGGCGTGTGTCGTTCACGCAGGGGCGACCCTCGGGAGCCTACCAGGCTTTGTGGCTGCGTAACCTTGGCCAGAGCCACACTTCACCTCAGGGGCCCTCGTTCTCTCCCCTGTAACACAGGAAAGAAACCCTACCTCACGTGGTGTTGTGAGGGTTTAATGAAATAGGGAAGGCGAGACTCAGCATGGTGCCCGGTCTGAGGGAAAATACCACGACTCTTTTTTTTTTTTTAAGATTTTATTTATTTATTGGACAGACAGAGATCACAAGCAGGCAGAGAGGCAGGCAGAGAGAGAGAGGAGGAAGCAGGTTCCCTGCTGAGCAGAGAGCCCAATGCAGGGCTCCATCCCAGGACCCTGAGATCATGACCCGAGCCGAAGGCAGAGACTTCAACCCACTGAGCCACCCAGGCGCCCCAGAAAATACCACGACTCTTGGGCGTGTGCCAAGCACTGCCGCTCAGAAACCAATCCTGGGTAACTGCATTAAATCCTCACAACTGCCCGGGGAGCGAGGTGTATTTATTATCTTCTGTGGGTTACATGTGAGGAAACTGAGGCACAGGTAACTTGCCCAGGGTTGTCTGAGGCCAGAGCACGCCCTCCTGACCATCGTGCTGAGTCACCAGGCTCTTTCGCCTTCCCCGTTACAGGTGGGCGATAAAAACAATTACTGTTGGTCTTGGGACGGCAGAGATGAAGAATCAGTGGACTTGGCTCTTCGGCTTAAGGAGGTGTTCATAGATCTTCCTCATGTCACAGTCTCATTAGATGGCGTATTCTACCGCCTTCCGGAAATGCGGTGAGGGCCTGAGGTCCTGCTTCCTTTCGCCAGTGAGCTTGGCTTGCAGAGGAAGGGATGGGCAGGCAACCGTATTTTACACCAAGAGATTGTGGGTTGATTTCACTTGTGCTTAAAAATTTATAATGTTTCCATCCAGACCTTTCCACACATGGCACTTTCCTTCAATAGATGCTCCACTGTGGTTCATAAAAATGACTCATCTTTATGCTGCTTTCATGTCACAGGCTGGGGGGAAAGAAATCTTCCCAAGAGCTGCCTAGTAAGGAAGCTGCTGGAATGGTGTGGTGGGTCCAGATCCGTGTCATTGCAGTGACTCGGCTCCCAGGAATGAGCTCCCTCCTTGTACCTAGTTTGTATGGTGTGACTGGGAGCCCCTGGTCCCCCACAGATATGAATAATATGCCACCACCTTCTTCCTGCACAACTACCAAAGGACAGGAGTGACACAGAAAAAGTCTTTTTCTTTTTTCTTTTTTTTTTTAAGATTTTATTCATTCACTTGACAGACAGAGATCACAGGCAGGCAGAGAGGCAGGCAGAGAGAGAGGAAGGGAAGCAGGCTCTCCGTCTGCTGAGCAGAGAGCCCAATGCGGGGCTCGATCCCAGGACCCTGGGATCAGGACCCAAGCCAAAGGCAGAGGCTTTAACCCACTGAGCCACCCAGGCACCCCAGAAAAAGTCTTTTTCTAAAATAAAATTTGGGGGGCCAAGTGGGGCTATATTTTCTAAATATTTCTAAAACTTATTCCTAATGTTTCTAAATATTTCCCAAAGGTCTAAATTCCCTTTCCAGATTCAGCCAGGATATCCCAGGCTGGATAGGGCCAGTTCTCTTCTGGATGCTTAGGTGTCGTTTTGAACCCAGATTCAGATGGAACACTTGGAGGAGGCAGTGTGCACCTCAGGCGGGGGCAGGGTGGTGGTGGTGGGGGAGAGGTCTTACGTCATGCCAGTGATTTACCCTGGAAGTTGCTTTCATAAAGCAAGTGACAAGTAGCCTCACTCTCCTAAAAGGAGAGAGAAGGGTTGCCGTTTCGACCATGGAGCCTTGCTGGCTTTTGGCAGCCTGCACCACCGAACGGAAAGAAATGCCACACCTTTGGTTGGCTGTTTGGCTACCCTCCTGAAAATCTTGTTTCTTCTGTTAGAGACTTCTGATTTTTCTGACTTTCCAGAATTCACCATTATCTTCAAAGACATCACTGGCCCCACCAGGCGCTTCGTCCTCCTAGTCAACCCCAGCCATGTCCCTTTCCTTATGGTTTTGGAAGGTGGGGGTGCAGAGGGTGCAGAGGGTAGGAAGGGGCACGTGATGTCCCCCCCACCCCTATAGGCTCTCAGCTGCAGTGTTCACCGGGCAACAGCTTCCTGGCAGGCACAAAGCCAGACCGTCATCTCCCCTGTGTTCGGAACACATTTTAGCTCTCAGCTGAATTTAGAGATTTAAAAATACCATCTTGTGAAGACTGGAGGTGATGTATAGAAAGCATGCCTGGCATCTAATATTGGTACTATCATTACTCTTATTTCTAGGCAAACAGATGTGTGTGACAGCATCCTTGTCCCCTTTCAGTGCTACCGACCTAGAGCGGGTATAGAGCACCATGGAAGTTCAAGGCATACAGCGTAGTGACTTACACATATATTGCCAAATGATTACAGCATTAAGTTTAGTTAACCTCTCCATCATCTCATATAGACACTCATAATAGCATTTATGTGTGTGTATTAGTGGCATTAAAAGTCTCATCTAGGGGTGCCTGGGTGGCTCAGTTGGTTAAGCCTCTGCCTTTGGCTCAGGTCATAATCTCAGGGTGCTGGGATTGAGCCCTGCATCAGGCTCTCTGCTCAGCGGGACCCTGCTTCTCCCTCTCTCTCTGCCTGCCTCTCTGCCTACTTGTGATCTCTCTCTCTCTGTCAAATGAATAAATAAAATCTTAAAAAAAAAAAGTCCTACTAGTGCCTGCATGATGGATCTACTTCTCTTGAAAGATCCAAGAGAGTTCTAAAAAACGTTTTAATTTTGAGATAGATAATTATAGACTTAGACACAGTTGTAGAAAATAATATAGAAGGAGCCCACGTGGCCCTCACCTAGTTTTCCCCAACGTAACATCTTGAGAAAGAAACAACATCACCATATCACAGCCAGGAAATTCACATAGATACAATCCAATGGCAATTAGCATTAATACAGGTCATTGACCTTATTCAGATGTCACTAGTTTTACATGCGCCGTGTGTGTGTGTGTGTGTGTGTGTGTGTGTGTGTGTGTGTGTGTTTAATTTGAAGAGCATTTTATATTGTGAATGAGACCAAGACCTTATATTTTGGTCTTTTCCTTTTCTAAAGCACGAGTCGGTTGTGATGGTTGATCTGTTTCTCTTACCAGCCAGTGGGCTCTGTTGGGGAGTGTCTGTCCTCTGCAACTTTCTGTTCCCAAAGCCCAGCCAGGGCCTGCTTCATGCCAACAGCAACACCGCAAACACGTATGGAGCGCCTACTGTGTGCCGGGCTGTCTTCCCAAAGCATTATCCTGCGAGGCATGTCTTAATATTACTATTCTCACTTTGCAGGTGAGGAGATGGAGGGTAAAGTTGCTCAGGAAACACTCGATGAATGAATGACTGAGTCTGCGAGGGGTGGTGCTAGCCCAGCCACACCAGCCCGGACTCTTCGGGATGGCCCCTTTTCTTATGATGGGATCTCCAGGTCCACCGGGCCAGAAAAGCCATGCTACTCATTAATTTCTTGAACATTTCCTCCTCTCCTGGAAGCATTGTGCAAGAGTTAAGGGCACAGTTCCCAGAGTCGAACTCTGTGAGTCCAAACCTGGCTCTGCTACTTCGCTGTGTGGCCTCAGGTAAGTTACTGAAACCCTCTGGGCCTCTGTCTTCTCATGCGTGAAGTGGGGTTAGTAACAGAAGCTGCCTCAGGGGGTTGTTGTGGGAGGAACGCGCACGTGGAGAGGTCTGCGAGTGGGGCCTGGCCAGATTCAGAGTCATACCCATCAGCTGTTCTACTTTCCGTGCTTTGGACACCACCAAAGCTGCTAAAACTTCAGAAAGCTGAAACAGAGCAATATGGTACCAATTTGTGGATCATTCCCCTTATTATAATTACAATTCTTATTTTCCCCCAATGCTTCCAGGCACTGGACTTGAAGACTCTGGGTTTAGGGTGTAACAATAACATTTATCTTGGGAGGGCTGTTCTGGCCAACACGAGCGGCTCCTCCTTCCCTCCCTCTCCTCATCCCCTTCTCTTCTTCCGTTCATAAATATTTATTGAGAGCTTGTGAATCCCCATGTCAGGCAGAGGGGGACCCAGCAGTGAGCAGAAACAGACCCAGTCCTGCCCCGATGAAGCTTGCCTTCCACAGGAGAGAGAGGCATGGTTCCAATAGCCACACAGAGGCAATGATATCAAGCTGCCCAAGAAGATAGTTTGGGGGGGGAGCGTGCAGGTGGCCCCCCCACCCCACCCCATTCCCTGCTGACCAGAGGGCTGCAGTGCCCTGCCCGGAAGCCAGCAGAAGCAGGCAGCCTGTCAACTGCCAGGCCCCTCTTGAAACTGAGCTGGGAGAAGGCCTTGGTTTGCAGAGTGATGGTCACAGGAGACATGTGGCTTCTTGCCACCTTTGCTGCCGTGAACGTTCATGTACAACCTTTGTGTCCATGAATGTTTTCGTTTCTTCTGGGTGTGGGTGTCAGGAGCGGAAGTGCTGGGTCATGGGGGACCTCTCTTGAACTGTCGGAGGAGATGCCAAATTGTGCAGGTTCCAACATTTCTTGTTCTCTCTCTGGCATACAATTTTATTGAGGTATAATTTATATTCCATAAAGCCTACCCATTGTAAGTATACAATTCAGGGCTTTTTAGTAAATTTACCGAGTCGTGCAACCATCACCACAACCGAGTTTTAAGACATTTTTTACCATCTCAGTAGGATCCCTAGTGCCCACTTATAGTTAATCCTTCTTCCTATTCGGAGCCCTAGGCAACCACAAATCTAATTTCTGTCTCTATAGATTTTCCTTTTCTGGACATTTCACATACATGGAACCTTATGCTTCACTCCTTACAATTGGCCTAATGATTTTACAGATCATCTGTGTTGTGGGAAATTATCAGCTCTGTATTCCTTTTTATTGCTAAGTAATATTCCATTGTATGGATATACCATGTTTGGTTTACCCATTCACCTATTAACGGACATCTGGGTTGTTTCCAGTCTTAGGGTATTTAAAAATTTTTTTTAATTTATTTCTTATTTTTTTTATAAACATATAATGTATTTTTATCCCCAGGGGTACAGGTTTATCCGCCAGGGTTACACACTTCACAGCACTCACCATAGCACATATCCTCCCCAGTGTCCATAACCCCACTCCCCCTCTCCCAACATCCCCTCCCCCCAGCAACCCTCAGTTTGTTTTTTGAGATTGAGAGTCACTTATGGTTTTTCTCCCTCCCAATCCCATCTTGTTTCATTTATTCTTCTCCTACCCCCTAACCCCCCATGTTGCATCTCCACTTCCTCATATCAGGGAGATCATATGATAGTTGTCTTTCTCCGACTGACTTATTTCGCTAAGCATGATACCCTCTAGTTCCATCCACGTCGTCGCAAATGGCAAGATTTCATTTCTTTTGATGGCTGCATAGTATTCCATTGTGTATATATACCACATCTTCTTTATCCATTCATCTGTTGATGGACATCTAGGTTCTTTCCACTTTTAGGGTATTTTTAAAAGAGATTTTATTTATTTATTATTTGTCAGAAATAGAGAGAGAGACAGCTCAAGCATGGCGAGCAGCAGGCAGAGGGAGAAGCAGGCTCCTCACTGAGCAGGGAGCCCGATGCAGGACTCAATCCCAGGACCCTAGGATCGTGATCTGAACCAAAGGCAGATTTCAACCGAGTGAGCCACCCAGGCGTCCCCCAGTTTTAGGGCATTATGAATAAATCTGCTATGAACATTCATGTCCAAGTGTTTGTGTAGACGCCTGCTTTCCTTTCTCTTGGGTAAACACCTAGGAGTGACAATTGCTGGGTCATATGGAAAATGCATATTAACCTTTTAAGAAACAACAAAGCTATTATGAGAGCATCTGCACCATTTTACACTCCAGTTACCAGTGTATGAAGGTTCCAGTTTCTCCCTGATCTCAGTGCCACTGGTTGCCGACTGTCCTTTCTAGCTCCTCTGCTTAGGGAAGAGCCAGAGAGCAGATGAGGGGACTTGGGCTGGGAGCTGGGAGGCAAAGTGCTCAGGCTGCAGGAAGGGGGCCACAGAGCAGGACGGAAGCCCAAGGGTGCAGATCAGGCCCAGAGAGCACAGGGCAGAGAGGCTGGGAGAAGGAAGTGGGGTCGGAGCCCGGGCCTGACCTGGTGAGGCCTGAGGTCCAGAAAATCCTGGAGAGTAAGGCTGGGAATGTTCCTGCAGGATAGTGAGGAGGGTTGCCCTCCCCCCAGGGAACGGGTAGGACTCGGATGGCCAGCAGCACTCAGGCTGGTTCCAGAAGCCCAGCCTTCCTGAGTCTCGGTTCCGGTTCCGTGGAACAAAGAAACCCTTGTCCCCCGTGCCGCCTCCTCCAGGCTTGGAGACAACCACAGAGTGGGTGTCCAGAAGAAGCAGCATCCTGTTCTCCCCAGGGTTCACACAGCCCTCCCCCAAATGTTAATCAGGACAAGATTTAGGGAAGAAAGTTCCTGATCAGCGGGTGGCAGGTAGGAGGCCGGCCTGTGCCCCAGAGCCCTCAGTAAATCACCCTGTTCACTCGGCGTCTCGCTGGATTGCAATTACAATCCTTCAGGCCCGACACAAAATCATTGGGCTGGAGAGAGGACAGTACCCGGCTAATGTGTTTAACAACAACTAACCTGGTTAAGCCCTGACTCTATTGAAAAATGAGAAAGTGCGGACGGGCCTAATCGATGGGGCCTCAGCCCAATTTACTCCAGAGCTGGCTTTGGATTTCAGTTAAGTGGGCCGACCCGAAAACAGGGATACTCATTTTATTAAATTACCTCTTTGATCATAGAATTCAGATTCTGCAGAGTTGTCTTGTGTCCGCCGTGGGGGCTGGTGAATGGAGGGGACAGGGCTTCGGTGCACACACTTGTCCTCGTGCACACCACCCCCTCCCTCTGCCCACACAAGTGTGCACACAAGGCTTCTCAGAGTGAGAAGTGTTAGTAAATATTTATCTCCCCCTCACCCAGGGAGTTGAAAATATGGATTTGATCAAATACTCATTTACTTCCCACCCACCACCGCTCCCCACCCCCGTGGCCTCTTGGCAGATAAATGATGTTATTTGAAGGTATTCTTGAAATTTCTGATGGAGACTGTTTCTTAAGTGCTTTTAGAGCAGGCCTATACTTTGTAATCCTTGTCATATTCTGGCTAGTAAACTCCTGGCCTTTAAAAGCCGGAACCTTACTCTGTTTCCTGAATACAAGGGAATAGGTCATTAACTGTGAATTTCAAATGAAGCAGATTTACAGTATATATCACAGAAATATGTTTATGAGAGACAGCGAATACCAAGGAATCCATGGAGCAGAAAAAACCAAGAACCCAGGCAAAGATCAGCTGTTCTGGGGAACTGAACCTGCCCCCCTGTGCCCCATGCTCCCAACCCCCTACCATGCCCGCCCCAGGTTTTTATGCCCGATTTGGCCAAGTACAGGTCTCTTGTTCCAGGTTCCTGATAGAAACACCTTTCTGGTTCCATTCCACGCCCACCCCAGTGGGGAACCCTACAGGGTGAGTCCCCTGGAGATTATGAACTTGGAAATGCCGCTGGCTGGAGATTAATTGTGGGGACACATGAGCTCAGATGTAGATGGGGAGTTGGGGTGGGGTGGATTGGGGAAATGGGAGGCAGAGTCAGGGAAGCACTATTGAGGTCGGGTCAGCTGGTCTGTGGTCCGTGTTATGTGTCTGCCTGGCTGGGCTCCGGTATCTAGTTATTTAACCAAACACTAATCTAGGTGTCGCTGTGAAAGGATTTTGTAGCTGTGGTCCATGCCTGCAATCAGTTGCCTGTAAAGTAAAGGAGATCACCCTTGATGGTGTGGCTGGGCTTCATCCAATCAACTGGAAGCTTTAAGAGCAAAACCTGAGGTTTCCCAGAAAAGAAATCTGCCTCAAATCCTGCCCGAGGTTTTGGCCTCTGCCCCAAAGATTTTGGACTCATGGCCCCACCACTGTGTGAGCCAATTCCCTTAGGTAAACCCATCCACTTCCTTATCCTCTTCTGTTTCCCTGGAGAATACTACTGATATAGTGGTTTTCTGGCAATGATTTTCAGACCTTTAACCTCATGATTTCTGCGTACACTTCTTCACTTGCTGCCGTCTCGAAGCGCCAGAGCCCGTGTAAATGCTTCATCCCGCACGTGTGCATCGGAGTGTCCAGTGAGCAGAAGCTAGTTCCACTCTTGTGACCCTTGCCTGGATGGACTCTCACGTCTTGGGGCTTTCTGCAGGGGTGGCAGACACTGTTGGCTGCTCAAGCAGCAGCCCTCACCTGTCTCCTTCTATAACTGAATCCCGGTTTTGTTCTAGGACCAGGGGCTTGATCATGATTGGTCTTGGCAAGTCATGGCACTTCCACTCCCTCGGCTGGTGATGGGTCCGTTAGGTCCGTTATTAAACGAAACGAGACTGAGACAAAGTGAAAGTTATTTAAAGCTTTATTTTATGATAAGTATCAGAAGTTAGACTGATTGCTCAGGGGAATGAGACTGAGACAAGGTGAAAGTTATGCAAAGCTCTATTCTGTGCTAAGCTTTAGAAGTCAGACTGACCGGCCAGGGCCGTCTCCAAAGAGGGCGACCACCCCCAGCTTACAGGCTCAAGAATTGACTGACTGACCGGTCAGGGCCGCCTCTGAAGAGGGCGACCCCTCCCCATCTTACAGACTACCTTTTATAGAGCAAAAGTCTGGCCACACATAGGTGGCCAATGAGATTGTAGTCATGTTAGGTCACACGCAGGTGGCCAATTGAATTACAATTTACCCTACAGTAGCTGTTTGACCTAACCTATTACTCTGGTCAGAATTGGTGCTCAAGTTTGGTGCCCAAATGGCGGGGTTTACATTCTTTGGTGATTAGGGAAAAAGTATGTGTGTTTCTTACTGATTGGATGTCTCCACCTGGCCCGACTCGTCCTTGTATTCTGGGCTCTGTTATTAGGAACTAGCTGACCATATTTTACTGGTTTCCCAGACTTGCTTCTAAGTAAGTTTCTCTGGGGGGAGGGGAGCAGGGTCTGTTTAAGTTTTACTGCACAAACAACAAAATGGCTTTTAACCAAGATGGAGTTGCTCTGGCTAAATAGGTCCTTACAGGTCCTGAGGTATGCATGTGACCCTGTTCTGGCCCAGAGGACATTTGGGGAAACCTGCTGGGGCCTCTGGGACATTTCCTCCTCGATTAGAGAGGCCTGTGTAGTGGTCCCTTTTTCTCTCTTTTTGCTTAAAATAATTGAGATATAAACAAATGCACTGTGAAGTGCACATGTCTTGATGAATTTTCGCATCTGTACTCATGTAACTACTGCTCAGATCAAAATATGAAACATTTCCAGCATTCTAGAAGGTTCCCTTATGTCCCACCAAGCCCGTAACCCCTATCAGGAGTAACCATTATTCTGACTTGTGTCACCATAGTCAGTTTTGTCTGCTCTGTTCTGCATCTGAGTGGGATCATCCAATATGTCTTCTTCCGTGTTTATCTTCTTTAAAAAAACTCCAACTATCTATCTATCTATCTGATCAGTTTTAAGTTCACAGCAAAAGTGAAAGGAGAGTACAGATTCCCATATACCCCTTCCTCCCACACATACTTGGCCTTGGACAGTGCTGTGGGAGGAGGTAATGCCTGGAGCTATGGCAGCCACATTGCTATTGTGAGGCAATAAATGTTCAGATAAAAGCTGATAGCTAAATGGCTGAGGATGGCAGGAAGAAAGGAAAAGGGGGCCATAGGGTTTCTTAGAGCCCTTAAACTAACCCTGACTCTGCCTTTCTTTTACATTAACTTGTTAAGTTAACATAAATGCCCTCATGGCTTGAGCCGCTTTTATTCAGGTTTTCTATTTTTACTCAAGTTTTCTATTGTTTGGAACCAAAAATATTCTGACACAGAATTCAGACTATCCTTCTGGACCCAGGCTATGGGACACCTTTTTCCATGGAGCCCCTGCTGGGCCCCTCTCTCACTTTGGCCTCCTGTAGCCGTATGTGCCCCATCATTAACCACGAATTCTCTTACACCACCCAGTCTCATTTTCGTCCTACTGGAGCATCATTGGAATTATTCCCAGAGCCTAGAGCAACAGAGCTGACACCTTGCAGATTCAACATTTATGGTTTTTGACTATTCATGGGTGTCCAAGAAGGTCTCCCATATGTAGTTATTTGCAGTGTGCCTGAAGGATAAATTGGAACCCATTCTACAGGAATTTTTATTGGTCAGCCAGGCAGAGTACTGCCGAGATCCCCAGCCTCGGCCACTCACCTTGACATTGACCCCTACTTGTGGTGGTGCAGGCATTCGTGCAGCTAGGCTCCAATCTCTCAGCAAAGCCAATGGCCTAGTTCAGACCCCACTTTCTCCAGGAAGCCTTCCCAGACATCCCCTGCAACCACACGATGTTCCATGACTAGTCCACCACCTCTGGACTCCTGTGGGACTGTGCTTGTGCTTGGAAGATCTTAATTTCGTCTGAGTTCATTCATTTATTCAGTGCCTATTTATCAAGTCCCTACTGTAAGGGGCTATTCTAACCCCAGGGCATAGAGCGGTGAGCAAAACAAACCTGGGGCCTGCCCTTATGGAGGGTTTTGTCTAGTGGGGAGGTAGATGCCATATCAGCCGCAGCTCAGGTGGCTCACGGCTGCAATGGCAATGTGTGCTGCCAAGGGGACAGGGACAGGGCCAGTGGGTAGTAGCTAATTTTCAGTAGGGTTTTGGGAGGACTTCATTGATAAGTGATGGCATGAGCCCTAGGGGTGACTGGAAGGGTGTTCCAGGCAGAGGGAATGGAGCAGCTAGTGCAAAGACTTCTGGGTGTGGTGAGCAAGGAGGCCAGTGTGGCTGGTGCAGGGGTGAGAGGGGCAGAGGGGGTTAGATGGGAGGTGTGGTCTGATCACCCAGTGCCTTGGAGGCCATGGTGAGTGTTTCTGGTTTGGCTCTGCGTGACATGGGAGGGGCTGGAGGCTTTGAACATGATCTTCTTTTCAAAGAGCTCTCAGCAGGGAGCCCAGTCCAAATGTGAGAGAGGGTGGTGCCAGGGTCTATAGCCATGGGGACGATTGCATAACCTGCCCTCAAATCTCAGTCCCTTCATTTCATGGTTACTTCGCCTCTCTGTGCCTTAGTTTCCTCATCTGTAAAGTGGGGATAAGAGTACCTACTTCGCAGAGTCAGTGTGAAGACTGAATGACTGAATACGGAAGGCGTTTAGAACAGGGCCAGGTGCGCAGCATGTGGGACAAGTATTAGCTTTTACTTGGGGGTGACACCAGCAAGACTTGCTGTGTTGGGTTCTCCAGGAAACAGAACAGATAGGGGACATGTACGCGCACGCACGCACACACACACATACACACACTTCTATGTGTATAAAAGGAGGCTTATTGTGTGGAGTTGGCTCATGTGACTATGGAGGGTTGAGAATTCCCGCAGTCTGCGCTGGAGACTCCAGAAAGCCAGTGATGAACCACGTTCTGCATTGGAGGAGTTCCAAGGGCAGAAGAGAGGAGATGAGATGTCCTAGATCAAGCAAGAAGGCAGGAAAAAAGGGACAAATTCCTCTTTTCTCCTGCCTTTTGTTCTATTTAGACCTTCAACGGACTGGATGCTACCCACTTACACTGGGAAAAGGAGGAAACCCCTTTCCCAGACCCACCCTCCCAAAAGAATGCTGAATCTGGAGGCCCTGTGGTGGGTCAAGGGGACCCATAAAACTAACCATCACACTGCTCAGTGTTCAGTGGGATTCACAAAAGGGTCAGGGATGATCCTGAAGTTTGAGCCCTGTGAGCGGGAGAAATAGCAGGGTCGTGTTCGCAGGTGGGAGGCTGCGGGAGATGAGTTTCTAACGGCTCTGAGGTGCCTGCTGTGCCTTGGGGGATGGAGGTGCCCAGGAGGAGGTTGGCTATTCAGGTTGGTGCTTCACAGGACACGGCAGAGTTTCCATTGCTCATTTTAGTCCGCAGAATCATTATTTCACTGAGATGGTGTGGTGTTTCATTAGGGGGACAGTGTGGCTTATAAATAGAGAGGGCTTTTCAGGCCGTGAGAAGCTCTTGACTCTCGATCCTGGTCTACCTTTCTCCCGGTTGTAATAAGAGGGCCTTCCGATAGAGTCCAGTCCAAGCACAGCTCAAGGCCCCATCCCCGGACAGATGCTGGACTGCCTGTGGCTCAGCAGTGGGAAATCGGGAGGGGCTTGCCCTTGTGGGGAGGGGGCTAGAGACAGGCCTTCCTTTGAGTTCCTTTTAGAGGTCTGAGTCTCTGAGATTTATCGGGATTCCTGGAACACCAGCCCTGAAGGAAGCCCCATGGGTCTTACCTTTTACCAGCTGGTCTCTGGTTGTTCCAAATAGACAATCTTTCTTTTCCTTTCCTCCCTCCTCCCCCTCCCCTCCTCCTCTTCCTCCTTCTCCTCTTCTTCTACCTCCTCCTTTTTCTCCTCCCCCTCCTCCTCTTCCTGTTCTTCTTCTTCTAGAATCACCCGTAAAGAGGATAGTAACGAACCAGTTTTTAATGTATCACCCACCCACTCACCCATCCATCCATCCATCCACCCAACCATCCATCCATCTGTCCACCCACCCACCCACCCACCCATCCATCTATCTCTATCTACCTAGCTTTTCATTTGGAGGAATTTGGGTATAAAATACATTATAGGACCTTAGTTTTGGAGGGAATTTCAGTTTCATTAAGTTCAGACTCTTCATTTGGTTGATGAAAAACACACAAAGCACGGAGAGAAAATGACTCACATGTAACACGGCATGTTCTATCAGTGTGGGAGCTGGACCCCAGGTCCCTGGTTTCCGCTGCCTTGCATTTCATCATAACCATGCTGGCGAGCCTGGGGCTGGGCTGGGGTCCATCCCAGAGGGTCCTCCCTGAGGCTCAGGGCAGCCCACCACAGCTGGGCCTGCCTGGGGGGCGGTGCTCTGCTGCACTCAGCCCTCCTGCTTCAGCCCATGCCATCTTCCTTGGGGTAGAGGAGTTGGCTGTTAAGTAACAACGCTCTGATGGGTTGTTTCTAGGGTGTCCCGGTAAGAAGAGCTACCATTTGTTGAATATTTACCATGTGCCAGACACGGCAGTTGACACTCTTGGGAGATCAAGGTCAGGAGGCCACTGTCTGCCCAAAGATCGCAGCTACCAAGTGGCACGGTTGGGAGATCTAGCTCTGGTGTCTTCATTGGTCAGACTGCCGCTCCGGGGGTGGAAAGCTCCTTGTGTGCCTGGGAGGGGCACCGGACAGGGATCTCAAGGCTCCAGGCCCTCTGGCCAGCTGTGCGACCTTGGCTTGCTCCAGTTCCTTTTCCCTACCTCTGGTGCACATGGCGGTACTGGCCCTGTCTCCGTTGTGGTGTGCTGCGCACTGTAAAGTGCTGTGGGCACGGGAAATGATGCCACCTTGTAGCTTGGCGCTCCTTTTGCTGGGTATCCAGCTAGTGCCTAGTGTCCTTCCTCCACCTCCCCCCTCGCCTCTGAGGGTGAAATGTGTCCAGGAGAGCCACGCCCGCTCCAGAACTAGGCTGCGAAGTTGTGTGTGGATGGCTGGCAGGAGCTTTGATGTCTTCTTTGATGTGGAGGCTGGAGGATCAGGTGAGGATTCTGCTCTGCTGAGCCAGGACCAGTGGCCCAGACAGTCGTGTCTTTGTGAGCTCTGCCTTGGGGGATTGGCCCACAGAAACCTGTCATCTCAGGACTGCCTCTTGAGGGGAAAGCAGCCGTTAGGAGAAGGGGAACAATGAGCTTGTCATGTTCAGGAATGAGCAGAGTCTGGGCCCGGCTGGTGCGGGGCGATTTGGAAGCAGACTCAGGAACCCTGTCAGTGCTTGAGGAAGGAAGAGCCTCTAGACTGGCAGGGGTGGGAGCCTCTGGAATGTGCGGGAAGGGTGTTGTCTCCAGTGGCTGTATGATCAAGTCTCCACCCTCTTCTCTCATCTTGTGCCACCTTGTCCTTTGCTCCCTGTCTCCAGCCCACACTGGCTGGGCTTCATCCTGCCTCAGGGCCTTTGTACATGCCAAACCCTTTGCCTGAGATTTTAGTTTTTCCAATATGCAGAAAATGCTAGAATGTAATTATTTAGATAAATTGCATAGCCTTCTCTGTATGGATGTTAACATTTTGGTACTTTTGCTTCAGCACACTTTCTTTTTTTTTATTTTGGTAAACAACATAGAACATTGCATTTGTCATCTTAGCTGTGTTTAAGGGTACAGTTAAGTAGTATTAAGTATGCTTACAGTACTGTGCAACAGATCTCAACAGACTAGAACCTTCTTATCTTCTAAAACTAAAACTCTCTATATACCCACTAAACTCTAAAAAATGGGGAACGCTTCACAAGTTTGCATTTGTGCTTCTTCAGGGGCCATGCCGATCATCATTACAGTTTCATTATACGTGCTGCCGAAGCCATCATAGAACATTTGCTTCTTAATCATTGATACTGAAAATTCAAAAGGTACAAAAGGGTGTATAGTGGCCTCCTCTGTCCTTGATCCTGTCAGAGGCTTCTGGTGTTATGGTTTCTAGAATATTCTGTGCACATGGAAGCACGTATGTATCACACATGCATATGTATATGAATGTTTATGATAGCATTAATATTTATTAATTAATGTTCTGCCTTTGCCTTTTGTAAAAAAAAAAAACTTTTATTTTAGAATAGTTATCGATTTACAGAAAAGTTGCAAAGATAGTCCAGAGTTCCTTTGCACCTTTCCCCGAGTTTTCCCGGTTGTTAGCGTCTCACATTAGCAAGGTCCATTTCCCACTTAGGCACTTAGGCACCACTTAGGCATCAACATTGCTACACTACTCTTTACTTTACCCTAGGCTGGGCTTACAGGTTTTGGGAAGGAAGACGACAGAGGTGAAGTGTGCTTCTCGTCACGTACTGGGGGGCATATGTCATTAACATGGCTTTTCACTGTGATGTTACCCTTGACCATTCTGTTAAGATCGTGTTTCTAGGTTTCTCCACCATAAAGTTACTTCCTTGGACCCCTTTTAATGTGCTTTTCTTTGGAAGGAGGCTGACATGTGCAGCCCACACTTAAGGAGGGGGCAGTTAAGCTCCACCTCTTTGAGGTGGAGGAGTAGCTACATAAACTCTTCGGAATTCTTTTGCATGAGAATCTGTCTCTTCTCCCCTATTCATTAATTTTTCAATTCATTCACTTATTTGCATCAGTATGGACACATGGATATTTATTTTATACTTTGGGTTATAATCCAAAATTTTATAGAGATTATATATCCGTGTGTGTGTATTTGTGTGTGTATGAGTGTGTGTGTGTGTGTATGGAAAAGATGAGATTTAGGGAAGGAAACCAGTATTTTCTTTTAAATTAAGGTGAAATTTACATAATATACCACTAATCATTTCAAAGTGAAAAATTCAGTGGCATTTAGTACATTTGCAATGTTATATAATGTTTGTCTAGTTCCAAAATATTTTCCTTATAGCCCAAGGAAACCTCTTGCCCATTAAGCATTTACTCTTCATGTCCCTCCCCCTTGTCCGTGGCAACAACCCATCTGCTTTCTGTCTATAGATTTACCTGTTCTGGATATTTCCTTAATACATCTGTTTACACACATACACACACATCCAAACACATACACACATTTTTTTTTCATACACACATTTTTTTAATGAAAATATAATATATTATTTGTTTCAAGGGTATAGGTACGTGATTTATCAGTCTTACACAATTCACAGCGCTCACTATAACATGTACCCTCCCCAACGTCCAATACCCAGCCATACCATCCCTCCCACCCTCCTCCACCCAGCAACCCTCAGTTTGATTCCCGAGATTAAGAGTCTCTGATGGTTTGTCTCCCTCTCTGGTTTCATCTTGTTTTTTTTATTTTTAAAAAAGATTTTATTTATTTATTTGACAGACAGAGATCACAAGTAGGCAGAGAGGCAGGCAGAGAGAGAGGAGGAAGCAGCCTTCCCACTGAACAGATAGCCTGATGCGGGGCTCCATCCCAGGATCCTGGGATCATGACCTGAGCTGAAGGCAGAGGCTTTAACCCACTGAACCACCCAGGCACCCCTTGTCTTGTTTTATTTTTCCCTCCCTACCTCTATGATCCTCTGTCTTGTTTCTTAAATTTCTCCTATCAATGAGATCATATGATAATTTTCATTCTCTGATTGACTTATTTCGCTTAGCATAATACCCTCTAGTTCCTTCCATGTTGCTGCAAATGGCAAGATTTCATTTTTGATGGCTGCATAATATTCAATGATGTGTATGGGGGTGTGTGTGTGTGTGTGTGTGTGTGTATTCTTTCCATAGTTTGGATACTGTGGACATTGCTGCTATAAACATTGAGTACACATGCCCCTTTGAATCACTATATTTGTATCTCTGGGGTAAATAACTAGTAGTGGGATTGCTGGGTTGTAGGGTAGCTCTATTTTTAACTTTTTTAAAAAAAGATTTTTATTCATTTATTTGACAGACAGAGATAACAAATAGGCAGAGAGTCAGGCAGAAAGAGAGGAGGAAGCAGGCTCTCCACTGCACAGAGATCCCTATGTGGGACTCGATCTCACGACCCCGAGACCATGACCTGAGCCAAAAGCAGAGGCTTTAACCCACTGAGCCACCCAGGTGCCCCTGTTTTCAACTTTCTGAGGAACTTCCATACTGTTATCCAGGGTGGCTACATCAGCTTGCATTCCCGCCAAGAATGTAGGAGGGCTCCCCTTTCTCCGCATCCTCACCAACGTCTGTCATTTCTGTTTGTTAATTTTTGCCATTCTGTCTGGTGTGAGGTGGTATCTCACTGAAATTTTTGCTTTGTATTTCCCTGATGCCAAGCAGTGTTGAGCACTTTTTCATGAGTCTGTTGTCTATCTGGATGTCTTCTTTGCAGAAATGTCTGTTCATGTTTTCTGCCCATTTCTTGATTGGATTATTTGTTCTTTGGGTGTTGAGTTTGATAAGTTCTTTATAGATTTTGGATACTAGCCCTTTATCTGATCTGTCATTTGGAAATATCTTCTCCCATTCTGTCAGTTGTCTTTTGGTTTTGTTGACTGTTTCCTTTGTTGTGCAAAAGTTTTTATCTTGATGAAGTCCCAATAGTTCATTTTTGCCCTTGCTTTCCTTGCCTTTGGCGGTGCTTCTAGGAAGAAGTTGCTGCCGCTGAGGTCAAAGAGGTTGCTGCCTGTGTTCTCCTCAAGGATTTTGATAGATTCTTTTTTTTTTTTTTTAAATTTCAGCGTAACAGTATTCATTGTTTTTGCACCACACCCAGTGCTCCATGCAATACGTGCCCTCCCTATTACCCACCACCTGGTTCCCCAACCTCCCACTCCCCACCCCTTCAAAACCCTCAGGTTGTTTTTCAGAGTCCATAGTCTCTCATGGTGATTTTGATGGATTCTTGTCTCATATTTAGGTCTTTCATCCACTTTGAGTCTATTTTTGTGTGTGGTATAAGAAAATGGTCCAGTTTCATTCTTCTGCATGTGGCCTTCCAGTTTTCCCAACACCATTTGTTGAAGAGACTATCTTTTTTCCATTGGACATTCTTTCTTGCTTTGTTGAAGATTAGTTGACCATAGACTTGAGGGTTTATTTCTGGGCTCTCTATTCTGTTCCATTGATCTATGTGTCTGTTTTTATGCCAGTACCATACTGTCTTGATGATTACAGCTTTGTAATAGAGCTTAAAGTCCAGAATTGTGATGCCACCAGCTTTGCTTTTCTTTTTCAACATTCTTCTGGCCTTCTTAGGGGTCTTTTCTGGTTCCATACAAGTTTTAGGATTATTTGTTCCATCTCTTTGAAAAAAGTTGATGGTTTTTGATAGGGATTGAATTAAATGTGTAGATTGCTCTAGGTAGCATAGACATTTTCACAATATTTGTTCTCCCAACCCATGAGCATAGAATGTTTTTCCATTTCTTTGTTTCTTCCTCAATTTATTTCTTGAATATTCTATAGTTTTATGATTACAGATTCTTTGCCTCTTTGGTTAGATTTATTCCTAAGTATCTTATGGTTTGGGGTGCAATCGTAAATGAGATCGACTCCTTAATTTTTCTTTCTTCTGTCTTATTGTTGGTGTATAGAAATGCAACTGATTTCTGTGCATTGATTTTATATCCTGACACTTTACTGAATTCCTATATGAGTTCTAGTAGTTCTGGGGTAGAGTCTTTTGGGTTTTCCACATAAAGTATGTCATCTGCAAAGAGTAAGAGTTTGACTTCTTCTTTGCCAATTCAGATGCCTTTTATTTATTTTTGTTGTCTGATTGCTGAGGCTAGGACTTCTAGTACTATGTTGAATAGCAATGGTGATAGTGGACATCCCTGCCGTGTTCCTGACCTTAGGGGAAAAGCTCTCAGTTTTCCCCCATTGAGAATGATATTTGTTGTGAGTTTTTCATAGATGGTTTTTTGATATTGGGGTATGTACCCTCTATCCCTACACCGTGAAGAGTTTTGATTAAGAACGATGCTGTACTTTGTCAAATGCTTTTTCTGCATCTTCTGCATCTATTCAGAGTATCATGTGGTTCTTATTCTTTCTTTTATTAATGTATTGTATTACACTGATTGATTTGCAGATGTTGAATCAAACTTGCAGCCCAGGAATAAATTCCACTTGGTTGTGGTAAATAAATCTTTTAATGTACTGTTGCAATCTATTGGCTAGTATTTTAGTGAGAACTTTTGCATTCATGTTCATCAGGGATGATGGTCTCTAATTCTCATTTTTGATGGGGATCTTTGTCTGGTTTTGGGATCAAGGTAATACTGGCCTCATAAAATGAGTGGAAGTTTCCCTTCCAATTCTATTTTTTTGGAAGAGTTTCAGAAGAATAGGTATTAATTCTTCTTGAAATGTTTGGTAGAATTCCCCTGAGAAGCCATCTGGCCCTGGGCTTTTGTTTGTTGGGAGATTTTTGATTACTGCTTCAATCTCCTTACTAGTTATGGGTCTTCTATTTCTAAAACTAGTTCAGGTTTTCTATTTCTTCCTGGTTCAGTTTTGGTAATTTATACATCTCTAGGAATGCATCCATTTCTTCCAGATTGTCTAATTTGCTGGTATATAGTTGCTCATAACATGTTCTTACAATTGTTTGTATTTCTTTGGTGTTGGTTGTGATCTCTACTCTTTCATTCATGATTTTATTAATTTGGGTCCTTTTTCTTTTCTTTTTGATAAGTCTGGCCAGGGTTTTATCAATCTTATTAATTCTTTCAAAGAACCAACTCCTAGTTTCATTAATCTGTTCTGCTGTCCTTTGGTTTCAATTTCATTGATTTCTGCCCTGATCTTCATTATTTCTCTTCTCCTGTTGGGTTCAGGCTTTCTTTACTGTTCTTTCTCCAGCTCCTTTAGGTGTAGTGTTAGGTTGTGTATTTGAGACCTTCCTTGTTTCTTTAGAAAGGCTTGTATTGCTATATACGTTTCTCATAGGACTACCTTTGCTGCATCCCAAAGATTTTGAACAGTTTTGTTTTCATTTTCATTTGTTTCCATGAATTAAAAAAAAAAATTCTTTGTTAATTTCCTGGTTGACCCATTCATTCTTTAGGAGGATGCTTTTTAGCCTCCATGTATTTGAGTTGTTTCCAGCTTTCCTCTTGTGATTGAGTTCTAGCTTCAGAGCACTGTGGTCTGAAAATACGCAGGGAATGATCCCAATCTTTTGGTACCTGTTGAGACTTCATTTGTGACCCAGGATGTGATCTATTCTGGAGAATTTTCCATTTACACTAGAGAAGAATGTGTATTCTGTTGCTTTGGAATGGAATGTTTTGAAGATGTCTGTGAAGTCCATCTGGTCCAGTGTGTCATTAAAGCCTTTATTTCCTGTTGATATTTTGCTTAGTTCATCTGTCCATTTCAATGAGGGGGGTGTTAAAGTCCCCTGCTATTATTGTATTATTGTCAATGTGTTTCTTTGATTTTGTTATTAATTGGCTTATATAATTGGCTGCTCCCATTTTAGGGGCATAGATATTAAAATTGTTGGATCTTCTTGTTTAAGTATGATATAGTGTCCTTCCTCATCTCTTATTATAGTCTTTGGCTTAAAATCTAATTTGTCTGATGTAGGGATTGCTACCCCAGCAATTTGATGCCCATTGGCATCATACATTGTTTTCTACCCCTCACTTTAAATCTGGAGGTGTCTTTGGGTCTTAAATGAGTCTCTTGCAGACAGCATATTGATGGGTCTTGCTTTTTTATCCAATCTGATACCATGTGTCTTTTGATTAGGGCTTTAGCCCATTTACATTCAGGGTAACTATTGAGAGATATGAATTTAGTGCCACTGTATTGCCTGTAAGGTGACTGTTACTGTATTTTGTCTCTGTTCCTTTCTGGTCTATGTTATTTTTAGGCTCTCTCTTTGCTTAGAGGAGCCTTTTCAATATTTCTTGTAGACCTGGTTTGGTGTTTGCAAATTCTTTTAGTTTTTGTTTGTCCTGGAAGCTTTTAATCTTCTATTTTCAAGGACAGCCTAGCTGGGTGTAGTATTCTTGACTGCATATTTTTCTCATTTAGTGCTCTGAATATGTTATGTCAGTCCTTTCTGGCCTGCCAGGTCTCTGTGGATAGGTCTGCTGCCAATGTAATGTTTCTACTGTTACAGAACTCTTGTCCCAAGCAGTTTTCAGGATTTTTTCTTTGTCTCTGAGACTTGTAAGTTTTACAAGATGGGGTGTTGATCTATTTTTATTGGTTTTGAGAGGGGTTCTCTGTGCCTCCTGGATTTTGATGCTTGTTTCTTTCCTCAAATTAGGGAAGTTTTCGTCTATAAATTTCTCCAATGTAACTTCTGTCCCACTCTCTCCTTCTTCTTCTTCTGGGATCCCAAATTATTCCAATATTGTTTTGTTTATGGTATCACTTATCTCTTGAATTCTTCCCTCGTGATCCAGTAGCTGTTTATCTCTCTTTTTCTCAACTTCTTTATTATTCATCATTTGGTCTTCTATATCACTAATTCTCTCTTCTCCCTCATTTATCCAGCAGTAAGAGCCTCCATTTTTTATTGCACCTCATTAATAGCCTTTTTGATTTCAACTTGGTTAGACTTTAGTTCTTTTATTTCTCCAGAAAAGGATTCTGTAGTATCTTTTATCCTTTTTTTTCAAGCCCAGCTAGTATCTTTATAGTTGTCATTTTCCCAGTATCTTTCTAATGTCCATGTTCATTAGGTCCCTGGCAGTTGGTACTGCCTCTTTTTCTTTTTTTTTTGAGGTGAGTTTTCTGTTTTGTCATTTTATCCAGAGAAGAATAGATGAATGCGAGAACAAAATTCTAAAAGGGAACAATGATCCCAGAAAAATATACAGTAAACAAATCAGAAGAGACCCAAAACGGGGTGGGGGGGAAGAATACGATCAGACTGGTGAGTAGAACAGAGCCACATAGTAGATTTTAGGTGTATTTTGGTCTGTTGGAAGAAACTGCCTCCCACATTTTAAAGAAAGAAAAAACTATATATAAACAAATTATATATAAACAAAAATAAGGGTAAATATGATGAAGGGATGGAATATGACTGTAAAGATGAAAATTTAAAAAGATCTAAAAAAAGAAATTGATAAGAAGTTGGTTGAAAAAAAGAAAGAAAAAAATAAAAAAAAATAAAAAAAAGAAAGGAGAGAATGTGATCAGGAGGAGACTAGAACAAAGCCATACACTAGATTTAGGGTAAATTTTGTTCTGTTAGAAGAAACTGATCCCAAAATTTTTAAGGAAGAAAAACTTATATATATATATATATATAATTTATATATATATATATAAAACATATATATATAAGTTTTTCTTCTATATATGTATATATATACATATTCTCATATGTATATATACACATATATATATTTTTCGTGTACATATACACAAAAATAAGGTTAAATACAATGAAGGGATAGAATATGACTATAAAAATGAAAATTAAAAAGTATTTTAAAAAAGGGATTGATAAGATGTTGGTTGAAAAGGGAAAGAAGAAAAATTAAAAACATAGAAAAAGAAAAAAATAAAGAAAATTAAAAATTTTTTTTTAATTTAAAAATTTGAAAGACTAAAAAATCATGAGAAAAAAAGCTATGAATTCTATGTGCTATATTCTCCTAGCACTGCAGTTTTACAGTTCTCACTGATCGGTAAACTTGGTCTTGGTGGACATTCTTGCTGATCTTCTGGGGAGGGGCCTGTTGCAGTGAGTATCAAATGTCTTTGCTGGAGGTGGAATTGCACTGCCCTTGCCAGGGGCCAGGCTAAGCAATCTGCTCAGATTCCCTTTCTGAGCTTTTGTTCCCTGAATGCTTTCCATACTGCTTTGGAGGACAGGAATGAAGATGGCGGCCTCCCAATCTCCAACCAGAGGAGGCGAAAGCTCGGGGCCCCACTCCTCAGTGAGACCTCAGAGAAAAACAGTCAATCCCTCCCATCTCCCTGGTCTCTGGCTGTGCTCCGAGCTCACCTAGCCTATGACTGAGTGTTTCTGTCTCTGGCCCAGGGCCCTGTTTGGAGTCTCCAAACCCAGCTGATTCCTGTGGACACACACACATTTTGTGGTGAGAACGTTTAAATTCTAAGCTCTTAGCAAATTTCAGTTATGTAATATAGTGTTGTCAACTATAGTTGCTACATTCTACATTAGATCTTCAGAATGTATTCATCTTAAAAAAAAGATTATTTATTTACTTATTTATTTGAGAGAGAGCAGAGTGAGCAACAGAGAAGACAAATGGGGAGAGGGGCAGAGGGAGAGGAAGAAGCAGGCTCCCCACTGAGCAGGGAGCTGGTTGTGGGGCTCCATCCCAGAACCCCGGAATCATGACCTGAGTTGAAGGCAAATGCTTAACTGACTGAGCCACCCAGGTCTCCAGAACTTATTTATCTTAGAGCTGAAAGTTTGTATCCTTCTACCAACCTCTCCCTATTTCTCCTTTCCCTCAGTCCCTATAAGTTTGACATTTGGCGGGGGGGGGGGGGGGGGATTCCACTCATAAATGATACCATGTAGTATTTATCTTTCTCTGTTTTGCTTATTTCACTTAGCATAACACCCTCAAATTCCATCCATATCGTCCAAAATGGGCAAGATTTCCTTCTTTCCCACAGTTGAATAATACTCCATTGTATATGTGTGTGTATGTATGTGCACACACATATATGTATAAAAATACAAAATACATATATATCACATATATGATTATATCTATATCTTAATCTATATCTCACATCTTTATTCATTTATCCACTGATGAACACTTAGGTTGTTTCCATGTCTTGGCTATTGTGGCTAATGCTGCAATGAACACGGGAGTGCACATATCTCTTTGATTTTGTTTCCATTTGCTTTGAAAAGATACACAGAAGTGGGATTGCTGGACCATAGGTTGTTCTATTTTTAATTTTTTGAGGAACCTCCCTACTGTTTTCCACAGTGGCTGCACCAATGTATATTCCCACCAACAGTGCACAATGGTTCCCTTTTCTCTGCATCCTTACTAATACTTGTTATTTCTTGTCTTTTTGATGATACCCATTCTAACAGCTGTGAAGTGATATATCACAGTGCTTTAGATTCACATTTCCTTGATGATCAGTGATGCTAACCACCTTTCCATGTTCTTGTTGGCCATTTGTGTGTCTTCTTTGGAAAAAAGTCTCTTATATGGTTTCTTTTTATAAATGTCTACTCAAGTACTTTCCCCATTTTTAAATTGGGTTGTCTTTTTGTTGTCGGGTATCAGGAGTTCTTTATATGTTCTAGATACTAGATCTTTAGCAGGTATCTAATTTGCAATTATTTTATCCCGTTCTATTGGTTGTCTTTTCACTCTCTTGGTAATTTCTTTTGATGCATAAAAGTTTTTAATTTGATGAAGTCCAATTTATTTATTTTTATTTTTGTTGCTTGTGCTTGCTTTCAGTGTCATGTCTAAGATTCCATTGCCAAATCCAAAGTCATGAAAATTTACCTCTATGTTTTCTTTTAAGAGTTTTATGGTTTTAGGGACACCTGGGTGACTCAGTCAGTTAAGCTACTGCCTTCTGCTGGGGTCATGATCTCAGGGTCCTGGGTTCGAGCCCCACATTAGGCTCTCTGCTCAGGAGGGAGCCTGCTTCTCTCTCTCCCTCTGCCTGCTGATCCACCTGCTTGTGCTTTCTCTTTCTCTGTAAAATAAATAAATACATAAAATCTTTTAAAAAGAATATTAGGTTGTTAGCTCTTATATTCAAATTGTTGACCCATTTTGAGTTTTGCATACAGTGTGAAGTTGGGTTCCAACTTCATTCTACAGCATGCAAATAACCTATAAATAAATTTGAATTTTATTTCATTTTTAAAAGAGATTTTGTTTATTTATTCACTTGAGAGAGAGAGAGAGAGAAAGAGGAGGAGCAGAAGGAGGCAGAGGGAGGGGGAAAGAATCTCAAGCAGACTCTGTGTTGAGCATGGAGCCTGACATCGGTCTCGATCTTACCACCCTGAGATCATGACTTGAGCTGAAACCAAGAGTCAGATACTCAACCAAGTGAACTACCCAGGTGCCTCTAAAGTTGAATTTTATTTTATTTTATTATTTTTTAAGATTTTATTTATTTATTTGACAGAGAGAGTTCACAAGTAGGCAGAGAAGGCAGGCAGAGAGAGGAGGGAGCAGGATCCCTGCTGAGCAGAGACCCCAATATGGGGCTTGATCCCAGGACCCTGGGATCATGACCTGAGCCGAAGGCAGAGGCTTTAACCCACTGAGCCACACTGGCACCCCTAAAGTTGAATTAAAAAAAATTTAAAAACCTTAAATTTGCAAGAATAGTACAAAATAATTTTCTGTGTATTATTTGAGAGTAAACTGCCAACATGGTGCCCTGTTAAACCTCTAATACTTCAGTGTGTATTTCCCACAAAATAAATTCCTACAAGATAGTTCTACAGAATCACAATACAATCATCAAAATCAGGAAGTTAACATTCATCTGTTAGTACTGCTTAATCTTTAACTCCATCAAAGTTTTTCTGATTGTCCTAATAATATCCTTTATAGTAAAGGGTACAATTCAGAATCATTTAGCTGTCCAATCTCTTTAGTCTCCTGTCTGGAACAGTTCTGCAGTGTTTCCTTAACTTGCATGATCTTGATACTTTTGAAGATTACAGGTCAGTTGTGTTATAGCATGTCCCTTAATTTGGTTTTGTCTGATGTTTCCTCAAGATTAGATTCAGGTATTGCATCTTTGGCAGGAGTATCACAGAAGCCACCCTGTGACTCTTCTCATTGTATTGTATCAGGTGGTGTGATTTCAATTTGTCTCATTACCGATGAAGGTCACTTTAAGCCCTTGATTAAGATGGTGTCAAGCTAGCCTCCTCCATTGTCAAGTTATACTTTTTCTCCTTGTAATTAGTAAGTATTTTGTGGGGAGGTACTTGAATAATGTAAATATCACAACTGTCATAAAAATTCTAGTTTATTTATTTATTTAAATTTAGCATCATTATTTCTGATTTTATTAATGGGTCAGAATCTGTTTTTATTACCTTTAATAGACTTTGTTTTTTAAAGCAGTTTTAGGTTCACAGCAAAATTGAATGGGAGGTACAAAGATTACCCATATATCTCCTGCCCCCACATATACACTGCCTCCCCAACCAACATCCAACACCACAGTGGTACATTTGTTACAACTGATGAACCTACATTGACATCATTATCACTCAAAGTCCATGGTTTACATCAGGGTTCACTCTCGGTGTTGTGTAGTTTTTGGTTTTGACAAATGTATAATGATATATACTCACCATTATAGTAGAATACAGAATAATTTCACTGTTTTAAAAATCCTCTGTGCTCCACCTATTCATCCCTCCCTTCCCCCTAAGCCTTGGCAACTACTGGTCTTTTTTCTGTTCCTAAAGTTTTGCCTTCTCCAGGATGTTTTGGTTGGAATCATACAATATACAGTCTTTTCAGATTGGCTTCTTTCACTTAGTAGCATGTATTTAAGGTTTCTCCATGTCTTCTTATGGTTTCATAGTTCATTTCTTCTTAGTGCCAAATAGTGGTCCATTGTCTGGAGGTACCAAATCCACTCACCTCCTGAAGAAAATTCCGATTGCTTCCAAGTTTTGGCAATTATGGATAAAGTGGTTATGAACATTGATGTTAAGGTTTCTGTGTAGACATGAGCTTTAAAATCCGTTTAGGTAAATACAAAGAAGCATGATTGCTGGATCCTATGGTAGAAGTACATTTAGTTTTGTAGGAAATTGCCACAGTGTCTTCCAAAGTGTCTGTACAACTTTGCATTCCCACCAGAAATAAATGAGAGTTCCTGTTGCTCCACATTTGGTTGCATTAGTGTTTTCGATTTTGGCTATTTGAATAGGTGTGTAATAGTATTTGTCTTACTTTATATTTTTTTAATCACATGTGATGTTGAACATCTTTTCATATGCTTATTTATCATCTGTATATCTTTTTTGGTGACGTGTCTGTTCAGTCTTTTGTCTATTTTTAAATCAGGTTGTTTGTCTTCTTCTTATTAGGTTTCAAGAGTTCTTTGTATATTTTGGGTAACAGACCTTTATAAGACAGTTTTTTTGCAAATATTTTCTTCCAGTGTGTAGCTTGTCTTCTCATTCTCTTGATGGTATTTTCCCAGAGCAGAAGTTTTTAATGAAAATGAAGTCCAGCTTGTCAACTATTTTTTTATGTATCACGCCATACCTAAGATCAACTAGATTTAATCCTATGTTATCTTATAGAAGTTTTATAGTTTTGCATTTTACATTTAAGTCTGTGATGCATTTTGAATTAACTTTTGTGAAGGGTGTAAAGTCTGTGTCTAGATTAATTTTTTTTTTTGCATGTGGATGTACAGTTGTTCCAGCACCATTCATTGAAAAGACCATATTTGCTCCATAATATTGCCTTTATTTTTGTGTCAAGTACAGCTGACTATATTTATGTGAATCATATCTGGGCTCTATATTCTGTTCCATTGATTTATTTGTCTATTCTTTTGTCAATACCACACTGTCTAGATTACTATAGTTGTTTTTTTAAATATTTTATTTATTTATTTGACAGAGATCACAAGTAGGCAGAGAGGCAGGCAGAGAGAGAGAGAGAGGAGGAAGAAGGAGGAAGAAGGCTCCCTACTGAGCAGAGAGCCCGATGCTGGACTTGATCCCAGGACCCTGAAATCATGACCTGAGCCGAAGGCAGAGGCTTAACCCACTGAGCCACCCAGGTGCCCAAGATTACTATAGTTTTATAGTAAGTCTTGAAGTTGGGTAGTTCCCGTCATGCAACTTTATTCTTCTCCTTCAATACTATTCTCCTCCTAACTACGAAATAATTTCTCGGATTTTAATTGTGATTGCATTGACTTTATAGATCAAGTTGGGAAGAACTGATTTCTTGACTATATTGAGTCTTCCTATCCATGAACATGGAATACCTCTCCATTTATTTAGTTCTTTGATCTCGTTCATCAGCATTTTGTAGTTTTCCCTCATATAGGTATTGTATATATTTTGCCAGGTTTAACATAGCTATTTCATTTTTGGGAGCTGTTAATGTAAATGATATATTGTTTTTAATTTCAAAGTCCTTTTGTTCTGCTAGTATATAGGAAATTATTTGACTTTTCTATATTCAACTTGTATCTTGCATCCTTACTGGAATTGCTTATTAATTTCAAGAGTTTTTTTTTTTTTTTAGAGACTTTATATTTTAGGGCAATTTTAGGTTTGTAATACATTTTTAAAAAGATTTTATTTATTTATTTGAGAGAGAGCAGAATGAGAGAGTGTGAGCAGGGGGAGGGCAGAGGTAGAAGAAGGACAAGCTCCCTTCTGAGCAGAACCCTGGGACCATGTCCTGAGCCCAAGTCAGATACTTAACATACTGAGTCATCCAGTCACCCCTACAATACATTTGAAAGGAAGATACAGATATCTTCCATATACTGCCTGACCCCATGCATGCACAGCCTCTCCCATTACCAACATCATTCACCAAAATGGTACTTTTTTTTTTAACCAAAGATGAACTGATATTGACATCAGAATCACCCAAAGCCCACAGTTTATTTTAGGGTTTGCTCTTGGGGTTATATACTCTATGGCTTTGGACAAATGCGCAATGGCTTGTATACATCATTATAATATCATACAGAGTTTTCACTGCCCTAAAAATCCTCTGTGTTTTGCCTATTAACCTAACCCTCACCCCAGGAACCACTAATCTTGTTGTTTCCATAATTTGTCTTTTCCCTGGTATTATGTAGTTGGAATCATACAGCATGAAGCCGTTTCAGATTGGCTTCTTTCACTTAGTAATATGCATCTATAGTTTCTCCATGTCTTCTATGGCTTGATAGCTTATTTCTTTTTAGTGCTGAATAATAGTCCATTGTCTGGCTGTATGAGTTTGTTTATCCATTCACCTACTGATGGGCTCCTCGACTGCTTCCAAGTTGCAGTAGTTATGGATAAAGCTGTGCTTCCAGGAGTTTTTATTTTTTTTTTTTCTTCAGATTTTCTACATAGACAATCATGTTGCTTGTGAACAAAGACAGTTTTATTTCTTTCTTCCCAATCTTTATGCTTTTTATTTCTTCTCATCTTATTGCATCAACTAGTACTTCCAGTATAATGCTGAAAAGTTGTCAGAGGGGACATCCTTGCCTTATACCTGATCTTAGTGGAAAAGTTTCTCATCATAAGTGTGGTGTTAGTTATAGGTTTTCTGTAGATGCCCTTTATCAAGTGGAGGAAGTTCCTCTCTACTTTTAGTTTGCTGAGAGCTGTTTTTTTTTTTTTTAAATCATGATTAGGTGTTGGGTTTTGCCAAATGCTCTCTCCCCATCTATTGATAAGATCATGTGATTTTTCTTCTTTAGTTTGTTAAGGTGATATTAAAGTTATTATTTATTTTGATACTCGTCCTTAATTTAACCAGAAGGTGCCCCTTCAGGTTGCTTTCTGTTCTTATGATATATCCTTATCTATCTTTGAGTGTTTCCTTACAGTCTAGCACCACAAGATGTTCCAGGCTCATCTTATACTTTTCCTACCCCAGTCCTGGAATCAGCCATTTCTCCAAAGATCTCTGGTAATGTTTTGATGGAAAATGTATCTAGAAACCCAAGATCTGGGCTCTAGGTGTGCTCGTTGCTCATTATTTTAGGTGAGGGTGGTGGCAGGTGCTCTCAGACATCTTGTTATATTTCTGTTTATTTTACTCTAGCCAGGACTAGCCTTCTGTGCAGACATCCTTCTAATTATGTCACTCTGCCTCTGACCACCCTCCTGTGGGAGTGTTAGCTCTAACACCCCACTGCTGGGCCATTCCCATCCCTGTGTGACAGACTCCCTTATCTTGCTGGGGTTTCAGTAGCTATTCAAGATCACCTCTTTAGGCTGTAACACCCCACATCAGACAACTCTTCACTTGTTGCTCTCCACATCCAGCCTTGCCTGGCCCCACCTTACCTAAGTGGCTCTTGGCTGAATTGTTCAGAAAGGGAAGAGAATAAGGAGAGGACGAGAAGGAGGAAACCGGGGTGAATTTTTAAGTTAAAACTTAAAATACCTACAGAACTTAAAACTTAAAATACCTAAATGATAGGCCTGAAATTCAGTGATTATTTACAAAGTGAGCACATCCTTGTAACCACCACCTAGCTGGTTTACGTACTAAGGGATCATTCCAGCTTCTGTGTGGAGAACAGATGGAAAGGGAGTCAAAGAGACACAGGAAGATTTGCTGCATACTGATATCCAGGTGAGAGATCACAGGACCTTAAATCAGGAAGGATGTGGCGAAGGGTAAGAAGTGGTTGAATTCAAGACTTACTTTGAAGGGACAGCTCACAGAATTTGCTCCTGGATTAAATTTTGAGCATGGGGGAAGCAGGGAGTCAAGGATGGCCCAAGGATTTTGTCCCGAGAGCTAGAAATGGATGCCACCATTTGTTGAGAAGGGGAAGACTCAGAGAAGTCCTCCCTTATCCTGAAAAAGATCAAGTGTTCTCATGGACACATTAATTATATTTGAGATGCCAGTTGAACATCCAAGTGTGGGGGTTCCACAGGCTGCTGGGGCTGCAAGACAGTAGTTCCCAGAAGTCTGGTTGAAGATACCAATGTGAAGGTCTCCTCCAGTGGACAGATGACATTTAAAGCTGTGAATTGGGTGAGATCACCCAAAAGTGAGCATAGGTGGAAAAGAGATCTAAGAGACCTCTTATCTTTGGAGCATTTGAAAGTTGGCTGAGAGCCAGCAAAGTAACCTAAGGAAGTCAGTTGCCTCATCTAAAAATGGGTATAATACCTCTTCGGTGGGATCATTAAGGATTGATTGATCATTAGAGATTACGTTAAAGACCCTAATGGGTAGTTAATATTGACCTTTCTTTTCCCTGCTCCCCCCAAAACTTGCCTCCTTCACTTACATTGTCCCGAGACTCTCCTATCTTCCTTGCTTCCTTTTTGTGTCTCTCCCCAGTTTCCTCATCTCTGCCTCCAAACACTGTACCCCTCTCCTCCTTCCAGTGAGGACTGACTTGCAAAACTCCTCTCCATGAGCTAATATCACCTCCTCTCCTTTCCCCCATCACCCATCACACAGTTTAAGAACTTTTTACCATTACGTTTGAAGCTCTTTGTGTGCCCCCGCTCAGTCCTACCCCTTTAGCCTCACTTCTCAGAGGTAGTTGAACCAGATGACTGTGTTTCTTAGAATAAATATTGTCTGCTTTCCGCATTTTTAAGTTTAAAAAAAATGGAATCTTGTCTTCTTCTGTGGCTTGCTTTTAGTATTCAGCATTTTACTCCTGAGATACAGCTGTGTAGCTGCACGTAGTTATAATTCATTTGTTTTCTCCACTGTGTGGCTACCCCACAGTTTATGCTTCTACAGTGGATTGGCTTCCCAGTGGTTTCCAGATTTTGCTATTACAAGCAGTGCTGCTATGAACATTTTGTTGGTCTTCCATGGTGCAGTACAAGGGTTTCTCAGAGTAGGATTATTCTGGGTATACTCTAGGAGTGTAGTTGGTGCCTCAAGAGAATGCAAATTGTCACCTTTTCTATAGATACAACATTGTTTTTCAAAGGGCTTGTACCATTTTACATTACCAACAGCATATATCTCTGTTTCCTTTAAGATGAGGAATGAAATAAAGGTAATTTATGAGCATCTGTGTTCAATGTTGTACTGTTCTACAACCTTTTTTTTTTTTTTGAAGATTTTATTTATTTATTTATTTGACACAGAGAGAGAGAGAGAGAGAGGGAACACAAGCAGGGGGAGCGGGAGAGGGAGAAGCAGGCTTCCCACTGAGCAGGGAGCCCGATGTGGGGCTTGATCCCAGGACCCTAGGATCATGACCTGAGCTGAAGGCAGCCGCTTAATGACTGAGCCACCTAGGCACCCCAACACAACCTTTGATTAATATGAGTAGATTTTTTGATTTTGCAAATGTGGTAACACATTACAGTTTTAATTTGTATCTCCTCAATACTAATGACGTTGGATGTCATTACATGGTTTGTTTGTTTTTTTTTGTCATTACATGTTTTATTAGTCATCTGGTTTCCTCTGCTGTGAAATGGTTGTTTTAAATCTTTTGTTGGATTGTTTCGTCTTCTACTTCTTGGTTTGTAGGAGTTCCTTATGTAAATTCTGACTATGGATGGCAAATGTCTTTTCCTAGTTCATGGCTTGTTTGTTCATTCTCTTTATGATGTGCTTTGATGAAAGTTCTTATTTTAATGTAATTAAATTTACTATTCTTTTCCTTTATAGTAAGTTCTTTTATGTCTTGTTTAAGAAGTCCTTCCCTGTCACAAAGTTATAAAGATTAATTTCTTTTGTCTAATAAAAAGTTTTATATGTCTTTAATCTACCTGGAACTGGTTTCAGTGTATGGTGTGATGTAAAGTTTCAGTTTCATTCCCCTGTCCCATATGTATAATCAAGTATCCCAGCAGCAGTTATTGAAGAGCCCACCCTTTACTCATTGATCTACAATGCCAAGTTGGTCATAACTCATATGTTGATAGATGTGTGGATCTATTTCTAGGCTCTCTTTTCTTTCCATTGATTTTCCATTCATTTTATCTATCCCCATGCCAATATTTTATTGTCTTAACAATGAATAGCTTTAAAATGATTTTGGATATCTTTAAAGACGAGTCCTCATTTTGTTCTTTGTTTAAATGAAATGAGTTGGGGAATGTTCCTTCATTTTCATTATTCTGGAATAGTTTGTGTGAATTTGGAAATACTTATTTTAAAGATTTTGTTGATAAAACCATCTGTGTTGATCTTTCCATCATGGGAGTTTTTTATTGAAGCAAAAATTCTTTAGTGGTTTTGGAATTGTTCAGAGTTTCTATCTCTTCACGAGTCAGTTTTGGTAATCTATACTTCTTTTCTTGGAATTTGTCCAACTCATTTAAGCTTTCGGATATCCTGGCATATAATTGTTTATATCTGCTTGCTATTTTTTAAAATCTCCATGCATCCGTAGTTATACCCTCTTTTCTATTATTATTTACTTGTGATTTTCTCCTTTTATCTTTTCATCAGTTTTGCCGTAATTCTTTTCAGTTTTGCTATTCTTGTTTCTCTTTCAGCACTAATTTTGTCACAGTTTTTTCTTTTAAATAATTTCCAACCTACCCAAGGTTGTAAGAATAGTACAGTGAACACATATTCATCCTTTATTTAACTTCATCAAATTCTAACAGTTTGCCACATCTATGCTGTCTCTTTTTTTCTCTTCTTTTTTTCCAGAACAATTTTAGGGTAAGATAGAGATATCATGAAGGGATATGAGCCAAGGAATGTGGGAAATGGTTTCAAACTGGAGGTGGTCCTAAGGTGCCAGCTAGCAAGGAAATAGGGATCTCAGTCTTACCACCACAAGGAACTGAATTCTGCCAGCCACCTGCATGAGCAAGAAAGTGGATCTTCCCCAGAGCCTCCAAAAAGGAATGCAGCTCTTCTGACACCTTGTTTTAGCCCAGTGAGATCCCTATCAGCCTACTGACCTACATAATTATAAAATAATAAATTTGTGTTAAGCCACTAAGTTTGTGGTAATTTATTACACCAGTCATAGAAAACATAATTTGGATTTGTTTGGTTGCTTCTTCATTATTAGATTCAAGTTTATTGGTCTTTCAGATAATCAGTTTTGGGGCTTATTAATCCTCTAAAATGTATGTTCTCTATTTCATTAATCTCTATTCTTATCTTTATTGTTTTCTTCATTCTACTGTCCTTGAAGTTGTTTAAGTAGAATATTTAGCTCATTAGTTTCATCCTTCATTCTTTGTAATATAACCATTTAAAGCTACAAATTTCCTTCTTGATATCCTTATAGCTGTATCCCACAAGTTTCAATATGAAATATTTTCATTACCGTTCAATTCTAAATATTTTCTCATTTCCATTGTGATTTCTTTTTTGATCAATGAGTCATTTAGAAATGGTTTTAAATTTGGAAATGTATGGTATTTCTCCATTATTTTATCATTATTGGTTTTTTATTTATTTGCATTATAATTAGAAAATGTGATCTGTAGGACACAAAAATCTTTGAAATGTTGGTGAAAACTGACCTATGTGTGCTTGAGAATATACTGACTGTAATGTTCTGTATATGACCATCGGATCAAGGTTATTAATTGTGTCAAATTTTCTGTATTCTTACTGATATTTTGGTCTGTGGTATCTATCAATTACTGAGTAAAGTGTGTTAAAATCCCTACTATATAATGGATTTGTCAATTTCTCCTATAGTTCTGTCAGTTTTTCCTCAAATGTTTTTTTTTTTTTAAAGATTTTATTTATTTATTTGACAGATAGAGATCACAAGTAGGGAGAGAGGCAGGCAGAGAGAGAGAGAGGTGGAAGCAGGCTCCCCGCCAAGCAGAAAGCCCGATGCGGGGCTCGATCCCAGGACCCCGGGATCATGACCTGAGCTAAAGGCAGAGGCTTTAACCCACTGAGCCACCCAGGCGCCCCTCCTCAAATGTTTTTAGTTCATGTTATTGGTTGCATACAAGTTTAGAATGTTTTATCTTTTGGTGAATTGGACCTTTTCCCCATGATTTAGTGACCTTCCTCATTCCTAATAATACCTTTTTTATTAAAGTGTATTTTTCTGACTTTAATATAATTACCCCATCTTTCTCTTTTAGTTAGTATTTGCCTATCTTTTTCCATTCTTTTACTTTAAATCCTTGTGAGTACTTATGTAACTCATAAATGGTACTTACCTGTATTTTAAAAAATTCTCCCTGATAATTGGAATTTTAGATAATTAATGATTATTTGGATTTTTTCTTTTTATCATTTTGCCTTATCTGTTTTTTTTCCATGTCTTTTCTAGTCATTTTGGGGAGACTATTCTTCTCATTTTATCTTAATCCTCTTTGAAAGTTAGATACCTTATTGCTATGATTCAGTCATTATTCTAGAAACATTAACAGGCTCACTTAATTAATTAAATTAAAAAATTAATTGCCATTATCCTTTTTCCCCAAGTGCAAGCTAAAACAGCATCATCATTCTTCTAATCTATTATTATGATGTATTTTCAATCAACTTTGGTTTTGTTTTTTTTTTTAAAGATTTTATTTATTTATTTGACACAGAGAGAGATCACAAGTAGGCAGAGAGGCAGGCAGAGAGAGAGGAGGAAGCAGGCCTCCTGCTGAGCAGAGAGCCTGATGCGGGGCTCGATTCCAGGACCCCGAGATCATGACCCGAGTCGAAGGCAGCGGCCTAACCCACTGAGCCACCCAGGCGCCCCATCAACTTTGGTTTTTTAATCCCACGTGGTATTAATGGTTCAGTCAGATTTGTTTTATAGATTTACCCACATACTCACTGTCTTCCTTGTTTTTCATTCCTTCTTGCTTCCATGACCTTCAATCTGGGATTTCTTTTCTCCTGCCTAAAGGAATGCTTTAGCATTTTTTAAAATGAAGATCTGTTTCTGACAAAGTTGTTCAATTTTTGTTCGAAAATGTCTTTGTGTTAGTCTCATTTTAAAAGATTTTTCTCTGGATGTAGATTGTAGTTTTGTTTTTCTATTAAATCAAAGATATTATTCCACTGACGTCTGGTATCTCTTGTTGCAAAGTCAATTGTCAAGTATCCTTGTTGCTAACCTAGAGGCCATCTGTCTTTTCTCTTTGGCTACTTTTATGAGCTCTTTTTCTTTAGTATTTTTCATTTTTATTTTAATGTATCTAGATGTTAGAGTTGCCAGAAAAAATATAAGATACCCATTAAATTTAAATTTCTGGTAAACATCAAATACATTTTTAGTGTAAGTATGTTCCAAATATTATATGGGATATATGCTTAAAAAATTCTTCATTGTTTATCTGAAATTCAAATTTAGCTGAGTCTTATACTTTTATGTGCTAAATCTGGTAACACTAGTTGATGTTAGTTTCTTTCATTTACCCTTCTTCAGCTTCTTAAATCTGTATTTATTTATATTCACTGTTTATGGATATTTCTCAGATATAATGACTGACTCAATGACTACTATCCCTTCAAATCTTGTCGCTTCACTATTCTTTCTCACTGCTCCTTTGGTAACTATGATTAGGTATATGTCATATCTTTTCATACTCATCTCCATGGTTCTTAATCTCTCTGTTATTTTCTCCCTCTGTGAGTTCCGTTTCATTCTTCTTCAACTGTGTCTAATTTGCTCCTAAAGTCATATACTGAGTTGTAAATTTTAGTCATTATATTTTTCCTTTTTTTGAGAAAAAGATTTTATTTTTAAGTAATCTCTATACCCATTGTGGTGCTCAAATTTATAACCCCAAGATCAAGAGTTGCATTCTTTACTGACTGAGCCAGCCAGGTGCCTCTATATTTTTCATTTTTAATCTTTTTTTTTAATCCACAAAGTCACTTTTATAGATACTCGCTACTTAAATTTTCAATACCGTTTAAAAGCATTATTAAATATAGGGGCATCTGCATAGCTCAGTCAGTTAAGTATCTGTCCTCGACAGGTCATGATCCTAGGGTCCTGGGTTTGAGACCCACATCAGGCTTCCTTGTTCAGTGGGGAGTCTGCTTCTCCTTCTTTCTCTGCTGCTCCTTCTGCTTGTGTTCTTTCTATCAAATAAATAAATAAAATCTTTTAAAAATGTTAGTTATTAAATATATAAAATTACTTTAAATTCTATAATGGGGAATTCCAGTGTTTGAGGCCTTTGTGGGTCTGAATCTACTACCTGTTGTTTTTGCTGACTCTTACTCATCATGCCTGATTTCCTTGTTTGTTTTCTAACTGTGACTGTGAGCTAAAATATCAGAATTTTACTTTTGGGTAATCTTTGAGGCTGTGTTAAATGTGAATTCCTACAGAGGGGATTTGCATTGACTTCTTCCAGGAGCCTCTGGTCATTACCAAGTTGAGACTACTTTATTTATTTAATTATTTAAAAAAAGATTTTATTTAGGGGCACCTGGGTGGTTCAGTGGGTTAAAGCCTCTGCCTTCGGTTCAGGTCATGATCCCAGGGTCTTGGGATTGAGCCCTGCATTGGGCTCTCTGCTCAGCAGGGAGCCAGCTTCTTCCTCTCTCTGCCTGCCTCTCTGCCTACTTGTGATCTCTGTCTGTCAAATACATAAATAAAATCTTTAAAAAAAAGATTTTATTTATTTATTTGAGAGAGAGAGAGCGAAGTCAAGCGAAGGTGGAGGCATTGGAGGAACAGAGGGAGAAGACGACTCCCCACTGAGTGGGGAGCCCAAAGCAGGTCTCCATTCCAGGACCCTTAGATCATGACCTGAGCCAAAGGCAGATGTTTAACTGACTGAGCCACCCAGGCACCCCTGAGACCACTTTCAACTGCATTCTTGGCTTGGTATTTCTGACCTACCCACGTACAGTGAATTCAGGCTGCAAGCCCTCTTAACAAGGTTGGCCTGTAGCTACAAATTCTAAGAGAGGCTTTTCTCCCCTTCCATTAATTACCAATGTTCAGTATAAGCAATTTGCTTTGTCGTCCTCAAGGAGTAGGGGGTAGAGCACTTTTGTTCTAGTTCATCTTGACACCAGTGTATAACTTGGGGTATTGGCTTCACGTGGAGAGGGTTTTCTCCTACACTTCTCATCTTGCACGGGCTCTGGGTTTTGTCTCTGATCTTCAATCATGTAGCTTTAGAGCATCATTAGCGTCTCTGAGTTCCAGTGTTCACGTAGTTTTGTTAGGAATATGCTTTACCTTTCTGAGAGTTAATGGATGCAATTAGAGTATTTTTTTTTCCTAGCTAGCATGTGTGGTTGATTTTGGTTGGAGGGTATAAAGAGTGTTTAGTATAGCATTGTGTTGGAAACCCAATTCTCCCTTTTCCCTGTTAATAATTCTTTACCAGAAACCTGTGAAATCAGCCTCTGGGTGGTTTTCTCTTCTTAATATGTTTTTTTTTTAATACTTCTTTTTTTTTTAAAGATTTTTAAAATTTATTTGACAGACAGAGATCACAAGTAGGCAGAGAGGCAGGCAGAGAAAGGAGGAAGCAGGCTCCCTGCTGAGCAGAGAGCCCGATGCTGGACTTGATCCCAGGACCCTGGGATCATGACCTGAGCCGAAAGCAGAGGCCTTAACCCACTGACCCACCCAGGCGCCTCTATGTTATTGTTTTTGGATGTGCAATTTAGGGAAACTGTCAGATATAATTACCATAGCACTGAACCTTGAATTTAGGCTGAATTTCATTCATTCACTTATCATTTGTTCATCAAATTTTACTAAGACTACGTTAAAGGTCAGGCTTTTTATTAAGTCTTGGGGATTCAGGTTGGACAAGGCAGACTTAACCCTTGCCTGCCCTCATCAGGCTCACCGTCTGGTGACTTGAATTTACCGTACAGTACTAAGCACTTTATATACATTATTTAATGTAATCCTCATAACAGTGCTGTAGACTGTGTATAACCATTTTGTAAATTAGGAAAAGAAGGCACAGAAAAATTATATAAATCACCTAAGGTCAGATAGCTAATAAGAGGTAGATCAGAGACTTGAACCCAGGTCTCTCTGGCTACAAAGCCTTTGTCCTTAACCGTTATTCTGCTTTCCGTTATGTCAAGAGAGGGTACTGTTGGGTATGCCAGAAAGAAAGGGCCTTTTTTGTTTACCTATGTAGAGGGATATGCAGGTAGAACCATTGTTAGTTTTCTTTTTGTTGTTGTTGTTATTAGTCCTTTTAAAAATTTAAATCCAGTTAGCCAACGTATAGTACATCATTAGTTTTTTTAAATTTTTTTATTTTTAAGATTTTATTTTTTTGAGATAGAGCAAGAGTGAGAGAGAGAGAACGAGAGCGCAAGAGTGGGGGAGGAGCAGAGGCAGAGGGAGAAGCAGGCTCCTCTCTGAGCAGGAGCCCGATGTGGGGCTCGATCCCAGGACCCTGGGATCATGACCCAAGCTGAAGGCAGACGCTTCACTGACTGAGACCCCCAGGTGCCCCTGACTTGGACAACTTCTTAGGAAAAGTACATCATTAGTTTTTGATGTAGTGTTCAATGATATTTTGGGGTCAAAAATGTTTGCAAACCACTGTACTCTATCATACGTCTCTTAACATAACTCAGAGGAGAAATCTATTTATTTTCATTTTTAAAGTGGGAATAATAATTGCTACTTCATAGGGATATTATGAGGAGTAAAGATATCTAACATTGTTAATTTTCTTTGGATGACTTTAAGTCAGGTTTAACCCATGATCAGAGGTTGGAATTCCAAGGTATGGGAGTGAGGCAGAGAAAAGTTCATTTTTCAGGACCTCTGTAGCAGATGTGGGAGACAAGCGGGGAGAAGGAATTAACAGCATCTTAGAGAGTTATCTTGGGACTGTGGTGCCGCTGTTGTTATGTCTGGAAAACACACCTTGCGTAGCAGAGGTGTCAGAAGCCAAGTGTTCCTTGGAATGTGAGGCCAGCTGGTTCCCTGGATAAAAAAATCAGGAGACCTTGAGGGCAAGACCCTTTCCCTCACTGGGCCTCGATGTCCTTGTATGTGTAATGAGGACATTTGACCTTTCTACTTCTGTACTCTATGGTCTGGTGATTCTGTGAGATGCTCAGAGAGGGACTTTTTTCTGTGCTGTGTCCAGGGAAGAGCAGGTGGTAGAAAGTTAGGGAGCAGGAGACCTAACTTTTCCTGTCCCCAACCAATGTCCCCGTTTTAAGTACAGTCAGGTTTTCACCTGTAGCACCTAGAGCACGTGTAGCACCAAGGAAAGCCGTTGTCAATGGCCTGGTGGACTTCATGCCCATCTTTCTTCTCCCTGTGACCATACTGGCTTCCTGCTGCATATGGAGTTTCTTCCTCTGTGCTTATCACTCAGGAGTCTTCGGGAGACTTTCCCCATAGCCTATAGTGTTCTTTGAGAACATGGTATTGAATGGCTGTTAGGTGTTTCAAACCCGCTGAGGTCCAAGCTGTGAGGAGCTAATCCTTGCAGAGGACCTACTAAGAGGCTCTTGGTTCTGGGAGTTTGGAAGTAGACCATTTCTATCACCTTCCTGGCTGCCATTCATGGGATACCCACTGCGGGCCCAGGTACTGGCAGCTGTTCCTCTAATCCTCCCCCACCACCCTGGCCACTCTGAGAGGAGGGTTCTGCGGAGACAGGAACTCTGGAAGGCTCAGAGAGGTGAAGTGACTTACTGAGAGTCAGCCAGCTAGCAAATGGTGGATTAAGGTCCCTTTTTCCCGGCCTCCTGCAGTGATCTGGTCAGTGCTGCTGGCACACCAGGGGAAAGCAAAGAGTGGCCTCTTGAAGCAGTAACCCCTGTGGCTGGGCTGCTGCTGGGGCCGAGCTGGCCACGCTAGGTGGGGATTTGGACCCCTGCTCAGTCTGGAGCTTCTGCTTCCTGCTCAGCAACTCCCGGGCACCATCTCCACCCCCGCCCACCCCAACCGCCAGCAGGTTAGCTGTGAAGTTAACTGGCTTGGGATCACAAGCTCACAGCTCTGTGCTCAGGGCGGCAGGGAGCCGTCTGGTGGGAGTGAGGGGGGCGCGGAGGGAGGCTGTGGGGCCCCAAGCAGGGAAACCTCTTCGATTACTCCTCTCCATTGAAGAGTCTTGGGTGATTCATCAGCATGGAGAAGAGGATGATTAGTTGGTTAATTATGAAGGGTGAAGGGCCCCCACTCCCAGCTATCCAGTATGCCCATGAACACAGAGAACCGACAGGCTAATTAATTGGCTAATTATGAAGGGCGGGACGAATCCCCCAAGCTATCCAGTACCTCCAGCGACACAGAGAACCGCTGTCCTCCCCCAGACCTTTCCCACCCTTGTTCTTCTCCAGAGATTCGGGGTTTCTCCCCTATGTGATAAAGACTCCTTTCTGTGCCAGTGGGGACACCATTTGTCATCCTCAGAATCTGAGCCAAGAATGTGTGTGGGGGGGTGGTTTATTGTGTGTAGTAACGGCTATTACATGAGTTGGCATTCTTTTCCACCCACAGGCTTAAAAACTTCCTGGTTATAATTAGAACCATTTCTAACTGTTTTGACATGTATTGGGGGGCTGCCCACTCTCAGCCGAGCTGCCGAGGGCAGAGCCAGGAAGCTGAGTTCTAGTCCTGCCCTCAGCCACTGAGGCCATTAGCTATGCTTTATTGAGGGGCTCATGGTTAGAAGTCCTTGGACCATGAAGGAGAGAGCTGCCCCCTCTCCAGTCACCACGCTCATGTCCTGACTCTCTTTCACGGCTTCCTCTTCCTTTCTGCTGGAGACACTGGACGGTGGTGATAGAGAGGGATAGTTCCTGCCCGAACCCGAAGACGTTCAGATAAGAATATATTTTCACATGTTAAATTTTTAGGTGAAGGGACCTTAGCTGTCATTTAATTGGGTGGTTTTTCAACTCCTGGGGAGATCTTCAAAACCATACATACGTGCCCAGCCTTACCTTGCCCTGTTGATTCCGTCTCCCAACTCAGGTGGGGGCTTGGAAGAGGTCTCGCAGGTGGTTTTATTTATTTATTTATTTAATATTTTATTTATTTGACAGAGAGAAATCACAAGCAGGCAGGGAGGCAGGCAGAGAGAGAGGAGGAAGCAGGCTCCCTGCGGAGCAGAGAGCCCGATGCGGGGCTCGATCCCAGGACCCTGAGATCATGACCTGAGCCGAAGGCAGAGGCTTTAACCCACTGAGCCACCCAGGTGCCCCTGGTTTTATTTTTTTTAATTGAAATTTTAATTTTGAGTTACAGATTCATGTTCCGTTGTAGGAAATAATACAGAGCAATCATTTCAGTTGGTGGAAAACAAAACTTAGGCCCTCAGGGTTTACCTGGTCCAGAGAAGTTCTGCCCAGAGTTCTTCTGGAGAAACTGCTGCAGAGAAAAACTCAAGATGTTGATGAACCAGAGGGAGGACAGGGGAGACCCCTTCTCACAGGGGACTCCCCAGCACAGGGCCCACTGTTCCATTTGCACAAGAAACAGCTCAGCTCGCCCAGTGGGTCCCAGATCTGGCTAATCCCCATAATCATCTGGACAGGTTATAAGAATATAAATTCCTAGGTGCCGTCTCAGAGACTCAAAGTCAGCAGGTCCGGTTTTGGGACCCGGGAGTCTGCTGTTAATAAAAGCCCCCCCCCCGGTGGGGATTGGGGTTCCCCCCTAGAGGCCATATCGCAGACCAGTGTCTGGGAACTTCAGCTTGATCTTATAAAAGGCATCATCCCCTGTCGTCCCAAGTGGTGTCCCTCCCTGGAGTATGACCCAATCATATAGACATTAATAAGAACAAGGGACGTTTGTTAAGCATTTCCTCTATGCCAAGAAGTAATTGAAGCATTTACACACTCATACACATTATCTATGCTCATGCGTATAATCATATCATCTATAGTCATCTGTGTGAGTCATCTATGTGAGTATACAAACACATACACTCTTTCCAAGAGCCCTGTGGGCTAAAGGCTATTAAGATCCCCATTTTCCAGATAAATAGATGAGCCCTTGAGAGGTTAGGGATGTGGCAGAGCTGTCTGCAGCTGGGCTGCAAGGTGCACCCAGGTTAGGGCACGCCCATAGCCCAGGTGCCAGCAGAAGGCTCGGAGGGCTCCAACAACACTCACAAGTCACATGTGTGGAATCAAGAAAGACTGCATGGAGGAGGCAGCCTTGGCTAGACCCCGCTGTCCTTGGACAGGAGACACCTAACCTATGATGACAATCTGCTTGCCACTAGCTTCCTTCCCTGACCTGAGACCTCTGATTTGCCAACATGAGGTGTGTGGCAGTCAGGGCCAGGTGGCACCTTCGGACCCAGCAGACCAAACCCCCTCAGTCCCTCTTTAGTGGTCACTTCCTTCTGTCCTCTCTGTCCATGGCGAGTTCCATGTTCCCAGGGCTCTGCTGGGCTCCAGCTCTGTGGGGCAGCAGTGGTGGGGGTGGGCCTGTGAGATGGTGTCAGACCCCACCTGGGCTTAAGATGCGAGAAGAGGAAATGGGCTGAGGGTCGCAGGCATGGTTTCAAGTTATACACAACGGGTTTTCTGAGGTATGTTTTGGGCCGGAGTGGCTGGGGCCTTAGCAAATCCGTGGGCTCCAGGACTAGCCGGACCCCCAGCCAAGTAAGACAAGGCTCTGTGATCTCTGGCAGGCACCTTGGCCTCTCTGATCCTCCTTCTCCCCATGACCCCAGAGGTAGGGGTAACGACAGCAGCCCGGGGCTCACGAGGTTGTGTGCAATTGACCAAGGCAGGACTGCAAACCATCTAGCATGGGAGCCGCACATTAGAAGTATTTCATACATGTCTATTTTATTATTATTTAGAGACCCTTAAGGACACATTAGATACCCACTCTTATTACTTTCAGCCTCAAAAATTGAAGTGGTGGGGCCATGTTATGGGAAGTTAGCATTTATTTCCTTTTTTTTTTTTTTTAAATCCACCAAACATTTAAGAAGCATCTACACTCCAGGCTAGTCCAGGGGACAGAGCTGTGACCAGGTGGTCATAGTCCCTGCTGGCTGGAGGCTCCTGCCTAGTGGGGGACAGAAGTGACATGTCCTGGGCTGGAGTGGGAGGGCACAGGGAGCTCCCTAGGCACTCAGCAGCAGGGACTCAGAACTTTTCGGAGTGGGGGGTGGGAGAACCAAGCCCAGGCCCCCTAAAACGGTAGGCATTTGTGTGCTGGGATCAGGGAGGGGGGTGGGTGGGTGGGAAGCCAGGTGAGGAAATCGTATTCCAGGCAAAGGGAACTGCAGTGGCAGAGGCTGATAAGGGAGAGGAGAATGCAGCGTGTTCCAGAACCTGAAAGTTCAAGGGGAGGGCCATGAGGCTGGAGAGATCTCTCACAGGAGTTTTGGGAGGTCACCGGGCTGTCCCCCATGAAACTTTACTGGAGGGAGACCAGCAGCCTGGCTGAGAAGCCAAGGAGCCCAGACCAAAGCTCTCCAGGACTGCGTGGGGCTCCGTACCTGCATCTTCGCCGTCATCTTCAACAAGCCCCTACCTGTGTCCCAGCCTCTTTTGTGTGTGCTTAAGTAATTCCTGGGCTTCGTCACTGCTTTCTCTGGCCTGGGTTTCTGTTCCAATTATCCCTGGCACCCTTCTGTCCTCCCCCCATTCCCCATTATTTAATTTAAAACCATTCATCTAATTAGCATCTGTCGGGATGGTTTTGGTGTGGTTTTGCCTGGAAGGACTGGGCTGTGTTGGGCGACATCTTGGATTTTCTTCCAGCTCCAAGCCTCCACCGTGGGGTTCCCACATTTATTTTGGCCCAAGAATGTTCTGAGGCAGAGATCGGAGACCAGGAATTTGGGATCTTCGTTGTCTCTGGGGCCGACTCTTTCTGGCAGCAGGGGTGAGTCTTTTGCTTTGGTATGCCGCCATTTCTCCATTCAGAGAGGGGCCAGCCCTGGTGCCCACCTGGCTTAGGGAACAGTAAGAGGGCCAGTAAACTTGTGACGTCTTTGGCATTTAATTTTCCAATTCCCTTCTTCAGACTCTGAGGCTCCTCTCCTGTGCCGTCACCCCCTCGTCTTTTTTCTCTAATGTACTGCATTTGTTGTGTTTCTTCACATCAGTAGGGAGAGGTGGCAGGAATGAGCAGCAATCTCCCTTTTTACTGTCCTTTGTGCTAGTCTCCTCCCCTGACTTGTCCTATTTGATTTTTTTCTGAGCCTTCATTAGGTTCTTTTGTTCCCAAATTCACTCTCATGGCTGAACTGTGCAAAACTATCAAATAAAAAATCACCCCCTCAAAAGGCCCAGATGTAGAATCAGAGAGATGAGTTTGCCTCCCATAATTCTCATGCATCTGTGTGTCACTTAGGAAACCTTCTGAGCCTCAGTTTCCTCATATGTAAAATGGAAAAAACAAACCGAAAAACGCAAACGTCTGACATTCACTGTACTCACTCTCCACCAGGCACTGGGGTAAGTCTTCTGCATAGTGACCTAAGCAAATCCTTGCAGTAAATCTGCCGGCATGAGGATTCCCATTTTACAGACACAGAAACTGAGGCTGAGAGATTACCTGAGTCGTCCAAGGTCATAGAGTGGCAAAGTTAGGACTTGAACTCTGGTCCATTGTGGTCCCAAAGCCCATATAATGTTCTGCACTTAGGTTGCTATGAGGATGGCAGGGTCACAAATGCCTATGCTCACTCTGGTAACTCTATAGCTAAAGATCTGTGACAGGGATCTGGAAGACTGGGGGAAGAAGTTCTGAGTCATGAGTCTTTGGCACCAAGGGACTTGTGTCCTAGAGCAGAGTGCCGTGTAGACAGATATTAATTAAGAGTATGAATGAGAAACCAGAAGAAGGAAGCAGGGAAGTCTGGAAGGTTGTACCCTGTGGTTGTTTTGCTGCAAGCTGTTGGGTTTGCCACATTTGACATCATCTGTAATGTGGCAGTGGGGTTTTTCTTTGCAAGCTAATGCAAGGGTTGGATTTATTCCATTTCAGGGTTAGACTAATGGCTGTTGGTGAAAACATTTTCTGGGAATCAAATATTTGGATTTGTTCTTCTTTTTAGGGTCTCCAGGAAAGGGGAGGTAAGGGATAAACAGTCACTGGAAAGGCATGGTTGCTATTAGCTCTTCATGTCCCAGGCTGTGGAGACTCTGTCCTTGGGTCAGGAAGGCAAATGGATGTGACTTGGAGACACCAGAGAGAAACTCTATTGAGTGAAAAGGACCATTGAGATCAAGTCATTTCTCTGACCACAATTCTCTTTTTAAGAACAGTGTGGCTCTTTCTTCAGACCAGCCGATGCGTGGATCCTCGTCCAGGCCACATTCTCTGGGGCCGACCTGGGGCGGCAGAGGGGAGGAGGACTGGAACTGTCACTGGCACCACCGTGCCTGTCCTCTGTGGGAGGAGGGGAGTCATGTGGATGTGTCTGTCGGGATGGGTCTTGAGTGTGTCTGTTGGGCAGGAAATAGCTGCTCAGGAGGAAAGAACACCCCAGCGTGAACTTGCTTACTCAGAAGGAGCAAGAAGCCAACCTTTGGGTGGAGGAAGGATGGGAGAGAGAGTAGGGACTCCAGGCTGTGTGAACTGGTTGGGGCTGACTCCTCATCTTTAAAGAGGGAAGGTGGGTCCTGGTCCTCGAACTCCCTTTGCCGTAACAGTATCTTCCAAGGGATAACTGCTCAGATCTTTTATTGAGAACCTGGCCTGGTCTTACTTTTGAGAAGGCCCATTTTGGGGCTCCGTTCACTATATCCGGGGTGCTTTCTAAAACCAATGACTGGCTCCAGATCTCCACAGCACCACGAATGTGTAAAGTTGGGCGAACAAGAAGCAGCAAGGAGCCTGGTACCTAGTGGCTCTCCAGTCCACAGAATAAGGGCCACGGGAGGCCAGAAAAGGGGTACCCATGGAGGGCTGGGTATTCGGCAAAGGATTTTTCAGAAGAGGTGAGACTTGAACTAGGTCAGGAAAGATGGGCAGACATCAGGATCCCCCCCAAACACATTCCTTTAAAAACATTCAAGGCGTCTGTTACTTCCTATTTGTGCCCTGAATTAAGAGCACAAAAATATCTTTGGTGAGATGGAAGTATCTGGAAGCAGCTCACTGTATCAGGCAGTTCTCTAAGGACTTTGGGACTGGCAGCCATAGGTCCTGTCCTCTGAGACCCTAAGGAAGTAAAGGAAACGGGCCACCAGTGTTGGCCTTTTTAGCATTAAATTAGCCCAGGGATTCTGGAATCTTCTGCAACAGTAATGAAATTTGGGAGTAGTGGATCCACATCAGATCCAAATTACTCAAAAGGATCCCCAGAGGTGCCAAGCCAGGACCCCGAGCCTAGCTCTACCTCAGCAGACATGAGAATCGGAATCTCTGGGAGAGGGACCCTGGGACCTGTATCTAAAAGATCCCGAAGCAGGCCCAGGGCAGGGTGTGTATTTGGGGATCCCTCTTCGGGACCCCTCACCATGTGAAGCACTTGACCTGGACCTTCTACATTTCCCCAGCAGCCTCCCCATCCTGCTGTGAGCCTCTGACTTGGGCCTAGGCCTGTGATGTTGTAGGAAACATAGGCAGCCCTCCCTCCGTGTTTGTGTGGGGTCCCCAACAGTGCATCTCAGCAGCTCTGGTCCATGGGGAAGCGGGCCCACTGGACCTTCCCCAAGCTCTTCTCTGAAGCAAGAACCGTTGGCATCCAGAGTTATCCTTCGTCCCGTGGGGAGACACTGGGACATGGCTAAATGCAGTTGTGAAAGCAATTTTTCTCAGATCAGGATCATATAAGACAATTCCTTGGCATTTAAATTATTGTAATGAGTTGAGTTCTACTTCAAAGGGGGCTAATTTAATATAAGAAGAGCTGGGGCTCTAAAGGGCTGTAATTAGATTTCTTTCCACACCCCCTCGCGCCTTTTTTGTGAAGAGCAGCCAGGGCCGCTAGATTGTGTTATGTTTGGGTCCAGCATGAAGAAACTTGGAAGCCAGGCCTGGCTGGGGAAGGCCATCCGTCTGACTCAAGCCTGACAGCCCAGATCCTGCTCCCAGCAGGAGAGGGGCCTGACCACCATGGAAGTCAATAAGATTTAGGGTGGCAGGGGCAGGGAGTGGGGAGGGACGGGGCTCTGGGGTGGCAGAGGCCTTCCCATTCCAGTTTGGTGAGATGGAGGGGGCAGTTAGTGGGATCTGGAGCTGCACTGTGTCTGAATCCCAACCCTTCCCCTTCCCACCTATGTGACCCTAAGGATGTGGCATTACCTCTCCACACCTCAGTTTCCTTATCTGTGAAACGGGCTAATGATAGAACCCATCCCATAAGGCAGTTGGGAACACTAAATGTACTAGAACACATATAGTGGCTAGAACAGCCCCTGGCACAGAGGGATTATTGTTAATTATTTTCTAAAGGAAGGACATCAAAAGATGGCTTCCCAAGGTCGGGACTGGTCTAATTTTGCATGAACACATTGGGCTCAGAAGCCAGTGTGAGGAAATACTCAGGAGAAGATCTGCCTCTGCTACTGTGACAAGATCAAAGAGACCACAGGTCAAGTCCTGGCTTTGTCACTTATTTGCTGTGTGGCCTTGGACAAATTGCTTTACTTCTCTGAGCTTCGGTGTCTTTGTCAATAAAGGAAAGATAAGAATAAACTCAAGTAAAAGAGAGGTGAAATGAAGGGAAGGTGGCCGTCGGAACCCCCAGCACCTGGCCAGCTTCACAGTGGGACCTTCAATGTCATTACCCAAAACTATCCATTCTCAAAAGTAAACATTTTCACATATTCTCTCTTTGGAGGCATCTTGTGATTGGTGGTGTGTTATGGTTGCTGTGGTCTGAGCAAACACCAAAAGCATCAGTGTCAAGACTTGTAGAAAATCCAGGGGGGGCTTGAAAACAACCTGGTTGTGGGGTGCGGTGGGGAGGGCATGGCAAGCTGTCCATGTTCAGTGACCTTGCCCACAAGGGGTCAAAGTGCACCACCGCTACATCATGGTGAAGCCAGCCCGGTGCCCAGCACCGATGCCTTGCATTTCTGTCATGGATTCTTTCAGAAGAATCTCGCCCAAGATGATGGTGACCTGTAATGCCCACAGCGGGGCTGCGGCCTCCTGGGTGCCAGGTGCTGTGCTAGGCGCACACACATTGGCTCATCTGTGCAGCAGCAGCAGCAATATTAACTGGAGGGCTCGCACGAGCCAGGCACCATGCCAGGCCCTTGACAGGTATCGTCTCATGGGATGCCGATGGGACACGGATGGCAGGCGGGCTAAGGCGGGGGCTTCTGCTGTTAGAGGCCATGCGTTCGAATCTTGGCTTTGCTTCTTTCGGATCAACTTGGAAAGTCACTTAACCCATTTAGGTCTGCTTTTCCATCTGTCCGGGAAGAGGATCATAGTGTCCCAGGCTATTAAAAAGGTTAAGTAACGCATGTGATACTCCCGGCTGGCGCAGCATCTGGCATGCTCAGCACGTGTTCAAGTAACACTGCTGATTGTCTGTGTTGAAAATCATCTGTCCAGCAACTGGAATATTTAGGCATTGCGTGTCTATGGGAGATGAGGAAACAGAGACCCAGGGAGGTAAAATGACTTGACTAAGGTCACCGAGTAAGTAGATGGCTTGGCCAGGATTTAGACGGGACTGGTGGACACCCACCCCCTGCTCCCTCTGCTTAGTATTCTGCTGTCTCCTCAGTGACTAGGGCTGCTCTTCTTGTCTTGGGGAAGGGCCTGGAAGGCGATGTCCCCAGAGATCCCAGCCAGAGAGTAGATGACAGTATAGCAGAATGCTTAAGGGTGTAAGATCTGGAGTCAGCCCACCAACTTCATACTCTTTGGCTGTGTGGTTTTGGTCAAGTAACTTAACCTCTCTGGGCCTCTGTTTCTTTACTGGTAAAATGAGGTTGTGACGATAAGGAGGATGAACTATAGTGGGAAATGTAAAGTGCTTGATGCCGGGCCTCCGCGTGTGTCCAGAGTTCAGTATTAGAGTTCTCTTGGTGTATCCACCTGAAGGTGCACCCCAGGAAGCCTTCAGAGGTCGAGAGCTGCCCAGTAGGGCCTGCAGGGGTGTGAGGACTTTTGGACAGTGGCAAAACTATTGTCTCCAGTTCTCTGGCCAGGTTAGGGGTCCAGGAGGGCTGGCCAGCAGCCCCAGCTGTCTGGGCTATGTTGGAGTTTGGTCAGTAGGAGAGATCAGATCCTGGACCTTGCATGCCAGGCAGGAGGGAGCCAGGCTCTCAATGCCCATCTGGGAACCCTGCGTTAAAGGATTCCACTTCAAAGCCTCAATCTTCAGATGCCTGGCCCTTCCCCAGCCTCAGCCACAAGCCATAGGCTCTGCGCTGCAGCCGCGGGGCCTACGAGCAACTTTGTTCTCCAGGGACGGAGAGGCACTGGGTTTCTGAGCTGGGACAGAACCCAGAGTGGCTGGGGCAGACCAGTGTCTCATCTACTCGAGCCTGAAGACATCAGACAGGCAATGAGAAGCATGTTGAGACTCTGCCTGATTTCTTTGAAGCAGGAACGTGAGCACAAGCTTCCCCCCACCCCTTTCATTCTCCTTCCTTATTCCTCTAGACGTAAAGAAAATTTGGATGATCCAGGTTAGTAAAAAGAAAAAAATAAAAGTCCTCCATGAATTCACAGTCTGTGAATGTTTCAGTGCCTATTTTTTTCCTATGGGAAGATGTATGTGTAGACTTTTAAAAAAATACCTGGAAAATAGAATCATTTCTCTCTGCGAAGTGCTCAAAACAGTACCTGGTACATAGTAAATGTTTAATAAATGTCATGTTATTATTATTATTATTATTTTTAAAGATTTTACTTATTTATTTGACAGTCAGAGATCACAAGTAGGCAGAGAGGCAGGCAGAGAGAAAGGAGGAAGCAGGCTCCCCATGGAGCAGAGAGCCCGATGCGGGGCTTGATCCCAGGACCCTGCGATCATGACCTGAGCCGAAGGCAGAGGCTTTAACCCACTGAGCCATCCAGGCACTCCAATGTCATGTTATTATTATTGCTTCCATTTTATAGCCTGGTTTTCTCTCATTTTAAAAAGGATTTTATTTATTTATTTATTTGAGAGAGAAAGTGCAGGAGGGTCAGAGGGAGAGAGAGAGAGAGAGAGAGAGAGACAAGCAGACTCTTTAATGAGTACAGAGCTTGACTCGGGGCTTGATCCCACAACTCTGAGATCATGACTTGAGCCAAAACCAAGAGTCAGACGCTTAACTGACTGAGCTACCCAGGCACCACCCAATTGTATCTCTTGAACAGAGATTTATCTCTCTGTGACTCTTATTCATCTCCATAATCTGGTGCTTAGCACATGGTAGGTGCTTATTAAGTATTTTTTGAACAAATGGACGAAAAACATTTCTTCCTCTGATTAGATCTTCATCTGTAATATTTAACAGTGGCATAAGTAATGTATTGTTGATTTTGTTTCTAAAGCTGTGGCTGGTGCCTATTTTAAAAAATCACTCCCAACTTCCGAGCTCCCCAACTCATTTAGCATCCCATCCCAGACTCATCCCCACCTGCAGGAGATGGGGGATGCTGGGTTCCCTGGAGCCTGGGGACCCAGCCTCACTTCAGAGAAGCCAGTAGCTAGCCTGCGGGTTGCCAGCGCCCCCTCCTTGGCTCACAGAAACCACCAATCATCGACTTAAACTGTCTAGGTAGCGCGCAGACAAGTAAACCCCAACTCCTGCATTTTTGATGAAGTCGACATTATACAAATGCTCGGGGTTTATTTGGTCAGACCGGCAGCAAGTGGCTGAATCAATAATGAGACACCGCGAGGAATAAAGCATTAAACAGGCCATTCTGCAAGGCAAGCAGCTGGGAGGTCAAGTCCGGTGACCCAGCATGGCCCATGGCCAGTGGTCCCCCTCCCCTGGCTGCCAAGCAGGGAGATGGCTGGGCACACAGATCGCATCATCAGTCCCTCCAAGCTGGGGAGGCAGTGTGGAAAACCTTGAGGCTAGCGGCCCAGAAACATGGAAATAGTATCCACTTTGTGGCCTCAGGCAGGCTATTTTTGCCCATCTGTCTCAGTTGGGAAAACAGATCCTTGACAAGGGATCAAGGTCCTTCCCAGCTATGGGATTCGGTGCATTCAGCAGGAACTTGGGGATATGTGTGGTCCAGAGCTGAGTCTGTTAAGAGCCACAAATGAGCAGGCCTTGGGAAACTCATCATCGACACTCCTAGTTTTCTTTCCAAGCTGGGGAGGCAGTCTTCTCTCTGCTTTGAGATTCTTGGCCTTGGGGATCATTGAGAAAAGGCTTCCTCTGGCCTCTGCTCCATACAGAGGACATTTGACGATAAGGCTCTGAAGTAAAGGAGGCCTAAACCCCAGACCTTCTAGCCCAGGTCCCATCTTTGGCCCCTGCCATAAGATGTCTAACTTTGGGACAGGAATCTGCCCCCTCCCCAAAGAGGGAGAGGCTGGCAAAGGGAGGAGAGTGGAGGCAAGTGGGGAGCATTGAACTGTGGGTGCAGGTGACAGGTAGGGGTCTCTGGTTTACCCTGACATGTCCTACCTTTGCCTGCTCATACCTACCTCTGTCTAGAGCTTGAGTCCTCAAAGCCTGGGCGGTGGCATTGGCCATGCCTGAGAACTGATGGAAATGCAGTATCTTGGCTCTACACACACCTGCTGGAGCAGAACCGGGACGTCACTGTCCAGGTTGGAGAAGTGCTGCTCCAGGGGCCTGGCCGTGGGGGTGGGGGTGGGGGTGGGGGGAGGGGCGTCTCGTTTACAGAGCCAGCGCAGACAATGGTGTGTCTGCTGGTGAGGTGTGTCTAGTCACCCACCTCTGAGGAGCGCTGTCGGCCTCCCAGCCACCGCCTCGCTGCATGGGAGGGGATGCTTGGGAAACACCTGTCCTCTGAGGTGGTTTATCTGTGCTTATTTTTGAAACCAGACTGAGTCACAGGACACTTCCGTCTGTTGGTTTAGAGGCATTTCAAAGGACTTCCCCACTCTACTCTTTCTCCTGTGAGAGCAAAAACAATAAGTTCAACAAATATTCACTTAGTGCCTGCTGTGGGCCAGAATCGGGGCTGGGGACGTAGGGTCAGGGGAGGGAATCCCAGGCCCGAGTACAGTGTAGTCAAGCAGCACCCAAGGGGGCCAACAGCATCCAGTTCAATCCCCACACACGGCTTCTAACTATAGGAAGGGCTTCCTGAGACACCAGGAGTCACCAAGAGACACTGGCTCTTACCCTGATCCACAGCGGATTTTATTTTATTTTAAGATTTTATTTATTTATTTGACAGAGATCACAAGTAGGCAGAGGCAGGCAGAGAGAGGAGGAAGGAGGCTTCCTGCTTAGCAGAGAGTCTGATTTGGGGCTCTATCACAGGACCCTGGGATCATGACCTGAGATGAAGGCAGAGGCTTAACCCACTGAGCCACCCAGGTACCCCCATAGTGGATTTTAATCAGAAGAATTGCCTGAGGATTTTTTTCAAAATATATTTGCCTGAGTCTCCCCTCAGGGTGTCTGCTCAGTAAGGCTGAATCAGAAAAAGCTTCCATGGGCATATCTGGACTCTTAATTTCAGCCTGCTAACAGCTCCTGATTTGTAAGGCAGTACCATCATTTCTGGCTTCTAGGAGCTAAGACTGGCTTGTCTCTAACGATCCAAGGATCAGGTCATTCCCTGGTGCAGGGTTGGGGTGGTGGGGGACTGGCTGCTGGGTGTTAAAATTCAGTCTCTTCTTCCTGGGCACACAGCTGGACTGCAAGTCCCAGTCCTCTTGGAGTTCAGCGCGGTCGTGTGACTAAGTTCTTGCTAATAGAATGTGAAGAATGCCTCTTATGGCTAAGCCTAGAGAAAGTGGCTTTGTCTTCTGCAGGGGCTCCCTGATTCTGGCTAGCTGAGACCTCATTCACACGGAGTTCCCAAAGGAGGTAGAGCCACAAGATGGAAGGAACCCAGGTCCCTGAATCTCCACACAGAGCTGAGATACTTGCCACCTGTCGACATTCATCATGGGTATGCAGGAGAGACAGACATATGTTTTGTTGTCGTTTTTTTTTTTTTTAAGATTTTATTTACTTATATGAGAGAGCATAAGACAGCATGAGAGAGAGAGAGCACTCCCGGGGTGGGGGGAAGGGCAAGGGGCAAGGGGAGGAAGCAGACTCCCCGCTGAATGGAGAACCCAATGTGGACTCAGTCCCAGGACCCTGAAGATCTGAGTTAAACAGATGCTTAACTGACTAAGGCACCCAGGCATCCCTGTTGTTGTTCTTAAAGACGTAGAATTTGGGAGTTTTCTTACGTTACAACAGCTTGCCTTACCTTAACTAATACAGCCGTCTCTGCCCCACTTTTTTCCCCCAACACATTTTTACCTCCATGTTCTGAAATCAAAATTTGGCCTCATGCCACTGCACTAATGTTCTTATTAGGGAGAAGATAAGGCTTTATGCTAATACAGCCTGACCATCAGTATATAAACAGAGACTTTTGCATCTGATTCTAATTTAATTTCCATTTTGAGCAGTTACGTCTGTAAGGCTTTATATTGCATAGCTTTTATTCTCTCTTACAGAACTTCCAAAGAATCAACACAAATTATGCTTATTTTTAAATAGGAAAATATCATCTTATCTTGGAATTACTGCCCAGGTCCTTTGGATATATTTGTAAACCTAAGATATATTGGGGGATTTTAGTGATCTTATTTTTTCTTATCTCTTGAAAAATTTTGCTATACTCTACTTACCAACTATTCTCAATTATGCTGAAAGACTAAAATTAAAAAAATGGAACAATGGTGGAATGATCTAGAAGGATACTGTAAGAGGGACATAAGTTCTCACTGTTGTATCATCTATAGTTTTCTTATTGTGGTGTTGTGGTAGGCAGAGTAAGGCACCCTTCCCCCAAAGATGTCCACATCCTAATTCCTGGAACCTGTGACTATGTTACTTTATACGGAAAAAGGGACTTTGAAGATGTGGTTAAGTTAAGGACTTTGAGATGGAAGATTATTCTGGATTGTCTGGTACCAACATAATAATAAGGGTCTCTAAAACAGCACGTGACAATGGAAGCAGAGAACCAGAGTGATGGAGCATGAGAAAGACTGACTAGCTATTGCTGCCTTATAAGATGGGGGACTGGGGTCATGAACCAGGGAATGTGGGCAACCTGGCAAAGACAAGGAGACGGTCCTCACTCTTCCCCAAAGAGTTTCCAGAGGAACACAGCCTTTCTGACAACTTGGTTTTAACCCAGTGAGACCCATTTTGGACTTCTGACCTCCAGGACTATAAGGTAGTATATTTGTGTTATTTTAAGTCACCACATTTGTGGTGGGTTTTTTTGTTTGTTTGTTCTTTTTTTGTTTTTTTACAACAGCAATAGGAAACATGTAGTTGCCCCAAATATTGCATCATCAGAAGATATAAAGAGAAGACTAGAGACACTGTCTTATAGTCTGACATTAATTTTCATTGAACACAACTGAGAAATCAGAAATTTTTCCTTTTCCATCTCTAATGACCAAGAGAAGAAAATTGGCAGAGGAAGATGTTTTGAAATAGTTATATGATTCAGAAGATGAATGCAGAGAGACAGATAGACTCATTCTAGATGCAAGTCAACAAGGATGGTGAAATTATCACATAACTGAAATCTCAGGTTATGAGTCTTCACGTGACAATGTCCTAGGTGGATTTTCTCAAACTCTGAATCAATAAATAAACAATGTATTTCTAAGGTTAAAAAAAGAAAAGAAATATGGTATTCTCATCCAGTTAGTTACTCGACAGGAAGGAGAAAGACCTGGATTATACTGTTTTACTAAAAGTTTGGGTCACAGTATTCTTTCATTTTTGGAGATGCTTGTAAACCAACATCCACTGGAAACAGTTCACAGGGGGACAGATGTAGAGGCAGGAGTCAGCTAACAGTGACCAGAAGGAAATACTTTGTGTTAAAATAAAAAAAATCATTGGATGGCTTGTTGTGATTGGTGCCTATAAACCTAAAAATATAATTCTTTTGCAATTATGAAGCCAAGAAGTTGACTCTCTTCAACAAAATTATGAGCCATCAGAAGTTTCTAAAACTTCCTCAAGTATTGCATTTTCATTTTGCAAGTGCAAGAAGGGAAATCAGAAATGATGAGAAGCCAGAATCTAGGAGAGATAGACTTTCTTTAAAAAAAAATTTTTTTTCTTATTAACATATAAGGTATTATTAGCCCCAGGGGTACATGTCTTTGAATCACCAGGTTTACACACTTCACAGCACTCACCATAGCACATACCCTCCCCAATGTCTATAACCCCACCCCCCCTCCCCCTCTCCCCCCCAGCAACCCTCAGTTTGTTTTGTAAAATTAAGAGTCTCTTATGGTTTGTCTTCCTCCTGATCCCATCTTGTTTCATTTATTCTTTTCCTACCCCCCAAACCCCCCACATTGCATCTCCACTTCCTCATATCAGGGAGATCATATGATAGTTTAGACTTTGATTCTGAAATCAGTATTTATAAGTTGCATGTGAACCCAGTCCATTCGTGACATGACAGTTGAGGATTGTTAATAAGACATTGTTTGTATTCAAAGGATGTTGCCCATATCAGGTACCTTCAAAACCTGAAAAATATGGAATAAATTTTGGGTTTGCTATGTTTAAATTCTTTTTCTTTTGAAGACTTTGTTTATTAATTTGACAGAGAGAGATCACAAGTAGGCAGAGAGGCAGGCAGAGGGAGAGAGAGAGAAAGAGAGCAGGAAGCAGGTTCTCCGCTGAGCAGAGCGCCCGATGCGGGGCTCAGTCCCAGGACCCTGAGATCATGACCTGAGCCAAAGGCAGGAGCTTAACCAACCGAGCCACCCAGGCGCCCCTGCTATGTTTAAATTCTTAGTAGACTATCCTATAAAGTTGTTCTTCCATCTGGTTATTCTTAATTCTATAAATTTTTCCAAAAAAGACTTAAAATTATTTAAAAATTGTTCATGAGACCCAGATGGTAAGTGATAATGACCGTTTCCCCCCATATTCTTTGAAGACTAAAACAGTCTTTCTCTCCAGTCTTCGTTTTGTCATAATACTGTCACGGAGACCATAGTCTCCTTGAGCCAGTGTGTTTCGGAGTGTGCACTTAAGACTCCAAAGACACACGTCAACAGCGACACTCATGTGCAGAATTGTCTCCCGGTCTTGGAAACAAGCGACTGCAGAGCTCTCTTCATTAGCTGTCTACTGCTGAAAATCCAGATACATGGGACTCAGTCTTTTATAGGACACAGAAAGCCAAGAACAGGAGCAACGTAGGCCCTCCCTCTTTTGGCTTTTCTCATGACGCTTGCCGTAGAGCAGTGCTTCTCAAAGTGTGGTGGGGTCTCTGCGAGGCCAGCGCTATTTCAGCCATCACACCAAGACGTGATCTGCCTTATCCTCTGTGGTGATGCTGGCAGTGACGGTGGGGGAAGCTGCTGGCAAGCTGACCCGGATGGAGGCAGTTGTAGCCAAAGTAGTAGATCTTTGTGTTCTTTATGGCCATGCACTCACATTAAAGACAAAACAAAACAAAATTAGTTTCATTAAATCTCGATCCTTGAGTTCACATCTCATTAGCATTCTGTGTGAGGAACTGGGGAGCCACATACACATGGCTGCATGCCAAGGCAGGAGGTTGCTTTGAGAACAAACACTGGCATGATTATTTGAGTGGTGGGTGACCCAGCTGCTTCTTTCATGGATCACCGTATTTACTTGAAAGAATGACTGACTGGGGCGCTTGGGTGGCTCAGTCTTTAAGTGTCTGCCTTGGGCTCAGGTCATGATCCCAGGGTCCTGGGACTGAGCCCTGCATTGGGCTCCTTGCTCAGCAGGAGGCCTGCTTCTCCCTTTCCCACTCCCCCTGCTTGTGTTCTTCTCTCGCTGTGTCAAATAAATAAATAAAATCTAAAAAAAAAAAGACGACTGACTAACTGTGATGATTCAGACTTGGGTATGGTAGATATTTTCTTGACTATGAATCAAATGAACCTTTTCCTTCAAGGGAAACCACTGACAGTATTTGTTGTCAATGATAAAATTTGGGCTTTCAAATGAGAATTAGAATTTTGGAAAGCTTGTATCTGCCCCTGGGAGCTTGACATCTTCTTAATACTTAAAAGACTCTTCTGGTGAGATCCGTGATGGTAGTAATGAATGTGATTTTTGGTAACCCATGACAAAATGTGTTCGCATTGGAGATTGGCATAATTCAGTGAACCACTGTTCTCAAAACAACTGGTGCATGATGTATTCATTTCCTAGGCCTGCCTTAACAAAGTACCACAAGCTGGTATTTGGGCTCAAATGACAAAATTTATTTTCTCACAGCTCTAAAGGTTAGACATCCAAGATCAAGGGGTCAGCAGGGTTGGTTCCTTGGTTCCTTCCAAGGCTGCGAGGGAGAATCTTCCTCATGCCTCTCTCCTAACTTCTGGCAGTTTGCTAACAATCTTTGGCATTCCTTGGCTTGTGGACACATCACCCAACCTCTGTCTTCATCTGACATGGTGAATCTCTTTGAATGTATGTGTCAAAATTTCCCTTTTTTATGAGGTTACCAGTCATTTTGGATTAGGGTCCATCCTACTTCAGCATGACCTCATCTTAACTAATAACATCGAGAAGGGCCCTATATCAAAATAAGGTCACATTCTGAAGTCTGGGGATTCAGACTTCAACATGAATTCGGGGGTGGGGATATAACTCAATCCACAGCACATGATGTCATAAAATCACACCTGGGTCAAAGATTCAATGAAAATTCAAAACAGACTGGCGGATTTTTAAAATAACTGAATATAAAAAAATTGTGAATGTGGCTTCAGATTCTTTAAGAAACCATCGTTGTTGAGTTTTGGTGTAGTAACAAAGAAGAATACGTATAGTTATCTGAAAGGGCTTTGAAAATACTCTCCCACTTTCCAACTACATATTGTGTGAGGCTGGATTTTCTTCATGCACTTCAATGAAAGCAGCAGATTGGAACAGACTGAATGCGGAAACATATATGGAAATTCAGCTGTCTTCTATTAAGCCAGACAATAAAGAAATTCACAAAATAATGCAATGCATTCTTCACACTCATATTCTATTTGAAAAATATAGTTGTTTAAAATGTATTTATGGTAACATGTGATGGGTTTATTATTATTTTGAGTGAATTAATAAATACTTCAGATTCTCTCAGTTTTATTTTCTAATATGGTTAAGATCTATAGCAAGATTTCTCAACCTTGGTACTACTGACATTTTAGGCTGAAAATTCTTTGTCATGGGGGCTGACCTGTGCTGTATCGGATTTTAGCAGCATCTCTGGCCTTTACCCACAGGACACCAGTATCACTCCACCCCCTTCCCACAAGTTGTGACAATGAAAACTGTCTCTGGACGTAGCCAAATCGTCCTCCACGGAAAACCTCTGATCTATAGCTATAACCACAATAAACAAAAGCTCCTGGGGTCCTCAATAATTTTTTAAGAGTAGAAAGGGGAGACTGAAATGTTTGAGCACCATTGACATAGGGGGTACCCCGGTGAGCAAATCATTTATGGCACCTGCCCTCCTAGAGCTTATAATCTAATGGAGGAGAGAAATATGAACCAAAGAGCAAAAATTGCAACCTTGGCAACTATTTTGAAGGTTATGTATATGAAGCTGCAAGGCTTCCTCTTCCTCTCTACCCGCCTATGTGTCCACAGTCTCCCCCACCTGGCTTCTGTACTTGGGATCTGTCTGCTCAACCCCAAGACTTGCCCTGCCCTCTGCAGTGGCTGGTCTAGGTCAAAGTCACTTGCCCAGTACACGGGGCACAAATCACAACTCTGGAGAGAGAAGATATCACCTTTTACATTAATTCCTTCACTTTACATAAGGAAAACTGAGGTACAGAGAGAGAGAGAGAGAGAGAGAGGCATAGAAAGTGGGGGTTACATCAACGTAACAAACACCCTCCTTTTGTGGATGTACTAAAGTCTGGACTGCTACAGGGTGGGGGAACCTGGTCTTGAACTGAGGACTGACTGACTTAGAGCTGGGCTGTCCCTTCATGTCAGTGCCCAGGTTTGAGGATATTCATTCTTCATTCATTTACTCTATGTACGTTTCTTTGAATACATGCTATGTACCAGATGAATAATGGTGAACAAGAGGGACAAAGTCCCTGCCTTCATGGAGTTCAGATTTGCGCACATGCGTGCACATATGTATGCGTAGACGTGTGTGTTTGGGGGGGGATAATTGACACAGAAATAAATAATCAAGTTCATTCCAGGGAGGATACAGTGCTGTGAGGTGTACAGACAGGGTATTTGGGTGTCGACAGAAAGGTGTGTGTGTTTGGAAGGGCCCTCTGAGGGGACGCTGAATGAGGAGGATTAGAACTAGAAGGCTGAGGAGGCAGCCACACGAAGTGCCAAAGGAAGGTGTTCTCTAGGCACATGCCAAAGCCCTGGGGCAGGAAAGGAATTGAAGTGCTCAAGTAACAAAAAAGAAAATACCAATGAGCCTGGGGTGTAGTGAGGGCACCAAAAATAGCCTAAGGTGAGGTCAGAGAGGCTGGGGAGGGTAGATGACTTAGAAACATGGGGTCCAGGTGTTTGTAACATGAGAAGCCACTGCAGGCTTGAGCATGGTTTGATTTATATTTTAAAAATATATTTAGGGGTGCCTGGGTGGCTCAGTGGGTTGAGCCTCTGCCTTCGGCTCGGGTCATGATCTCAGGGTCCTGGGATCAAGTCCCTCATCGGGCTTTCTGCTTGGCAGGGAGCCTGCTTCCCTCTCTCTTTCTGCCTGACTCTCTGCCTACTTGTGATCTCTCTCTGTCAAATAAATAAATTAAAAAATATATATATATATTTAAAAAACCCAACACTCTGTCTGCTGGGTGGAAATGGATTGTGTGTGGTGTGAAGGGGCAGGGGAAACTGAGGCCAGTTGCGAAAGGGTTGCAGGGTCTAGGTGAGAGGCTGCAGTGTGTGGGGCCAGAGCCCAGAGCATGGCGGGGGAAAGGAGAGGTAGACAGACGTCACTTACATGCTGGACGTCATGTCAAGAGAGTTGTGGAGGGATTAGGTGTGGAGACTAAGGGAAGGACCAGAATTGGAGGTAACTTCCAAGCCCTGACTTGAGCCCCTGCAAGGCTGGAGTTGCCATGGACTGAGATAGAGCAATAAGGGGAGCAGATCTGGGTGGGAAAATCAAGAGCTCCTTGTTGAACATCAGAAGTTTGAGACCCTGTAACAGCTCAGACGGAGCTGCCAAGACCACTGCACAGGAGTGTCTGAACCGCAGAGAGGTCAAGACCGGACACACGGGGAGCTATTAGCATATAGATGGCATTCGAGACTGTGGATCTGGGGGAGACTAGCAAAGGAGAGCATGGCCAAGAGGAAGACAGCGTGGGCCCGAGCGTGGGTCCCGGAGCTGCTGCAGTTGAGTGCCACGAGCTGGCTGGCTTCAGCACAAGAAATTCGTTGTCTTGCAGTTCTGGGGTCTGCAAGTCCCAAACCAAGGTGTTTGCAGGTGAAATCGGCAGGGATACGGGGTTCTGGGGAACACGGCTCCATCCAAAATAAAGGATAAACCGTTGTACCTTAGACACCTTACCATGGAAACAGGGAATGAGGATCAGGGGCCCTGGGGTCTGGATCAGACATGCAGCATTCCCTCCACTCAGTGCACGCTCCTCAGGGTTCCATGAGCTTGGAACAGAAAGGAGAGAGGCCTCTGGCTGGCTGGGAACCCTGTGATTTTCTGGGTATTGAGTCAGGCTTGGGGGAGCCAGTTCACAGCAATGTATGGTCTCTCCGGAAACAGACTGTCACCACCCAGCTCAGAGGCGGCCCTGGAAGGCGATGCTGGAAGGACATCCTCCTCAATGGGTCGAGCCCCGAGAAATACACTGTGGTCCACACTGCGTGGAGAGCGAAGGGACCGGAGACAGTAAAACCCGATGTCCAGTTGCCAATGGCTTGGCTATGCTTTCTCGGGAAACCAGAACAAAAACATAGGCTTACTTTCTTCCAGGCGCTCGCAGAGTCCTTACACCAATCTTATGCTGTGGGCATTTTTGTTACCCACCCCCCCCCTTACAGATAAAGAAACTGAGGTACAGAGGAGTTTGGTAACTTGCTCAAGGTCTTAGCAGCTAAAAACTGCTGAGGTAGGATTTGGGACTCAGGACCAGTTTCCCCAGTGGAGTAGGGAAATAGTGCCACACTGGAGGTCAGGACACCTGGGGTCGAATCCCAGCAGCAACAGGACAGTCTATCACCAATGGGACATGTCTCATCTGTGTTCGAGTTCTAGTTCAGTTCTAGAACTCAAGTGTATGGTGCTTGGACCCTTATCGATGGCGCCTGTTCCGGCTGTAAGTTACTTGATTTTTCTGGGCCTTCTGGGGTTTGGCGCGGGGTAGGTGCAGGCGGATGCAAATACGAAGAAGCCATATTCCCCAGGAACACTCTGGCCCCCTCTGTATGCACCATCCATAAAGACTGCATTCTTCACCTACCTGAGCAATTATGGGTTTGGAGGTTTTAAAATAATGATTTCAGCATGTGCTTTGTATAAACAAAGGTTGGGGCAGGGGAGATGAGGGGAATGTGGGCCTGGCTCGTTTGTGCAGCTTAAAATAGAAACGTGCAAGTCCTATAATGATGAGGCAGAAACTTAAAACAAATTTCTTGGAAAATTCCCTCCCCATGCCACACTGCCCAGGTATTTCCCCTTCTTTCTGCCTCATGCAGATGGAGCAAGGGAAATTGGGGTGAGGGGCGGGTATCACAACACACACTTCCTTCCTGGCACTGAGGAGGAGGGGCCGAGGAGACTGAACTGGGAACAAAACGTCTGTTCAGGGGCCTGATTCAGGCTGACATGGGCCTTTGAGCTCCCTGAGTGGCATTTATGGCCACAGATATGGAAAAGAAAATAAATCTCCCAGGCCCGGCATCTTGCTTTAATTAATAACATAATCAAGTTTCTGGCCTCGCGGAATGGAAGGATTTCAACACTCAAGGCCCCGCTGGCAGCAGGCAAGAAGTGGGCCTCCTGACCAGGCAGCCCCCGAAGCAATGAGCTGGCTAGGCAGGGCAGGGAGACTAGGAAGGATGCGCTCAGGGCCTCCCAGGCAGGACAGCAGGACGCTGGCTTCCAGGCGTGAGGTAGGGGCTCTGAAGCGGAGCGTCAGGAAGCAGAACCACACTGACTGTCATAAGCCTTGGTGTTCATTGTGCATTTATTATGTCCCAGACTTTTACCTTTATTTTCCCATTCAGTCCCCACAGAACAATTGGGCAGGCTGTGCTCCCCTTCTTCCGATTGGGAAGCTGAAACCTAGAGACACTGGGATGATTTGCTCAGAATCGCAGCTGGAAGGTTGGGGGAGCCGGGCGGGAATGATCCAAGCCCAGGGCTGTCTGAGTCAAAAAAGCCAGAGAAGAGGGCTGAACCTCACTAAGAGGGACTGTGCCTTCTCTTTCTCCCTGAAGCCCCAGGTGGGAGGTGGGGATGATGTCCCTTTTAAGCAGGATGGCCCACCTGTTTGTGCCACTGTAGTGTCTACGGGTAGAGGAGGGTATTGAGGAATAATGGCTAGACTTTAAAAGTGGTTCTAGAGGAAGGCAGGGAATGAGGATCAGGGGCCCTGGGGTCTGGATCAGACATGCAGCATTCCCTCCACTCAGTGCACGCTCCTCAGGGTTCCATGAGCTTGGAACAGAAAAGAGAGAGGCCTCTGGCTGGCTGGGAACCCTGTGATTCTCTGGGTATTGAATCAGGCTTGGGGGAGCCAGGTCCTGATTCCAGCTATTCCCTTGTCTATATGAGGGACTGCTTTGGACGGCCTCTCTGAATGACATGCTTGGCTCTTTGGAGGCTCCAGTGAGTAAAGAAACACAGGAAATTGTCAAATCGTGATCTGATCCCAACCTACCTTTGTCTCTTCTCCCACCCTCCATGTTCCATCTGAGTCAGTCAATGTGCAGGCTGCTGGGTGGCCTGGATTTGTATAGGAGTTCCCACCACTTGGAAGGGATACTATCCCATAACCGATACTGGAATCCTCTCTACTTCCTACTAGCTAACTCCAAAGCCACCACCTCCAGGAAGCCTTCCCAGAGCAGATCAGCCAGAAGTAATTCTCCCACCTTGGAGCACACACACTTTATTTCCCCTCTCTCATTATTGGGATACTTTTTATCAGGCTGTTAAGTCACTCATTCATTCAAAACACTTATGGAGGGGCACCTGGGTGGCTCAGTTGGTTAAGTGTTTGCCTTCAGCTCAGGTCATCAGACTCCCTGCTGAGCAGGGAGTCTGCTTCTCCCTCTGCCTCTCTCTCTCTCATGTATAAATAAATAAAATATTAAAAAAACCACTTACAGATTCTTGCTTTATTTTTGAAATGTTATTCTGCCCATGTCTTGACTCTGACCTAGGCTCGTCAAAGGCAGAAGCTGGTTGTAATCACATTAATAATTCTAATAGTATTTTCCAGTTGCTGAATGCTTACTCTGTGACTAGGCACATAGCATTTTGAGAGTTATTTCATTTGATCCTCACAAAACTCTGTGAGTTTGGTGTTATCACTGTCCATAGTTTACAGATGAAGGAACTGACGCAAACAGAGATTAAGCTAATTGTCTAAAGTCATCATCTAGTAAGTAGTGAAGCCAGAACTTAAATCCAAGTGGTTTAATAGCAGAGTCCAAACTTGTAACTATAAGTTTATTTATTTTTTTTAAAGATTTTATTTATTAATTTGACAGAGAGAGAGAGATCACAAGTAGGCAGAGAGGCAGGCAGAGAGAGAGGAGTAAGCAGGCTCTCTGCTGAGCAGAGAGCCCGACGTGGGGCTCGATCCCAGGACCCTGAGATCATGACCTGAGCCGAAGGCAGCGGCTTAATCCATTGAGCCACCCAGGCGCCCCTGTAACTATAAGTTTAAATAACACGTTTGGAAGTGCCTGGTCTGAAGCCAGTTTCCCAAATGTTACTTGAATGTGAACTTGCCACAGGGCCCAATACTGGACTTTGACTTACTTATTTCTAAAGTTTATAGATTGAATCAATAATTTAAAAAAATGGCTGATGGAATGAACTCATGGTAGGTTTTGGGAGATTTTCCAGTTATCTACTACTGTATAACAAACCACCTTGAAACCCAGTGACTTAAACCGTTTGCTATTATCTCTCATGGTTCTGTGGATTTGACGGGGTTCCACCAAGTGGTTCTGGCTTGAGGTATCCCCTGGGGTTACAGTCAGATGGCAGTGATGCTCACCTGGGCAACAAGGATGGCTTCTTCACTCATGAGGCTGCCATCTCAGCTGGATGGCTACAAGAGTCAGAAGCTGCTCAGGCATCTCTCTTGCCACATGGCATCTCCATGTGATTAATTCTTACAGCACAGTGGACTTAAGCTAGCAGGATTTCTTACATGGGATCAGCCCTCATATCCAGGGCTGAGCATCCTAAGAGGCTCAGGCTGAGGCTTTGGAAGTTACATGACATAGACTTGGAAATCACATGGCATCACTCTGGTGCATTGAGTCCTGGGAGGTGTGGCTCATTGGTTTGGGGAGAAGACATCTTTAGAGACTAGTTACGACTGAGCAGCACTGAATCATGAAGGTCCCAAGGGCTTCATTCTCTCTGGTGGGACCGTGAATCAAGATCTATTCAGGAGTCTAGCGTCAAGGGTTAATGTGGACGTAAACTTCTGAATGAGGAGAACTGACATTTCTTGGACCCATAATGTCTCAGGCTTCCACAAGCTCCTCCAGAGAACTGGAGTTCGTCTAAATTTGGACCCTGGAAGTTTTGATTCCTGGCTCTTCCAGAGCCAAATCCCCCAAATTTGACTCAAGTCAAATGGACAAGTCTTTATTGAGTCCCTGTTCTGTGTAGTAACATTCACTAATACTTTTGAATTCTTGTTCCTGACATTCCTCTAAGTGCTTACACATTATTGCTGTTATGGTTGGATATAACTTAACTCTTGGAACGATCCTGTGTGGTAGGCATTTCCATTATCCCTATTTTCTACAAGTGAGAAAAATGAGTCACAGAGAGTTTAAGCAACTTGCCGAAGTTCCTGTAATTAGCAGGTAAAATCAGGATTTGAACTCAGGTCTGACTCCAGAGCCTGTGCTCTTAAGCTCTGTGCCATCTATGTCCTGTCCTGTGAGACAGACCTGAGGCACAGGCCATTGTTTCTGCCTTCGAGGAAACTGAGTCCAAAAAGAGAAACAAGACTTGAAACGCTTCACACAACTTCGTTAAACCTCTGTTTAGGAATCAATTCTGTTATATTTTGCCAGTTAGTGGGAAAGCATCTGCCTCTCTGTGATAATGGTAGGATGTAGATTTCAGTCCACAAGAATTTGACCTGAATTATCCAACAGAACCAAGAGAAATGTTTGAGGTTGAATGTTATAACTGAGAAGGCTTTATGTGATTGGACAGAAGTGGGTCACTAGTTGGATCTGTTAGCATTTGCCATGTATCGCATAACAAGTCACGCAAAAAGGTCATGGCTTAAAACACATGTGCTTGCGCAGAAGTCTCTGTCTGAGCAGTTTGAACTGGGAATAGCTGGACTGTTCTTCTATTGGTCTCAGCTGAGTTCACGTGTTCATAGTCAACAGACGGACAGTAGTCTCACTCACAAGTCTGGTGTGTGGTTTGGCTGTTGCCTGGGCTAATGCCTCATCATCCAGCAGGCTACACAGGGCTTGTTAACGTAGGTTTCTGTGTTACCATGGGTTTCTGTGACAACATAGGCTGGTCACGGGGTCCCAAGAGTAGCAAGAGAAGGCAATCCCTAAGGCACTTGCCAGTGTCCCATTGACCAAAGAAAGTCACATGACCAAGCCCAAATTCAGAAAGGAGAGAGACAGTCTCAACCTCTTGATGGAAGGAGCTATAAAATCATATTGAGAAGTGGTGTGAATATAGAGATGAGGAAAATCGAAGGCTACTTTTGTAGCTATCATACTGGTTTTCCTGAAGTCTAAAAATATCTGCAGGTGAGCAGAATAATGGCCCCCCTCCAAAGGTGCTCACGTTCTAGTCCCATCATCTATGACCGTGATATTCTCTTACCTGGCAGGAGGGACTCTGCAGACTAATTAAAGCACTCATTTAAATAGCAAATAATTATTAATTTAATGATTAAAATTATTTTACTAAAACAAACTATTTAAATTGTTAATTTTTTAGGAGATTTTACTTACTTATTTGACAGAGAGAGACACAGTGAGAGAGGGAAGACAAGCAGGGGGAGTAGGGGAGAGAGAAGCAGGCTTCCTGTTGAGCAGGGAGCCTGATGCGGGGCTCAATCCCAGGACTCTGGAAGATCATGACCTGAGCTGAAGGCAGAGGCTTAACCAATTGAGCCACCCAGCCGCCCCCTTAAATTATTAATTTAAATATCTTTAGATGGACAGGGTATCCTGGATTATCTGGGTGTACCTCATGTAACAACAAAGGTGTTCTAAGGGAAAGACGGAGGCAGGAGAGTCTGATTAGAGAAGAAGTGAATCCAGAAGCAGAGGTCAGAGTGATGTGGTTGCTGGCTTTGTAGATGGAAAAGAGTTCTGAAGCAAGGGAGGACGGGGCAGCCTCTGGAAGCTGGAAAAGGCAAAGAATGGGTTCTCCCCTAGAGCCCCCAGCAGGAACATAGCCCTGCCAACACCTTGATTTTTCAGTCCGGAGAGACTTCTGACCCTCAGAACTATGACATAATAAATTTGGATTGTTTAGGCCATTAAATTTGTGGTCATCTGTCCCAGCCTCAATAGGAAATGGACACAACACCTTACAGCCATCTGACCTTTATGTCAAGATCAATACCTATTTTGTGATTAGTCGAAGACAGGTAATCACATCCCTTTTATTACAACAAAGACAAGGTCTTTTTAAACATCCACTTCTTAAAGTCCTCAAATCCTAGAACAGAAACAACACCTTGGGAATGCTTTCTTCTTAAAAGCCATTCAAGAGGAAGTAGAAAGAAGTATTTTGACAAATCTACTGATCAAACCAGATTTCAGATGTGCAGAGGGGGGTGTTTTGAGAAAGGTACCATATTATGTTTATGAGCTGAGTTCCTTAAAGATCTTGACCTTGTAGAATTATTTTACTATTTGTGTAATAATTTTAAGAACAATTTTTTTTTCAAAGGAATAATGGAGTATAAAAGGTTTAGACCATTACCAAGTTTCCATTGCTCACCTGCTGGCTACTCATCTTAATTGCCAGCAAAGTCCCTGAGAGGAAATAAGAAGCTTCTCTCTCAATAATGCCGAATCAATAGTGACAGCCATGTCACACACAATAAACAGAGAACAAAGTGAGATGGCCCATCATCCCAAATGAGAGTGCATGGAAGTGTCTGTCTCACCAGTGGGAATGCACTGGTAATTCATCACAGGGAAAATCATGAGTGAGATATGGAGGTGACCTCTCCAGTGGGGATGAGTGGCAGGCTGTCCCCATCGGTATGACTTCTTACCAATGCACCCCAATTTCTGCTTAAGATCTCAGTCAGCAGATCAGAAAGGGAAAGACGCTTTTGCTTCAGGGGTGAGTCAACAGGGTAGGAGAAACTTGTAGCCATATCAGGCTCTCTGAATGGAAGCAATTTCAAAGAACTGAAGACCAACCCCTTCTTTTCCAGATGGAGAAACTGAAGGCAGGAGAGAAGGGACTCGTTCCAGATCAGCCAGCAAGTGGAAGCAGGATAGCAATTAGAACTCACATTTCTTGGACCACCCCTTAAGGAAAAAAGGACAGAAGGGGAGGGAGAAGAAAAAGATAGATAGGGGGAGAAAGAAGGGGCTGAGGGAGAAAATGGAAGAGGCGAAGGGAGAAATGCACGATGAAAGTCAAAGCAGCAAGAATTCTCTAGAATGGTAGCTCCCAGATGCCATTGAGGACTAGCCATAACAGTGTCATCTAGTCAAATAAACAAAGATAAAAATACCTCCTCAAATAGAATGTGAGGGGGGAAAGGGACAAGGATAATGTTATAATAAGTTAAAATGATGGGCACCAACACCAATTCCGCGTGCTTATTTACGTGGAAGGACTGAGTGGATCAAAGATGTATGTGTGCCTATGAACTATAAATCCTATAAAAAACCCAAACCTCAGGCTGGTCTGGCCTCAGGCAGGTCACTTCTTACCAGGCCTCTGTTTACTGAATGGTCCAGTGAGAGGGCCGAACCTAAGGAGTGACAACATTCTCTGAGAGTAGCTGGGGCTGGCAAGAACCGAACTTGTCGGGACCAAAGAGAAAGAAAACACGGCGTATCTGTTCAAGCAACTCCCTCAGTCCGTTTCCCACATTATCTTCATCTACTCGAGCAAACTGCAGTGGAAGATTGAGCCAGGACACGTGAGCAACAAATCGCTTTTGTCCTAGTTGTCCAGATGCTCTCTAGTGTTAAGCAGCCAGGAGTGTTCTACCTCTGCTCTGGTCCGCTGGGCCCTGCCTCCTGTGCCAGGTCAAGGGTCCCCGAGTCACAAGATGGCACCCCTGCCCAGCGGCTCACAGCCATGGGCCAGCAGGGCCAGACTAGGTAGGCAAACTCCATTTCTGGCTCATCAGCGACTCATTTTCAGAAGTCATCCCTCGGGGAGCTTGTTAAAAGGCCGTTGGCATCCCCAGGAGTGGGGCTCAATTTGCCTTTATGAATGAACTGCTCCAGAAAAATCAATGAACATGTCCTTCAGGTCAAGTAAACAAATGCGTTTTCTCCTCGGGGCCTGGTGCAGGGGCGGCTGAGCCTCCCCACATGCAGGGGGGTTCCGAGAAGCTATTCTGTCTGGGCCGAACCCTGGCTTCAGGTCAGCACCCTGTGTGGGGCCTCGGCTCTCACTGAACTCCTGTCCACCCCACACCCACATTCTCGTCCCCAACCTACCTTGAGGGACGGGTGCCCAAAGACACAGGAGTAGAAGCAGCTTCTCAGTATTTTATGGCTGGGAAAGATCCTACATAAAAAACTTTCTCGGGCAACTGGGTGGCCCAGTCAGTTAAACGTCTGTCTTTGGCTCAGGTCATGATCCTGGGGTCCTGGGATCGAGCCCTGCTTCAGGCTCCCTGCTTGGGGGGAAACTGCTTCTCCCTCTCCCTCTCCTGCCCCCCCTGCTTGTGCTCTCTCTCTCAAACAAATGAATAAAATCTTAAAAAAAAAAAAAGACAAAAAACCTTTCTTAACTTCTACACTTCCATTTTTCCTCTTCTTTGCTCATTGGTTCAGGGGACATTAAGCACTGTGTGTGGCCCGGAGGACATCCACTCATAGCAACCTAACTTCTACTTCATGTTTCACATCGGGTTGTGCTATTCTTTTTTTTTTTTCAAAGATTTTATTTATTTATTTGACAGAGATCTCAAGTAAGCAGAGAGGCAGGCAGAGGGAGAGGGAGAAGCAGGCTTCCTGCTGAGCAGAGAGCCTGAGCGGGGGCTTGATCCCAGGACGCTGGGATCATGACCCGAACCAAAGGCAGACGCTTAACGACTGAGCCACCCAGGCACCCCAGGTTGTGCTATTCTTATCAAATTTCCATATATATATTTTTAAGTAGGCTCCCTGCCCAGTGCGGAGCCCAGCATGGGTCTTGAACTCACAACCATGAGACAAGACGTAAGCTGAAATCAAGAGTCAGATGCTTAACCGACTGAGACACCAAGGTGCCCCTCAAATTTCTATTTTTCAAAAACTGATCTTTTGCTTCTAAACATGTGAAAGGTAGACTTCATAAAAATTGCACGACTTTTACTTTTTACCGACACCACACTCAAAGTGTGTTTATAGATTCATGAAGTCCCCAGGACATTGTAAGTTCTTCCTGTGTTGGCATCTGGCAGAGGATTTAGAACCAAATACTGAGCTCATTTTAGGAAAGTGAACCAGCAGTTTCTCTGTGGAGAGAAGGTTTCCACTTACCAAAGACGATGTGCCCCCCCCCCCCCCCCCCCCCCCGGAAATGAGCCCCACTGCTGTCTGAAGCTCTGTCTTGATCACACGGACATTGATGAGGGAGCGCCTTCTGCCATGTTATCATCAAAATAAGGTTTCTCACCGTTAGCCATACGCAACGCACCCAGAGAATGGTGAACATTAAAAAAAGGGAAGTAGTTTCCCAGATCCTTGAGGCCTTCTAGGCACACGTTTAGGACTCCAGAGGTGAATTACTGACAATGTGAATCAGTTATAAAACAAAATCCTTCTGTAATATAAAGTTTTAAAGCTACAGAAATGTATTCATCTTTTTTTCTCAAGGCAAATCAAAATTAAATTTAAAAATAATTCTGGACAACCAGACTTTTTTTGTGACGAACACCCAAGGATTTATTACCTCAAAACGGTGAGACACAATAAGGGAGTCAGAGAGAAAATCCTGACGGTTCCAACTGTTCTAAGAGCTGGTGAGTTTCACAAAACACCCATGTATATTAATTGTAAAAATCATCCTATTTGGCTAAGCAAATTGAAGTTGGATTCCTGTGACCACAGGAACCAAAGGCTGTGCAACCAAAACAGCCCTAACAGAGACCCGGAAGGATTCTAAAACATTCTCTCGGGATAATCGGGCTGCTTTTGGCGGCAACAGACTGAACAAAACCTTAGAGATTTCACGCTATCATCACGGACTGTGGAGCTTTTCATCGTTCCCTGGGCAACCTCAAGGGCCGCTTTTTATTCTAGCTTTCGTGCACAAGATGGCTGCCACAGCTACAGTCCTTACGCATGCGCATTCGCCATGGGCTTTCTCCACCTATCATTTTGCTTTCCCAGAAGTCACCTCGGCCAATGTGTCTCAGGTCCCATTGGCTAGAATTGGGTCACCTGATCACGTGCAGCGGCAAGAGAGGTTAGGAAAGTGACCCGCTGGCGTTTTCAGTATCCGAGGGAGAGGCGGTCCTCTGGTGAGGCAAACGGGAAGGGTGGCAGCAGGCAGACCAGTGTTGGTAGACACCACTCCGCGCTCTCCCTCTCACCTCTTAGTCACGGGTGCAAGGTAAGGGAAAGAGACACCCTGCACAAAATAACAGCCCTCGGGAGTAACACGTTCACGTTCAAGGAAAGCGTTTGGCTCAGCATGGCTGCCTCGGCATGCCGGTTTGGCTGTGTTTTTGGAACCACACACGAGCACCTCTGTTGCGAAGCTGGAGACAGTTTTGAACAGTTATCTGAGAGGTTTCGGTTTCTGGAGTTTCTTTCTTTCCACCTCTTGACCCTTCCCTGCATTTGGCTAGAATTTTTGTTGATTGCCTCAGGGAAGGGGTGACATAGCAGAAATGCAGAGAGAAAAAGGAAGGATTCTTGGCTTTGAATTTCAAAAACTTAGACTAGAAATGACTCTCAGGGCTGAAAAAATTAGAGGTTGGTGGCGAGTGGGGCAAGGAGCAGTCCCTGGAGAGACCACGTGGATGTGAGAGGATTTGAGGCCAGCCTCCAGCCCCCGGGGGGAACCCTCCACCCCGCCCCCTGCCCAGGGAGCGGCAGAGCTGAGCTCACACCCGCGGATGTCCCAGTGTCCGTGAGCCCACCGGGGCTGGAGTGGTGTCCCAGGAGGCTTCCCACTGACCAGCTCGCTGACAGGTTGCCCGTCTGTGTCCTTGGGGGCCGCCCCCTTTGACATTTCAGGACATTCAAGCTCCTGAACCCAGGGCTTGGTGGGGGCAAAGTGGGGTGAAAGGCAAGCCCCAGGCCCTGTCCTTGTCCCCAGAACCAACTTGTGATCAGCCCCCGAGCTGGGAATGCAGATACTCCTCCCGTATGATGGAGAGGAGGGGGTGCTGGAGTCAGTAAGCGGTCACAGTGACATGGTGCCACTGTGCAGCAGCTCAGCATCAACCCAGAGAAGGGTGAGCCCACCCCACTTCCGGTTTCCTCACTCCCCTGCCCTGGCGTGGGGCCCCGTGCCAGGATCCCTGGTGCTACCTGTCAGCACCCCTGGGAGTCTCAACAGACCCCTGTTTGAAGAACACTCTTCTGATGGACGAAGCCTCACATGTCTGTAGCCTTGCGTTTTATTTTGAGAAGCTCACGTTCTTATTCCTCTATTCTACTGTTGGAACCTGTTTCGGTTTGGTGATAGGGAAACTGAGGCCTCCTGGGCATACTGATGGAGTTCTTGCGAGGTGTCACCTCTGTGCTAGCATCCTTTATATATGTTACTTGGATGCATGTGACTTTGCTTAACTCTTAACAACAGTCCTATGAACTAGTGCTGTTCCTAATTCCATTTTATGGACGGGGCAGCCGAGACTCAGAGATGTTCAGCCACATTCTGCCAGGGCACAATGCTAAGTGGCAGAGCTGGGATTTCCTACCCAGGCCCCCCCTGACTCCTGGATGTTTTGGCAATCTCCCAGTAAAACGACTTGTCCAAGGTCACACTGTAACCTAGGAGTGGGAGGGGAGGAGGGATAGGAGCGGAGACCTAAATCCTAATTCTTCGTCTGCGCTCTGTAGCATTCCCTGCGACTTCTGCTGTCACTTGCAAAGCGCCAGTGGGAACTGAGAGGGGAGCAGAGAGGAGGGAACGAGGCTCCTGTGGTGTGTAAACCGCTTTCGGGCCTCTCTCCTGCGGAAGAAAGTCTAGGTGGCAGGAGGCAGCACGCGCTCTTCCCGCCTCCCCTCCCCTGCTCAGCTGACCCAGGGGAAGGGCTCCCACCGCAAACACCCCACTGTTTACTTGCCCCCGTGGAGGGTGAGAGGCGTCAGGGGGCCTGGAGGGGGACCCGGCCATACCAGCCATCACCTGGAATACATTACAGCAGCTGTGACTAATTAAACTTTGATTTCCTCAAATTTCGATCTTCTTGGAAATTCCTTCCGAGCCCGATGGTATTCAAGGCTGTGGCAGAACGTAAATACCAGCAGAGCCACAGGGGCCTCTGGGCGGCTCATGCTCCATCTCTGTCTGTCTGTCTCTCTCTCTCTCTTTTCTCCCTCTCTCTTCCTCCCTTTCCATTTCTTCCCGAGGCCTCACAAGAGAATCCCCCTACATGATGTCCAAACCGCAACCCCAGAAGCTGATTTGGGGTTTCCACCTAGGTGAAAAAAATGTTCCTTCTGTTCTTCTGAGGGGTGGCAAGGCTGGGGGGGGCGCGTTGTGTCCTCCACCCATGGCGGTGGGGGGGCCCTGCAGGGATCAAAATGGCCATTTGCGTGGCCTGTGTCCTGGGGTTCCCACCTGTGACTTGCCCTGAGGTCCCCTAAGGCGGCTCAGTGTCCTCGACTGGCCAACTGAGCTGGGAGACCCAGAGAGGGATGCAGCCGGGGCCAGCAGGCAGGTGTGTGGCTGACAAGGGTGACTGGATGTAGCTGCTTCTGGGTGTGGGTGCTTGGGGTCCGGGAGGTGTCCTTGCTGCTCTCCGTCTGTCCGTGAGAGTTGGGCTAAAGCTGATGGCCGCCATTCACTGCGCATCTCTTACGTGCCAAGCCCCATCCCGAATCACTTCTGTCCGTTCTCTCTAGTCTTCACAGCGGTCCTGGAAAGAGGGTCAGGCGGTAGTGCCCTGTTCACAGAGGAGGCCAGAGGTCGCGAGGTCACTGGAGGCAAAGAGGTTAAGGAACTGGCTTGAAGCCACACAAGAAGAGCCAAGATGCCAACCCTGGTCTGTCTGAAGGCAGCAGCTACGTCTTTATGGGCACGTCACGAGGTATTTTCATCTTGAAAATGCTTCGTGTCTTCTACCAAGGTAGGGCTTGGTGTGGAATGGAAGGGAACGGAGTACCGTTTCTTTGGACATCTTGATTTTGGTCTGTTCCTCTTTCTTTTTTAAAAGATTAAAGAGATTTTAAGGGTTTCTTCCATATTTTAAAGGCATCAACGAAATACTTGTTTCGTATAGAAAAATTGGAACATACAAGTAAGTGAGAGATGAAAATAAACATCTATAATCCCACCAACCAGAAACCACATGTGTTCTCCTCCTGGCGCGTGCTCCTTCGGGTGTGTGCGTGTGTGCGTCTTTCTGTTCATATGAAAACTATTCACGGAGCGTGTGCCATGGAGAGGCCAGTGCGGTCAAAGCAGGGGGGGGGGGGGGCGGGGGTGTCTGTGTTGTGTGGCCCGTGTACCCTGGGACGACACTGCCCGGGTTGGATCTCAGCCTTCCTGTGGACTAGAAAGGGACCTTGGCCAGTTTCTTAACCTCATGAGCCTTCATTTCTTCATTTGCAAAATGGATGTAACAGCAACGTCTGCCTTGTAGGGGTGTCAGGAGGATTCAGTGGGATAACGTGCACAAAAGCCTCAGCACAGGGTCTGATACGCAGGAAGCCCTCGGCACGTGCCAGCTGTGACTCGGGTTCCAGGCTGCCAACAAAAATAGGCCTCTGACTGCGCAAGCCCTTGGTCTAGCAGGGGAGAGAACACGCTAATCAGATGGTTCTGTGAGCAAACGTGAAGTTGCTACAAGGGTCAGAGGGACCTGGAGCTACGAGAGCTGCCTCCCGAGGACTGATGTGGGCAGGGCCAGCCTGAAGGCCGCATGTGTAGGTGACACTTGATCCGAGATCTGAAGGATGTGAGGAGTGAGTTAGGCCCAGTCGGAAAGGAAGAGTACTGCCGGCAGAGGGAACAGCCAGGGCCTGGGGCCGGAGCACTGGCGGCCGGTATGGATCTGGAGGAAGGCCAGCGGGACTGGGGTAGAGCGTGAGTGGAGTGTGATAAGAAGCCAGAGTGGAGAGGTTGGCAGGGCCTGGACTCTGAGGCCTCATAGACAGCACTTGAGGAGTTTTGCTTTTATCCTGAGAGTAGCGGGGAGCCATTGAAAGATTTAAAGCAGGGATGTGTAACGTGATCCGATTGATTTTTTAAAGATCCCTTTGGCTGCCTGATGGAGAAGAGATTGGCAGGAGAGGTCAGAGGAGAAGGAGGGCCCAGGATCACCCCTGGCTGCCGCTCTGGGCTTTGTAGTTTAAAGGGCTTTGCACTTGGCCTCCTCAGTCTGTGCCTCTCCCAGTGGGGGGAAGAGTGTGTGGGCCCAGGGCACTTGTCTCCCAGGGCCTTTCCCTTGATTCTCCCTGCCAAGAGCCTGATTCCAAGGCTGTGGGGACCTCCTCCTCCGGCCCGTCCCTTTACGGGAAGACTCTACTGGTGGTGTACACACCTCGGGCCTTAGAGTGACAGAAGAGAGGTCATGTGCAAGGCAGGTGGCTGCGGCCCCCACACCCTGTGGGGCTGGCAATAGGACATGGAGGCAGGGACCAGTGGCTTCTGTTTGCACTCTGGGTGGGGCCAGGCCTGTGTGGGCAACCTACCGTTGCCACCCTTTAGGAGAGAAGTAGCCAGACTCAAGAGGTGTTTGGGACATGACAGCTCTGGGAGTTGATGACAGACAGGGAGATGGGGCCGAGGGGTGGGCTTTGGCCTGCACACCTGGCAGTACTGCCTCAAGGAGAGGACCTGGCTTGGTTGGAGGGAAGATTCTGAGTTGGATTTGCACATGTTGGACGGAGGATCTTCTGAGACAATTGAAAGATGTCAGGCAATTCTTTCTTTCTTTCTCTCTCTCTCTCCACACATACATGAAACTAAAATTCATTCCACTTATGACTGGTTTTCTTGGAATAATGTGTTGGAAAGTTCTGAACCCAAGGAGCTTTGTCTCCACCTGAAGCCTTGTGTTATTATTCTATGGTTAGTCATTGACACCTTAGTATGAATTAGTGGCTCAGAGCCTTTCCAATTTGATTCCTGTCTGAAAGCAATCTCTATCTGGGGGAATCTAGGAGCTTGGTGCCCTGCATGGCCTGTGTCACGGGGAAAGACATGAATGGCCAAGGACCAGCCTGGCTCATCTTGCCATCCCCTCCTCCATAGACAAATCCTGGCTGTGGCTCTGGCTCCCGGGCCTGTTAGTCATACCCCACCTAGGCTCCCTCAATCCCCTCCAGGCCACTGGTCCTGGTCCCTATTCCTACTCCTCAGCCCAAGGGTGCATGGGCTCCACATCTGTCAGCGGCTCACTCCTAGCTCGTTCCACTGACCAGTAGCTGCCTTTCCCCAAACTGTTCTGGCTGTGATGAGATCTGCCTACCACGGTCTACAGCCACCTGCAACTCTGAGCTGGGGCCTGTGACCCTCTTCCACTATCCCCAGGCTAGGAGGGAGAAAGCAGCTCCATCACGCTTCACTGTGCCTGGCCCTCCTTGTCCATCTGGGCCCTCAGATGAGGCCGTCAGGCAGGGCTGGCCCCAGCTGGCACCACGGCCCAGCAGCTGAGCTGCCAGCTTCCTCTCCCCACTCCCTGATCAAACAACCACATGTGGGCAATGGCTGAGCTTCTCCAGCTTCCCAGGGGCAGGGAGCCCGCGGCAGAGATGCAACGCAGCTGGCCATGATTATTCTGGATGCTGAGTGTGGGACGCTGTCCTTTGGGAGTGGGGCTGCGGGCTCACCTTGGCTTCACCCCTCTCCTCTCAGAGGGGCTTGGGCCTGGAACTAGTGGAGGGAGCCAAAGGGAAGAGGGAAAGGAGGGGCCCACATTTCTCCCCTCACTAAATCCAAGGGACAGAGCTGCATCCTGGGTGAGCTCTAAGGCCTTATTGGTCAGAGGACCTTGGACTTTGCAGGCAGGGAGGGGCTTTCAGAATCAGAAAATGCTAGGCTCATACGGGTTATTACTGGCCCAAGGTCAGCTGGCAGCTGAGCTGGTCTCAAACTCACATCATCTAAACCCCGATTCCCCATTCAGAACTCTTCCTGTCTCATTTTATTTTATTTATTTGACAGAGATCATAAGTAGGCAGAGAAGCAGGCAGAGAGAGAGGGGAAAGCAGGCTCCTTGCTGAGCAGAGAACCCAGTGGGGGGCTCGATTCCAGGACCCTGAGATCATGACCTGAGCCAAAGGCATAGGCTTAACCCACTAAACCACCCAGCACCCCCCCACCCCCCCACCTCTGTCTCATCTTAAAGGCCCTTAATTTATTTGTTTGTCAACAGGTACATGGACTGCATGCCTCCTGTGTGCTCATTCTAGGGCTGGGTGTGAGTCCACAGACAAGGCCCTTGTCTTCTCGGGGTGTACATCTGGGGAGACAACACACAATGAACAGATAAGCCTTAGTGCAGTGCCTCGGGGCCCAAGGAGCTGCTCTATAAATATGTGTTGAAGGGTGGCTTAAGTGTTCCAAAGAAAACAGGGCAATGTAGCATGGTGGTGCATGGCAGGATGTTATAGATGGGACGTTTGTGTGTCCTGAAATTCCTGTGCTGAAATCCTAACCCCACATGTGTTGGTATTAGGGGGTAGGGAATTTGGGGGGTGATTCGATCCTGAGGGTGGAGCCCTCCTGAGCGGGATGAGGGTCCTTAAGAAAGGCCCCCAGAGAGCTCTCCCCTCCCTCCTGCCATGTGAGGGCACAGTGAGAAGCAGGCAGTCTGCAACCTAGAAGAGGGCCTTCTTCAAGAACCTGACCACGCTGACACCGTCATCTCAAACTTCGAGCCTCCAGAGCTGTGAGAAATAAATCTTTGTTGTTTATAAGCCACTCAGTTGATGGTAATTTGTCATAGCAGCCCAAACTCCTACACATGATTGCATTCAGTTGGTAGAGGAAGTATTCCCAGCAGAAGTGATATTTGAGAACAATAGGATAGAATCAGTCATGGGAAAACTTGGGGCCAAAGCATTCTGCAGTCATAGCCAGTGCAAAGGCCCTGAGGTTGGAATGAGGTCACTGCAGCTGGAGCAGAGTGAGTGGGAGGCAGGGCTGGGGAGGAGTTCAGAGAGAGAGAAGGAGGCCAGATCAGGCAGGTCGTGGTAAGGAGATGGCAGGATGATCTCACCAGGGCTCCACAGCTGGTTAGTTCTAGGATGGCCCTCCCAAGTGGCTGAGGCCCTGGAGGAACCCCATATCTCTATAGCCCATGGCAACTTCTTTCCTATCTTGTTCTTTAGAGAAGAGGAAAGCAGCCCTGTGTGTCACAGTGCCAGGGTCTGTGAATGTGGGGACCGGAGTTGTGGTCTGACTGGTTATGTGACCCTGAGTCAGTCCCTCCTCCTTTCTTGCTGTCAGTCTTATCAGAAGTGAGACAATTGGGCTTTAAGCTCTGCAGATGGCACACAGAGGAGAGGGCAGAGGGGAGGAGGCCAAACAAAGCTAAAAGTGATTCAACAGGTATCTGGCTGGGCTTGCCCCTGATTGCATCCAAAGCCAGGCAGGAGGTTTTTGTGATGGGAAAGTTTGGACCTGTTAGTGATAGCACTCTTGTCCTCAATGCTCACAGTTCCTTAGGGCTGGGAATGGAAGGTTCCTGCAGTACAGGCTGATGGACAGCAGAGGGCACCAACTGAATGGCCAGGGATCCTGGGAAGGAGGAAGTAGGTGGCCTGGGGTTGGTACATAGTGGTTGGTGGCTACCAAAGAGTTCACTTCATGATAATCAGTGACAGCTGGTATGTATTCACATGGATTCATTTACCAAAGACCCACTCACTGTATGCCACTCTAGTCTGAGCCGTGTTCTAGGTTTCAGGGAAATAGAGTATGACGTAGGTCAGGAACAGGAATTAGCTTTTATCTTAAATGTTAGTTTGCTTTGATTAGAGCACGATGCCTGGCACATAGTGTTAAGAAAAATTCTGAGGCTGCTTCTTGATGAAGGGGAGCAGAATGCTGTGATTGATTAGCAATGTCTGTAAAGGTGAGTGTAAAGAGGGGGCAGGATGAGTGTCAGGTCTTGGCTGTCTCGTCTATAATGCGACCTCATTATTGGACAATTGAGTAAATCAGGACTCACCGATGCCAGGTGTATTTGTACAAGGTCACGCAGGTGGCAAGTGGCAGAGTTAACAGAACGTGCATCATATAATTGGGTAGCCCTGATACTACGTCTGAAGAAGTTACGTCGCCATGCCTGCAGGGACTCTCTGGACATTGCAGCCACCACCAGTGATCACTGTGGTAGCCAGAATGCCCGATGGTGGGGAAGAGTGGCTGCTGTGTTGCCTCCTGGGGGAGTGCCATGATATTGGCTGCTTAGAAGACCAATCTGGTGACTGGTAGGGCAGGATGGACATTCCCAGAGCTCACCAGAAGGTCCAAGCAGTAGCCAGGCAGAACTCAGGCTTGACCCAGACCACTGGACTGGGGCCCTGATGTTCAGTCCACAGCACCCCATGCCTGCTGAGTTTCCATGCACTTCACATGGATGGAGGGCATGGTGCTGGGCCCTTTGTGGGGGGCGGATATGGAGGTACCTGAGTCAGAGTTTTTATATAAGGCATTTACTGCTGATTGGTGGGAACACAAACACAAGGCAGAAGGAGAAAGAGCTGAGCAGAGGTCCCAGCAGCAGTGAGACACAGGAGGGAATCAGTTCTCACCAGGGGAGGCCTGGGGAGTCCTTACAAAGGAGGTGCTAAAATGGGAATGTTAACGTAAGTTATGTTTTTTTTAAGAAGCTGTATTTATTGCAGACAATTTGAAAGATAAAACATAAAAAATAGAATTATAAGAAGCCTGTAATCAATTTCATTATGCAAAAATAATTACTATCAACATCTTAACCATGTATTTATTCATAAATACATGTGTATATATGCTCAGATTTTCTTTTTTTTTTATCACAGTGCGGTGGTGATCAAAGTGTGACCCTTGACTGGCAGCCTCCCCTGGGAACTTGTTAGAAATTCTTGCAAGTTCCTGGCCCCTCCTCGGAGACTCTCGGGGTGGGCCCGGCAGCCATTTGCATAGGCCTCCCAGGTGATTCTGATGCTGGCTGAGTTTGAGAACCACTGACTTACTGTATTATGTGTGACTTTCCCTTGTCATGAAATAGTCATTGGCAATTTGATGTTTAAAGCTGGAGTGCTCTCTTATTATAGTGACTTGATGAATTCTTTGAACCAGTGCTGTGGCGCCTCCCTGGGCATGCCTGTGGCTGTGTGCCCTGCGGGCTTCATGGAGGTGGTGCCCTTTGAGTTGCGCCAGTGACAGGAGGCAAGGGGGTCACTGCTGGCAAGACTGGGGGCTGTCTCTGGTGTGTGATGGCATCCTGGCAGGAGTGACTAGAACTGTCCCTCCCGCGTCACCCCCTCCCCAGAGTGGCCCTGGCAGAGCAGGAAGCAAGTGGCAAACCTGTCAACATCAATTGGAAGGGCCTGGGGCAAAAGGAGTCCAGATTTCCTGGGGCCACAAAACAGGGAGAAGCCACATTGTCAGGCACAGCCCGAGGAGAAAGAAGTCGCTCATAAAACGGCTTTGGTGCATGGCCCTGCCGGCCTCAGCTTTGGTTTGCTTTTGTTTTCTTGTGTGTTTGTTTTCCCTCTGTGTGTGGAGAAAAGTTGGAGCTCCCGTCTGTCTTAGAATGTCCAACTCTGCCTGCCTGAACAGCCACCGGGAAGCCCGCCTTTGTCCTCTCTCCTGACACCAGCGCCCAGTTTCCGAGTTGGGCCTCCCTAGGTGCTCCATGGACCCCCACCTTTAACAGCCCCCCCCCCCGGAATGCCCCAGCCCCAGCTTCTCAAGGCTTCCCCACCCACTTTTTGTCTTTGGCTCAGCTCTCGGGGTGGGCAGATACAGGTAGAAGATGATGGAGACCAAGGGGCAGCTCCCACCAACGCACATTAATCGAGATGATGAGTGAATGGACAAGGAGTGATCTGTGAGGTGATGCCAGCATTGCCAACCCAACAAGCTAGCGGTGGATCGGGGAGGACCCCCATGATCCTGACAGCCAGGAGGAAGTTAGTCGCACCCCAGCGGGGCCGGGCTTTGGGTGGAGGCCGTAGAGAAAGTCAAGGCTGCGGCAGCCCTCACCTGTGCGTGGGAAGGCCCGGCTGGGCTGCAGCCCACTCCTGATGGGTCGGACTCCATCCATAAGTGACAGAGCCCTCCCCGTTTAAACTGGGAAGAGAGTGTCTTTTTTTGGGTTGTGAATATTTATCACCACATTTTACTCACTCTGATTCCAGAATGATCGAAAAGACATGGAAACCCTGGAAATATTAATTCAAGGCTAAGAGAACAGAAACAGTGAATGGAACTGAGGAGACGATTGTACCAGCAAATCTGGCAGAACCCCAATTTGGCCCTGAGCTTCCTGGCCATCTTGCCGAGACCCAGAGAGAGAGGAAGGGACTTGCCCCAAGTCACTGTAACAAAGGCCACATGCCATGCACCAACTCACTGGACCCTGATGAGAGCCCTGCCCCACAACGGCCACTCCATGTCCACTCCACAGTTGGGGAAACCGAGGCACAAAGAGGCGAAGTAATTTTCCAAGGCCCCACACATGCTTCAAAGCTGGGTTCTTAGCCACTGGTTTGTCCTGCACTTTTTTAAATGAGAAGGAAGAAAGAAAGAGGAAATGCTAGGGGCCCATCCATCTCCGAGTATTTCTGCAGTCTCTGCCAGATCTAGCACACGAGCAGGGCTGGTGACAGGCTCTCTCCAGGGTTCCAGTAAGGTGAGGCTGCCTCACGGTGGCTCAGTATGTTCCTTCCCTCAAGTAACTTCCGCATAGTAACCACAGCCTGAACTCAAAAAGTGTGGCAATGGTGGCATTTCAGGTGGGAAGTGGGGAGCACATTTTGGGCTTGTCCAGCCGCCCTATGGGGGACGTTTCCTCCTCAGCTGAGGCTGACACCAGCTCCTCTTGCTTCTGGTTGCCGTGGGCTTCTTGGTGGAGGCTGCCGAATCCCAGCCTTGGAAGAGGGTTGGTGTTCAGAGAACTCTGTCCGGGAAAAAGCAAACCCATTTCTTGAAAGGCTGCAGTAATAAGGAGCTGTCAAGCTTCTCCGTCAAGATAGAAGACACTGCTTCGAGACATGAGAACATTCTCTGATCTTAGGGGATCCTGTAGACTCTTTTGAAGCGCAGCTGTGTTCTCTGACCCTGGCCTGGCCATCTCTCACCACCTTCATGGCTCCCCTGGTAGCAGTCACTGCTTATGAGTCCTAGGTGGGTCTGGCCAGCCCCCTGCTCCCTCTCCTTTACCAAGAGGCTCAGTGGGTCACTGGATTTGGGGCTTGAATGGAACCTTGGCTGCCCCTGTGGGGCTTGTTAGCAGGGGTTACAGGCCACCGTTTGAGGCAGGAGAACTTGATTCCAGTCCCAGCGCCTCTCTTTGTGGAACCTTGGATTCATATCTTCCAACTTGGGGAAATTTCAATCATTATGTCTTAACACTTATTTTCTGCCCCATGCTCAGCAGTTTTTCCTCCTTGGACTTCAATTACACATATCTTAGAGAGTTCGATATTGTCCCATAGGTCCTCGAGACTCTACTCACTTTTCTCCAGTCTTTTTTTTTTGGCTCCCTGTTCTTCATATTGAGGAATTCCCATTTTTGACTTCAAGGTCAGATCCTTTTTTCGTCCATTCCATTCTGCTTGGAAGACCAACTAGTGAATTTTTCATTTCAGTTATTGTACTTTTCAGTTCTAGGACTTCTGTTTGGTCTTTTGAAAATTAGTTTTAATCTCTCTGCTGAGTTTGAGTTATGTTTTCCTGTTTCTTTTCATGTCTGATAATTTTCGACTGCGTACCATGGATAGTTCTTTGTTAGAGACTCTGTATTCTTTTATCTTCCTCCGAAAGTTTTTGGTTTGTTTTTGCTTAGGTGGTTCAATAGCTGGTCTATCATCTTAAACTTGTGTGGACTTGGTTTTACACTTGGTTGAGGTGGACTTGGGGAAGCCAAAGGGTTTTTCCAGGCCCCTCTAATGTGCTGCAGCTCAACCTCCAGATTCTTTCTTTTCTGTGACTCTTGTCCTGGTTTGTTTCAAGTTTTGGTAGAGAGGGTCTAGAGGGGCACTTCTCAAGGGCAGGATTTCTCATCCTTGGCATAATGACATCTTGGGCTGGCAGTTCTCTGTTGTGGGAGTCCCCCTGTGCATTTTAGGGGGTATTTAGCATATCCCTGGTCTCTACCCACTAGATGCCTGTAGCAACCCCCATAGTCATGACCATCAGACATGTCTCCAGGGGCACCTGGGTAGCTCAGTTAGTTAAGGATCTAACTCTTAATTCGGCTCAGGTCATGATCTCAGGGCTGGGAGGTTGAGCCCCATGTCAGGTTCTGCTCTGGGCAGAGCCTGCTTAAGATTCCCTCTGTCCCTCCCTACTCCAAAAAAAAAAAAAAAAAGTCTCCAGATGTTGCCAGATGTTCCCAGGGCTTGGGAGGAGGGAGCACAAAATCACTCCTGGTTAAGAACCATTGCTCTAGTGGGTAGTCTTACCTCAAGACACTTAGAAAGAACCCCCCATTAATAAAGTGCCTTGAGTGCATTTTGGCATTCTCCTCAAATAAGGTTACACACCCATCACACAGGGCCCTTGACGGGACTGAGAGAAGAACTTATGTCCCACTGCTGAAGTATGCCCCAAGTTCATGCGCATTAATATAAATCTGGGAGCTATCTTGGGAATATTGCAAATTACAGTGTAATTCTCAGGGGGTTAAATTTGCTATATGTAAATATATTAAATAGACCATGATATTTGCAACTTTGTGTTGGCACTTTTCTCCACTTTTAGGTATGATTACCCTCTCATGATGGAAATGACTGGGGGCCTCCACCATCTATGGGGGTCAGTGTATATTCTCTCCCTGGTCTCCTTAGTCTATGTTCAAGCATGTTCCCTTGATGGTTTCTTGCTGTCTTTCTAAGGAAATCTCTCTATTCCTCCCCTTCTCCTTTCAGTTTCTCTCCTCTTTCCCCCAGGAAGAGCCCAGGGCCCAGTGTCAGGTGAACAGGGTCCTGGTGAGAGAGGGGGTGAGCTCTGGTGAGCTTGTGGGGATGGTGCCATGGGAGGCTGCAGAGAGAACTTTCTTCAGTCCTAGTCTGGACTGAGATGTCAGCAGGACATTTGGAGGAAGAAGGAAGAAGTTTGGCTACTGTCTACACCTTGCTGGGGCTTACCCTAAACCACAACTGATTTTCTCCACATGGCTTCTTGGCAACTTAGAGACCAAATATGGTTAAAAAGAAAGGGCAGTGCAAGATAAGTGAGGCCACCACAGGACAATAGTAGGGTGCTTTCCATGCATCCAGATCTTCCAGCCCCACAAGAACTCCAAAGTGACCCAAAGGCAGCCATTGTCACTCCTGAGAAAGGATAAGCAGAGAGGCGTTAGAAGGCTGGAAGGAGGTGGACAGGCATGGGGGCCTTTGTATCATTTTCAAAAAAGGGGAAAAGGTAGATGCTGGGAAATCACTGACCAACCATGATGCCTGCCATGTACTGTAATACATGTAATATTCTGTATGTATGTATGTATGTATGTAATATTCTGTAATATTCTAGAGCAGACCAGAGAACAGCAGCTAAAAGTGATGACTGCTGGGAACAAAGTCTTGCCAAACGAACTTGGGTTTCCTTGTGCTCTAATGAGCAGGCGAGGTTGGCCCGAGCAGGTGCAGCGTGACTGAACAGCCTCCCAAATGTTATGCCCCGTGGGTCTGCCTCACTGGGAGCCCTTTCTTCCTGGGTCCCAGAGCTCTCGCCATCCCCCAGTTTGTGTTCCTTCCTCCAACTCGCACCTGCTTATGCTCCTCTCTTCCTCTCACTTCTGGTGACTCTGGGTCTCCATCCTGTTGTTCCTTGCACCAGAACTGCGCGTCCCCTCAGGCATTTCCTAGCCAACTCCTCTCCTTCATCCACACTCGGTTGAAATATTACTTCTCCAGGGAGGCCTCGGCTCTGCCTGCTCAGGGTCCTTCTCCCTGTGTTCTGAGTCAGCCCCCGGTGAGTGTTGGTTCCGTGTTCCGCTTACTTGACTGTAAGCTCAAGTGTCTGTTTTGTCTGTAGCTGTGGGGGGGGGAGGGGCACGCAGCAGGTGTCTGTGAGTCTGTGTAGGAATAATATGAAGTCTTTAGAACTTAGCTTGGCCTGTGTCCTGAGATGTGGTTGAAAGACCCAGGGATGGTTAACCTCGAAAAGAGAGGGTTCAGAGAAAGGCTGTTGTGTAGAAAACAGGCTTTACAGTTATAGACGTCGTTAAAAAGAGCAGAACTAGGCCTGCTGGTGGAAGTCAGAGGAAAGCAGGATTTTGCTTACTCTTAAGTGAAACCCATTTGTGCCAGAGACTGCTGGTTGCCTATTCTTTGTTTAGTAACAGAATCCCAGTTTTGCTCAGGGTATCCTCGTGTCATTAGAAGGTCACACTTTCCACTCTGTCTTGTAGCTCGATATGACCATGTGACTAAGTCTGTGGCCAGTGGAAGTTGTTAGGTAGGACTTTGGGGAAGGCTCTTAAAAAAGGATCAGACAGTGGGCACTTGCCATTTTTACCCTTCCCCTCCTTCCTTCTTCGCATCTAGAATTGTAGACCTGATGGCTGGAGCACCAGCAGCTATTTTTGCAACAGGAAGAAACCTTGAGAATGGAAGCCATGTGCAAAGGATAGTAGAGGGGAAAGAAGGATCTGGAGGTATTAAGGACTTGTGGAACTACCACACCCACTCTGCCTTTCCTTTAGTTAAGCCATGGTTACTGGGTTTTTTTTTTAATTTTTTAATTTATTTCTTATTTTTTTATAAACATATAATGTATTTTTATCCCCAGGGGTACAGGTCTGTGAATCACCAGGTTTACACACTTTGCAGCACTCTCCATAGCGCATACCCTCCCCAATGTCCATAACCCCACTCCCCCTCTCCCAACACCCCCTCCCCTCAGCAACTCTCAGTATGTTTTGTGAGATTAAGAGTCACTTATGGTTTGTCTCCATCCCAATCCCATCTTGTTTCATTTATTCTCCTATCCCCCTAACCCCCCATGTTGCATCTCCACGTCTTCATATCAGGGAGATCATATGATAGTTGTCTTTCTCCGATTGACTTATTTCACTAAGCATGATACCCTCTAGTTCCATCCATGTCGTAGCAAATGGCAAGATTTCATTTCTTTTGATGGCTACATAGTATTCCATTGTGTATATATACCACATCTTCTTTATCCATTCATCTGTTGATGGACATCTAGTTTCTTTCCATAGTTTGGCTATTGTAGACATTGCTGCTATAAACATTTGGGTACACGTGCCCCTTCGGATCACTATGTTTGTATCTTTAGGGTAAACACCCAGTGGTCACTGGGTTTTTTAATGTGCAGTCAAATCCAGTCTTTTTTTTTTTAAGATTTTATTTATTTATTTGACAGAGAGAGAGATCACAAGTAGGCAGAGAGGCAGGCAGAGAGAGAGGAGGAAGCAGGCTCCCTGCGGAGCAGAGAGCCCGATGTGGGGCTCGATCCCAGGACCCTGAGATCATGACCTGAGCCGAAGGCAGCGGCTTAATCCACTGAGCCACCCAGGCGCCCCAGTCAAATCCAGTCTTAACTGGCACAGTAAATGTTACCCTCGCCCCCGATGAGGATCCCCATGTTCTGGTGCATTTAGGGTAAAGGGCATTTGATTTCACCTGTCCTGCATCTCTCTGATCTGTGGCCTTAGACAATCCCGTTGCTACCTACCCCGACCCTCTCTGTCCCATGCTGGACACCACTCTTCCACGTTTGTCCTCATGAAGCTGCTCAAGCACAGGTCGCTGTGTGCAGCAGACATTTCATGAAGGCGGGGGTGGGGGGAGGGGAGGAGCAGCAGGGGGTCATTGCAGCTCTGAGCAGGGACCAGTTTCAAAATCAATGCTAGCTATCATGTTTCTAGAAATGTCTTGGCCACACCCCACCAGCTGAGATTTCTTGCTTGCGATATTCTTCCTCTGATTCCCAAAGAAGCTGTGTTATTCCTGCTTCTCTCCCCCCATCTCCAGCTGCTTGCCAGTGGTCCCCACATTCAGTTTCCCACTTGTGCAGAGCGGGTAAGGTCTAGGCCGCCTCTGTACAGAGCCCCTGGCTCCTGGTCTTTGTCCACATATGGTATTACGTGAAATTATACCTTTTCTTTAATCTTGGATCAAATTTTTAGATAAGGTCCATTCCCTCTGATCAAAGCAAACCCTGGGGCTAGCAAGTTGGGGCTGTTTCTTTGTAGATGTACAGAATCAGCATGTCTCACGTGGGGTCCAGGAATCTATATTTTTAATAAATTCCCTGAGTGGGGGTGGAGGGGTGTGGGTAACAGGCCCAGAGAGGGGCAACAGCTAGCTGAAGGTGACCTGTAAAACCTGAAGTAGATCTCAGATTTGCTAGAGCCTCTTCTGGGACTCTGAAACTATCCTGGGCTGCAGCTTGGACTCCGGATTTTCAGGTCATCCTGTGAGATCCCAGCAGGTCCGCCCGCCAGCAGATCCCCATCGGCTTCCTCAGCCTGCTGGCGGGTGGGAGGCACAGGCCTTCAGCGTTTTGCAGTTGAGCCTAGGGCATCAGAAAGAAACTCAAGAGCTCATCCGGGTCCCCTCGAAGTATGGAAGCCACCATCCTCCTGTGGCGATGGGGGGTACAAGGAGGTTACCCTGGCCCAGAGCGGAAACTGAGGCACAAAGAAAGAAACTGGCTTTTATCGTCATTGGCAGTGTGCTTCATTTTGAAAGGTCAGTGCTGCCGCGCCAGTATGTTCTCTTATCCCTTACCCTTCCTGTTCATATGAAGGAACGAAACCTAAAGGAGGGTTGAAGCTTACTGGACAGAAAAATAATAGAGTGTGTTCCCATTTGTTACAGCTTCTTGCTGGTAGTGGAGTCGTAGTGGGGTTTGTGTTCCTTTATTTTCCAAGCTTTCTGTACAGTCATACCTCATTTAATGTGCTGGCTTTATTGTACATGCAGATTCTGTGGGGGTTTTTTGTTTGTTTGTTTGTTTTTTAACAAATTGAAGGTTTGTGGCAACCCTGCGTGGAGCAAGGCTATCGGCGCCATTTTTTTCCAGAAACATTTGCTCATGTCTCTGTGTCACATTTTGTTAATTCTCACAGTATTTCCAAGTTTTTCATTATTATTTTATTTGTTATGGTGATCAGTGGTCAGTGGTTTCTTGAGACAGAATCTACTCCTGGTGAAGACGCTGTGAAGATTGTTGAAATGACAACAAGGGATTTTGAATAGTACAGAAACTGAGTTGATAAAGAGGGGGCAGATTTTAGAGAATCGACTCTGATTTCGAAGGTTGTTTTCTTGCGGGTAACATGCTATCAAACAGCATTGCATGTTCCAGAGAAATCACTGGGGGAAGAAAGTATCAGTCCATCAATGCGACAAATTTGATTGTTGTCTTATTTTAAGAAATTGTTCCCGGGGCATCTGGATGGCTCAGTCAGTTAAACATCTGCCTTCAGCTCAGGTCACAATCTCAGGGTCCTGGGATCGGGTCCCACATTGGGCTCCCTGCTTAGCAGGGAGTTGGCTTCTCCCTCTCCCTCTGCTCCTCCCCACTCTTTCTCTCTCTCTCTCAAATAAATAAAATCTTAACAACAACAAAAAGAAATTGCCCCAGCCATCCCAGCAGGCAGCACCCATCACAATGATCAGTCAGCAGCCATCAACATTGAGGCAAGACCCTCCCCCAGCAAAAAGGTTACAACTTGTTGAAAACTCAGATGATTGACATTTTTTAGCAATAAAATATTTTTAATGAAGTAGGTAACTTTTTTTTAAGACATATTGCCATTGCACTCTTAGGAGACCACAGTACAGTATAAACATAACTTTCATATGCACTGGGAATCTGAAAAATTCGTTTGACTCCCTTTATTGTGATATTTGTTTTATTTCCGTGGTCTGGAACCGAACCTACACTATCCCCAAGGTGTGCCAGTATTAATAATAACGAGTTATATTTGTATTTAGGGCTAAGGGAGGAAATCCTGGCCGGGGCCAATAGGAATACTGGTGGAGTCGTGCTTCAGACATTTTGTGCCCCACTCCTGCTTTATGGCTGGCATGGGCGGCCATCCCTCTGTCATCCCTCTGGGGCAGGGGGGTGAGTCATGCTCTTGCAACGAGGCCCTGCCCTTGGGGGACACTGGTCCTTCCTGACACCTCTGTGCTGACACTCAAGATGGGGGTTGCAAGGGTTCTGCTTATTGGATTTGGGCATGGACCACCTGGCCTTTTGAATCTGAGCATGCCCAGTTGTGGATGTACACATTTCTGATTGTGGGCAGATACATGGGGAGCTGGATGTAGCCCAGGAAACAGCTGTAGGTGTGGGCCGCCTCTGGCTGGAGCACCTGAATGCTCTAGCACCCAGGTGTTTTCAGCCTTACGGTCACTCATGCTTAAAGGCTGGAGGCTAAGTCAGAGTCAACACACAGATCCATAGGCTACGGAGTTGGAGGGCTGTGGTTCTGTTTGTGTCTGTGCAACCCTGGGCAAGTCACTTAACCTCTCTGGGCCCCAGTCTCCTCACCATCAAAGTCACCGGGCAGAGGAAATGGATTGCTGAGTCGGTTCCATGGCTGACATTCTGGGATTCTGTTTGGCCTCTGGCGGGCCGTGCTAATAGCTGGAGCCCCAGGGAGATGTGGGAGTGTTCTGAACAGAATTACATCTATCCCGATGGACAGATCCTGATGGGAGTTGGGGGAGGGACAGGAGGACCCCAGCTGTGCTGACAGTCAAACCTTTTAATCTTGGCTCTTTGGGGTGGTGTAGGGGTGGGGACAGGGCAGGGCTCTGTGGATGAATTCAGGCGATTGTGATCCCCAGAACGTTGATTCTGTTTTTTAAAAGAATCCGAATTTCAGAGCTAAGGTTTGGACTTCACTGGATGGTACCCACAAGGAGTGACTATAGGACTGTGAGCAGGTTCCCTTCCTCGCTTGGGCCTTGCCCCTCATCTGTTCAGAGAAGGGCTAGACTTCTAAGTCTCCTAGGGTCTCCCCAAGCTTGGCTTCCCACAGGCCTTACACGTGACACTGACCAGACCACTGCAGTTGATGTCAAGGCTGCCATCTTCCGGGAGGGGGCGATGTGCCAGGCACCCAGCGCCTGCCTGGCCTCGGGGTCCAATATCCAGAGACAGAGACTGAGGCTCAGAGAGGAAAAACCCCTCTCTAAGGTTGCCTGGCTCGTTGGAGGCAGAGCATGGGCTCGAAACCTGGTTTCCCGTCCCCGGAGCCCGTGTTCTCTCCTGCTTTGCTGCTCTGTGCCCTGTCCCCATGCCCTCCCCCGATCTGGGCGCTTCTTCTCTCCCTCCTCATTCCCCTCCGCCTCCTCCGGCTTCCCCCTGTCTTCCCCTGCAGGTCTGCCCCGCTCTCCGCTCTCCGGGCCCAGCTCTGCCAGTGTCTCCAGTGTCCTCTTCGCTGGGAGGATGCTCGGTCCCACAGTGCTCGCTCCGCCTGCCCAGCGGCAGCCCTGCTCGCTGCGGGGCCTTTCTGGCTTGCAACCAGCTGCTACAGAGAAACCCTGAGCTCGATTTTTCTGACCACCCCGATGGCCACCGTTACCTCCACTTAATAAATTGCACGGGAGCAATGGGTGGTCGACGGCCGAGGCCTGCGCGGGCCGAGTTGGAAATTAAAAGCAGTGGCCAGGAGTGGGTTTGAATGCAGCAACAGGAACCATGAATATTTTACAAGAAACCGGAATTATTAATGTTTCAATAAAAAACAAAACCCCAATGTCCATGTGAAGATTACATGTGACTTCAAGCCTTCAGAAAACCACTGTGGTCCTCCTCCACACTCTCTTAAACCACTCAGCAGAGCTTCGCTTAAACCATCCCCATCTCGCCAACCCTCAACCCACCAGCTCTAAATGGTGGCGGGGAGGGCTGCATCCGCCCTGCCGCCCCTGGTAATTAGCACGGCCCCCACCTTCCTTCGGAGCTACGGGCGACCAGAGAAATATTTCTGGAAGACTATTTACGAACTTCCCCATAATCATCAATCATACGGTGAAGAAGGATTGGAGCAAGATTTCTTACCTCAAGGAGCCTCTAATGCAAAAAAGCTATTTACTGGGCACGGACGGGGGATGGGATTCTGATGCCATTACTATAGAAAACATAATAGCATCAATAATTAAGTATAAATTGGATTTAATATTTTATGCTGGCGACATGTAATTTACACTCTAGCAGAGAAATCAAAGGTCATGTCTGAAATAAATGAGTGTGGGGTCGAGCCTCCAGTGGAATTAGCGCTTTTCCCCTCCTGGTATCTGGAACCAATGACAAAGAGCAGGAGAGGCGTGCTGGGCCGTGGGGAGTGTGGGAAGGGTTGGGGTCTGGGAGCCTTAGGGAGACGCTGGCCTCGGGAGTGCCAAGGGCCGAGTGTGGGTCTCTAAAAGACACCTCAGGCCTCCCTGGGGTGGGCGGATGCTTCTGGAAGCTCTGGGCGGGGTCACTGGAGCAGCGGTGTTGGAGAGGTCAAATGCAGAGGCAAGTCTGCCCCTGAGACAGATGGGCAAGGTGGGTTGTAGCACTGAAGGGCCGGCAGGGACCTGAGGGGAGACTGAGGCCCAGAGAGGGGAAAGGGTTTCCCCAGAGCCACACAATGGCTCAGTGATAAGACCACAAGAGGACCCTGGCCTCCCAACTCCCAGTGTTTGTCAGAACTGCTCTGACCACTGGGACGGGGGACCCTGGCCTCAGACCTCTGGGTGTGTGTGTCTGCTTCTCTGCTGGAGACACTGACCCTGGCCTGGACTGGTGCCTGGTTCTGTCCCATTTGGTTCTCAGAGCTGTTTGGTGGTGACCAGTGGGGTGAGGCAGGGAGGCTTGGTCTCCGAGGTGGGGGTTGGGGCTCAGGCAGGAATTGTGGTAAAGACTTGGGGGATAGATAGGCGAGTACGCCCCCTTGCAAGGGAGGCTGAAGATCTGGGTTGCTGTTTGGCGTTAACAAGCCAAGCATGTGCTCTTATTCAACCCTTTCGTAGCTTCCCCCTACCCCAGGAGAAAACCTGGGGTCCTCTTTCTGCCTTACGAAGCCCTGCACCATCTTCCTCTCTGTTTCCTGCCTCACTCCCACGTGCACCCTGATCTCCAGCTACACCAGATCCGGCAATACCCTGTGGGCTGTGCTGCTCTCCCTCCAGCCCCTTCCCCTGGCCCTTTCCTCTGCCCGGGACACCATTGCCTGGGTGGACACCTCACCACTCCCCTCCCTGGTCTCTGCCCAAGACACTTTCCTAAGCAGCCCCCATTTCACCTTCCTCCCATCGGCTCATCAGCACCGCCGTTTTATCAACTTGCAGGCTTGTGGAAGGTCTCCCTTCCCTAGGATGTCAGCCCGGGAACCTCTTTGGGTTCTCACTGGTTTCCACACTGCCTAGAGCAGGGCTTGGGTCACGTATGTGCTCCATTGGTGTTTGTTGACAAAAAGAATAATAAGAGACTTGGGTTCACTCCAAGTCTTTTTTTTTTTTTTTTTAAGATTTATTTGTTCACTTGACAGGGAGAGAGCGTGCACATAAGAGGTGAGAGGGCTGAGGGAGAAGCAGACTTCCCCGCTGAGCAGGGAGCCCGACGTGGGGCCTGAACCCAGGACCCCGAGATCATGACCTGAGCTGAAGGCTGATGCTTAACTGACTGAGCCGCCCAGGCACCCCTCCAAGTTGCCTTTCATGTCTTTGCACACCCATTCCCTCTGCCAGGGAGGTGTGATTCGCTCTCCTGATGCCCGCAAGCCCCCTACCCCCTGAAGCGAGTCGGGTGCTTCCTCAGCACCCCACAGGACCACAGTCTAGTGCTGTTCTTGGGGTGTACGGTGTCTGTTTCTTGTCTGTGCCCCTACCTGTGCTCTGGTGTCTGAGGCCCCCTCAGGGCTAGTGCAGACCTGCATGCCGCAGAAGCCCACTTAGTGAGTACTGGGTCGGTGCATGGATGTACGGGGCCCCAGACATGTGGCATGCTGGTGGGGCCTCTTGGCATGAGAAGCAGAGGCAAGTGGGGAGGGATCTGGCCCACACCCTGACCTCTAGATGGGGGTTTCTAGAAGGGGCTAAGGCTGGCTCAGGAGGTGGCTCCAGCCAAGAGGCAGAGGTGGGGACCAGGAAGCAGATCCCTCCCTCCTGCGCTGTACCCTCGCCCCGACTCAAGTGCACAGGTTGGGCTGGGAGCCGCGAGGGGCCCGGGAGAGGGGCTGTTTGAGCTGTGTTCTGGCTGATTGGATGGGATGGGCCATGCTGTGGACTGAGTGTTTGTTACCCCCCAAGTTCACGTGTCCCCAAAGATGATCTTATCAGTAGCGGAGGCTTGGGAGGTGCTAAAGTATTGGGGGGGGGCTCCAACACATGGGATTAGTGCCTTTATTAGAGATGCTCCAGAGAGAGCCTCATCCCTGTCGCCATGTGAGCACACAGCAGGAAGATGCCAGCTGGGAATCAGGAAGAGGGCCGTCTCCGGAACGCAAGCGTTTGAGCACCTTGATCTTGGACTTCTGGCCTCTAGAACGGTGGGAAAGAAATTTCTGTTATAAGCCACCCAGTCTGTGGAATTTTGTTATAGCTGCTGAACAAGCCAAGGCAAACCGCAGAGCCTTTCCAGTTTGGAAATGTCCACTTGGCTGTGACCTGGGGATAGGGGTGGGTCATCTTGGGGGGAACGTCTGATGTTTGTTGAGAGCCAGATACTACTTGGGATTTTTTCAAGTATTCTCTCATTTAAACTCCACACAGCCCCTTAAGGCTGATACTGTTATTCTGCCCCTTTTACAGAGGAGGAAATGGAGGCACAGGGAGACTAGTGGCTTTGCCCAAGCTCACGTACAGCTGCTCTGTGGTAGAGTCTGGCGTTGAAGTAGGCTGACTGACTCTGGAGTCTGGACTTCAAACACTATTGGCCTACCTGATGGCTGAGGTTTGCCCCCGAATGTCACCCTGGGGTTGAGTTGGGGGTGGGTGTTTGGTCTGTGTCCTTGTTAAGGAGTAGCTCAAATGGAGGGGTCAGTGGGGTGGGCTTTAAATGCTGAGGGAACCTGGAATAAGGGGAGCACATGCCCCTCCCCCAGAACTTGAGCCCTCGGGGGACAGGGCGGCGTCTTTCTTGGCACCTCCCCACCCTCCCTGCCCACAAATGTAGACTAGGCCGAGAATTAGCCGCCTACTCTCTGTGTGAGTTCAGACAGGTCATTTTCTCTCTCTGGGCACCAGGGACCTTGTCTGAGGCGAAGGATGTAAGCTCTCAAGCAGGTTTCCAGCTTTATCAGCCCGGGATGCCGTGAGCCTAGCTGTGACCTTCCTGCCCTCCCTCTGGCTCCTGTGGGCGCTCCTGCCAGCCGCATCCAGTGAGAAGCCCCAGGGTGCAGGGGTGTGTTGATGTCGCCCAAGTGGGTCAGCCTTGTGGGCCCAGAGCACAGTGGACAGACACTGAACTTGAAGGGGTGACTAGAAGAGCACAGCCTGGTGGTAGATGTTTGTGGAAGCAAATTAATTGGGAGGTGGGGAGGGGAGTGTCTGCCCCCGGATCTCCGAGGGGCGCATTTGGCCAGGGCCGCTTGGCCAGGCTGCGCACTTCTGTCTGGTGGAGGTTTGCGTGCCTGGGGAGAAGGCTCAGTCCTGAGAGGGTGGGGACAGTCTGGCCAGGGGACACAGAAGCTGAGTTCACAGCCCCGAGGTCCCTGATCTTGTCTGGAGGCCAAACCACTGGCCAGGCCGCGAACAAGCTGTCAGACTGGCATTGGTCACTGGACTTCCTCCTCTTAAAGCTGACACCAGCAGATCCTCTCTGCTGTGCCCAGCGCCTGCCTGCTCCCCGCCCCCGCCCCGTTCAGATTGATCCTGTTCCACAGGTGGAGAATCGGGGGCTCAGAGAGGTACAGAAAACTTCCCCAAGAAGCACAGCTAATGAGAGGCAGTTGGGATGGGTCCTAGGCCTAGGTGCTCTCCATGGGCCACTCTGCTCCTTTCCTCAGCCCACAGCAGGAGAGAGAGGAGGTGGCGTAAGGAGGGGACGCCACTCAGATCTGCCCCAAATCCTGGCCCTCCCCTCACTGGCTGTGCAGCCTTGAACAAGTTATTCAACCTCTCTGAATGCCTGTTTCCTCATCTGTAGAATAAGGATGAGGATCTCTAGCTGGCAGGAATGTCCTGAGATCACAGGAATGCATGTCAGATGTTGGCATGGGGTAGATGCTTGGGGTGGGGGTGGGGGGCAGGGCCTTTGTACTGTCCAAGCTGGTTGGTGTGGCTGGCCATCATGTGACAGGAGCCTGGGTCATCAGGGGACAGAAGAGAGAGAGGGACACTCTGTGGCAGGCCCTCCTCCCCTCTGCAAGGGTGGTCTGAAGGGAACTACTTGCTACATGTTCTGGTTATCTCTTTCCGCCTGAAACACCGTCCCATACTCAGTGACTTAAAACAGTGACATTTTTGGGGACGCCTGGGTGGCTCAGTCCATTAAGCTGCTGCCTTCAGCTCAGGTCATGATCCCGGGGTCCTGGGACCGAGTCCCACATCGGGCTTCTTGTCCAGCAGGGAGCCTGCTTCTCTCTCTGCCTCTGCCTGCCTATTTGCCTGCTTGTGTGCTCTTTCTGCCAAATAAATAAATAAAATCTTAAAACAAAACAAAACAAAACAAAACCGTGACATTTTTTGACGACGTCTCTGTTCTGAGTGTTCACTGGGCTTAGCCAGGTCATTCTTGCTCAAGTTTCTCCTGTGGCTGGGGGCAGAGTGTGGCTGGGGCAGGAGTCATCCTGAAAGCTTCCTCAGTGTCAGGCCTGTTGGCTGAGCCTGGGGTCCTAGGATCTCAGCCAGGGGTGGGGGGTGGGTGGGCTGGATGGCTCCCATGTGCTCCGTGTGGCCTGGGCTCCCTCTGAGATGAGGGAGCATCTCATGGAGCGGGGGAGGATGGCTGGGGGGGGGGGGCAATGGCAGCTGTGTTGCCCTTCATGACCTAGCATCCAAAGTCACATAGTGTCCCTTCCACTATCACCTCAGGCCCAACCTAAGCCAGGGAGGAAACATACAGGGTGGAAAGAGCGTGTGGGCTGGAAATGATCAGGGTGGCCGCATTTGGAAAATTCAGTCTGTCACACTGCATGGGTTCTGTGGCCCTGGAAAGTTCACATAAAAGGAGCTTTGATGTTCCATTTGGTTTTTCTCGCACATCTGGGAGATCCGTGTTTACCAAATTGCTTTTCTTCATTGACGACCGTAGTCAGTGATGGTCCAGACCGGCCTGGAGTAAGATAATCATTGCTGGCTTTGAGGAATGGGGGCAAATTGAGGCTCTAGCACCTTGCATGACTGGGATAGAGAAGGTGTTTGATAGACTCTGGCTGGCAGGATCTCGGAGCATCTAATGTAAATAGGCTAGTGTTCCTGGGAGCGTAGAAGATGTGTGTCCACGCAGAGGGACCCTAGACCGGCCGCCACCAGCATGGAGAGGTCAGAGGTCTTCCGTGGGTCACACAGCATGCCACCTGGAAAAGAAGGAGCAGAATCCAGGTCTCCTGTTGTCTGGCTTAGGGCTTCTGCCAGACACCAGGGGGCCCATGGAGCTACAGAAGCAGTTTCCAGGGAGCACAGGTTTAAGAGGCTAATCTTCGGAGAAGTAACTCTGACAATGGGGAGAGTCCCTCCTTTCATGTATACATCCCTGCACCAGCAGGGTAGGAGTAGGGGGGATGTTCTCACATGTGACATTGGCCCTCCTTCCATTGAGAGGCACCTGTGTTCCCTTCCTTGATTCTGGTTGGGCCTGTGACTCAGGCCCTTAGAATCACCTATAATTGAAGGCCAGAGTCCCCCTCAATCTCTTTCGAAGCCTTTGACCAGCCATATAATTGAAGCCTCTGACCACCATTGGGGCTTAGGAAGGAGACAGGCTAAGACCCTGAAAGTGTGATTTCCCAAAGAGTGTTCCCTGAACACTAGGCCCTCAGTATACCGATGTTTTTTAAAATAAAGGAAGGGTTCTGTCATCAAATAAGTCTGAGAAATGAATCACATAAAATTAAACTCTATTACAGGACTTCTCAGAGCATTTATTAGCCTTGTAACTCTAAGAGGGAAATGGCATTTGCAGTGCTTCCCAAGCTTCCTTGACTAGTGAACCCCCCCTCCTTTTTTATTTTCTATGAAGGATCTTGAGAGACTGATATTTCCTAGAACACATTTTGGGAAACCGCGTTCTAGAGCAACTTGGATATTAAGGGGGCTAATTTCTTTGAAAAATATTTTATTATTTGAAAGAGAGAGAGGCAGCACAGGTGGCAGGGGGAGGGGCAGAGGGAGAGGGAGAAGCAGGCACCCTGCTCAGGGCAGGACCCTGGGATCATGACCTGAGTCAAAGGCAGATGCTTCACTGAATGAACCACCCAGGTACCCCAAGGGTAATTTTTATTTTTATTTTTTAATTTTTATTTTATTATTTTTTTTTCAAATATTACACTTACTCGTTTGCCAGAGAGAAAGAGAGCACAACCAGGGGGAGCAGCAGGCAGAGGAAGAAGCAGGAGCCCCACTGAGCAGGGAGCCCGACACGGGACTCAATCCCAGGACTCTGGGACCACCACCCGAATCGAAGGCAGATGCTCAACCAACTGAGCCACCTAGGCGTCCCTGGAAGGTAATTTTTAAATAGCAAAAAGAAATCAGCAAAGATTGTGGCAGGTCAGGCATTATCCAGGACAGTGCTTGGGGAACAAGCGTCCCCAGGGGTGCCTCACTGATACTGTCTGTCCCTGCAGTGGAGCCCAGATGGACAGCCTTACAGTGTCTCAGGCCTCAGAGAGACATTGCAGGGCTCGCTCTGGAGCAGGACCCTGTGACCAAGAAGGGTTGATTTACCCAGTGAGGACTCCTTCCCTGCTTCCCTTTTAGGGGTACCAAGAATCCCTGGGGCCCTGGGGCCTTGGAGAGCGGGAGAAGCAGGCCCCGGGCCTGGGCTCTGGTGACTCTTCCCCCAGCCTGGCCTGCGGGCTAATGTCGCCTTAATGCTGTGGTCAGGCGGCCACGTGGCTGGGCTCCCTGGGCGGTCAGGGCTGCGTAATGGACGGCCCAGACCCGCCTGCTGACGGCTCCATTAAATGTGGTCGATTTTTTTTTTTTTCCCCTTCTGGTACCCGGTGTTTTAAGCTGAGTGTCTCTGGGCAGGCATTCAAAGCCCAGTTTCAGAGCTAATCTCAGAGGCAGGGATGGAGCAGGCCCGGCTGCATTAAACAGCTAAATCTGGCGCAGGGTAGGCGGAGCTCACTTGAGGAAAGAATAGCATCACTGTGGTCTTGGGCATGGGCCATCGGGCTGGCTGTTCTCCCTGTCCTTCAGGCTGTCAGAGGGAGTTGCTGGGCAGGGTTTGCGTGCTGGGGAGGGGTCCCAGCTAAAAACGTTGAATATGGGGCCTCCTTGCTTTTGCTGTGTGTCCTCCAGGCAATTGTTGACCCTCTCTGTGCATTGGTTTTCCTACTAGGATTCCCTCCTTTCTAAGCTTTCCTACAGGATGGGATTCAGGAGGTTTGGGGAACTGCATAGTCTCTGCAGTTGAAAGATACCAGGATGTTGGGGTCAGGAAGTTTCAAGGCTCCTGAGATCTGAGAAAAAAGTCCAGGCCCTGTAAGGCATAGGAACCAAACAAAGGTTGGAGAGGGGGTTGGGCAGTCTAGGGAGGCAGCGGTCATAGTATATCAAAGAGGAGGACCAGGAGAGACCTAAACGCTGGGGCCGGATGCCTTTTGTTATCACATCTGAGCTCTGCTCTTTCTGAGATTAGGACCCCAGAGTGGGGTAGGCTAGAAGCTCACCTGTGTGGTAGGTAAGGGAGAGAAGCAGAGCAAGTGTCAGGACAGAGTAAGGGGCAGACATCTGTTGCTGAGCCTGGGTAAGGGGCGGGGCCACAGAATTCCCCTCATCCTAGGCCAGAGCCTGAGAAGTCAATGAACTTTCTGAGAAGCCATGGGACCCCAGCTGAGTGGGGGGCATGGGGCTGAGAGCAGGGCAGGCCTGATGGCAGATCCCCCCACACAAGAGCCAGAAAAGCCCTCAGAGGTAAAATTCAGTTCCTTGATGGGGAAACTGAGGCCCAGGGAGGGAGAGCAGCTTGCCAAAGTTCACATAGTGGCAAAGCTTAGACTAGAAGCCAGGTCTCTAACGCCCTGTCGCATCCATTCTCTGCTGGATGTGGAGCTCTTGGGTGCATGCCTTGCTCCTCTCCACATCCCTGCCTGGCTGCCTGCTCTCGGCCCCCAGCCTCCAAGCCATCAAGGGATCTATCATTCTGGGTCCCTGGATGAGTGACATCTTGATCACCTAAGGTGGGGCAGGGCTGGCCAGAGGCTTGGAAATGAGACTGACTGTTCAGGTGATTGAATTTCTAATCCTATCTTGGCCACCAGCCTGCCTAGTGGCCTCAGTCCTCAATCTGAGTGTTGTTGTTGGCGTGTGTAAAATGGGAATGATTGGCCTGACATGGGGGATCCTTCCAGGAAGGACTTGGGTTCTCTGCAGTGCTGCAGGGGCATGTCCTGCCTGTTCCCCATCCCTGTCTGGTGTTACCCCATGTCCTCTCCAGGCCCCGCCTCTTAGAGTCGTTGTGAATCCTTCTTAATCCTGTGAGTGCCCACACAGGACTACACCCTCTGAGGCACTGAGTGCCTCCTGTATGCCCCGCTGCCACTTGCTGGGCTCTTGCCATCAGGGAACCAATGGTTTAGCTGGGGAGATTGAGAGGGAAAGACATGTGCCCAATAGTGAGGGGTTGTGAAACTTGCGTACTGCTGCTATGACAATGACCTCTGTCTTACTGGCTTTATACAACCCAACTCTATTATCTTACAATTCTATTGGTCAGAGGTTTCACTGGGCTAAGATCAAGGTTTAGGCCTGACTCCATTCCTTCTGTAGGCTGTAGGGGAGAATATTTCTCCTTGTTTTTTTTTCCAGCTTCTGGAGGCCACCTGTATTCCTTGGCTTGTGATCTCCTTCCTCTGCATTTAAAGCCATCAGCCTGGCATCTTCCGATCTCTCTCTTTGGCTCTGCACTCCTGCCTCCCTCGTGCCGATGGACCCAGAATCATGACAGATGTCCAGCATCCAGCATCCAGCATCCAGCATGCTCTTGCATGCCGAGTTCTTAACCTAATCATCCCTACGAAGTCCCTTTCCACATCAGAGATTGGGTGATCATGACCTGGGCATTTCTGGGAACGATTATTCTGCCTACTACAGATGTCAAGAAAGTCCCTGCTTCTAAAACTACCCAACAGCAGAGAAGCCCTGCCCAGGCCTTTCTTGGAATCAGTCATAGGTTCAAATCCCAGTTCTTCCATCCGTGAGCTGCACAGCCATGGTAGGCAAACCTGCCAAGGGCTCTGAGCCTCAGTTTCCTCATCTGTAAATCAAGGATCATGATACCCACCTCTCAGGCTTACAATGAACATTCAAGACACAATGGATGGGAGGCAGACCCCAATACCCAGTCCAGAGTATCTACTCAGTAAATGATCACATTTGACTGACTTAATTTTTAGATGGCATATAACACACCTTCTGGTTCTGGGTGGACTGCAGGGGATGGGCAAGGAAAGGGCACAGATGAAGCTTAGGTTCCCCCTTGTCAACTGTACAGTATCATCCTGGGGATGGGAACATGGGTCGGGAGGGCTCACGATGCTTATAGACACTGAGCTGTCAGGCCAGGCCTAGCCCCTTTTGTTGCCATCTGACCCTTTAATTCATGCTGCTATTATTGGCTCAACTCCTGCTGAGCTAGAGGTACAGTGGTGAGCAAGACAGACACATGCACTCCCAAGAAGCTTATGTGCCAATTTTACAATAATTGCAGCTTGCTAAATGTTAGGAAGGACATAAATGGGGTAATGTGAGAGAGAATAGTGGAAGGGTCAAAGAGGTTTCTCTACTGTGATAGTTAAGCTGGGAAAAGCCAGGCCTGGGAGGAGCTGAGTTGAAGCATTGACCTGGGCCTAGGGAACAAAGAGCTTGTAAATTCAGAAGCCAGTGTGGGTGAAGCCAGAGTGAAAGTAGGAAAAGAATTGAAGGGAAGGTAGGAGGGAGGCTGGGCCAGTCTGGCAGGAATTGGGATTTTATTCTAAGGATGAGGGTGGAGGGTTTAAAACAGGCGAATACGATAATTTGATTTACACTTTTATAGTTCATTTGATCTGCCTAACTGAAAATAGATTGGTGCAAGGTGTGGGGTGGGAGTAGGTTGTATGATTGTTCTCAGTTATTCACTTCTTTCTGTGGGAGAGTCATACGGTTCCCACCTCATTGACATCAGGTTTGATCATATGACTGACTTTGGCCAATGAAATGTGAGTTGAACTGCCATGTGCCACTTTTGGGCAGAAGTTTAAGGCATTGTGTAACTTGCAATGTCTCATTTCCTGTCTCTAAAACAACTTTGTCATATTGTACAAGGAGGTGGCTTCATCTGCGCAGTTTACAAGAGAGGATGACATGGATCAGAGTTGTATTTGACCAGCAGTGGACTGGCAGTGTGGCTGATAAGTACATCTCTGTTCCTGCAAGCCACGGGGGCATGGAGATTATTCGTTACTGCAGCACTGCCTAACCTGGCCTGACTGATACAGGCACGAAGAGGAGAACTGGAGAAACCACCAGGAAGACAGACCGGTCAAGGTGAGAGGTGAGATGGCTGGTCCAGTGCGGAGATAGAAAAACGAGACCTTCCTATCAAGTCTGCGAAGTGTTTCCACTTGCTAGAGGGTTAGCCGCGGCTGGGATTCAAGGAGGGACAAGCTGACTGAGAGTGACATTCCTTCTCTGTCTTGTCCGCAGGAACCACCAAGCTTATTTTTTTCAGGTGCAAGGGCCTTTCTTGGTTTTCCGACTCTCCTGGGCTCTCTCTGTCACCCAGAGGTGCTGGCTGTTCAACTTCACACCCATGTGGCTTGTCTTGCATAAAGACACAGGCATCTTGGGGCACCTGGGTGGTTCAGTTGTTTAAGTGTCTACCTTTGGCTCAGGTCATGATCTTGGGTTCCTGGAATTGAGCCCTGCTTTGGGCTACCTGCTCAGCGGGGAGTCTGCTTCTCCCTCTGCCTCTCCCCCTTCCCCAGCTCGTGCTCTCTTTCTCTTCTCTCAAATAAATAAAATCTTTAAAAAAGAGAAAAAGACACAGAGTCTCTCTTTGACATTAGGGATGGCTTGCATGTGGCATTAGGACTGAAGCTCCTTCCTTTGGGTTGATGGCCAGGAGACTGGGTGGAGCAACCAGATTTTGGTTGTCCCTTTTATTTTGGCAAGAGGCAGACTGAAGGCACTAGGAGTAAATGCTCTACAGGAGAAATCGGGAGGAGATGACACAGGTCTCAGTGGCAGAAGGGCCTCCTATGCTTTTTCTGTCAGCCAGAGAATCCCTGAATGTCTCTGAGGTCACCTGCTGGAGGGATAGGGCAAGGCTTGTCATGCTGAGAAGGTGAATTCTAGGACAAAGGATCTTGCTTATGGTTGGTAATAACCAAATCCATGATTTATTGAATCATGACCATACATGAGATACTATGATAGGTGCTTTAAATATCCTGTCTTGTTTAACCTTTATGACATCACAGGAGGTAGAATTTACATGTATTAAAAGTGGCAAAAGCAATATATCCCTGATGGGCAGTTTTAATCATTACCAAAATATGTAAGGTAGATTGGGGATGTCTCCACTGGTATCACCCCCAGATAAGTTCATTTAACCAGCTGGTAGATGAAAAACATTGAAGCTCAGAGAATAAAGACAATCATAGCAGCTAGCATTCCTTGAGCATTTAGGATGTGTCCGATTCCGTTAGGTACTTTTCACATGTTATCTCATGTAATCCTCACAAGAATTCTTGGAGGAAAGTAGCTATTACCACCCCCATTTTACAGATGAACAACTGAGCCTCTGAGGCCATATTAAGTGGACTGAAGTCACAAAGAAGGTCAGAGGTAGAGCTGGTTTTTGAGCACAGGTCAGTGAGAAAACACTTCATAAGTGTCTGCCGATTATTGCCTGTTTTCCAGATTCTATGTCAGGAGCTGGGCTATAGACATACAAGATGAAGACTCTGGCCTCTGGCAGCCACTTTCTTGAGGAGAACAAGAGGACCACACAGTATGGATAAGGTCTTGTGTGTAATACAAAGAGTTTTTCTGTTTTTGTATTTAAGGGGAGAAGGAGGGAGAGGACTTGAGTAAAGTCTTGGAAGCCTTGAGGCACCAAGGTGAACAGAAGAACCCTGGATAAGGAGTCACTGGCCCTGGCTCTTATTCTATCTCTGTTCTCATATGTGCTCATCAGGTACCACTGGGTACCTTCTACTGCCACCAAGACACAGAGCAGTGTTCATTCTTGTAGGGATCGCAGTCATATGGGAAGCAAGTCCCTGAGCAGGTGTGAAGAACCTTATGAAAGTGGAGATGAGGTCATAGTCCTTACTGTGGCCCTGAAGGCCATGCAGAACTTTGACTACTCTGGCCACAGCTCCAATCTTCACCCCTCCTCTCTCTCTACTCTAGTCTCATGAGCTTTCTCTCAACTTCCTTAATGGGGCCAGGTTTCCTACACCCACAGGACCTTTGCACATGCTCTCTTTTTTCTTCACATTTTTGTTCTATCATTATTTCTTCAAGGAAGCATTCCTGACTCTCAGGTTCCACCCATTAGGTGCCCTTATGGCACTTATGGCTGTGCAATGAGTATAAACCTCACCCCATAAACTCAGTTGTGCAAGAAATCGAATTTCTTTACTTTCTATGATATATTTGTCTTTCCTTGTATTAATACCACACTATCTTAATTACTTTAGCTTTATAATAAGTCTTGATATCCACTGGTTTATGTTCTTTAACTTTGTTCTTCTTCAAGATTATCCTGGATATTTTTAACTTTTGCATTTTCATTAAAAATTTTATAATTAACTTAGCAGTTTCCACCAAAAAAGCCTGCTGGGGATTTCAACTTGGACTTGGATTTGGATTTAGATTGCACTGAATCTATAGATCAATTTATGGAGAAGAACTGGTTTTACAATATAGAGTCTTTTAATCCATGAACATGGTCTATTCTTCCATTGATTTTTTTATACTGTTTTATAGTTCTCTGTGTAGCAATCTTATACATCTCATTTTATTTGATAATTTTAAAGATTTTTGTTCTAGTTGAGAGAGAGAGAGAGAGAGTGTGTGTGTGTGTGTGTGTGTGTGTGTGTGTGTGTGAGCTGGGGAAGGGGCAGAGAGCGAGGGAGAGAAAGAATCTTAAATGGACTCAACACTGAGCATGGAACCCAATGTGGGGTTCCATCTTATGATCCTGAGATGATGACCTGAGCTGAAATCAAGTTGGATGGCTAATTGACTGAGCCACCCAGGCACCCCTTTATACATCTCATTTAGATTTACTATTAGTTATGTGATTTTTTACTCTATTATAAATTATATATTTTTAAATTTCACTTTCTAATTATTATTGATATATAGAAGTATAATTGCTGCATTTGCTAAAGATTTTAGTTATTTATAAATTAAATTTCTATGGATACAACCATGTTGTCTCCTGCTGCTTCTTTTATTCTTTATGAATTTTATTTATTTTTCTTATCTTATTGCTCTAGCTAGCATCTCCAGTACAATGTGAAATAGAAATGGCAATAGTAGGGGCACTGGGGTGGCTCACTTGGTTGGGTGTCCAAGTCTTGATTTCAGCTCAGGTTATGATCTCCGGGTTGTGGGATTGAGCTCTATGTCAGGCTCTCCTGAGCATGGAGCCTGCTTGGGATTCTCTCTTGCCCTCTCCCTCTGCCTCTCCCCTCCTTAAAAAATAAGTGGCAGCAGTAGACACAATTTCCCCATTAGCAATCTCCAAGGAAGGTTCTTAATATTTTGCCATCAGGTATTGTTTGCTGCAAGGAATCTTATGAAAATTCCTTTTATCGGGTTAGAAATTTTTAAAAATATGTATTTTTAAGAGTATTAAAAATTATGAATATGTGTTGAATTTTATCAAATGATTTTTACATTGATTGTGATGACAGTATGATTTTTATCCTCTATTTCCTTTTGGTATTTCCTTTATTATGGTCATTTATAATAATTGGTTCTTTAAAACACTTATTAAGTTTTTAATTTTAATTCCAGTATAGTTAACATACAATGTTATATTAGTTTCATGTGTATAATATAGCAGTTCAACAATTCGCTACACTACTCATTACTCTCTACAGTGCTCATCATGTTAAGTGTACTCTTTAATCCCCATCACCTATTTCACTCATCCCGCCACCCACCTCCCTTCTGGTAACTATCGGTTTGTTCTCTATAGTTACGAATCTATTTCTTGGTTTGTCTCCCTCTCTTTTTCCCCTTTGTTCATTTGTTTTGTTTCTTAAATTCCACATATGCCTGAAATCAAAAGATATTTGTCTTTTTCTGACTTATTTCACTTAGCATTATACTCTCTAGTTCCATCGATGTTACAAATGACAAGATTTCATTCTTTTTTATGATAAAAAAATGTTACATTATTCACACATACACACATCACATTTTTTTTATCCATTCATCTATTGATGGATGCTTAGGCTGCTTCTGTAATTTGGCTATTATAAATAATGTTGCAATAAACATAGGGATGCATATATTCTTTCAAATTGTGATTTTGTATTCTTTGGGTAAATACCCGGGAGTGTGATTACTGGATTTTAGTGTTTAATTTTTCAAGGAAACTCCATACTGTTTTCCACAGTGACCAACAGTGCACAAGGTTTTCTTTTTCTCCACATCCTCGCCAACACTTGTTTCTTGAATATCATAAGGGATTTAAAAAAAATTTTTTTTAATTTTTAAAATAATCTCTATACTCAGTGTGGGACTTGAACCTACAACCCCAAGATTGAGAGTTGCATGCTCTACCAACTGAGCCAGCCAGGTACCCCAATAGTGTATTTTTAAATGTTAAAATAAACTTCTCATTCTTGGGAAGAAAAATCCCAACTCAGTTGTGACTATAAAAACCTCCATACAGGGACATCTGGGTGGCCCAGCTGGTTGGGCAACTGGCTCTTGGTTTCGGCTCAGGCCATGATTTCAGGGTCCTGGGATCAAGTCCTGAGTTGGGCTCCCTGCTCAGCAGGGAGTCTGCTTGAGGACTGTCTCCCTCTGCCCCTCCCCCCATACTCTCTTTCACACACACGCTCTCTTTCTAAGATAAATAAATAAACCTTAAAAAAAATCTCCATACCCATGGATTTGGTTTCCCTATATTTTGGTAAGGACTTTTGCATCTACCTCATTTAATCCTTATAAGAACCCTCCAAGGAAGGTAACTATTGTGATCTCCACTTGACAGATGAACAACTGAGCAATTAATCATGAGAGAGATTGGTCTTTAATTTTCATTTTGTGCAATATTTGATATCAGGATTATGCTGGCCTTAAAAGTGTGTTAGAAAATGTTATTTAAAAACATATTCTTTGGAACAGTTTGTGTAAAATTGGTATCATTCCTTCCTTATATGTCTGGGGAAATTCATCAATGAAACCATCTGTGCCTAAAATAGTCCTTGTGAATTTTTTTTAATGGATATGTTTTCTTTAAAATATATAGGTCTATGCAGATTTTCTACTTATTCTTCTATCAGTTTATGTTAGTTATTTGAGGAATTGTCCAGTTCATCTAAATTATATTATTATAAATAATTATCATATTTTTATAAATTATAAATTTTATAAAATCTATATAAATTTTAATAAAATTTTATTTTAAATGTAAATATTTAATAAATATTACATAATTTAAAGTTATATATTTAATAAATATTTTAAATTTAAATATTTAAATCATAAAATTTTATTATAAATTTTATAAAATTTATAAATTTTATAAATTATAAATTATCATAATTATAAAATAAATTATCATATTATTATAAAACTTTACACAATATCTCTTCATTCACTTTTAAATCTTCTTAATATCTGTAAGTTCTATAATGTTGTCTCCTTTTTTTCAGATCATGGTTGTTTATTTTCTTGTTGATTTACATATTAGATTTTGGTTATTTATGCCATTTCCTACACAAAATGAGCTCAGGAAGCTTGGTGGAGGCAGCCAGGGTCCTTCTGGTCTGTACCCTACCCAGACAGTTTTACCCTGGGGTCTTGCACCCTCCCTGGATTCTCCTTGGAAGTGAGATTTATAGATTTTTTTTTTCAGAACCTATGAAACTAGCTGGTAATATTTGGCCCAGAGGAAATATAGGCTTCTTCTTTCTCAGGAAGCCATAGTCTCTACAGCACGGTTCACTACTTCTGACTCCCCAAAGCCCATATGCTGCTATGTCCGTCTACAGGCTTATAGTTACACAAGTTCAGAAATCTCTATACAATCTGAGGGACAGGGGAGTTTGCTTACATAATCTCCACAGTTAGTCCATGACCTGAGGTTTTGACTCCCTTTTTGGAAATTCAAAAGTGAGGAAGAGACTCATGGTTTCTCTTTCTGCTGTCTCATTGCTTTCTTGAACTCAAACTAGAGCGCAGGAGATGGGGTGAATGGATTGAGATGAAGCTTGGGAAGTAGGCAAGTGAGATTGAATAAGTCACTTACCCTCTAAGAGCCTCAGTTTCCCCACTTGTAGAATGAAGGTAATGACCCCTATCCTGCCTTGTTCATGGTGTAGTGACGAAGGGTTAAATGAACCATCAAAAGCAAAGACTTTAAAGAATATTTTATTGTGAGCTCTACCATCCACTCAAAACGGCACATAAATATATACATGTAATTTAAGTAAATATAATATAATATAATACAATACAATACAATACAACAGAAGCCTGCATCCATACCACCCAGCTCAAGAAACTGCTGTACCTTTAAGACTCCTTGTGGGTCTCAACCTTTTCTATCTTTCTCCCAAAAGGTAACTAACATAGTGATCTTTGTATTAGTCCTTCTTACTTCTTGTGGTTTTACTTTTTAAAAAGTAAAGATATCCCTTGGAGAACAAACTGGTGATTACCAGAAGTGGAGTCGGGGGGAATAGGTAATACAGGTTATCCTGATTACTGGATAACTCAGGATAATGTCCCCATCTTGGGGTTCAGCTGATAGCAAACTCAGTCCCTCTGTAACCTTAATCCCCTTTTACCATGTAACCTAACTTCTCCATAGGTTCTGGGCATTAGGAGGCAGACATCTTTGGAGGGGATGCATTGCTCTGACTATTCCCCCCAGATAATGCAACATTGTTTCCTACAGCTACCTGCCTTTTGTACTTCTACCAATGGAAGTCTATTTCCTTTGCTCCTGTGAGAACCACCTTTTACACTTTTTAACTAATTGTATAGTTTTAATTATAATTTGTTATTTTGAAATAGTTAAAAATGCATAGGAAGTTCTAGAAATAGAACAAATTTGTACTCTTCACCTGACTTACATGAACTCTGTCTGTCTTGTGTGTTTGTGTATGCGTGTGTGTATAGTTCTCTGAAATTCTACCACATGTGTGGATTTGAGCAGCCATCACCACAATCAGGATAAAGACCCCTTTTAAGCCCTCAGGATGGTACGGAGCTTAGAGATCATTATGAGAAGGCCAGCCCTGGATAAGAAGAATGGCTCAGGGCCAGGGAATGTTCTGGGGGCAGGTCCTAGGGGGGAGAGAAGGGGAGGGTGTGGTACTTGAGGTGTTGATCCACCAGGCGGCAGTCCCGCCCATGGGGTCCTTGTGAGGATCACCTTGGCCAAGTCCTTCGTAGTGCACCTGAGTGCTCAGGCGGCAGGGAGAAGCAACAACTTTAACTCTCTCAGATTAATCCTGCTAAGTTGCAACAATATTGATATGCTATTATTTTCCACCTTTATTCATCCCCCGGCGAAGAAAGAATGACTCCCCCCAGGCCATTCATAATTGAAAAATGCTTTTAAGGCCTTTACGAGTTGAATACTACATTTCGCGAGGTGCCTGCTTTATTGGGCCTCCAGTCACCAATGATACATTTGCTCCCTAATGTTCTTTAAGGAAAGGAGCTCCAGAGGCATGATGGATGGGACCGATCAGAATCAATGCTCATTAGTGACTCTAGTGGCCAGGTGGGCCCGGGCTGCTCACTGGGGTACATGGGCTGGGTTGGGGCCTGGTTCTCGGCAAGACGCGAGGGCAAGGCCTGTTGGCTGCCATTTGCCTTAGACTGTGACTGACTGACTGACTTCCTTCCTTCCTTCCCTCTCCTTCCCCTCATCTCTTTCCTTCCTTCCTTCCTTTCCTTCCTTTCTTTCCTTTTCTCCCTCTGCTTCCCTTCCTCCCTCCCTTCCCCTTCCTTCCTTCTTTCCCCTCCCTCTCTCCCTTCCTTCCTTCCTTCTGTTTTCTTTCATTCAATAGATGCTTACTCTGCTCATTGCACACCAGGCCCAGTGCTGGACACAGATATGGATCAGAGCCAGCCCTGCCCTCAAGGAGCTCTCTACCCACACACAAAAATCAGACAATAGAGGGGTACTTGTCTAATGTTGAGAGTGTGTTCAAGGCCAGGGAAGCATGATAGGAAGGTTAGTTTTACATGAGGAACCGGCAGGCGGGAAAAGCTTCATATCGGAGGTGACATTTTACCGTGTGAATGGAGCAGTGTGCCAGAGTGAGAAGGGTGTTCCTGGCAGAGAACAACACAGGCAAGGGCAGGAGATGTGGCCCAGCCTGGAGAGAGGAGATTGAGTCATCTGACTTCTTAGATGAGTTACCCTGATGGCTCCAGAGGTGGCCAACACTTCAGTCTTACTGATCTGACTCAGGGAATCCGGGAGCCGGCAGACACAGAATAAAAAGAATCCTTAGAAAACATCTGGTCTGATCCCTCATGATGCTGCTGGGCAGCCAAAGCTCAGAGAGGAAAGGGGGCTTGTGCAGGGTCTTGAGCCATATAATGGGAAGAAGAGCCAGCACCCAGGAATGAGCCCCTAGTTGGGATTCTGAGCACACAGCTGTGGCCTCTTGGAGCCCACCGTTCAGCGTGGTATTGACCATGGGCCTTAGTTTAACATTATATGTAAACATGGGCTCATTACATGAAACTTGAGGTCCCTTCAGCTTCCAAACTCTGTGAAGCCCCATGGGAGTCAAGAGTCTTATGTTGGGTGACACACAGCTGGCCAGTGACATGAGTAGAGGAAGGCTAGTGTCTGATGGGCTCCTCATCAACATCTCCTTTAATCTCTAACGAGCCTTGGGGGCACACAGTGCACCCGTATTTTGCGAATGAGGGAACTGAGTTCACGTGACTTGCCCAAGATCACAGAGAGGCACCCAGGATTTGAACCCAGATTTTTCTTTATTTTTAAATTTCAAAGCTCATGTGCTTCCCATTGTCCTGCACTGTCCCCTCAGGGGCCTCAGAAGGAAATTTAGACACAAGACAACTGCCCCTTCTGGGGTCCCTGTGAGGATCTTGGCACTGGCTCAGCCCATGGGGTCTGACCACCACCCATGAGTGGTAAAGCCTTTGTCAATTCATAAAGGGACCAGGTTGGCCCAGTCCTTTGTTCTGCCCTGAGAGCATCGCTCAGTCTCTATCCAAAGATCTAGGGCTGGTAGGAGTGTGGCTAAGGAGGGGGGCAGCCAAGATGGGCAGAAGGAGAGGGCACGGGGCCTTCCCAAGGGCAGGCCTCTCTCCCAGGGTCTTCTGAAGACTCAAGAAGCCTCGGTCTGGCCCAGGCCTGACATGGGGAAGGGGGACAGTGAGGCCTCAGACCCCTATAGCCAGTCCCACCTCCCACCTAAGCTGTGGCATTGGGAACAAGTCCCTCCTCCCTGACTGACACCCCCCTACGTGTCTGCCAGAGGGAGAGTCCACCATAAGTGGCCCAGTCGCAGGGCCGGGCTGCGTCTCGCTGACAGGCCACCTTCACTCCGAGGACTGCACCCTGGAGCCTCAGCTGACACCGCAGCCCAGTGCACCCCTTCTCTCCCTGGTTCCTGGATCCATCCATCCCCTGGATCGAGTCCCCTGCTCCTTCGGCGCCACTCACAGGGCGCGGCTAGGCCACCTGCCCAGGCATGGCCGCGGTTCGTCGGCCTCTCCACCTGAGACACAGCCTGGCTTTCTTCCTCCCCTCCCTGATCTCTGCCCCTCCAAATGCTCCTTCTCGTCTTTGGAATGCTGCCCTTCTCACCCTCGGCCTCTCGCCAAGTGTCCGGGAGGGGGCCACTCCGGCGGTGGGTCAGGTGTCACTTCCTCAGGGAGGAGCCCCCACCGAAAGATGCGTCCCCTCCCCCCGTCACTGTCTGTCACATCATCCTGCTTCTTTCCTTTTAAGGCCCTTATGGGAAGGTTCTGAAATCACCTTGCTTATGTATTCGTCTATTTGTGGGTGATCTGTCTCCCCCGTGGGAGCCCGTATTTATTCCTGAGTGAATGAACGAATGAATGGTGTCCTGTCTCCCACTCAGCGCTTCGAAGCCATTCTGTGGCTCGGTGGGGCAAAGCAAAATGGATGTGGGTTTAAATCCCTGCTCTGCCACTTCCTAGCTGAGTGAGAGTAAACAAGGGACCTCACATCTCTGGGCCTCTGTTTTCTCACCTGGAAAATGGGTGGGACTGATAACAGCTCTCTCCCTCTGTGTTTGGGCTCAGTAAACGAGCACATAGGTGGGGGTCTCGGTGCAGCAAGCAGGGGGCTCCCTGCAACGTATCTGATACATCGCTGGGCCAAAACAGATTCCCTCCAAGCGAGTGGGGCTGGGATCAGGACAGGCTGGATGTTGGTGAACTCTGGGCCTTGGTTCCTTTCTCCATGTGAGATAAGAACACACTCATTCTTCATGAAGATACAGGAGTGAGTGTTAGAGAAAATGCTTCAGAGCCTGGATGCATAGAGCAAAGAGAGGCGAGGAGCTCACACTTGGCATCCGGACAGGTGTGGGTTTTTGCCACATCTGGGGAAATCACCAGCTGTGTGATCTGGTTAAAGAAATTAACCCGGCTGGAGATGCTTGGGTGGCTTCTGCCTTTAGCTCAGGTCAGGAACCCAAGGGCCTGGATGGAGTCCCACATCAGTCTCCCTGCCCGGCAGGGATCTGCTTCTCCCTCTGCCTGAGGCACCTCCTGCTTATGCACTCTCTCTCTCTCTGTGTCTCTTTCTGACAAACAAAATCTTAAAAAGAAAGAAAGGAAAGAAAGGAAGGAAGAAAGAAGGAAAGAAATTAACCTGGCTGAAGCTGAGTCCCCATCCTGAGGATCTGATCTTGGGATCGCTCCCTTGCGGTACTCATGGGAGGTGCTGAGTGGAGACATAGCAAAGAAGATTTGTAGTCTAGTGTGGAGAATGTATTCATGGACGACATCGGGGCCATGGGAATCAGCAGAGGACCCCAACCCAGACTCTAGGTTAGAGAAGGCTTCTGGGTGCAGCCGGCACTGGAACCAAGACCAAAGGGCAAGGAGGAGCTGGCCAGTGATAGGAGTGTGGAATAGGGAAAAAAAGCTCCAGGCAGGAAGAATAGCATGTGCAAAGGCCTGGAGCGGAGCATGAGCTTGTTCTCCATAGTTCCTCATAACTGGCTTTAAAGCGATTTCTCCCCACAGGGGCTCTCTACCCCTTCCCAGGAGAGTCTGGGTTTTAAAGACCCCAGCCCTATCTCTGGACTCAGATACTCGGCCATCAGCATCTGTAATAGTTAGCTTGGGCTGCTCTAATGAAATACCGTAGGCTGGGGAGTTACACGATAGATCCTTGTTTCTCACAGTTCTAGAGGCTGGGAAGTCCAAGATCAAGGTGCCAGCCAATTAAGTCCTTCGTGAGGGCCCTCTTCCTGGCTTACAGACTGCCACCTCCCTCCTCACATGGCAGGGAGAGAGAGTGATCAGTCTCTTTTCCTCTCCTTATAAAGCCACTAATACCATCTTGAGGGCCCCACTTTCCTGATCTCATCTAACCCTAATTACTTCCCAAAGGCCCTATCATGTTAAGGTATTTGTGGGGACATAATTCAGTCCATAACAGCACCTGCCAGAGAACTGAGCAGGAGCACAGGGGAGCTGGAAGGACGCTCGGTGGGTTTATTCTGGAGGCTCAGCCTCACGGAGGCAGGTGCTGTCTGTCTGGTGCCCAGGACACTGTCCGGCATGTGGCAGGTGCTTGGGACGTACTTACTAAGTGGAAGAAGGAATCTAGCATACTCCCATCAGATGGAGAAATCACGGCTCAGCTCGGGCAAAGGACACATGTGGCATCACACCAAAGGCTGATGGCCCAGAGGGGACCAGAAATGACCCCCAGGCAGGGCTGTCCCCAGTCTGGCCCAGGATGAGGTTTCAGGTCCTGCAGGGCCCAACCAGGTCTGGATTCCAGAGGAAGGGAAGACCCAGGCGGGTCAGCATTGCTCTCTCTCCCTTCATCTTCCTCTTCATCCTAGCATTCGACAAGTAATTCTCAAATATCTACTAGGTGCCAGGGACCATTCTCATGCTGGGGATGCTTAGTGACCCAAAGTGACGAAGCGTCTGATGTTGTGGAGCCTGTCCTGTGGGGAGAGGGGCAGAGATGAGAGGTGGGCGATTCTTCCAGATCCATGTATTGGGGGAGAATCTCCGAGAGGCAACGTTTCCGTGAGACCTGAAGGAAGAGAATGGCATTTTAAAATATGTCCACGAATTCTTTGGTAGTCTTCCTTTTAAGAGATGGAGCTTAATTTCCTCCCTTTGAGTGTGAACTGGACTGGAAGACTTACTTCCGGCAAGTAGAACATGCCAGAAACGATCGCCCCTGCCTTCTGGGTAGTTATAAATATGTTGCTTGCTTATTCTCAGATCACCTGATGCCATAACATGAGGACAGTCAAGCAGCTCCAAGGAGAGGCCCCAACCCCTCCTGCCAACAGCTGTATGAGGGTGCCGTCTGGGCAGCCTGCCCTGTCAAGCCTTCAGGTGACTCGGCCCCGGCCACCATTCTGATTTCAGCCTCCTCAGAGAGCCTGAGCCGGAATCAACCACTCCTGGATTCTTGACCCATAAAAACTGTGTGATGATAAATGTTGGCTGTTTGAAGCCACTGAGTTTTGGGGTAATTTGTCATACAGCAGCAGGTAACCAGCACAGAAGGGGAGGAGCCAAACCATCCGGCTGTGGGCCAGGGAGATTGACCCAGACAGAGGGGACATAAGGTACAAAGGCCGTGTGCGTCCAGGCAGGGACGGCAGAGACCGCACCTGGGTCTCTGTCTTTTGTCTTTGTCCTTGTCTCTTTGGTCCTCCGTTTTTTCATTTGTCAAAGTGAGTAAACAGACGTTATCAGATGAGAATTTGCTTATAGACCTGAAATGGCTCCAAACAAGCAGGGACAGGCTCAGCCATGCAGCCAGCCATGGCCAGCTTGAGATGCGGGCTCTCTCCATCAGCAGGCACCTTGGTGCTGAGGCCGTGACCCTGATTCCTGACTCCCCACCCAGACGTCCTGGGTCATACTCCCCAGAGGAGGACCCCAGGAAATCAAATTTTTATTGACTTCTTGGGGATTTGGATCCATACCCACGATGGCAAAACCCTTCCCCGCAGTCCTCAGTTTCCTTGGGCTCTCTGCAGGTCCTAATCTCGCTCAGACCACCTGGCCAGAACTATCTCACACTTCAAAACCCGTCCCAGGCTCCACGTCCTCTGAGGAGGTTTCTCTCACCCTTCCCCAGTCCCTAGAGTCAGGCCATCCTGCCACTGGCTCATTTCTGAGTCCTGCTCTGGTCTCTCTGGCAGAAATGTTATCGACTGTTCATGTGGCGGCTCTTGAACAATGTGTTGTAATTGTTTGTTGAGATGTCTGGATCTCTGAGACAGACAGACACCTTTATGAGCCCAGAAGTCAATATAGGGCTCATACTAGGTACTACTAGTGCCTAGTAAGCCTGCTGCAAAATGTTCTGGATGAATAGAAGCTGAAAGGATGGAAGGAAAATTGGAAGGAGGTGAAAGGATAAAAGGAAGGATGGGAAGCAGATGGGGAAAGGATGGGAGGAGGGGTGGGAGGAGGGATGAAGGAGAAAGGGATGGGAGGAGGGGTGCGTAGCAGATGAAGGTTTGGGAAGAAGGGTGGGAGGAGGGATGGAGAGAAGATGGGGATGGGAGGAAGGCTGGGAGGGGGGAGGAGGAGGAGGAGTGGGAGGGGGGATGGAGAGAAGATGGGGGTGGGAGGAGGGATGGGAAGAAAGATGGGAGGATGACTTGGAGAGAGGATGAGAGGAAGGGTGGGAGAAGGAGTAGGAGGAAGGATAAAAGGGATGGGAGGAAGCAGGAGGGACAGGAGGAAGAATAGGAGGAGGATGAGAGAACATCTTGGAGGGGGGATTAGTGAAGAGTGAGAGAGCAGTGGGAGGAGGGATGAAGGGTGAATGGATGAATGGGTACATGAGCGGGTGAACACAATCCCTTCAACCACTGTGGCTCAGCCCACCCACACCCGAGCTGCAACTCGCCTTAACTCCCGCTCAGTTAACCAGGCCTCTGTTTTACTAACGCCCTCTTCTGCAGCAGAGGCAATTAGAGCAAACGGCTGGAAGCTTCTCCCCAGGCAGCCCTACCTGCCCTGTCCTGTCCCATTAACTTCCAATTCAACAGCCATCCCCGACCTGCAATGTATAATGAAAGACATTCAAAATATATCCAAATGGCATGAGTATTGATTTATTAATGCTGGGGAATGTTGCTCTAATTGAATTGAGATCCAGGAAGTAAGTTAATGTAGCTGACGGTGCTACAGGAATTGAATTACCCCAGGGCCCAGAATTATTACCTTTTCACTCTCTTTGTTGTCAGTGGGATAAATAACAAATCAATTGACAATTCACCCTGGTGGCAAAAAAAAAAAATAAAAAACACCAAAAAACAAAAACACAAAAAACCCCAGAGCCCAACAACAACAACAACAGCAACAAAAGTCCCCAGGGTCTTAGACACAGAACTGGGGAATGGGCGTGGGTGAGGGGTGGGGAACTTCCTGGAGGAGGTGGAGTGGGAAGGGGAGAAGAAAGGAGGGTCTGTCTGCAAGCCTGGAGCCCTCCCATCTCTAGTAGAGCAGCCAGAGTCCTCCAGAACTCCAGCTGCGCAGGCTGGAAGGGTCACCACCGCTCACTGACACCCGGATGCACCGTGAGGGCCAGAGGTGGGAAGGGATGTGCCCCAAGTCACTCGGTGAGTCCCCGTGATTCTCACCACTGCTCTGGCCTCAGGTGCTGGCACATTCCCAGGTCATAAGCTCTCTTTCTGAAGCCTCCCCTGATGTCTGCGCTGGTCCCCCTGCTCCCTCCGGCCTCAGGTTGCCCCAGCCCTGAGGGTCTTTGAAACCCGAGACGCCCACTGGGCCCGTCTTTGAGGGTCGGATGTTGAGGGCTGAATGTTCACTTGGCCCCAGAGAGATTTGTGCTAGGATTCTGGAAACTTCTCTGGTCTGTTCCATCGTAAAGAATCATCTCAGGACTGAGGCCAGGAGACCATGACTTCAGTTAGCGTCTTCCTCCAAATCCCTCCCTCCTGTTTCTCCTGTAGTTCTCCCATGTGTCTTCCAGCCTTCTCCCTACCTCCCCTTCAATGGGACACCTTTTGGAGGAATCAACTGTTTCTCCAAAGTAAAGGATTGTAGGAGCAGACAGACTTGGTTGGCAAGCCCAGCTCTGTTTGGTGCTAGCTTTGTGACCCCAGGTCATTTGGTTCCTATCTCTGAGCCTTCGTTTCCCCACCTGTCCAATGGGAGCAGAACTCTTTGGAGCCTCGTGAGATAGTGGCTCAGCAGTGCTCCAGAAAGCTCGGAGTGGCCGATGACAGCCAGGGGCCTTGCTGGTGTCCGCCAGGGACCACATGCTTCTTCCGCCAGACGCCTCTGGCCGTTGGCTGTCCAAATGGGTGTCTGCAGAGCAGCCCGGCTGGCCATGTTCTGGTCAAGGAAGAGAAAGCCTGAGTTAATTAAATCAACAGCTAACAGTGCAGGTTACCCACAAAAGTGAACTTTAGTGCCCCTAAAACCACTGACCAAAGGAGGGCTGGGAAAAAAATGAAACCACAGTTGGAGTAAAATGGAAAAAGAAATCATCAGCTCTACATCACTCCAACCGGCCACAGGTATCAGAATATTAATTGGTCTTTGACTCGATTTGGCTGTGGGAGTCAGGGCAGGCTGTGGCTGCAGGCAGCCCAGCTGAGAGCCATGGGCTGGCTGCAGGGCATGCTGGGAGCGCGGCTGGGGGTTGGGAGGAGGTGGAGGAGGGGCGGCTGGGGTCTGGGGGGTAGGGCTGGCCATGCACCTGCGGGGTGATGGGGTGATAAGGAGGGCGGGTGTGAGGGAGTGTGGAAATGGGCGTGGGTGCCCCTGCGGGTGTGAGGAGTCGGGGGTGTAGTAGGGGGAGGGAGCCCGGTTGCACACACATGAGAAAGGAGCTCCGGCTGGGCTCTGCCTGTCAAAAGCTCACCATCTGTGCTTGTTCCTGTCTGATCTCACGACAGCTGTAGCGGGGAGGCAAGGCCACGAGGGTGGTGGTGGAGGCTCACAGCTAGGCTCTCCCCAGCTCCCTTGGGCAGCTGCAGTGGCAGTAATGACCGCAGAGATGATGGCAGAGTCTGCTCCCGCCGTGCAAGTGACTGGGTGGGCTCAGAGCACCGGGCCACGCACAGTGGAGGCCCTGGAAGGGTCCCCTCCCTGCCCAACCGCCACTTGCGCCCAGCCTGGGTGCTGCCGTCCCTGCTGGTGGCCCCTCGGGGGCTGATCTGCAGGGACACATCCTCTCCATAAGTCCCCGAGCATCCAAGCCAATGGCGGGGGTTGGGGGGAGAAGTGTAGAGTTTTTCTGTGGCAAGGGGCTTGCTTTCGGCTGCAGCTGATGACCTGTGGAAGCAGAGACCGTATCCAGCTCTTCTGCCTGTCGCCCACCTGCTAGACATGCTCATGGAACCCGAGAGCAGTGAGCCCTCTGTCGGAGGGGGGCACCCCCACTGCTGGGAAACATTCAGTGGAGCCCACGTCCCGGGCGCCTCCGTGCACCTCTGGAGTGTCGAGAGCATGTGATCTCTTTGTCATTGTGGGCCCCTCAGGTCACAAAGGAAGCAACTGAGGCACAGGGAGGATGGGGGAACTTGCCTGAGGTCACACAGCAAGTCAAAACCCAGGACCCCAAGTTTCCAGTTCTAATACTCTGTTCTCAAACTTCTGTGCTCCCAGGAGCCATGGAGGGCATTAAAAGGACAGCTCAAGCTGCAAAGTGGCAACTGACAGTTGGCTTCAGTGTCCTGGAGGCAAGGGGGAGTGCTGGAGACTGTGACAGACTGGAGAGTCCAGGCCTGGTCCCAGGGAAAGGCCGCTCCCCAGCATGGAGCAGGAATGTGGGCACATTTTACCAGAGCATCTGCTTTGGCAAGGCAAGCTGAGAATGTGGGCTTTGATGTGATCTTTTACAGTCTTTACAACAACAGGACGCGTTGGCCACCTGTGGGCCACAGGTGGTGACTCTACGGCAGCCTTTCTCTGGGGCTTGGTGGGCGGGACTGTGGGAGAAGGTGCGAGGCTGGGGGACCTGAGACGCTGTTGGCTTATTGCGTTCATGTATTCACTCCACTCCTTGACCCTTCGTCTGTCTGGGCTTTGCTGTCTGTCTGCTTTGTCCCTGGGGGGTTCTGGCTTCCCTTTGGCAGAATGAAACTGTCTGAGCTCCCCAATATCCCAGCAGCCAGAATGGGGGCAAGGAAGAATTTCAGAGAACACAGGAGCCTGCTGGTGCCTTTTCTGGAATCTTCCTGGGCAAAGGTCAAGTCTTCCTTGGCATGGCAGGGAGTGGTGCTGAGCTGCAGAGCCCATATCAGACAGACCCAATCCCTAGTCCTGCTCCTGGTCCTTCCCTGAGGACTAAAATTGGAGATCACACAGGCATTAGCTTGAATCCTGACTCTGCCACTGACGAACTCTGTGACCTTGAACAAGCGGCCATCCCTCTCTGAGCCTTGGTGAAAAAGACCCCATGGATACCTGGTCATGTCCCACTGGCACTCATTCTTCACACTCAGGGATGCTGACTGAAACTCTGGGACTCTGCCTGAGGACATTCCCCGGGCTGCGTGAGAGGGAGACAGGGGCTCGTGGGCCAGGTGCCTAGCACAGAGCACGGATGCCCTTGGAAGCAGCCCCGAGAGTGACACACGGGGCATCGGGGGACAAATAATCCCAGCTCCTTCACCCTCTGGTTGGGATAATTCTTTGTTTTCTAAAGATTTATTTATTACAGAGAGAGAGACAGTGGAGGAGGAGCAGAGGGAGAGGGAGAAAATCTCAAGCAGATTCCCCGTTGAATGGGGAGCCCGATGTGGGACTCAGTCTCACGACCCTGAGATCACGACCTGAGACAAAAACCAAGAGTCGGGTGCTTAACTGACTGAGCCACGCAGGTGCCCCTTTGGTTGGGGTAATTTGAGGAATATTCTATACTGTCTCCCAAATTTCCCAAGGGGATCAAGCTCCAGTTGCTCAGAGTGTAATCTGTTTGGTGACTAAAGCTTTCATGTCTCTCTTCCCTCCCCATCTCATTTTTCCTCACCAGTATCTCCTGGTCTTTTCTGAGTGAACTATTCACAGTAAGCCTGTGTCTCGGGGTCTACTTCTGGGGGAACTCGACCTAAGAACCTCAGTTTACTCAGCTGTCAAATGGGTACAGTTCACATCTCCTCAGAAATGCTGTGAGGGTAAACAAGTTACTGTGTACATACGTGCCCAGAATCTGCTGGGGACACTGAAAACCTTCCCTCATGAGGTGGTCGCTTTTATTTTTGATATTGTTGTGATATTGGAGCTGACCCCCCAATCCCAAGGCCAAGTCCATTAGGGCAGATTTGAGGTGGGAGCCTGGCTACCCGAGGAGGATGTCAGGGGCTGACTGAGGGTTTGGGGTGGAAAGGGCAGGGAAGACTGGAGGCCTCTGCGGTTTGGATGGTGGAGTCTGTGTAGCAAAGAGGGCTGCTCCCCAGGGGAGCCCATCAGCAACCCCCCCAGAGCTCCGAGTGTTAGTGAAAATGGTGCTAATGGGGCTGAGCCCAGCTGTCACCACGGAGGGGCAGGGGCCCGAGGGAGGGGCAGGTGCAGGCTGGGTGGAAGAGCGTCCTGCAGCCTGGCCTGTCCGGGGCTATCCAGGGCCCCAGAGGCTGGGTCTGTTAACTCAGCTCAGGAGGCTTCTGGTTGCTGGTGGCGGGGGTGGGGGGGGAGGGGGGGCTAGGGGAGGAGGCTGAGGTGTCCCAAGCTGTCTCCCTAGAAGATCAAATACAGGTCTTGTACCTGCCCAGATTCTGATGGCTTCTGGAGCCAGGACCTTGGGCAAGAAAGACACTTCTCTACGCTGAACCTGTTTCCTCATCTCTTTAAAATGGAACCAGTGATAACACTGACTTTCTTGGATTATTTTGAAGAGTCAGTAAAATAAAAGTGGGCCAGAGAAGGGTAAGTTCCCCACCCCCTGAGAAAGGGCATGGCCCTCCTCTCCCTGCCCACGCCTCTGCTTGGCCGTCTCTCTCTGGCCCTGCCATAGTCTGCCAACGTCTTCTCTGACTTCTCTGCCTTTGGTCTCAAACCTCGTGTAAGTCCCAGGGGCTGTGGTGGCGGCAAAGTCTTTGTGTCCAGACGGCTGCAGCTCCCCCAGGGATAAAGGGCGGAGGGTACCCCCCCAACCCCGGAATAGGAAGGAGTAAGTTTCTTGCCCTTAGTGTAGGAGCCTGTCGCACACCTCCCTCCTGGGACGGCGGCCCAGGATTTGGGTCCCCAAGTTCCTGCAGCCAGAATCACGCTCTCCTGCTTCAAACTCACCTTGTTTGACGAGACCCTTACTCTAGCAAAGCCTCTTTGTATATTCTGCTCCCTCGGTGGCTTCTCCGAGTCTGTTCCTGAGGTTCCAGGCTGCCATTAGGATTTCCACTTTGAAGTCAGGCAAACCAAACTGGGCCAGGACTTGGGTGAGGCAAGGGTCCCAGAGCTAGCCTCCTGGTGCCTGTAGGAGTCTGAGAGGGAGGGTCCCTGGCTTGGCCCACCCTGGTGCTGGCCCTGAAACCGAGTCCAGAGGGGCAGGGCGGACCCCTGGAGTGGGGGGGGGGTCTTCCCTGACCCTAGTGCTGGGCTATTTCCTCTACGCCACAGCAAGGACAGAGGGCTTGTTCGGGGGCAAAACAACTGTTATTTCAACGGAGCATGAGGCTCATTGTCGGGGGTGGGGGGATGGGTTGCGATTCTAGTGACTAACTTTCTGGAAGGAGGGGATGGCCCTGTAAGGGGTGGGTGGGGGGTATCAGTGTCCTTGGAAATGCGAGGGCAGGAGGCTACCAAGAGGCAAGACTCTGGCTGAATCGGCTGAAAATAAGAAAAGGCACAAACCTCAAGACCTGGCCATCCCACTTCTAGAAATATCTGTCGGTACTTCCTACCTGCCAGGCAGTTTTAAGTGTGCCGTATATATATATATACACACATATATGCATATATATATATTTTTTTCATTGAATGACAAGGGTCTTCTCAGGTAAGGACACTGTTGGTATCCCCATTTCCCAGATGAGGAAACAGTCCCCAGAGAGACTGACCTGTCCAAGGTCATTCAGCGGCTAAGTGGCTGAGATGGCTTTTGCTCGGGGGCTCCTCCTGGCCGCCGTGAGGTTTTTCCTCCACCTTCAGAAACATTAGAATTCATGGAAGCTTCGCTTGTAAGAGCAACACAACCAAGAGGGAGCCACGTCACTACCCACTGACGAGAGCCACCCCTGTTCCAGAACAAACCACCAGTCCCTCCGATGCTTAAACAGAATGAGGTCAAACTGTCTGCTGTTACTGTAGGCTTTATATCGAGTCAATCTGTTAACTGAAAAAAGTAATTTGCCCCTGTGTGCCTGAGTCCGTATTTAGAAGGGAAGGAACAGAACCGCACACGTCTTGCTAAGTCTTGGAAGAGCTGGAAGGGTCCAGACCAAACCGCTGCCTGTGAGGAGGTCGCTTCTTAGAGGAAGGGTGGGGGGTGGGGTGGAGACCCAGCTTAGGCCAGAGTGGGAAACTGTTACAACGAGCATAGGTTATTTTTGTAATTGCACAGGAAACACGTTTTTTTTGAAAGAAAAGATAGGAAAGAACTTTCTAAAGGTGTCTTTCTAAAGGCGTCCTTCAGTTCTGGCTCTCGGACCCAGGCCCCCACCTGGACGGACTAGCCAACTCAGCTCCGTCCCTACCCAGAGGGAGAGGCGAAGGTGTTGCCAGGAGAACTCCCTGCTTTCTATCCTGCTCTGTGTCCCCTCCAGGCCACGACTGCCGAGAGGTTGGGGTGGTGGTGCCCCATCTTCTGGATCCAGGCTCTACCTGGGAGCACCCCTCCTCCCCACACCCCCCAGGCCCTCTCCTCTCTGACTCCAACCACTTGTGTGAGTTTCAGGCCTGTTGCTTTTCTTTGGTCTCAGTTTTCTCACCTGCAAAATGGCAATAATATCCTTCCCAAGTTTGGTCTGGGGATGAAATGAAATGCACTTGAGAACTGTCAAGAAGGGCAAGATTTGAAGGACAATTATAAATATTCTTTACTAGTGATCTTTTGAACCTAAGAGATCGGGATTCGAATTATAATCCCACCGCTGACCAGCTATGGACAAGAGGGTGAACCTCAGACCTCAGTCTCTTCGCCTGCAAAATCCAAACAAAGTCTGTCATTTACAGGGTTGCCATAGAAATTCAAGGAGGGAATTTAGGAAAGCATTCGTCGTGGTCCTTGGCACACGGCAGGGGCTCCCTAAATGGTTGTCATGATGGAGAAGAAGGTGCCGGGAGCCGCCCAGCGTTGCTGGGGCTCGGCGAGGCCTGAGTGGGGATTCTAGGGTATGTCAGCAAATGAAGGCCCAGGAGAAGGACGACCACTCAGGAAGTTTGGCCTCCTTGCTGCCGTGACTTCGAGAAGGGGAACCGGGGCTGGGGTTTGGCAAGGGGAGTGTGGCCACCATGGTGAGTCCCACAGCCCAGCCTGGGGGCTGCTTTCCCGCCACATGCTGGCCAGCCTGCCAGGGAATGGAGAAGTAAGAGCTGTCTCCAGGGGAGGGCCAGACAGGCCCAACCGAACACGGAAAAACCCTCCGGTCACGGAGTGGCCTGGGGGATGGGAGGCGCTGGGCCCAGGCCTGGCAACCTGCACTCCTATAGCCCCAGGTCCCAGGCTTTCCCTGCGTGGATCCAGTCTGCTGGTGTGGCCTTTCCATGGCTCCCTCGTGTCCCCAGAGTGAAGCCTCATCTAGTTCCTTCCCTGGTCTTCCAAGCCTGCATGGGTCTGACTTCACCTTGTCCTCAGCCTTCGTGGTATGGCCTGAGGGGTGGTGGGGGACTCAGCCTGGGCCTGGAGCTCTCCCGGGTTGCTGAGGGGCCCGCCCTGGCTTCTCCAGCTTTGTCCCGAATCGTCGCCGGAGCACTCTGCTCCAGCTGGGTTTGCCGGCTCCTGTGACATAATGGGCAGGCTCCCTCCGTGGAGACGGCACTTCTCAGGGTACAGAAGTGTTCAGCCAGAGTCCCAGGCATAGCCCGGCGGGGACTGGGTCACCTCCATGGTGGCCACAGACACCTCGCCTTCAGGAGATCCTGCCGTAGGGGGGCCCCAGGGCCAAGCATCACGTCTCTGAAGCCACCACCACCCAGGCCACCACGTCTACCCAATCCCTGAGCTTGGCAGAAGTGTCCACCTGTTTCCTGGTCTGGGAGTCCATCCTGCCCAGTTATCATTGCCCTGCATTTCCCCCAAAGAAATCTCTCACATGTCCAGTCCCTCGCTGCCGTCTTTTTATCAGAGGGCCAAATATCACGCTCACTTTACAGAGGGGAAAACCGAGGCTTAGGAGTGGGGAGCGACCTACCCAAAGTCACACAGCAAATCACGGTCAGAACCAGTCTGAGACTTCTTCCTTCCATCTCTTGGATCCCCCCAGATCCAAGGTCGAAGCTGAAAACCGGGACAGGCTGTCATGGAAAGCAAGGCTAACTCTGCAGGTATCTGAGCCAGGAGAGGTGTGGCCTGAGGTGGGGGGCAGGCTGAGAGGCCTCCTGCCTGGGGCCGGTGGGGGGCTCAGGCCCTCCTGTCTGTCCCTCTAGGGTCCTGCTGGGCTCCGTGCAGGGGTCTCTCCGGAGAGCACGAGAGCCGGACTGCAGCCTGGCTTTTAAAGCCACACAAGGTCATTAAGTCTGTGATGGAACCCAGGCCCTAATGGCTTCTCCACGACTCTCTGTCGCCATTCCCCGCTTCTGGGGAGGGCGGGTCAGGGGCTGGGAGATGGCTGAGGGGGAAGCACTCTGGGGACCCTGATCTTGGACTTGGCCGCCCTCTGTGAAGGGGCTCTGTCTGACCTGCTCCACGTTTTGCTCTCGAGGCATAAAGGTTTGACTGGGCAGGCTCTGGCAGAGCCCGCGTGCCCTCCACAGAGGGAAACCAAGGCCCGGCGCGGTGGTGGTGGTGGTGGGGTCACAGGACGGGCTCAAGTCCGCAGCTGAACCAGCACAGAACTTTCCTCACTGCCTTGCCCCTTCCAGTGCTGCCTCCCTCCAAGCCCACCCCCATCCCTCACAGCATCGGATTTTCTCTCACGCCTCTGTCTCGCGCAGACACACCATCCTTACCACCCCTCGAGGGAGACCAGGTGCTGCCTCTCTCAGGAAGAAGGAAATCCAGGAGACTCATTCCATTGACGTGGTTTCGCCTGTCTAGAGTCCTCATGTCAACAGGGGTTTGTATTTATTGCAGAAACACGTGCCTCCTTATATGTCCTGTATCATCCTAGCCTCACGCAGCGGAGAAACACCTGTCAGGGTGGCCTGTGAGGCCTTGGGAGGCTGGCCCGGCCACTGTCTTTAACCTTTGACCTCCCGGCTTGCAGCCACTCTGACGTGGATCTCTGTGCTTTGGGCCTCCGAGGTCGTCTACCCGTGCGGGCGCTAGCCGGGCCCTCAGCTGCCGCCCTGTGTTCCTCATGCCTTACCTTTCTTTCCACTCCCTGCTCAGACCTCAGCTCCAGGGCCATGTGCTTGGGAAAGCCTTCCCCGACCCTGATGGGGTGAGGCCCCTGGGGTATGTGCGCTTGCCCCCCCAATCATGCATGTCCCCTTGTAATGACATAAATATATTTGGGGTTCTTTGTTTTCTGTGCCTGTCTTCCCGCCTCTAGAGCGGGCTCCTAGGACAGGGACATAGCACAGGATGTGGAAGGACGGAGGGAGGAAGGGAGAGAGAGGGAGGGAGGGAAGGAGGGAGGGAAGGGTAAAGGAGGGAGGGAAAGAAGGAAGGAGGGAGGGAGGGAAGGAAGGAAGAAAGGAGGAACTGAGGGACGGAGGGAGGGAGGGAGGGACGGAGGGATGGAGGGACGGAGGGAGGGAGGGAGAGAGGGAAGGAAGTTTGAGTTCCAAAGTTGACTTGAGCTTCCCAGCCACCAAGGCAAAAGGGAAGATATGGTCGGTTACATCAGAGTCGGTGTGGGAAGGAGGAAGCCTACCAGTTCCTCGGGGAAGTCCAGCTGTCTCTGCGGAGGGGAGCTGAGTGATGGAGCAGTCGGTGTCTTCAGGATCCTTCCATGGATGCCCTCACGGATTTCCAAGGCAGCTTCTCATGCCGGCTATGGGTGAAAGCTGCGAGGGAGACAGCACAAGGCAGTTGGGAGGTGGCTGTTCTGCAGAGGGCTCTGCCGTGGGCCACGACCCGCCCAGCGGAGCAGGTGGCAGGACGTCCCCACCCTTGTGCACGGACATGGCAAAGTGCTCAGTCCATGGGATCTGTGTTGTCAAACCAGCCCATGGACGGTTGCCTGGCCTGGGTCTTGGTGAAGCTTGGCTCTTGGGAGATTCCAGGCTGTGCTCCAAGCAGACACCTTGCCAGGGCTCTGGCCTGGGAGAAAGGCTACCCTGGCTGCGGGGGTGGAGTGTGGTGGTGACAGGTGGGCCTTGCCTGCACTCCTATCCCATTTTCTTCCAGTGACCTCAACTCGTGGTGCCTACGTCTCTTCCTTTGTAAAATGGGGATTGTCTTAGCGTTGCCTTCAGAAGGATGCTGGCGGAAGGAAAGAAGGCAGTATCCAGGAGCCGTCAGCCCCTGTTAGCATCACGATTAGAGGGGCCTAAAGCTAAAACCAGAAGGTTCTCACCGAAGAGTCAGAGACTCAGGGAAAGGGGTATTTGTGTGGGGAATGAAAGGCTGGGGGACGTCTCTCGTGGTGGAATCTGGGCATCGTCGTTCCTCATCACCTCCGTAGTGCACCATGGGCTCTGCCCTTGGTTTCCTGGGAAGGGAGTAAACTGAGGCACAGAAGCAGATCCCACACATGTCAAGAATGTGTCTGTGCTGGGGGTTTGGGGTTGGGGGAGATTGGATGCATCCATCTAAGAAGAGAAGAATTCTAGGTCCTTCAGGCCAAGGGTCCAGGCTCTGATCCACATGGAGGGTCTCAGGTTGTTCTGGGGAGTGAGGAACAGGGCGGGAGGCCAGAAGGGCGCTCCAGCCATGGACAGGGCAGAGGCAAGAATTTGGATCCCAGACCGGGGAGCGGAGGGCATTCTGGGTGGTAGCGTGATAACCGTCACTGTGGAGCACTGTCATGCACCCCTATGGTCTCAACCTGTTGAGTCCTCACAACGGGCCTAGAGTGGGCCTTCTAATCTCCACTTTACATAGAGGAAACTGAGGCATGGGGAGGCTAAGGGGACTTGCCCATGGCCATGAAGCTGGTGCCTTAGTCTGCTTGGGTGCTATAACAAACTACCACAGGCAGGGTATTCTGCAATAGAAATAGTTCTGCAATAGAAGCAAGAGAAATGTGTATCTCACAGTTCTGGAGGCTGGGAATCCAAGATCAAGGTGGCCTCAAGGTAAGTCTATTCGAAGGCCTCTTCTCTTGACTCACAGGCAGCCACCGTCTCGTGTGGGCTCACATGACCTCTGTGCATGCACAGAAGGAGAGTGAGCTTTCTGGCATCACCTCTCGGAAGGGCACTAACTCTCTTGGATTGAGGCCCAACCTTACAGCCTCATCTAGCCTGAGTAACTCCCTTAGAGGCCCAGTCTCTAAATACAGCCACACTGGGGATTAGGGCTTTGAAATGGATTTGGGGGTGGGGGACACAAACATTCAGCCCATCTAGCAAGGAAGGCACCAAGCCAAGCTCTAAACCCAGGTCACATGTGTCCAGTCCACAGACCTGGCCCTGAAACACACATGTTGGAAAGGGAGCTGCTGGGGTTCAAGGCCAGCCAGAGATGAGGAGAGCCCAGAGCGGGCAGCGACAGCCGCGGAGAGGCAGGAGTGGAAGGGAGAGCTTCCCTGGGAAGGTCAGGGATTGTCGGAGAGTGTGGGGAGTCGATCTGGCCAGGCAAGAGGCTCATTAGCAGGAGACCCATCTGGCCGGCTGCTCCAGACCATGAACTTGGCAAAGGGCAGCTGTCCAGGGGCAGAGGGTGGCCTGTCCATGCAGAAGGGGCTCCCAAGGGGGCCCTGGTCAGATCAATGCGGGCAGCCAGGTCGATGAGAGCTCAGCAGGCCCCAGGGACCAGACCTTGGCCTCAGGGCTGGGGGATGAGAGCCCCACTGCAGCAAGGGACCGTGTGCTAAGCGCTTCCCTGTCACTGGGCTCGCTGAAGAGGAACTCAATCAAGCCCGGTGCCTTCTGCATTCCTCAGAACCCCCCTTCGAAGCTGCCTTGTTGTCCTCATCTCACAGATGAAGAAACCGAGGCACAGAGAAATTGAACTTGCCTGTGTTGGGGCAATGATTCAAATTCAGAAGCCTGAGTCCTAGACTCTTGATAATGCTTTTTTTCTCCCCACAACTATCCCTTCTTGGTCCGGTTCTCAGCACCTCCTTCCCCTGCTAGCTTTGGTGGACTGACCGGCAGGCAGGAGGTCTTTGTCCCTCTGCTTTGTCTGTCTCTGGTCCTGAGTGAATGGCAGGTGGAGGTGGGTGGAGAGGAGCAGGAAAGCAGAAGGGAGCTCCTGGGGCAGCTGAGCAAATGGGCTGGATGAGTGTGGAAGCCAGAGTAGAGGAAATGGGCCACTGTGGTGTGTGGTCGTCTGCACCAGCTGCCATCTCTGTATCCCCACGACCAAGCCAATGAGGCTAGCATGGGACAGTATGGCCTCTCTCTAGGTACTAAGACCCAGAGCCCGATATGGGAGGGGGCGGGTACCCACAAGTGTAGGTTACAGCCTGTCTGCTATGTGCCAGGCACAGTGTTAGATGCAAAGGATTCAACAGCAAGTCAAAACAGGGCAGTCCCTACTTGCATGGGGTTTACAGTCAGTCAGGGAAGTCTGACGTTTATCCCCTAATCACATACCACAAGGTGAGATTATGGCTGAGACCAACATCATGAACGTGACATGAGGCAGTAGAATGTGGTGGCCAGGGATTCAGGGTGTGACCTGGGAAGGTTGGTCAGGCAAGGCCTCCCTAAGGAAGTGGCAATTGAGTTGTATTTTTCAATATGAGCAGGTGAAGAAGGAAAGGGAAACAGGCACCGCTGGTGCAAAGGCCCTGTGGTGGAAAGGGACAAGAAGGATTCAAGTGCCTGAAGGAAGATGGCCAAAGAGCAGGAGCACAGAGAAAAGGTTAGTGGTTTGGGGAGGTGCCTGGAGATCTGAGCCAGGGCCAGAGGACCTGGGGCCCTGGGGTCCTGTGGAAGAGGTAAAAAGACTTCCCTAAAAGTTGCAGGATGTCAGTGGAGGGTATTACCGCAATACCACCATTTTGTGACTTCTAGAATGCACGTTTCACCTTTAGCCTCTCTGAAATTGAGATGAACTTTGGAATCTGTAGCTTGTCTTAGTTCAAATGGTAATTCTCTTCGCAGTACATAAAACCATGGTGTGTCTTAAAATCAGTTGAAGAGGTCTTCCGCCAGGGGAAACACGGTATATAGACAGGAATGACCGCGCCCCAGTGGAAGAGATGAGGAGCCTGGGATCCCATCCCTCAGCCCCCTCACCCCCACAGGAGTCTCTGCCCCTCCCAAGACCCCAGAGAACACAACTGGGCTAGAAATGAAGGGTCTTGAGAGTGGAAACTTATTCACGATCCCTGTGCTCACGCCCTACCCCAGACACGGCGAATCAGACTCTCTTGGGTGACTCGCAACACACTTCTCAGAGCCAGCTCGGGTGCTGCCACCGTATGTAGTCTCCAAGGCCCTGGCCTGGACTGTCCAGGATTCTGTTTCTAGAACATGAGTTTTAATGTAGTTAGGATAGTCCACACTTCAGAGAGCACTTTGGCCTGGCATACAGTAGGCCGGTTGCCAGGGCGGCAGCCACGCCCCAAAATGGCCTGAGGAGGTTTCCCCACATCCCGGGGGAGCAGAGGTTCTAGGGGCTCCCGTAGCGCCCTGCTTTTTTCCTGCTGGGCAGTCTTTACCTGCCAAGTTTTCTGGGGGCCAAGGAAAGGTCATTTGTCCTGCTACCCTGGCCCCCACACCTCTGTCTGTATTTCCACCCCTCGACCTCCCCCCACCACATGCACTGTTTTGAGGGCAGGAGCTCTTGGCTGGGTCGTAGCTAATGTGGGTCACAAAAGTCACCCAAGTGACGAGGATCAATAGTGGATCCAATTTTCCTGCTTCGGTCTTAGAGCTTTTTAGCTTCACATCGGTTTGACGCAGTTAGACAGCAAAGCAGCCGAGTGGCCTCCCGGACCCCAGAGACCAGGCCGGGGGGGGGGCACCAATCCCCTCTCCCAATTGGCCTTTGAAGCCTGCCTAGGCCACACAGGGGGCCTGCACCAGGGGGCCACGCTGCCAGGGGAAGGATGGCAAGGGGTGGCTGGGACCAGCCGGTGTGGGAGGAACTGCACGGAGGCTGCTTCCCGCCTCGCCTCAAACCTGGGCATGGTCACTGCGGCAGGGGCAGCTCTGTAACCCTGCGGTTCGGTGTGGGCAAAGGGGCTCCCTTGTTTATTCTTAGTCCCTGGAGGCTTTCTGGGTCTCTGGCTGGTGAACAGTTCTGCTGCTCATAGGAGGAAGGGTTATGGATATGGGTGGGGAGGGAGATCTGGCCTTCCACTCTGACCACCCTCCCTGCAACATACACCACACACACACACACACACACACACACTCTCTCTCTCTCTCTCACCAAACGGTCCCCAGCCCCTCGGACTTCAGACCTGAGAAGGAAAGCACAGAGACCTACGTGGCAAAGGCCTGGAACGGACTCAAAGGTCCATCAGAGGGGGGGATGGTGGGTGTATTAGGGCAGAGCCATGCAATGGAGTCATATCCAGCAGTGGAAGAATCAAGTAACATCAAAATGCACTCATCCGGAGAAATCTCCGAGCCAGCCTGCTAAATGCACAAGCTAATTATAGAGCAGTGTAAATTGCCCAATTCCGCTTTGTTAGAAAATGTGTGTGTGTGTGTGTGTGTGTGTGTGTGTGTGTGTGTGTGGTTGAATGTGCATACACCTTCTTTACAGTTTTTTCCCCGATGATCTCAGGAAAAGGATACGAAAGATGCCATATTTGGGGCTTTTACGTCTTAATTTAAGTAGCTAAGAAGAAAGCTATGGCCTACAGATGACTTAGCTTTTCTGTTTTGTATTCTTTTCAGTATAAAATCTGCACCAGTTAACAATTATGATGATAGGTCTGTATATACAAGTACAGAAAGGTATTCACAGGGCTTTTCAAAAAGGCGATTTAGAGAAAAGCCGACATAGCGCGGTCCTATTTACATGAAGTAAATCCTGCACGTGAAGATCTAGATAGAATTTCCGTAGGTTTTTTAAATGCACAGAAAACATCTGTGGAGTCGGTATCAGGCTCGCCTCCGACAAGGAGCAAGGAATTGCAGGGAGGGTGTGAAGGGAGAGGTCACTCTTAACTCCCAGGGCTTGGGGAGCTTTCAGGGCATGGGGACCCTGAGCAGAGGTGTAAGGAGTGGCACATGGAGACACGTGGGCAGCAAGGAGGAGTGTGGGTGCCCGTGGACTTCAGTGGTGGTCATGGTCATTGGGGGAGGGATGATGTGTCCGACCATTCTTATTTGAACTTCACATCAGGGGTCCTTCCGCTGCCTCTATACCTCCAGTAAAGGAGGGACGAAGGGAAACTGTGTGGATGTAGGGGGGTTGGGGGACGATGTGAAGACTTCTCCAGAAGGTTTCCCAGTGGTTGCTGCATAGCCAGGTGGCCCCCCAACAGGCCTACCTGCTCCCAGTTCCTCTTCTTCTTCCAGGCTTTTCTGGCAAGCAAGGGCTGATGCCAGGGCAGACAGACATGGCCTTGGACACTGGCTCCTGCCCTAGCACTGGCCACAGCAGCCATGTGCTGCAGCCCGGGGCCTCCACAATGCTGAACTTTCCAGAGCCTTGATAAGGCTTTAGTGTCCACACAGAGGCTGGGCCTGGCCTTCAGCCGATCTGGTCACTCCTGGGTCTCTAGGGCCTCCTGATTGCCCCTAAGCCCGCTAAATAAATTAATAATAGAAATGAGATGAAGACCAGATCTGCTGGTAGCCTGGGAAATTGGAAACAAACAGAAGCCTGAAGGGAACGTGGGGGTAACTGCCCAGCTCTGAATGGCAGGGTGGGTGCTGAGTACGTGAGGGTCGGGAGGGGACCCAAATAGCCCTACTCTAGGACTGAGCAGTCCTGGTCTGAGCAGGGCCAGGGGAGTCAGGAGGGGCTTGCAGGGCTGATTAGGGCAGCTCACATGCCTGGCCCCCAAGTGCAGCCACCTTGCTGCTCAGGACAGTGTCTCCCTGGGGTATGAAGGGCTGTGTCCAGGGAAACATCAGAGACAGGGAGTGTGGGTATGGGAGATCAGTGTATTATAGGAAGCAGGTTCTAATCCTGCCCCCGCCCCCCGCTTTCTAGCTGGGTGACATTAGGTTAGTTACTTAACCTTTCTGAGCTTAAATTTCCCTTATCTATAAAACCGGGATAATCACAGTACCTCTCTCATAGGCTTGTTTGGGATCAAAATGAGATGTATTTAAAGCACGTAGTTCAGCCCCTGACACTTATGAAGGGTTGAGTAAATGGTAGTAACTGGCCCCCCCCACCCCGTATTCCTATTGGTATTACGGGTTCAGGGTCTCAGAAATGCACGGCCACACAGGGTTAGGCTGGGGTGACCGAGTTTCAGGCTGGGAGGGGATTGGATGGGGACTTTGAAAGTGTCCTCTAAAAAGCTGGTGCCCAAGAATGCCGCCTCCCCCAGGAAGCCCACGGTGCTGTGGGGCTGGGTTTGGGTCTGGGCACCAGCAGCCTCCCCCTGGATGTGGTTTGGGGGTGTGCGCAAGAGCAGGTTCTGTGGGAAGCAGCTGGATGAGGGGTGAGGGCCAGCCTTGGTCTGGGCTGCGGGTGTGAGGTTCGCGGCACCTGCTCCAGCTGGGGGTGAGGGACTCGACAGCCCCTTCCCCAGAGCATCTGCAGGGGTGGTGACTTCTGCTCTGAGGGACCAGCCTGGGCAGGGGTGTCGGTCATGCCTCCCTGGGGTCATGGCGGGGGACTGGGCAGATCAGAGTGGAGCGCCAGCTGCTTCAGCAGTGGTGGGCTAGTGGCGGGAGCCAACATGCTCCAAGAAAGTCCCCGGCATGGCCCCTTGGTGTCTGTCTTGAAAAATAGGAAGAAAAAAAAATTAGCCTTCACCTTGACTTCCAGGTGAACAAAGGAGTCTGGGAGGGGCAGGGCAAGGTGTTTGCTCACCTTTGGGCTGGGAAGAAGAGAATTTCTCCTTGAACCTGGGACTTGGCCTCCTTCAAGAAGCCTCTAGGACAGACTGGCCACTTCCTCGAGCCTCAGTGTCCCCATTTGTGAAACTGACCTCCCCAGAGAGAAAGCTCTCAGGACCAGAGAAGCCTTCGTTTCCTCATTTGCAAGCTGTGCAGAGAAGCCCGTGTCGAGCCCGTAGCACAGGGCCTGGCCCTCTGTACCAGACCGAGCCCGCATCCTCTTCCTCTGGGACAGCGCCTGAGGCCGAGTGGGCAGGGATCACCTCCCCACCCCCATCCCCCCATCTGATAGAAGGAAATGAGGCTCAGAGAGACGTGCTTTGAAAAGATCACCCAAAAGGTGTTGGTGCACCTAGAAGGTTGCAGAGCAACTGCCCTCTGCCTCCCCACCCCCGCCCCACCCCCACCTGTCACCTCCTGAGACTGGCATCAGCAGAGTCAGGCCCCTGCTGAACCTCTGCAGCAGCCCTCAGGTGCCTGGCTCCCTCTCTCCCCACTGCCCCCGCTGGACCTGCAGTCTGGGCCAGCTGGACTCCTGTGGTTGGTGGTTGAGACACCTTCCCCCCACCCTCAAGCCACAATCAGCGGGCCTTATTGATTGAGGGCCTTACTGTGGTCCCCTTTGTGGACCAGGCTCTGAGATGGGGCAGGAGGGGCTGGGCCAGCCCTCTAGGAAAGAGTGAGGCTCTTCTCAGCCCCACTGGGCACCTGGGCAGGAGGTGGGGCCTTCAGGAACCCAGGGGACACAATGGGCCAGGTGTCATTTGCTGTCGGCGACAGTGAGAGTGACCGATATTCATGAGGCCTACACCCTGCTTGGAGCATTCTACCCACGTTCACTTATTTCATCCTCACAATCCTTGGAGTACGTAATATCACTCGTTCTCCCTACTGCACAGGTGAGGAAGCTGAGGCCTGGGTTGTGCACCCTACCCAAGGTCATACAGAGGGGCTATGGTAGAGCCTGCATGTGAACTCGGGCTGGCAGGCTCCAAAGCTGGAGCGCAGGTACCTACGTTAAGGGAAGGGAAGGACCCACTAGAGGCCTCAACTTGGGTGGGCAGAGGCTGCTCTTGGGCCAGAGAGAAGCAGCATCCCCCCGAGGCTAATGGGATTAGTGTCCACTGGAAGGCCTGTCTCTGTGGGGGGAGGCCGGAGCTCAGCCCCTGGGGACCCCACGCAGAGCAGTTAGTACGGTGATCACACAGCTGGGCTTTGGCCCAAATGGTGCAGGACTGGCCGTTGGTTCTCCCTGCTGCTGCTGGACGGGGGATGTGCTCCCTACCCTTAGTTTGCTTAGGGGCGCCATGGGAATAACACCAACAGCTTCCACTTGTCGAGTATGTACTATGCGCCCCGCACAGCTTGAGTCCCACATAGCAGTAAGGGGAACGGCCTAACATCCCTGCCTGCAAGAGGAAACTGAGGCACAGCAAGGCGGGGAGAGCTTGCTAAGGGGCACAATGGCTTGCTGAGAAACATCCAAGTGTCTCATCGCTTTTCTGTTCTGGAAAGGTGGGAGCCGAAGAGGCCCTCCCCAGAGGTCCCGGGGCCACAACTCCAGCAGACCCTGGGGTCTGGGGGTCCAGCAGGCTGAAGCTGGACCCTCCTGACTGACAGAGGCCACTCCTGACCCTGTGCCTGTTACTTGACTCTTCCCTCCTCGTGTCCCCATTCCTTCTGCCCGTCCACACTCCCCTCTCCCTTCTTTCTCTCTGTCCACAGTTGTGAACCACCACCCCAGTCAAGATAGAGAACATTCCCATCACCTCCCCAAACTTGCCTCACACCCTTTGTGGTCAGTCGGATCCTTCCTCCCACCTCTTGGGCATGAGAGGTCTGCTTTCTGTTGCTGTAGCCTGGCTTTGTCTAGAATCTCATATACATGGAATTATACACTATTTGCTTTTTTATGTCTGGCCTTTTCACTTAATATAATGCTTACTTAAGTCTCGAATTCATTTGAGTTTACTTTTACATCTGGCGGGAGGTAAGGTCGCCAGTTTTCATAGATGGATTGTTTCGCACATGGGAAGCAGAGCTGCAAACCACAGAGGGCTTTGAAACACAGTGGAGTTTGGCCTCTTGGATTTTGAAATTACTTCGGACTGGGGACTGTTTTTTTTTTTTTTCTCTCTTTCATTTTCTCCCTTTTCAAATGGGAATGTCTATAACCTGAACCCTATACCTGTCCCATGCTTGTCTTCGGGAAGCAGAGAACTTGTTTCTACTTTCAGAGGTCCACAGGTGACCACTGAAGATGGAGGAAGGCTTTCTAAGTCAAGGAACACAGGCAGCAGCTAGACTCCAAAAAAGGCAGAGAAATGGGTGCTCCCTCCCTCCAGAAAGGAAGGCATCTTGCCGACAGGTTGGCTTTAGCCCAAGGAACCTGATTTCAGACTTTCGACTTCTAGAACTGCAGGAGAAGAAGCTCGTGTAGTTTCCAGCCACTGTATTTATGGTAACTTGGTATATCGGCAAGAGGAAATGAATACACTAACACAGTTTTGAAGAATAAAGAAGAACTTGTCTTTGCAGATACCATGACTCATTATAAAGCTATAGTGATTAAGGGAATGTAGTTCAACAATGAAAAAGAGAGCCTATAAGTATATCCACTTATAAGTGGGATGTAGCATACAGCAGAAAGCAGCATTTGCAGAGCGACCCAGTTAGAAAAGAAATGGTGCTAGGTCAGCTGGTTACCCTGACAGAAAAGGTCAAATGAGATTCCCTACCTCACACCAAACATCAACATGCATTTCAGATTATTGAAAGCCCTACATGAGAAAGAACAAAATTTGAAATTTTTAGAAGAGAACGTTTATTCCTTACATTGGGGTAGAGGTTTGCATAACAATATGCAAAAGCTCAAATCATAAAATAAAGGATTAAGAGTGAAGACCTAATACATATGCGTTGAGCAGGTATGATGCATCGGGCAACATCCCCCCTCCATATTGCCGCCAGGGCCACCCCATCTGACCACATCCTGCTGCTGGCTCAGGCCTCCGCTGGCCTTCTGGTGCCTCCTTGGGCTCAGTGGCACCCAGGCCACCACCTGTCGTGCAGGGTTCCCGCCGCTCCCCTGAAGACATCACATTGCCCACAGCCCCATTGCTTTTTGGCACTCTGCAACATGGCATCCGCTTTCATGCCTCTGAGCCTTTATACATGCTCTTCCTTCTGCCTGGAGTGCATTCTCGTTTTTCACCACTGGACCACTAGGCATCCTTCAACACCCAGGTCAAGTCTCAGGTCCCCATGAAGCGTGCTTGGCTTGCTGCGGGACCATTGCCTGAATGATAACACCGCCACCTGCACCTACCTCCTTCCACACTCAGTCCTGGCTTGTTCTTCACTGTGAGGGAGGTCCCTGGGGTGGGGCGGGGGGCTGCGTAACATCATGGTTGAGGGTGTTGGCTCCGGAGACAGACAGTCTTGGGGAGGAATCCTAGATCTGCCACTTACTGGCTCTGTGACCCTTGACAAGGGTCTCCAACCTTCTGAATCTTGGATTCTGCTGAAGGGGGCCGTGAGACCTGCTTCTCAAGGTTGTCGCCAAGACTGAATGAGGTGACGCCTGCCATGTGCTTGTGCCTTAGGCTGGACTGATCCGAAAAGCAGACCCTAAAATTAGGACGTGAATTGCGGGTTGTTCGTTTGAGCCCTGACCCCAGGGAGCTCCTGCTGGGGATTGAGGAAGGGAGAAAGAGGGAAAGAGTCTGCAAAGACTGACACAGAGTAAGTTGTTGTTGTGGGCAGGGGGCAGGCAGCGCGCTGGGATCCATCCAGCTGAGGGGAGGGACCTGGATATATTTACTCCCCAGTTCCTGCTGCTCCTCACTCCTCCGCTGAGTGCTCCCCCCACCCCAGGGAAGTGCTAGTTCCCGGGCACTCTGGCTTGGTGCGCCCTGTGGCCAGGGAAAGCGATCTGGTGGGGGTCGCAGGCACTGCGGTTCGAAACTGCCCTGTGGGCATGGGCGCAGAAGGGTAAGTGGGAGGGGAGTGGGCAGGGCACCGACAGCATCTGTCACAGCCTCACACACACTCTGTGCTCAGTAACCGTGAGTTGTCTGTTTTCTCATGTGACCCCCCACAACAATCCTGGAAAGGGCATTCTGCCCACTTTACAGATGAGGACACTGAGGTCTAGAGAAGTCACCTAGGAAAGCATTTGTTGAATAATCAGTGAACAAATAAATGAACAGGTCCCTCTGGAGTCTGGAATTAAGTCCATCAATAGGGACCAGAATCCAAGAGCCCCTGATTCCTACTTGAGGCTTTTGTTTTCCCTTTTATACCCAGCAGCCTCCTCATGGAGGCCTTGGCCCCCTTGCACCTCCCCCTCTGCAAACAGTGACTGAGCAGGTGGAGGGCCACTGCTGAGGTCAGACTAGGAGATCTCTGGCTGTTGGGGGGTTGCACTCGGTTCTTGCTGTGCCCTCGTCTACAGTATGACATTCATTCAGTATGCAGGTCCGAACCCCTTTGGACTCAGTTTCTCCATCTGGTAAATAGGAGTAGATAAGTATTAGATCAACTAAGTTCCCCAGGCTGTTGGAACAATGGGGAGGCTTTGGCCTGGGTTGCCTAGACTTTTTAAGGCTGCCATAGGGGATGGAAGGAACTGGTTTGTCCCCTCTGCCCTTCATTGTACCTGACAGGACTGAGGCTCAGTCCTTAGAACACCTGATGGTCTACCCCAGCCTGGCTCTGAGATCAGACTTTGGCTGATGCAGCTTAGTTGGCAGTTTCATTCCACAGACGTACACCCCAACTCTGACCATGACTGAGCTCTGACCTTGGTCCAACTGGTCTTTGACCCTAGGGATGGACAGAGTCTTGATTTGAATACAGACTGACTGCTGTTCCTTGTCACAGACTGACCCCTGAACCAAACCATATACTGACTTGAACTGGCCACAGGCTGACTTTTGATCCCAGCCACAGACTGACCCCCGGATCCAGCCACAAACCTCAGACCCAGACTGACCTCTGACCCCAACCACAGACTGACCTCTGGTTCGCAGACAGTGGCTGGTCAGGCTGGGATTAGTCACTGATGTTCCTCAGCCAGCCTCCCTGGAAGTGGGTTGAGGAACAAGCCCCTCTGAGTAGGAGAGCCCCTTCACTCTAAGGGTGGGGTGAATTCATATATGAATTTGGGTGTGACCTTTCTGGGCCTTAGTTCTCCATCTTCCCTACCAGATATAAAAAGTGCTCCCTTACCTGGAGGATCTACGAAATGGGAACAATGGTGGCTACAACTCAAGGCTGACCAAGAAGAATGAATGAGACAGTTGTCTCAGAGCCTTTGCACTCTCTGTTCCCTCTGCCTGGAACACTGTTCCCTCAGACACCCACATGCCTCACTTCCTTCTCCTTCAGTTTTCTCTTCATGTATTATCTCAGGGGAACCTTCTTTGACCACACAGTTTAAAATACACCCCCTAAAAACGCCTCTCTCTTTCCTCCTATCCTACTTTTCCTCCAGAAGTTATCACCACTCCTTATACTATGTATGTGAATAATTAATTAATTTTGCTCATTAGCTATCTCCTTGTCTAGCATGCAAGTTCCTTGAGGGTGGGCACTTCTGTCTGTTTTGTTCACTGTTGTGACCCCCACACCTAAGACATAGGAGGACATGCTTGATCAATATCTGTAAGTGGACAGATCAATAAATGACCCATGGCAAGTACTTAAACCAGCACGCGCAGCACTAAAGACTTAATCGATGGTATTTGCTATGGTGGTGGCTGTTGTCATCTTCAATGGGTGATGTCACCATAAGGAGCTGGCTTGGCCTTTGAGATGGTGCAGCGCCTGCTTCCCCCTAGGAACCTTCCAAGACCACCCCAGTTCAAGATAACCATGCTCGCTCTGAGCTGTGGCGGTGATCACACAGGGCAGTTGAACACACTCTCGACCTGGGATCTGTGGGGTTGGGGCTCCTCTGTTTCCTAGCTGCGGGACTTGGAGCAAAATTAGATCCCATTTCTGAGCCTCAGTTTCCTAACAGTCACTGGGGAAAATCTTAGTAGCTACCACACGGGATCTGTTGGGCCTGAAAGACAGGCAGCGTCCATGGTACTGGACACGGTGTAGGAGCACAGGGTGGCGACTGACTGTGATCCTGCAGGCTCAGGCACACATGCTCTCTGTCCCTTTCCAGGGGCCATCCTGCCTCATCCGCTGGACTACAAGTCCTGGGTAGGGCTGCAACCTGATCCTCTTGGTGCCTTGTCTTTTCCAACAGCCTGAGGTCAAACCTGGACCAATAAGGAGGAAATGCATCCCAGTTGGCTGGTACATTGACAAAATCTTGACTATGCTTCTGGGTACCTGTCAGTTATAGCCACCAGGGGGCAACCTGGCCATGTGCACAAAGGGCTGCCCCTGCCCTGGCTGATAACTTCTAGCATCTGCCATGTCAGGGCCCACCTTGTCCTGACGAACAAAGGGAGGCCTGGTCCATGTTCTAACCTGACAGCTATTTATACCATTCTGATGCAGAAAGAACCCAAGAGACCTGGGTCCCAAGCCTGGCTCTGCCACTCACTTGTGTGACTTTAGACAAGAACCTACCCATTTCTGGACCTCAGTTTCCTCAGCTGTCAGATTAAGAACATCAGCCATGGTATCTTATCATGATGGGACGCAGGGCTTGTTTCAAGTTGATTTTCATCAATAAATGTTTATGCCCGCCACAAAGTATCTCCTCCTTTTTCTCCTAATTCCTTCTTCCTGGCAGCTAAACGAGGTCTCACTTTTTACACATGCTTCCCCCTGTTGGCTGGAAGAAGAACTGCAGCTTCAGTGAAGTGTGGCTCAGGCCAGTGTAATCAATTGATCGCTCACTCAACCAACATTTATTGAACCCCTTCTGGGTACCAGGCCTAGTGCTGGATCCTGAGAACAAAGCAGTGAGAATGATACAGCCCATGCCTTCAAAGAGATCATGGTCATTTACAGGCGATGAGCGTCTGGGATTTTCTTGGGCCTGTGCATACTCCTCCGGGCCAACAGTGTCGTGTACTGGTTCAGAGCATAGACTCTGACAGGAGGATGATGCGATCCAACCTGGCCTAGCCATCTGCTAGGTGCGTGACCTTGGACAAGTTATTTGACCTCTGTGTTTTTGTTTCCCCAGCTATAACATGAGGATAATAATACTATGTATCTTAGGGTTGCTGCAAAGACTGAATCAGTTCATATATCTGAAGTACTTAGAACAGTGTTTAGTTGGTGCTGGAGAGGTGTCAGACAAAATGATAATAAATAGGTATTTGTGGAAACACGGGAGGAGCAATATGTACATTTTCTCAATCTTAATTGATAACGGCTTACCTGTCCTACCTAGCTCTAAGGGGATCTGATATGAGGGATAGGTCAATTGAGCTCAACTCATAATGGGCATTTTCAGCTGAGAAGGCCCACACCACCTTAGAGCCAGAGACTGGATTTCATCCCACCCTTGGGCTGGCCCCACAGGGTTCTAGAAGACACCTGATCTGAGCATCCCAGCTGCTGCTTTGGTGGAAGCAAGCTGACTGGTACAGACTGTAGGTGCTGGTGGTGCTGGTGGTGATGACGCTGCTGATGGTCATGGTCATGGTCATGGCCATGGTAGGAGCTCAGGGGATCAGCTCAGGGAAACTAACATAACTTTTCTTCTCTCCTGGGGGAACCCAACCTCCCCCAGCCCCAGCCACTCTCAAAGTCCTGGGATGGGGAAATGGGGAATGGGGTCGAGATCTCTTTTGAACTTCCCAGGGACTATTTTTGAGCCAGAAAAAGGAGGTCATAATTGGAGCACCAAGCTCTCCTCTCCCATCTTGCCTCTAAGACCGTGAGTCACTTCATCTCTCTGTGCCTCAGTTTCTTCATTCATGAAATGGGACAATGGAGTAAGCACATTGGTCCTAAACTTAAACTTTTAAATTTCGCTCTGAAAATTTAATGAAATCTGGACACTCCCCTCAGGAAATGTAGCTACTCACACACAGTCACACCTGCACACAATTACACAGGCACGCCACCAGACACATCACACACATCACAAATCTGCGTGTGGTTTTGGGGGTTTCCAGCTCTTCTTCAGACCCATGGGCCCCAGTTCTGCCCCCTGGATGGGCTCATCTCTAAGTTCTTTGCCAGCTCCACCATCCAGGACCCCCTCGTCTGAGGCCTCTATCCTGCAACCCAAGGCCTGGGAGGCCTGTGCCGGGCAGCATCCGGGAGGCCTGGCTTGGAGGGGCTGGTCCAGCCACTTCTCTCCTGCAACCTGCACCACCAAGGCTGCTTGGGCTCTGGGGTCCTAGGAGGGCCCTGGTAGCCTGCAGGAAGGGTGGAGTTGGTGGGTAGAATAAGCCAGGGGTGGGCGTGATAAGCGTCTCTGGCTACTGATGTGGGTAAGATGAATTCTTCACACCCAGCCCTCTGCAGAAGCATGGCCTCCAGTGACTCAGTGGAATCGGGGAAAGAAATTCATCATCTCTCACCGGGGAGGATGGAGAAAAGCAAGAGCAGTCCTCCCCACTAGGCAGTTGTGGCAGGCCAGATCCCACCCCCTGTAGAGGGAGTCTCGGGCAGAGGGCAGCAGAGAGCAAAGCCTAGGAGGCCTGAGTTCCAGTCCCGCCCCGCCTCGGTTCAGAAGCCATTCATGGTCAAGCACACTACGGTTTACAAGGCACCCCCGTATGCTTCATTTTGGGTGAGATCCTCAGCGACTCTGAGAGATAAGGCTTGCTCTCCTGTTGCAGAAAAAGGCTCAGTGAGGCTGATTGGCTTGACCAAGCTCCCACAGCAGGGAAGGCTCCCACTCCAGTGCTCTTCCCCAAACCCCATCTGTCACTGCTGTGTGAGATCCCTGTGATCGAGCGTGTCCTTCTCTCTTTGGCCTCGGTCTCCTCATCCATGAGACATGGACCCAGAGGAGCCCTTGGGGACTTTCCAGCTCTGACCTTTCAGGAGTCTCCATTTTCATGGTCTCTCTGAGGTCGCAGGTGGGGGAGGATCACCCCATCTGACAGATGGGGAACAGGTCCAGACAGGGAAGCAACTTGGCGAAGGCCTCAGCCCAAGGAAGTGTCAGAGCTGGGATGAGAACCCAGGCCTGCAGACCCCCACCCGCAAAGTCGGGGGGCCCCAGTCAGAGCTGGTTTTCTAAGAATAAAGCGCTGCCCCCAGAGCAGACCAGAGAAAGGGACTTTCGGGCCCAGCTGTTTCCCAAGTGTGAGCTCAGGCAGGGCCTGGGTTGGCGTGGGGGCTGGGAAGGGGCCGACCACTTCCTGCTCGGGCTGGCGCGGTCCCCGTGAGGTGGTCATCAGAAGTCGACCACTTCCCGGTCTGGGCCGCCTTCCCCTTTCTGAGCCTGGGAGGGACGGGTGGCGGAGTGAGGCGCCCCTTGCGTGCTGTGGCCTGGACAGCGTCTGGCCTCTTTTCATTTCCCCCGTTCACCATGTCCCTCTCCACAGCCACCAACTGTCAGAAGCTGCTCGGGGCTGCCTGCCCAGTTCCCTGACCACAGCTGAGCACCTCCCTGCCAGGGGGCCTGCTGTCCCAGAGGCTCCCAGGAACTCCTCCATCCTGGCCCTACTGTGTGCTGGGCGCTCACGGGTGTCTGCCCACTGAGAGCCTGAAATGAGATGTTATCATCCCCACCGAGGCTCAGAGAGATCACCACTGGCCCAGGGTCACACAGCCAGTGACTGCAGACTCAAACTTGGAATTCAGATCTATTTGACCCCCAGTCAGCATCCTTTGTACTTTCACTGTCTGCCATGTCCCCCCAGAGGGAGTCTGAGCTTAGAGGAGGCTTGGCTGGGAGAGGCCTTGGAAGGATCCCACCAGACAACAAGCTCAACGAAGACAGTGATCATACCTGCATCTCTTCCCTGTTCTATCCCAGCTCCCACCCCGGTGTCTGCTCTGAGCAGGTACTTGGGACACTTACAGACAGACAGAAGATAACCTAATGCTCCCATCCAACTCCACAGACACTCATAAGCTCTGGGCTTGGGGACACAGACCTGGGGGCAACACGGCTTGGACCCCGAGAGCAGTAATTATCATCCTTGCATGCACACGGTGCTTGAATTTTTAAAATAAGACTCAGGTCCCACGTGGGACATCACAATATCCTTTAGTCCTTCTCTCACGGAAGCCGGGGCTCCCAGGGTCTCAGAGTGTTAAAGAGGCCACAGAATCTGAGGATAAAAAAATGTGGAGTCAGACGACAGGACAGGGTTCAAGTCCTAACTCTGCCAAGCCTAGGTTGACCTTGGGGGAAATGACGTCATGGACCTCAATTTCCTCACCTGTAAAATGGGGACAGGACAGTACAGGCAGCCATACCTGGCCTCCCTTCTCTAGGTTTACAAACATTCTCCATTCCTTTGAAAGGCAAACTAGTGGATGCCCCAGGGTTCTGAACGTTCCAGGCTGGGTGACTTCCGCCTTGTGCTGTCAAGTTGCTCCTGCTGACTCAGCGAGGTCTGTCCCCAAACCAGGAGCTGCCTGCTGTTACTGCTAAACCAAGGAGCAGGACTGGAAGGAGAGCAGGACAGAGAGTTCTCGTGTCTCTGGAAACTAAGAAAAAGCCTTGGAAAGATCCAATCAGAGACAGTCGTCTGAGAAAGAAAAAATGCTGCTGAGTGAGGTGTAGGCAAGAAGAAAGACATAGAGTGGGGGAAACAATTGTTAAAATCCACCAAAATGCTCCGTTGAATTAGGTGTAGGTTAGAACTGGGGGGGGGGAAGTGATTAAAGACCCAGACGGCTTCTGCCTCGCGATCATTTCACAAGCGCCTCTGAGGTCTCCCGCCGCTTTAAAGGAGCCCGCACGGGAACCGTGGCCCCGCTGTACGGATTTGTTTTATGCAAGAAAAACAAGGTAGGACTTTGACCAGAGGCCTCGGTCTCAGAGAGCCTTGGCCCCATGTCAAAAGATGGTCTAATAAATGTACATGCACACGTGTTACGTTCAATAAATGTTTATTTTATGTATCATAAGATGTCCCGCTTTAAATATTTTTTCTATTAACCAACCACTGGTTTTGCTCTCATTGGATAAGAGATGTCTTCTATTAATAGCATTTACCTCACAGGGCGGATGTAAGGACTGAACAAGGTAACGTATGCAAAGCATTTGGTTCAGTGCCTGGTACACAGCAAATGTTCTGCAAATACTGGCTATTAGAATCATTGGCTATTCCAATCCAGGGCCCCACCTGGAAGATAAGAAAACTAGGGTTTAGTGGCTGAGTAACTTGTAGGGTCTCCGACTATGCAGGCTGCCCATCAAGGCCTAGAAACGGAATCTTTGAATCCGAATCCGATTCTTGCCTTCTGGAGGGCCTCTCCCCGGTCCCGAATTTTAGAGGGGTGAAGCTTCCCAGAGGGGCACTGGCAGGCAGGCGGCGGGTGGGAAGATCACTCGCAGTGGGGGGAGCCTTCAGTACCCCTCAAGATCTCAGCCCTCCGCCCCAGCTCAGGGCTGGTACATGAGTTCTCTCCCCAGTTAAATTTGCGTAAAACGCTAAGTTTATCATCTCAGTGGTCCTTCTGTGTTCACAGATCCCATGTATTTTTATCTCAAAGAGTTTCATTCATGTCTTTCATGGTTTGTTTCCAGGTCTGTCTCCTCCAGCAGACTGGGAGCCCCCTGGGCAGCGGGCACTGGGTCTGATTCATCTCAGACCCCGGGGCCCAGCCCAGCGCCGGGCAGAGTGCGAGCCTCACGAATGTTTGTTGAACAAACGAGCAACCGCACAAATGAGAATAAGGGGGTACCCCAGATTTCTCGCCATCTCCGCAGTAGACTTTCTGGCGGGGGCTGTCTTGGAGAGAGGTCTGAAACCCTGGGCCTGGCCTGATGTCCAGCCCTGTCCTGCTTCTTTTTCTCCATCTCTGCCCCTCCATCCCTCTGACCTCCAGCCTCTTCTTCCTAGGCCTGGGAGGCAGAGGTGGGGCAGGGCACACTCTGGGAACCCCAGCCCTGAGGTGAAGCTCCCCTCTCCAGGGATGGCTAGGGTGTGGCTTGGGGCTGTGTCTCCTCTGAGTCACCTCCGTGGTGCAGTGGGGCTGACTCAGAAGGAGAGCAAGAAGGAGAACTTTGTTGGTCCTCAGGTCCTGAACCCTGCCCGGGCAGGGGTGGAGGAGAGGGGGGCGGAGGGGAGATGCCCATCACAAGGAAGGTGTTCAGACCACACATAAGGAGCACTGACACAGATCTTGGATCTCCTGGAGCAGCCCCCACTTTCTGCACAGGTGCACTGAGGCTTGGAAGGGGCAGCTGGGTGGGGAGAAGGGTAGGAGTCCTAACCTGCCTTTACCTTCTCCCCTCCCTGACCCTGAGCTTCTTCACCGTAAGCAACAGGGTTAGACCCAATTCTCCTCCAGCTGACTCCCGGCCTGAGTGCCAGGGCTTTGCCTAAAGGCCACGGGGGCCAGGAAGTCAAGACCAAGGAGAAAGAGCCGCCATGGTGTGAACACCTCCGACTATGTGCTGGTCGTGCCAGGGACCCGCAGATCCTCTGTGAGCTGGAGCTCGTGTAGTCCTCAGATCAGCCCTCCAGAGCCCTGTTCTGCACATGAGTCCCAGAGCCAATGACTTGCTCCAGGTTGTACTCTGAATTAAAAGGGGAGCTGGGCACCCCCGGGTCTGCCTGAGCCCAAAGTCCTCATCCTTGACCACTAGCCCCAAAGCTACTATGCCTCCTCCATCTACCTGTGCCCCAAGATGCTCAAAATGATGTCTTCTGACCCCGAGAGAGAGCTCTGGAGGCCAGTCAGGAGCTCTCTTGTCCTCTCTTGTGTCCGGAGCTAAATGGCCACTCACTGGGAAGTCTGTCCTGCCAATCACAGCCATATCAGGCCAGCCCTCCTCAAAACCCCCCGAGCTCCAAGCTGGGTGGACAGCTCTGGGATATGCGTCTAATCTCCATTTTCTTTTCCTTCTCTCCTTCCTTCCTTCCTTCCTCTTCTCTCCCTCTCCTCTCTCTCCTTTTCTTTCTTTCCTCTTCCCTTCTTTCCTTCCTTCCCTCCCTCCTTCTTTCCTTCCTCCTCCCTCTCCCTTCCTCCCTCCCTTCTTTTCTTTTTCTTTCTTTCTTTCCTTCTTTCTTTCTCTTCTCTTCTCTCTCTTCTTTTTCTTTTTCCTTTCCCTCTCTCTTCTTTCCTTTCTTGCTTCTTCCTGTAGCAAATTTGGAGAATACAGATACATACAGAAAACAAAAAGAAAATTCATTCCTTCTCCTCTCCACCAGAATATTAACACTTGGGTGTGTTTTATTCCAGTTCTATTTTATGTTCATGTAGCCACAGTTTTGTTTTTACAAAAACAGGACTGTCTGTCAACAGACATTTCCTGAGCAGGGACTGTGCTGGGTCCTCCTGGTCCGCAGGCTCCTCTTCTCAGCTTGTCACCAGGTGCCGCCGCTCTGTGTGGTGCTCCCAAGGCGTTACGGGGGGGCGGGGGGGGGATAAGGTGGGCACCAGGAGCGTGGGGCTTTGTGGCCTAGCAGCGCAGAAAAGGAGCTTTGGAGGGGATAGTTGTGAGTTACTGTGTGGCCAAGGTGTGTCCCTCGATATCTCCGAGCTTCGGCTCCCCCATCCATTAAGTGAGAATCACACCTGTCCCGGGACAGGTTTGAGAACTAAAGGGGCAAATGCATGGAAAGTATTTGGCACAAAGTCAGGGCTCAACGGATGTTCTGTTGTCCTGTCTGTGGACGACGGGGGTGTCTGTGCTGTGGGGTTTTCTCTTCCTGGGGTTCTCAGGCTGTTGAGGCGGCTCCAGGTCATGGGACACACCTAATGACCATTCAGTGATTAAAATCTTGCCTATTTGGCTTGAGGTTAGGGCCTGGAAAACCTTTCACCGCCCTGTGGTGTTTCCAGAAACACAGAATCTGGCCCCAATCACCTTCCTTCCCTCAGGTTGCAAGTGTGGGTGTGATTCTCAACCGAAAAACCAAAGCCAACTTCACAGCTGAAGACCACCAGCCAGTCTCCCTCTTGGTGACAACCACGACCCCTCTGACTTCCACGCCAGCTTCCCCACCCCCTGGCCTGACGAGGGCCAAACAGGAGAGTGGAGGAGAGGGGGGAAGAGCCGGGGACAGGGAAGGGGCACTCTCAGAGGGGTGACGGGCCAGGATTCAGGTGGGTCACGGGTGCCAACCGCCAGCAGGTGTTCCGTAAACACTTCCTGCCTGGACCACTGGATGGACAAGCAAACAAGGCGGCCGAGGGAGTGGGTAATGCGAAGAATTTGGGGAAAAGAACCTTCGTTGTCTCTGTCTAGATTCCAAACCCCAGTGCTCCCCGTAGAGCCAAGGGCTACCTAAAGGACTCGGCAGGTAAGTGAGGTCCAGACCCAGCTGGCTACTGGCTGCACTCATCCTCAGACACCCCGCTCTGTGGCCCTGCCCCAGACTCTGACAGCCTCAGTCCCCACATCCGCTTAAGTACCTGGCGCACCCCTGGGTGTAATTGACCCCAAAGGCTGGAAGATTAATGCCGGGCTTTTTGGCCCCGAGGGCAGACATTCCCGAGATCTCCTCTATGCAACGAGCTCCTCCACTTGCAAACAAAACCCACCTCAGAGATGCATTCAAGCTGTGAGTGTACCCAGCAATTCCCCGGGTCCCCAACTACCCAGAGTTGGGAGGCAGTCGACAGACAGTGTAGTAAGAATGGGGGTGTGGGCCCTGCATGCTGAGAGCGGCCAAGGGGGCCCAGGGCAGATGGTCTTTCCTCCCAGCCACCTGCCCAATGAGGGGCTCAGCCCTGAGGGCCAGAGGGGAGAATGTGCAGCAGACACTCCCCAGATCGAGGGCAGGGGGTCACTCTGCAGATGCACGGAAGGTCACTGGATTGTAGGACACAAGCCCACAGCATTAACCAAGGAAAGCACAGCGAGATGAGAAACAGTAATAATAATAAGATAGTAATTTCCAGTGCTAAGCACCGTGAGCGAGGAACTTGACTCAGATGACCTCCTTTAATCTTCACGATGACCCCTCTTGTATAGCAGGAGCTGAAGATCATGGAATTTGGAGTCAGACAGTCGGGATTCAGATCCCAGGCCACCAAGATTTGTTCCCTCATCTCCCACAAGGTGTAGTAAGAGCCCCTACCCCACTGGTGGTTGGGGGTGTCTTGTGAGAGATTGCTTAGAACAGCAGCAGAGAGGAAGGGCTTAAATTCTGTGATGATTAGTGTTACAGTAGTGTTCACTGGTGTAAAGAGGGGGGCTCAGAGAGGCCAAGTCACTTGTTCAAGGCCACACAGCAAGTAGTTGACAGAACCAGAATTTGCTCGTAGGACTCTGGGTTCAAAGTCCCACTCCTTCACAGCACCTGCTGCCTCAGTCTCCCTTGTGTTCCTTCTGTTCCCTTAGGAGAGTAAAATATTCAAAGCCACAGATTCCCTGACAGGAAGAGCTGAGAGGCAACATTCATTCTAGAGGAGCAGAAAGGAGAGGAATTTGCTGGAATTCATACGGTGAGCCTGTGGTCCAGTCAGGATTGGACCCTCAGTGGGCAGTCTTTCATGCCAATGCCCCCCACTTGTCTCTGTGAGCCGGATGGTGAGGTCACCCCCCTTTCCAGTCCTCTGCTTGACCCTCACGTCCACTGGGGCCCAGGAAGTGATGGCTATGGTCCATTCCAAACCACAGTGGAAATTTTTTGTCTGGGCCAGACTAGAATCCGGCCAGGGCCCCATGTCAGGAGTTCGTAGTCATATGCAAAGGGCCGGGGGAGTGTAAATGCGTGAGGAGTGGGCACTTCATTTCCACAACCGCCTGGCTTCGAGATTTCCCTTGCGTGGTGGGGATGCTGTGGACCTGGTGGGCTTCTGAGCTGTGGATGGAGGCTTCCAGCCTCGCTGGCCTGGACTGTCCCGGGATCATGCATAAGCCCGGTGTCAGGTCAGCTCAGCTGTCTGATCGGAGCCAGTGCTGGCTCGGGGACAGCCGGTGGATTCCCCTATCAGCTCTGCCCATACTCGCTGTGTGACCCTGGATGAGTCTCTCATCCCCTGACACCCAGCTCCCCACTGTCTAAGAATCCTTCACGAACTTCCCTTCTGGGATTCACAGGGAACTTTCTCAGAAGCATTTCTGCCTCTAAAGGACCCAGCCTTCTGAACCCAGCGCCAAAGAGCAGAACTGAGAACAAAGGGTGTGTTAGCCAAGCTGGCATCTCTGGCTTCTTGTCTGTCCCTGGGCTGGCGTGAGGCAGTGAGCTCGGGGAGAAGAGGCTGATCTCTAGGTTGATCTCAGAAGGCAGCTGCTGGCCCTGCTGGGGCCCGGCAGAGTTTGGCTCCTCAGCTCTGGCCTGGCCTCTCCAGGGCTCTCCTGGAGGCTGCTTGGGTGGCAGTGAAGCAGGAACTCCTGGGGGACTCCCAGGCCCCTGGGTTGACAAGGCTGAACTTTAGGGCAAGTCGGGGGGGTGCAGCAGGAATCAGATGCCGCTGAGCTCATGTCTGATCAGCGCAGGACAGACCAGACCTAGTGTCTGGGGCCATTGATAAATCTTTAGTTTTGGTGGTCATGGTAGTCGGGGAACACAGGACAGGGAACCACAAATTAGGACACCTAGAGTCTAGTCCCTACTCTGACATGGTCTCCTAGGGGCGGGCGGGGGGTGCTCAGACAAGTCCTTTGCCCTTGCTGGCCTCAGCCTTCCCCTCTGTGCAATGGGGAGACACGTATAGTTCTGAGGCCAGCACAGGAAGTTGGAAATGGGCAGAGCAGGGGCCTGGGTTTTCAGTGAATCTGTGGCTTTCCGCGAGAGGTAGGCAGCTGTGGCCTGGGTGAAGACTGTCCTTCCTGTGTGGGGTGGGGAGGCTCAATTGCACAGCTTCTGTTCATCTCCACATGCCTGAACCACCAGGATTTGTCCCCCCCCCCCCGCCCCCCCCCCGCCCCCCCCCCGCCCCCCCCCCCCCCCGCCCGGCACAGTTGCTCTGGCCTCCATTGGGGGTAATAGACCTGTGAAGGTCTCAGTGAGCAGCAGCCTGTGCCGGCCACCCACTCCCCCTCCTTCGGCCACATGCCATCCCTCCTGGTGTAGGGCCCCCAGACGGGAGGGCCCGTGGGGATGGCGAGGCCAAGTGGTTTTGCAGATGACACGCGGAGACCCCCTGAGAGAGGAGAGGTCTGCTCAGGGCCCACCGTCTCCACGCCTCACGCCTCAGGCCCTGTTTCTCCTTGCAGTTTCCTGCTGCCCATGCGCCCTTCCCGCTTCCTCTTCCCGGAGCCACCGAGGGATGGGATCGATCTCACCCAAGTGACAAGCCTGCGTCTGGGGTTTCAGGTCCTGGCTCCCCACCTTTCAAGTTTGCCGACTTTCCCTAGCCCCCGAGTTCTCCTCCGTGCACGGGAAGGGCAACAGACCCTGTTCTGGGCTGGGTGAGGACCAGAGGGAGGAGGGGGTACGAGAGGCCCTTTGGGGCTGGGAAGGACAACGCCCCATGTCCAAGCCAGCCCCTGTCCTCCCCAGCCCCCCACCCCACTCCTGGGGCCTCTCTCCTGCCACCTCCAGCTTCCTGGCTACAGTGTCCCATCATGTCCCTGTTCCTCATGCCTCCATGGGCCACCGCCACCTCCAGCAAGGCCTGCGAGGCAGCCAGCTGGAGCTGCATGAAGGAGAGAACAGCAGTGGCCAAAGCCCCAGCATCTGCTCACCACACAGAGCATCGCTTGCTTCTGTGGTCCTCCGCGCTCCTCTCGGTCCACGCTCCTCTCGGTCCGCCGCGCTCCTGCTGTGGACCTCTGGTCCTGGCTGCTCTGGTCCTCTGCGCGGTTGCACCTGGCGGCTTGCTGGCGTGGCTGCGCCCACTGATCCCTGCATTGTCCCTGCTGATGTGGCTGCTGTGGCTATAGCCCCTTCCCCAGCGCAGAGATGGGGGGCCCCTCGGTTGGCCTAGCTGCTCCCACAGCCCGAGCACCTGGGCCTGTCCCCACCCAGTAGGGTCACTAGGCACGTCGGAGGCCACAGCGCTCTGTGTTCCTGGCAGTTCTTGAGGCACTGACCGGACATCACGAGACAGTAGCTATGGCTCCATCGGGCCAGGCCACCCAGCCTCACTCTCCACGCCATCCCACAGGGGGCCCAGCTCCCCTCTGACCCTGGAGATTCAAGACTCTGTGTGCATCTCTTCCCTGGCACCTGTCTCTGACCCCAAGCCTAGCCTATAATTAGGGACATCTGGCCTGACCCTGGTGACCCCTGGACCCCCAGGGACAGAGCTGAGGGCTCCCTCCTCAAGGGACAGCAGCCTCTTCCTGGGGGTGTCAGGTAAGACGGAAAGACTCTTTCCGTCTTACTTCCATGATGTTCCAGGGCTAGAAGCACATGACTGGGGATGCCCATGTCCATGGAGGGGTAACCACGTGCTGTCCTGAGAAACCGGGTTTTCCTCAAACCCCCTCTGGAACCCTCCTGTCTCCCCTAAAACCTTATGGAGCAGCAGGTCTAAGGGCCTGCTTCTCCCAAAAGGGTTTCTATTTCAAGAGAGATGTTCCATGAAAACTTTCCCGGTGAATGCTTCTCCCTGCTTTGCCCAGACGCTGGACGTGCTGATGGCACTTACTCAGTCCACAGCCTTGAGAACCGCTGTGTGCCAGGAAGACTCACAGTCCAGGTAGGAACCCAGGCAGACAATTGCACTGGTCATGATCCAAAGGCAATTATAAGCAGGCAGAGAGGGCCCGTGTGCCATGAGGGCACCTGAGAGTCAATCCTGGAAGGTTCCAGGAGGAAGTGACCTTCCAGCTGAGGTCTCAAGCTTGAGGAGGATATGGTGAGGCAAGCAGACTGGACTCAGTCTCCAAGCAGAGGAAACAGCCTGTACAAGGCTCTGGGCAGAAGGAACATGCTCTTCATAGCTCTTAGAATCCAAACTCTTCTCAGATACCACGTGCCAAGCTCCTGCGACAGGCGGTTAATGGCTTGGGCTCTGGGGGTTTGAATCTCATCACCCAGTTTTGAATCTCGCTTTGCATTTACTAGCCATGAGATAACGCATACAATACCCCCTGTGCCTCAGTTTTCTCTTCTGTAAAATGGGAGTGATACTAGTAAGCACTTCCTAGAATTGTTAGAAGTAAATGAGATCATCCTACATCCTACGTATCCTACAGTTAACCTCCATGCAGATCTGTAAGCTTGGACTCACTGCCCCACTTCACAGATGGGAAGACTGAGGACAGAGGACTGATTTGCTCAAGGGGAGATGGCGAGAGGTTTTGGAAGAATCAAGGGCGCCTTCTTGGAGGAGGTGGTGGCTGTGACGAGTTTTGAAGATAAGCACCCTCCCAGCAGACTGTTTCAGCCCCTGGCCTCCCTGGGTCTGATGACAGGACCAAGGGGCCGCTCCGGGCACTTCCAAGGCCTTCCAGGAGTCCCAGTGAGGGAGGGCCCCATCAGGCCAGGTTCTCAGACCACAGAGCCTCGAGCGAGCGTCAAGCAACAAAAAGGCTTTTCTCACTCTGTGTGAGTCACCAGACCGAGAGAGAGCAGACGCCCAGTCCCTGTGCTGAAGAAGACGAAACCACACATCTGAAGAAGTTTCCCACGGCCACCACTTGCTTTAAATAGCTGCAGAGAAGTGGAGGAGGGAGGGAGAGGGAGGGCTGGGGGAGGCAGGGCTCTCCCCACCAGGCCCTGGCTGGGGTCTGCACCGTAATCTGATGGGGGACCCTGACCTGAAGGCCCCTGGAGGCTGGCTGTTGATGGGAACTCAGGCTTCTCAGGCACTGGGGGACCAAGCAGAGGTCCTGAGCCTCTGGTGGGCTGGAGGACAGAGGCCAGACAGACAGATAGCTGAAGAGACATCCAGCTGGACAGCCGGGTGTGGGGGCACAAGCCCAGGAAGGGGGAAGTTGACCTCACTCTGCACCCCGGTGCAGCCTCCAGGCCTCCAGCCAAGCTTCCTCGCAGGTCACCTGACTCCCCTCAGTGCTCCGGCTGCCCCCCCTGCCCGCCTGGGTTCGTGACTGAGCCCTGGGCGGTGTTTCCGGAGGCAGGCCAGGCCCCGGGGCTGCTGACGCACTTGCTGCCCCCTCCAAGCAGGCCAGGTGAGAACAGCAAGCCCCCATCCCCCTTTCCCGTAAATGAGCTCACCCACCCAGGCCTTACAGGGATTCTAAGAAGTGGAAGCCTGAGCACCTGCTCCTCTCCCACCACCTTGGCCTCCCCATGGTGTGTGTGTGTGGTGGGGGGAGGGGTAGGAGGGTCGTCACTTCTCTCAAGCTCAGCCCTTGGGCCCAGGCTGGGGTTCAGGGGCTGGCCAAGGGTGCTCCCTTTAGGTGCGGAATAGCGCCCTCTACTTCCAGGCTGTGCCCAGTTTAGTTCAGGGTGACTCAATGTCCTGGGCGCATTTTTCAGAGGGAACTCCCAGAGATGCCTGGGAAATCAGTCTTGTTCCTTTACAGGCTGGGACTAAGATCACCTCCCAGGTGCTCACTGTCAACCCAGCCCTTAGAAACTATCTGAGCAGGGGTGCCTGGGTGGCTCAGTGGGTTAAGCCTCTGCCTTTGGCTCAGGTCATGATTCCAGGGTCCTGGGATCGAGCTCCTCATCGGGCTCTCTGCTTAGCAGGGAGCCTGCTTCCTCCTCTCTCTCTGCCTGCCTCTCTGCCTACTTGTGATCTCTGTCTGTCAAATAAATAAAATCTTTTAAAAAAGAGACTATCTGAGCCAAGGCCCAGAGAGGGTAGTGCCTTGCCCAAGGTCACACAGCAGGCCAGTGGCTGTCCAGATGGATCTCTCTGCCGCACAGCCCCGGCTGGCTCACCGGTTATCACTACTAAACATTTCCTGAGCACCTACTACATTCTTTGAGGAGTGACTTAGCATTAAATAAGACTAATAATTTTGACTAGTAAGTCAGGAGACCCTAGCTCTCAGGGCCCTGGGCCAGGGGTTCTTGGTGCTGGTTTCTTCAGGTCTCTAGATCTCTGGGCTTTGAAAAAATACAGATTCTGGGACTCCAGCCCTGAGATTATGATTTAGTAAATTTGGAGAGGCCCAGGAATACACATTTTATAAGATTCCCCAGCTTAATCAGGTGACTAAGCAGCTCCGGGACAGACTGTGAGTGGCTAGCGGGCAGGTGCTGCCCCAGCAGAGGGTGATTTCCAAGAGGCCCCCAGAAATGATGCAGCACTTGGGGCGGGGCTGAATGAGGGTGCCCCCCCACACACCTCCCTGCTGCAGGGGAAGGGGGGTCAGCCTCCGTGGCACTAAATGTTTGTTTCCTCTTGCCCTGGCTCTCAAGGAACAGGGTTCTCTCGGCCTGGCAGTCCTCGGTGGTGACTCTCAAGGTACTTTGGGAGGCAATGTGAGCCCACAGGCTGGCCTGGCTGGATTTTAGGGGCCGAGCCTGGAGCCGATGGGGCTGGCTGGTCCCCTGGGTCTGCCACTTACCCCACTCCTGTGCCCAGCACCGTGTCCAACTGAACCCAGGGTCAGGGAGGTCTCCTTGACTGCTTGATTGAGGGGTCTGGGGTGCTGGAGTTGGTTCTCTCTGACCCCTGCTAGAGGAGGCCCTTGGTCCTGCACGCAGTGTCCAGCTCTGCACCTCATAAGGCCGCCTGTCCTCACGGAGACGCTGTGTCCTCTTCTGTAAGAGGGGCAGAATAATTTCTTCCAGTGGATGTAGACAAAGTGGGGAGACAGTGGCTGGTCCAGCGTCACAGGTGAGCTAACAGCAGCGGCCAGGCCTTTCCGCAAGTAGATCGCTCCCCAGGTGGGGTACGGTCCCCAGAGCTGCTCTGGCCTGTGTGGAGGTCACCGCAGGGGGAAGCAGAGTCCTGTCCCCACCCCTCTGAGTGGGGCTGCTTCTTGTCAGCTCAGGGGCCTCCAGCAGGCCACGCCAGCTCTCCAGGCCCCCATGTCCTCATCTGTCACAGATACCCTCAACTCCAGAAGGTCGTTGTGAGGATTAGAGGAATAAAATCACGTGACTATATGAAGAGTAATAATTATTTCAACGAGTATTATCTATTTCTTTTTTCTCACTAGAATGTAAGTTCCAGGAGTGGGGACTGTGTCTGTTTTGTGTCTGGGGCCTGACTCGGGGCCCGACACCGGAGAGGGCTGTTTGTTTGTGGAGAGGAGAAAGGAGCGGAAAGGCTGTGCTCTCAGAGCCCGCGCTGCCAAAGGCCTCCCTGGCTCTCATTTTGCACGAGTGTGTGTGCGCATGCGCACGCCTGTGCACTCCCGCAGGTGGGTCTGACCCGGTGTGGGGCTGTGTCTCTGGGCCAGGGCCTGTCTGGGTGTGTATTTTGCATAGGAGTCTAGCGTGTGTAAATTTGCATGCATGTCTCAGTCTGTGTGCCTGGACGTGGGGACCTATGTGTATGCGTGTGCTCACTCCGCAGGTGGCCAGGCCTTCTGGAGACATGCGCCTGGGGGCAGGTGGCTAACTCTTGTGTGTGCAGGGGGGTGGGGGAGGTTGCCGCTGCTCTCCTGACCTCACCCCTCCCCAGGGGCACAGCTGGGAGTGCTAGACTATGCAAAGCAGAGGCCAGGCCTGGGGAAGCCCCTGGAGAGGGGTCCCTGAAGATTGTCGGGGCTTCTCCCCCACCTCCCCCGGATCCCTCCATCTCCCCTCCCTGAAGGAGAGCAGCCTGCCCCCTTCAGAGCCCTGTGATCCTCTGCTCCAGGGCCCTCCTGTGTCCAGATGTCCCGCCTCCTCGTCCCTGCCCCTCCTGCTCTCTCTCTCTCTCCTCTCCTGGGACTGTGTGCGTGTGTGGCATCTCCCTCCCTCTTCTCGGAGAACCCCCCTCGCTCCTGCAGCCTAAGCTGCTTTCGGGAGCCACACTGTGCAGCGGATGCCTGGTCCTTCGGCTCTGTCCTGCTGACCATTTGCCTACATCCTCTCCCCTCAGCCCCAGGAGGTCTAGCAAGACGTCCATTTTATCAATGAGGGAACTGAAGCTCAGAGAAGTTAAGGAGTTTGTCTAGGCTCACACAGCAAGTGAGAGTCAGACACAAACCAGAGATCACACTTCCGCCATGCCTCACGTCACCTGAAAGGCCAAGGCCCGCTGTGCTGACTTGTGAACCCACCCACCCCCAGATGGGGGATCAGGGCTCCTGGGCACCCTGCCATGTGCCATGGCTTATAAGATGGAGACCCTCGGCTTAGGAAAGGGGCTCTTGACCTCCTGTCCCGTGCTCCTAGTCTGAGTCACGTTAGGGTCTAGAAACTTCTGAGCCCACTATCATCAGGCCAACTCAAAGCCCCCCAAATCTTCCCATTGCCTGGTGATCCCCACAAAGAGATCAGAGTCCTCTTCAAGGGGTGTTACTGTTCCCCCAGAACATGCTTCCATTTGGCAAGGGTGTGCGTGTGTTGGGGGAACCATGTGGCTTTGATTTAAATTTCACCCTGGAAAAACAATGGTTTGGATTAAGGGAAGAAACAGTTGGTGAAAAGTCATGAAAAGAAAGGAGGGGAGAAGGGGGAGCTGTTGTAGCAAAAACGGGCCCCAAACTTTCAAACCCACATTCCAGAGGTTTCTCAAGGCCTGCCATCCAACCAAAACCTCCTACCCCAGCACGCTCCTGTCTTCTTCAGTAGCTGAGCCAGAGAAGCTCTGGGAGCTGGAGGGGGAGGTTCCACTGGTCCCACATCTTTCTCTCACAGAGAAGGAAACTGAGTCTCAGGGAGCGGCGGCGACTTGCCCAGGGTTGTGATGGCTTCCATGGCATGCAGAGGGAGAGGGTTAGGGGTGGACCATAGGATTTGCTGACCCCACTCTGTCAACAAGGAGCTTGACCTCTCTAGACCTCAGTTTCCCCACTGAGAAAGGGAAGAAGCTGAGCAGAGCCCAGGAACTCCACACAGGAGCAGTACGTTCGGCTCTGACATTCTGACCCTCTGTTCATGCCAGGCTCTGTGCTAAACACTTCCCAACACCCACATGAGACTTCCCAACATTCAAAATACCCATTTCACAGATGAGCAGACTGAGGCTCTGAGAGGCAAAGAGACTTGCTGAGGTCCCTCCCTGGGTCTTGAGGCCAGGTCTGTGTGGCCCCAAAGTCTATTTCTAACCACTGGGCTGTGAGCCTGAGGCCAGGAGAGCAGAGTGGAAGGGATTCAGACTAGGGAAGTAAGAGGCAGGGAAAGTCTGGAAACATGCCCACAAAAACATTTCATGTCTCCTGAATCACCAGCTGTCAGAACTGGGAAGGTCCTCAAAGGTCATACATTCATCCCTCAGAGGGTAAAGGGGAAACTGAGGCCAAGGAGGGTTGGGCATGTCCAGGTCACAAGAAGGTGGTACGGGGCCCATGTCCCCCAGGGGTCAGCCAAGGGCTTTGCAGTGCATGTCCAGGTTGTCATAGAGCTGTGTGGATGGCCTTCACATTCGGGGATGATGCTGTTGGCCCCGCAGGCCAGCCCCAGGGAATGAGCGGCCTGGGCACTTCCAGAAGTCACATCTACATCTCTGACATGGCTGCTTAGGGTCAGGACTGTGGTTATGGGTCCATGTGAGAGCAGGGTCAGTGCTCGGTTTGGCCAGGGCGATGTGCCAAGATGAATCAGGGCTTGGTCTGTGGCTGGGGTCAAGGCTGAGGACTCCAAGGCGATGAATTGCCTACAGAGGGCCAAATGGATTTCAAGCCTGTAGATCGGGGTTGCAGTGGTGTGGCTGCGAGAGGTAGGACGGGCTGGGACATGGGTGGGGCTGCGAGTCTCCAGATGGGGGCTCTGGAGTCTCTGGAGGCAGGAGCTGGGGGCTCCCCGCGCCATACAGTTGTCCTCCACACCCGCACTGTCTGGCTCCAGCAAGCCTGGAGAGTGCCAACACTCAGCTCTCCTCCTTGCCCCCAGAACAACCCCACCCCTCTCCTTTGGGGAGCAGCAGAAGGCCTTCAGGCCCTGCCTTTCTCTGGACTTGCCTCCTACAGGACCAGAAAAGCCATCCGCCCCCTGGTTCCAGTCCACCTGTGCTCAGAGTCCCATCTCATCCCACGTGACCGGGAGAGGAACCATCTGGGGACCAGGAGAAAGGTCGTTCTGCAGGGCTGAGGATGGGGATGCTAAGCAAAGGACAGTCGTGGGCATCATTCCAATCCAGGACACTCCTCAAAATGCTAGCCCCACCCCTGCCCCCGGCCAGAACTCTTCCTGTATCTTAGCACTTACTCCCCAGCCAGGCCGCACGAGGTAGAGGCCAATACCCCTACTTCACGAGAGAGGAAGCAGAGGCTCAGACCCATGCCTTCGCTTGCTCTAGGTCACAGCTGGCGGGGATCGGGGTCCCCCCGGGCTTGCCGGCTCTGAGACTGGGGCCATACGGGCTCCTTGCATGGACCCCTCCACTCCTTTGCCCATCCCAGACCCCAGGGGAGGACACACAGGCTGACTGCGACAGGGTGGGTGACTAAATCCTGAGAAAGCCGGACCCGCCCTCTCAGAATCATAGGAGAAATGGTTTCCCTGAGGTGGGGAGTGAACCACGGGACCCTCCGGTGCATGCACTTGGTGCCCCCCTCCCACCCAGTGATGATAACGACCGTCAGCCATCCTGGAGTGCTTAGTCTGGACCAGAATCTGTTCAAAGCAATTTCCATGTACTTGCTCCTTTTATCCTTCCAACTACCCTAAGAGAGAGGGACTCTCATTCTTCCCATTAAAAAAAAAAAAAAGATAAGCTTTAGTGTTTAAAAGTTTCAGATTTACAGAAAAAATTGAGGTGATAATACAGAATTCCCATACACCCCCCCACCCCACGCACACACACATACCCAGGTCCCCCTTTGATTAATACTTGACTTTCTATGGAGCATTTGTTATAACTAATGAGTTGATGTTAATATCCATACCTTATTCAGATTTCTGTAGTTTTTACCTGATGTCATTTTTCGGGCTCAGGATCCCACCCAGGATATCACACTACACTCAGCTGTCCTGTCTCCTTAGTCTCCTCTAGGCTCGGACAGGTTCTTAGACATTCCTTTTTTTTTTTTTTAAATGACCTTGACAGTTTTGGGAAGTGCTGGTCAAGTACTGTGTAGAATATCCTTTTATTGGAATTTCTCTCGTGTTTTTCCCATGATTAGCCTGGAGTTACAGGCCTTGAGGAGGAAGACCACAGAGGTAAAGTGCCATTTCATCATATCATATAAAAGGCACATACTTATCCCCATGACCCATCATTGTTGATACTGACCTTGACTACTAGCTGACGTAGTGTGTTAGAACTCTAGATTGTCAAGTTACTCTCCTCCCTTTCTACACTGTTCTCTTGGAAGGAAGTCAGTAACCCATTTTACAGGAGTAAAATCTGAGGCACAGAGAGGTTAAGTAACTTGCCCCAGGTCACACAGCAAAGGCAAGAGCCAGGATCTGAACCCTGGCAGTTTGGCTTCTGGGACCATTCTTCTGACCAACTGCCATTAACTTTCAGGAGTGTAGTGAGACATTTATATATGTAGCATGAGCACTATTTTAGCAAAATAAAGCAGTGTGGAGCCAAGCACAGAAACTCGGAGCCACACAGGCCTCAATGCTGGGGTCATTCCTCCCACTGAGACTCTGACCAAGTCACACCATGTCACAGGGCCCGACACATAGAAGGTGGTCAACAAACGGGAGCTTCAGAAGGTGTGGACAAATGGTAGGTTTTCAGAACCAGCCTCCAGGCCAGGAAGATACTGCACAGCCGAGGCAGAAGGGCTAGCCTGGGCCTCCAAGTTGTGGCCCATCCCGCGTGGGGAATAGTCAGCATTGCCTGCCTTGACAGTGCCGAAAAGGATCAGGGTCAGATACCAGGTGTGGCTCTTGACCCTGTCTGCTCCAAACGTGTGACTGCGACATGGTCTGAAAGCAGTAAAAACTCAACTCTGAACAGCTGGGCAGGAAAGGACCCCAGAAATCACCCTCCTCCCATTTCACAGAAGAGACAACTGAGGCTTCAGGGTAGAAAGGCACTTAGCCAGGGCCGCACAGAGATGGACACACTCACACCCGGCCCCAGGAGAGAGGCCTGTGATAGCAACAGGTGCTTACACTTGCCTGCAGGAAGCCCCCCAACATGTCTGATCTCATCTAATCTTGCCAGGACCATATGACCACTGGCCCCATCCTGCTGAGGGGTGCCGGCTCGGGGGCAGTTTGAGGTTATATTCACTTGACCAGCAAAACGGAAGCGGTGAGAGGAGCCTGGCTGCAGGGCACTGAGCCGTGTGTCCCCACCATACTGACAACCTCGCTTGCTGGAGCCCAGGCCCAGGGGGTCCCCAGATGGGCCCCCCTCATGCCCACCCCCCTCACCCCAGCATCTTTGCGGAAGTATGGCCCCTCTTCATTTTACAAGGAACACTGCTCTGTTTATCCTCCAGCCCATCTCATGAGAGGTAAGAGGAAGACAAACCCACAGACTGAGGCAAAAGGACCCCACGCCTACCACTGTTTCCACTGGTGGATTTTCCCTCTGCTTCCAAATGCAGAGGAGCCAGCCAATCCAGAGGAGAAATCAGGCTGGGGGCCGGGCAGCTGCGGCCAGGGGTGGGTGTGGACAGGGTGGGGGTGAGCAGCACAGGACCAACCAAATGCAATTAGTTTACTCTGCATCAACCCTGAGAAGTGTCAGAGTCCTGCTGGTTTGAGGGACCCCAAGACCCAGTTCTAATACCACCGAGTTACTGTGTGACCTTGGACAAGCGACTTGGCCTCTCTGGGTCTTTGTTGCCTCACCTAAAAAATGAGAGACTTGGGTCCATCAGTGATTCCCAACCCTGGCTACACTAGTGGGGGGGTCTTTTTGAACACATAATTAATGTTTGGGGGTTCCCCACCCTACGTGATTCCACTGAGCAGTCAGTTGAAAGCACCTGAACCGATCCTGTGTCTGGAGCCTTCTGGCTCGGGCATTTTACCGAGGGTAGGATCAGTGCCCTCCTCTACCACTTATTGCCATGTGCACTTGGACATGGCGCTGCCCTGTCTTGTGCCTCATTTTCTCCATCCCTAGATAGTCCTAGCCCTCCCTGCACGAGGGTGTTGGGAAGATTAACCTGGTTGTGTGAAGTTATGTGAAGTTCCGCCATTTGCCAAGGAAGATCTGGACGAGCTGGTGAGGAAATAGTAGGGTTGGCAGTCCTGGGAAGTGACCTCTGCTGGTCACATGCCCCTGGATCACGGGGAGGGTGCAGTGAGCTCTGCCCCAGGATTTTCTCCCAACGGATGCTTTTCCACCAGCCCGTGGGCGCCCCCATGGTCACCTTCCGGTGCACCCCCAAGAGCCAGCAATGCCTGGGGTGCAGCGGGGGCCTCAGGAGGCAGCAGGTTGCCTACCGGTGGGTGTGCAAGCAGAGGCTGGACGACTGCTTGGCTGACCAGGAGGCAAGCTGCTTCGGGCTTATTCGAAAAGGGTCGGACAGACATGGGGGCCCAACTGTCTCAAGAATGTCTGCTTCTCTCATTCCAAACCTGGGAGTCTAGAAATCCTTTGACCAGTTCTCGGCCTCTCCCTCTTGGCAGCTGCAGCCTCTGGCTCTCCCTCCCTCTCCAGGGCCCTCTCCCCGGGGTCCTGGGGGCCAGAGGTGTTACAGCTGCGGCAGGGGGACCTGGTGTGACGGGAGGAGGGGGACTGGAGGCAGCGGCCAGGGGCCTGTCCTGGGGGGCAGAGGAGGCTGCTGGCTCCCCTGGGGCTCGGGGTTCTCCCCTCAGAGGAAACAGAGCTCATTAAATGCCAGAAATGCGGCTTTGGACAAGTCACTGCCTCCGGTGAGCCTCTGTTCTCTCACCAACATACTGACTGCTCGGATCTATCTATGACGCGATGGTGAAGGGCCCGTGACGTCACGCTCGCAGCTGACGCCTCTCGGAGCACGAGGTGCATGTAGGGCGCGGCGTGCGCATGCGTCTTCTGTTTCTCCTCTAGATTCCAGCAGGTGGGGGCTCAGCCCACCCGGTTCTCCTGCTGCCCGTTCACTCTGTGCCCAGCTCGAGGCGGAACGGCAAAGCCTCTTACCCACAGCACTGGGGCAGGAAGCACCAGAGGACAGACTTGAACTCAGGACCATCCGGCTCCCAAGCTCCCAACCAAGGCAGCGGTGGACTGAAATGGGCAGAAAGGTCTTCGCAGGGCTCCCGGCTCGCCACGGGTGCCGTATGGTGGCAGCTGTTGCTCTGTGTCGCAATGACACCTGCTACAATTCAGAAAGCCTGGGCTCAGCTCCTGAGCTGCCAGTAGAGAGAAGGGTGGGCGCAGGTGTCATTGCTTGTTCTGGACTGGGGCTCGCTGCAGGGGAGCAGAAGCCTGCCTCCCAGTGCCCCCAGCACAGCTCACACCTGGTGTGGATGACAGCAACACCTGCAGCACAGCCTGAGCACCTCCTGCTGCCTGCCGACCTGTGCTCCGGTCACTTTCTGTCCCCTAACTGGCAGCCAGCCCAAAAGTGGAACCACCCTGCTCTCCATTTAACAGCTGAAGAAACTGGGGCACTGAGAGGTTTAGTAAGCTGTCCGAGGTCACAGAGCAGGGAAAGAGCAGTCAAGGCTTAGGTCCCGACTCCATCCTTGAACATCGGGGCTCTAAGATGTTAAGAGTAGACACCTGCTTAAAAGGCAGAGGTCTCTGGATGAAGCACGTAGACTGTCCCTACTCTTCCTGGAGTCCGGCTCTGCCACTTCCTGCCTTTGTGACTTTGGGCAACTTGCTCAAGCTCACTGCACATTTCAGTTCTCTGTCGAGGACATGGGGATGAAAACCAAGGACCCACCTTCTGGGCTCCTGTGGCACCGCGGATGTAAAGTAGCCTGGCTGTGAGTAGGCCCAGGTTAGTCAGCTGTGATCACAGTTATGGTTATTTCACAGTGTAGACAGCGCAGTGGTTACCTCTGGGAGTGTGACGGCGGGAGGCCTTCCACTTTGTTCTCACCACACTTTGGTAGCATTTTGCATTTTTTTCAATGAGCATTTACCTCCATTGTGATATACATATTTTTTTAAATAAAACCCTCTGGCTGAGCTGAGGTGTGAGTAGGCGGCAGGAGGCCTCTTGTGGCTAGTAAGCTGCTGTCTTTGGAGAAAAAAAGAGGGACCATTTAATTGTACTTCATATAACCTGAGTCACGGCTTGTGGGTATGTGAAAGGCCAACGCACTCCCATCCAGTTTAACAAGAATCAAGTTTGCCCCCCCCCCGACACTTGGCTGCAAAGTGAGCACTGGACCTCGAGCCCAGCCACTTCAGTGCTAGACTCCCATTTTGCCACCACTTGTCATGAAATCTTTATTTCTTTGCTGGCACTGAGTGTCCATTGTTCACCAGGCCCAGTGTGAGCCCTGGAGCACAAAGCACAGGACAAGGCAGAGGTGGCCCCCATCCTCCTGTGACCCACAGTCCAGCAGGGGAGGCCCGCACTAGAAAGTCATTCACAAAGAAATATTAAATTGCCACCTAATGAGTGCAGGGAGGAGGGGCAGGGCAGAGGTGCTCTGAGAGCCTCTATGAAGGCAGGAAGTGGCCCAGGCGAGGAGCAGATGAAGGATGCATCACAGAGACAGAGACAGAGGACAGCATGGGCAAAGACCAGGTGGTGCAAAGGATCATAGTGAACCTAAGGGAGAGAAAGTGTGCCTGGAACGAAGGGGGCAAAGGAGAAGTTGGCATGAGACAAAAGAGGGTGGGGTGCAGGGGTGGGCCATACAGAGAGAGGGTTGAAGCAGGGATTTGGCCTTCATCCCCAGAGCCACAAGGCCAGAAAGGAAACCAGTGAGATCTTACCTGGTGATAGCCCTCCAAATCCTAAAGACAAGAGATTAGGTAGAGGGTCAGAGTGGACCCCTGCCAGTCTCCAGTTCCTTAATTTGCATAGGCCTGTGCACAGAGCAGCACCAGAAATAGCTCTTCCCCATTCACTTACCCATTCTCCATTCACTCACAGACATGACATTTAGATAGCATTCTAAATCTATAGATAGCAATTAAATTCTAAAAGGAATTTAATTCTTTTTTTAAAATTTAATTTAATAACTTCTTTTTCTGGTTACAAAATATGTACTCTATACTGAAAAGCCCTTGATGCTGGGCTGTAAGCCTGGGAAAGGCTTTTGCAGAATGATGGCCAGCCCTGTGGAAGTCTCTTCATCTCTCTGCATCTAGTACTTGTTCTCTGTGGGGTGAGTTGATACCACAGGGATTAGGGATTCAGCTCCCTTCCTGAGGCTGTCCTTCAGTGAAGAACAAGAGCTAGAGGATGTAGCTAGAAGGATAAGGAACAACTCCTAAACCTGTTCTAGAAGCCGTCCTAAGACTCTTGAGGTCCTTGAGAGGTAGTGAGTTCCCCATTCCTGGAGGTATGTAACCTGTCAATGTATATACAGATATATATATTAAAGTGGGACTCCCATGCAAATATAGATTGAACAAATGTTAAAAATTTGTTTAATTCATGAGTAGGAGCAGCAGTAAGATGACAATGCTCTTTCAAAGGAGACTAGGGGGGACCATTAAAGAATACTAGAGAAAGAATGTTAGAATAAAATGGCCCAGTGAGATACAAAACTGGTTAATGTCCTAAAGGGCCAACAATCCATAACCTTTGGGGGTTCTCTGTTAGACAGAAATCCGTAAGTTAACATATAACTTTTAAAGTCACACCTTCTAACAGCATATGCTAAGCCAAAGGTACATCCCTCCAGATAATTAAGCACCGAAGGCAGACCTGTTAAATGGAGCCCCGATGTGACAATGAAGAGACCTGCCGCCTACTCCTTGCCTATTTCCAAGTGTTAGATGATTTTCTTAACAAAGCAAGGCGAATGGCTGCTTTGAGTCAGCAGGGAGCTCTGTCGACAGAGGGCTGGGCTGGTACATTACCCTATGAATCTTGGAACACTGAAAAAATAAAATAAAATAACGAGAAAAAAAGACTATCCCCGAATTGAATGGCTTAAAACAATAAACACTTATTATGTTGTAATTTCTGTGGGTCAGGACTTGGGGAGCATTTCGGTGCCTCCTTCTGGCCCCCGCTCTTCGGTGGGGTTGCAGTCAGACACCCTCCCCGGGGCTCAGTCCCATCTGTGGAAGCAGCCAGGGCACCACAAAGGTGAAGCCAACTCAAGGAGCTTCCACCAAAATCTGGTCCCTGCCTGGCTGGGCGTAGGGGACAAAGAGACCACCTCCTCCTGCCCCCTTGCCTCCCAGACCAGTCCTCACTGAAAGAGGAGATGAGCAACCAGGAGGGAGGGCAGTGACCTCTGGATACCCCATGCACAGCCGATGCCCAGGATCCGATCTGGGAGGGCGACTCCAGGGGGAAACAAGGGGGCAAATCCAGCTGGCAGGGAGTCTGCCAGTTTCAGGGGTAATTATTTTGCAAAGCTTTACAAAGTTTCGGAAAATCTTGTTTCTCCCTCCACTGAAACCATTGTTTTTCAAGGGAAATTGAATTAGAAGTTGGTGGCTGGAGGACCCAGAGAGGGAAGAGTAAGCCACATGTTTTTCTAACTAACTGGGTGTCCATGTTGTGCCAACAAAACCAGGAGCTCCTCACACTCTGTGTTTAGGACCACCAGGGCTGCGGCCAGAGATGAGAGAGAGCCCTTAGCAGCTCTGGGGACAGCGGCAAGGCTGGAGGGTACCCCCTCAATCACCCCCTTTCGTCTGGACTGGAAGGACGGTGGGATTTAGCAGAAAGGTTGAGTCAAGCCCTTGGTGCTGGGATGCAAGCTTTTTGCAGAAAAGCCTCATTGAACTTCTCCATCTCTCTGCAGCCAGGATTAGTGCCCCGAGTGGTGAGCTGATCAGAAGGCAAGATGAGACAGAAACCCTTCTGTCTTCTGTCTCCTCCTGTCTTCATTGCAGTTAGATCACCAACATCACCTTTTTGAGAAATGGCCAATCAGCACCATCCTCCCAGCCATCTCCGTGTGATGGTAGAGACTGGCTGGGGGGCTGTGGAGCTGAGGCTGAGCTCAGTGGGAGAACGTGCAGGGAGCGACTAGTGATGCCTGTTATGGATGCTGGGCCCCATGTGTGCTGCCTGTTTGCTAACCCCGGTCAAGTTCAGTTCCCTCTACCGGCGGAGAAGGAAGCTGAGCCCTGAAGAATTAGAGGGGCATTAGACTTTCCAAAGGTGACGTTTCCCACTTCACATGCTTATTGACATGTCCTCCCTGGAAACCCTTCAAGCCTAAAAGAAAAAAGTCCGAAATCTTTCCCTGGTCACTCAAGAAGCAGCCTGACGTGGTTCCGAGCACACTCTCCAAACTTTATTTCCCTCCCGAGGACTGTTCGGACTGGGCAGGACTGCTCACACCCCTCATTCCCCGCTCTCCAGGTCTTTGTCTGTGCTGTGCCTATGCCTGGGATGCCCTTCCCTTGCCTCCCTGATCAGCTTCCTCTCCCGCCCCTTTTAGCCCAACCCGCATAGCCCGTCCTGTCTGTTTTCCCTCCTGGTTCTGGCCAAACTGTACACCGTAACAATATTCCCATGGGTTCTCTCCCCTGCTGAACAGGGAGTTCCTGGGACCAACCGAGTCGGCTCCATTTTCATCCTCTTCCCCTTTCTAGCACAGAACCAGGCATATGGACCCTCAGCAAATACTCCCTGACTGGATTACATAAAGGTCTGCGCTCGCAGAGAAAGCAGTGTCTTCCTCACGCTGGACTCCTTGTGCAGTGCTCTCCTCAGAGCCTCAGGCGTCCTTCTCAAAGTCTGGCTCTCCCACCTCAGCTCTCTCCTGGCTTTCCCATGGCCAGCTAACCTTCCTTTCATTCTCCCATCCCCCTAAGAGGCATCAGGAGGACCCGATTTAGGGCTGTCCTGACTGGGACCTGGTGGGGCAGCCAAGAACAGAGAAAGCCATGTCAAAAACCCATTCTCTCCCCAGCCCTTTGGCTCAGGACATTCATCTCTTCACACATTTCTCTCTCCTTCCAGCAGGGTAGAGATGGGGACCTGAGGACACTCTGATGCCCCTTCACCCTGAGGATTAATGAGTCCAGTGTAGAGGAAAAACCCCTGCACTGGGGGTCTGTCACGGGGTCTGACTGCATGACCTTGGACAAGTCTGATACCCTCCCCGGGCCTCACCGGCATGGGAAAGAAAAGGACCCCTCCAGTTCTAGCAGACGTGGCTCATTCCTGCCTCCCAGGAGAGGAGGAGGCCTAGGACTGTGTTCCGGGGGTGGAGAAGGGGCCCCACCCCTCTGTACCCTGAGAGCCTGGCCTCTTGGTCCCACACTCGAGCCCCTTCCTCTGGGGCCATGTGACTCGGGCTGCCAGGGAGACTGTTTCTCATAAACCCAACTGTCACAAAGCCTTCCTGGGCCAAAGTGATCTGTGAACTGGAAACCAGAAGAAGGCTCCTTCTTCTCTGTGCATTTGGCAAAATGAAATAACTTTGAGGGGGGCCAGCTTTGATTAAAGACATTTACCTTGTTAAAAATATTTATATGCACACCCATACCCACATGGATGTTTAGACTTATTACATTGTAAAAAAAAAAAAATTTCCTTGAAGGAAAGAGAAAGAGAGGCAGGGGAAGAGGGGGGAGATGGAGAGAGGAGACCTGAGCGCTCATGACTTGGGCAGTGCCGTAAAGAGCACAGCTGCACGCAGACATCCTGAGTGGGCTTCCAAACCCTCCACCTCCCACTCTTCTCTGCCTTCCCTAGGAAGCAGATTCCTGCCTCTAAGCCTTTGCTCCTGCACTTTCCCTGCGTGGGGTGCCCTCTCTGTCTGCTCAGTCTTACGGTGTGTTGGAAGGCATGACAGATGATGGAGTTGGGCTCTGGGCTTGGAAAGGCGCGGGTTCCAGCCCTTCCTCTGCCTCCTTCCTGCCAGTTACTTCACCCCTCGGAGCGTCCGTGTCCTCTCTGAAAACAGAGATAGTGGGAATGTTATCCATTGGCTTTAAATAGGTGTCAAAATATTTTAACATGCCTAGAAGGGTGTGTGCCTAAGTTTAAATAACGATAAGGTCCATAAATGCTCCAGCATGCCTTTGCTGACAACCCAGCCCACCATGCTCCTGCCTCCTTCGTCACTCGGCAAGACTGATCCCCCCCCCCCATACGATGCTGGAAGGCAAGTGCCGGGGGGGCAGGAGCGGGTCTCCCAGCCACTGGACACACAGTGCCTGGTCAGTGTCTGTGGGTGAATGAATGAATGAACGAATGAGTACACAGCATGGCCACTCTGGGGTTGGAGGTGGTTCATTGCAAGAAACATTGACTGAGCACCTGCAGTGCTGGGAGTCGGCAGCTTCATCTGTGTCTCCTCCTTCAAATTAGGCTGCCACCCCCCCCACCTCCCCGATGCCTCTGGTATACATACCCACACTGCCCACGAGGCATGGCATGCAGTAGGCACTTGGCAAACACTCGTCACTGGGGAGGCCGTGACCGAGACGCTGCAGCAGCCCATCAATGCCCAGCCTCTGGGCAAGCCTGCTGATCCCAGACTCTCAGACTGTTTGATTTTTGAATCACTTGGACGTGTCTACTAATTGTCCAGTTGTTCCAACTGCTTAACAAATTACCCTAAAATGCAACAGCTTTAAACAACCATTTAATTTTTGTTGGCAATGTTGTCAGGAATTCAGGAGGGGCTTGGCAGGGTGCTTATTCTTTGGCGCCTTGTAGGCAGGTACAGTCAGATGCTGGCTGGGGCCGCGTTCATCTGAAGGCTTGACAGGGCCGGACGTCCAAGCTGACTCACTCCCACGGCCGGCGGCTGGGAGCTCGGTGGGGCTGGCGGTGAAGTACTGACACACGGCTCTCCAGCATGGTGGCCTCAGGGTAGTGTGAGGTCTCACGTGAAAGCTGGCTTCTCGAGCACAGGTGTCTCAAGAGAACCAAGCAGACGCCCGATGGCCTTTGATGACCTAACATGAAAGTCACATCCTGTCACTTGCATCTCACTCTAATGTTAGAAGCAGACACGGTCCCCACTCCCCCAGCTCCAGATTCAAGAAGAGGGGACGTCATATACCTCTGGACCGTATGAATATCAGAGAATTCTAATAATTTTCCCTTTTTCAAGATTTAAGGAAACCTGATTATCTCTGCACTAAATAGAAAACCAATATCAAGTAACTGCGAAAGTAAATGCAAGGAAAGCAAAAATTGTCATGGAACAAATTTATCAGCTTAAATTGACACAGACATATTACTTTGCTGCTCGCATAGGTCAGGAGTCCAGGCATGGGGTCGTGATTCCAGCCTGTTGGCAGAGCCGAAACCTCCCTGGGGCTGAGGCTCCTCTCGCAAACTCACTGGCGATAGCAGAATTCAGCCCGTGGTAGCCATGTGGCAGCATCCGAAATCTTGCTAGCTGTCAGCCTGGGACCACCCTCACCTCCCAGCTCTCCGAGCTGCCCACCACTCCTTCCTATGTGGCCGCCCACAGGCAGTTCATAGAGTGGCTGTTTGGTATTTTCCAGGCTCTCAGGAACGCACCTCTTGACACTTAGCCTTCTTGTAAAGCTTCCTCTGATGAGTCCAGGCCCACCCAGGATAAACACCCCTTGATTCACTAAGTCACATTCACTAGGTTCTGTGCACAGTCAAGAGGACGGGTATGTACACAGGTTGGGGGCGGAGATCCTGGGGCCATCTTAGAATGCCTCCTACCGCAACAGTTACAAAGCCCCAGCTAGAGACCCTCCTGCCAAAGCCTCTGGCTCTGGGACTCTACATCTGGGCGGGATGCCAGCAAGGACAAGAGGGGTGTGTCAAAGACCCCCTAGCATCTAACTGAGTCTTCTGCCTTGTTGGTAACCAAAGCGTGAGAGAACAGGAGGCGCGCTCCATTGTCCCTCTGTGAGTCAAGGCCCCTTAAAGGCCCCTCAAACCACCGCACAGACCAGCTTCTGGGAAGCATGTGATCAGACTAACTGGGCGTTCCTGCCGTCGCATTCCGGGACCTTTACCCTCAGTCTCAGCTCCATCCTCTCTGCTCATGTGACCTTAGGCTGGTCCCAGTGAGCCTAGGGTTTGGGAATGGGCTCTGCAAACCCTGAAGGGCTGTGCTAATATATTGGGGTCATTATGATGAGGCCTAGACTCCAGAACTCATCCAGCTGTGCCCAGCAGTGGGAGAGGCGGAGCCCTGTAGCCCTGCAGCCCTCGTAATGTTAGGCAGCTTTCAGGCCTCCTATAGCTGGATGTGGCTCCCAAGGCACCAGGCTTGTCCTCTCAGGGGTCTGAGAAGCCGTGGGCCCCGGGGTCCTCCCCAGGAATAACCCCCTCGTTGCCTCCCCACGGCTACGTTAGAGATGGTACACGGTCCAGCATTTGCTCATTCCATGGTTATTTCCTCTGCTTTAGGGAGAAAATCTCCAGCGAATCAAATCTGTAGTTCCACAGGTAAGATTTCTAAGGATGAGGCTGAGTTTAGTGAAATAAAAAGAATCACACGTATAAATTATATATTAAATAAAGAATATTATGTGTGGTATGAATTTAGAGTAAGAAAAGTCATGAGGTTGTTACCGGAATGACTGAAATTTGGAAGGAAAAAAAAAAGCATCTTTGGGAGGACAGTTCACCACAGAGTGGCCTGCCGTCCAAGACTGTGGGGTGAGGCTCGGTTTCTTCCTGAGTCATCAAGCCCAAAGTCAAGGAGTTTAAGATGGGTCCCTGCCTCACCCGCCTCCCCACCCGCCTCCACTCCACCGAGTTCAGGGTGCTCTTCTTTAACAATGGCCAGAGGCAGAGAGGCAGAAAGCATCTCTTTGTCAATCCAGTTGCCTCATTGGAGCCGGCAGGACAGTGGCCCTGCTGTACTCGGTGGAGCTGACCAGGGTGTCCTCTGTGGCCACTCAACCGGGGCCTAAGGGCGACCTGGCCAGAGCCGGCGGGGCCCAACCTCCTGCTTAGAAAGACCTAAGGGGACCTGGAGCTCCTGGGTCTGACTTCCGGTGGCCAGGGAGGGGACCAGAGGGAAAGCTTGTGGCAAGGGCAGAGGGGGGCCAGGGTGGGGCGGCTGGAAGACATGTCCACCTGGCACCAGGCAGGGAACACCCAGGCAGGAAACATGGGCAACCAGCAAGACTTCACCTCAGGGACAAAGAGTAAATAAATCGGCAAAGAGTAAATAAATCCACCCTTCCCGGCCTGCGCCATGGGTGCAGTAGGCTGGCAGTGGGGGGGTGGGGGTGCTGGCGCTAGGGGGAAACAGAGCAGATGGGAGGAGGGTTCTGGAGTGGCCTCTCCAAGAAGCCAGAGCACTAACCCACTTACACAGCAGGGAAGCGTCCAGGCCCAGCCCAGGTCGAGCTGTCACCTCTGCCCTCAGGGGGTCAAAGTGCATTTGTACACTGAGAAAAAGCGTCCTTCGTGTGAATGTAATTGACCGAGATGCGCTCACACCCGCGTACTGCGCTGAAACCAGCTCTTCACTCCGTGCATCGTGAACCTCGTGCCAGCTTCCTGACTTCAGTCCTGACATTCAAGGCCGTAAAGGTCGGGGCTGAGCCTCTGCAGGGAGCCCTGACCTGCCACCAGCATGCTAGGGGGAGGGGCTGGCTGGCGGAGAGGACCGGGTCTCTAGGAGCCCAGGACAGCAGCACCTGCCACCTGGTGAGGGCTCAGGGAGTTTAACCAGTTTGCTCTCCGCTCCTCTGCGCCAGGCCCTGGGCTGGGCATCGGGGCACAGACACCTGACACGGCTCCCATGCTCGGAGAGCTCTCAGTCAAGCTGGGGCATGGGCAGCAGGGAGTCAGATAACTCCAGGATGGTGAGTTCAGCTACCCAGGAAGAAGAAAGACCCTTAACCCTCCTAATACCTGAGAGCTGACAGGAACACCACATGGGACAGACTGGGTGGCAGGAAGCCCGGGGAGTCAGAGGCCTCTAAAGACAGACCAGTCAAAGACAGCTTCCCAAAGGAGCTCCCTCTGGGAGTCTTGGGAGGAGGGCCAGGCACAAAGGAGGGAACATTCGAAGCAGATAAGTCAGGAGGGTGGAGTGTGGGAAGCACTGCGCAGTGAGCATGGTACCCACATGGCTGACGGCGGGCCCAGCCCGACCTGGCACCGTGCAGTGCCCCTGACCTGCGACATCTCACACAAGCTTTACGACAGTGCGGTGGGGGCAGCTCACGATGGGCCCATTCTCCGGAGGAGGCTAGCTTGCCCAGTCACCCTGGATTTCTGGGACTGTCCCGGTTTTAGCACAGGAAGTCCCATGTCCCAGGAAACCCCTCCATTCTGGAAAAACTGGGATGGTTGGTCATCATAGAACAGAAGTGCTCAACCTCAACACTATGGACATTTGGGACCAGCTCGTCTGGTTGTGAGGGGCTGTCCTGCACTCTGTGCCATGTTTAGAAGCGTATCCACGCGATGCCAGTGGCACTCCTCCTTGCGACAACCAGAAGTGTCTCTAGGTATTTCCAAATGTCCCCTTGATGAGCAAATTGTCCAGCCTCAGAACAATCCCCCTAGAGGAAACTGAGGCTGCATGGCCCCTATCCAAGCCCGCAGAGGTGTAAACAGCAAGCCTAGGGTTATTTGAATCATAAATACACAGACTTTCTACTGAGCCACGTGGCTGCTTCTGGCATGCGGATCGGGACATCTGGAAAGAGCTGTGACTCTGCCTCTGACGTGCTGTGTGTCAAAGGCAAGGCACCCCTCCACTCTGGGCCCCCATTTCCTCATCTCTGAAGTGCAGACTTCAATCTGACAATCTATGAGGCCCCTGGGGTTTAGAGACTCTGCCTTCCCAGGGACCCGAACAGAGGCAGCTCGAATGGCATGGGTGGGAAGGTGGGGGACTGCACGAGGTCAGAGACAGGGAAGCTGGGGGGGTGGTGCTTGGGCAGGGGCGAGTGCCAGGCCCTGATGTCTGGGCTGAGCCACTGTGGTACCTCTGGACCCATGGCATAGCATGTCTGGGCCCAGGAGGGCTCTGAGCTCTTTACGGTGGGTGCCTCCAGAAAGAGCAAAGGAGTATGAGCAGTGGGAGCGAGAAGACAGGAGCTGGCAGGGTTCCTGCAGCTGTCTTCATAGCCATCATCATCACTCCTTTCTTTGACTCCTGCCTGCTAGCTCTTTGCACTTGGTGAGTGCTCAAGAAATCGTGTTTTGAATGAATGAATGAATGAATGAATGAAAGAACGAATGAACGAACAAATGAATGTCCAGCCCAGCTCCCTCCATAGCTTTGCAGAAACCAAAGTCCCTGGGACTCCCCCAGCTCTCTCAAGCCTATTGATTAACCGTCACCCCCACTATGCTCCTGCTTCCCCCACGGTCTCATCCTCCCTGCCGTCAGCCCTGGCACATGGGGGTCCCTGCAGAGTTTGCTCCCTTCCATGGGGTCATTCTCTCCTTTTCTGGCAGAAAACACTGGGTGTCTAAGCTGGGGGATGCCTGATGAAGAGGGGCTCAGAACCCCCATGCTCCCCACCTCTCCCGCCCCCCACTTTGTGGTTTGCTTGCAGAGGAAGCAGCAGCTGGGCCCAAACACGAGGCTTAGAGATGTGCTTACTGGGGCCGTGTGGAAAGTTACAGCCACCACCACTGAGGTCTCTGAAGACCAAACTGTTTGTGTTCCCCACAGCTATTTGTGGCCAAGGCGCCCACCACCCCCCACACGCCCTGGCTCAGAGCTGGAGACTGAGCAGAGCTCAGAGCTCTGTGGCTATCCCCCAGCCAGCTCTGAACCCAGGCCAGACCCAGCCAGCCCAGAACTCAGCCCACCAAGCCAGCTTATCCTAAGCCAGACAAGCCAACCAACCCAACCTGTCTAAGCTAGCCCAATTTTACAAACCCAAGTGACCCATCCCATCCCACTAGTTCTACCCAACTAACCCTGCCTACACCAACCCAAACCAATCACCCAACCAACTAACCCAACCCAAGTAATGAGCTTAGCCCATCTAACAAAGCCTAATTCAACCAACCAGACCAACTCAAGAAGCCCTACCCTACCCACCTGATCCAGCCCATTTAGCCAAACTCAACTGACCCATTCCAAGTCATCCAACCCAACTTGCTATGAACTGAACATTTGTGTGCCCTCTGAATGTATATGTTGAAGCCTAAATCATCAATGTGTTGGTGGGGCCTCTGGAACATAATTAGGTCCTAAGGGTGGAACTCTTATGATGGCGTTAGTGCTCTTATAAAGGGATGAAGAGGGGCACCCGGGTGGCTCCATTGGTTGAGAGTCTGCCTTTGGCTCAGGTCATGATCCCAGGGTCCTGGGATCAAGCCCCTGTGTCAGGCTTCCTGATTGGCGGGGAACCTGCTTCTCCCTCTCCCTCTGCCTATAGCTCCCCAGGATTGTGTGCTCACTCTTGTTCTCTCTCTGTCAAATAAATAGATAAAAATCTTTTAAAAAAATAAATAAATAAAGGGAAGAAGAGAGCAGAACTTTCTCTCTCCACCTTGTGAGGATATAACAAGGAGATGGCCATCTATAAATGAGGAAGAGGGTCTCCATCAAGAACCTCACTGTCCCGGCATCTGGATCTTGGACTTCCAGCCTCCAGCATTGTGAGAAATAAATGTTTGTAGTTTAAGCACCCTGTCTATGGTGTTCTCTCATAGCCTAAGATGCAGCTCGGTAGCTTAACACAACTAACCTAACTGAGGCCAATTAATCAGCGAGATCCATCTAAAGCAGCCCAAACCAACCCAACTCACCCAACCCGGATGAATAAACCCAGCTAGATAAAGCCAGCCCAATATCCTAGCTCAACTATCACAATCCAACTCGCTTTACCCAGCTCCAGCCCATCCAGCTCTCCCAATCCAAGGAATCCAACTCGATTCAACTCAACAAGTGATTTTCCCTAATCAGTCCAATGTAACTAAGACAACTCTACTAACTAGCCCAATCCAGTTAATTCAGTTTAACTAATCCAACTGAGGCCAGATAACCCAGCTGAACCCAACATGGGTGGCAGGCCCATCTGACTCAAATCCACCTGGTTTAGGATAAAGCCTCTGATTCCAGCTCATTCCCATTTAACCCAACCCCCTTCTAAACATACTACTCGTGCTCTTGATGGAAGGGCAGACCAGCTCAGGGAAGCAGGTACTTTCCTTGTCTACTGAGCAAGGCCCTGAGGAGTGTCATGAAGAAGACCTAGGCCCCACCCTCAGGGAACACACGGTCTCTTGGAGTTTGGGAGGAGTTGGCGGACCCCCACCATGGAATGATCCCCTCACTGTGGGGGCCTCCTCGAATCTGACCCAGGCTTGCAGCGTGGAGGAGGCTGCAGTCAGGGCTGTGGGAGCTCTGATCACCAGAAACTATGGCTGACGTTGCCCTGGGTGGGGGTCCTGAAGAAGCAGGGTTAGACAGAAGGGAAAAGGAGGGAAGGCATCATGGGCAGATGGAAGGGCCAGAGCAAAAGCCAAGAGGTGGGGAAGCCTGGGGCCCTGCTTGAGGAGGGAGAGCAGACTGCTGTGACTGGGGAGCTCCACGTGGGGAGGGTGGGGATGGGAATGGAAGGGTGGGCTGGGAGCAGAGCACAGAGGGCCTCAAGTGTTGCCTGGAGGATTGGATCTCTATGTCTTGGGCAATAGGGAACCAGGGAGGCTGTTGAGCAGGGTAGGGTATGATCATACAGGTAATCATACCTGTGATTTGGAGGGGTCTTCTTCTCCTTCTCCTCCTTCTCCTTCTCCTTCTTCATCGTCGTCTTCTTTTTCATCATTGTCTTCTTCCTCTCTCCTTCTTCCTCCTCCTCCTCCTCCTCCTCTTCTTCTTCTTCTTCAATTTTAAGTAGGCTCCAAGTCCATGGGGCTTGAACTCACAACCCCAAGATCAAGAGTCACATGTTCCACTGACTGAACCAGCCAGGTGCCCCTGAAGTTTCTTCTTAAAGAGTAGAGGGAAAGAGGGAAGGGAAGGGCTCTGCTGGTTCAGGATGCCTGAGGTTGCTGCAGGTAAAATGGATGAGGGGATCCCAAGAGGGGAACAGTAATGGAGAGGGAAGACGAGGAGGAAGGGAGGGAGGGAAGTCAAGGAAATGTGGTGAAAACAGAGAGAGAGCATGCGTGTGAGGACATCAGCTTGGAAGACTCTTAAAGCTGTCTCGGCTGAGCACACCTCTTTTGCAGATGGGGACGCTGAAGGACAGAAACCAGAGTGTGTCCAGGGCTTGGGACCCAGCCCACACCATCAGCCCTGTGTTCTATGCCCAGCAAATACTAGAGCCCAGTTCTAGGGGCGATTGTAAGGACTCTATCTGAAGGTTCAGCTCCTGAGCTCTCCTTTCTGGAAGTCAGCCTTATCCCCATAGAAATAGCCAATGACCCAGGGCCAGGTCCCTGACCTAGTGCAGAGTCCCCGCCTCCTTAGGAGGCCAGGGCAGGCCCCAGGGATGGGGGTTGGGTATCATGAGGCCTTTGGAAGGGGAGTTGCCAGGAGGGGGTAGGAATGTGTGGATAGGGGACAGTAACTGACGCTCTGGGACCAGTTAGGCTATATCCACTCCATGAGCCCTTCCTGGGGAGTGCAACGTGCCCAGATAGGAGGGGATATTGTTACCACCATCACTGAGAGCAAAGCGGACTGCCTTGACTGATCATTGTTCTGATCTCCTCCTTTGACCCCTGGGAAAACTGAGGCCCAGAGAGAGACAGAGACTTGCCCAAGGCCACATGGCAGGTCAACGTCAGAGGGGGACTAGAACCAGATTGATGACCCTAGCCCAGAACTGTCAGACCTGTGCCACCGGGCTACTCTCCAGAGGGGGAGAACAGTGAGTAGAAGCACAGAGTTGCCAAAACATGGGGGTTGGACCTGAGCCCAGAAGGTGCCCCCTGGCCCCTGGCTTTTCCTCCCCACAGGCCAGGGCTTCCCAGCATGCTCTGTAGTCCTGCCGTACACCAGTTGATCCTCCCAGCAAAGTGTTTCTGAAACTCTAAGGGAACTATTCTTGGCTCCAAACTCTCCACCCGCATGTATCTGCTAGGCTGAGTCCCATCGATTTCAAATTTGTAGGGAAACAGCTGTTGTGACCCATGCCGACAGCACTGGTCAATAAAAACCGCCCTGCCCCTCGCCAGGCCAGACAGGCATGTGTGGCTGGGGGCAGGGGATCCATACCAACCCAGAGCCTTTCGATCTCGCCTACCTCGGCTGTCTACCTCCCTCCCCTCATTAGGGAAGGGAGACCAGGAGATGCACAGCTTACTGGTTTGAAAAGTGAGTCCCTAGAGGAGTGGCCAGGCTTTGGGGGTGAGAGGAATGGACAGCATGGGACAGGGATCGGCTGCGGAGGGGTGCTAAGAGTCTAACTGTTCCCAGAAGGTGGAAAGAGCACAGAGCATCTTTGAAAACATAGCTCACTGATAGAGGAAAACTGAGTCTCAGAGAGGAGCCAAGGGCCATCGGGCCATTGGGCCATCTGCCCATCTGCCCAGGGCCACGTGTCAGTGAGGACGGAACTGGGACTCCCAGATCGGGGACACAGCACATTCTGCCTCCTTAAAATCAGAGCCAACCAGAAAACCTTAAAGAGGGCCATGAGCTCCCAGCCTCACTCCATGAGGACAGAGACACTCTACCCTCTGGCTCCGTAGAGCTATAAGGGCATGGCCAGCCAATCAGACGCTTGGGTTCAAATCGCAGCTCGACCATGTATCAGCTGTGTGAACTTCGGGGCGCCTCAGTTTTCCTACCTGTAAAATGGGAATAAGAGTGTTTCTCTCAGATGCAGTGTTTAGAGTGGCCCTGGGTGGATGATGAGGACTCGGGAAATGTTAGCGGGTGTAACAACGTCTCAACACTTGACACTTACGTGACTGTTGAGTGAATAAATCAGACAACCTCCCCAAGCTCACAGAGGGAGTCAGTGGCAGAACCAGGACCAAAAGTCAGGTTTCTTGACTCCTTGTTTTCTTATGTAAAAGAAGGAGAGAAGGCAGCTGGGTGGAGAAGTGTCAAAGAATTCATGCACAAACTTGTTTGGAACAGCGACAAGCCCCCAACAGACATCAAGGCAGACATCACGCTTGCTGTGATCCCTCTGCCTGGACTGGGCTCTCTGTCACCCAGCGTGAGTCACATGCCCGCCCCCAATCCAATCAGGGAGGCCCTGGGGGGCTAGGTCTGGGTCGGGGGCTGCTGAGGGCCTGCCCAGGTCCACCTGAGCCCCAGGAACGGAACCCCTCAGGTCACAATGCGGCACAGAGGCAACATCCTTCTGTCCACAGCATGTGGACTCTGAGTCACCAGGAAAAGAAAGAATGATAATCATTTCCATGGTTCCCAAGCGCTGCTCGAGGGGTGCTTATACCCCTCCTATCAGGTGGGGACTGTTAGAACCCCAAGTCTCGGATGAGGACACCAGCAGAGCACGGGGAGGCTGAGAGCCTCTTAATGATGATGTCTGAGAGGACACAGTATGGAGAGTGTCCCGACCAGGAGCTTCCTTGATTCTAAACTGGAAACATCACAAATGTTCTCCTGTTTGATGCCCATTCAAGACGTGTAAATTGGTAATGACAGCGGGCACTGATTTAGCACCTACTGTAGACCAGGCATTGTTTTAAGCCTTTTTAGATATTAGCTCATTGAATCCATGCAATACCCCTACTGACTAGGTCCCATCATAAGCCCCACTTTATAGATTAGGAAACTGAGGCAAGAATAGATTAAGTAATGTGCTTAAGGCCCCACAACCAATTATTGGAAGCCTCAAGAGAATGTCAAGCCCTCACGGTTTTGCCATACAACAGGGTAGATGACATTCGGTATTTCTACAGAACGCCTCCCTCCGCTTCCTCCCCCCGGGACAGAGATCTGACAGTACCTCCCAGCCACCTGCTTGCCAAGGATTCCGCTGGGAGTGTTACCTACATTTAGTCTCATTGGCCAGACCCCAACGTCAGCCTCCTCATCCCCATTTTACAGACGAAGACACTGAGGCTCGGAGAGGTGTCTGACTCGCACTGAGTCGCGCCCACAGTGGGAAGAGTTGGAGCGGGGCCCGGACTGGTGGGGGCCCCCCCTCTCGCTCTGTGGTGAGGGCCTGGATGAATGGGGCACAACCGCGGTGTGCGGTGGAATGTTCTGGGCCCGTCCCAGCTCTCTCCCAGCACATGTCCAGAAAACCTGTCCCCAGGGAGGGCGGCGGGGGCCTGGGCGCCCCGTGGGCTGTCCCGTCTGAGGCCTGATTCCAGCTGACCTTGGCATCGGCTCCTCCAGGTCCACAGCCTGACCCTTGTTTTGCTCAGAAACCCCACACATCATTTCACACAGGAAATTCAACCTGGCCTTCTCACGTCCTGTTCTCAAGAAGAGAGGAAAAAAACCTGTAAAGTCAGTCACTGTGTTGTTTTTTAAACAGACTTTGAAATGTTTCCTGAGAGGGAGGGAGAGCTCAAGAAAAGGAGAGATAGAGAAGATAGAAGTGGGAGGGAAACCGTGTCAGAAGGACAAAGAATGAGAGAGAGAGAGAAAGAGAGAGAGAGAGAGATGGGATAAAGGGCTTCTGGGAGGGAATCAACGTGGAAAGCTTCCGGAACGGCCGTGGGGAAAACCTGCGGCCAGCGGGAGTCCCCTGGCCTCCAGCTACCCCCCCCCCAACCTTGGGCCAGGCCGGGGCAGATAGAGGAGACCTGCTGGGCGAGTGGACAGACAGTGGTGACGGTGGCTGCAAGCTGCTTGGGGGAGGCCACCGTGACGTATCTGGGAATTTCGCGGGGCCCAGTGCTGGCAGCTGGAAACTGGCCTCGGCGGGAATATTGACACCACGGAAACTGGCTGACACGACAAATCAGGACTTCCTTCCTTTTCTTCTCTTTCCTTTCTTTGTTCCTTCCCTTTATCTTTTCTGAAGAGCCCGCCTACCACCCGCACCACTACCCAGGGATTCATTTCAGCGCTGTTTCTTCATAGCTGTGCGACCGTGGTCTTCTAGCACTCTGCGATCCTCAGTTTCCCCACCTGTGCTATCAGAAGGCGAATCCCCATCCTACAGGGCTGTTGGGGAACCGAGCTCAGAGTCTGCCTGAAGTGCCCACACATGGACACTATCACATGGTCCCTTCTTCCCTGGGACAGCTCCGAAGCCTGTCCCCTTGGTCCTCTTTACTTCCCCTTGCTGGCTGAGGTTTCCCCTCCAGAGAAAAAGGGATTTAAGCCTCATCCTCCGTTCGGTAGTAAAGCACTGATCCCCCTGCCAGGGACGCTCCTATGTTTAAGGCCCTTGCCATTTTTTTTTAAAGATTTTATTTATTTATTTGACACAGAGAGAGATCACAAGTAGGCAGAGAGGCAGGCAGAGAGAGAGGGGGGAAGCAGGCTCCCTGCTGAGCAGAGAGTCCGATGCAGGGCTCAATCCCAGGACCCTGAGATCATGACCTGAGCCGAAGGCAGAGGCTTTAACCCACGGAGCCAGCCAGGCGTCCCAGGCCCTTGTCATTTTAATTCAGTGCGTAGTTCTTGAGTTCTCTGTGAGCACAGCATGGCAGGGACGGCATGGGAAGGGATGGGGAGGCCAGAGGAAAAGATAGAGATGATTAAGATAGATTTCCTGGAGTCACAGGAACGCAAGATGAGGTGGCACGTCCAGAAATGACTGGCACTAAGAAACTAATGACATGTGGCTTTGAAACATGGAAATCAAGAGAGGCTCCCAGGAAAGGTCACATTTGAACTGGGTGGTCCTTTCTTTCCTCCTTCCCTTCCTTCTTCCCCCGCTCCCTCCCTCCCTCTCTTCCTTCTTCCATTCCTTCCCTCCCTCCCTCTCTCCTGCCCTTTCTTCCCTCCCTCCCTCTCTCCTTCCCTTCATTTCTTCCTTCATTTCTTCCTTCCCTTCTTTCCTTTCTTCCCTCTCTCCCTCTCCCTCCCTCCCTTTTTTACTCCCTCCTTTCCTTCCTTCCTTCTTTCCTCCCTTCATCCCTTCCTTCTCCACTCCCTCCATCCTTCACCCCTCCCTTTCATCATTTAATCATAATTTATTCATCCATAATTCACCATTCAGCCCAGGCTAGGTGATGAGGACACAGAGAAATAACATGCCCCCCCCCCAGCCTCCAGGGGCTCCCAGGCAAGTGGGGAAGACAGACCCACAGGCAGCCTCTTGCCGTGCGGTGTGGTCCCCTTTACAGGCCGGTGGAATTGCGACCGTGGGGATGGTGAGGAGGACAGTCCAGGGAGCAGAGGCCGGGAGGCTGGACTAGGCAGAGAGTGTTCAAAAGTCCTGAGGAGGCTGAGTGGCCACAGGGGCACAGGAGCTGGAAAGGGAAGTCAGGCCCTCGAGCACCTGAGGCAGGACACTTTGTCATCCCTCAGGAGTGGCTCCAGGGACCGGTGGGATAAGGAGAGGAAGTGGGAGGAGGGTCCTGGAGATCAGGCTGCCCCACACCAGAGGGCCTTCTCGGCAGCCCCTCGGCCCACACGCCCGCCCTCTTCTGCAGAGCTAGGGAGCTGCCTGCCTCGGCAGTGGATGTGTCCGCATCTGTCCTCCTTTCCTCTGGAAACAACATCCGGGCTTTCTTGTGAGGCACGGCCTCTCCTCCGTGCTCCGTCTGGATGGTTCTGCCTCACCCCATCACGAGTCAGACCGGGTCACTCCTCTGCTCAAAATCCTCCTCGCTGGCAAGAGAAGGTCACCTCCCCACAGCAAGCTTCAGGCTCTTCAGGGTCTGGCCTGGGCTACTCTCCAGCTGCCCCTTTCCCACCCGCAGCCCCCAGTCACCAGCTCCAGTCACACTGGTCCTTGTGTGGCTCCTGGATCATGCCAGCCTGCTCCCACCTCAGGGCCTTTGCTTGGGCTGTTCCTCGGCCTGAGAGGCAGTCAGGGCACAGCGCACACACTCGGTTCATTCAGGTCCCTGCTCCACGTCCCCTCGTCAGGGAGGGCTTCCTGGCCCCTACGTGACTTTCCGTCCACTTATCCTACATGCTGCTTCCTCTGTAATGCTCTCTGCTATCTGACACGTCCTACCTTCCCTTTCACTTTGTGGTTTATTATTTCTCCCTGACGCCTCCACCGGAGTGCTGACTGGGGGGCCAGGGCCCTTCATGCATTCTGTTCAGCTGCATGCCCAGCGCCTGGCAGAGTCATCACACAAGGGCCCGCGGGGAACCCGGGGGAGGCGGTGAAAAACCCGGCATCCGTCGCGCCTTCAGAGCCCGGCCTAGCCACTCACCAGTGTGTGACCTTGGACACGTCACTTAACCTCCCTGCACCCCATTTCCCTGACCAGCGAAAAGGGATACAATTGCCTCCGCCCTGCAGAGTTGCTGTAAAGACAGAATGAAATGAGACCGTACACGGGAAACCCTTGCAGGACGCTTGACGTGTGATGGTTGCTCAGTCCGGGTGTGCCGCGGTGATTACCAGCAGCTGCTTGGAATAAGGCTCCAGCCTTGTCCTCCGGTGCGGGTTCCAGCCTCAACTCTGCACACGCTGGATATGCGACATTGGGGAGTGACCCCTCTGAGCCCCCCCGGGTCCTCGCCTGCCAGAGAAGGAAGTAGCATTCTCCTCACCAGGGTCTTATCAGGATAGAAGGTTAAGAGGGAGGGTGGGCATGAAGCCCGTGGCCTATGCTCAACACGTGGGAGGTGCCCATCGTCAGCTGTGACGTCCGACCCAACAGGGAGCGCCCAAGCTTACAGACACCCGCAGTGGCTGGTTAGGGGCTCGCTATGGGGTCCCGGCTGGCTGGAGCCATAGCCAGTCTTTCACATTCATTCGACAAACGCTCACTGAGTATCTGTATGGGCTGGACACTGTTCTGGGTGCTGGAGACACAACAAAGAACAAGACAGGCAAAGACCCCAGCCTCTGCAAAGCTTTTGTTTGCATGTAATAAGATGAAGTATCAGAGGGATACTTGTGCCAGGGCCGGACATGAGTCCAAAGTATTGCAGGGAGAGGCTGGTCTGAGCTGTGGCACACGGGGCAGGGGCCCAGGCCTTGGAGATGCACCGACTGGGTGACTGCTAAAATTGACACTGGGATTAGTAGCTGCATTACTAAAGGTAGGGCACCCAGAAGAAGGAGGTGAGAGTCTCCTTCTCCCCTATAAGGCTCATACACACCCCTCAGCCCCCAGCAGTAGGGAAGGTCTGGCTCATGAGTGGACCTCTGTGTCTATACCTGCTGCCACTCACTCTTGCATCTTCTGTAAATGCCACCTTTATTCTCACTCGAGAACTCCTCAGTACCCTCTCCCTCAACAAATACACACATACTTTCGGTCCATGTGATCTGGGTGGAAATGACCCCATTCCCCAGCTCCGGAGATAAACATGTGACCCAAGTCTGACCTGTCAGAGCACTGGACCCCACCTCTAGCCATTGGCTTAAGGGAGAGCACATTACCCACGCCAAGCCAATGAGACTCAATTCTGGGACTTTGCCTAGAACTCTGGGATTGCTAAACTGATAAAATGTAAAACTTTGGTTGCTGAAGGCCTCTAAGGGAAAAGACCTGCCTGAAAATGAGGCCAAGACAGAGAATAGCCTTATGGAAAGCTGTAGAAGGAGAGTAAGAGAGCCTGAGCTCTGATAATATTGTTTGAACTTCTGGATCCAGCCATGCCTGAAGTCATAACTCCCTGGAATTTTTCAGTTATATGAGCCCATAATGAAGACAGTTTGAGAGAGAGTTTCATGATATGGAACTACATGAGTCTTTACCAATATAGTCCAGCCCCAGAAAACCCACTTGGAGAACTGTTGGTCTACCAGATCACAACCAGAAAGAAGCAAAGACAGTGTGTGTGTGTGTGTGTTGGGGCGGGGTGGGGGGGGGTGGGTTCTTCTTAAAACCATGTCATTTGAGAAACAGTTGAAGGTGCTGTAACCTGGTGGCAGAGTACATGGGTTTTGGCATCAGTGTGGGTCTTCTACTCAGCTCATATTCCTTAGGTAACCTTAAGCAAACCCCTTCACATCTCTAAGGCTCAGCTTCCTCCTCTTTAAAATGGGCACAATAACAGTATCTACATCAAAGAGGCAGACATAAGATAACATGAGTAACGTGCTTGGCTCAGCATCTGGAGAACAGCTGATAGAAGAGCTGACTTAGAGACCTAGAGGGGCTCAGAGTGGATGAGGGATTGGCATAGTGCTGGACTGGGGCAGGAAGTGGTGGGGGTGGCTAGAGGGCAGAAGGGGGCTGATGAGTAAAGTATAGAGGCAGACTTCAGTTCAACATGATGAAGAACTTCCTCCTAGTCAGAGGTAGCTAAAAATGGCATGGACTGCCCTGATAGGTAATGAGCTCCCTGTCACTAGAGGTATTCAACCACTTGGAAATGCTATAGAAGGGATTTAAGCATTGGGCAAAGCATTCCTGAGCTCCATGAGGGGTGAGGAGGAGTCACGAACCAGACTTCAGTTTTAGCCCAACTGCTTTCCAAAGGAATGTTTAAATTCTTATTCCAGCTCCAACCTCTTTCAAAGGAATCCCTAGGCTTCATCACGCTAGTGTGCTTTTCCTTCAGATCTGCAGTTCCAAATTCAGGCCAATTCAGTTCCTTGGATCTGCCTCAAGGCAGGGAGCAAACAAATACGTAGGAACCATTGTCAGGCCATAGAAAGGAGGGACACCTGGCCTCCTGGCCCAGGCAGAGTCTCAGCAGTTGGTTCAGGGATAGTCACCTGAGCCAAGCCAATGAATGTCAATCCCAGAACTTTTGCAGGAATTCTTAAAAAGGAAGCCTTCCCTTTCTGTGGTTTGCTAAACTTAACAATGTTAGAACTTCTGGCATCTTTCTTTGCACCTCCTGAGGAGAGCTTGCTCACAAATGAAGCCAACACAGAGGATAGAGAGTGTGAGAGATTTTAAGGAACTGGCTCATTTTATTGTACAGGCTGGTAAGCCCCAGATCTGCCAGTCTCAGACTAGCAGCCTGAGACCCAGGGATGAGCTGATGTTGCAGCTCCAAGTCCTAAGGCAGACCACTGGCAGAATTCTCTCTTCCTCGGGGAAGTCAGTCTTTTTTCTCTTAAGGCCTTCAACTGATCAGATGAGGCCCACCACATTATGAGAGTGACCCACTTTACTCAAAGGCTGCTCATTTAGATATTAGTGTCATCTAAAAACCAACTCCCCAGCAACATCTTGACTAGTGTTTGGCCAAATATCTGGGTCCTATGGCCTAGCCAAGTTGGCACATAGTATTAACCAACCCAGCTGTGTTTTTCTCACTTGAAATGACCAAGAGTCCTGACTGGAGGCATGGGGGACCAGATGACATTTCTGTGCTTCTCTTTATCTCAGGCACTCCATCTGGAACAGAGGCAATGAATGGAATGTCTTGGAAAGAGCACTAGATTAAAGAACCAGACCTGAACACAAATTTCTTCTGTTCTAAGAAAAAAAATAATGAAAAAGAAAGAGCAGGTTGAAATCGAAGTCAGTGTGGAAACAGCAAACCACTCATGTCTGCTTCCTCCAACACCCCATTGGGTGTTCTACCTAGAAGCACATAGCCCAGAGTAGGAACCTCCAGATTCTGACCTTGGGAACCGCCCAGAGTAATCCCAACTCTGACACTTGTTGGCTGTGTGACTACAGATTATTCCTCAGCCTTTCTGAGCCCTGTTTCCTGACATAGAAAATGAAGATGCCACATTCTCATGCAAATATTAAGGAGGCAAGGATGTGAAATGTAAGGCCTGTATATAGTAAGTGCTTAATGTATGCAAGCCAAATCTGAGCAAAGTAGAAAAGCCACTGAACGGATTTACTGACCCATGCCACAGAGCACACTGTGCCAGGCACTAAGGAGACACACGGAAATGGAAGCTGACATCTCAGCGATGGAAAGCACAGAAGAGTGGAAGAATGAGGCTGGCAGCTGGGGACTTCCTGGAGGAGAGGTGCTGAAGCAGGGCCATCAACCATGAGCTTGAGGTTGAAAGGCACAGAGCCTACGTCGTCCGGGTCAGGGCAACAGCGATGAGAAACAGCATGAGGGTTGCCTGAAAGGCCTCCCTCCACCTCCAGGCTGAGGAGTGTGGAGGTGATACTACCAGTCCCAGGGAGCTACGGGAGACTATAGACCAGGAGAGGACCAGGAATTTTGCATCCAGTGGGCCAGAGGATGCCACCCCAGCCCTGGTTCCAAAAGTGAGTGGCTTCTGCCCACACCCTCCCCAGGCTTCCCAGAGGCCCAGCTGAGCCGTGAGAACCACGGAGGGAAGCAGACAGCAGCCGGCCCGTCTGACACCTCGACCACATACAAGACAAGAAGCTTATCTGATGTGCCTTCATGTGCAGCGCTGACAGAGCGGGCGAGGGAAGTGTCTTGATTTCTCTCTTGCTTCTGATGGCTCTGCCTTGGAAGTACTTCTGTAGCCTCGTTGGTGGGCAGGGATGGGTATCAGGCTGTCGTCATTCCCCCCAGAGTGGCAGGTCTGGGAAGGACACAGGGCCGCGTCCACTCACACCATCCGAGGAGCTGGCTCTGAGATGCTGGAAAGATCTTTCTCTGTCCTCTGCACCCCATGGCCCGAAATCCCGCCATCATAGCTCCCTCCCTTTGGCCTGTTTTGTCCGCTCACCAGAATGTGGTGTGGGATGCCATGGGTTGGGGTTGGAGGCATGTGGGGAGAGGGAGACTGGGAAGGTTATTCTGTGGTCCAGGCCTCCGAGGGGTCATTTCTACTACTTACTGGGCACAGATTCTGCTGGGGAGAGGATGAGAAAGCATAGGGATTCGGGAGGATGGGCTCAGGAAGAAGTCGGAAGGGTACAGGAAGACTGGGGCCCTGGGACTTTTGCAGCCAATCTCTGCCTTCTTTGGCCCAGAGTTCCCCTGTGGGTCACTGGCGCTTCCCAAGCTTCCAGCCCCTCTTCCTACCACTCCAAACTTTGCCACAGAGCCCCTGGGTCTCCCAGGCCATGGTTCACCAGTTCTCTGAAGATTCAAGATCTTCAGGGACTTTCTTTCCCCACCTGCTCTGAATCTGGGTATCCCCAGAAGACACCTCCTCCCTGCAGCCCTCCAGGAGAGCCTGCCCCTCTGTCCACTCCCACTATCAAGGCTGCTTCCAGGTGCTGCCCCAGACCATTCCCCTCTTGTCTCCTGTTGAACTCTCTGTTCCTCTAAGTCGTCCTCCTTCTCATCCCCCTTCCCCAGTCCCCTGGTCACACCTTCCAGCCTTCCAGCCCTTGGATCCCGGAGGGCCATTTTCCTCTCTGCTCCAAGCCTGAAAGGATGAATGAATCCATGAGGGGATGACTGAGTGTGTGAATGTGGCTGGCTTCTGCTGCCTCTCCTGCCTTACCTCCACCCCTACTCACCTGAAATCGTAGCTGATTTGACCCAGCATCCCGCCTCCCAAATCCAATATTCACATCTCAGATTCTCCCCACAGCATTTGCCAGCATTGATGACACCTCCCTTCCAAACCCTCCCATATTCCCAGTCACCTTTCTGGTCTCCCCTCCTTCCCTGTCCTCAGCACCCAGCTTCCTGCCCTTGGTCCGGATCTCTTCACACCCAACATTTCCATGGCCATGTGCAGGCAGGTGACGACCAAAGTCCTCAGTCTTCTCTTGCTGACTCCAGAGCTATGCATCTACCCGCCTGCAGGACCCCGCCCGGCCCAGAGCTCTTACCTTTGCTGCTCTTGCCCTCTGTCTCCCCGATGGGGACCCAGCTCACCGTTGACCATGAATCTCAGAACTGAGGTTTGTGCCTGGTACATCATAGGTCTACAGGGCGTGGAAGAAGCAGGCCATCCTTCCATCCTTCTCACTGCCCCCAGGAGGCACGCGGGAGGCGCAGGACACGCCTCCCAGGCTCCCTGAAACAAAGGGCACCTCACTTGCCAGACAATTGGAAGCACAGGGTGGGTGGGGCCAGAGGGGTCTTTGGAGAGTTGTTGCTCAAGGGTAGGTGGATGCTGGGAATCCGTGTTTTCACAAACCCCAGATGCAGTGGTTCACGGACATCCGCCCCCAAACACCCATGTATGATGGAGACCGTTACCGCAGTGGCGTCTCCGGCACCTCGGGACCACATTTCTGGGGCGGTCATCCCCCAATTCAGGCCCAAAATGTTCGCCCCTCACGGGATAGCTCCTGTCTGTGAGCGGGGCCGTCCTCCCAGGATCCCTCGGGAATTTTATGAGAACTAGAGACCCTCTCTGTGGAAAATTCACATTTTCCATGACTTTGTTTGTGGTTTTCAGGACCCCCCCCCCCCCCCCCCCCCCGCCAAAAGCTTCTGTACTCAGGGAAAGAATGCCCTTTGTAGGATAGGATCTATCCACGTGGGAGGAAACTGATGAACATTTAGGCAGGGTGATGACATTTGGGGACAGAAAGGAGAGGAAAAGACACTGACTCAAGAGAAAGCTGTGCCCCTGAATTCTGAGTGTTTAATTCTGGGTAATAGGACGAGGGCAATTATACATTATTTTCTTTGGTCTTTCCAACGGCTCAGCATTGAACTCTGAAGACTTCTGCAGTCAGGGAGGAGAGAGGAGCATAACTAGGCCTGAGCGGGGAGTCGGCATCACTGTGGCCCCGGTCTTTGGGGCCATTGACCTGCCCAATCTGAGCCTCTGTGATTCCACCCATTAAATGGGGATGGATGGTGACACCTCAGTCAGCAGAGGAGGGTGACAGAGGAGGGAGGATAACACAGGGAAGGTACACAGAGAGGGAAGCTCAACACCCCACCCGCCAGTGCTCCCCGCCTGCCCCAGGCTTCAGAAGAGGCAGCCTCAATGGTCTGTGATCTGCTCCCTTAAAAAGGAGAAATCAGACGTCTTTGCGTGAGGAGCAGGGGTAGAGTGGGAGCTGGGAGCTGGGAATGGGGGGTGGAGGGAACTTCCCTTCAGCCCCCTCAAGAAACCCGTCCACTCCGGGGACAGGACCCTTTGCTGAGGGACTTTTGCAGGGACCCTGCAAGGACTCCAAAGGAGCCCCCCTCCCCTGGGGAGGCCTGAGGGGCACCGCTGAGCCTGTGGGCCTGGTCCCTTGGGCAGACGGGACCTGCTGAAACAAATGGTTTGCCAGTTAGCCATCCCAATCTGATCCCCTGACGCCTTCCCAAACCTTAGCTGGTAATAAAAGTTCAGAGAGGTGAAGGCACGGCCCAAGGGGCACAGCCAGCCTGCGGCAGAGCTGTAGGTTAAACCTGGCGCCGTCAGCTGCCACAGGGCCTTCTGACCCTGGCAGCACGGGTGGCCTCCTCAGGGCCCAGGCTCTTTCCATCCACTGCCTCGTCTGAATCCACGCTGCCCTGTGAGGTGGGCGCCATCATCCCCGTTTCACAGATGCGGGTGTTGGGCCACACGTCGGAGGGCACACGCACACACAGCTTAAGGAAGTGACAGAATGGGGATTGAACCCAGGTGAACAAGGCCATGCCTTTCTCTGGTGAATTCACCTCAGTTCAGCTCAGTATGTGTGGAGCAGCCGCAGTGCGGTGAGCCCTGTGCTGGGCCTTCTGGAAGGGAGGTCCTGCTGTTGGGCCCTGGGCAGAACACCGAGTAACCCGTCCAGGATTCCAGCCAGCAAGGGCTCTCAGCTGCGTGTCAGCTTTCTGGGGTCACTGAAACGACCACAAACTGTGGGGCTTAAAACAACAGAAATGTATCCCTTCATGGTTCTGGAGGCCAGAAGTCCAAGACGAGTGCCGGCAGGGCCATGCATCTCCAGAGGCTCTAGAGAGGCCTTCTGTGCCTCGTCCGAGGCAGCCAACAACGTTCCTTGACTTGGGCCCACATCCCTCCAATCTCTGCTTCTTCTTTTCTGGGTTACCTGCCCTTGTCTCATTCTTCTAAGGACACATACGACAGCAGTAAGGGGCACCTGGATGATTCCAGAGAATTGCCTCATCTCAAAATCCTTAATTTAAGTCCCATCTGTTTCCACATAAGGTAATATTCACCCTTCTACCCTAGAAGGTTCCGGAGATTAGGATGTGGACATACGTTTGGGGGAGTCACGGATCAACCCACGAGAGCCAGGTTGGCCTGGGTGGTTAGCTGGGAGAGTGCCCATTTCTCCGAAGTGGGGGGTCCTCCAGGGAAGCCCCTATGAGTGGTACCGGGGACGGGGACAGATTCAGAGGAGACAGGCTCATCTCTAGGGTGGTTGGGACCGGAACCCAGGGCTAACCTTAACAGGAAGCCACCCTCAGAGGCTGGTGAAGGGAGTGGAGGTGGGGAATCACCATGCCAGCCTGTCCTCAGCGACAGGGGCTGAAGATCTCATGCATCCCTGTCCCTGCCCCCCCCCCCCCATGAACTAGTTCTTTAGAGAAAACTATACAAATACAACTCTGATCACATCACACCCTCACCCCAAGACTTGTCAACACTGTCCTCACCTGGGATTGCTTTCAAACCCGCCTCCCACCGAGACAACCCCCGCCTGCCTGTTCAGCCTCTCTTCTCCTCCCAGCCAGCCAGCACCTTCCATCACCTCCTGAACCAAGTCCACCTCTTGCCCTCCTCTGTCCTTGGCCCGTGCAGTGCCTCCAGCAGGCCTACCCGCCCAGAATTTGCCCCCGACATGTGGGCCCACTCCCGCAAGTATAACTGTCACTGCCCCCCATGAAGCTTTTATAACTAAAATGAAATGATGCTCTGTGAAGTTCCTTGTTGCTCCATCAGACTCTAAGTCCCGTGAGGCATGAGATCAGACCTGTTGTGTTGAGTGCTGTATCCCCAGTCCCAAGCTTCCAGTGTAACACATAGTAGGTGCACAAGATGTAGGTATTGAGTAAATGAAATGAATTTTTGGCCCAAGTATCCAAGCTCCCTCTTCTTCAGTGTTTCAGCAAAGCAGAGACATTCATTCACTCATGCATTCATTCAACAAACATTGGTGGATGCCTGTGCTGGGAGCCGGGGACGTGCTTCCTGTCTTCCAAAACTCACACCGGTGGAGGGGGCTGGACACACGGAACAGACACAGCTAGAAGTATGGATAGGGCAAGGAGCCCAGATAAGGAGCAACTTCTCCAAGGACAAGGAGCTGCGGCAGGGAGGAGGCAGGCCTCCCAAGGGAGGTTACGGCAGGAGCAAAGTCACTGAGATGGGAAGCAGCAGGAGCGCTAGAAACATCTTGTGAGTCTGGAAGGCAGGGGTGGGAGGAACACGTGCAGGGAATCCCGGGGCTGCCTGTCCATAGTGGGAAGTCAGTAAAAGCTCAGACAGGATACGGACAGGTGTCCCACTTATCTGGATGGCAGGTGGAGGGCCCAGAGGTGGTATGAGGATTCTTTCAAGGGTAAAGTCACCAGTAAACGCAGAGTAGAGAGTGAGCGAGGATCCAGGGTGGGGACAGCGTGGATGGCAGTGCCATTCACAGAAGAGGGGATGGCGTCTGATGAAGTCACTTTGGGAGCTGTGACATTTGCATTGTCCATGAGAACTCTGGGCGGAGGCTCTGGTAGTAGGTGACCACTTCTACATGTATTGGTTCTACTCCATCCCTCCCTCAGAGCTGCTCTCCACCTCTCTCTACCTGCTCTGCGCACCTGGGGGCTGACGCCAATGGCCTGCCTCGTCTGGGCTCTGTGCCCTCTGGCTTCTGGGTCTGAGCCCTCTGGCTTCCCAGCCCAGGGGTGGGGGTGGGGGCTCAGCCAGTGGGAGGCACCGGCAGGAGGCATTCCTTCGCCCTGTATCTGCATTCCTTCCCTGAGTCATCCCCTCTACTAGGGATGTTGAGTTCTTGTACTGTCTCCCCTCCCTGGTCCCTTCGGGCTGGGAGATAGCTTCCCACAGCTGCCGGCATCGGGGTATCAGCATCCCAGGCTGGCTCCCTTAACCCCACCCGCATGTCCCTAAAAACTTGCTTCGATGAGGCCCCTCAGTTAGACCTTTGAGGGTACCATCCATTTCCTGCAGGATCCTGACCGATGCGCTCTTAGAAGGCATCAGTTTCTGGGTTCTTTATTTTGACTCATTGGCCAGTTGTGCAGTCTTGCTCTGGTACGCCTCTGACTTCATGCCCATGACATCCCAGATCCTGGTGTTTGGCAGAGCGACCTTCCCCTTTTTGCTCCTCTTTAGAGAGTCATTTCAGCTCTTCTTGGCCATTTATTTTTCCACCCGAGCTCTAGAAACCGTTTTTCAAGTTCTGTTAAAAAAAAAAAAAATCTTGTGGGGGTTTGGATTGGGTTTCTTAATATAATTTATAAGTTAATTTGGGGAGTATTTGCAGCTTTTAAAAAAATTGAGTCTCCCCAAACACAAACAAGATATTCCAAACAAAATCTTCCCCACAACTTAGAAAACAGAAAGGAGTGGATGAAAAGCATGCATTTACCTCTGCTTCCTATCTATAGAGTGTCGATGTTAGTTGGTTGGTGGTTGTGTGATTTTTGGTTTTGAAGGGTTTTTAGTCCTGAGCCTACAAGGTCAAAGAGAACAGGAAAAAAGAGAACAACAACAGGGTGTAGGAATCTGGAAAGCATTTGTGTAAGAAGTCACTGACTCGGCAGACCCAAGAGACAAGAATTCCCCACAGACAGAGCTATGGGGAAAGCCAGGGAGCCGCTCAGCGTCCTACATGGCAAAACAGCCCAAAAACCAGGCACGGGGCACAAAACATGTGTAAGGAAGGGATTGAGAACAGCAGGACTATTTGAAAATCTGTAGGAAGCAGTTAGACCCTCAGATTCTCTCCCTCACCCCAGTGGAATAGTTGAGGCTTATTTTTTGGAGGGAAAAAAAGAAAAACAGAGGGTCTCTGGATAGGAGGGGATCAGCCACATGAAAGGTAGAAGCTACCACACCAAAAATGAAGGATCAAGTGAAAATAATATATATATATATGCATTTAAGACCCTTTTGCCCCAGAACACTGGCAGTCACTTCCATATCCTCTAAGAAGAGTTTACTCCAGGGAATCCCAGCAGACTAAGGGGAAGGATCCAAAACTACGAAACAAGGAAATGACTGATCCAGATTCCTTCTATATGAAATCCAGAATCAGGCAGTCCCACACAGTTATACAGAGCTACTCATTAGAGTTTCCCCACTACTAAATAAAGCATACAGAGAAGGATCATCAGCCATATGAAGAAAATCTCTACTAGGAAAGACAAGGCAAAATAAAATGAAAAAAAAAAAGTAACTTAAAGGAAGCACATTAAGCAGGGAGATTAAATCTTTTTAAAAAATTCTATCATTAATATCCTCAGAGAGATAAGAGAAGGTACTGCAACTCTGCAACTTATTGCATAGTTTCATACCAAACAGATATGAAACTTGATCATTAGAACCCAAAAAGTACAAATTCAAATTACTATAACAGAAATGAGAAACTCAATAGAAACACTGAAAGAAAAAGATATCTTCCTCCAAAAGACTAAAAAACACAACACAAAGAAATAGAAAATAAGAAAGAATAAGAATTCTTAAAGATACAATGTGAGGCAGGAATCTATCAAAATCCAAAAGGACAACATAGGCAGTAACCTCTTTGACAGCAGCCACAGCAACTTCTTTCAAGACATGGCTCCAAAGGCAAAGGAAACAAAAGCGAAAATGAACTTTTGGGACTTCATCAAGATAAAAATCTTCTGCACAGCAAAGGAAACAGTCAACAAAACAAAGAGGCAACCCACGGAATGGGAGAAGATATTCGTAAATGACTCTACAGACAAAGGGCCGATATCCAAGATATAAAGAACTCCTCAGGGGTGCCTGGGTGGCTCAGTAGGTAAAAGCCTCTGCCTTTGGTTCAGGTCATGATCCCAGGGTCCTGGGATCAAGTCTCGCATCGGGCTCTCTGCTCAGTGGGGAGCCTTCTTCCTCCCATCTCTCTCTCTGCCTGCCTCTCTGCCTACTTGTGATCTGTCAAATAAATAAATAAAATCTTAAAAAAAAATAAAGAACTCCTCAAACTCAACACCCAAAAACCAGATAATCCATCAAAAAATGGGCAGAAGACATGAACACACACTTCTCCAAAGAAGACATACAAATGGCTAACAGACACATGAAAAAATGTTCATCATCATTAGCCATCAGAGAGAGTCAAATCAAAACCACATTGAGATACCACCTTACACCAGTTAGAATGGCCAAAACTAACAGACAAGAAACAACAAGTGTTGGAGAGGATGTGGAGAAAGGGGAGCACTCTTACACTTTTGGTTGGAATGCAAGTTGGTGCCGTCGCTTTGGAAAAAAGTGTGGAGATTCCTTAAGAAATTAAAAATAGAGCTTCCCTGTGACCCTGCAATTGCACTACTGGGTATTTACGTCAAAGGTACAGATACAGTGAAAAGAAGGGCCATATGTACCCCAATGTTCATAGCAGCAATGGCCATAACTGCCAAACCATGGAAAGAGCCAAGATGCCCTTCAACAGATGAATGGATAAAGAAAATATGGTTCATACATACAATGGATATTATACCTCCATCAGAAAGGATGAATACCCAACTTTTGTATCAACATGGACAGATCTGAAGGAGATCATGCTGAGTGAAATAAGTCAACCAGAGAAAGTCAGTTATCATATGGTTTCACTCACTTGTGGAGCATAAGGAATAACATGGAGGACAGTAGGAGAAGAAAAGGAAAAGTGAATTTGGGGGAATCGGAGGGGTAGACAAACCATGAGAGACTGTGGACTCTGAGAAACAAACTGAGGGTTTTGGAAGGGAGGGGAGTGGGGGTATGGGCGAGCCTGGTGGTGGGTATTAAGGAGGGCACGTATTGCATGGAGCACTGGGTGTGATGCATAAACAATGAATCTTGGGACACTGAAAAAATAAAATTAAATTAAAAAAAGAATTTTAAAAGATATTAGAATCTTAAATAATTTAGAATTTTAGAAAGTTCAACAAAAAGAGAGAAAATGATCAAAGAAATAATCCATACAAACTACCTGGGAATGATCACTGTGAATGTTCAGATCACAGGGCTGGTTGAATGTCCACAACAATGGATGAAAATAGAATCACACAAAGGCACCTCACTGCAGAATTTCAGAACACCTAGGACAAAGAGAATATCTTCAAAGTTTTCAGAAAGAGAAAAAAACAGGCTGTTTTCGGAGATTAGAATGTCATCAGACTTAAGAATAGCAGCACAGGGGCACCTGGGTGGCTCAGTGGGTTAAGCCTCTGCCTTCGGCTCAGGTCATGATCTCAGGGTCCTGGGATCGAGCCCCGCATCGGGCTCTCTGCTCGGCAGGAAGCCTGCTTCCCCCTCTCTCTCTGCCTGCCTCTCTGCCTACTTGTGATCTCTGTCTGTCAAATAAATAAATAAAAAAAAAATCTTAGGAAGAAAAAAAAAAAGAATAGCAGCACAAAAAGCAAAACGACAATGGAAAAAGATCTCTGAAAGGAAAAGTTATTTCAAACTACCCATAAAGTATGATTGAAAAGATCATCGAATGTAACAAGCTCACAAATAAAAGTACCCTTTCTCAGGAAGCTACCAGAAGATGTTCTCCATCAAAGGGAGTAAACCAAGAAAGAGAAAGAATCCAGGAAAGGAAGGCTCCAGTGCAAGAGGGGCAAAGAGAATGAAAGTGAAAGAAAATCAACAGAGAGTGAAAGAAGATCCCAGGTTGACAGCTGAGCAACAGGCTAGAGAGCAACCCATCCAGACTGGAGAAGGTAGGGGGTTCCAGGAAAGAGGACTTCAAAAATTAAAATAAATAAAATACCTGTTGTTACTGAATTTCCTAGTAGGAGGTTTGGACAACTCATGGAGAGTTTGGGATGAATCAGTGGTAAGTACACAGAAAATTATGCAAATGAAAAGCTAAACAAACTACAACTCCAGCGAAAACAAAAAGCTGTGCAAGCAAGGAAATGTAATCAAAACATACATATGACTCAGTTGTGAAAAAAGCATTTACCCAGTTGTAAAAAGGCAAATAGTAACAATTAATCTAACTAAAATAACTGTCCTGGGAGGATGGAAAGGGCGCATGGTAAAGAGAGGGCCAGACAGATGGGAGCTAAATCGTCTTCCCTGGTGGAAGGTCAACAGGTAATGCCTAGAAATGAAGAATCACAATGAGCTTGGTAAGCATGTTTTTTGGAGAGATAGAGTAAATACTAAAAGGAGCAGTTAAAGGAATTGGAAATGGTTTCTCTAAGAAGTGAAAAGGAAAGTCTTTTAGAAACATTTGACTATTTAAACTATGAGCATTTATAACTTTGAAAAAAATAAAAGCTAAAATAAAAATAAAAAGACAGACAAAGCAGTCTTCTCTGGTGGAAATGATGGTGAGAACAGACTCCCCCTTCCCCCATTCAGCCTAATCCCTGGTACATCCCTCCTCAGGGTCACCCCAAGGTATTGCCTACCAGGGGTTCCACCAGACACTATTTAAAAACCAAGGGCTAACAGTGGAAGCATGGACAAGGGAATCTCAGGCCCTGGGACAAGTGGTGGGGGAGTGATCTTGAACCCCACCAACTGTGCCAACACATCAGTTTCCTGATGTCCTGGTAGTTTAGAAGGGTTGAGAGCAGATACAGATGAAGGCAAGCGTGTAAAACAGTGACTCCTTGCCTACGAGCACCAAGAGATGCTTTAGAAATCATCTGTCCAGTTGAATAGACAGTTCCCCTATAGGAGAGGTTGGCCTGAGGGTGTTTTCTGGCCTTGAGTGAACTTTGCCCAGGGGAAGAATTGAGAACTGTTGGGGAGTCATCATTCGTAGAACAACCCTCAACCAAGGAGAGAGGAGACTTGGTGGATTCATACCCCGGCTCCCCCACCCTACAGAGTGGTTCCTCACTGTACTGCGGCTAAGTCTTCAGGGCATCCCCAAGGGCAGAGCTCCAGGTGCCCAGAATGGCTGCTTATTTCTGGTACCTTCTGTGGATGGGCTACCTCCCCTTCCTTGTGTCACTCTCCCTTCCCTCACTCCTGCTTCCCGGGGTCACTTCCCAGATACACTGCTTACACATATTCCTGTCTGTCTACAGGGGAACTGAAACGAGGACAATGATCTCACCCCCTCCCTCCACCGATGAGGAGAAATGATCCAGGGAAGGAAAGGAATTTGTTTGATTTTACACAGCAAGTCCCTTGCAGAGTCTGACATCACAGAAAGAGCATCAGGCTATGAGTCACTGGATATAGATCTTGGCCTTAGCTGCGTGGCCTAGGGCAAGTTCCTGTCCCTCTCTGAGCCTGGTTTCCCTAAGTGTCAGCCCCAGCCTGTAACCTCACTGACTACAGGGGCTTTCTCCTCGCCTCAGAAAGCCCCTCTCCCTGCAACGCTACCTCTTATGTATAGAGGATTAAAGCGCCCTAGTTTAAAGACAAGAAAATGCACACACACAGCGACAAGGAAGCCACAGGCCTGGATGGTAGCTAATTCTCTCATTTCCTTGAGGGTTGCTGAAATTCCTGGGATGCTGGATCGGTGGCATACGAAATGCCCCACCATTTCCCAACCACATAATGACATCCCCCCCTTCCTTTTGCCTAGGTCAGCAAATCTGCTGGCCGGCACACCCCTGCAAATGGGGTCATTATGATGGAGAAGGGGAGAGAGGAGGGGAGCTAGATAGAGGGGGGGAAGAACACTTAAGACCAGATCAGTTTTTAAACGTTACAAGCTGATCTTGGCTTCCCCTGGGGTCCGGCCCTCAGGGGTTAGGAGTTGGGGGCTGGGGGTAGGGTGGGAGGTAGGAAGGGGCAGAAAAGGCTTCCGGAATTCCAACTCCACGTCTTCCGTATCCACAAGCACAAAGAGTCCCTTTATCTCTGGATCTCAGTTTCCTTCTCAGTACAATGAGAGTACCTCCCCTCCCCCCACACGCACCCCACTTGTTGGAGAAGTAACCGAGGTCCCAGGTGTCTGGAAGCAAGGGCCCATGGTCGGAGAGCCTGGTCATGAACCCTGACCTTACCATTTCGTATCCAGGTTATTCGGAGCAAGTTCATCTGTTTTTCTGAGCCTCTTCTTCTCAGCTGTAAAATGAGACTAACTAAATCATGGTGAAATGGGGCTGTGGGGTTCAAATCCTCGTTCCACGCCTCTGAGCCGAACCTGAGCAAGTCAGGGAACCTCTCTGAGTCTCAAGATCCTTATCTGCTCGATGGTCAGATTACCATGAGAATTAAGTGAATTAATTGTCAGAAGCTTCTTGGAAGAATGCCTGGCCCATGGTAAGCCCTAGTTTATGATTATTGTCATGGTTATTATTATCGGGTTTGTGGGGAGACTGTGCGAGAGGAACGGGGGAACGGGGTGGGGGGCACAGGACTGGCCCAGACAAGATCACTGAATGGGAATGGAGGAGCCCCGGGCAGGAGTGCCCAACCTGTGGCCCTCCGAGGTCCCCCTCAGCCAGCCCTGCGGGTGGGGGCACCCTTCCTGCCCACCCGTTTGAGGAGTGCCTGCCTCCCGCCCCTTTGTGGTCACACAGAGCTGTCCCTCAGCAGGTCTAGGCCCCTGGCAGAGCTCTTTGATGCTAAAAATAGATTTTTCCACCGAAACACTCAGAGAAAGATGGTTTTATGAGCCAAAAGGGGCTGCAGTTTGGGGTTTTCTTTCTTCCTTTGAGGGGCCTGGGACACGGAGCAGGGACAACATCTTATGGGCAAGATTTTCCAGGTCTCGAAGGAACGCGAGAGGCCTTGAGGCTGACCAGCGTCTCAGGGAGGATGTGCTGTGGCCGGAGTGACCTCTCCAGCATGCCCTATCCTGCAGCCTGGGACCGAGGGAGGCTCAGGCAGCCCTCTGCTGGGGACAGTCCCTAGCTGCCGGGAGAGTCAGGGCCTCTCCCAGCAGGGCCTTGGTGAGATTGGGTGGTGGGAATCTGCTGGGGGCCCCAAGAACCAGGGGTAGGCTGTGAGTCAGTCCCGTGTCCCCTCGGACCACCAGCTCTGTCCTCCTCTCCCTATCCCCCCCCCACCCCTGTGGCTGCCCAGGGCTCTCAGACCCTTAGCAGCTTCCCCTGCCAAGTGTCTGTCATATGCCCTTCCCGGGGGCGCCCCCTCACCTGCACACCCCGGGAAAGAGGGGCATTGGAGTTTCCCCATTTTACAGGTGAGGCTGGTGAGGTGCTGATAGGACCAACGGACGTCCCACATGATGACTCAGAAACCCAAAGCCGGGGTCCAAACTGGCTCTTCTGCCTCTAAGTCCCAAGCACGTGGACTTCCCCCGAGCAGACCTGAGGGAGAGAAGGGACATCAAGGGGTTCGGGGGACATGGCAACAGCGTGTGTGCAGTTGAGTTCCCTTCTCATCACGTGACTGTGTGAGGCCCTTCCTTCGGGAGCCTCGGTGTCCCCGGCTGTGAAATGGGGAGAACCACCTCTGCGGGGTCTGCCTGGTTGGCTTTGTGCAAAGGTGGTCGTGGGATGGGGGATGGAGGAGCAGCGGAGATCCTTTAGTTGAGGTGGGGGGACGCTCTCCCCAGAAAGAGAGGTGATGGCCCCATCTGGGGTGGAATTCAGCCTCCATTCTTCTCCCCCAGATGGCCAGCCCCGCTGCGGGGCTCCCCTGCTCCCGCGCCCAGTCATGTCTGCCTTTGTAACACAGGACTTAGGACTAACCGGTATCTGGACCCAGAGGGGCACCCGTGGTGGAATTTCAGGCAGGAGGAAAAGCTTTGAGTAGAGCTGCTGGGTCCTTGGTGAGGCAGATGCTGTGGCTAAGGACAGTCATAAAGTCCTCCGGGACACCGAACCTATGGGACCAAGCAGCTGCCCCTGGCGTGGCCCTGAGGGATCCAGCACAGGGGGGCCTGGGAGACAGGGGCTAATGCAGAAAGGGGGAGGAGGACAGGGAGGGGTTTGGTCCTGAAGGGGGCACCATGAGCAGTTTTTTTAAACAAACAACAGGAAAGAGAGAGGCTGAGGGCGGGGAGAGGAGAAGGAGCCCAGAAAGCAAGTGGTGGGCAGGCTGGAGTTGAATCCTGCTTCATCCACCTGTAAAGTGGTGACCGTGGCAGGTCTCTTCGCCTCTTTGACTGGTCCCCTGGAAACTGGGCATGGTTGGCTAGTCTGAAAGGCCACCATTGGAGACACTGTACATAAAGCTCTCGGCATACCTCCTGAGTGGTTGGTTCTTAGCTGCGGACCCTTTGACTTTAGCCTGGGTATCCTGGCTCCTGGGTGGGCTGCGTGGCCCGAAGACCTCACCCTCTACCATGAACATGGGTCTACGCTAGAGCAGGGTGTAGACCTGGCTGGGGTTGGAGGGAATTGGGGAGGGGGCCGGGGGAAGCTTATCTTGATATCTCCCATGCGGGAGCCTGAAGGTGGAGAGCCCTGGGCAGCCTGCAGCCCGTGTCACACTCCAGCACCTTCCCCGAGCCCAGCACTCTGATTTGCTGGTGGAAAGGCAGAATTTGAACTCAAAGACCAGTGCCTGCCTCAATTCTGCTGCCCTTTTCATCCAAGCTGACTCCTAGAGGCTAGAACTTGGGGGTTAATCCCTGGAATTGGTCTTTTCTTCATCAGAAAATTGAAGAGAGCCACGCCTGTCCTGCAGGATATTGGGAAGGCCCCATGAGTGCCGGAGTGCGCCATCTTTCTGAAGTTCCTAGATGGGTCCAGCAGCCAGTTCTCACGATCGGTGGCATCTCTCCCCAGTCACTGTAACCCAGTGCTGCACACTGGTTGAGAAAACAGATTTTATCACCGTTCATAGTAGGTACTTTCTTAACTAATCTCCATGTAACCAACTCGTGTGGTTCACTGACATTACCGGTGTTGTAGACCAATCGATCCCCTTGGCTAGCAGATTCCTTGCTGGAATCCACACCTTCTGCTCCGACCAACCCACTGAGCTGTCAACTTCGCAAACATCGGTTGGGTTTGTTCTCAAACCCATTGATGCCAGTTGGGTTTCCATGGTTACAAAACTTCATTGGATATTACGCCAGTGTGGGGCCATTTTGCCCTCAGTTTCATTCTACCCCCTTCCGCATTAGGCTCTGTAATGCTGGGCTCTGGTTCTATTAAGTCAGCTGGGAGGCACTGGGAGGAGCTTAAAGGATGGGAGGAAGAGAGAGCCCCTTTGTTATTTGTCTCAGGGGCATTGCCATAGCGGCTGAGTCCTCTCTGTGTCTCCAGCAAATGCTACTCTGTTCTACTGCGCTTCTGCTTCCGCAGGTGGGGGAGGGCATGCTGGCAACACCGCCTCTCCCTGCGTCTCTCTCGCCAAAGGGTGGCAGTGGCTTCCTGCCGCGGCTGATCGCGGGGGTCCTCACCATCATGGTTTCGCTTCTCAGCTCTTCCATCGCCTGCACTGCCAATAACCCTCCAGTTAACTTTCCTCTGTTTGCCATAGGCTTCTGTTTTCCTGATTGGACCCTTACTGAGAGCAAGACAATGTTACCAATGATACAATGTAAAACAGGAGTGTCTCTTTCTAGGAAACTAGGTTGAACACCTCGGAAAGACTTGGCCAAGGCAAGGTGCTAAGAATAAATTGAATTTGGTATAGGTGGGGCATGATAAAATATTGGGGGAAATAGTAAAATCTAGATTCTCCTCGATGCGGATTGCTTCGTCGGTATCTTTATACTCACATGCCACTTCAAAGAAGCCCAAACCAGAAGTGGCAGGAGATGCCTCCGGGGCTGGCTTAAGCCAGAAGACCAAGATGAAGACCATTTAATGCACATTTATAAGCTTAAAGTTAAAATAAAAGGTTTATGGCACGTAAATACTATTTTTTATTTATTTGACAGAGATCACAAGTAGGCAGAGAGGCAGGCAGAGGGGGGTGGGGTGGGGAATGCAGGCTCCCTGCTGAGCAGAGAGCCTGATGTGGGGCTCCATCCCAGGACCCTGGGATCATGACCTGAGCCGAAGGCAGAGGCTTTAACCCACTGAACCACCCAGGCGCCCGTAAATACTCTTTTTTAATGATTCCCTTCCTCAACCAGATTTCTAGAATAACCTGATCTGATTGGTTCAGAGGCCACTGTGGTATCAGATGTTTTTTTCCGTGGAGAACAAGAGAAAACCCAGCAGCCTGCTGCATGCTGGGAGAGAGCACAGTATGAGCTAAAGGAGGGAATTCCAAGAACTGGGCAACTACTATATGCCAGGTGCACTCCTAATATTTTCTCACTTAATCCCTTTTTGCAATTGCGAGAAGCAGGGGCGGCCATTGGCCCCATCTTATAGGCAAGGAAGCCAGCTCAGCAAAATAAATCCTCTGGCCCACCATCTCACAGCTTCAGGAGTATTCCAAAGTCAAGCCTCAGGAATGTCCTTTTTGCTTCTCCAGCAGCCCCCAGGGGTTCATTCAGGCTGGCACATGCTTCTGAGGGGGCATGCGGGGATCAGAAGGCTCCTGAAGGATGGACCCAACCAGGTACCCGGTCAGCATTCGCTGCCTTGCCCCAGGAACACATTAAGCCGCCTGCTGCGTAGATGTGCTCCCAGGCCCGTAACAACCCCCTGCGCCTCCTCCTGTTCCTGGGCCTGGACTCTGCTTCCCGGGGAAGCTGAGGGGATGTCCCTCAGGCGGACCAAGTTACTGATTATTCTAGGGGGACTCGCTTTGACACATGGAAAAAACAGCGAAGTGTGTTAGGGTGGGCTGTTAGAAACTGGAGGTGGTGTTGGTGGATCGGAAACAGCTCCTGGGCTGGGAAGCAGGGGGCCAGGGTTCCACTGACTCACAGGGTGCCCCTCGAGGGAACCTCAGTTTCCACTTCTGTCAAAGAGGGTCTTTCCTGCCATGTCTATCTCTGATCTGTTTCATATAGACTCCAAATGGAACCAGGAGGTCAGGGCCCCTCAGCAGGCACCATGTGCCACTGAATCAGACAGCCCTGCCCAGGCCGGGCCAGCTGGTTGGCTCACAGTGGGGGCCGTCTGTCGTCCTATGTGACCGATGCTTCTTTACCTGTGCCTACTCATAACAGACCCCAAACTGCGTCACGGAGACTCTGGCAAGGAAACAGTGTCTACGGTGCCCTCACCCGGTTGCCTGTCCCTCCGAGAAATGTGTAATCTCCATTTGACAGGGAAGGAAACTGAGGCCCAGAGAGGGGAAGTGACTTGCCCTAGGTCTTGTAGCTGGGATTCAGCAGAGCTGAGAGTGGAACTCAACTCTGACTCCAGAACCCTGTGGCTTTTACCATAAACCTGCTTCCTCCCCGGACAGATGACAACCCATCAACACTACCACCGCCCACTCGCCATTGAGGAACAAAAGACTGAGCCTTCACCAGGTTCCCAAGGAGGCACAGGCAGCAAGTTTCCAAGGGCGTACTGCTCCCTGGTGACCGATGTGGCTGCGGGCGGAAACCGGTCTCTGGGGGGCTGTGGACCAGCCCTTCCTCCTTCTGCGTGCCCATCCAACAGCGGCCCTCTGTTGGCCTTCAGAGACCCCCACGGGTGCAAGGATGGGTGCTGGGCCCTGGCTCCAAGCTCAGGCACCCTGAGAGAGGCCAGGGGGGCAGTCCCCGGGGGGCAGAGGGCTTCCCAAAGTCTCAGGACTGAGCCCAGAGGGCACGGCAGGGTGCTGTGGGTTACAGCAGAGGCCAAGCTGGTAAATCAGAGGTTGGTGTTCTAATCCCACTCACAATACTCTGTGGCCTTGCACAAGCTGACTTCAGCATCCTGGGCCTCAGTGTCTGACCTATGAAATGGGCAAGTAGAGCTTACAAGGGAAACTGTGAAAGCCACCACCCTGCATGCCCCCCCACCCCCCGACTCTGGCCCTCACCTGCCCAGGGGACACTCTGGGGACAGAGTGTAGGATTGAATCATTTCCCATGTCTTTTCTACTTTGGAGTCCCTCTGAGCCTTGAACCTTCTGGGACATGAAGGATTCCAAAAGTGCCCTAATAAAAGGTAATGTTGGGGGTGTGTTTGTGGGGGGGAGAAGGAGGAGACAGCCATGGAGGCAGGAAAGCCCAGGTACACTCTGCTAAAACGGAGAACCCCGAGGAGATGAAAGTGGGCAGCGTGAGCAAAGGGCCTTGAACGCCAAGCTCAGGGCTCGGAACCTGAGCTCCGCAGCGGGCTCCTCGGCACAGATGGCCCTGCTGCCAGCTTTCACGAGGGAGGCCTCCGCGGGCAGGCCGCACTGGGGTGATGCCACTTCGAGTGTTTCCCTTTGTGTTTAATCCCAGCTGCCGTGAAATCCCCCCGAAGTGCCACACATGTGGACTGTTCCCTGGCAGCCGTGGTGGCGGACCGTGGCCGGGTGTCAGCCGCAGCCCCGGGGGGGAGGGCATGGCGAGGAGCCCTACCACCCGCTGGTGGGTCTGGTAAGGGCCCCAGGGGCTTCCAGCCCGCCCAGGCCAACACTGGCCTTAATTAAAAATGAGTCTCCTTTACAGGATCCAAACCACCGCCCAGCCACCCCCTCCGACTGCTTTCAGTTCTGCTCCCGGGCCGCGTGCTGAGGCCACAAATAAAAGCCATCACTTTTTTTTTTTTTCCCTTCTCTTTCTCTTTCCTTCTTTCCTTCTCTCTCTCTCTCTCTCTCTCTCTCTTTTCTTTTTTTCCAAAAAGAGAGAGAGGCAGCCACAGAATCTTCTAAGAGGCCGTGACATCACAGCCCAGGTGACCCCGGCCCAGCCAATGGGCCAAGGCCGCGAGCTGGCTTCTTGCATCCTGTGAGCTGAGGTTGGGTTGACACTGTGAAGGCCTAGTCCCTCAACCACAGAACCACAGGGCCAGGCCCTCAGCCGCCTTCAGGGCCCTGCGCGGGAGCTGGTTGGCTCCTGGTCCTCCCCACCCCCGGGCCGCCCTCGCACCCACTGGAGCCCGGGCTCTGTCAGGGGCGAGCCTCATTCATTCATTCCCCGTGGCGCTGATGCTGGGCCTGGCTCTGCTCTCACTGCCCAGCGAGCTCCTCCGCCCTGGCTGCCGAAGTCTCCTTCCCGCCATCTAATGATACACTCTGCATACGCTTCTGTTGAAAATTTGTGGCTAGACATTCCTGTGGGACTGGGAATCCAAATTCTTGGGTACAAACAGAAACTTACTTTCCTTGGGGATTTTTTTTTCTCTCTCTCGCTCACACACACACTCTCGCGTTCTTTCCTTTTTTCTTTTTCGTAGCAATAGGGGAAAAAAAGAGACAAAACAAAAAAACAAACAAAAAGCGACACCACTACCCCCCCCCTTTTATTTTCAAAAAGTAACAAGGAAAAAATAAAACAAGAGCCAACCAAGTCAATCCCAAGCCAACCCCCGGAAGGTCTGATTTCTCGCCTTCCTCAGAGAGGGGCATGGCATCGAACAGCATCTTCGATTCCTTCCCGACCTACTCGCCAACCTTCATCCGCGGTGAGTAACAATTGCCCAGGGTCCTGGGCTGATCCTTTTGGGTGGGGAGCTGTGGCCAGGCCCCGGACCGCGTCCCTCCACCGACCACCCAGGCTGCCTTCAAGTGCACGGCCTGCCTACCTATGTCGGCTGACTCCTGAAAGCCTGAGGTGGGAAGAGGGGTTGGTGGCCTCCGTGGTCTCCTGGAGTGGACTTTTGTGGGACTTTTATCCTCAGCTGGTGGGGACAGTAAGTGGTGGGGGAAATGGACGCCGCAAGACCTCAGCGGCCAACCTCGAAGGGTCCTGAGGTGGTGAGGACGTGGAAGGTGTTCCTGTGACCTGAGGCTTCCTGCCTCACTGACGGGGCTCCGGGACCCTGCCACCCCGTAGCCCCTGGCCCACGCAGGGGGCTCGGAACCTCCACCTGAGCTCAGGCAGACGCAGGCTCCGGGACACACTCAGGTCTCCTAGAGCCAGGCCAGCTTCTGCCAAGAGCCATGAATCTGGAGATCTTTCTGAGGATTTCTCCCAGGCTTTCCAAGTCATCCTGGGCCGCGGGAAGCAGAGGGAGGAGAAGGAGGCTACAGGCGTTTGTGGAGATCTTACATAGCTCTGGGATGTAGGAAACTGGCTGAGCGTCGGGGAAGCAAGCCTGGGGAAGTTTTACAGACTCCGCTGCAGGGGAGAAGAAAGTGTTTCTAGGTGGCTCTTGCCTCTATTCATGGCCTAAAGCGACCCAGAGTTTTGGGCTCTGTCCTTCAAAATAGAGAGGGTTCCAGGATCCCCCACTTGGAAGCTCTGATGGAGGCTGGAACTCGGGGGGAGACTTTTCCTGCCTCTGCTGGATCTTAGGACTGATGAGCCCTGACCTCAGACATCCGCCGGCTACCTTCCTCCCCCTCGCCCCCCAGCAGGAGTTCAGATAGGGCTGTGACACCTGAGACTGGGGGGTCCAGAGGCCCTGAGCTTGAGTCCCCAGGTCTTGACTACCTCGCTCAGTGGCCTTAGGCAAGGAAGGTAACCTGTCATGGTCCCAAACGGAGAAGCTCTGGCTGTGGCATTCTGATCGTTTGAGGCTGGGGATGGGCTGGAGATGGGGGTAGTGCCTCGGGATTGTACACGGAGACTGGCTCTCCTCTAGAATAGAGGGGCTGAATGGAATCTAAAACTCCAAGGGTTGGGGGGGTGGTGAGGGGAGCTGGTGTTGCCTTTCTTCAGTTGAGGTGGTCAGCTGAGATACAGAAGATGGTCTGACTGTCTGTCTGCCTTTTAGCCCATCGGCCTGTCCCGCTGCCGGCTAACGGAGTGACTCAGAGCCAGTCCCTGGCAGGCCAGCTCCGGGCAGGGGCAGAGGCACATTTGGGTTCTTATTGTTTAAAGGTTTCTTCAAGGGCTTATCTGAGGTGGGACCCCTTCCTCCTCTCTGGGGAGAAGCTGAGGCAGGCTGTATGGCTGCAGATGGGGGCAGGGGGTGGGGGGCGAGCGGGGGGCGGCTGCCGTCCCTGAGGCGGATGCACTCCCGCCAAACCTGGTTGTGGCTGGTGACAAGCAACAGCCTCAGGTCTGGGAGCTGACAGCCGTGGCTCCTTCCTTCAAGCTGCTCCTATTATAACGCTATTCCCTTTGTAGTCCCCAGAGCTAATTAAAGGCAGTCTGTGGCAAGAAAATAAGAGTTTATAAAAACCATTTGCTGGGTCTTTGTAATCTGTGTTTCTCCCCCCATGAGCAAGATGGAGAAATGTAGGGTTTAAAACAAAGGAATCTGGGGAGACTGGACTAAGGGAGCTGCCGCCTAAGATGGGTTCCTGAGGCCGTGGAGAGGGCAGAGAACAGCTCAGAGGGCAAGTGAGAGGAGAGCTGGTGGCTTTGGGCCCCATATGCTCCCAGAGACAAAAGGCTGCTGGGCACAGCAGGCTGATTCCTGGTGGGCAGGGACATAGATGTGCTCTGTAAGCCAGGGTCCACGTAGACGGCTCCATGTCTGGGGTCTGAGGTGTTGGTCCATGCTGGCTGGCCCCGTCTCTCCTGCCCAGCTCCATTCCCCACGTCCTGCTTACAGCACACTTACTTGGGTGATCTGTCCTCCGAGAGTCACAGGGCTGCCGTTGCCGAGTCTGTCCCCAGAGAGAGTTAACCTTTGGGTGGTAAAATGCTGGGCTCCACACTGAGCCACGCTGGGTCATTAACCCGTTTTGAGCCACAGATCTTTCTGGAGCCTCAGAAAGCCTATAGAAGCCTTCTCAGAGTCACACTTTTTAAAGAGCATGAAACCAAATCTGAAGGACTGTGCAGGGAACCAGATCTGTGGAAATATGGTTATCAAGCTGTAAAAAAAGTAAGTGATGAGACTGTGACCTCATGCCTCTGTTGTGACGCACAGAGCGTAGGGAGCTCAGGAGCTCTAGCAACGGCCACCACACAGCGGTGACAAGCGAAAATGGCATTTCCAGATCCTCCGCCGCAGCCCTCACGACACGGAAGAACATCTGTGATTTCCACTGGGGACAAAATCATTGGGGCAGGAGACGCTGCGTTTTAATTGGAGGTTCGTGACAGGAAAGCTGCCCCACCTACCCACGCCAGAGCACAGCAGGACCTCCAGGCCTAGCCCCTCAGTAGGAGGGTGGCCAGGGGGAGGGGCATCCTCAGGACCCCAAACATGTGGATCTCCAAATCCCAAACGCACCTCAGTTTCCTAGGGAGAAGAGGACTAGGAAGAGAGCGGAGGGCGTGAAGTAGAGGGTGAGGAGGAAAGAAGACAAGAGTCAACCCAGACTGACAACAGAGTTCCAGGCACCAGAACAGAAGGAGAGAGAGGGCACGGGCACCTCCTGGGGCATCCCTAGGCCCCCAGTAATTCTCCGTTCTTCCCCCTCTTCCCCTGCCGGGACTAGCCCCTGGCAAAGGATATTTATTCCTTTTTTTGAGAAACGGAGACGCTGAGACCTAATGGCTCTGACTCAGACGTACTGCATGACGATGGGCAAGTCCCTTCCTCTCTTTGGGCCTCAGTTTCCCCATCTGATAAACACAGACAATGGCCCTGGGGATGACCAAGGGCCCATCCACAGCTCTATGGAAGGCCGGCACCCTTGTCCTAAACTGCCCGTGAGGCCCTTCTCTGGGGCGTCCCCCTCACAGCACACCCCTTAACCACACCCATGCAGGCAGTAGCTCTCCCTACTGGGATACCCTTCCGGGGAGGAAACGGGTCTGAACTGCAACACGTAGCATTCAGGAGAACCCGGGGAGGCAAAGGTTTCCACTTATCCAGTAATTCCACAAAAAATTCTCAGGGAGTGGAGCACGGGGATTCGAGTCCGGGCTCTGGAATCTGACTCTGCCCCTTGCTAACTATGTAGCCTGGAGCAAGTCATTTCACCTCTCTGTACCTGTTTCCCCATCAATAAAATGGGGATGATGATTAAACCGAACTCAAGGGACTCTGGAGAGAATTCAATGAGCAGGGTGCCTGGCACAGAGGACATCGCAAATAAACACCCTCATTCCTACAATTTCCATGAGGCTGGCCTTGTGCTGGGATCTCAGATGTGAGGGTGACTGGCTCAGGCTCTCTGCCCTTGAAGTGCTCGAGGTCAGGTGTGGAAAGAGATGAGGAAACTGAAAATTGCGCTGGGGTGTGATCGATATTTGGATTTATATTTGGAAAGACCAAAGAATGGGGGTCTAGAAGTTCAACGAAGGGGACTAGACTAGCCCCCCCGGGGATAGGGAGAACAATTCCCCTGGTGAAATGACATTCAGGCTGGTTTTGGTTGGGTGGAGAAGTGGCAGAGGGGGAAAGGAATTCCAGGAGAGAGAACAGCCTGGGGTAAATGTGTGGAGACAGGAATGAGATGACTCTGGGCACCCCCAGGGTGGCTGGAGTCCGCGGAAGTGGACGGACAGCCAGTGTGTTGGGCCACCCATCCCGCCAAGATCCTCTCAGCAGTGGTTGGGTAGTCGGCTGGCAGCTCCTCCTGTTAAGACACCCGGGAGAGACGGAAAATGGCCTCTCAGGTATGAGGCAGGCCTGGGTGGAGGCAGGGGGTGGACAAAATGGCACTGGGTAGTTTAGCCCCCATGGTCTGACTCAGAGGTCACCAGACAGGGAGGAAACTGTCCAGACTAAGGAGGTCAGTCACTGTCCTTTCCTAAGCCAACAACAGGGGACTCTCTTGGTTTTTACCCTGAAAGTCCCAGACCCCAGGCACCGCAGGACAGTGGGTCACCCTGAGTGGTGTGCCCATGGCAGCCTCCCCCTCCCCGCCAACCCTGGGAGCTGAGCGGACTGACCAGACGGACCGCCAGCCACCCCACGCCCACTATGGTGCTTACCTGGCGCCACGTCTGTTGGGCCCCTTTGACGGGGGCTCCCGAGGCCGCCCTGCACACCCCCGTCTCCCCAGGCCACCCTGTCTGTCCAAAGTGCCCCCCAGGGAGCCATTCCTGGGAGCCCCCCACCGGCCACAGGGTTTGGGCGGACATGAACCAGCCCCACACAGTGGGACTGTGTGTCCAGGCCTTACCCACGCCCACGACAGCAGCTGGCGGCCCCCAGCGGCCCCACTGGTCACATAGAGGGCCCATTGACGCCTGGGCCTTGAGGCTTGAGGTGGCCGCATCAAAGCTGAGGCTTACTTGGTTGCCTGAGGGAGTGGGGGAGGTTACGGAGGGGAGGGGAGCTGGGAGAAGGATGCCCCTGAGCAACAGGGCCTGAAAACCGGACCTTCCAGAAGGTTCTGAGAGGCAGGGGAGAGCAGCATCCTCTAATCTCAGCCGTCTTGCTTCTGAGCCAGTCCAGACTGCTCAGTAGGAGGGGAAACTGAGGCCTGGCCTCAGAGTTTGGCTGGGGGCAGGGGAAGGCCAGACGGCAGACCAATCTTTATTCCTGTCCCCTGGAAACGCCTTGTCTGCAGGACCATCCTCAAATCTGCCACCCAGAGTGTAGCTGGGGAATCTCGTCCCATCTTCAAAACTGAGCTCAAACACCCCCTCTGCCAGGAGTCTTCCCCAGGACCACCTGCCACCACCAAGGGGCCTTGGCCTCCTCCAAGCTCCCAGTCCCAGGGCCAGCCTTGGTGCCCACCTTAGTGCCCAGTACCCCGCCTTACTTGGTGGAAGTAAGGGGAGGGAGGAAGGAAGGAAGGAAGAGCTTTAGCTCCTAGTGGAGCCTGGGCCCTCTGTCATTGGCCTTGAAGTAGCCCCTCCCACAGGCAGCCCCCAACCCGCCCTGTGTAAGGGGTGGGCTCGGATGATTCTAGGAACTGGGCCTGGGGTGGGAGTGAGACCAGGTTGTACCTTGAGAAGTCATAAGAACCAGAAACAGTGAGCCAATGCAGGAAAATATTGGACCGGGCAGACAGAGAGCACCACTTCCTCACTAAATAGATGGGGAGACGGAGGTCCGAAGAGGAGTCTGGTCTTGTGTCAGGTCGAATCCAGCAGCAAGAAACCAAGTTTTCTTGTCTACCCAGTGACAACCTTCCACCTGGCACACAGTGTAGAAGTCAGGCTGACCAGGTCGGATCTGTTTAGCAGGCTACATGTTAATTCACCTCTCTGAGCTCAGTTTCCTCCTCTGTGCGATAGGGCTGGGAGCAGGGACCTCCAAGGGAGCTTTCCCGTAGTGAATGGGACCTGTCCTGGAGCCCCGTGCGTGGGCTGGCAGGCAGCAAGGGCTCACTGTCTTGTCTCCGGCTGGGCTGGGGCCACGCTCTGTGTCTCCAGTTTCATCACATGCCATGCCAGATGTTCCCACGTCTGGTTTTCTCAGGGCCGGAGAGGGGTAGGCATGGAGGAGACTGTAGAAGGACGGTGAGGCCCCTTGTCAAGGGCTCTCTGAGAGGGTGGTAGAGAAGAGGGTGTTCTTTAGGGACAAGGCAACATAAAATGTGGCTACAAGCCCAGGCTGTAGCCGGGCACTGCCACTTCCCCGCTGTGTGGCCTTAGACAAAGCGCTTCACCTCTCTGAGCTCAGTTTCGTCTTTAAAATGGGAGAACAAACAGTAGCCAATTCAAAGCTTGTTGGGTGGAATTTATATTATGTGCTTAATGGGGGTCTGGTGCAGAGCCAAGCCATCCATAAATGCTGGGGACTGTTGCTATTTAATGTCCCCTCCCCTGTGTCCTGGGCAGGAGTCTGTCTGACTCTAAGCGGGATAGGGAAAGTGAGACAGCTGCCTGTCTCATCTCAAGGCCCAGCTTACTGGCCGCCCCCCTGGGGTGCCTTCCCCTGTCCCATCCAGGCCTTGGGAGTGCCCTGCCCCACCGTCACTCACCATCACCGCCCCGCCTTGTGTGTGTCAAGAAGGACCACCCAGGGATTTTTGCTAAATGGCTAGAGGAAAGGGAGGATGAATGGGCAAGCGATTGAATGAACCAGGACTGACCAGCCTGGGAGGTTTCCAGCAGGGCCCCTCACTTCCCCCTTTGCCGGCTGGATCATTCTTTGAAACGCTTGCTGGTGGGAGCCCGAGTGCTCCTGTCCAATCGGCACCACAGGCGTGAAGGTTTAGGTTCCTCTTTGGGGTTTTCTTTTGCGTCTGGGAAGTGTTTTTGGCAAAAGGTTCAGACTTACATGTGGGCGGAAAGGGTGGATGCCCATAACTTACGATTTGCAGGGGTGACCAAAATCGCCCCCCTCAAAACGTCCTTCACTCTGTGACCTCGTGACCACAATTCCACTTGGAGCACTCAGCTGCTCTAGGGCACCCATCTGGATCCCTGTAGTCATGATACTTTGGCACCAGTAGGTCTGCTGGTCTGCTCACCTTTTTTTTTTTTTTCAAGTTTTTAATTATTTAGATAATCTCTGCACCCAACGTGGGGCTCGAACTCATGACCCTGAGATCAAGAGTCTCACGCTCCACGGCCTGAGCCAGCCAGGTGCTCACCTTAGTTGAGATGAGAGAGGCAGTTGGATGCAGAGCTAGTAGAAGGTATTAAGGGAAGGGGAAACTCTGAGCTCTCAGATGGAAAACAAGGTGAAATGTAGGGGGGTGGGGAGAAGAGGAAAGGTCCATTTTGGTCATACCCCTGCCTGAAACTTAGTTTGCCTGGGCACCAAAACCCCCACAGTCCCAGAAAGTGCCCCCCACGCTGAGAATTTCCCTGCAGTCCCCCCTCAGTGGACCTGAGTCCTGGTCCCTGCCCATGGAGGAAGGAGGTTGTTGCAAAGCCCCTGCCAGGGTTCTGCACACCCTCCTATTTTAGGTAGATCTATCTGGTCCAGGAAGGTTGGAGTGAGGAGCCCCGTGTTAGGAGTGTTGGGGGCCCAGAGGTCCTCTATGGAGCAGCCATATACCTTCCCAAAGAGGAGAGGAAGCCATCTCTGAGTGCAAGGCAGCTTTAGAAAAAAGACTGGAAGGAAAACACTCAAATGTTGTAGTTAATGCTGCATGGTACAATCACGGTAGGGAGCCTTTGTCCCTAATAATTTGGTGATTGGTGTTTTCTAAATCTTTAAACCCTGAGCTGCCAGCCCAGGACCTGCTGGTTACCCCTCTTCTCTCTTTCTCTTGCCAAATCACTGTGTCTGTCATCTTCCCCCTGGGCCTACCTCTTTAGGATGTAGAGGAAGGGTCTGCCCTGGGCTGGGCAGAACCGTGTACACAGCAGGTACTCAGGAAATGCATGCGGCTTACACTGTGATTCTAATCTGGAGACTGTATTCTTGGCATGCCAAGGATTTGGGACGTGATGAGGTCCAGTTGGCGCCGCTGATCTTCCAATGGATATTTATTAAGCATTGACTGTATGCATGCCACACACTGTCCTGGGAACTGGATATTCAAGAGCAAATGAAAGGCAAAGATCCCTAACCCCAACCCACCCCACCCCCCACCACCACCAGAGCCAAAGTTCTAGTGATAAGTGGAAAGAGTTTGCCTCTGGAAAATGCTCCAGGGAGATAGGCCAGCATCCCTCTGGTCTACGCCCTCCCTAACCATGTAAAATCTCAGCCTTCTGGGACTTCCATAAATGCTCCCATGACCTCATTAAATCTTCATCACAGCTATCCCTACCTCTGTTGCAGAAATGAATACATGAACAGACTCAGTGACGGTATGACTGGCTGAAAGTAGTTATTTAGGAGGAGAAAGGCAATGAGGAAGGGATATGGGAGCCGCATTCGCGGATGACTTACTGTATGCCAGGCCCTGTGTGGTCTTTGCATGAGTATCTCATTTCACTTCATCTCTACAGTAATCCATGCACTAGGAGTTATTGTTATTGTAGATGGGGAAACTGAGGCTCAGCAAAGGGACGGGACTCACCCAAGGTCATGCAGCTGGTAGCTGGTGAAGCCTAAATGCATGTGAGAATCTGTCTGTCCCCAAAGCCCGCCTGGCAAATCTCTTCCTTCTACCAGGCAGACATCTCTTCCTCCTGAAGGCCTGGGAACTTACCACTTCTTGGAGCCCTCCCTGACAACCCCAGGTGCTAAAGTGATTTATAGCCTCCTCTATTCAACCAACACACCTCTAGGCCCTTTTCAAACACTTCCAGAAGACTTCGCAGGAAGGGTAGAGTCTAAGATGAGTAGGTCTGGGAAGGAAGGAACATTGGTGGTCCAGGCAGAATTAATGGTATGGGTTAAGGGATGGATCTATGCCACATAGAACAGGTTTCTTAGAGATCAGAGAGCTTGTGGGTCTTGTAGGAAAGTTGAGGAGGAAGAGGCCGGAGGGGAGGTGGACCAGGCCGAGAGGTCGGGCATGGAGTACAGGGCAGGGAATCCAGGCAGGATCTAAGCTGGGCAGTGATGTGGGACAGAGCATCCCATGATGCACCAGGCCGCCTCTGAAATAGGCCAGCGTAGACGTGCACCTTAAGCATGGGTACGTGTGTGAACAGAGACCACAAGAGCCCTCCCGCGCCCACTTGCAAGCCCTATTTTTGTCACTCTCTAGGCACACGTCTGAGAGACCGAAGCATACTTGTTCTCAGGCACGTAGAGTGAGTGCTCCATGGATGGGCACGTCTGTGGTCTGAGGAGGACAAAGGCAATGATTCCGAGCAGTCAAAATGCGACCCATCCTGGGGAGAATCCCAGCACCGGTGCCGGTGACACACTTTGCAAGGCATAGCGCAAAAGGAAAATGCAGGGCCCCTGTACCAAAATCATCAGGAATTTCAGGATGGCAAGCCCAGAGCATTAAACCAAGCGTGGGGTTTTTCCAAGCAAGACACTGTGAGCTACTACGTGGCTTGGGTGTCCAGGAAGCCAGCCCTACCTAGAACAGCCCTAGACTGGGGGGCCCTGGGCCTGAGAAAAAACCTCTGTCTGCCTTTCCTAATTTGGTGTTTTATTCCTTGGACTTGTGCAGGCTCCCACTCTTCCTGAGTCAACAATTTAAGAAACACTGCTACTAACAAGTTAAGCCTCGGGTAAGATCATACCTTGAAGCTTTTAGAAGCAGCAAGAACTAATTAGGGAAAACACAAATCTATCAACACCCCTATCCCACTAGCATTTTATGTGGTAGATCTCCTGAAGGATCTAGGAAATTTGAAAATAAGCTATAATCGCAACACCCAGAGAAAACCGTTATCATGAGGTCTATATCCTTCGAGACTGTTTTCTGTGCGTCTGGTGTTTGTCTCTGGAGTATCTCTTCCCTCCGTGGATGAGGCCAGGCAGAGACATACAACATATCCAGGAAGCTCATCAGGAATGTTAATAGTCACGATGCATGTACATCGGGCTACGTCTAGGAAGAGACTAGAGCAGCTCTGTCCAATCAAACCTTCTGGGATGATGGAAATGTCCCAGGTCTGTGCTGCTCGATGCTGTAGCTCCTTGCCACATGTCCCTAAAATGTGCCCGCCCAGTCCACAACTAGCACAACTGAGGGACCAAATTTTTAATCTTATTTCATTTTTTTTTTAAAGATTTTTTTTTTATTTATTTGACAGAGAGAGATCACAAATAGGCAGAGAGGCAGGCAGAGAGAAAGGAAGGGAAGCAGGCCCCCTGCTGAGCAGAGAGCCCGATGCGGGACTCAATCCCAGGACCCTGGGATCATGACCAGAGCCGAAGGCAGAGGCTTTAACCCACTGAGCCACCCAGGTGCCCTCTTATTTCGTTTTCACATTATTTTAACTTAAATAGGCTCCTGGGCAAGATAGCTACCTTGTTGGGCCATGCAGATCAAGGAGGGAGTCGGCCTGAATGTTCACCCAGCTTTAGCGCTTGGAATGAGATTATGGCCTTTTTCTGTTTCCAACTCAGAATGTTTGAAAAATCTTATACACAGCAAGCATGGATTGCCTTTGTCATCAGGTGAAAAGTTACTAAAGATTTTTAGGTTTCTAATACATTCAGTGTATAGTTGGTGGGGGGGAAACACTTTAGATTTTTTTTTTTTTTTTGAACACTTTAGATTTTTAAAAAGCAAGTCACTGGGGAAGATTGCTCCTGGCAGAATGAAATCTATTTGTGCTTTTCCTATCAATGTTCAGAAAAAGAATGTGGGGTTCAGAATCAGAAGCTGTGGGTTTGTCTCCTAGATCAGCCAGTAGGCTGTGTGGTCACTTAACCTCCCTGAGCCTCAACTTCCTCATCTGTGAGATGGGGATAGCAACGCTACTGACCTCCCCAGGCTGCTGTGGGGACTGAACCAGACAGCAAAGGGAAGGGCACAGGGGACCCGAGCAGAGCAGCGAGGGAAGAGCTTTAGTGCAGATGACTTCTGCAGGGGTGGAACCCAGCCTCTCTGTGAGGGGCATTACTCACAGTTCTCGCTGGCTCGGCTCTGCCATTTCCTAGAAACCAGGAAATGAGGGGGGCATCTCCCACCGTGTGTTCGGCAGATGGTGTCAGGTGCTGAGCAGAAATAAAGGGGCTCTGTGACCAAACAAGAGTGGGGAAGAGTGTATCTAACCATGTTCGACAGAGTATTTTGCTGAAGGATTTTTCAGAGGCTGCAAAATGCTGGGGAACATGGGCTCCTCCTCGGGTTGGTGTGCCAAGGAACCCTCTTTGGGAAAAGCTGCTCCAGGGAGCTGTGTTCAGTCCACCCAGGCTACAGGCCCCATGGGGGCAGGGAGTTATTTTTTCAAGGACAGAGGACATTGTTCAAGACTTGAAAGAGAAATTAGCTGGATGCTCAGTGCAAAAGGGAAAAGTACAAAATTGGAATTCCTAAATGCATAATTGTCTAGGAAACAGAATTATAACAATTCAGCTCTGAAATGGTTAGGATATTAGCAGCAAACACTGACATATAGCTCTTACTTGTGCCAGGCGCAATGCGCTTTCCACACGTCTGCTCACTGAATCCTCACGACCCTATGAAACAAATGCCAGTATTAAGTCAGTTTTATAAATGAAGAAACGGAAGGCCAGAGAGGTTAACCTGCCCGAGGTCCCCCAGCTGGGGTTCTACCCCACGCAGTCCGCATCTGGAGCCTGTGCGCCTCACCACAGCCCCGTGGCTAGGAGCTCATCGAGGTCTTCTCCCTGGAGGAACATTCCTTCGCTTCCACTGGTCCCCTTCCCGGGGGAAGAGCCCGTAGCACTTCCACAAGCCTGGCCGATAAGAACCCCTTTCTTGCTGGGTGAGTCAACACTGGGCTTCAAGTTTTCTCATCTGAGCAATGGGCCGGTTGTCATTTCAGGACCAAAGAAGGGAGATGTGTAGAGCACAGTGCACGGTCCATTCAGAAGACACGTGATGTACGGTGGCCCTTCTTCACCAAGGCGTAGATGGGAAACTGAGGCCTAGAGAGGGCATGGAACAACATGGCCAGAACTGAGCTCGAAAAGTGCTCTGAGAAAGCCAGGCCAAAATCCCTTGGCTAGCCCAGGTCCATACATGGCCCAAGCAAAGGGCTTCTTTCTCATCTGGCCAGGGCCTGTGTTATCCTTCTTGTAATGGCACTGTGAGCACTTTGGCGGGGGCCTCTCCCTCTGGGTTCCTCCCCCCGACCCCCTAGCTCTCCTAGGGGTCCCTTCCACCGAATGCACCAGCATCCTGCCCCAGTTTACCAGCCTGGACATCTCGCAGAAGTCCCCTGGAATTCCCCTCTCAGGTGCCCCATGCGGGGTGAGGGGCACACACCCACACGTGCCTCTGCCCCTGTTTTAGGGTCCACCACCCTTGCCTGGTGGTCATTCCTCTGCCCTGACTCACCTCTGAAATTCACTCTGCCAGTACTGGGCTCGACACTTTACACACATCACTGCTAGGGTTCACAACCCTACAGGGTCAATATTTTCGTTCGCATTTGGCAGAGGAGGAACATGAGAAACGAAGGCCCTTGTCTAAGATCACATCGTTTAGAAGCAGTATAGCAGGGGTTCAAGGCCAGGCTCTGCCCACCCCTTCCACAGGCGCAGCCCAGTGCAGGAAAGACAGTTCCCGAATGCAAGCAGTCTGCTTCACACTTCCTACCCCCGCACCCCTGCATGCGGGGCTTCGTTGCTGCAATGGGAGTTGGGTGCGTGACACTCATATCTGAGCTGGGACTCTCCCTCAGGCAGGGGCGGCTTCTCTGGCTGCAGCCACAGGGGCGACCCCAAGGGTTCCGAGCTCAGAAGGGTCCCCTATGCTCGGGTTAATGCTCTGCAGCTGCCATCTTGAAATTCTTAATAATTTCGTCTTTGGATTTGTGCTTTGTAAGTGAAGTCGGATGAGACAGAGGGGAATGCAGGGACTTAGGGCCTGGGCTGAGTCCTGCCCACACAGGCAGGGCCGGACGTGAGTGTGGGCATGGGAAGGACAGGTGCACATGACCCATATGCCAAGGTTTGGTCGGGGGGAATGTCTGCGAGGGTCTGCACTCACCGCACACTGTCCCCATGTCCAAGGGAATGTAACATTTAATAGCAAATACAGGCATCATGACAAGTCAAGAGATACCACGGAGGAAATCTAGGAGCTTTTTTCCGGTCTTTTCAACAGGGACCCTATATTTTCATTTTGTACCGAATGCCACAGATTGGGTAGCTGGCCCTTTCTGAGGAGAGGGGGAACATGGGCAGACCCCAAAAATTTAACACAGGTGGCAAGGGAGCCCAGGCCCGTGTTGCTTTTTTTCCACGAGAGGGGTGACAACCCCTCGGGTGTCTGCTGGGCATCCTGGGATTTGTCAGGAAGAGAAGACCCAGTTCAAGGATCTGGGGACATACAAGCCCTTCCAGTGGCTGACCTGAACTGGGCAGGGCTGCCTGGAGCTGCTCAGGGGTACACACAAGCTCAGACTCCCAGGGCGGCCCCATACTCTGAGCAGAGACTTGCCTCCCAGCCAAGCGCAAGAGGGGATCTGGACTTCTCTGCCCTCCCTGGCTGGGCCAGGACCCAGGCCAACACTCAGGCCCCTGCCCCAGGGAGGCTTGGCCCAGAAGAGTGGGCCGGAGGTGGCGGGTAGGCTCTTGATGACTTTCCTCCCCACATGGACAGTGGGCCAGTCAGGCTTCGACCTGGGCTTTAAGATACATCGCGGCTGAAGAAAAGCTCACAGTGGCCCCTACTGACAGGGGGAGACAGGACTATGGCTCAGTGAGTGACAACCTGAGTTTCCGATAAAGCTGTTGCTCATGGTTGGGGCTCAGCCTGTGCCCATTCAGGGGGCTCAAATGAGGGCCTTGGCTGTCTTGTTCACAACTGAGCCCCCGGTGCTGAGTTAGATCTAAGTCAGAGGAGGGGCTCAGGAAATACAGGGGGAGGAATGAATGAGTAAACATAGTCAGCTCAGGGAGCCCAGCTCTGGACCTGGAGAGCATCTGCACTTTCCAATTAGCCAGACCTGGCATCTTTGCTCTGCTGCTCCCTCCTCTACGGCTAGTTGCCCTCTCTTTTGCTCAGTTTCTTCATCTGCACAATGGGGAGAATGACAGTACAGAGAACTTACTAAGACAGTGCCGGAAGCCCATGTGAAACGCTCAGCGTGTGAGAATGGATACGATTCTATTAAGGCTCAGAGTTTTCACTCTGGCTCTCAGATTTCAGGCTTCAGCATTTTTGGAGTGTTTTTCTATAGTTTCCAATTTTTTCCAGCGTGCTCATATTAGAGCTGACTCTCGAACAACACGGCTTTGACCTTCAAGGATCCACTTATAGGTGGATATTTTTTCGCCATAAATAACTGTACGGTACTGTTAAAGTATTTTCTCTTCCTTCTGATGTTCTTGGTAACGTTTCCTTTTCTCCAGCTTACTTTATGGTATCGAATACATGTGACATACAACAAGTTAATTGACATTTTATGCTATCAGTAAGGCTTCCAGTGAAGAGTAACTAAGTTTTGGGAAGAGCGAAGCCCCCACCCACACATTGTTCCAGGGTCAAACCAGCTGTATCACAGGGGTCGGGGTGTGCTGTGTGAGCGACCCAATGATGCTGTGTATTAACAGCATTGTTTTAAACAGACAATAAATAAAAGGAGGCAAGTCAGAGTCAGTTTCTGCTACGGATCCCCTGGGGTCCCAGCCTCCTGAGGCCCAGACAGCATTTGGGGGACCCCTACACTCCTGGACATGCACCCCCCCCCCCCACGCGTTTAGCGTAGGGGTCAGACCAGCGCCGGCGAGGGCTTCTGGGTAGGACCTGTGGGTGTGGTGGGGCGGGGCCTCAGTGGTAGCTCAGGGGCCTCTGTCACAGCTCAGCAAAACCCCGCCTCTACCTTAGGCCCCGCCCCCTCCCCGCCCACTCCATGCATCCTGGAGCGCGCACACGCTTGCACAGGCAAACACGCATGAGCGGCCACAGCCACTACAACAGACGCCCGGACTTTTCAGGAACCCCTGCCCGTGGGGACCAAGGGACACCTGGTGATGTGGTCTGAGGGAGGCCGCAAGGGGAAGCTGCTTTACCCCTACCCAGGCTGGTCCTGCTTCTCTGGCCAGGAAGTCCCTCCTCTTCCTGGGAGACCCCAGACACCTGCCAGTGGCCCCTGTCCACTGGGCTGGACCAGGCTTCACGGGAATCCCGGACTGATGGCACAAAGTACAGGCCTCAACCGAGAACTAGGTTTCCCGGTTAGGAGAGGCCTCAGAGATGCCTCCAGGTCCCCCATCATCTGATAGGTGGGGAAACTGAGGCTGAGACAGGGAGCGGCTGCTGGGGGTCCCCAGGAACCTGGCAGGGGAGGAGATGGCCTAGCCTGGTGGCAGGAAGGCAGGCAGGCTCTAGGTGTTTCAGATTCCCCACACATCTCTCTGGGGCCTTGTGGGGGCCTTCCAGCTCCAGCGGTCTGACCTGGGAGCTCTGGAAGGCTTCAGGGAGCTCCAGGTGAAGTCCACACAGCTCCCTGGGTAGTGGAGGAAGAGGATGCAAATAGGAAGGGGCCCTGGGGCCCTGGGTTAACCCCCTGAGCTCATTTCTGGCCTCTTCTTCCTGTGGGGTCAGTTAAAAAATAGCCTCCCATCTGCTAGGACTGGGGGGTGGGGGTCAGGCTCCATCTGGGGCTGTCAGGTCCCCCATGCCCAGCCTAGTACTCAGACCTCCTCACTCCAGTATCGCCCCCCACCCCCAGGACCAGGCTTGGCTGTCTGTGGCAAGGTGGCGCATCTGACCAGTTATTTCTCCCTTTGACTCAGCACTGAGTATCACCAGCACTCTGATGAAGCAGCCACAAGCCCAGGGGGCTGTCGTCTGAGTATCTGCCTGCCCATTTTACAGATGGAAAGGGTGAGGTGAGGCACGGTGTCATCAGGACATAGGGCAGGATCTGGCCACCAGCTTTTAGATCAAAGCCCTGTTCTTGCTTCTCAGGGATGCTGGACTGTGACCCCTCGGGGAGCAGGCAGCAGGAATAGTGGGGCAGGGTCTTTGCTGCCCCAGATTAGAAAGCCCAGAGTTCGGTGGAGCAGAATCAGTAGTCTACCTGGGTGTGGCCCCAGGAGGGTGGGGCAGTCATCCTCCCCTGGAGTCAGGCTGACCTGAGGCGGATCCCAGGTGCCCTGTGTCTCCAGTCTGATACCTCAGCCAGGCCACTTAGTTCTCAGACCCTCAGGATCCTCATCTGTAAGATGGGAGACAGCTCTGCTGGCCCTGGAGAGTGCTTGTGAGGACACATGGAGATGCACAGGGCCTGGGAAGTGGGGAGCTCAGGTAGAGAATTATTAACAAGTATGAGGTCTACACATGCCTGAGGTCACTGAGGTCACAAGCACCCTCAGATTGCAGTCATCTGTGAGGCTCTTCTGGTTGGATCTAAGTATCTGGGATGGAAACCATAAGCCTTAGACCATAATGTGGACAAATGGCTGAATAAATGGGTATTTTCAGCCCAGTGGAACTGGCTGGCGCAGAGCTGGTCCTAAGGGAGGAATCTGGAATGGGGCTAAGACGTGTATACCAGGGTGTTCCCGGCAGTGCCTTCATAACAAACACACAAACACCCGAAAGGGACAGCCACAAGGGAACACTACGGTGGTCCAGCAGGGGAAGCAGGGTGTCTTCACACATCTCCCCCCCAACCCCGCCGCCCCGCTGCCCTACCCCCATGCCCTACGGCAGACACTTGCCCTGCCAAGGGGGAGAGGATTTGATGAGCAGGGCAGGAAACATACACAATACGTTGGTACATTTCAAAAGCAGGTTGAAAACAGTATGTAATATATGTTCCCAGTGTTAGAAAAGAAGGAAGTCGGGGGAGGAGAGAAGAAATTAAATCTATACGTACAGTAGGAGCACCAGAGGGCTAAAAACCAAAATGTTAACAATTGTTCTGGGTGGCAGGATTATGGGTGGTTTTAATTTTCTTCTTCGTAATTTTATTATTTTCCAATTTTTCTTTAATGAATATGTATTATCCTCATAATCAAAAAAAAATGTGTTTCAAGAGATGGGGTGGGAGGATGAGAGACTCTTCTTGTCCTTTAATAGACTCTAAAACTAAAGCCCAGTGTGAAATAGATGAATGTTCATTCATTCCCTCTTCCATCCATTCATTCCCTCATTCAGTCATTCACTCATTCATCCATCCATCCATCCATCCATCCATCCATTTTCTAATGTTTCTAGACACCTCCCTGGAGCCAGGCTCTAAGCTTCATAGCCAAAGAGCTGAAAGTGACCCCTCTCTGATCTCAGGGAGGTCAGTGTCAGGGGCAGGGGCCACATGAGTATAGAAGAGAGAAGGGCTGAGTCATCCCGGGAGCATGGTCTCACAATGAAGGGGATGGGGCTTTGGTGCACACGCAGGAGTTCTGGAGTCTCAGAATGGGGGAGGGTACCGCTTGCAAAGGCATCATGGGCTGTTAGAGAGGATCTATTGTGTGTGGGGAAGTGTGTCAGGACAAGAACCTAGAATGTTCTGAGGGCCAGGTTCTTCAAAGGCTTTGAGTCGCCTGGCTGAGCTACTCAATGGTTGCTAGAATCTGAGCAAGTCGGGAAACATCCCAGGCCTCAGTATCCTCGCCTGGAAAATGAGCTAATAACCTCATTGGGTTATGGTAAGAACCAAACAAGGCAACAACTGTAACGCACTCAGAACAGTACTAGGTGTGGAGCCAGGGCCGGAACACGGTTTGCCTTGATTATTTGCTATTAAATACACTTTATCCAGAAGGTATTCTGAAAACCAAACAGATTCCTAAACTAGAAATTCACATTCATTCATTAATTTATGTACTTCATTCATTGGACAGATGTTTACTGAGACCCCTGTAGGTACCCAAGCATGTTTTTTAGGCACTGGGGATAGAGTTGCCAGACCAAATACAGGACACCCAGATTATCTGTTTCAGATGTATAAAGAATTGCAATATTTGTGATAACTTTATACGAGAAAAGTGCCTGTCGTTGGTCCAAAATCCAACTTAATTGGATTCTCTGTATTTTTATTTGCTCAATCTAGCAACTCTAACTGGGAAGACAACACCAGGTGAAAAGACAAAACTCTTCCCGCCTGAGGTTGACAGTCTATGGAGGAGAAGAGATAGCTCATAAGTAGAGACATAATCTCTCAGGCAAGGATAAAGGGGCTGAAGAAGTATAAATCAAGGAACAGGGCTGTGTGGATTTCCTTAGGGCTGCTATAACAAATTACCACAAATTTTCGTGGCTTCAGACAACACACATGTACCATCTTACAGTTCTGGGGGGGGATCAAAAGTCCTATGTGAGTCTCATTGGGCTAAGATCAAGGTTTAAGCAAGGCTGTGTTTCTTTCTGGAGGCTCTGGGAGAATCCATTTCCTCAGCTTGTTGGGCTTTTAAAGGCCACCCACTTCCCTTGCATGGTGACCCTTTCAGTTTTCCATGTCACATCACCCACTGACTGTCCTTTCCTGCCTCCTTCTTCCACTTCTACAAGGACCCTTGTGAAAAATTAGAGCCACCTAGATAGTCCAGAATAAGCACCCCATCTTGAAGTCCTTAACCTTTATCACACCTGCAAACTCCCTTTCGCTGTGTAAGGTCACATGTTATTGGTTAGAGGGGCTGGGATGTGGACACCTTTGGGCACCATTATTCTACCATTATTGAAGCACAGGGCCTCAGAGAAGGTCTTTCACAGAGGGTGGCAGGGACCTGATTGAGGTGGTGAGTGGAGCCATGCAGACAGAATGTGAGGGGCTCTCCAGGGAAAGGGAACCCTATGGCAAATGCCCAGCAGTGGGGGTAGGATTGGTATTTAAGGACCAGCAGGGAAGCTAGTGTGGCTGCATACAGGGAGGGGGCAGGTAGAAGGAGATGAGGACAGAGAGATGGGGGTGCTGGCCGTGCAGAATCCCGAAGAGCTAATCCCTCCCCTGTTCCAGGCCCTCAGTTCTCCAAACCCGGTCCCTAACCCCATCCTGCTCTGCTAAACTGACTGTCGCTCCAAGAGGACTTGCATCAATGACCAAACTCCTCCCACAAAGATTGCAAGATTAGAAGGAAAGGTTCCCTGCAACAGGAGGTATTCAGTTAAATGTTTCAAAGAACTCCCTGTAGGCTAGCAGGAAACGGTCAGTTACCTACCAGAAAGTTCCATAACATGCGAGAGACTTGGTCTTGACTAAGGGTCAAAGGGGCCAAGTCCCTCTGGACCCCACATTCAGGGCCCAGCCAAGCTCCCAAGGTGAGTGGTGAGTCCTGACCTTGGCCACTGGCCATGCTGTGACCTCAGGAAACCACATCCCCTCCTCTCCGACCTGTTTCTCTGGCATAAGGGAGTTGGACTCAAGGATCTTCAAGGTCCTCCCAGTGTTGACCAGCTGTGATTCCCACCCCCTAAGACTCTCTGATCCTAGGGATCATATATTCTAGGACAAAAGCCTTGTAACTGTGTGACCGCAGGCAGGTTCCTCTACCCTGCTGAGCCTCAGCCTGCGTACCATGTGGGGGTGAAACCAGAGCCCACCTCCTTGGGTGGGGGGACGGGGACTGTGCCGAGCCCACGGGGAGCACTCAATTCATGTGAGTTCCAGGGACGAGGGTTCTAACGTTGTCAGTCTCAGCGCCTCAAGTCTGTGACCCCGTCTCCAGAGTCTGACATTTGCCGGCTGTGGGATTTTAAGTCTCCAGGACGCACCCCCGCCCAACTGCCAGCGTGCCCCCAACGCCCTGCCCTCCCCCACGTGCTGGGTGGCATGCCTACCCCATGACCACATGAAAAGCCATTCCCCCAGGGTGTCCCCACACCTGGGAAAGCCGGCAGCCTGCCCGGCGCTGGCCCCGCCTGGTGGCTGGAACACCGGGCAAGATCAATGACGCCAGGCTGGGTTCCCAGTGCAGCCACCTTGTTCCAATCAGGGCTGGGCGCCTTCCGCTCCGGACCCCCCGCCCAGCCCAGAGCTGCTGCCCCTCCCGGGCCCTGCCCAGCAGCCCACGTTTCCAGCCCCGTGACCCCGGAGAAACGATGCCCACTGCCTGACTCCCCTCTGGCTGCAGCCTGCCCAGACCTGGGCGTTGAGGAACCAGCTGGCTGATGGGGTGGCTGGAGGAGCCCCAGGCCCCAGGGAAGGGGCGGGGTCTGGTCCTGGCATTCAGGCATCAAACTTTACAAGCCCCTCTCACCTCCAGCCTCAGTTTCGTCAGCTGCACATTGGGTACTTCAAGTCTCCCCATCTGGTTTTCAGGGCCATTGTGAGAAAAGCAGAAGAGATAGAAGGCAGAAAATGTTTTAGGAACTGTGGACATGCCCGGTCCAGAGGGGGGTGGGAGAAAGCAGGTGGGAGAAGGCAGTTCTTCCTTCTTCCATCTGGGTCCTTCTCAGCCTCCAGGTCTCGGCTCTGATGTCACCTCCTGTGAGAGACCCTCACTGAGCACCTGCTCTAAAGTAAGGGAGACCACCTCCTCGCCCAACCCCCCCACCCAGTCATCTTCCATCCCTTGGCCTTCATCGTTTTCTCTAGCATCCCAAGACGCTATCAAATGTTGACGCGTTTGTCTGTTTACCTCCTGGTTTATCCTCTGCCTTCCCCGCCGAATCAAAGCTGCATGGGACAACTGCCTGTCTTGTCCACAGCAGTATCCCCGGCACCTAAGACAGCCCCCTGCACGTGGGCTGGAGGTGCTCAAGAGTGTTTGCTGACCGAGCGGATCTAGAACTTCCTCTGCATCTGCTTCCCATTTCTCCTCTTCCTGTCCACCCTAGCTCCCTGCATCGGGTGCAGGGCTCCCTGAGGACAGGCCTGGGAACATTTCCACTTGCACCCCTAGGGGATGGGGCCAGGCCTCTGGGAACTGAAGGAATGTCACATCATCAAAGCCAGCCCTGATTTGACTGAGCCTCAAAGATGGAGCAGTAAGAAGGCCCGGCCCCCACCCTAGGTCTGAGCACCTTCTAGGATTCCCTTCCAGAAGCCTCCTCAGGTACAATCAGAGACACACAGGTGCTAAACATCACATCCTTGCCAGTGACAAATGCAGGCCAACAGACAGTGACAAAGAGTGCCCCGTGTCTGAGCCTATGGCCTAGACATGCCAGGCAGGGATTAATGGGCCTGCTCAGGTCTCTATTCGGCTCTCCCCACATCCTTAGCACCTCCCCGAGGGCCATGGGCGTGGTAGGCAAGGAGGGGTAGGTAGGCTGGCATCACTCTGAGAGCAGATCTTCCTTGCTGGACCTCCCCCCGCCCAATCCCAGCTACCCAGTCCTGCTGGTCTTTGGTCTGTCGGGGTCACCTGTGGACCCTGAGCCACTGCTCTGTCTTCCATGGTGTCTGCGCTCCCCATGCAGCCAGGCCAGGCAGCTCAGGCTGCCAGGCTGCCACGTTCAGCTCTCACGTTTACCTGTGGGGTGAACTGGAGCAAGTTACAAGATTCCTGGGCCCCGGTTTTTCTAGTGTTATCATGGGGATGTTGACAGGGGGCTCAACCCATAAGGTGGCCATGAGAATTAAACGAAATAATACCTGTGAGGTGTAGATAGCATTTGTTATTGTAACTGAGGGGCCCGGGCCATGGGATGAAGCTCCTGGGGTGAACAAAGCACAATTTCAGCATCAATAGAGCTTGGTTCAATCCCCAGCTCTGCCCCTTCCTGGCTGGGTCCAGCAGGCTTCCTCAGTGACATTTAGTTTCTCGCCCATGGAGGAGGCCCAATGACACGGATCTGGAGGACGACTGGTAAGATTTAAGGAGCTCAGTAGGGAGCATGCTCAGCGGGGGCTGAGCACCCAGAAATGGCCCGTACGGGGGTGTCGCCATGAGGAGGATGGCTTCAGAGACCACCAGATCATTTGGTTGAGCTGGTAGACAGGACCATCTGGTTGAAACAGTGATCTGGTCGAGAATAAACACTCCCCAGTTTTGACACACTATGCTGTATAAAAATGTAAGCATTTTTGTCCATTCCTTTAGAGCTCTGGGTCAAGGTTATGTCTTTTTCTATTTTCCCCCCTTTGCCTTTCTTTCTAAACATTTTATTGTAAAATATAGTAACAGAAGAGTGTATAAAACACGAATGTGTTTAAAGCATAAAAATAAAACAGACACCCAGAATAAATAAAAAAAACAGAAGCCACTTAGCTGTGGCTTCCAGACCTGGACCCTTACAGCGCCTGACAGGCTGAGGTGGACTGGGGAGCGGAGAGAGGGGACAAGACCAAGGCTGGGACTTCCAAAGTTCTTGCGTAGGGGAGAGCTAGGCCAGCAGGCAGGGACCTCAGAGTCAGGTCCAGCAGCCGGTGAGCCTCCTACATGACCCTGAGCATGCCTCTGACCTCTCCTGGACCTCAGTAGCCCCAGAACTGTCCTGGATTAACATGGAATTCTAGAACATTGAAGATGGACAATCCTCCTGAGGATCAAGTGTGGCCCAATGCAGTTAGCTCCCCGATGAGGCGTCTGATGCCCAGAGAAGGAAGGGACTTGTCCAAGGTCACCCACCAAGAAATAAGGGGACAGCTGTCCTGGAGCCAGCAGCCAGGTCCATGAGCCTTGGGCCTAGCCCATGTCATAGGTCATGACCATCTTTAGGATCCCTTCATCCCCAGTTTTCTAGGATTCCTTGAGGACTGGGACTGCTTTAAGTTGATCAAGACATAGGGTGCAACTGCTTCCCCAACCAGGGAGGGTGGCAGAGGGAAACCAGGGCACGAAAGAGTGCAGGAAGCCACAAAGAACAACTTTCAGGTGTTTAGAACCCAGCACTGGTGAGGGGTTGGGGAGGTCAGGACTCCCGCTACATCCTCAGCCAGACTGAAGACACTGACCCACACAGAGAGCTAGCACATTTAGGAGCGGAACAAACAACTCTAAAACAGGGACCCCACCCTGCACCCCCGCCCCCGCCCCAGCCATCTGGATGCAGGCCCCCATCCCTACCATGCAGCCTGGTACTGAATGCTCCACTAGCCACTGGACATGCCGCCTGAGTGACCTCACCTCTCCGGCCTCTGTTATCCCTTCTGTTACTTGGAAAAAAAAAAAAAAAAGGCTTGACCCTGCCCATCGCCGCCCCCACGGAGCATGGTGAAGATGAAATACTGCAGCGCACAGAGGGGTTAAGACGCTTGCTTTGGAGGGAGAGGGACCCGACTCCACATCCAGGCTTCCTTGCCACGTGGAAGCCTCTCGAAGCCTCGGCTGCCCCATCTGCACAAACCATACGATTGTTCCGGAGTTCGTCTCAGATGATGTCAGCAAAGTAGGTGCTCAAAAGAACATGATGCCCCAGGCTAGGGGAGATGTCGCGGTCAGCGGACGGGATGACTTGTGGGCCAGGACCGCTTACCTAATCTAGGGATGCTCGGCGGCAGAATGAAAACACAGGCCCTTGGTTCAAAGAGTCTGAAATCTGAAGGATTTCCAGGCAGTGATGGCAGAACAGGGGAGCAGGCATGGGACCCTCTGCAAGTAGGATGCCGTGTCATTGCCGGGCTCACTGGTGTGGGGGGTCAGCCGGGCCAGTGGGGCACGGAGGGCATCTGAAGGCCGGCTCAGGTGCAGGGGCGGAGGCCCTTCTACCGTGGCCCCCACCGCCCCTCCCCGGGGTTGCTGCCGGGCTCTCGACCGCCGGGCCCTGCCACTCTCGGTGGCCTCAGGAAGCAGCATAAGAGACCGACTGTTCTCCACCTCGTTATGCCCCGTTTTTATCTCATGCCATGCATACAGCACATAGTTGATTTCTTTCCGCAAAGGGCTGCGCTTTTTTTCTTTTCCAAGGGCGACGTTGGAAAGCCATGTGGCTTTTATTGCTGGCAGGAATGTCTGAGGCGTTCCTTCACCACCACATGAAATGGAGCCGTAATCTTCATCTGCGTAAGGCCAAAGCCCCCGGTCTCCTCAGAGCCATCAGCCTCTGAGATTAATTAAGGCTTCACAAGGACTGACAGTCATTAGGACATTTTGGGGGGGTGGAAAATCCCTAATGGGGCTGGCTGGGCCGGGGAGCCACTGGGTGGGCGGTGGGGTGAGGAGGGCCTGCCACGGAGAGGAAGGCATCCTGGACCAGAGTCCCCGGGAGGGGACAGGAGGGGGTTCCAGACTCTGCCCCTGGCCTAGGTGGTGACTTTGAAGGAGACCTTTTCCCTCCCCGGGCCTCAGTTCTTCCGCTTGACAAATGGGAGATTTTGGATATGGTATCTCAGAGCCCATTATAAAATTCTGAACCCTGCCCACAATTCTCATGCCAGGATTCTAATTCTCTTCCATGACTAGAACTTCAAGCATCTGATTCTGGTCCATGAGAACAGACCGTGGGGCCAGGCTGCCTGGTTGGAATCCCGGTGCTGCGCAGCTGCCCAGCTGTGTGATCTTGGGCAAGTTTACATCTTCACCTATAGGATTTTTTTGGGGGGGATGCCAAACCTCCCCAATAAGGGTCCTGTGAGGCACAAATGAGCACAGAGTGTGGGATTCGGCCCAGCACGCCGGAAGCTTAACTGTTGTCAGTAACGATTAATAGAGCTCAAGATTCTAATCCCATGGTTCCAATTCAGTTCCAAACATTGGTTTCTGACTCGCAGCTATTCTTACTGTCTGATTAAGGCTTGGAGATGTTTTGAACCTGAAAATCCTCCTGCCTTTCCTCCACAAGAGGAAGTGCGAGAAGTGCCAGCCACTCAAAGGAGCTCTTTCCCTCCCTGCCAGAGCTAAAGCCCCTTCCTGGGCCTGGGAAAGTCTGCCCTTTCCAGAACACTCCTGGGCTCCGGGCTACCCAGGGCCCTCTCACCAGCCTCTGTCCCTCCCTCCCAAAGAAGAATCCTCAGATTTGATGACTCTGCCAGCAGAGCGCTCTGCAACCCTGCCCCCCATTGACATAGAGAGAGAGGCTAAGGTACTCTGACCAGCCAGAGGAGCAGAGACAGAGTCTGGATCAAGGAGTCCTCTTGAAATAAAGGCCCAGAGTGGGGAAGCTCTTCACTCTCTGAGCCTCAATTTTTCCATCTGTAAAGTGGAGAGAATTAAATACCCTGCAGAAGCCCCAAGAGCATTAGCAATAATTGAAATAAAAGTCCCAGCATATGACAGGACTCCAACTAATTAAGGTAATTATTAGTCATAGACCAAAGGGCTCTATCAGAATTATTTCCCTGTTTCATAAATGACGAAAGGGAGGAACAGGGAGGACAGGTGGATAACCAGAGTCCACTTCCCTGGCTACTATGGGGCCTGTCTCCTCTCCCCTGGCTAGGCCCACCCTGAGACCACCTCTCTCCATCCTTCCCTCCTGTCTCTCTAATTCCCCAAGCTGAGTGTCCTCTCAGGAGGCTCTAGAGGGGAGTTGGGGTAGAGGTCCAGGGCTGCACAAAACAGGGACACAAAACAGTGCCACCTGAGGTGAGAGGTGGGGAAAGGGGCCCTATGGGCTTGGTCCCAAAGTCACAGTGAAACCTACCTGGGGGTACACAGGGAGCCAGCTGGGTGCTTTTAGGAATCATGGAAGCTCACTCTCACCATTCTGATAGGGATGCTGAGGACCTGAGGGAGACACACGGACTCTGGCATCTCCCCAGAGCAATGGGTGCTCAAGGTCCCATCTGGCTGTGAGGCACCGGGTACCATCAGGTGGGTCCTGGCCCAGCCCACCTGTGGGCTGAGGCAGGATGGGTGGAGGCTGTGGGTGGCTGTCAACCCACCCTGCTTTTGGTCACACCATATAGTCCACAGGCCTTGCCAGAGCTTAGTCCCAAGTCTTGCCTCCTCCTTAGCGAAACAGGTCAAGCCTCTCTCAATTTCTTGGCCTCAGTGTGCCCATCTGTATAGTGAGGACCACAGCCGAGTCTACCTCCTCACAGGCAGGTTCTGAGGCCAGAGGTGAGCATGAGGCAGGTAAGCTTCAGCAGATGAGCCATGCAGCCCCTTTCTGCTTCCCAACCTGGGCTGGAAGGGTCTGCTGATTTCCACACCGATGGCTGTTTCACTGTGTCTATTGCGCACCCCCTCCCCCCACCTGGCTCCACCACCATCGTGATCGCGAACGTTTATTAAGCACTTTCAATATCTAGACAACAGTTCTCCCCCAATATTTTGTTCAACCAGTGCAGGGGTGCACAATCGGGTGGTGCCTCTGATCCCCAAATTTTGCATCAGATCAGCCTTTTAACCCCACTCTGGTTCTCCCGAACCCAGGAAATATTGAGCAACATTTCTCTTTGCTTCAGTGGGCATAAGGCCTACCCCACACAATTGCCCGGGTTGAAATGAAAGCGTGTACTAAAGCCAGAACACAGGGCCTGGGCACCCAAACACTTCGGCAGTCCTCGCTGTAGCTGTAGCTGTTCTTCCCCTTTGCCCCGCCAGGGGACGGAGGCTCTGGGAGGTGCAGAAGTGCCACAGGCCGTTAGTGGCAGAGTCAGTAGCTGTGCCCTTAACCACAGGGCTCTCTCCGGCTCCCCCTCCCTCCCTTCACAGTCTGGTCCTTTCCAAAAAAAAAGAAAGAAAGAAAAGAAATAGAAAGAAAGAGAAAAAGAAAAAAAAAAGAGGCACCCTGTAATTTGAGAAGCACCCTTGTCCTTCTGCACATTCGGGAGCCTTCCAGAGAGGCTGCCCGAAGGAATTCTTTGGGGTAAGGGTCCCCACCCCTGCCAGCAACAATCATGACCTTTTCTCGCTAATTTGTGTGCGTGCGTGCACGTGTGTGTGTGAGATAATACGTATGTATAAACTTACATACTTGAAATCGGGATGCAAGCAAGTCTAGGTTTGACTAGCAGTATTTTCTTTCCCATGGAACGACTGATGGCATTAGATGTGGGGAAACACAGTGTTCCTACCCTCCTGGAGGGAGTCTTTAATCCTCTGGATTGTGAAACAGAGCCATCAGAACCACCTCCATTCATGGAAGGGAAAACTGAGGCTCCACGGAGGGACAGAAATGTCCCACCTTAAGTTCCAGGCCACTGGGCAGGAGGGCTTCACCAGACTGAGGGTGTGGAGGCCAGACTGGAAGAAATCATTAACTTCTAGAAGACAGTCCTCTGCTAGTAACTGGACTGGGGCTCCCATGAGACTTGGGATGGAGGGAACACGAACGTCCTTGGGGATGGGGAGGTGGATAACAGTGTCAGCTGAAGCCCAGTTCCTAGTCAAGAGAGTGTCTGCCTGTAGGGGGATAGAGGGTGGGGGCCAGTGGGTTTCCAGAGTGAGGGCCTAAGAACCTAAGGGAAAGAAGTTGAGTCTTCTTAAGATCCAGGCTCAGGCAGCCCTGTGATGGTAGCTGGAAAACCCTCCTGCAAGCCGGCTCTGCCTGGAGGCAGGTCACAGACAGTCCTGACCTCTCCCAGGCAGCCCCTAGGCGAACCAAGGTCGGGCAGGATAGCCATGGACTAGGCTCCAAGTCCTGGCAAGCTTTGAACCTGAGACTTGGATATTTCACAGATGGGAAGTGTGAGGCCCACAAAGAGGAAGAGACTTGCCAAGGGCCCCCAATGAGGGATGCCCAGGCCTTATTTGTTCAGTGTGACAGCAGCGGTAGCTCGCATGGATGGAGCACCTCCTGTATGCCAGGGGGTGCTAAGCACCTTACACACGTTTCTGTGAGGAAGCCACGATCCTTGGCCCTACTTTACGGATGAAATTGACAAGAGCCAGAGAGGTTTTAAGCAATGTCCCCTAGCTCACGGTAGGTGGCGGAAAAAGGAAAACTGAGGCAGTGGAACTGCAGACCCCAGGCCCCTTCCACAACCAGTGAACTTCCTAGAAGGTTTTCCATGTCACATATGTCCTGTGTCTGGCGCACTTGGGGGATCCTCACCCCCATCCCAGGCACCAGACTCTTGATGAATCATACCTGCCCTTGTAAGCTCTCTGGCCTGTGGGGAGACATATGCAGGTACCCTGCTACCACCAATGCTTTTAGGGTGCACCCCTAGGGGTCACAGGCAGCCAGAGGAGGGCGCCCTGACGCCGGGTCACTTTGACGCCAGGGATCTCACTTCCAGGGGCAAAGGATGCTGGTGGGAGGAGTGGCCCCCAGGTCCCGAGATCTGAGGGTCCCAGTTTGGGTCCCTGCTTACCCAACTCTGCGCCCAGACCTCCCGCTTCCTCACGCTGCTGTGGACAATTTGAGCTGTTCTTAGCTGGGAGCCATTCAAGAGAAAGCGGGAGATTGGTGCACCAGTCCACTGGAAGAGGGAAAGGACGTGGCTAGCCATAGTAAACGGGAAGGAAGAGGGTATCCACGTAAGGGATACCACGTAAGGGAGTGAGAGCTGTCCAACTGTCTCTCGAAATGGTAAAAAGAAAAACAGAAAGAGAGGTGGCCCTAGGTCTGTTGGTCAGGGATGGGGAGGATGTAAGTTAGCCATTGGGAGAAATTGGGAATGGGCTGGCCTGTTCTTCTGTGTGTCCTCCTCTGGCCCCTCAGGACGGGGCAGGAGAGGACTGTGCATTTCCGGCAGGGAGAACGCTCTGTGGGTCCAGAGCCACAGGGACCGTGGGGTGCCAGAGAAGCATCTGTGTCCATCAGGGCAAGTAGGGCAGCCTTTGGTCTGACACAAAGCCATAGGTTTATTCTGGCCGCGTAGATGGTTAGGAATTGTCCAGAACGTCTGCCCAGAAAGCGCAGTTCCTGGGAGGCGGCCGGTTGCGCCTGGACACGCGACCGAAGCTGGCACACATCTGTGGGCAGGGTCTGGCCGGGCAACTCCGCGGCGGGCAGAGTGCAGGCGCCAACTAGCGGTGGCTCCCGAAAGTGCTCCCCGCCCGGCGGGCCCGGGCCCGGGCGACCGCAGGCTGGAGCCCCAAGCGTCCCCGGGTTCCCGCGCCCACACGCCCACACTCAGTGACTACCCTCCAGAGGGCTGGAGCCACGCCGGATCCTGTGCCAGGTGCCGAGACCCACAGGAACCGCATTTTCAGGATGTCCGTTTGTGAACCCGCCGTAGGATGAGGGAGAAATCAGGCGGAGGGGCAAGTAAGGGCACGGGTGCAAACCGAAACCACTAGACGAATCGAATTTACAAACCCCTGATACAGCGGGTCCTGGCCCCAGAGCCGCTCCAGGGCCACACGCGTGCCCCCCTCCCCTGGCCCTGGGCCGTACCTGGCCACAACTTGGTGGGCCTTTTGGCGGGAAGCTCCCAGAGGTCCGACGCGCCAAGGCCCTGGTACCTCGTTTTCTTCTGGTTCCGCCGCTACTGCCCCCGTTCGGGAGAGTGCAAGGGCCTTGGCCCCGACGATCTGCAACTCCGAGATGCAGGCTCTCTAAATAGATCCCGTAGGGTCCTTCGCTGTCCCCGCCTTCGAAATGGCCCTAGGGGCTGACGTGAGGCGAAGACAGAGTCAGGGACCAGCTCTCCAGGTGGTCAAGGTTGCGCGGGAGCCTCTCCGCCCCGAAGCGCACGCGGGGCTTGAATTCGTTCCGCAACGACGAAATGGCGCGCACTGGGCCGGGGTCAGATCCCGGCCGCGATCTGGCGGCCACCTTCGGATTCTATCCTTCTTCGCTTCCGAGGCTTGGAATTTGTCGCACTGCACCTGTCAAGCGCCGAGAACAACGAATACTCAGCCCAGTCTCCAGACGGCGGAGACTCGGTATGCCTTCGTCGGTTCCCAGCACTCGAGGGAGCACCTCCGGGCGATAATCCAGAATGAATGGGGGCTTGATCTTTGCAGTTCCCTTCCCCGCTGTAGCTTGTCCGTAGGCCCGCTCGTTTGGCCTAGGAGGCGGGAGAGGCCAGGGTTGCCTGCCGTGAAGCCCCGAGAGTCGATGGGCCGCGCGGGCGGGAGGGAGAGCGGTCTGTGTCCCTGTGGTGCGGACGGAGCACACCGCCCGGTAAGAGGGAGGCGCCGGACCTCGGGGGGCCGGTGCGCATCCACGCGGAGGAAGAACATTGCCTCCTCTGGAAGCCGGGGCCCTTGGCTTGGCAGTCATGCCCTCGTTCTCCGCACGCTTGTCTTCCTGCCTCTTGCGCGATGCGAGACCGTGGCTATAAGCGCGGGGCAAAAAATCAGGGGGAAACACTCGCGTTTTCCAGGCCCCATCGTGTTTTTCAAAGAATCACGGGCCGCCACAACGAAGGACGACGAAGCGAGGCCTGCGCGGTCCTGAAAGTTGCTTTGGGGGGAGCGGAGAGGAACGGGGTTTGTCACCGCCAAGCCAGATTCCAGCTCCCCCCCACCCCCAACACCCGTCTGTCTCTGGTCGGCAACCGGGCCCACGAGGCCGGGCCCAAAGCCGCGCTGGGAGTTGCAGAGGCGGCTGGTGGTCGTGGAATCTCGTGTGCGGTGGAAGCCCCTGGGCCGAAATAATTTGCGGGACTGCGGGGGACGCCGGGCGCGGGGTGAAAAACCTCTTGGGGGCGGCTCCCCGCTCGATGTCACCGGCCTTGGAGCCCCCACGTCCCGCAGCCGAGAGTGCAGGCATCAGAGGCCGAAAGCAGCCGGAGCGGGGAAGGCCCAGTTACCGGCAGCGGGGAAAGGGCGCGAGAAGGGAAGCTGCGGCCCCCGCGTCAGGGAGCCGCCGCCCAGGAGGCAGCCGCCCAGGAGCCCGGACGTTTTAACCAAATTTTTAGCATTGACCCCGGGGCCCCCGAACTTTCGAGGAGCCCTGGGCTAACGCTCCGGGCCCCCAGACCCCGGCGTCCTCCCCGGGGCGGGGCCTTCCGCCCCTCCCCGTTGGGCGGCCTTCGGCGGTCCCCGTTCCTCCCCCACGAGCGCGGCCGAGGTGCCGGCGATGGGGCTCCGATTGGCTGCGCGACGCGTCGCTCGGGCCGGCCCCGCCCCCGCGGGCCCCCGGGTACTAACCCCGCGCGGGCCAGCCCGGCGCCGCCACTCGATTCTCGAGGATTTGTTCTGGGGCTGCGGCCGCGCAGTCGGTGGGGCAGCCGCGAGAGCGGGCTGCGGGGGCGGGAGGAGGCGGCGGCGGCACAGCCCGCTCGGGCCCCGCGGCGGCCGAGGCAGACGTCCCGCCGCGAGGGGCGGCCGCAAGCCGGGCCGCGAGCCCAGGATGCGGGACTAGCGGTCAGAGCTGCGCGCGGCCGTCGGGGCTGCGAGGCCTCTCGCTGCGGGCGGGCCCCCGGCGGGGCGTCCCCGGGCGCCGCCCCCTGCGCCTTGAGGCCGCGGCCCGGCTGCTTCTGCTTTCCCGCTTCTCGCGGCAGCGGCGGCCGAGGAGGCGCCCGCGCCGGCCGCCCCCGGGGGAGCCGCGCCGCCGCCGCCCGCCCGGCGCCCTGACGGCCGCTGTTATGCGTATTCCTGTAGACCCGAGCACCAGCCGCCGCTTCACACCTCCCTCCACGGCCTTCCCCTGCGGCGGCGGCGGCGGCGGCGGCGGCGGCGGCAAGATGGGCGAAAACAGCGGCGCGCTGAGCGCGCAGGCGGCGGTGGGGCCGGGCGGGCGCGCCCGGCCGGAGGTGCGCTCTATGGTGGACGTGCTGGCGGACCACGCGGGCGAGCTCGTGCGCACCGACAGCCCCAACTTCCTCTGCTCCGTGCTGCCCTCGCACTGGCGCTGCAACAAGACGCTGCCCGTCGCGTTCAAGGTGAGTGCGGGGCCCGGGGCGGGCGGACACCCGCCCTGGCGATCCGGGCGTCTCAGCGGCAGGACCCACGGGACCCCGGGCTCCAGCCGGGGAAGGCAGGGGAACGTGCCCGCTGCCTCGCCGCGAGAGCCCAGCGGCCGGGCCCAGAGCGCTTTCGGTCTCCCTGCGCGCTCCGCCAGGGGACTTTGGCGTTCCCCCTCAGATGCACCCGGCAAGGATGGCTTTTCGGGGCGGGGGGCGGGAGTTGCCCCCTCCACCTTCGGGGAGCCCGGCTGAAAGACGCTGATGAGGAACCGGGCGGATGGGGCTTCTCTCCTCCGACACAGCCTTGCGGGCAAAGGGGAAGAAGGGCCCCGGGACCAGGGCGAGGCCCCGGAGGTGGGGTGCGGAGGGTGGATAGGGCCTAACCTCCCCTGCCTGCAACCCCTCCTCCTGCACCGCTTCAGAAACACTTCCTGCTCACACCCTCCACCTCTGGCTTCTGAAATTTTACACCGGGCGACTCTAGGGCTGAGAAGGGGGGCACCGAACCCTAAAGGTTTGCGGCAGGAATCCCGAACGTCGGGCAGAAATGGGGGGGCGCTCCCACCCCTGGCAGCCCCCAGTCATTCAGAGGATCTTTTTCTCTTTGCTAGGGAGTAGGCGACTGTTTCATTTTCATTTTTTTAAGGGGGCAGCGAGATGAAACGAAAACGCCTTGGTTTTCCCCTAAACCTCTCACAGCTGCCGTGAGAAAGGGCAGGGCAGGAAGGGCCAGCGGCTGGGGGTGGCGGGTGCCCGAGGTGGCTGGAAACAGAGGCTTCTGGCAGCTGAGGCCGTCCTTGCTCCCATTAAGACGACTCCAAATTGGGGGGGGGGGGTAGGATGAGTGGCTCTTGGAGGTCTCCCGGGTGACATCTTAAAATGCCAGTGGGGAAAATCTCCCGGGGAGGAGGGGGAGGGGGAGGCCCGTGTGACTTTAATCCTCAGATCGGAGGTTTTACTGTCACTTGGAGCTTAAAAGGAATCTTTGAAATTAAAAGAAGACAGGATGTTGACAGGAAATCTGGCCTTTTTAATCAGACCCCAAACATTTTCTCCTTGAAATTTTTACCATCTGGATCCCTAGTCCCTGCACACGGTGGCCACGTTTAAATGGCTGTGACTACATTTGCAGCGTGATTCCTTTTCAAAAGGCATCTGCCTCTGCCCGCTGCCTGGGGTGAGGGGTGGGGGAGAGCATATTAGGGGGGTATCTCCTCCCCCATCGTGCAGTTCCCAGCAGGTGCATTCTCCTATTGCAAGCCCCTCTCTCGCTTTAAAGGGGTTTTCTGTACAACCCCTCTCAAAACACCGGTTTGTTTTGCATTTTGCATTTTCCCTGCATAACGAATTCAGTCTCTGCAGAGGCCGGCAGACTGGGCCCCCCGGCCACATTTCAGGGCCGAATTTTATACCCCAAATGGCTCTAGCTTTAATTCAGTGTGGGGAGCTGTCCGGTTATTATTGTTGTTGATATTATTTTTATTTAGGGACGTGGTTGCTAGGAGCACGTTGATTCCTCTTTTGCTTAGGCCCAGGGAAAGAGGGGAACTGCACTCCACGCCATAGTGATCGAGCTCATTCACAGCTCTCACGCAGATTTCATTGCAAGGATAATTTCTTAGGACATGACTTAACCAGTTGAGCTAGGATTTGGGTGTGGAAGGCGGAGATTTCGGCTTCTTGTTTTTGTTTTTTGGGGGGGAAGGTGTCCGTTGGGGTTTAGCCTTTTCTCCGCTCTGCCTTTGAGAAATCCTGCAGTGTGCCTGGGACCTAGGGGAGCTGCCTGGCCCCTCCCCGCCTCTCCCTGGCCTCCCCTACTCTTCTAAGCTGTCCCCCTGCCCCTGTGCCTTCAGGTGGTGGCGCTGGGGGACGTGCCAGATGGAACAGTGGTGACCGTGATGGCTGGCAATGATGAGAATTACTCTGCGGAGTTGCGTAATGCCTCGGCGGTCATGAAGAACCAGGTGGCCAGGTTCAACGACCTTCGCTTCGTGGGCCGCAGTGGGCGAGGTGAGCTGCAGGGAGTCTGCGCACCCTGACACCAGCAATGGCAGAGGTCTAGGAAGGAAGCTGAGAGCAAGCCCTTGGGGTCCCAAATGGGAGCCCCAGAAACAAGTGCCCAGGCCCGGCTTGGTCTCAGACAGTGGTTTGGAGCCCCATGGGAGTGTCACAAAACCCTTTGAGGATGCGGGTCCTTGGCCAGAAAAAGACACAATTGGCTTCCAGCTTCTGGGGTTTACTAACTCTTGAAGCTGTCTGTGTCACCCCTCTTTCCCGGTGGTTGAGTTCCTGGCCTCATAAAAGACACTAGGAAGAGATCACGGATTAAGGAGCTCAAAAGGGGACCTTGTAGATTTTCTGTGGCAAGTGGGCTTAGCGACGGGCTTAGACAAATGGCTGGTCTGCGGACCACGCGGAGAGCGCCCAGCCGCTCTCCCCACGGGACTGGGATCTCCCCAAGCTTCAAGCTTTGAGCAAGCCCAGGCTGCCTCTCCCCAGCTGTGGTCTCCCCAAGCCACAGTTTCCCCAGCCCTGTGAGCCCTTAAGGTGGTTTAGGAGAGACACGAATGCTATGCGGGAAAGCAAAGCAGAAAAGCCTGCAGACTGCCATCCCCCACCCCAGAATGGAAGCTGAAGCCCTTGTGGCCCCCCCCCACCCCCCCACCCCCCCCCCCCGCCTGTGTGATTGGTCTCTGGCTATAGGAAGGAAGGCAGGACCAGCCCGCCCGCCCGCTGTAGCTGTCGCCCCAGGGCTCGGGTGGGAGGCTGCTGGGACCCGAAACCCATCATCACTTCTGGGTGGAGAAGCCCTAGAAACCCTGCCCCAGCGAAATGGAGGCTCGAGGACTCGCTGGCCCTTTAAGACCAGCCTGCGGAAAAGCCGGGAGTGCCCGGTCCCAAGACTCCGCTTGCCCCTCCAGTTGGGTTAAGAAAGTAAGCTAAGTTCCCTCTGCCCCCAGTATCCACAGAGGCTGAGGCAGAATTGTACTTTTCATCACCAATAAACAAGACCTTCTCAAGGTTTTCCTTTGCTCCCAGCCAACAGCCCTGCTCAGCAATGGGCATCTGGGCACCATTTTTTCCTCTCCAGCCGTTCAACATATACATACAAATGTCAAACATATTTTGACTTTTCAGCATTAATTAAAACCAGGGCATTATTTGCATGTAATAACTGTTTACTTGTTACTTTTTATGAAACTGAAATAGTTTACATTCTTTCAAACATTTCCTGTTCCTGTTGGCTCCCTTCCCCACGCACAGATTTCTTTCAAACGTTGCCCTTAACTGGTTGCAGGTTGATGGATGGAAAATGTTTGCTTTTATGAATTAAGCTTTCATTGCTGCTCCTAATTAGTATCCAAGCCCCTTTTGTCATCCCCAATCTCTCCAGCCTTTTGCAACTTAATCCCAGCTACAACCCTGAGTGGAGAGTCACTGGCCACCGGTTGATGGCTGGCAGGGATGCAGCTTGACTTTGGGGCGGTGGCCAGGTGTGCAGGCCAGGTAGCATGGACAGCCAGGCCGTCGGGGGGGGGGGGCGTAGGGAGGCCCGCCCGCCTGTAGCTGCAGCCCCTGAAGGAGCAGGCAGAAGGGGAGATCCATCCCGGGAGCCCACCAAGGCATCAGGAACGTGGCACCTTACTGCCTGTCCTGGGAGGTGAGATCGAGAAAGAGAAGACACGATGATTCCGAGTGACCAAGGGCATGGCTGGCTGGCTGGCTGGGCTTTTTGCTGCGTAAAGTGATTTCTTCATGGCATTTATGCCCACGGACCTGCACTCACCCTGCAGGACTTTGGGGGAGAGAAGTGGGTTTGCAAATCACCCTTTAGCTGGTGCGCTTGAAGCAGGCGAGGCTGAGGCTGGGGTCGTGGCTCTGGAGGATGCAGGAGGCTGAGTTTATAAATCATTCTCACAGCCCTTCTCCCATCAGCCTCCCTCATCCTGGGCCGGGGCAGGAAGGGGCCTGAGCGGGAGTTCCAATACCTGGGGACTTGACCAGACTTTCAGACCTCAGAGTCTCATGGTATTGAACAACCTGAACTCGACAACCAGCCCACCTGGTTTCAGTCCTCACTCCGCCAGTGACTTGCTGGATGACATGGGGCAAATGGCTTAACCTCTCTGTGCCTCAATTTGCCCAGCTGTATAAGGGGGCAATAGGACCCCTCTCTCCCGAGGTTTTATAAGGATTAAGGAAATTGGCCCCAGTGTATCACTTGGCACGTATTGAGAGTTGGACACAGGTTACAGATTTTGTTACATCGAACGCCTATGACTGGAGATCTTTGAAGTCCCTTTGAGTGGTATAGTCACTGATTCTGTGATTATGGTGTGGTTTGGGCAGGGGCGGGGGAAACCCAGAAGGTGTGAATTGTGGAGTGGGAGAAGTGGAGGCGGCTGGCAATGAGAAGGAGGGCACAGGGGTCCTGTAGCCCGCAGCAGCTCGTCCGCTGTGCCTCTGCTGCCCATTGGGAAATCCCCACGGAGAGGACAAATCAGTGATTGACACGGACAGTGGGGCACTTGGAGAGTTGAGACAGGTTGGAGTTTGGGACCTGGAGCCATTCCCTGGCCCTCCGACTTCTGCCAAGATCAAGAAGCCAGACAGAAATTTCTGTTTGTTTCCTTGCGTTTTATTCCTTGATGCTGTCTTAATTCCAGGAAGATAGGATTCCATGGAGAACATAGACACCACCACCACAGAGCCCTCATGATAAGCCTGAAGGTGGAAAGAAACAAGGGAGGGAAAGAAACCAAGTCACTGGTGTGTCCTGCAGTGATTAGGGCCGAAGTTCGCACCCTTCTTACAACAAATACCATATAACGCGCTTTTCATTGTCCTACAATGAAACGTAACTAATGGAACCTGCCTACTTATGTGCAGTTTCAAAATCCATAGAAGTCCAAAGCTTTCATGGAGAAAAAAAGAAGATGATTGATGATAAAATATCCATCTGAATATGTAAATGTGGGGTGAGACCGCCCTGTGGTGAGTGGGAGCTTGGCCGTCCAGCAGAAGCCCCGGGAGCGCCGCGGTAGACCACTAGTCCGGGCGTGCGGGACTCAAGAGTCCGCTGCCGTCGACGACATGGTTTTCTGAAGGCGCGAACAGTGCTTGGCAAAGTTCTGAACAAAACTTCAGGAAAAAAAAAACAAACTATCTTCCATCCTGGAAAATTCAACAGATACTAAAAATGTGCAAAAAACTGGGCTTTATGTTATGTAAAACTGAGTTAGGCTCATGGCTCAGAGAATCTTTGTAACAAGTGTTTCACACACAGGAGGAATGACTGCCTGGGTGCCCTGTACCCAGCTGGACCCATGCCTCCTCCGCTCCTCTCCACCCCACCTCCCACACCCCCTACACCCCTCTGGAGGACCACATGCCACAAATTCCCAAAATGTCCTCTAGGAGGCAGCCTAGGTGAAAATGAAAACAGCGAGAGCTCCTGAAAAGTCATTAGCTGTTTGAAAAGAAATCCTAGTAGGTAGAGTGAGATTTGAGGAGAGATGTGTGGGTGTGGCTTATAGGTTTCTTGACCAATGTCGAGAAAACCCAGAGGTCCCCTGAGATGTGTTCCTGCTATCCATGAGGCCCCCATGATGGGGTTTTATGACACGAGAACCCCGGCTGAGGGGGACAGGGACTGGTCCAGAGCCACACTGCCAGACCTGGTTGTACGTGCTGATTGGTCCAGGGACCCACGAGATTGTCTGGAGTCACCCAAGTCCCCGAGGGGTAACTGTTTCCAGACTGGGACTTCTCCGCTCTGGCCAGGGCCAGTCCCTAGAGTGCCTTGGTTAGCAGTTCCTGGATTTCTGGCTGCTGGCAGGTCTGCCTGAGGTTCCTGCAAAGTCCTTTACCTTCTCTGTCATCGCAGCTTCCTGCCCTGAGACGGGGTGAGGTGGGAGGATGCGTTCACCAGCAGGCAGAGAGAGAGAGAGGTGAGGGGCTCTCAGGGAGACCTTTTCCCCCCAAGTCGTTCTGGGGACCCCTGCTTCCCATGGTACCTGATACACACCCCTCCCTTCCACTTTTGTTCCCAGGTCCCAGGCCCTGCCTTTGGTTCTCCTCCCTCCCTCTCTTTGGGCACTGGGGAGGGGTGGTGCCAGGCCTGGAAAGCGGGAGGAAGCCGTGGAGAAGGGCTGATGACCTCAGGGATAGTTTGTGGTTTGCTGCCTGGTGAGAGTGGAGGCCTCTCACTGCCCAGGAGCAGGTCCTTAGTATGGGCCGGGGGGTGGGGGGTGGCAGGGGGGTGCGGGCAGACTCCAGCACATTCTAACCTTTCCGGCCCTGCCTAGATACTGTTGACCTGGATGACTCATTGCCCCTCTGTGAGTCTCAGTGTTCTTGTCTGTAAAATGGAAATGGTTATCTCTCCCTTAATGATTTTAACAAACATTTCTTGAGCACCTACTATGTGCCAGATGCTGTCCTAGGGGTTAGGACACAGCAGTGAACAAGACAGAAGTTCTGGTGCCCAGGGAGTTTACAGACAGAAAATAAGTAGAGGAATTGCCAAAAATAATAAGCATGATGGGGGAAGTATGAGCAAGTAAGGAGGGAGCAGGAGGGTCTCTGATGTTTCACATTGAGCTTCTTAACCTTTTTTTTACCCCATGGGTCAACTTGACAGTTTCAGAATAATGTGTTTTAAAGAATAAAATGAAATACAAAGGATTACAATGGAAACCAATTATAATAAAACACAGTTAGCAAAATGTCTAAAAAAACTGGGATAAATGTGCTCTTTTTTTAGTGTATTAAATAATAAGATGTGGCAATGGGTCTGATGACGACCATGATTTTGAAGTTGTGACGAGCATAAAAGATATTTAGAGAAATTTGCAGTGTCTGTAATGTGATATGTAAATATCTCTGACGTCTGTTGGTGACAAGGTCACAGGGACTTCTGTAATACCTCTGTGGTTTGTTGCCCATGGCCATACTTGAAGGAGATACTAAATTGCAGCCAGAGGTTAGAGACAATACAGTCGTCTCTTTTTTTTTTCCTGTCCCTGTTCACAGGGCCCATTTAATCCTAAGAAGGAGCCCCAGATGCCAAGTTTAAAATGCCTGCTTTAGATAAAGTGTCCAGGGAGGGCTTCACTGAGGAGGTGACTTTTCGGTCGAGATCCGAGGGAAATGAGGGAGACACAGGAGTACTTAAGTAATTGGGACCCATCTGGCTTGGCACCCTGCAGTGTCTACGCAGTGATAGGGAGTCTGGCAGGGGAGGAAGAAGTCCAGGAGAAAAATGACCAAAGAGGGAAGGAAGGCAGATCCCAGGAAGGGGAGGTGGTCCCTGCATAGAATTTCCCTAGACCTTATACACTTTTGGTTTCCAGAAACCATGGGAAGTGCCCCTGTAGTCTGAGAGTGAGGGGTTCCATGTCCTCTGATCCAGGACTCCAGGGGCAGGGGCTGTACATTTCCATCCCTGCCTTCAGTGGGCTGGCTCAGGAAGAATCTTCCAGAAAGGCCCTGCTCTGGCCCAGTTTGAGTCACGCCTCAATTTAAGCCACCCCGTTTATACACCAGTTCTTCGGTGTCTCAGAAGAACCCCTGGGGTTCTGTGGTGCGGCCCTGGAAGCCTGGCTGGTTTTCTTTCGTTCTGGATTTTCCTGTTTCTGGGGCTCAACTTTTCACATGATCTCCGGATCCAGCCTGGCAAGGAGAACCACAAGCTATCCTTCCCTGCCCTGAATTTTCATTTTCCACTGGTGAAAGGGGGGTAGCAAGACTGCCTGCTCGCCTTGGAGAGTTGCCAGAAGTGCAGGGACAGCACAGGAGTCCACGCGGGTAGCCCCCCTCAGTAGCCCGCCCTCGGCCAGCCCTGGTGGACACAGGTGCACCGGGCCGCAGACCCCTGCCCTTAGGGAGTCCCTGATTGATAACTGAGGTCCAGAGATAGGGATGCTCGGAGGCAGAGAAGGAAGAGGCCAAGCTTAGACGAGATGGGCGAAGCTCCCAGCCCTCACCCCAGCCTCCCCCAATCACAGTGTGGGGGACTTGATGCTGATGGAGAAGAGGACAGGAGAGAGGGACGACTCCGCCTTCAGCGAAGGTGATGGGAGAATTGGGTTGCCCTTATCTTTCCCTTCTACCAAACCCACCAGGTAAACCCCCAGAAGAATCAAGGAATCAAAGGTAGAAGGTAGCGAGAACGCTGTTTATCGAAGGTAAACATTTATCGGCCTGTTACAGTTCAGGTGGGGAACGCTGCCCGAACATGAAACACTAGGAGAAATCACCAACAGGGGAAAGAGCTGAAAATGCCACACAGCTCGGTGTCAGAAGGCAGAATGTGAAGGCCACTGAGCTGAGAAGCTGGTTGCTAACCGGTAAACACAGGCTGATTTCTAAACGACAGGAAAATGCGAATGAGAAATAAATAAATAAATAAATAAATAAATAAATAAAATGCGAATGAGGAAAGCATGCAGGAACCTGAAGTGATCATTTGTGTTGGGTTTGGGACAGACCATAAGCAGATAAAAAGTTTCAGTCTCCCTAGTAGACACAGCAGAGAGGCAGACTGAAGTCAGGAGTGTGATAGGCGGCTGTGCTGCCGCGCTGGGGGGGGGGGGGGCGCTCGCTGCGGTCACAGTCACGGTGACTCTCCGGGGCTCTGTCCGCTCACTGGAGGGATCAATGCCCCTGAATGCATCCCAGCCCTCTGATGCAACGAAATCACTCACCACTTCTTGGAATCTATTCTAGGGAAATAAGCAGAGATGGAGACAAAGATTTTTGTAAACAAAAGGTCATTTTCATTTTATTTTAAATGGTAAAAAAAAAAGAAAATTATTATTTTAAAAGTTTTTCCTCTCAGGAATTTTGAATGGAGACTTTGGAGCCAAATGTCTATCTAAAAATAGAACAGAGCTCTGGAAATAACAGTTGCGTCTACAAATGAAATGCGGGCAGCTCCCCAGTCAGCCCTCTCCCAGCCCCCAACCCCCCACCCAGGAGTCAGCCAGGAGGAGGCTGCAGGGCCCTCGGCACCAGGGAGGAAGGAGGCAGATAAAGAAAAGACGAGGCTTCTGTGGGTTGAATTATTTTGCAGCATTAAAATGAAGTTTATGAAGGGTTTTTAATGACACCAGAAAGTGCTTACGACGTGAGGTTAAATGAAGAAAAACACAACCGGGGTATAAATATACGTATTTTGGAATCCTTGCCACTCTGTAAACATACATACCCACCCAAAAGGGACTAGAGCCAAAAACACCCAAATGTTAACAGTGTTTATCTCTGGTTAGTGGAACTGTAGGTGATTTTTCTGTGCCCCCCCTCCCAGTTTTTTATAAAGTCATAATTACTTTCAGGAAAAAAAATAGTATTTTTTTAAAAGATTTTATTTATTTGTTGGAGAGCAAGAAAGCATGAGCAGGAGTTAGGGGAGAGACGGAGGGAGAGGGAGAAGCAGACTCCCCGATGAGCAGGGAGCTTAACCCAGGACCCCAGGATCATGATCTGAGCCGAAGGCAGATTTTCAGCAGACTGAGCCACCCAGGTGCCCCCCAAATCTGTATTTTTATGCACCTTTTTATAAATATACTTCGGTGCTCTCCACTCCAAAATCATGAGGGTCTCCGGGTAGAAGGAATGGCACAAAGGCAGGGAAGCAGGGAGGAAATAGCAGGGTACCCAGAGCATGGGGTGGGGGCGGATGATGCCAGACCTCCAAGGCCTTGAATGCAAAGGCCAACAGCTAGACCTTCACCTAGAGCCCCATCTGCCGCCAGGTTCAAAGGAGAGAGATCTGCCCCTTCTGGAAGGGAGAACAGAGTATTGTTAATCACTCTAGGTACCAACCTGCTGCCTTTATTCTCCACTCCCCCCAGGGAAGAGTTTCACACTGACCATCACCGTGTTCACCAACCCCACCCAAGTGGCCACCTACCACCGAGCCATCAAGGTGACCGTGGATGGACCCCGAGAACCCAGACGTAAGTGCCAAAGTCACTGAGCCCCCTGGGTGGGGGAGAAGAGCCCAGTGGGGGGGGGGTAGGTGGGGAGAGCAGCAGCCAAGGTCCGATAGATGGCCCTGGATGCCTGGAGAAATCTTGTGTGGGATTGCAGTCCTGGGCTCCGCATTCCCAACCCACCAGCAACACCTGACCCTCTGTGCTTAGCCCTGGACTCCTGGAGGCCAGCAAGGGTGCTGGGAGGGCGAAAGGCAGAATTAGCCTGACGCCCTTCCCTGGGGAACGCCTGCCCGTGGAAGGGTGGGCGGACGGGCGGCTCAGGGAGTATGGACTTGCAGATTGCGTCTGTTGAGGAAAGGGTTCAGGGAAGGAACAAGCTTCAGATAGGGTATTTGTGAGGGGAGGGGGGCCAGGCCAGGTTTGTGCCGCTCCACTCCAGCTTCCTCTGCCAGCGGCTGAGGGAGGGAGCCATCAAAAACAGGAGCTGGTCTGGCTGCGAGGCCAGATCCCCTCCTTGGAAATTTTCTCTGGATCTGTTACGTGACTTAAGTCACACAGAGCCCAGGCACTCTGACCCCAAAACCCACACTCAGGAATGCAAATTGATTCTGCAAATATTTATTGAGCACCTACTATGTGCAGGGAGTCCTGATGTGTGTGTTTTAGCATCAGAGAAAGTTGTGTTTCATTGCTTCTGCCTGCTGAAGGATCTAGAGTTTGCAGATTTAGATCAGGGAAATTGGAGGGTGGGGCGGTTGCCATCCAGTGGGCCAGAGGCTTGTGTTCCATGAATGAATGAATGAAACTGAGAACCAGCTGGCCCTCTCTGGACTGGCTGCTTTCCGACCAGCGTCCTGACCAGCGTGTTCACCTGGACTGCCCCTGGATTTGCAGTGTGCTCAGTGTGGGGTATGGAGAGTGGCCCTGACTTTCTCTTTGTGATAGTGGCCCCTTGCAGTTTAGAAAACCCTCTTGCATTCATTATCTCATGGGATAGTTGTGAGAGGAGAGCCAAACGGTCACCCCGGTTCTAGTGAGGAGAGAATCTAGGCCAGGGGATGTTGAGAACCTGCCAGGGCCTCCCACGGTCTGCTGAGAGGTGCCCTGTCTTCCCAGAGACAGTCTTGGATTTCCATTCTAAGCTGGGTGGACTTGGGGCAGGAAGACAGAATGGGTACCTGAGCCCAGGAAGCTCTGAACAGGGGTGTGGCTATGCCAGGGTGTCATCAGTGAGGGCCACCCAGGCCTGCCTGTGGGCTGGCCCCTTCCTTCTTGGGAATCAGACTGGCTTGGCTCCCCATCTATCCAATTCCTGGTTCCACTCCAGGGTCTGGCCACCTAGGAAGGGCATAATGCTGGGCCTAGTGGCCCGGGATGACTCCCTGTAGGGTCTCAGGGCACACCCTCCAACCTCCTGAGCTCCTGCATCTGGCCATGAGGCTCACAGGCTGGCGTCTGCTCCAGCCATATTCCTGTTGGGATTGGCCTTGGGTGGGTCCATGCCCTTGGCCTTGGGCTCCATAGCCCTGGACAAGCCATGTGTTCTTTTTGGCCTCAGTTTTGTTATCTGTGAACTGGTCAGTGATCCCAAGAGTCTCAGGTGGTGATGGTTGGGAAGCCCTTGTGAGTTATAGGCCTCCATGGCGCAGAGAACAAGTTCTGAGTCAGCCGTCCTGGCTGAAGGACCCCAGGCAAGTTACTGGCATCTCTGCAGCTCTACCCCTCCTCCCGGAAGTGGGGTGATACCCCCCACACTGCGGGCCTAGAGATCAGTGACAGCATGTGGCTAGCATCTGGCTGTGGCAGAGGGAGGATCCGGATGAGTCACTGGATCTACGGTGTCCTGTTATCCCCAGTACCTGACCGCTGCCTTGCGTTCCCACCACCACCACCACCACTGGGGACAGGGACCCTCTCTGGGTCAGCAGCAGTGTGGCTGTTGAGAAACCTAAGCCGTGGCCTTAGAGGGGTAACGGAGGTGACATGCCACTCTGTCTCCAGGGGCAGAATGTGGGCGGATGGGAGCCACGGTTGGGCTCCGTGTGTTGATGCTGCCCTTAGCACCCACCCCACGAAGTAGCCGGTCCATAGAGGCCTGCGAGCTGGGGGTCCTGGAGCTTGCTAGGAAGGTTTCCTCGGGGCCCAGCAATGCCTTGAACCCTTAGGGCCTCCATGTCCAGCCCTGCTCAGCCCAGAACTGCCCACCCTCCCCCTGGAGGCCCCTGGATGAGGAGAGAGGCTCAGCTCTGCCTTTGGGAGCCCCTAGTTCGAATCCTCTGCGTCTTCTTCTCTCCCAGGGTCCCCCAGACCTGAGACAGCCCTTCTAGGCAGTGAGCTGAGGAGGGAAGGGGAGACACAAGACAAAGCAGCAGAGGCCAGAGGGAGATGAGGCAGCAAGAGGAAGGAAAGGAAGCTGGCCCAGAAGATAGCCTGGAGTCGGAGGCTAGGCTGGCTCTGTGAGCTGAGGTGGGTGGCGCCCCTCTCGGCCTGGGCATGGGCCAGACCCATGGGTTTAAAGAGACTTGTTCAAACAAAATCTTAGCAGAAGCTGATTTCTAGAAAAGAGCCTCCATGGGAGGGAGCAGTTCTCCAGGCTGCCCATCCCGAGGCCTTGCGTTTCTCCTGCCCCTCACTGCCCACCCAGGCCCGCAGGTCAGGTCTCACCAGCACCCTGGCTTCTAACCCTGACCTGGCCTTTAGTGTATGACCTTGAACAAATCCTCTTCCTTTCTGGGTCTCTCTTTCCCCACCTATACGAGGTAAGAGACCAGGTCGACACTGCGGATCGCCAGACGCTCCCCATGCACCAGGCCTGGCGCAAAGTCCCTGCTAACGGGTCCTCAGTCAACCCAGGAGGGGACAGGGCAGGATACAGAGTCCCTTGCCCAAGGGTGAGCTTCGGTGCCCCCCCAAGGGCTCCAGTCTAGGACTCAGGGAAGTGAGGGCCCCTTGGATGGGCCTTCCCACCTCCCTGTGCTCATCTGTAAAATGGGGATGATAGTAGCTATTAATGTCTGCTCTGGGGAGGTGTCCTGGGCATGAAAGGAGCTTGCAGCCGCCCAGCCACGCAGGAAGTACCCAAACCCTCATGGATGATCACAGGATTTCCTTTCTGGGCTTTTCTCCCACTTGGTGACTCCCAACCCCATGTGAGGGCTGAGCCTTCTGTGGGGTGGTGTGGGGTGGGAGTAGGGGCTGGTCCTGGGAGCCAAGGAGTGCGAGTCTACCTATCCTTGAGGCCCAGCTGTGGGTTCTGTGGCTGGGTCGTTCCCCTCTGGTGCCCTGCAGAGCATGCCCGATCTGCAGCCAGGTGGCTGGCTGGGTTTGAAGGCTGGCTTGGTGGCTTCCTGCCTGTGTGGCCTTGGTTTCTGAGGTTCTCAGTGCTGGTGTCCCTCACAGTCACCAGGGGCTGGTTAAAAAAGCAGGTGGCTGAGCAGGATCCAGGATTCAGGCAGGAGGCAGCTCAGGACCTGGCACTCCTGGCAAGGACCGTGGTTTAAGAACCGCTCCCCCCATCCTCCAGGCTTAGCAGGTGCTGGTACCTGAAAGGGTAGGACCCAAGTTCTTAATCCTGCCTGAGGCAGAGGCGGGTAGTTCAGGCACCTTGCCTGTGGGTCCTTTCTTCCCAAAAATGTACATGGAATGATTTCAACAAATATTTTCCTGGGCACCTTTCATGTGTCTGGCACTGTTCTAGAAGCTGGGGATGCCACAGTGAACCCAGTAGACAGGCTCCGTCCCTCTTGAGTCTTAGACACTGGAGGTAGGGAAAGATGGTGAATAATACTCTAGTCACCGTAGCCCACAGAGGCCCCACCTGCTCTGTGCCCATTACCCCCTGCCTTCCTCCCTGCCATCCTCCTCCTTTCTTACCCCACTCTGGCCACCCCAGCCTCCTGGCTGGTCTTCCAACTGGGCAGCCACATCCCTGCCTCAGGACCTTTGCACTGCTCTTCTCTCTCCCTGGAGCACTCCTCCCGAGACGCCCCTGGACGCATGGCTTGCTCTTTCCCACCCTGAATGAAGGCTTTACTCTAACTTCTCAGCGAGCCCTCCCCTGACATGTCGTTTCAAACCATATACACCCCCGCCCATACTTACCAGCCTCGATTTAACTTAGAGCCCCGATTGCCTTCCAAGATGCTATAGAGTTCACTCATTTTCTTTCTTTCTTATCTCCCCTGACCAGTGTATATGCTCCATGGGGCAGAGTTTCTTTCCTCTGCTTTGCCAGGTACTGACCTAGACCCGGAAATACAGACATGAGCGCTTAGGAGGTACTCAGTAACTCTTTGTTGAAAAAATGAAATAAACAAATGATTAACTGACTTAATTGAAGGTAGTGAGAAAACTTAGGAAGAAAAACAGAGCTGGGGGGAGGGGTGGAGAGGGCAGAGATGGGACGTGGGCAGGGAGCAGAGGTGACATTGGACCAGAGAGGTCTGAAGGAAGTAAGCCCAGAGCCAGTGGTTGCTGGGGGCCCCAGACAGCATGGGCAGGGGAAGTGATCCTAACTAAGCCTGTCTCTGGGCCTTTGAGGGTCCTGAAGTTGCCACAGTTTTGTTCTCAGCTCCAGGTGTGGGGAGGCAGAGGGACACCCAAGTCGTAAAGAGGCAACAGTTTCTGGCCCCGGCTCCCAGGATCCCCTCGATCCCCAGGGGAGTGCACCCAGCAGGAGGGAAGGGGTTAACCTCAGACCTCCCGGCTTCCCCTAATCAACCCCAGGCCTGCTGGAAGCCCCACTTGCAGCCCTGGGAGGGAGCTGCTTGCCGCCCTGCCCGCTGGCCCCCCGCCAGCCCATTTCCCTGCCCAGCCACCGACCAGCTTTCATCTGCTCACAGGGGGCCGATTCAAGGCAGACCACCCGGGGCCCAGCACCCGCCCGCGATTCCGCGCGCGGTTGTTAAGAGTCGGGTGTAAATCTCCTGACAGGCCACAGAGCGGGCCTTGGGCCCAAGGCCCGGGTGCCCCACCCCGCGGCTGAGCGGACAGTGGCTGCTGTGTCTGGGTTGTGACCGCACGAGGGCTGGGCCAGGCAGCCGAGGAGGCAGCCGAGTGTCTTCCGATGGGTGAAGGCCCCGTCACTGCGGCCCACATTGTTCCCGGCAGCCCATCCTGTTCCCGAGCCCTGCCCAACTCTGGTTCTCCCTGTTGCCTGCCCCCTTTGCCTCCTGTCCCTTTCCCACCCAGTGGAGGCAGAACGCTGAGCTGGCCTCCTTCCAGTGGAGCCTCACCGCCCGACAACATAGCACTCCTCTCCTGGAGGTCTTGGGAAGCCAAACTTCATGCAACATGCTGACAGTTACAGGTTTGACCTTGACCTCGTGTCTCCACTTTCCCATCCTTAAAATGGGGCAACGGTCGCAGCCTCTCAGAGGGTTGTGACCCTTGTAGAAGACAGGCACGGCCCACCTAGCACAGTGGGCAATGGTAGATGCCTGTGCAAGTGCTTGCCACTCTCATCGCAGGGGCTGGCGGTGGGCCAGCGTGAAGGCGGGGGCATGGCCCCGATGGTTCCCCCAGAAGCACCGGATTCCTGGGAGGCGCGGGGACCCCATGTTGGCCCAGCTGGTGGTGATGAAGGATGTCCCGGGACTGGTGGTTAGGGAGCCCCCAACCCAGAACCCAGGCCTTGTCGTCTGCCTCCAACGCTGCGTGACCCTGGGTGAATCACCTACTCTGGCTGGGCCCCAGTGTCCGCTCTCCTCCTTCTGACCCGCCTCATACATGTGTGAGGCTGGGCACCCCGGGAGGGGTGTGGAAGAATTGTGGAGCCCAGAATGCCTTCCTCCAGGGCCAAGGCCAGACTGCCGTTGAATTCCTGCAGCACGCCCATACCCTGGCGAGTTAGAATGAGATCTCCCATTTTACAGAGGAGACCGCTGAAGCTCCGAGGGGAGAAGTGATCTCCCCCCGATCACCAGTGGGCGAGAGCTGACTCGTACAGTCCTGGGCCACTGGGACCCACCCTTCTACAAATGGGGGTCACAGCTCTAAGGGAGGCCGTGTTGCAGGGGCTGCAGTGCTTTGAGCCCAGCTATGGGAGGCTGACAGGTAGGCCCGGCGTGGTGGGCCATGGTGGGGTCTTACTCAGGTGGTCCCCCATCCTCCCTGCAGAGTGCTTTACTTTTAAACCCTGGGGGTCTGTCCTGCAGCTCACCCACACGTCAGGGGCTGGATGGTATGAAACCACAGTGCAGGTGTGGCAGCTGCGGCCCCGAGGAGGAGGTCGGTCAGAGCAAAGTGTGATTAGAGAGCAGGATTCTTGGCCCTGAGTCTCAGAGTAGGACAGGGCTCCTGCTGGAGTCCACTGAGACTCTCTCCTCTTCTCCCCAGGCCCACCCTCCCAGGCCTGCAGAGAGCCAGGCTGGGCCCCGGACCATGCTAGGCCCTAGCAGTCATTGACTGGTACCCCTGATGATCAGAACTGAGGCCCCTTTCTAGCAGGATGGCCTCCAGGAAGAGGAGATGGCCTCAAGCCATCTGTGTGACCTCAGCACGTCCCTGACCCTCAGCAAGCCTCCGTATCCTCACCTGCAGGACAGGGACAGCGGGGACCATGCAGGGTGGAACCAGGCAGGGCCTGTCAGTGACTTAGATGCTGGAGCAGAGGAAGCATTCTGTGAGCTCTGGTTGCTGCTTTAATTTCCGGTCATACTAGCTGCTGCTCAGAGCCTGCAGAGGTGCTGCAGGGGCTCGGGGCAGGGAGAGGGGGTCTGTCTGCAGGCGAGGGGCTCTCGGGGTGAGCCCCAAAGGGCAGGGAAGCGTTCCCGATAGGGGCTGCGCCTGCGCTGTGGCCCTGAGGTGGGAAAGGCAGAAGATGCTCGAGAAGCGCCGGGCACAGCGGCCCGAGAGGAGAGTGGAAAGAAGGCTGAGCCTTCTTCCCTCCTGGAGGCCCTCACAGGGCCGGTGGCTGAGCTTCATAATCTCCAGCCAGAGACTTGCAAAGCTAGAGGGGCCTTCATAAGCCCGCTGTGCAGGGGGAAACTGAGGCATGGCGTGACAGGGCTGGGCCCCAGGTGACTGAGGGAGCCAGGCCAGAGGTCTCCCCAGCTCCCGCGGTGGGCAGCCAAATCAAAGAGGTCTGTTCTGTAGGGCTATCTTCCCTCGGGCACAGGAAGTTCCGCTCTGCTCCAAATGTGACAGCCGGGCCCTGTGGCTCCGAGACTCTACGGCGCCCTGGCCACGTGGAGCCGCGTCAGCTTCCCGCCGCCCCTCCCTGCCAGTGGCCACAGAGTTCCACAGCAGCGAGGAAGCGAGTCCCAGCGTCCTGTGAGGATGGCCCCGCTCCGGGAAGCATGTCCTAGGCAAAGGCGGAGCTGCCTCCGGCCAGATGACCTGATTTCTGTCCCAGACCAACCGCTTCGCCTAGGTCGCATCCGGAGGCCTCCGCAGCCCCACCCAGACAGTGGGAGCTAAGAGGAGACCGTCAGGAGAAAGAACGCTCCCCGGACTCCGCCTCGGGGGCCCGTGTGTCGGGGTTGGCTCCGCCGGCCCGGCTGTGTGTCCCCAACTCCCGTTGCTGATGTGGCCCTGCCTCCCGTGGCATGTGGTGAGGTAGGAGTGACCCGCGTGGATGGTGCACGCTCGTAGACATTGTTTGGCTGTGGAGGGACACTACAGCTTCGGGTTGCTGCGGGGAGGGAGTGGGACTCGAGTGAGACCACCAGGCCGCACAGGCACCAGGCCTGTCCTCGAACCCGTGTGGGCCGTGAGCCCTGCCCTTCTTCCTCCGGTCGCAGGAGTAACTGTAAACACTTGGTACACAGTGTGACTCAGAGACACGACTTTGTCCCACAGTGACGATAATGACAAGGCCTGAGGTTTTGCACCAGTTTTCGTGGAGCCCCATTGGCTCACGTCAAGCTTGTGGTTGACTGAGACACCCAGAATCTTTGCACCCGAGCTGCACTCAGGTCAGTCTGCAGTCCCCACGTCTATCCGGCCGACTTCCTGCCTGTTGAGATTGTTCCGAATTCGTTTGTTCTCCTTGGGCTTGTCCACAGAGCCCTGCCATTTTCAGTGGCCGCCACAGCCATGTCGACAACACGTCTTCCCAGTCCCCGCGACACCCCCCTAGTGACCACCTCCTGAGGGGTATCCGTTAAGCAGTCCTCAGTGGCTAAGCTTACCCAACCCACCAGAAAATGAAATCTCGAACTTTGAGGTTGCAAACTGGCAGCCCTTGAGCGGGATACATCCTACAGGTTGGTTTGGGGGTTTGGTGGTGTTGTTTTTTTTTTTTTTTTTTTCCAATTAATTGCCGACATATAAACATTTCACATCAAAGCAGGTTTCTTCTGGTAAACTGGAAGTTCTGGCCACACTGTCCCTACCCCATCAGGGCACCGGCCAGCTGGACCGGGTGGCACTTGGCCCTTCTGCAAGGCACACCCTCTCCAGTCCACCCCAACTCCCCACTCGTCCCATGTGCCTCACTTATGTGACTTGCCAGGTCCCCACAAGCATCAGGGCCTGCAGCCCCAGCTCCAGCCAAAGTCACCCCCAGCCTCCATTTGGCCCCTTTGCGACGGTCCTGGGAGCAGCCCAGGGGGCCTGGCTGGAAGCCAGGCAGTCTCATCCCAGTTGACAGTGTCCCTTGGGCTCCAGGCCTGGGGCATCCTCCGAGGAGAAAGTGGGTTCCCTGCTTCTTGATGACTTGCTGAGCCCTCCCAGGACTACGTGCTCATCTCTGAGAGCCCTCGGATGCCCGTCTGAGGCAGGGATGGGCAGGGAGCATGGGTATCTCTGGTGCCAGAATCGATCACATCTCCATTTTGAAAATCAGGAATCAAACCCATTCTGAGGCCTCCAGCTCGGTTTCTGCATTCCCAAGGGCGGTCACTAGTCATTTCATGCTTTTCCAGGCCCCCAGCATGTTTTCCAGGCCTCAGGATGGACAGTGAGCGGGTTCTGTTTTCCTTCCCACCAACTTCTCTCTTCTTCCCTCCTTATTAGTCTAGAAAACTTGGCATGTCACCGCAGACCCGAGGACTCAGGCAAGCCTTCCCTCTCCCTTAGTCACTCTCCATGCCTGTCCGAGGGACCCCAGATACAGGACATCCTTCTCTCTTCCTCGCTGTGTGACTGAGCGTAAGCCTCTTCACCTCTCTGAGCTGCAGTTCTCTTTGTGAAAGGAGAACCTGGCCGCCCTGCCTGCCTGACCTCCTTGCCTCAGGGTCAGGGTTGGGATCCCCGACTGGGGCAGGTGGAGAGGTGGCTAATGGCTGGGGTTTGGCTGATCAGCCCATTCTAGTGTCTGCATTGGAGAAATCCCCAGACACAAAGAGGTGTGGGAGGGCCGCATGTGAATAACGGAGGAAATGGGAAAACCATGTAATCACCCATCCTAGGGGATGATGGGCTCAGTGAGCTGCAGCCTCCGGGCTGGGGCGGGCAGGACAAGGGACATTTGCTGAGTGTTGAGTGTTCGGTCCTCTTCCTCCTCGCTGAGCCCTCCCTCTGCGCCTGGGGGGGCTTCCAAGGTAGAGCAGGAGCTCTGTTGTTTTCGTGGGGCTGGTTTACTCCCCCCATTTCACAGATCGAGAAACTGATGTGGGGCTCTGGCTACTGGAAAAGCGAGCTGGAGAATGACAAACCAGGTTCAAGAGGGTCTGTGAGAAACTTGCTCTGTGTTTTCCATGGTGGAAAACACATCTTTCCAAGGCTGGAAAGAAAACCACCAAACCGATCATGTGGGGGCCTGCCCAGAAGTTAGGGGGTGTCAAAGGAGCCATTAGCCTGACTTGTAATTCTGTAATGCTTTCGTTTTGTAGAAGTTCGTGTGTCATTTGTGAAATGTAAAATGAATAATTGAAAAAGTGCGTTGGGGGGGGCATCCCTGCAAGCTTGACGTCATTCAGGAAGCCGTGAAGGGAGCCTCGGCTAGCTGCACGGAGGCAGGGGCATGAGCGCCTGACCTGACCCACACCCCCAGAGCCTGGGAGACAAAGCTGGGCCCCTTCCTGAGTGGGCCCTGGGAGGGAAGTCCTAGGAAATGCTAACAGTTGCTCCAGGTGTGATGCCCCCAGCCAGGGGCACTGGTCCCCTGCACACAGCTTCCAGTCAGAGGCGGGAGCTCAGCCCCGCCCAGAAGTGCCCCATGTCTCTTCTCATCCCCCTGCATTTTCCCTTCCGTCTGAGGCGGGGACAGGAGAGGCGCGCCCTTGGTGTCCCAGGGTGGCTCAGGGCTGGTGCAGCCGGTGGTCCCACTGCAAGGCCACGTCCGTTATTCTTGTAGATATGGGCAGTGACGGGGTGGGGGATCTGGGACACTGGGAGGCAGAGGGTGACAGCCCTACTGGGTTCTTTCCCGAGACCCATAGGAGCCCCCTTGAGCCACTTACACAAGCCTGCTGCCTTGGTTTCCCCTTCTGCACAGTGGGTTCTAGAGGTTCAGATAGAAGCGCATGTACTCCTACTCAAGCAGGCAGGGGTGAGACAGACCATCACGGCAGCCCCAAAGCAGCATGTCATGGCTGTTCTCCATCCAGAAAGCCCGTGGGGAACCTTAGCAGAGGATTGTCCTACGGACGTCTCAGGTTGGACCTCAGGGAGAAACTCCCAGCAGAGTGAGGCAGGGCTATCCCCCTGAGACTCTCGGGAACTAGCACTGATGGGCTCCCCATGCTCTGCAGGGCACCGGCAGAAGCTGGAGGACCAGACCAAGCCATTCCCTGACCGCTTCGGGGACCTGGAACGGCTGCGCATGCGGGTGACGCCGAGCACGCCCAGTCCCCGTGGCTCGATCAGCACCACCAGCCACTATAGCAGCCAGGCCCAGACCCCCATCCAAGGTACGGCACAGGGGGAGCCGGGGGGGGGGCAGGGGGGCGGTGGAGGGGGCCCTGGGTGTGGCCCTGCTTCCCCAGAACAAAGGCTCCTTTGGAGGTCATTCAGTGCACTGCCTTGTTTTATGAAGGAGGACAGTCCTGCTCATGGGCTCTTACAGATGATTTCCAGGGATACTCTGCCCATACGTGGGCTAGGCCCTTCATTCAGTCACTCAGCAACCACGCGCCACACAGTGCCGGTCCCCAGGGACCCTCACGGATAGACACAGGCCCTGCCTCCGGGAGCTCACGGTCTCCTGAGTGACATGGGCATTAATCCCCCAGTGTACCCGTTAAAATTGGGGCGTGACTTGTCTAAGGAGCCTGTGACAGACCTGTCCCTGCTGAAGAGCCCTCGTGCCCCCTGTCTGAGGGAGGGGCAGTGGTGGGTGCCTCTGCCCGGGGCTGGGGCGACATCCCGATGCCATGACTGCACTCAGGTAAACTTTGTAAATGGCAACGTGACGTCACAGCCTTGGGGACACCCAGCATCGCCAGGAAAAGTCCCCCCTTGGCCCAGAGACTTCTTCCAAACAGGAAAGACGAGGGAGGCTTCTCAGCTGGGGCCCCAGACAGTGTCTGTGTCCCCAATTGCCCAGATGGACGTGGCAGGCACACTGAGGCCTTGCAGAGCAGACGGGTGCCTGGTGCGGGGCAGGTCCATACATGGCCGAGTGAGGAGGATTGACTGTTCTCCAGGCCCTTGGACTGGGTGGGGGCAGAGAGCCCTGGTCCGCGGTGCCAGACAGAGCCACATCCCGTGAGTGGCCATTCATTCCTGGTCTTGCGGGGCCTGCTTACGACCCATCTGACAAATGAGTGAACTGAGGCCTAAGAGACGAAGAGCCACTCGTGAGGCCCAGAGCCCGTCGATGACCACGTCCAAAGTTCCCGCAGCACCTACTCCCAGGAACTTCCTGCAGTGCTGAGGGTGCAGACGAGGGGGCCCCCCGCAGGAAAAGCCCGGGGTGGGGTTGCGAGCTGACTCCAGGCCAAGCTTGGGGCTTACTGGGGCTCTCCACTAAGGGAGGCCTTGGGCCCTGTGTGCCAGGCATGATAAAGTGGCCGGGGCTTGGTATAGCCCCTTCTTTTCTGGGACAGGAAGCTTCTATTCTTGGTCCTGCTGAGCCCCTAAGATGAGGAGAGACCCATGGGCTAGTGAGTTTGAGACAGTCAGTGGTTCTAGAGCCTTGTGGGGGGGGGCTTGCCGCATGAGGGTCTGACCTCAAGAGACCGGGAGAGGTAATCTCCTCTTCAGGTTTCTGCCCACCCCCTCCCTGAAAGCCGTCCTTGCTTCCATGTCCCATAGACCAGCCCTTGTCGAGGTACAGTAGCCTAACACTCCAGGCCTTTCCCTGCCACACGCAGAGCTGGGACCCAGTGGGTATTGGAGCCCAGCCAGGGAGCCCCAGAATCTAGAAGGTGAGGGTAAACAGTGGCTTCCTGGGCAGCAGCTCCCATGGAAGGAAAACCTACCTCTCTCCCTGGCCACAGTTGCATGGACACGGCTTTGAAATCGGTGCCTACAAGAGCCTGAGGCAAGCCTCCCACCCCCTGTCCAGAAGGGCCGGGCCAGAACCCCTGCCCTCACCTGGGGCTGGGGGGAGAGGAGGCTGAGCCTGTATGGGGCGTGGCTGAGCCAGTCCTTCCCCTTCTGTGGCATCCTGTGACCCGTCCCTACACACCCACAGCAGTCTGTGTGGCCTTCTGCCCCAGCCAGCTCTCCCCCTCCCCGGGCCTGTGCTTCTGGAGTGAACTTGCCATCAGGTAGACCTGGCTAGGGACCCAGCTGTGCCAGGCACCGGCTGTGATCTCAGGCAGGTAACCTCACCTCGCTGAACCTCAGTGTTCCCATCTGTAATGTGGGGAGACAAGGGGTGTTGGCAGGGCTGGGTTTGGGGCCCCCTCATTGGTGTTCCCCCTGTGGTGGGATGAGCCCCTGCCCTCAGACTCTGGGACCCCTTCAGGGCACACCACCGTCACTTGTCTCGATGCCCCTTAATAGCTTTGACCTCCTGGCTTTGGTCACTAGTAAGCTGTGCGGAGGCCCCGACCCCTCCAGACGTCAGCCCCCTGCCCCCTCAGCTGTGGCTGCCCACAGTGGGGGCTTCTCATGGCTCAAAGGCCTCATTCAGCCACCATGCAGCAGCTAGGGCAATTTGGAGAAGAAAATAAACATTTCTTTCCAGTGTTGGGACTGGCTGCTCCTCAGCCGACCAGCTCGGGTTTCCCGGGGCTACTGGGCTGGGGAATGGGGGCCGCACCCACAGGGGTGCTGAGGGCAGATACTCCCCCCTCCCCCCCCAGCTTGGCAGCGAGGCAGCGAGGCAGGAGAGGACATTGGCAGTCTGGATGAGCCCAGCTCAGAGCCCACAACCCATGGGAACTCCAGGGGCCACACACACCAGGCCCAGGTCCACCTTGCTCAACTCTGAGCTTCCTGGGCCCTGTGTTTCCTGGGCTGCAGGCCTACTGTTGCGTTCTGGGGTCCCTGCTTGGGTTTCCTTTGTTTGGAGAATGGCGCTCCCATGGCGTGGGCGGCACTCACTTCCTGTGCCCGAGCGGGTGTATCAGCCTCGTGCTTGGCTCTGCTGGGGGAGCCACCCCCGCCTCCAAGGCCTTTTGCCCTGGCATACTGAGATGACAGTGGGGAGCCAAGCACCCCTCTGATCTCTTGCTCTCCCGGGCAGCACTGACCGGTCCCGGTTACAGAGAATACAGATGTTCCAGGAGGCCCAGATCATCTGGCCCCTTGACCCTACATCTACCCACTATAGCCTGGGAGCATTGTTCTGTTCTGATTCACGGTCCGGACCAGACCCAGAGCCCACTGCTAAGGCAATACCCCCAGTGGAGTCAGGAAGCGCCCCAAACCCTGAGAAGTTACAGGTGTCACCTGAGGCCCCACAGCACCTTGGGCAGAGCTGGGGGAACTAGAGGCCTGAGGGTCCCTGCAGCTCGCGGTCCTCAGCCAAGCCATGGTCAGAGCAGGTGGCTCCCACTGGGAGATGCCCACGTGACAGGGACGGTCTCCCTCTGCGTCCTGCTCGGTGGGGGCGGCACGAGGGATGGGGACCAGATGAACTTGCCCTCAGGACCTCTGCTAGGAGTTCCTCCACTTCTCCGCTGCTGCCCAGAGTCACCCCTCGGCGAGGCCACAAGGCAGGAGGGTCAGGGACTCCTCTTGGCAGGGCCCCTGCTTGGGGCAGTTCTCCTGGGTGTCCAGAGCAAGAGGTGTCCCAGCCGGTGCACAGGGCAAATCCTCAGTGGCCTCTGTTGTGTGCGGGTCTAAGCACTTTCCATGTAGTAACTCGTTTAATCCCCAGCACTGTCACGGCCTGTATTTTTCATGTGGGAGGACTGAGGCACAGAGCAGCTAAGTGACTTGCCCAGTCAGTGTCAGACCCAAGATAAATGCTGGGCTGGGCTGCCTCAGAGACAGGACAGCTACCTATCAGGCACATGTCAGGGCTCAGAACAGGAGCCCTAGGATTTTGTGCCAGGTTCAGTGTGCTGTGTAACCCTGAGGCAAGTGCCTCACCCTCTCTGGGCCTGAGTTTTCCTGCCAACAAGGTTAGACTCAATCCTAAAGCCCCTTTGAATGCTGAGGTTTGGGGCGGTGGGGGGGGGTCTGCAACTGCAAGAGTAGGGGGCAGAGGCAGAGAGGCCCTTGTCTGGGAGTCCGGAGAGGAGCCATACCTGCGGACGCTATGGCAGGACTGGGGCTGAACACTGGGTCCCTCCGTGTGAAGTCATGCTCTGGGCCACCAAGCCCCTGCGGCTGCCATCTCACTCTGTTGCTGAGGCAAGCGAAGGTGGCGTCTCTTCTCTGTCGGGCCACCAGTCAGCCCCAGTCTACAGGACAGCCCTGAAGGCCCAGGCCCGGGGTGAGGGAAGCTGCCTAAGCCCCACCCGGGCAGGGGAGATGCGCAAGCCCAGCAGCAGGGAGTGGAAAGCAGAGGCCCCACGATGAGCTCCAGTCCTTCCAGGGCAACAGTAGGAAAAACCATTCCTTCTCTCTGGGCCTCAGTTGCCTTATCTGTAAAAACAAGCTGCAGCTCCCGAGCTCAGAGCACCATTGGAGACTGTCTTCATACCCACGGTCTTACCAGCTATTAACACGGAGGGAGGAAGGCGGAAGCAGCTCTTCACACCCCCAGCGGCCCCGGGGTGGGGGGCCACCTTCATGCCCTTGACGGCCTCTGAGCTGCTGGGCTGTAAAGAGGACTCCGCGAGAAGAAAGAAAAGGCCTCCCCCTTCTCTGCCTGTCCAGGGAAGCCCCCATGGCCACCCACGGCCCAGGCACCTGCTCCCACCTGCCTCCCAGATGGGGCCGGATTCCGAGTCAGGCAGGTTCCAGCCCACCAGCAGCCCAGGGCGGGAAGAGCCGAGGCAGATCTAGAAGCAGGGAGTCCCACAAATGGCCTGTGAACCAGAGCCCCGAGGTCAGTCTTTTTCCCCCCCCTTAAGATTTCCTTATTTATGTGAGAGAAAGAGCACGTGTGCTCAGCGCAGAGGGGCAGCGAGAGGGTCTGAAGCAGATTCCTTGCTGAACTCGGAGCCCCGCGCAGGGCTCAATGTCACAGCCCTGAGATCACAACCTGCGCCGAAACGGAGTCAGGCACCCCACCAGCAGGACCGCCCAGGCGCCCCTCCGCAGCTCGTTTTGTCAAGAGGCCCCCCCCCCGGGGTGCTGCCAGGCCATGACGGACTGTCCCCCTTGCTGTCCCCCAGGCACCTCGGACTTGAACCCGTTCTCCGACCCCCGCCAGTTTGACCGCTCCTTCCCAGCGCTGCAGACATTCACGGAGAGCCGCTTCCCGGACCCCAGGATGCATTACCCCGGGGCCATGCCGGCCGCCTTCCCCTACAGCGCCACGCCCTCGGGCAGCCTCAGCGTGGCCAGCATGCCCGCCACCGGCCGCTTCCACCACACCTACCTCCCGCCGCCCTACCCGGGGGCCCCGCAGAACCAGAGCGGGCCTTTCCAGGCCAACCCGTCCCCCTACCACCTGTACTACGGCGCGTCCTCTGGCTCCTACCAGTTCTCCATGGTGGCCGGCAGCAGCAGCAGCGGGGGCGAGCGCTCCCCGACCCGCATGCTGGCCTCCTGCACCAGCAGCGCCTCTGTCGCCGCGGGCAACCTCATGAACCCCAGCCTGGGCGGCCAGAGCGACAGCGTGGAGGCGGACGGCAGCCACAGCAACTCCCCTACCGCCCTGAGCACGCCGGGCCGCATGGACGAGGCCGTGTGGCGGCCCTACTGACCCCCCCCCCGGGGGTCCAAGCAGATGGCTCCCGGCGGAGGGCGGAGGCAGGGACCCCACGAACCTTCCGGACAAGTGGCTGGCCCGGCTCCGAGGCTCCGGGCAGGAGTGGGACTTACGCTCCAGGCCAGTCATGGGCCCAGGGGCCACAAGGCCTGGGGCCTAGAGCCGGTGGGTGGCTCTGAGAGCATCCAGTCCAGCCACGTCATTGTACAGATAGGTAGGGACCTCCCTCAGGACGCTGCCCCTAGCCCAGACCCTCGTCATCTCATCCCACGTTCCTGTGGGAAGATTATCCTCCTGCCGCACCCCCGGAATGACCTGGCTGTCCCCAGCCATGCCCGGTGCTATCACAGGGCCCAGGTCCCCTGGGGCAGAGACCATCTCTGTTCCAGAGAGAGGTGGCTTTTGCCCACACGGCTTGGCCTCTGACCCATGGGGCCCTGAAAAGACCATCACACCCACTCCCCTTCCTCAGAGACCCTGTACCCATGGGCCTAGCCCTCCCTTAGCATTTATGCAAATTGAATCAGAACTGGAAGATCTCTCCACCCCTGAAAGGGTTTCCCTTCATTGTATAGATGGGGACAGGGTCCATCCAAGGGCCCCTGGACGTCACTGGCAGAGATGGGATGAGAACACCCTCAAGCCAGTCTCCCCCCACCCCCTGCCCCCGCTCCCGCCCAGCGACCTACCCCCGCCCCCCCCGCCAGCTCTTCTTCCCTAGAGTTCCTAACAGCCGAAAGCTCCCACCCTGTCCCAGCTGTCTGCGGGTCCCAGGCCCCAGCGGAGACTAGCCAATGGCAGCAGGTCCCTAAAACCAGGAAAAACACCTGCAGACAGGTCCTCCGTGCACTTTACCAGCCCAAGGCGTTTGCCCTCTGTTCTCTTGGTGGAGGGCCAGAGATCCCCCCAATCCTTGCCCCCAGGCTGGTCTCAGAATTGCCATTTGTGGAAAGAGCACAAGGCCCAGAGAGGCCCTAGCAGAAGGCATTGGTGAGAGGACACAGGGTCAGATTTCAGCATCCCTGTCCCACCTTGGTCCAGCCAAGCTGTGCATACTCCCAAACCCCAGCCTTGTGGGCAGGCCCGGCCAGATCTTCTAGCCTCTAACAGCGTTCGTCTTGAACCGGTCTGGGCTCCAAAAGCAGGCTTGAACAAAAACCAGTTTTTAAAGCTGATTTTAGAATAAGAAACATCAAATATTTTCAAACCCACGGTCTCTTAGAGGTAAAGCCCTGCAGCAGTGTCTGCCTTCTGGGAATGGCATTGTCAGGCCCTCCAACTCCCACCCAAGGGCCCACGTTGGTGGGGACCCAAGACACTAGAACTCACATCTGCGGCTCTCAGATATCCACCCAAGAGGAAGTAGAGAGGTGGGGTGCCGGAGGGCGAGCAGAAGGACTGGCCAGCACCTCAGCACGGCACACCCCTGGCCTCAGGGAGGAAAGTGTTGCCCCTTTGGTTTGCAGACAGGAAAGCAGGACTTGCCCAGGGCTTCAGGTACACAGATACTCGCGTCTTGAGTTTAGTTCAAAAGAGGCACAAGTGGAAAAGGACAAGACAATTTGTCAGGGCTAGACAGCGTGTAGCGTGTGGTTTTCAGTCATTGTTTCAGCCACATCCTCTGTGGATATGACAACCTTCCCTCCTCCATCGTCGTCTCTGTGAGAGCTCTCTGCCAGCCACGCCACCACCCCCCACCCCGCCCCCAGCCTGTAACAGAGGGCAGGTGATGTGCCCGGCTACGCACTCTGGTGAGTTAGGAAGTCCTTCTGGTGATCTTACTTACATCCCGCCCACTGCAGTTTCTCTGGGCCTGTCTTCACTGGAAAAAGCAGTCTCCATCTCAAGATAGCTGCTGGGGTGTCCTGCTGACCCCCCGCACCCAGCGGGGGGGCTCCCCACCCCTTCTCAGGAAGCAGCTGCAAATCCATTGCCCTGGTCCCCTCCCTCCCCTCAACGCCTCTTCTCCGTGGTTGCAGACTGGCCCCAGGCCTGTGTGGGAGGCACCCTGGGGTTCCCAGTGCCCAGCACTTTGTAGCCCCACTCTGGATTACTAGCCCTTCCTGAGAGCCAAGCCCTGGTAGGGGCAGAGACAGGAAATAAATGGATCCCCCCCCACATGCCCCCCCCCTGCCCCGATTAAAAGTGATAACAGCCATGCCGAGTCTGGTATTAAGGCCCATAGTGGGTGCAGACAGCTCGGGCTGCTAGAAATGGGTCCTTATTTACAAGGCTGCTTTAAAGTTGTCCTAGGCGAACACACTGATTTAGAAAGCACAAGGAAATGGAGGAGTTTTGATAACCATATTACTGTAAGCTTGGTGGTGGCGGGTACAGACCCTTGGTGACATATTGTCATGTCGAGGTGTGAACACCTGCCACATGCACAGCTTCGGTAAAACCGTCCCAGAGCTGGGAAGGGGGGGAGGGTGGAAACTGCTTTGCACTATAATTTGCTTAGTGTGTTTGTTTTCGATGCACAACTTGCTGTATGGTAAACTGTCCGTCCTCTGTCCTATTTAACTGTAAAATGGAATTTTGACTGATTTGTTACAATAATATAACTCTGAGATGTGTTGAAGGATCCCAAGGCCAGACTTCTAGAGCTGTATGTGTGGGGGGCGGGTGGAAGGGCAGGGAGACCTCCCACCGTGGCCAAGGACGAACAGGGCAGCGTCTGGGGACAGGAATCGGACTAAACCCACTGCTTAGGAGACCTCCAGCACCCCGACCTCCCTGCATCCAGCTCCGTCAGTAATGCCCATGGAGACCGCTCCGGGCAAGCGAGGCCCCCTCCCGGTGTGGCCGAAACCCAAGAGGAACGTCAAACAGGTCTTCAGGGTGCCACCGCCCCTCACAAGTGGCCTGTGACTATTCATAAGTAGACCAGAGGAGCAGTGTACCCCATGTTTTTCCCCCAGCTCGGAGGGAGGCAGGGACAGAGGAGGGGGGGGAGGGAGTGCAGCCTCGGGGCCCCCTGTGGGGCCTGTGTTCACTGGAACAGGGACAGTTTAGCAGCCGTCTGAACTACAAAGCAGGCAGCTCTGTCAGCTCCCCTAGTTTGCAGATGAGACAGTTAAGGTGCAAAGAGGGGGGTGTCACCTGGCTTCACATCTCCCCAGAGTTGTTTGTGGTTGGCAGCAAGCACTGTGTGTGTGACTGCATGGGGACCTGCCTTGGTCCCTACCACCAAAGAGGCCTGCCCCCGCCTCCACCGTACCTGTCCAGGTGGGACCCGAGGAGGGGAATTTTCATAGAACAGAACTTATTCTCTGATGAGAATACTCCAACACTAATCCCAAGACTTTGCCCCTTTCTGTTACATTGGTCTACCTGAAACCCAGCACCCGACAGGAAGTTTCCATTTCCTCAGCCTAAAACCTTGATCCAGGCCCCTACGCCCAAGGCACCCCTTGGGCCCCAGGGAAGGCAGGTTGCCTCCCAGCAAGCCCGCAGCTACAGCTACAGAATTTTGCTGCGAGGGCGCTCTGGGTGGTGTCTGCCGGGGATGAGCGCGGCTGGTCCCAAACAGGCCAACACTCTACTTCCATGGGGCCACTTTGTAGGCAATCTTGGACATTAGGAGGGGAGCACAGTTCAAGTCCACCCCACCCCTCTTCCCCCGCCACACTTTGGTGTCACAGCTGATGGGAGAGGAGCTGTGGCTTCTAGAGCCCCCGACTCAAAGCTCCATCGCCTTCCCCCCAGCAGGCACAGACCAGCGTGCCCAGCGCTTCCAAGGGGAAAACGGAGGCAGGATTTGCAGTTGGTTGGGGCGGGTCAGGGAGGGGGCGCGGTCCCAGAGCTTGAGGACTGTGGGGGCAGCGCTGCAGTAACCACGGCGGCCTGCAGGTGGCAGCAGACAGGGAGCCTGCGGGGTCCCTCAGGGTGGTTGTTGCAGGGACTTCCTAATCTTGGGAGGTTCTTCCTCAGAAGGGCCTGGGAAGTGTCTTGGTTGGAAGAATTGGCTTTCCCCGCTTCAGCTGTGCAGCAGTGGGTGGTCCCTGGCCCTGTCTGAGCTTCCTTTTCTATTCAAATAGTACCTGAGCACACACTGCCGAGCCCCAGTGGGCGTGTGGAATCGCAGGTCTGTGATGGCTAAAGGCTGGGTGTACACAGCTTGAAGGAGAGCTTGACAGCCCTAATTCAGCAAGCCCGGAGTCCTGGAGCCCGGGCCAGGTGCCCCCACGTCCCCAGAGCCGCCATCAGGAGCTCAGGACAGGAAGCAGCCCATTCAGGATGAGGAGGCCACTTTGTCCCAGAATCTAGGAGCCCCTTGGCCTCCAGAATTCCATTTCGGAGGCTCCAGGAGTTGCTCTGGGCTGGGGGGTGTCTACAGTGTCACCAAACGCCACGCCTGCCCCACAGTCTCTGTGCTGGCCTGGCCATAGGCTGAGCGTGGCATTTGCAGGCTTTGGGACTCCCAGGGGTGGCCTCCTGGGCACGGGGCTGTGCTTGGCACCTCCTGAGAAGGGATGTGGGCCCCAGACAGAGGACTGCCCCCCCCCCCCCAGCAGCCCTGCAAATGCAGGGCTTCGGGCCATGGGGATGGCACTGGCTTGTATTCTGAGAGGGACATCCTGGAGTGACATCCTGGAGGGGGTCTTATGGCCCAAGATAGTGACATGTGCTGGAGGGGAAAATTGTGAGGGTCTTAGAAGACTCCTAGGGGGTCAGCAGGGGGTATCCTGGGGAGGGTCAGGGCTGGACACAGACCCCATAAACACAGACACCCAGGTCTCCCCCCTCCCCCCAGCATGGCCCAGGGGACAGCTCTCAGCCACACCAGACACCCGCTTGGCCACGTGAGCAGGGAATGGCACCTCAGCGGGTCGGTTCATTTTGGGGTCGTAAATGAAATGAGCTGTCAAACAAATGGGAGTGGGGGCAGCCAGAGTGAAAGAATGAACTGTTCCTTGTGGAAACCCGGAGTGCCCCCCATTCCTCCCCCATGAGGGCTGGGGAGTTGGAAGGGGGAGGGGCGCACCCCCCAACATCCGCACCCACACCTGTGTGGTCCAGCGGCTAGAGGAGCCTGGGGGGCCGGATTCCAGGCTTCCTATTTTTAGTTTTGCAGCTAAACTCGTGCTGTTTTATATATTTATATTCACCCGCACAGAAAGCCTGCCCTGAGGCCGGGCCAGGAGGAAGGTTTCAGGGGAAGGGGAATGGAGCGGCCCCAGAGCCAGTTTTCTGGAGCCACCCTTCCTTTGTGCCCACATGGGCTGCTGGAAACAGTTGTGGCCTCACTGGCGTCCTAATGGATGGCAGCTGTCTGGGCCACACCACGCCACTCTGCTCTTTTGGCCTAATGTCTGCAAGGCCTTAGCTAGGGTTGTTCACTCTTTAGCCAAACAGAGCCCCAAGCCCCACCATACCACCAGCTGCCACACAGCAAGAAGAAAAGGCAAATAAGTCACAGCGATGCTCTTGAGGAGCACATAGGGCTGACAGGAGAACAGGTGTGCTCACCCATGGAATACATGAGTGGATGAGACAAGATGGAAAGATCCAGAAGTTCACCCAGCAGAGATGTGGCAGCTGGGCCTTCTAAGCAGAGGGTACCGCCTGCACACAGGCCTGAAGGACAGGAGCATGGTGGTGGGAAAGGTGGAGTAACAGGGACAGGATGAGGAGACAGGTGGGCTCAGGTCCCAGGGGCACGAGGCCAATTGGAGGGGATTTGGTTATGCAGGGACTGGGGAGCCAATCTGAAGTGTGGGACACATGCAGATAGGTGTGTGTTGGAGGGGATAGCGCTGTGGTGGCGTGGAATGTGGGCTGCATGCAGGTGAAGAGACCTGTTCACAGGCTACTGCAATAGTCCAGGCAAAGGAGGACAAAGCCTGTGTAAAATGGCGGGAGGAGGAGTAAAGCGTTCCGAAGGCACTTTCAGCACTGAAGTCACAGGAAGGAACCCATGCCCCAAACCTCAGCTCTGTCTTTCTGGGTTTCTCAGGGTTTGTAGCATCTGATGGAGCCACCGGAGACAAGGTTGCAATAATAGTTTGCAATAAGAGTTTTAGTTATTACCAGCTGTGCAAAAACAACAGCCCTGACTTCTCCCTGACCTCCCACTCCACAGGTTGTCCTGTCTCATGACAGCCCCGTGACCATCACACCCAAGGCCACAGGCAGCCTCTCAGACTAAAGCTTTCAGGTTCAGAGGCTGGTCCCCTGTCCCACTCCCCGCCGGGCCTGAACATGTAGTAGTTATAAAATCCTGAGTTTGAGATTCCCAAGTTCTCTGTATTACAAATTGTAAAATCACATTTTAAAATTACACTAAATAATGGGGCGCCTGGGTGGCTCAGTTGGTTAAGCATCTGACCCTTGGTTTCAGGTCAGGTCATGGTCTCAGGATCCTGATATTGAGCCCTGTGTCAGCCTCTGAACCTGCTTCAGATTCTCTCTCAAAAAAAAAATAAAATTTAAAAAATCACACTAAACAATACATAGTCATGGAAGAAAAAGGAGATAATACAGATTACGAAAAAGAACACAAGAAAAATTGCCCACAATCCCATCCTTTCAGAGATAACCATTGTTAATATTTTCAGTATTTTTCCCCCATCTGGAACTCTCTTTTCTATAAATATGTAAACACCTTTCTAAGGATAAACATTTTTCTAGCCTTATATACATTGTGTAACAGTATATCAACTAATGCATTTTATTTTTTTTTAAAGATGTTATTTATTTTTTTTTATTTGACAGAGATCAGAAGTAGGCAGAGAAGCAGGCAGAGAGAGAGGGAGGAAGCAGGCTCCCCGCTGGGCAGGGACCCTGATGCGGGGCTTGATCCCAGGACCCTGGAATCATGACCCGAGCCAAAGGCAGATGCTTAACTGACTGAGCCACCCAGGCACCCCTCAACTAATGCATTTTAAAGATAGAAACAAAAGTAATCTAGAATGAAATCACTGGAAGGATGGTGTTATAGCTGTTTTCTATATTCTTCATTTTTTGGTGTTTTCCAAAGTTCTCCAAAATGAGCACATTTGTCAGTGAGATCACAAACTAAACTTCTAGACCTTGATAAATATCCAAGCAGAGGAGTTCAAGATCGGATTTGGACCAATGCTTTTGACAATAGCTGAGGCATCACCTCTTCCAGGAAGCCTTCCTTGATAACGCCATGCTTTCTCTGGGCATTTATCTTTGAAATAAGAACAACAACGACAACAATAACTAATACTGCCTGCCAAGCACTGTTGTCAATATTTTGTCATTTTTAACTGAGCTCCTTGAGGTTTATGCTATCACTATCCCCATTTTACAGATGAGGAAACTGAGGACCAAGAACAAAATTCCCTCCCAATCCTAGTGAGGGTGGAGCAATACTTGAAAAGTTTGTTTGCTTCCCATCAGCTGAAGGTATTAGGGACTCAAAGTAAGAACTGACTTCAGGGAAAAGGCATTATTTCCTGCACACATGAGTTTGTGCCCCAGGGCTCGTACTTGCATAAAGATTGATCATCAAGATGGAAAAGGAAAAAGGAAAAAGAAGTCAAAAGGGAAAAGTGAAAAAAAAGTCAAAAAAGGAAAAAGAAATCACTTTCTAATTTTTTATCTTTTGTTTTAAAAACCAGGAGCAGATGGGATGCCTGGGTGGCTCAGTCAGTTAAGCATCTGCCCCTGGCTCAGGTCATGAACCCTTGCTCCTGGGATGGAGTCCCTCATCGGGCTCCTTGCTCAGCAAGGAGTCTGCTTCTCCCTCTCCCTCTGCTGCTCCCCCTGCTTGTGCTCTCTCTCTCTCAAAGCAATCTTAAAAAATAAAACAAAAAACAGAAGCGGAAAGGATGCAAGGCTTTATGGCGCTTTCACTGCTTCTGAGAGGGATGTGTCTGCCTTTCTGGGTCGTGATTCTCAGAGTCACGAAGCAGGAAATCAAAAGACGGAAATCCGTGTCTCAGCACCCTCTGGTGACCCCCCAGGCCCTCCTTCCCCATTTGAGAGGACGCCCCATGAACAAGGCTTCCCTGGAGGCGGGCCGCGGGGCTCCCTCCCCCCAGATCCGCACACAGGGGGTCCTATCTGCCAAGGTGGCGGTCTCACCCTGCCTCACACAAGTTCTATTTCTTTTTCCATGAAAACAACTCAGTCCTAAATCACCAATGCCTGAAATTAGAAAAATACGAGGCCCATATTATCATAAAACGATTTTAACACGGTGGGGCCCTCCCGGTGGCAGGAGGGGTAGCCCAGAGCTCCATGGCAGCCCCTTCCAGTCACAGCCCCTGGAAATGCTCAGAGGGACGCGAAATTTGGTTTTCATTAGCAGCGAATGTGAGGAGTTCTGTCGCTCTGAATGGACCTTTGATTCTGGCTGGCGGTGGAATCTTTCCAGGGCCCAGTGAGTTTTGTTTTGTTTTGTGTTTTTTTCACAGAAAATGGGCCAGGCCCTCCTCGCTTATATCTCCCTGGACTATGCAGGGATTGGGCAACACCCCAACCTCTTGACTTCTAAAGTCAACACCTGGGGCCGGCAAGAGAGGCACCGAGACCATTCGGCTTTATTGACTCTGAGGTTTTATTAAAAATGTTATGTTTCCTTGAGGTCTGTGCCAGACCCAACAAGAAGACCAGCCAGTGAGGGGCTGGCCGGGGCCAAGGGGATTTTCAGCACCTGAAAGACAGCCTACCTTGACCTGATTTCTCCCGCCCCAGTGACCCCCAGAAATAGTCTTCAATTTAGAATCTCCACAGAAGGGTGCCTGGGAGGCTCAGTGAGTTAAAGCCTCTGCCTTTGGCTCAAGTCACGGTCTCAGGGTCCTGGGATCGAGCCCCACATCGGGCTCTCTGCTCAGCGGGGAACCGGCTTCCCCCTCTCTCTCTCTGCCTGCCTCTCTGCCTACTTGTGATCTCTTTCTCTGTCAAATAAATAAATAAAATCTTTTAAAAAATAAAAAAAAGAGAGAATCTCCACAGAAACCCTGAATTCTTCCCTTCTGTCCACTTCAAGTGAAAGAACATGGCCTGCTCTTTTATTCATTTGGTGCGTGCTGGTTCAGTACCCCTGGGAGCATTGGGTGCCTTCGAGGCAGCTACGAAGGCCCCTAGTCCCAGCCCCACACAGCGGCGGCCCTCGGTAGAGAGGAAGGTCACAGTCGAATCTGTCACCTGATCTCAGATAGTAATAAGGGCTGTAAGTAATAAGGGCTATAAAATAGGAGAGGGAACTGGACGAAGCCTGGAGCTCGGGACCTGCCTATCTCAGCTGCCAGGCCTGCTGTGGTCTCTCCAGCGGGCAGACCCGCACAGCGGCTGGAATCAGGTATGCGGCTACTGATTTTGCCAGGGCTTTCTTCGTGACATCGGGCAACGGAGAGGAGCCAAAGCCGTTGACCCTTACAAGGCAGGGGCCGCAGTACACCTTCCTGGCTCTGCCCCGTTCCCCATCGGATCATGGCCAGGGACTGTCTTAGCTCAGGTTTCCAGAGGCAGATCCAGAGGGCGGGCTCCATGGGCCATGGACTTTCAGGAGTGGAATGAAGGCAGGAGGACAGAGCAAGGGGAGAGAGCCAGCCAACGAAGTCTTTGGGCTGGAGACGGGCCTCACTCTGGTCTCCCAGGGGCCTCTGGAGCATGAACTGCCCATGGAGGCGCCCCTCCCCCACCAAGAGCCCAACTTCTAGACTCACTACAGGGTCGGCCAACCAGACTATGGCTTGCCAATCCCCAGAAAAGATCCCTACTGTTGGGCAGAGAGCAGGTCTCCAGAGAAAGGAGCAGATGTGCACTCTTAGCAGCCAACACTCACGCAATGTCTACATGATGGACGTGGGTGATGCTTGTGGAATGCCAAGATGATCGAGGACATTGTCGTGGAAGCGTCTAGAAAGTTACCCACATGCCCTTCATGGGCCGGTGCCCCCTTCCCCTGCTGCTATGAATCTAGGGAGCAGAGAATGGCAAGCCCATGTGTGCCAGAAGGTAGAAGATAAACCCCATGAAGACTTAGGGGTCCATCATGTTGATGAAGCTATCGAGAGCCAAAGGGCTGAATCTGAACTGTCACCTCTGAGACAAAACATATATTGTTTTGAGGAAGCAGTGTGACCACAGAAGCAGAGATTGGAGTAATGAAGCCACCAGCCAGTGAATGTCTGGAGTCACCAGGGGCTAGAGAAGGCAGAGAACGGATTCTCCCCTGGAGCCCTCAGAGGAAATACGGCCCTGCCGACACCTTGATTTCAGGCTTCTGACCTCTAGAACGTGGAGGGAATCCATTGTTTAAAGACACCCTCATCGTTCTCTTTGAGTTTGGAAGCAGCATATGCCACACTTGGGAATACTACTCTGCCCTGTTTACTAGGTGATTAGAATACTAGTGGATGTTTTTTGATTTTGTTTTTGTTTTTAAGATTTTATTTATTTATTTGACAGAGAGAGATCACAAGTAGGCAGAGAGAGAGAGAGAGAGAGGAGGAAGCAGGCTCCCTGCGGAGCAGAGAGCCTGATGCGGGGCTCGATCCCAGGACCCCAGGGTCATGACCTGAGCCGAAGGCAGAGGCTTTAACCCACTGAGCCACCCAGGTGCCCCACTCGTGGATTTTTTAGTTGTGTTAAAATACACATAACATACAATTTACCATCTTAATCACTTTAAGTCTACATTAGCCATCCTAAGTGGCATTAAACAGATTCACACTGTCATGTGACCATCGCCACCATTTACCTCCAGAACGCTACATCTTGTCCAAATGAAACTCTATCCCCATTAAACAACCACCACCCAACTCCTGGCAGTCAACTTTCTGTCTCCGTGATCTTGACTATTCTAAGTGCCTCGTTTAAGTGGACTCATACAGTGCATGTGCTTTTGTGACTGGAAAAGTAGACTCATCCACAATGTAGCATATGACATGATCTCCTTCTTCTTTAAGGGCAAATATTATTCTGTTGTACGGATGCACTACATTTGGCTCATTCATTTATCCCTCGGTGGACGCTTGGGTTGCTTCCATGCTCTAGGTATTGTGAGTAACGCTTCTATGAACACGAGTGTACAAACATCTCTTCAAACCCTGTGTTTCATCCTCGGGGGTACATACCCAGAAGTGAAATGGCTGGATTATACAGTGGTCCTACTTTTAATGTTTGAGGAGCTACCATACTGTTTTCCACAGTGGCTGCCCCATTTTACATCCCCACAAACAGTGCACAAGGCTTCCAAGTTCTCCACATCCTCATTGTCCTTTGTTAGAGAAAGCGATCAGCTTTGAGACAAAGAGAGAGACAGCTCCGCCAAGGTCCAAGCTACGATGCCTTGCTCTTCAAGCCAAAGAATCGAGAAGATTCCACAGAGCAAGAGAAGAAAATTGTGCGGAGTCATTGGCAAACCCGGTAGAAGTGTGCTAGTGCGGACCCCTAGGGTTGTCAGCAGCAGAAAACACCTCTCCTTTTGAAAAACAGGGTTTGGCCTGCTAGTGGGTCCTAAGAAAGACTGAGCACTTGGGACATGAAGCAAGTCTATTACCTGAGCTTCCAGCGTGGAGCTCGGGATGATCACATCCATAGGACATAATAGTAGGAGGGCATAGCAGCAACCCGTGTAGAATAGAAATGGTATACTGCTTGGACTCAGGACTGGGCAGATCCAGAGGAATCAAGCAGATGAAGAGGTGTGTTGGACCCTCCCTCCCCATGTCACCTGCTTCTGTCATCCCTATCTCTATCCCTAGACATACACTTATGACCTCATAGTCACAGTTACCTACAGTCAACTGACAGAGGAGCAAAGGACAGGTTTGGTTCATGGGCTGGCCCACAGGACTATGAGCGAGACATCTGGTCACCCCCTTCGTATGGAGGAAGAAGTGCTCCAGTCGGCACTAACCCCCAGGCTCAGGTCCAGGCTGTTAGAAGCAGAACCACACAAGAGGCTCTCAGAAACAGAGTGTCAGCTGCAGCCTTTTAGTCTCCCCTCCAAAATTCATGTCCTTCCTGGAACCTCAGAATGTGACCTTATCTGGAAATGGGATTGCTCCAGATATAATTAAGATTAAGTCATACAGGAGTCAGGCGAGCTTTTAATCCAACAGTGTCCTTATATGAGGAAAAGACACAGAGACAGAGACCGAACTGACATTCTACAAGACAAGGGACACCAAGGATTGCCAGCTGTCCCCAGAAGCCAGGAGAAAGGCTTGTAAGAGACTTTCCCTCAGAGTCTCCAGAAGGAAGACACTTCAGTCTTGGACTTCCAGTCTTTGGTCTGTGAGAGAATACATTTCTGGTATTTTATGCCACTCAGTTTCAGGCACTTTTCTATGATAGTCCTAGGAAATGAATACTTCTAGACTGTGTGGACGATGAGAAGATGGACAGCACATGGAGTCGCTTGGCTGGGGCAGGGAGGCCAGAAGGTTTCCTTTTGTCATCTTTTGGCCAGAGAGACTTGGAAAGGTACTTAGGTTCTAAAAGCAAAAAAAGAAAAGGAAAAACCACACACTTCCACCATCTTTCAGGAGGTAAGGACTGCCACCTCACCCAGTGGGAACTTGGGTCCAGGCTGTGGACAGAAGTGTCATTAGCCCAGGCAAGAAAACATATCCGAATGCCCTTGAGGTTGTTTTTGGAACTGCATTTGGCCAGACAGGAGAGGTGCTTGACCTGGCAGCTGGACCAAGATACAGTTAGGGGAAAAGGAGGGAGCAGCTGGGTACTGGGTGAGCAAGGGAAGGAGATTACTCTCTTTTGCTCCCAGAGACCCCTTGTTTATAGATATATGTTTAGGAAAAGCAGAGGAGGGGAAACCTGGCAGGGGTCTTGCCAAGTTGCCCCTCTGGGTAGGAGACCAGTGGCCATATCACCTTAGTGCTAGCATCTTTTAGTGAATAGAGCATGTCCTAAGGACAGAGGAAGTCCTTAAGGAGCAAGAACCCACTAGAAAGAGCATCTCACTCAAGTATCACCTTTCCACTTTTTGCTATATCTGGTACATATCAGCTACGCTAGTATTTTACTTGACTTTTTTTTTTTTTTTTTAAACATTGCCTCTTTCTAGTCTCTTCAACAAATGGTGCTGGCACAATTGGAGATCCACATGCAAAAAAAAAAATGAGTTTCGACCCTTACCTCACACCATATACAAAAATCAACTCAAAATGGATCAAAGACATAAATGTAAATACTGAAGGAATAAAACTCTCGGAAGAAAACAAAGGGTTGGGGCACCTGGGCGGCTCAGTCAGTTGAGAATCCAACCCTTGATTTCAGCTCAGGTCATGATCTCAGGGTCATGAGATCGAACCCTGTGCTGGACTCCACGCGCCACACGGAATCTGCTTGTCCCGCTCCCTCTGCTCCTCCCCCCACTAACACTCTCTCTTTCTCTCTCTCAAACACATAAATAAAATCTTTAAAAAAAGAAAGCAGAAAACATAGGGGTTCAATCTTCATGACCTTGAATTCTTAGATATGACACAAAAGCACAAACAACAAAAGAAAAAAGAGATAAGTTGGATAAAAAAATTTTTTAGGTCATCATTTTTTTTTAATTGTGTATCAAAAGACACTATTGACAGAATCCGAAGACAACCTACAGAATGGGAGAAAACAGTTGCAAATCATATATCTGATATATAAGATTAATATCCAGAATATTTAGAGAATTCCTAAACTCAATAACAAAAACATTAAAAATTCAATTCAAAAATAAATAGAGGTCTTAAATAGACATCTCTCCAAAGGTGATGTGCAAATGACCAGCAAGCACATGAAGATGTTCAACATCACTAATTATGAGAGAAATGCAAATCAAAAGTACAACGAGATACTACTTCACATCCACTAGAACGACTACAATTAAAGGAGAAGAAATAAGGAAATAGCAAGTGTTGGCAAGCATGTCAAGGAGTTAGAACCTTCATACACTGCCGGTGGGAACGTAAAATGGTGGAACCACTTCGGAAATCAGTTTGCCAGTTCCTCGAAAAGTTATACACAGAGTTACCACATGACCCAGCAATTCTGATCCTAGATAGATACCCAAAAGAATCTAAAATGGGGGGCGCCTGGGTGGCTCAGTGGGTTAAAGCCTCTGCCTTCAGCTCAGGTCATGGTCCCAGGGTCCTGGGATTGAGCCGTACATCGGGCTCTCTGCTGGGCAGGGAGCCTGCTTCCTCCTCTCTCCCTGCCTGCCTCTCTGCCTACTTGTGGTCTTTGTCTGTCAGATAAATAAACAAAATCTTAAAAAAAAAAAAAAGAAAAGAATCGAAAATAGGTGTTCAAACAAGTACTTGGATGCAAATATTCCCAGTAGCACTCTTTGCAATAGCCACAAGGTGGAAACAACCCAAGCCCGTCAATGGGTGAATGGGTAAACCAAATGTGGTCTGTCCATACAACGGGATATTACTCAGCCACAAAAAGGAGTGGAGGACTGACACGCCACCACATGGATAAACCTTGCAAACATGAGGCTCAGTGAAACAAAAGATCACAAATTATATGATTCCATTTATATGAAATGTCCAGAATAGGCAAATCCATAGAGATGGAGAGGAGAGGTTCCCAGGGGCTGGTGGCGGGGGAGGGAGGGGGAGGGGGAGATGCGCAGTGACTGACAAAAGGTACATTTGCTTGGGGGCAATGAACTTATCCTGGAGTGAGTGATAATGGTCACATAACCTCATGACTATACTAAAAACCACTGAATGGTACACTTTATAAAAGCGTTAATTGTATGGTGTAGGAATGACACCTTTTTAAAACACAATTGTCTTCCCATCTGGACACGCTGGGGACCAACGTGCACGATTGAGGCTTTTCTCTTTATGATAACAGTACCTACCTCACAGGACTGGTGGGCAGACTCGTGAGCTCATGCCGTGATTTGCAAATGTTAGCTTTCAGCAGAACTTTCTGGAGAACTTGTCAAAAGACAAACTGCTGGCCACATCCCCAGGGGCTCAGATCCAGCAGGAGCCAAGAATTTGCGTTTCTGGCAAGTTCCTGGGGGATGCTGACAATGCTGGTCTGTGGACCACAGTTTGAGAAGTGAATGGATTCATGCCAAGTGCTCTGTGTCCAGCCCCAGAGCAAAAACCCAAATGGCACGTGAGTCCTGACATCTCCAAGGGGATCACATGAGACATGTTCTCAACCCCCCAGAGCTCCCGTGAAGCCATTTCGCATGGGCAAAATCTCAGGTGCTCCTGACATTTGGGGGATTTGACAGAGAAGTGGCTTTCTCCAGGGCAGAGAGACAGGCAGGCTTCAGAGGAAAGTGTTTCCATCCCTGCTCAGTTATCTGCTCATTGATCCAGATATCTCTCGGGCACTTGCCCCCCCTGTCACGGGCCTGCTAGGCTCTGGGGGAACACAAGGGTGATTAAAAGCCAGTCTCAGAAGGTCACGGCCAGGTGGAGAAGACGACGCTGACCCTGAAACAGTCATCACAAGGGTGTGCCCGAGGTGCAGCCCCGTAAGGGATACTTGGAGCAATCCCCAGAGACGTCCAGAAGCAGGCTGGTGGCAAAGCTGAGATTTTCCGCAGGGTTCTGTTTCTCTTTCCAGCTCAGGGCCAGAGGCGGTAACAGCCGGCTGACCCCAGAGAAGCTGGCGGACCCCGCTCATCCAGGGGCGGGCTGCCCCGTGAGATCACTGGCCGTGAGGGAACACAGGCACACCTATTATGGCCTCAATCTCCAAGATGAGCTGCTGCTTAAAGAAAACCGGAAGGAAGACATTCGAAAGGGTAATAGGGCACTGTATTTCAGCAGTTCTGAGAGGCTCCATTTTTCACATTTTAATATCTCTGAAAACTGGGGTGTGTCTTACCATAGCTGTTGGCCAGGGGCCCTCTGGATGGAGTTCTCAAGTCAGGCATCTCTCTAGTGTGGGTTTCTGTGGCTTGGAAAAAAAAAAGTCCTGGAGACAATACAGGAGTGTTCTTTGCCTCTAGGAACCAGAAGGCTGTGGGTACAGGGCAGGGAAGGTGGGCAAGCAGACGTGTTTCGCAGCATTCTTCCTGTGGGAGTCAAAAGTGGGGCGAACCGCCCAATGCAGAGCCAGCAGAGGGCCCAAAGCCAGTGGCCATCCATCCACCTATGGATTCTTGGAAGAAATGCTGCTTCCGAATGGTTAGCTTGCGGCAGAAGGGTCAGGGAGAGCATAAAGTTAGCCTTCTAGGGATGCTGGAACTCTCTCTCCTAAACCCAGTGGTAGCTCAGTACTGTGCTGATAACCTGGACTCTGAGGGGGGAAAAAAAGCCTGGAACTGTAACATTTGCCAGTTTCCATGGAGTAAATACTCTCACGATGGCTGATTTTGGACAATAAATAGTTTAAAAGCTGGTTTGCAAAATTCCTATGTATTTAACAATCAGCTCACCACTGATCATAGATGTTTATCACATGGATGCACACTCTTCAGGCACACTTATGACTTGAGCACTCTATTGTATGTAAGCTTGTGCTGAATAAAATGCGTTTAAAAACATAAAGAGAGAGAGAGAAATCACCAACACTTGCTGACCCAGAGGACAATACTGTTTGAAAATGCACAGGTAGGGATGCCTGGGTGGCTCAGTCAGCTAAGCATCTGCCTTTGGCTCAGGTCATGATCCCAGGGTCCAGGGATCGAGTCCCGAGTCAGGCTCCCTGCTCAACGGGAGCCTCTCCCTCTCCCTCTCCCTGCTGCTCCCCCTGCTTGTCTGCACTCCCTCCCTTTCAAATAAATAATCTTTTTTAAAAAAAACACAGGATGGGACACCTGGGGTGGCTCAGTTGGTTAAGCAGCTGCCTTCGGCTCAGGTCATGATGCCAGGGTCCTAGGATCGAGTCCCTCATCAGGCTCCTTGCTTCCCTCTCTGCCTCTGCCTGCCTCTCTGCCTACTTGTGCTCTCTCTCTCTGACAAGTAAATAAAATCTTTAAAAAAAATAAATAAAGGGGGCCTGGGTGGCTCAGTCATTAAGTGTCCACCTTTCGCTCAGGTCGTGATCCCGGGGTCCTGGGATCAAGCCCCACATGAGGCTTCCTGCTCCGCGGGAAGCCTGCTTCTCCCTCTCCCATTCCCCCTGCTTGTGTTCCCTCTCTCACTGTGTCTCTCTCTGTCAAATAAATAAATAAAATCTTTAAAAAAATAAAATTAAATAAATAAATAAATAAATAAATAAAAATTAAAATTTAAAAAGCATAGGCATTGGTCACTCTGACTCAGACTGTGATGTTTATCTTCATGTAAATTTCATATCATTTCATTTTCATGTAAATGTTCTCTTATGTGTGTACAAGACTGCTCTCTGTATGTTATGTACCTAAGTCTGAAGGAGCTCTTTGATTAGGTGTGAAATTTAAAAATTCTAAGTGATAAGAAAGTATGGGCTTAGCCTCATTGACAACATTTTTATTTCCTATGGCATATAAAATAATGGTGTGTCTATATTCAGCGATGTCATAGATTTGTTGAGATAGAGCAATGCATTTGTGCTCAGTTTTACAGCTGTTCTTGAGTTGGCTAGATGGGTCTGGATTTGCTGCTGTGTGACCTTGGGCAAGTCAGCTACCGTCTCTGAGCTTCAAGTTCCCTACTTCTAGAATAGGAATAATAATGTTACCTGCCTCCCACACCACGGTGCCTCAGGGACGCAGACCAAGGGCTCAGCCAAGGACTGCAAACTGTTCCTGCTCTCATTTCATAGACTCCCGGAACCCTCAGCTGTCAAATAAGCCCCGTCCTAGGTTTGCTGGGAAGATCCACTGAGCTAACACATTTAACCAGGCTCTGCAAACTGGAATGTGCTGTGCTCACAAAAAGGACTGTTAGGAACAGTCTAAAGATTGTGAGCAATGGACATGGGAAACACACCAGGGCCACGAAACCAGAACGGGCCACGTCGCCCAAGGAAAAGAGCCAAAAAGGGAACCGCGAAAACAGCGCCTCAAGGCTCAAACCCCACTTCCACACATGGAAACATCTGTCAATCTGTGGTTAGAGCCGCCGTCCCAGCTTGGCCGCTTGGTCATCTCAGAATGGAGAAGTGGCCATGGGAACGGCATCCTCGTCTGTAAGGGGCTGACGTAGAGGCTGGGACGGAGGGTGGGGGCCGAGGCGCCAGAAGCTGAACCGAAAGTGTCCCAGTGAGGCCGTTGCACCCTCTGCCCAGCTGTGCTGTGACAAGACCACATGACCCACAGTTAAGGAACATGGACTTCCCAGCCAGAAGCTGGGTTCAAATCCCAACTTTGCGCAGATCCTCCAGCAGAAAACCTGGGATTAATCATAGATACTTTCAGGGTCATTGAGAGGATTAAGTTAGATAACGTATGCACAGCCCTGATAGGCTAGGCATCCTGGAGGTGTCTTTGCAACATGGTGCGGCCCAAGGCCATCCAACTCCGTGTCCCTGGTGAATCAGAGGGGCCGAGCATGGAAGTCCACGTTTACTGTGACGTGGTTAGTGTTAAACAGAGAACGAAGTATGAGGTGCTCTAGAAAGGCACAGGGTGTGCCCGAAGGTTCCTGGAAGAGCTCAAACTCATCAGATGGGTAAATTAGCCAAGCCGTGGAGGGTGGGAAGGGCATTCCTGGAAGACATGAGAGCGTGGGCAAAGCCTGGAGGCTTGAGGCAGCCAACTGTCCTACTATACAAAGGGGCTGATGCTCTGAAGACAGATCCCTTGGTTTAGGTGGGGAGTCGCAGGGAAATTTCTCCCTTATTCTGAGCCAACGTTCATAGTCAGCGGGCAATGAAATGGGCTGTTGCTGCTCCTTCCAGAATTAGAGAGTGAGCTCCCAAACACTGGAAGCATTCAAGGACGGGTCATCACTGGGCCAGTCCCAGTTCCCTCGCTTCAAACACCTTCCTTCCTGTGTTGCAGGGCGGCCGGTGTCTGTGGGCTGCATGCCCAGACTCCCTTGCCAGTGGGTCTCCAGCTGGGTTCCAGCCAGGCAAGGCACAGTTGGGGGAGACAGGAGAAGAGTATAAAGAGAGAGAAGCTGGAATCTTTCTCCCCAAATGAGATCGCATCTCCTCCCGGGGTTCCGGGCTCTGCTGACCCTGCCACCTGCCCAGCTCCCTCCATCCCCAGGACAGTGACAGGTTTCCCACATCAGCTAATCTCTGGACTGACTCGTCATCCCCTCTTGGACTCTCAGCTCTCCCATGACCTGTGTAACTAACTCCCTACATTAAGTCTCTGTCTGAAATACCTAGAGTGTTTCTGTTTCTTGTTAGGCCCTGAAGGACAGTAACCCTCCTGCGGTCACGTGACCGAAAGTCCTAGCCGGGAGGCTGATCCGGAAGGAGACTCTCACCCAGCCATCCACGGCCCCCTCTCGTCCCAGTGCCACTTCTGTCTGATGGGGACCACAGGCAGGCCAGCCCTATGCAGACAGGTCCTGGAACAGAAACCAAACCCCAGCCCCAACTCCAACCACCGGAAAAATCTAAGAGCCCTTCCATGGTTACCCAGAGTGGAGAGAGTCAGCTCTAGATCACAGAGAAGAATTGCACAGAGAGCTGGAGAAGGGCCCTCTCGCTCCAGTTTTAGAGAGTGGGTCCTGCTTGCAAGGCAGGCAAGGCCTCCAGGAGCCCTGGGCCAGCATCCCCATTTGAGGGTCACAAAATGGGCCCAGGGAGGGAAAGTGAATTTTTTGAATTCCCAGCAGGGGAGCAGCAGAGCAGGGGCTGCGAACCAGGTGTCTGGGCTCCTGGCCCGGGGCTCTTTCCCCCTCACTGTGTTATCTTCTCCTAGCCTGCCTCTCAGAAGCAGGAGCCCTCGGGGTCACTGCCAAGACTGTGTGGCCTCTTGATCTCAACTGGGTGTTGCTGTGGTCCAGCAGCCCGTTTTGGGATGTTTCCTACACGGGCCTAAGGGCATCTGGGCGGTGGGATGCCTGTAGCATTGTCTGAGAGTGAAAAGCTAAGGGTGACCTAAGTGTCATCAGCAAGAGATGGGTCACAAGCATGGCCTGTCCTCCCTTTATGTCCCTGGGCAGCCACGAGACCGCATGCGGAATGACCTCCGCCCGTGGCATTTCCACATCGGAGCCCACGATCGGGTGTGCGTAGAGAACTCTGAGCCAAGGTCAGTGCTGGGGTAAGAGGAGGTTCTGCACTGGGAATAATGTGCTTTTCACTTTAAACCCTTCGTGCAGGCACACCATTGTTCTAAGAATAGTTAATAAAATTGTCTTTAGTATGTCACTTAAAACATAAGAAAAAAAATGGGTGTGGGCTTTATGTGCCAAGTGGAAACAGGGCCCAATCAATGAGCTATCACTGTGTGTAGAGTGCCCTTTGGGAGGAAAAAAAAATTACTTACATATGGGGTGGGGGGGAGATGCCCGGAAGGGGCCACACCAAACTGTCAACATACCTTAAGATTTGGGGAGGGGGAGGGCAGAAAAGGACACTGCTTTTTACTTTACAGACTTCTGAATTGTTTCACTTTTTTTTTTCAATGAACTTGTTTTATTGTGTAATTAAAAGAAAAGAGGGGAAAAAAATCACATTTTCAGTTACAAATGCCTACGGTTGGCTGAGGTCACCTGTGGTCTTCTTGGCACATGGCAGACTCAGCCTGACCCTCCTCTGCCTTAGAGGGAGGAAGGGAGGCCAGACTAGGAGCCCTACCTTTATGTTGCAGAAAGCTGGACTTTTTAGGACACCCAAAGAAAGATACGAATGAAGGGGGTGGGCCGCGTCATCAGTTAAGTCCACCCCGCAAAAGGAAGCTGCGAGGGCCCTTGTGTCTTATCTGCTTTCTGCACCCAAAGTCTGTGTTCAGGCCTGCAGGGTGGAAGGTCAAATAAGAAGGTTGGATGTGGGAGACAAGGAGACTGGGGGGCCTGGAGCCGCCTGAGGGATGATGGCTAGAGAGACGAGAGAAGACCGAGGTGCCTGCAACTTGGTAGTGGATTAGACGTGCCTTGTGCTCCACGCGGTCCCAAGAGAAAGGACTGGACCCCATGGGAGGGGACCCCCAATGCATGGAGCTAGACTCCACACCAGAAAGAACGGGCCGTTGAGAAAGAACAACGAAGCTGGAGGCATCACGTGCCCTGATCTCAAAGCCATCGTCATCAAAACAGTGTGTGATTGGTATAAAAACAGATCAGTGGAACACAATGGGGAACCCAGAAATAAACCCACACAGATATTGTCCATAGACCTATGACAAAGCAGCCAAGAATACCCAAGCGCAGGCTCTTCAACCAGTGGCGCTGCGGGGAAACTAGAGAGCCGCCCGCGAGAGAATCAAACCAGACCCCTCTCTTACACCGGACACAAAAATGAACTCAAGGGGATGAAAGGCTTGAATGTAAGACCTGGAACTATAAAACTCTTAGAAAAAACATAGATGGGAAACTCCTTGACATTGGCCTGGACATCGACATTGACATTGGTGATAATATTTTGGACTTGACACCATAATAACAATAACAACAACAAAAAAACAAAAGCAAAAATAAACAAGGGGAACACATCAAACTAAAAAGCTTCCATAGAGTAAAAGAAACCACCAACAAAATAAAAGGATAACCTACTGAGTAGAAGAAAATATTTGCAAAACATATATCTGATAAGAGGTTAATATCCAGATCACAGAAAAGAACTCATAAAACTCCATAGCAAAAAACAAACAAACAATCCAATTTTAAAAAGTGGGCAGAGGAACTGAATAGGTATTTTCCCAAAGAAGATATCCAGATGGCCAGTAGGCTCCTGAAAATACGCTCACGGTCCCTCATTGTCAAGGACATGCAAAATCAAGACCACAATGAGATATGGCTTTACACCTGTCAGAATGGTTATTATCAAAAAGACAGGAAATAACAAGTGTGGGGGAGGATGTGGAGAAAAGGGAACTTTCGTGCATTGTTGGTGGGAATGTAAATTGGTGCAGTTACCGTGGAAAACAGTATGGAGGTTCCTCAAAAAATTAAAAATACAACCACCGCATGATCCAGTAATTCCACTTCTGGGTATTCATCTGAAGAAAATGAAAACGCCAGTTTAAAAAGACATCTGCACTCCGTGTCCACTGCAGCATGATTTACAAGAGCCAAGATATGGGAAACAAGCCGAGTGTCCATCCATGGGCTAATGGCTAAAGAAAATGTGGTCTCTAAATACAAGGGAATATTATTCAGCCCCAGCAAAGAGGGAAATCTTGCCATTTGCAACAACACGGATGGACCTTGAGGGCATTAGGTTAAGTGAAATAAAAGAGACAGAAAAAGACAAACACCGTATGATCTCTTATATATAGAATCTAGAAAAAAAACCCAAAAGTAAAAACAACCGAACCCGTACCTACAGAGAACAGATTTGCAGTGCCAGAGGTTGGGGGTGGGCGTGGGGGAAATGGGTAAAGGGGGTTAAAAGGGACAAACTTCCGGTTATAAAATAACCAAGTCGTGGGGATTTAATGTACGTTATGGCAACTATCGTTAATAATACTGCATAACTGCAGTATTATTAGTAGTATTGCATATTTGCATATTCGTATTGCATAGTATTGCATATTGCATAATTAGTATTGCATATTTGAAAGTTGCCAAGAGACTAGATCTTGAAACTTCTCATGACAAGAAAAACATGGTGGCCCTGTGTGGTGACTGCTGCTCACGAGACTTACTGAGGTGATCATCGGCAATCTACACAAAGATCGAATCATTACGTTGTAGACCTGAAACTAACATAATGTGGTATGCCGATTATGCCTCAATTTTTTAAAAAAGTTAAAAAAGAAAAAAAACAAAAAGCTGCCAATAGACCAACCCGAGATGGAATGAACTGCCTTGAGAGTGAGCGTCCTGTCATTGGAGGAGATCATGCAGACGCTGGGCTCTGGCCAGCAGGTCACCGTAGAGGCGTTTCAATTGCAAGATAGACAGGTGGATTCTCTGACGTCCAGAGTCCCTTCCACCCTGAGAGTCGATCCTGGGACAGGAGGACCCAGCAGGGAGACAGCCCCGTTCACTGAGTTCTCACTATGCGCCCAGCGCTGTGCGAAGGGTCTTTTCAAACTCTAGAGGCTCAAGCCTCCTGGCAAGGCCGAGAGCGGGGCGCCCCTGCTCCACTGTTCTGCAGATGAGGGAAGGGCTCAGGGGACCAGGTCCCTCAATGTCACCCCCATCACCCTCCTAAGCCGCAGGTGCCCAAATCAGCAAGGCCTGCCTCTCACTCGTTTCCCCTTCCCCAAGAAGAAGCAGTCTGTCTGGTTCTCTTTGTCCTCATAAAATACGTATTGTCTTAAATCAGCACACATGCATTTTCATATTCTTACTTTAAATTAGAAAAAAAAGATGAAGGCCTCAAAAAGGTGACAAGAAAAACACAATAAACTCCCATGTCCCTTTCACCAACTATTAACGTTTTGCTGCATGTGCTCTCCCCATGTATCTACACTTCATTTTGGGGGCCCATATGCACACATTAGGACCCTTCACCCCAGATGTCCTGGGTGCCTCCAGAGAACAAGGACATTGTGTTACATAACCCAGGACAGCGATCGCATTCAGGAAAGTTCACATGCACAAATCCGTTCCCTGATATTACAGTCCACATTCCTTCCACCACCTGTCCCAACCCTGCCCTGTGCTGTCATTTTTCCACATGCGTGTTTCCAGTACTTGGGTTCTTTTCCCCATTCCCGCTTCTTCCACTCGGCCCAGGACATGAGATCCCTACGTGTCCCTGCGGCACGCGGCTGCCTTGCCTCCAGCTGTGGCCTCCCTGCCTCCCCCCACCCAGTCCCCCAGCAAGGGACCCCTGCCACAGACAAGCTGTGCGGGATGTCGTCCTACCCTCCCCTAGAGCAGTGTTGCTCAGACTTTGCTCCCAAATGACCTGTGGCTCTTTTTTTTTTTTAAGGTTTTATTTATTTATTTGACAGAGCAAGAGAGATCACAAGTAGGCTGAGAGGCAGGCAGAGGGGGAGGGGGAAGCAGGCTCCCTGCTGAGCAGACACACGGATTCAGGGCCTGATCCCAGGACCCTGAGATCATGACCTGAGCCGAAGGCAGAATCTTAACCCACTGAGCCACCCAGGCGCCCGACCTTTGACTCTTGTGAGAGGTCAGAATCTGGTTCGGTAGGACTGCAGTGGGGCCTGGAGATGGGCATTTTGGACTCACTCCCAGGAGAGGCTGACGCTGTTGGTCCCCTCTTGGAGCCGTGAAGTCCCTGTGCTTGCTTTTGCGGGGGGGGGGGGCGGGAGGTGGGGGTTGGACCAGGAGCATGATGGCCGTGTCTTGGAGCTGGCGGACTTCATTGTCACAGAGCATGGCCACTCTGAGCTCTGTAACAGCTCTCCCTTGTCTGGGCCCCAACAGAGGTCCAAGCTCTGCTGCCTCCCTCGTCCCTCCCCCTAGACTCACCCCCCCCCCCCCCCGCTGTGACCAAGGAGGGTAACTGAGCTGCAGTTTCCAGGGGTCAGCACTGAGTCTCTCTGTCCCCGAGCCATGCTAGCTCCTGCAAGGCTGGTTCCAGCCCTCTGGGCAAGACACAGACCCCTGTCGGGGAAAGGCATGCGGTCTGTGAATAAATGAAGACACCCCGAGCTGAGCATCCCTTACGGTAGTCACAGACCTCGTCCAGCCCTCTGCCTCTAGCTGGCCTCTGCTTCACAGCCAAGGAAACAGAGGCACAGAGAGGTGGTGCCGCTTGCCCAATGCTGCACAGCCAGAAAGATGGGAAGATAGGGACTCGTTCCAGCTCGGAATCACAAGGACAAAGCCAACGACTGCAGGAGCTTAAAAGTAAAAACAGCTTCAATCAGACCAATTGCAGTGGGGAGAAGATGACATTTCTAGAAGGACGCATCTTGCTAAAGCTCATGATCCGTGAAGGGGCACTGGACCTTTGGGGGTTTTTTGAGGATGCAGGATTTCTGGGTTGACCAGGCCAAGCCCTGCCTGTGGGGTGCTGGGGGCAGCCTCGAGAGCCATTCTGGAAATGTGTCCCTGAGCCTCTGTGGGTCCAGCTCCAGGCCCCTGCCTGGCCTGTCCACGCCCCTCCCAGAGCCCTCCCCCTACTGCACCTGCAGACCTCAGGGCTCCTCTCGCCCCCTTGCTGGTCCTGCTTTCCTCCCACACCCTGTTCCTGCCCATTAACCCTTCCCCTTCATCTTCCTGTCAGGCCAGAGGCATGAAGGGCTCAGGCAGAAGCCTCATCCGGCCCTGAGGGGGACTTTGCACGCAGGCAGCACCCAACAGACTCTTGGCCAGGGTGGGGACTGAGAGTCACATCAGCAGCCTTGGAAAAGCCACCTGCCATCTTCCCTCTGGCCCTGCCTCCCATCCCTGCTCTGCCCTGGCCTCCCCGGTCAGACTCGCTCGTCCCTTCCTTGGGGCTGTCCATCATTTTATGACACGTGCCCCAAAGAGCCTCTGCAACTGACCTTTCACATCCCAGCCTCTCTCCAGAGGTCACCTCCACAGAGAGGCCTTCCTGGGCCCAGCCACACCAGCGTCCCACAGCCCGCCCTCACCACCGCCCTCCAAACTGTCTCACTGGCTTCCTGGCTGACTGTCCTGCTCCAGCTCCTGAAAAGTCACCTCCAGGGACCAGAACCTTGTCTGTCATGCTCGCTGCCCTTCCTTCAGGCCCTGGAGAGGTGCCTAGCTGGAAGCAGGTGCATTACAGATACCCCTTTCCAGAACGAGTAAGCAGTACTTTACAGTTTACCTGCTGTTTTCGTGTCCACCACATGCTCACGCCACGCAAGCCTGCAAGGCAGGTAGTTTCTCGCCCCCTTCAAAGATGAGCAAACGGAGGCCCCGAGAGGTAAAGGGACTTTCCTGAGGTCTCTTACCCAGGAAGTGGCACAGCTAGAACACAAACCCAGGTCTTTCTGACATCTTGTTCTCGTGAACACATTCTTCGGGCTTTTTCTCCCCTTGTACGAGGACTGCGCTCTGGATCCCCGCCCTGCTGTGCCAGCCGCTCGGGGACTGCTGTGACCAATGTCCATTTAGGGGCCAACAAGTCCACACAGGGGTCCACCATCTGCGAGGGAGCTGGACCACTAGCCTCTCGGGCTTCATCTTCCTCATCTGTAAAATGGGCATCTTTATAATCCTCACAGCCTGCTACAGAGTTCAATCCATGGAGACTATTACTAATGTTATTCTATTTGTATGTATATGTCTTCAGTACAAAAGTAGAATCCCAGAATACAACAGTAGTATTTCTGTTACAAAAAAAAAAATAATAATAATAATAAAAACACTGCAAATAAAGGGACAAACTAATGCTCCAAAAGGTAAAGACACCTGCCCGAGGTCACATGGGAGGAAGGAGCAGGACCACACCCCAAAGCAGGGTTTTCCAGTACCAGGATGGCTGAACCCGCGTCTTCTGGGATCCATGGACCACTTGGGACTGCCCAGCCCAGCTTCCTTCTTTTCATTCATTCATTCACTCCTTCATTCAGCCTTTGGGACGGGCAGCCCTCCTGTTGTGGTATAGACATTCCAGCAGCGGCCTGACATTCTAGAAAGGGGGTACGAGAAATGGACAGCTGTTCCCGGATGTTGCCAATTCCATGGGTCCTGCGGGGAGACAGACTCAGACGAGAAGAGGGGGGGATCGTCGGTTTAGCCTGCTTATAGTCTTAGAGGCAAAAACACATTTCTGCCGTCACTGTAAAGAAAAACCCACAGCCAGAGCAAGTCCACGACAGGCAGAGGGGAGGCAGGGTAAAGCCCCATGAGAAACCAAGGGGTGTGGCAAGGCCCACCAGAGCTGGTGCCCCGGCACTGGGATTGGGAAGGGGTCAAACGGGGGAAGTGTGAGCCCCATTAAAAAAAAGTCCCCGGACCCAGAGGTCATTTCCTCCTGCACAGCAGATGCATGATTTTTTATATCTGGCCAAACATGGGAGTAACGCAGGTTGGGTAGCCAAGGGGCCAACAGGGTTGGGGGGAGGGAGAAAAGAAAACAAGGTGAAGTGGAGTTTTACGAGAGGCACTAAGTCCCCTCCCACGAGGAATCACGGGCCGCTAATGAGGACAACTCCGGAGAGTCTAGGGGACCGAGTCAGGGGAGACGCAGGCGATCGGAGAAGGGTGAGTAAGAATGCACGTGCAAGTGTGTGCTCATGTGCGCGCGCACACACACACGCGCGCACACCTACGCACACACACAGACACACAGAAAGAGATCCATGTTGGGGAAAAAGGCATCAGGGGAACAAAGCAAGGTAGAATTCTGGAACCATCCCCCGAAGAGTCCTTTCCCGTAGACCCTTCTGCGGTCTGGGACCGTGGGCAATGAGGCAGAGACTGCCACTGTTGCGGGGGCCACCCAGAGTCATGGTCACCTGCAGGGAGCCCGGGGCTCACTTCCTGTCCCCCACGGTCCCCTCCTCAGGCCTGGGAACTATGTCTGGCATAGTCTCTCTCTCACACACCGTGCACACTCACACTCATTTACACACGCACGGCTTTAATTTCTTTTCCTTTGAGTGGGTGGAGGGAGCTTTGAAAGGTCCCCCATGTTCGCCAAAACGGTGGGCTCCCCGCCCCCTGGGCTGCGGTAAGAGATCATTTTTCCCCACACGTGGAGTTGTGGGAGGGCCTAGTGAAGCTTATAGGCACTTAGCACTGTGCCCAGTACAGTCCCGGTAAATGGGAGGCGTTATTTTTCTTTTTTGTTTGGGAGGGAGGGGCACAAGGAGAGGAAGAATCTTAAACAGGCTCCACGGCCAGCACGGAGCCCAGTTTGGGGCTCCATCTCACGACCCTGAGATCGTGACCTGAGCCAAAACCAAGAGTCAGACGTTCAACCAGTTGAGCCACCCGGGCTCCCCGGCATTATTTTTCTTTTTATCATTGGCAGTGACCCTGGGAGGGCCTGTGCGAAGGAGATGGGAAGGGAAAAAGGAATGAGGAAGCCAGGGCAGGAGTGGTCAGGGAGCAGCCGAGGGTAAGCGTCTGCTGTGGGGTTAGGCCTCGTGCAACCATATGGGAGACACCTGGGAGCCAGGGTCACCATGCGCCACCCAGACTGGCAGTCAGGAAGGGAGACTGGAGGTGCATGACAGCAAGGACAACGGGGACACCACGTCCACTGCTGAGCACTCTGGGGAGGGGGCAATGTGCATTCTGTCACCAGGAGGAGGGAAGGAAGGTGGCCTGGGAGATGCCTGGTGTCCACTCAGTTGTGCCTTGCCTTGAACTGTGTGAGAGTAGACTCACCACTGGCCACTCCAAGCCTCAGTTTCCTCTCTGGGTGTCTGGGGGCCCCATCTCCACACAGATCTCTGGCTGGCTCATGCTGGCACAATCCAGCAGCACTCCCTCCGCCCCCTCCTCACCTCCTTACCTCCATAGCTGGGGGCCACGGCCAAGAATTTTTGCAAAGTGCCTCACCCTCCAAACAAACAAACCAGAAGGAGGCACGGCCTAAGTGTCTTTTTGGTCTGCTGCCTGATCTCCTTGAAGCCCTGACTGATTTCTTTCAGTTGTAGAAAATATGAACTTACCAAACAATTGAGAAACAGCCCTGAGCTCTGATGTTGGCTGCAGCGAGACGTTTGTCCTGGGCAAAGGTAATCTGGCAGGTGCCCCTGCCCTTCCGAGCTCCCACCCATCCAAACTGCGGAGGCTCTTAGTGAGTTCGTCAGAGTTGACAGTGGGTTCTGCCAGAAGGGAGTGCTAGTCTGAGCCCTCGAAACGTGGGCCAGCATCTGGGCAGGGGGGGCAGTAATTGCCCATTGTCTGAGGGACGGCCTTGGGGTGGGGGGTGGCCTCAGAAGCTGCTCCCAGACCACACTCCCCTACTTCTTTCTGGAACATGAACCAGAGGCTTCAGGATCCCCTGACTCGGCTGTCAACCCCTGCAGCCCCTCCAGGCCCAAGTCGACGGTCACGGCCAGGATAGGGGGAGCCGAGGGCGAGTCTGGTTCCGCCGCCCATCCTGGGCCGCTCAGCTGGCAGGGTGACCAGGATGACTGGGTGCCCACATGGGCCACACCCAACCACACCTCCTTCCTGCCAGCCATCCCTGCGTCTGATGCTGCAGGGACAGGGAGTGACAAGACTGGGCCCTGTGTTGTCTGAGTCACAAGCTCCTGATGCCTTCCTGACCCCCCCTTTAGCCTTCAGGTGACTCGACTTCTGTCTTAGGGGCTCAGGATGCCAAGCAGCCCCCAGTAGTGACAGTGGCTAGATTTGGAGATGCTCTTGCCGCCCAGTGGTTCTCAAGGGGGCGGGATGGGGGCACATCGGGTACACCTCCGGGGGAGGTAGAGGGAACGACTGCTCAGCTCCCGCCTCAGACGTCCTACATGGAATCCCCAAAACCCTGGCATCCCTGAGGTAGGCTCCCAGGCCCCTGACAATTACAATGGGGGACACAGTTCTTCAGGCTTAATCCCAAGAGCCAGAAGACGCAGGATGGAGCCCTGAGTCAGCCCGTTATGGGGTGTGGAAACTTGAGCACATAGCTGGACCTCTCTGAGACCGTCTTCTCATCCCTAGAGTGAGGGTAATACTGGCACCTCCTCCACGGGGGGCATGAAGAAAATACAAGAGCCCTCCATACAGCCCTTGGCACTGGGCTCGGCACAGAATGAACTCTCAATAAACACCAGCTGTTACTGCTGTTGCCATGGGGCGGAGAGGCCGCTGTTAACCACCACCGAGGCCACCACCCTGCCTGCTCTCAGGACACGGTCTCCTTCTGCCCTGCCTCGCTAGCCAGATTATACCCCTCCCAGTCAGGACTGCCACAGGCGGTTGCACAGCTCGTACACTGCACAAAGTGCTGTGGCTGGAATTGGAGCTCAAGTCCCAGTTGACTCTGCTGCTCAGCCAGGTGCACTGGCATGTGAGCAGTGCCCAGAAGAGACACATTTTCTAATCTGTCCCAAAGGGGCACACAGGCAGCAGCAGGTGACTGTGGATCCCTGGCTGAGCTTGCCCCAGCTTCAGCCACTCTCAGAACCTGGAGCAGTGACTGCCAAGGTCAACCACTCCAGCCGCAGCTCAGCCCCTCAGAGAAGGTAGTGGCCAATGGAAGGCTCTCCATCCTTCTATAGTAAGAAAATGCCTGTCTACAGCACCCACCCCCCTAGCCCTGCACCTCCACAGTCCATGCAGGCTGCAGAAACTGCAGTGTCTCTGCCTGACAGGCCCTGGCAGGAAGACAACAGTGATCCATTGGTTGTAAAACTGTATCTATATATTTGGCAGACAACTTGGGGCATCTGAAAATCAGTTTATTATTAGGTGAGATTAGAACACGGTAGTTAATTTTCTTAGGCATCGAATTGTGTAGGACAATGTCCAGATTCTTAGGAGATGAGGGCTAGATTATTTAGGGATGATGCGTCATGATGTTTACAACTTCCTCTGAAGAGTCTCAGAGAAATTGTATAGATACAGACGTACATACGGATATAGAGAAATAGATGTGGGGAAGAAATGCTCATAAGCAAACAAATATGGCCAAGTGTCAACACTATTATGTCCAGGGTGTAGGTATGGAGATATATGTTGGGCTATTCTATTTTTTTTTTAAGATTTTATTTATTTATTTATTTGAGAGAGAGAGAGAAAGAGAGAGAACACACACAAACAGGGGGAGGAGGAGAGGGAGAGGGAATCCCAAGCGCACTCCGAAATGAGTGCAGAGCCTGACGCAGGGCTCGATCCCACACCCCCAAGATCATGACCTGAGCTGAAACCAGAAGTCGGATGCTCAGCCAACTGAGCCACCCAGGGGCCCTTGTTGGACTAATTTTGCATCTCTTCTGTAGAAGTTTTCATAATAAAAATCATGAAATATTTTTATTTCACGCATAATTTTTGTAAAGGAAATGGTGAGAAATCTCCCAGGGTCAGAGTTCTCTCTGTCTTCCACCCCCAGCCTGCACTGTGGTCTTCCTTTCCGAGAGAGACCCTCCTAGGCAGACCCCTGCCTGCTTCGGACATATGGAGAGTGTCCTCCCAGGGCGACGCCTTAGAGCCACTCAGAACCCAGGACCCGGAAGGGCAGATCATCACCACTTCTGACTCAGTCCTCCCAGAGGAGCGTAGACGCACAGCTCTGTCCCCCGAGTGCCCTCCCCTTTGGGATCCTCCTTTTGAAGTAAGGTCTTCCTTCCTGCATTTTGTATAGTCGAAGAAACTGGAAATTACATGATTGTCCATGAGTAGAGATTGGAGGCCTGAACTGAACAGCTGTGTACCTGCACGTTCGGACACGAAGGTAGGTCTGTGACATTCCAAGTGAGGAAGCAAGCTGCAGAGAAACCTGCAGAATTTGTTGTTTTTAAGAGAAAACACTAGGGGGGACGCCTGGGTGGCTTAGTTGGTTGAGCCACTCAGGTCATGATCCCAGGGTCCTGGGATCGAGTCCCACATCGGGCTCCTTGCTCAGCAGGGAGCCAGTTTCTCTCTCTGCCCCTGCCTGTCACTCTGCCTGCTTGTGCGTGCTCTGATAAATAAATAAATAAATAAATAATAAAATCTTTAACAAAGAAAAACCAAAACACTAGGTACATAATGATCGTTGTGTGTGCCTAGAGAAAGATCTGGAAGGTGGCCCACTGAACTGTTCACAGTGGTTACTTTAGGAGAGTGAGAGTGGGTGGAGGAAGAGAAACTTTCACTCTCGCGTCAAACGCATCTGCGTGTTTGGAATCTGTTCACAATTCTCAAGCACACACCCCAGAGCCCTCACTGCATGTCGGCAGCATAACGACGCCCTCTAACACTCACGCAGCTCCCACTATGTGTCAAACGCTGTTCTAAGGACCTCATGCCTATTAACGCATTTAATCCACATTTTCCCCGCCATCTTTCCCAATTTCGAGGGGACGGAGGCACAGAGCTGTTACGTAACTTCCCTGAGGTCACACAGCCTGTACGAGGCGGAGCTGGGATTTGAACCTGAGCGGTCTCTCTCCAGCAGCGCTGCCACACGCTGTTGCTATCCCCTCGGAGGCCTCTTCCGGCACTGTTTCGAACTCTCCCAAAGCTCCCAGAGGGCTTCTGTGCCGGGCGCAAGGACTCTAAGAGCCGCTGAGGAGGCCGACCCCAGTTGGCCCAGGTACTAACGCAATCGAGGCTGGTAGGTTCGGCCTCTTCTTTTCTAAGAGGGAGGCAGTGAGGGCACCAGAGAAATAAAGAAGGTGGACTCTGGGTAAGGCCCTGCAAATTCCAAAGCCCTTTCTCCTTCGCACGCACCTGCGGTGCCACACAATGTTAGTCCTTGGAAATCAAGGCCCTTCTGCTCCTTCGGCAGATGAAGGAACTGAGGCCCAGAGACAGGGAGAGCCCCACGTCTGGACGGGTTTGGCCGGGGCCTTTCAGGGCAAGGGAGGAGAATAAAGCCCCAACCTGTTGTCCAGGCCTTCCCCATCTTGCTTTCCATGGGTGGTGAGGACCGAGCCTTGAGTCCCGGGGGCCTCCCGCCGGCCACCAAAGGGGAGGCCGTCTCCAGGACACCCCTCCCAGTGTGGGACCCCATGGCTCCCATGCAACCCCCATCCTCAGCGTCTCTGGGTCCTGGACAGAGGTGTCACACTGCCCCAGAGCCACACCTTAGAATTCTGAGAATAAGAAGCGGCCCAACACCCCAGAGGAGACACACCCAGATGTTCGCGGGGGCAGATCTGGGGCGTGAAATTGCGGGTAATGTTTATTTCCTTCTTTGTACTTTCCCACACTTTCCAATTTTTTATTTGGTGAACACGTATCACTATTATAATTAGCCAAAGAATACCGGACTTTTTTTTTTTTTTTCTCCAGGAGAAACCAAGGCCGCATCACAGGACTCATTTCAGCCGGTGAGCGTAAACACTTGTTAACCTAAGAAGAGGACATGGGAGAGGGAGAGAGACAGAGAGCCAACATCTGTTGTGAGGTGCTGGGAATGCTACGTCCGTGATCCCTGTCATCCTCACAACCAGCTTGGGCATTTGGTGTTATGACTCCCATTTTACAGGGGGGTATACTGAGGCACAGAAAGCAACTGCTGTTCCCACCTCACTATGCTGCCTTTCCTTGAGGTCATCTTTTGACTCGGGAATTCCATTCCCAAGGATGTATTTCTTTTTTTTTTTTTTTTTTTTTTTTTTTTTTTTTTTTAAAGTGCCCCAAGGATGTATTTCTAAGAGCTACTTCAACGGAATTCGAAAGCTGGAGGCATAAAGAGGTGTGTGCCAGCAAACTACAACAGCACACACCGTAGGATCCAACAAGGTGATAGAAGACGCTATAAAAAGGGACCTTCGGCCATGGGGAAATAGTTCCTCCATCCGTGGTAGCCAACCCGCACAAAGGCCCTGCCTCCTTCTAGTCGCAGGCTTGTGAGGCCCCGCCTCACGCTGAGTAGGGCTGACTTGGTGGTCAGTGGGCTACAGGGGAGCGACCTCAAGGAGACACCGTGAAAGATGTTGCAACTTTCACCTCAGTCTCTTGATGGCTCCTTCAGGGCTAAGCCGGTGGCCACCATGTCATGAAGAAACACAAGCTGCATGACAGAGGGGCCGGGGTGGAGAGGCGCTGAGGCCTCCCGCCAACAGCCATGCAAGTGTGCCATCTTGGGAACGGAGACCCCGGAGCCCCCTTCCAAGCCCAAATGAGCTGCTCCCAAAATTCTTAACCCACAGAAATGACGAGAAAGTAAGCGTTGTGACTGGGTGTCTGTGAAGCTGGAGAGATCCTGGCCAGACCAAGGACATGGGTTCTTGTGGTCTTCTCGACCCTTGACCTTTCCCTAAAGCTCCTCCATGAAATTCTTTGATCATTAAAAAGAAAAATTAAATTAAGTGAATAAATGTCATTTTTTAAAAATTTAATTTAAAATTTTAAAGATTTTATTTATGTATTTGACAGAGAGAGATCACAAGTAGGCAGGCAGAGAGGCAGGCAGAGAGGGGGGAAGCAGGCTCCCTTCTGAGCAGAACCATGTGGGGCTCTATCCCAGGACCCTGAGATCATGACCTGAGCCAACGGCAGAGGCTTAACCCATTGAGCCACCCAGGTGCCCCGAATAAATGTCACTTTAAGTCACTTGGTTTGGGGCTAACTTGTTCCACGGCAGTGGATGAACCATGCCCCATGCAACGGAATGCCGTGCAGCAACGAACGTGAAGGGGCATCTGCTCCGCATGACGTATGACAACATGCGTGAATTTCCCAGTGTTGAGCAAAAGAGGCCAGATAGCAGACACTATTCTTTGTGATTTTATGGATACAGAGATCAAAAACTCTCAAAATTGGGGTGCTTGGCTGGCTCAGTCAGTGGAGCTGGAGTGATCACGGGGTTGTGAGTTCGAGCCCCACATCTGGTGTAGAGCTAACTTAAATAAATAAATAAATATCAATCAATCAATCGTTTTAAAAAACAGTCAAAATTAATCTGTGCTATCATAGTAGTGGTTCCCTTTGAGGGGTGGCTAATGAGGGGGGCCAGTCAGGAGGGGTCCCCCAGGGCTGATAATGGCCTGCTTCTCCATCTGGGGGCTGTTCAGATCATGGGTGTGTTTAGTGTGCAAAATTCCATCAAGCTATGCATTTGTTACTAGTCCGTATAAACACCCTATTTCAACGCGAAGTGTTTTAAAATGACCATTTTACATGCATTGTAGAAAATCTAGACCCCTGTGACCAGGCTCTGGTCGGTGAGCTGGGAGATCCTGCCCAGAGATCTCTGTCCTACAGCACACATGTGCACAGGAAGGCAGGATGGAAACAACTGGAAATGTCTGTGTGGGGGAGGCAGGGATTCCAGGCCATCCTTACATCTTTAAGGATTTCATTTGCCATCTTTACATCTTTCATGATTTCCTTTAAGAATGTATTATACTGGGGGCGCCTGGGTGGCTCAGTGTGGGTTAAAGCCTCTGCCTTTGGCTCAGGTCATGATCTCAGGGTCCTGGGATCGAGCCCCGCCCCGGCTCTCTGCTCGACAGGGAGCCTTCTCCCCTCCCCCCTACCCCCCTCCTGCCTTTCTGCCTACTTGTGATCTCTGTCTGTCAAATAAATAAATAAAATCTTATAAGAAAAAAAGAATGTATTAAACTGTCTTTTCAAAGGAATGAACTAAAGGGCCAAGAGGTAAGATACGTTTCTGCCCGGAGTCAAACCAGAAACGACAGTGTAGTCCTCTAAGCAGTGAGCTTTCTTATTCACCCCCAATCTGGCCACCCAGAAGAACTTCCCAGAGATTTTACAAATTGCTCAAGTGTGGTTTCTCTGGCAGGATTGGTTATTGCAATTATTGTTTACATTAAAGGTAGAAAAGTGAAGGCCTGTTCCCAAGGTTCACGGAACATAGGGACTGGGAAGGGAGAGAGAAAGTGTCGCAACATCATGGGCAAACAGAGCAGGAAGTATCACTCTGCCATGAAGTAAGAGGAAAATCTGCGGCCCTGGGAGATTCTTGCCAGTGCTGATAGTGACAGAGTCAGATCAGAAACATCACCCTCCAATCCCAAAATGGCTACAGACACGCAAGAAAGAGGAGAGAGTTCTCCAGTTTTTCTGAGCTATGAACTTTGCACTTCCCAGAGAGTTTTCCAGAACAGGTTCCATATTGGTCACAGTAGACCTCCAATGTTCTGATGTTCAGCGACCATCCTGAAGACACAGAACCTGTTCGTGCAGCCCCTCCCCTATGTTCTCGCCCAGCTCGGAAACCCTCAGTAGCTTCCCTGTTTGGAACCCTACAACACAGCTTTTAAAAGCATCCCTGATCTGGCCCCAAACTACCAGTCCATTCCCAGCACCCAGAGTTGCCCCATCTCTGGCCTCCAGGTCAAGGTCCCATTTGTATCCCTCACCTAGGAGCTCCCTTCCCCAACTGCCCTGTACTCGGGCAAGGGCTTTCTAAACTTCAAAGCTGTGGAAGAAACCACAAAGGAAATGTTTGACAGATCCGTGCTACAAAAAGCAAAAAATTCCGGTGTGATTAAAAAATACAAGCAAAATTAAAAGACAGAGAACTGGAAGGAATGTTTGCAACAAATACCACAGACAGATGGTTAGAACCCTTAATTTATGAAGAACCCACAAAAATCAATAAAAAAACACACAAAGATGCTCATGGATGAAAAAGCAAAGGACATAATAAAAAACAAATATAAGAGGCCAGTAAACACATGGAGGGGGAAAAAAGGATGCTCCATCTGTCCAAAGGCCCAAGAAATGCGAATAGAAATAAGATCAGAAGTTAAGATGCCATGAAGTGAGCCCAGACACTGCTCCCTGCTAGCTGAAGAACAGAGAGATGGCATTTGCCCCGGGGTTGGGGGGAGCGGGGGAAGGGTGTAAACCAGTGTGATATTTCTGGCAAGACGCTTAGTGTTATTTATCAAAAGCCTGAAAAATGTTCCTACGCTCTGTCTACATAATTTTTTTTTTTTGTCTACATAATTTTTTAAGCCACTTACTTAGCAACTTTCCAGCAAATAACCTGGTGATACGTGTCCAGACTCTTAAGAGGTTCATATGTCTGGTTCACATTTCTGATTATTTTCTCAGAAACATGGAAGTTGAATGATGGTCAAAGATGCACGCACTGAGATACTCATTGCGATGTAAGGGTGTGATAACAGAAAGCTGGAAACAACCTAAACACCCGTCCGTCAGCTGGGGAATCAGTGAGTCAATTATGATGAATCCATGGGACGGAAAACGTTAGGCAAATAGCCTTATAATAATCGAGAGTTCCAGAGGATGCGGGCAATGCTTAAGATATAATAGGTTTGTAATGGAAAGTAAGCTGTAAATCTTAAAGAAAAAAAAAATCCTAGCCAATAGGTGGGAAAACACATCATGAATGGGTGCCTCTGGTGGTGAATTTGGGGAAAATTTGTGTATGTGCTTCTTTACTTTTTTCTGTACTTTCCAAAATTTCTACAATGGGCAGAATTACTCTGATAATCGTTTAAAGGGTTAAAAACATTTTAAGAAATTATTCTCCTTGATATACTGTTGAGTTTCCCAGTGAAAAAGCAGTTTTCCCATTCCAAGTGGACGGAAGGTAGGTGCCATAAATACGCACGAGGGAAGGAAAGAACGACCGTTTTAAGTCCCTTGTGAATCGTTTCTCACCTTCTGCTTTTATTGCCTGGTTACTTGTGTTTATGTCTTTCTCCCTTGTGATCCTGGAAGCTCCTGGAAGGCAGAAATCACGTGTCTCCATTTATTTGTGATCAGCTGGTCCCTTGTGCCCAGGAGGCACTCATAGTGTTATTTTTTTTTTAATGAATGGAGCATCTGATATAGTTAGGTATGTTTTAACAGGAGATAAAGATTATTTGTTAAACCCCATTCCTTATGAAGTCAGGGGACTCCCTGAGAGTCAAGCAGAGGAGATCAAGTTGTTTCAGGGGCCACTCTGCCCCTTCCTGGTGGCCATCCCATTGTCTAGCTGCCCTAAGGGTCCCCATACTGCAATTAATTAACTAAGGGGGCCGTGGGCAAGTCACTCATCCTTAGTTCCTTCCTGGATGAGCCAAGGGTGCTGGAGTATTCCCAGCTTGCTGTCACCATGAGCTCTGAAAAGCATCTGATAATGAAAGTTGGCTCAGAATATCAAGTTAGAAGGTATCTTTAGAACGTTCCAGAATTTTTCTTAAAAAAAAAAAAAAGGCTCTCTTGGTAATCTAATCAATACTATGCGATTGAGCGATTGAGTTGGGCTTCACTTCATGTACATTTTTGTCTTTAGGTCCAGTTTTAAAAATAATTAAAATAGGCGACCTTAAGATTCTGCTAAGGACCATAGGAGTCTTGGAGCATGTGTAGAGACGAACTATCTCTCTGCAGTGAACTATTCAGGAGAACGACAGGACACGGTTGACATAACAGGGTTTCCAGGGAAGGAAGGGAAGGGAGGGATACCCGGGCTTTTCTTCTCCCGTCCCTCCCTGGATGGGGAAACCTCCCCGCCACCTCCGCAGGACGATTTTGCTGGCTTACAGTGACCTCTGCAGACAGCGGGGAGTTGTACATCCAGCTCTGAGCCAAGGAGGTGGGGAGGCCCCTGACGCTCTCCCTGGGCTCCCGCAGCCCCTTCTCAGCAGGCAGGACCCTCCTCCAAAGCCGCGAAGTGCGCTAGTTACTTCGTGTTGGATCCGCCCACCTGACTTGCGGGGCGCCCACCTGACTGCGCCTGGAGCTGGAGCTGGGCGGGGTACAGTCCTGCGCCTCCCGGATGGCACCCCTGGAAAAGTCGACTTGGGGACCTCCGGGCGGTTCCACCGCTGGGCCCAGAAATCGGCCTTGCTGAGTCCCCACTTGAGCCCCTCCCAACTCAGGGAGGTGACAGCATCCAACCCAGCGCCCCAGGTAAATTCCGGAGCCAGACGGACCTCTGTCACCTTCCTGGGCAGGTGGCCTCGGACAAAGTATTGAACCTTTCTGCGCTTAAACGTCCTTATCTTAAAAAAGGGGGGGGGGGTTAATAATCATCCCTACCTCAATAGAATGTTGAGCAGATTAAAAGATCTGAAACATTTTATTTACATAGAAATCAAGAGATTTTGTATGTTTATATGTACGTTATGTATAAGCTTCACACCGTAACGCACGCACGGTGTTTACTGAAAATTATTTACTCTTCCCTGACTGCGGAAGTCAGAGGAAGAAGGATCACTTCCAAAAATCGAGGTACGCCCGTTCTCCCTGTGCACAAACCAGAATGCGGAATGCGTCGCCGGCCGTCGTCCCCCGAAGGACCGCCCCCACTCCGTCCCGTCCCGCCCCGCGGGGGTCCCCTAGCCCGATGCCACTCGGCCGCGCGGCCCGGCCTGGAACGGTGGCCGCGCGGACCCCTCCTCCGTGGAGCCTGCCCCGCGGCACCGCCCTGCGTCCGCGGCCGCGCCATCCCCTGCGGGGCTCGGGGAGCCGGTCCCAGCGCCGGGGATGCCCGGTGGCCGCGTCGCTCGCCCTCCCTGCCGCCCCAGGCGCTCCCACCCGCGGCCGTCCCCTCGAGGGCGCGCGGAGGGGCCGGGCTGTGCGGGGAGCCGAAGCCCGCGGGCCTCCTGGCCTCCCGGCAGCGGGTCCCCCTCCCCCGCGCGGAGGTGCGGGGTGGCGGGGAGCGGCCGTTCGGCACCGGAAGGAGGGGAGGAGGCCGGAGGTGACTTCGCAGCGCGCGGCAGCCCTGACAGATCTGATAAAGAGGAAGGAAGCCCGCGACGCGGCCGAGCCGAGCTGTCGGCTCCCCAAACTGACGACGGTCTGCAGCTGTCGCGGCCGTTTGCCTGCGCGGGAGCCCCGGCAGGGGAGCCTGCGCCCCCTACTGGCCATTTTAGAACTGCACCCGACGGGCGAAAGGAAAGCCCGCAAAGGCAAGGCTAATGCTTCCTGCAGCACAAGGTGGTGAGCTTTCCTGGGGGAGGCAGGGCTGTCCCGGCCTGGGCCCTCTTCCCTCCGCTCCTAGCCAGGGAGACCTGCCGCAGAGAGCATTTGAGATTTGCTCCCGGTGGAACTCTGCTGACCTGGCCACCCAATGACCTTGGCCGTAAGGGGTCAGGCCTCCAAGTCCACCCTAGTTAAAGCAGAGACACTCAGGCAGATGACGGAGGAAAATCTGAGTATTGCTCCATGCCTTGGGCTCTAACTTTGGCTCTATATCACTTAGTAGCTTGTGACCTTGAGCAACTTTCCTAACCTCCCTGTGCATCAATTTCTGCATCCATAAAATGGGAATCATAGTCTCCAACTCATAGGAGTGTTAGGGAGACTAAGTGAGTTAATATATGGAAAGGCTTAGCATAGTTCCTGGCACATAATAAGCACATATGTTAAAAGGTCTTAGTCTTATTTTGCACTTGCTGTATAATTGGTTCCTCCTCATTCTGGAGATTCTCTTGCTTTCAGTCCGTTTCTAATTTACTTCTACTGTGGTCAGAGAACATATTTTGTATTGTTTCATTTCTTTGAGATTTGTTGAGACTTGCTTCATGGGCCAGCATATGGTCTACTTTGCTAAAAGTTCCATGTGTACTTGAAAAGAATGTGCATTCTGCAGTTGTTGCATATAGTGTTCCAATGTCAATCAGGTCAAGTTAGTTAAGTGAGTTATTCAGATTCCTTAGGGTGTGTTTGGGGGGTGGGTGTGTTTTCTTTTTCTTTTCTGTTGTTCTGCCAGTTACTGAGAGAGCTCTGTTAAAAATCCCTAATGATGATGGTGTATCTATTTCTCCTTCTGGCTTAATTTTTGCTGTATGTATTCAAGATCATGTTAGCGATGCATATAAATTTAGGTCTGTTTTTATCTTCCTAGTGAATAAACTTCATTACAAAAGGATGCTGTAAATGTCCTATATTATAAAATGTCCTTCTCCTCAGGTCTAGTAATACTTCTTGCCTCAAAGCCTGACTTGTATGATAAATGGTTACATTTACTTTCCTTTGATTTACTGTGTCAACAGATTGACTGTTCCATCCTTTAATTTCAGCCTTTCTGTGTCCTTATAGTTGGTTTCTTGTGCATGTCATATATTGGGGTTTGATATTTTTTTAAATTGTTCAACACTCTGACTTTTCTTTTTAAAGATTTTTATTTATTTGATAGAGCTCACAAGTAGTGGAGAGGTGGGCAGAGAGAGAAGGGGAAGCAGGCTCCCTGCTGAGCAGAGAGCCCAATGCGGGGCTCAATCCCAGGACCCTGGGATCATGACCTGAGAGGAAGACAGAGGCTTTAACCCACTGAGCCACCCAGGCGCCCCAACACTTTGACTTTTCATCAGATTGTTTAGTCTCCTTATATTTAATATAAGTACTAATGGTGTATGGTTTATAGCTGACCTTTTGCTTTTTTTTTTTTTTTTTTTTCAATTTGTCCTATCTTTTGTTCCTTTAGTCCTCTTGTTCTTTCTTTGGGATTCATTGGATTCTTTTTCAAACTCCTTTCCCCTTGAATCTTGGATTTTTAAGTTATTTGTTCTTGTAATTATCTTAATAGATACACTGGATATTACAATATTTATTATAGTTTTCTTAAATTAGTACTTTTACCACCTGCCAAAGAATGTAAAGATCCTACAAGTACTTAACTCCACTTAACTTTCCTACTACACTTCCAACAACGTTATATATTTATAATACATAATCAGTTATATATATTCTACATTATATACTTTCTCCATTATATTTTACTTCTATAAGCCAGTTAGATGTTCCACAAAATGTATTTCCACAGAACTCAAGTACGTAAATGTTTACTTCTACAGAAATGAAATATACAGTACATGTCTTCAAGACATTACTGTTGCTGTTTAAATAATCAATATGCTATTACATTTGCCTACAGGTTTTACCTTTCCCACTGCTTTTTATTCTCCCTTCTGGTTCTGTACCTCAATCTGGGGCTCATTTTTCTTGGAGCTGAAGTACGTCCTTCAGTATCTTTCCTAGCACTAGTTTGCTAGTGCCGAGTTCTCTCCGCTTTTGTCTGTCCGAAAATGCCCTTTTTGGCTTAGCTTATGAGAATATTTTCAGTAAGTATGGAATTCTCCGTTGGTGGGTTTTTTCCCTTTTCTTTTTAGCAGTTTAAAGATTCCCGTCTTCTGGCTTCCAGCCTCTCTGCTGAAGAGTTAACCGTTAGTTTTATTGTTACTCCTTCAAAGGTTGTGGGTCATTCTTCTCTGGCTGTCTTTAGGATTTGCTCTTTTGGTTTTCAGGCTTTGACTAGGACATTCTTAGGTGTGGTCTCTTTGTTTTTATTCCATATGGAGTTTGCTGAGGCTTATGAATCTGTGGTTTGATGTCAACAGTTTTAGAAAATTCTTACCTATTATTTCATCAATTACTGCTTCTGCCCCGTTATGTTTCTGTCTGAGACTTTAGTTACACATATGTTTGGATTGTGTTCCTTGTCCCCTATGCTCTTTTCTTTTTTTTTAAGGTTTTTTTTTTTAAGATTTTATTTATTTATTTGTCAGAGAGAGAGAGAGTGAGCACAGGCAGACAGGGTGGCAGGCAGAGACAGAGGGAGAAGCAGGCTCCCCGCCGAGCACAGAGCCCGATGTGGGACTCGATCCCAGGATGCTGGGATCATGACCTGAGCCGAAGGCAGCCGCTTAACCAACTGAGTCACCCAGGCGTCCCCCCCTATGCTCTTTTCTTGTAGATTTCTTTTGTTTTTGCATTCTTTTTACTGTCTTTGCTTTGGTTTGGACTACCTTCAAGCACTAATCCTGTCTTCTGGTGTGTCCATCTTGCTGTTAAACCATAAAATGAATTAATCTCAGATTTGTGCTTTTCAGCCTTTTTTTTTAAGCTTTATTGAGGCATAATTTACAAACTAGAGAATTCACCCATTTTTGGTGAACGCAATTAAATGGCTTATAAAAAATTCTTTTTTTCTTTTTCCTTTTAAGAATTTATTTTGGAAAGTGGTGCCTGGGTGGCTCAAATATCTGATTTTGGCTCAGGTCATGATCTCAGGGTCCTAAGATCAAGCCCCACATGGGGTTCCATGCTCCATGGGGAGTCTGCTTCTCCATCTCTCCCCCTCCCACCCATGCTCTCTCTCTCAAATAAAATCTTTTCTTTTCTTCTAAATAAAATGTTTTGGATGCTGTTTAAATTGAGCTTTAATTCAAACACAAAGGAAATCTACATCACTAACTTTGCCAATTAACCTGTCAATAGACTGATTATCCAAAACTTTAGCGTGGTAGAGCTGCCTCCACACAATTTTTAAAAATTGAGATAAACTTCTATACCATAAAATTCACCCTTTTAAAATACATAATTCACGGGCGCCTGGGTGGCTCAGTGGGTTAAGCCGCTGCCTTCGGCTCAGGTCATGATCTCAGGGTCCTGGGATCGAGTCCCGCATCGGGCTCTCTGCTCAGCAGGGAGCTGCTTCCCTCTCTTTCTCTGCCTGCCTCTCTGCCTAGTTGTGATTTCTGTCAAATAAATAAATAAAATCTTTTAAAAAAAATACACAATTCAGTGCCTTTTTGTATTTTAGTATTCACAAAGTTGAATAACCATCCCTGTTACTTTGTTCCGGCACTTTTTCATCACCCCAAGAAGGAACCCCATACTCACCAGCAGTCACTCCCCATTCTTTCCTCCCCCAACTCCTGGCAACCCACTAATTCATCAGTCTCTGTAAGATTTCCCTATTCTGGACATTTCACATAAATGGACTCTTATGTGGCCTTATTTGATTGACTTCTTTCACTGAGCAAGTTTTCAAGGTTCACTTGTATTGTGCCTTGTGTCTGTACTTTTTTTATGGCTGAATAGTATCCCATTAATGAATATAATGAAAAAAATTATACAGAACATATAAATATAAATATATGTATATATATAAATTTTTTAACCCATTCATCTGTTGACATCTGGGTTGCTTCTGTTTTTTGGCTACTAAAAAGTGAAATGAGCATCCACATACAAGACATATGTGAAGAAAGTTTTATTTCTCTTGGTTATAAACTAAGAGTGGAATTGCTGGGCCATGTGGCTGCTCTGTGTTTAACTATTTGAAGAACTGCCAGACTGTTTTCCAAAGTGGCTGCACCATTTTACATTCCCACCAGCAGTGTATGAGAGTCCTGATTTCCCCACATAATTGCCCACATTTAATATTGTCTTCTTGATTATAGCCATACTGGAGGGTTTTTTGTGTGTGTGGTTTTAACTTATATTTCCCTAATGACTAATGTGAAACTTCTTTTATGTGTCTATTGGCCATCTGTGTATCTTCTTTGAAGAGATATCTATTCAAATCCTTGCTCATTTATTATTCAATTATATATTCTGGACATCAGACCCTTACCTATAATCCATATTTAGAACTGATCCATCATTCCAAAATGATTCCTTATGCTTGTTGGCAATTCCTACTCCTGCCCACAGCACCAGGCAACCATTATGCTGCTTTCTGTGTGTTTTGGTTAAGTCCCTCCTGCTAATGAAATCTTGCCTCCTAAATATGGTGATTATGGGAGATTTCATTCTGCCTTTTGGTAGCCCTGGACTTAGCTTCTAGCATGCCACGTACAGTTCTGGAATTCAACGAATGACCTGTGAAAAAACCAATCATGTATTTGGTGTTCCTGGGTTTCCAGTGTGCCCTATAACCAAGAGCCTTTTGATTCTTTTCCCCAGCAGAGGCCCTCTGTGTGGGCCAAACCCAATCCTCAGTTTCAGGCCCAGAATCAGTAAATGCTCCCCAGGAAGAAAATGGCCAAACCATCAGAAAGGCTTCCTTCACCTCAGAAAGGCTTCCTTCTCTGAAATTCCAATTTATTTAGTCCTTATTGCTTCCAATTTTCTGATGTTCAAAAATATTTTGGTGTTTTTGTTAGTTGCAGTCTGAATGTTGTGTTGCTGTGACCCACTATATCCTACCCATCAATTACTGTGAACTTTTAAGCCTTTATATCTTGTCAGGCGAGCTTCCTAGGTTTTCCTCCCTTCTCAAAACATATATATATGGGTTATAGAGGGGAATAATTCTTCCATATGAATTTTTTAACTTATTTGTCTTGTTCTCACACACACACACACTTGAGATTTTGTTGGAAAACCTACTGAATTTATAAATTACTTGAGACAGAATTAAAACTCTTCTTAAGCTCCCTATCCATGAACGTGGTATACCTATCTATGGAGCAAATTTCTATTCGGTCCTTTGATAATAGTTTGCACTTTTCTTCATAAAGGAGTTGCATGGTTTATTAGACTTGATCTAACATTAATAGATTAATTAGAAGATTAGCTTCTTTTAAAGCATTTTATTTTTTAGAATAGGTAACATATGTTACAAATTTCTCAAATCTCAAAAAAGTATACATTGACAATTCCCCACTCATTTTTCTCAGTCACCCAGGTTTTGTCCAGAAAACAATGTCATCCAATGTTACTAGTTTATTAATTTTAATATAGTTAGTATTAGTATGTAGTAATTATATTTTTTCAATATTTTATCTAGTAATCTGACTAAATTTCCTTATTATTTCTGATAGGTTATTTTGGATTTCCTTTATGTATATGCATCATCTGCAAAAAGCATCCATTTGGTCATTTTTTTTCCATTCCCTATTCTTTCTACAGATTTTACTGCATCGACTAGCACACTTCTAATAAAGTAGCTGTAAAAAGTAGCCAAATAATAGCTGTGATAGAAGGCAATCCTGTCTTATTCCTGGCTTTAGTGGGACGACTTTATTTCATATTTACATATGAAATTAACTGTAGGTTCTTGGCAGATGGCTTTTCAGGTTAAAAATTTTTAAATCTCTGGCCCTACTTTGCTAAGAATGAGAATCATGAACGTTTTTATCAAATTCTTTTATGCACCTAATGAGATGACCATACGATTTTTTCTCCCTTTAATCTATTAAATGTGTTGAGTCAACCCCTCATGGAAAAAAGCAGTCTCAAGTAAAACACTTTTACCCCAGGCTGTTATTTCTTTTCATGAGGTGGGGGAAAAAAGAACATTTTATGATAGTGAAAATATACTTTATTTTTTTAATACAATAGCTGCCAGCAATATACTGGTTCTAGAGAGAGAAAAGAAAATACAAGCATTCTATAATAAGCTTTCATGTGCCTTTTCAAGTAATTCTAAAGAAAATACTCCAATTCTGTTCAACATTAGAACTGAGGGAATTGAAATTTTTTCCATAATAAAAATATAATTTTGACAGCCCCAATCTTGATCATTTGTAAAGGATGGAATTTTTTTTAAAAAAAAGCCTATATAGTATATCAATAATGAATGCTTCCCTCTCTGAATCAAATACTGATTATAACCAGTGTAAGAAAATGGTTAATCAATAAATGATGAAATGTGTATCAAAATGTTCATGAAAAAATACATTGCTATTTCTTCTCATTTTTTACCTTGCAGATATTTCCTAAGTGGATATTTTAAATTACAGAAACAAAAGCTAGCTACGTAACTCTGGAGAGATTCAAAACTCAACAGACGTTAAAATGCCTAAATTCTAGAGTTGATCAACTTAGTGTAAGAATAAATGTCAGAAATCTCTTTATTGTACACAGATTGCTCAAGAGTTTAAAAATAGTGTAAGCTGAGTTATCAAGAAATCGAATCTTATATATATGATTTTCATCACAAAAGTCAATGATCCTAATAAAAGATATTAGAGGGATATAGAAAATCTGAATCTACTTTTTAAAAAAAGGAAGTTATATCAACTGAAATAGTAAAGAGCTTTCCAACTGTTCAACAGAAAAATTTCTTAGAATTCCTTGGAAAATAAGTGAGAGTTTCCATTCAGACTCTAATCTTGCTGAAGTGGAACACAAAGGGCTTAAATGAGGAAATAAATGATCTAGTAGCTGTAAAAACAGCATCGGATGGTCTGCATTATATCAATTCATACATACCACATGAACTGCCATGAAAACTTTCATGCTCTAAAATCTCCCAAGATTTTAAGCTATGATCTTTCCACAAGTATAAAATGGGGGGAGAAATCATGTTCTGGATCATCCTTTTTCCTAGGTTTTGTCCATATGCCAAGCTCAATTTCATCCATCTTCCCTGATAATGTAATAATAAAATCTGTCTTTCTACATCAAAATCGTAACAGACAGACCTGCCTTTCTTGGACATCTAGAGAGAGAGCCAAATACAATCATGGGATAAGTTTTAAAGAGACAATGAAGAGAATAAATATCCAAAGTGAAAATAGTTCATGACTGAATTTCAGAATGTGGTTTTCATCCCTCTATTTTGAGAAATGTTCCTCCGTCCTCATTAGCCCCTCTATTTTGCACCACTCAGTCCCCTGCTCACTGGAAAGAACAGATCCTTCTCTTGAATCTTTCTCATACTTTGAGAGCCATAAGGAGAGGTTCAGTATCACCCGAATGCCAAGTCACTTCCGGTTTAAAAGGAGGTGGGAAGTGGTGATGGCTGCCTGTGTCATTTTCACCCACTGAAACTACTGCTCTAGAATTTCTCAGTGATAACCTGAGTGCTTTTCTTGCAACCAGATAAGTCACTATCCAATATTTAATTACAAAAAGGTGGGTGCCCAGACTTTTGATCAGCAATAAGGAGTTGTAAGAAGGGCAAGGCAAAGAAACCTCCTTGAGCCAAATGGATACAATCTGGAGCTTATCTTTCTATACCAAGGTAATTACTGATAGGTTAAAAAATGCAGTATATGCTTATAAAAATCAGGCTGCTTCCATAACGCCAGTGATTACTAAATGTTAACACACCAAAGGGGGGGGGAAACATTGCCATTTTAAAGCAATAATATAAATTTCCAAAAACAGCCTATGAGAAATAGCACATCTTAAACAAATTACATATAAAAAATTACCAAAATGTATTTTAGTTACAACCACGGTCTTTGGAGCAGTAGTACTTAGAAAGTCCATTTTTAAAAAATGAATAAATATGTAGCAAACTTTTGTTTTATTTTTACCAAGTTCATCTTCCCTTGTTAGAGAACCAATCATTCCTGGTTTAGGACTTCAATTTAAAACAAACAAACAAACAGGCAGAGTGCTATTCCTCAATGTAGCTTTAGAAAAATTTAATCGAAGGAAGTTCAATGATTGAGATTAGGCAAAACTGCAGTAAATATGTACTCACCATTACAACTATAATATAGTTCAACACGAGTGAACCACCTTCTACCCAAAGTTTAACAGTCAGTGGTGGGGGGTGGAGTGGGAAAGCTGGTAATGTGTGTTTTACCTTGTTCTTGATATATGATGGATAATGCATCCTTTAGATTATCCATATTAATTAAATATGCTTCAGAAATAAAATTCTGCCTAATATTTTGACAGGCCCATGCTACATTCCTTAGGTTAATACCTGTGTTAATTTTGACATTCCAAGTTGTTGTACTGCCGTAGCTAAATCAACTACGTATCAGTTTATGTAGTGTTACTCAACACATCTCTGGACAGCAAGGTCTATGCTTACCTAAAAAGGTATTTTTAAAATAAAGGAGGAAAGCACTAAAGTTCCAAACGAATGGCACTGGGCAGGATACACACAAAAAACAACACATGCGGACAGAGTAGCAGGGGCCCACTGGTTTTTCTCATTTGGAGCAAATGCTTGAGGAAGATCTTGAGGGCATCACCCCTCTCTCTGCACTTTTAGCTTCTACAGAGCCTCAGAGGTTATAACTGGCGTGAAGGATAAACGCTTTTGCGCAAAAGTAAAAATCCATGTACAAAGTAAAAACAGCAAACTCTGTAGTGACTTTCTGTGGAAGGCTCTCTTCACCGGTGGTGACAGACCCAGGACAGACTGAACTGAAACAGAGTACTCTGATACAGTAGCGATCCTTTCATATACCCTTACTACATATTATACAATTTCCAGAATACATAAATATTCCTTGTACCATGCACTGTGCACCAGTTTGGGGCTGACTGAGGAGGTTGTGGGTACTATTTTAACAGTTAAACACTGCACGTCCGAAGTTCTGCCCTCTGTCCACCGTGGACAGAGGAAACGGTCAGGGCTCCGGACGGACGGCGATCTACCGCTAAAGTGGGGAGTGTGGCGGCATGTCTCTGAAATTAGAGGAGAGGAGGGTATGGGGCGGGGGAGGGACACAGGATACAAAGTTTTAACATAATACTGCTTAGGAGTGTATACTTAAAGATAGCTACTATACCTTGTCTATCCTTATCCTTATCTTGAATAACTGCACATTCATGCAAAATAAAATTTCTACTTTATAGGAACAGGAGCAGTCTGTTAGGAAAAGCATATTCTTAGGGGAAGATGCGAAGACATCTCTCTCATCAGTGACATTTACTTGGTAAGTCTTTTGGCTACATCACTATAGGCTATTTCGACCTCCTTATCACTGGGACAGGTGTTGGTGAACTCGTCCCTACTGTACGCATTAGTTAAGTATCTCCAGATGCCAGTCATCCCTTTCGGAATATCAAAGTTGCGGTATTTTTTGGCCACCACCTGAAATACAAGGACATCAAAAGTTAACATTTATTTTCCATGGCTTGTAAACCAGACTTAGCTCTGATTTTAGGGCAAACGAATTCTGTGAATCTCTGAGAACTGCTTCTATTTGGGAAGAAGTCCCCTTCATTCTAACCAGAGTTTTAAACGATGACAAGGACGACGGGGTACATCAGAACTTCAGTAATGTGACAAGGATTGCAAACGCCTGCCCTGGTGACCCAGAGGGACAGCCAGGGGAAATCCCCAGGTAAACACTTGAAGGCGCACACACGATTCTGTTTTCCTTGGTCTTGATCTTTGTCACACAACTAGTGTTAACTACGATTCTATTTAGCACAGTGTCTTACGCAATAAATGCTCAGTAAATATTTCTTTGCCTTGTATGGATGTAACCAGGTGATCAAAGAACAGAATTTGACAACCCAAGTCAATGTAGCAAACTCCAATTCAAACTCACCTGCCACATTTTTGAATTTTTAAACAGTCACACACACACAAATTCTTCATATGCTTCAATTTTAAGACATAATTTTCCATTTTACTAACCCTAGGGTATTCCAACTGTTGCCTAAATAGCATTAAGTTATATTGTTTGGGGTTCCTAGTCATATACCAGATTAAAAAAAAAAAAAAAAAAGTATGTCATAGACAAAGAAAGTGCTATCTTAGTACACAGAGAATACGTGGTCTAATGGCAACGTGACACCACATCCAACAGGCCTACCTTGACAATGTGCAGCTTGGGAAGCAGGTTGCAATCAGCTAATGTCATTTCATTGCCATCCAGAAATTTACGCGTAGAAAACTTAATGTCTTCCATACTATTCTCATCAATTTCATCAGGGAGGGGAGAATTCAGATATTCATCCAGTTTCTGCAGGGTTTTCAAGAGACCCCTCTCCAATGCTGAAAGAAAGATGGGGATACTGTAAGACAGAAAACCACCCAAGCCCCAAAGAAGCAGCATTACTCTTCCGGTCAGTAACTATTTTATCAAATGTTTACGCTGACATAAAGTGCCACAGAACAGGACAGACAAGGTTCCTGCTGTCCTGGAGCTTATTTACGAGGGACAAGGGATGAGACAAGGAAGTACATTTGTTCAGGTAAATACAGAAAAGAGCCTGACAGTTTCAAAACCTGGAATCTAGAAAAACTCAGCAACTAAATGCCCCACTTACAAACACACTATGACCCGAGACACTTGCTGTTTAAACTAGAAAAATGAGTGAGAAAGGCAAAGCTATTAATTCACGTCTAGGGAAGAAAATTCTGCCAAGACAGAGATTCTTGCCCTGAATTTGAATGTCTATTGCCCCAGGAATATTTGGATTTGTAACCAAGAAACATGCTAAGATCCAATACAGACCATCCAAGCAGAAAGCCTGAAATTTCTGCACTGTCTTGTAATACACAAGAAGCCAAGAACAGCACTATTTTATAATAACACGCAGGCATCAGAGTAGAGAGTTCAATTTACAATAGTGAATCAGGGGGCTCTTCAACCAAATAGATTAAGAAGCTACGATTGTTATAATTCAGAGACGAGTGGGACAGAGCCACCCCAGTATACCTGGAAAGTCAAGGGTACTGACCTTGAGCAGAGGGGGTGGGGATGTCCTTAGAGAGGAATAGGGAATAACAAGAGACAAGTCTTCTATTATCGCTTATTCTTTACCTCCCAGGCCCCCTTCACCCCCCACTCCCAGAACGCCAAGCTCACATTGCTGACTGCAGTGCTCGGCCACGGAAGGAAGCTAAACGTCACGAGGTGACAACCGGTACAGTTTTAAGTCGAATAAATTTAGTTCCATTAGAGAAAAAGACAAAAGTTTTCTACGCTGCATAGTAGAGGTCTCACCTGCAGCGTAAGTGTGTCCTAACCCAAAACCTCTTCTTCCAAATTGCTCCCACCCACTCGTGCCTCAGCCCCCTCCTAGCAGTGCAGACGACAGATGGCAGTCTGAGCTAGAGAGGGGGCTGTAGGCACCCAAAGGAGTAGGTGGATTTTAGACGTACTTAGGAGACAAAAACCAACAGAGCTTGGAAACAAAACTGAGTATGGAAAAAGGATAGATGTTTTTAACAAAATACAGACATGAGACCCTACTACATGCCAACTGTTACTCTAAGCATCGTTAAACCCGCTCTTGAACAGCTTGCGTTTACATTTTGGGGAGTGGGCAGAGTACAGAGAAACGGCCAACAAACGATTCCCAGGGCAAACGCTGGTATCATTTGCTGCCACATTTCCCTGCCTAGAGAAGCAGGTTCAGGGGGTGCGGAAATGAGTTTAGTACATGCTGCCTTTGAGGTGTCCGTGGGACATTGGCGTAGCAGCGCCAGACAGACAGCTGGGCCGCAGTGTCTGGAACAGTCTGGGCTGGAGCAGGATGACTGGAAATCCTGAGAACATAAATGAACGCCAAAGCCAGGGAAGCGAAAGACAGGCGGAGGGCCCAGGGTAGTGCCCTATGGAACAGCATCTGTGGTATTGTGCAAGGCAGGTGAGCCACAGTCATTGTTATACAGCATTCCACTGTGCGATCATGTAAGTGCTCGTCCATCCCGTTACTAGAGTCTGTGTTGCTTCCGGTTTGAGGCTCATAACTAATCGGGTAGCAAACGTTCTTGGACAAATCTTTCGGTGCACGTCTGTTCCTATTCCACGCAAAAGTGGAGCTGTGGATTACTGGGTATACCTGTGCTCAGGCTGAGGAGAAACTGCGATCAACTTGCCAAGTCCCACACGACAAAGAGCAGTGCAGAGATGTCCCAGTGACGTCACACCTTCAACACCACTCAGTAGGGTCAGCTTTAGTCACTTGGGGGGGATGAGAATCAAGTGTAACACCTTCTCGTATTTACTATTTGGATATCCGCTTTTTGTAAAGTGCCGTTTGCTCATTCTTCATTACATAGCTTATCTTATTTGTAGGAGTTCTCTAGAAATGACAGTTGCAAACCCGTTGTGGTTATACATGTTACGTATACCTTCACCCTTTTCACTCCCTAAATGGTGACTTTTTACAAACCGAAGTTACTAAACCTAGTGTCCAATTAATCAGTTGTTTCTTCCACAATCAGGGCTTCGTCCAGATTCAGGGGAAATCTTACCTATCCCCAAATTATGAAGATACCCTCCATTATCTTCTAGAAGGTGTATTATTTACCATTCATATTTGTATCTACAATTCTCCTCAAACTAGTTTTTGTGTAAGGTGTGAGACAGGGGTATTTCGTGACTCCATATTTGGTTCACTGTTCTGTTCGTCTATTCTCGTATTAGTACCACACTGTTTTACCCACTATGCCTGTATAGTCCTGATATCAGATAATATTAAGTCTCTCTTCAAGATCATCTTTGCTATTCTTGGCTCCTTCCATTTCCCTAATAAATTTTAGAATGAGCATGTCAGTTTACACACACGCGTGCATGTACGCATGCACAGAAAACCGGCCGAGCTTTTGAATGATCTACAGATTCAACAGAACCCAACCTGAGAACGGGCATCTTTACAATACTGAGGCTTCCAGCCTATCAATACCGTTTATTTAAATTCATCTCTTTCAGTGTTGTATGTTTTCTATGTAGAGGCTTGGCTCACCTTTTATTGGATTGATTCCTAAATATCTGACTTCTTTTAAAAATATCTGACATTTTGATGGTGTAAATATTTTTGCAGGTTTTCTATGGTTTGTTGCTAGCATGCAAAACAAAAATACAACTGATTCTTATAATGGCCTCTTATTCAGTAACCTTGCTAATTCATTTTTTTATTCCTACAGTTTATCTGTAGATTTCTTTGGATTTTCTACATACACAATTATATTGCTTAAGACTAATGACAAATTTGTTCCTTCCTTTACAATGCTCTTACCTTTTATTTCTTTCTCTTGCCTATCGTACTGGCCAAGACCTCCACTACAGTGCTGAACAGAAGTGGGGACAGTGAGCACCACTTCCTAGTTCCGAGTCTCAAAGGGAACCTTTTACTAGTTCCCTATTACGTATGATATTTGCTGAAGTTTTTATAGATTCTCTCTGCCAAATTAAGGCAGTTCCCTGCTATATCTAGTTCGTTAAGGAAAAAAAATCATTGTACCCTAAGTATCAAATTTTATCAAGTACTTTTTCTGCTTCTATTGAAATGATCATATTTTTCTCCTTTATTCTGTGAATTTACAGAGATATTTTCATGTTTAGACAACCTTCTGTTCCTCAGTAAACCCTATCTGGTTGTGTGTATTATCTTTTCTCATATTGCTGGATTAGGTAGGTTTTATTTTAGACTTTTGCATCTATGTTTGGGAGAGACTAGCCTGAAATCATCTTTCTTTTGATGTTCTTGTGTGGTCTGAGTGTCAAGGTCGCCCTCAAAAAGCAAGCTGGGAAGTATCTTCCTCTCCTGTTCCCTGTAAGACTGCAACGCCAATGTTATGTCTTCCCCAAATGCTTAGAAGAAGCGCATCGGCGGAGCTATCCGGGTCTGGAATTTTTTTTTAAGAAATGGTTTTAAATTATAGCTATAAGACTATTCACATTTTATGCCCTCCTATAGTAATTCTGTTACACTATACTTTCTGTAAGTTTAACTGATAGTGTTTTCAAATTTATAAGCATAAAAATTTTCACAATATCCTCTAAAAATCACTTCAATGTAAGTCCTGTAGCAATCCCCTTTTGTTCCTAATATTGGTTACTGCTGCCTTTCTCATTTTTCTGGATTTTTCTTGTCAAGATTTATCAATTTGATAAACTGATATATCAATTTATCAATTTATTGACTTTTTAAAGAACTTTTAGCCTTGCTGACCCCTCTGTCATATTTGTTTACTATTTCAAGGAAATCTGCTCATTAGTATTTCCTTTCTTCTACCTTCTTGGGTTTAAGTAGCTGATCTTTTCCTACCTAAACCCTCGATGTGGAGACGGTCGGATTTCCAATCTTTTTTTTTTTCTAATATAAGCACTTAAGCGTTTTCCCTTTAAACACAATGTTAGCCATATCACATAAATCGACATCTGTTGTCTTTCATAATTTTATTTATCTTCAGCCCATGGGTTACGAGAAACGCACCGCTGTTTTCAAAGACGTAGAAATTTTCTAGCTGTGATTTTTGTCATGGATCTCTAGCTTCTTTTCTTTGTGGTCGGAAAAAAATATATTATTACTTCAATTTTCATTTTTTGGAAAAATTTTCGGATTTGCTTTACGGCCCAGCTTTACAGTTAATGTTGATGAAGCGTTCTACGAGCATTTGAAAACCAGATGTATAATTCTGCAGTCACTGGGGATGATGTTCTACGTATCAGCGAGATTACATGTGTTCGTTGCGTTGTTCAGTCCTGCTAGACCCTCTGATGGCTTGTTTTCGGGTGATTCTAACAGTTACTAAGGGAGTAAGTTAAAATCTCCCACCAAGACTGTGGATTAGACTATTTCTCTTTTAGTTCTATGAATTTGGCTTATATATTTTCAGGCTAGGTATTTAGTAATACAGATTCAGAATCATTCTCTCTTTCAGGTAGATTACCCCTTTAAGTCAGTTTGAAACATGCTTCATTATGTCTAGTTGGTGCTTCTTAACGTCTCCTTGTCTGGTATTCAGTGCGGCTTTGCCCACTTCTTTTGGTTGGTATTCACACTACTTTAACTTCACCTTCCCTGAATACATGTGTGTGTTTCACGTGTATGTGTGTATTTGTTCTTGCACATAAACAACATTTTTTTTTAAGATTTATTTGTCAGAGAGAGAAAGCGAGCACAAGTAAGGGGAGCGGCTGGCAGAGCAGGCAGAGGGAGAAGCAGGCTCCCCGCCAAGCAAGAAGCCCGATGCAGAACTTGATCCCAGGACCCTGGGATCATGACCTGAGCCGAAGGCAGCTGCTTAACCCACTGAGGCCCCGAGGTGTCCCAGCAACATATTTTGGAGCCAGCTGCCCAGTGATGTCTTCGATTTGGAGTATTTAAGTCATCTACATTGAATGTAATTACTATAAACTTTGGTTTAAATCTGTCATCATACATTTTGATTTCGACTTGTTCTGTGTTCTCTTGCTTCTTTTGGATTAAGTTTTTAAAATTTATTATTCATTTCTCCCTCTATTAGTGTGTTACACACTCTCTTACTGGTCTTTGTTCCCCTGACTTCTTAAAAGTCCAGCTGTAACTTTCAGCACGTCCAGGATAAGGAAAGGACCTCAGAACCCTCTGCTGTCACTGTCTCCCTCCGTCCTGAAGGCTGCTATTGTCACGTATATTCATTTCACCTGGATTTTAAATTCCACAAGCGTTACTATTTTTTATACAGACAGTATTCATTTACACTTTATAATGTATTTATACTGTCTTTTGCTTTCCTCCCTTCTTGCATCTCTTTCTGTACATCTGAAGTCATATTCCTTCTTGCTGAAAAACTAAATATTTCTTCTAGAGGGAGTCTACGGAGATAGGTACTCAGTTTTTGTTTGTTTAAAAATGTCTATTTCACCATCACTTATTAAAGTTCATAAATAAAAAATTAATGTCTTAATTATTACATTCTTATAGCATTTTTTTCAGCTGAAACACTTGGTGAATATATAATAGAATCAATTTTAGTATATGTGCTGCCGAAGCGAGCACTATATAATAGAATCAATTCTCAGCAGCCACGGGACACAGGGAGAGTAGATAATATCCTACTGGGAAGATACAGAAGTGAAGGAGAATCTGCTTTATTCTGAACATCAAAGAAAAACAACCCTGATTGACATCTTAGAGAACGTGGGTGTGTTAGGACCACTGGAACTGCAAACTAAATGGTGAATTTTAGAGGCTCACGGAAAAGGTGGTAAGAAAAAGCTAACTGGTTTAGCAAGTGTACGAATCCGGGGGAATAAATGTAAAAGTCATTTCTTAAGACAAAAACAAAAAATTATTTGGATGTGCTTGCTTGGAGAGTATTTCACTACTTACAGAATTTTAATTCACTTTTAGCTCTCTGAAGAGCTCTTAAGATTGTCTTCTGGAGGCCATCATGGCGTAAGAACAGAAAAAAAAAAAAAAAAAAAAAGATTGTCTTCTGGATTCTACTGCTGCTGCTGAGAATCTGTGCTCACCCTCGCTGCTTTTACCTTGACGAACTCTCTGCCCCCGTAAGATTCTGTCCGGTTCTCAGCAGGTGCCTATGTACACACAGGTGTGGTTCTCTGTATATTTGTCCTGCTGGGGTGGCGTAATGTTTGACTCCATGGCCTGTTAGCTTTCATCAGTTTTGGAAAATTCTTGGCGATTACCTCTATGTCTTTGGCTCCATCTTCCCTCCCCTTCTGGGACTCACTTACATACATGTGTTCCTCTCTTCATTGTGTTCCGCAAGTCTTACACTCATTCCTCCGGCTTGTTTTGTTTGTCCTTTTGTCTCTGCGCCTCCATTAGCTATTTCCTTCTGACCTATCTTCCAGCTCGCTAATTCTTCATCACTGTCTCGTCTGTTCGGTTCCTATACTGGATTCATAATCTCTGATCTATTTTTAAATTCTAGGGCTTCCATTTGGTTTTTTATAATGTCCAGTTCTTAGTTCAAATTTTCCACATTGTTCTTTTACCTTTGAATATGAATCTCTATATTAAAATCAGTATCTGATAACTGACTATCTTGTCATTTTTAATATGTCTGAAAAATATGTATTCGTGGGGCACCAGGGTGGCTCAGTCGGTGAAGCGTCGACTCTTGATTTCAGCTCAGGACATGATCTCAGGGTCAAGAGATGGAGCCTCTTGCTGGGCTCTGTGCTGGGCATGGAGCCTGCTTGAGACTCTCTCTTTCCTTCTGCCCCTCCCCACCACACCCCCTGCTTGCTCGCACTCTTAAAAAAAAAAAAAAAGTATTAGTTATATTAGTTATGGTCAGTCTTTTAACATTAGGGCTGTTAGATTTTTAGAGTTGTTAAATTTTCAAATTTGGGGATGGTTTATATTAAACTAATAGTCTACTAAATCATGAACCTCTTCCTTCTAATTCTTGTTATTAAATCAATGCATTATTCTTGCTTCCTTAACTGGACTGTTTTCTTTGAAGGTAAAGTCTGTGTCTTGTGCCTCTTCTGTATAGCCCCTAATATTCACAGCATTCTACCCAAGCACAAATTAAACATCTGATCGATATCCATCACAGACGGAGGAAGGCCAATAATTAAATATAAAAGTTTGGAGTTTCTTAAATGTCTAGAGAAGGTTCAAAAGGAAATCAGGTGAATATGTAGAATAGATACTTTTTTAAAAAGTCAGGTGAGTGGAGATATTTGTGTCTGACCAATCTTTGTGGGAAGTTGAAAAGGAGGTAGGAATGGCATATTGCCATAGAACATAAGAGCCATTTTAAAATGTAAAGAACTGGTACAATTTTTTACTTAGGTAACATCAAACACACTGGAATGTATGTATGTATGTCAAGTGACAGATGACAAGATCAAGTTCAAGGATCTACTTATTTTATGAATAAAAGGCACTCTAGCCATAGCCAGGATGAAGCTAGTTGATTTCTTAGAGAAAAGAGTTACTCAGGACACTAGAGCCCAGTAAACCAGAGAAGCTGAGTTGTAGCTGTGGAAGTCACAAGGAATCAAGCCATTTAAAACAAAAGATCAAAAACACAAAAGCAGTAAATATAACCTTTCATTGATTACATGCAAGTTACTGATCACGCACGCAGTCATGAAATGTTAAATTTATAAAGTGCCAAGAGAATGAAATGTGAGGAAATAGCTAGGTTACCTAAGGAGTCCAGGGCAGGGTGGAAATTTCATGGTTGTACTTAAAAGGGGGTGGCGGGTGGTGAGAAGGAAGGGACAGTAGAATCTCGGGACTGTAAAAGAACCAGCTTAAAGACTTGATATGCTTCCTATCAAAATCACTGAGTACAGAATAAATGCACATTAGATATAAGGATTTATTCTTCGACCAGATTAAAACAAACAGTCGTGGCCTCTATGGAAGACAATACTGTCTGAATTCAAACACTGAAACAAAGTCTGGGCAAGTTTGTGACCTTCAACCTGGCCTAAATTCATCCTTTTCCTAGATTAGTTTTCAAATATATTCAACAGAAAAACTAAAATACTCTGAATTTATAAGGTTTGAAATATATGATGCTTATAATCCTAGATGCGATGCACAGACTAAAACTAAGACACTGGTGAACATTAAAATTACTATTCTTTCTACAATTTTGGACCTAGGTAAGCACCTGCAATGAAGCTGAATTGCTGTACCTCCAAGAAATATTAATTTTTCATTAAGAATCTCAGGATAAAGGGTATATTAATGCAAACAAAGAATGGTGAATTAGTTTGATTCGATTTTTATGTAACAACCTGAGGAAGGCCAACAAAACTAAGAAAAACAGAGGGGCCAAGAGGTACTAAAGAGCATCATTCAATATGAAGTTTTAAAGACAAACCACAAAGGAAATGTTAAGATAAAGAAAATGTCAAGACTAACCACTAGGAGGCAGTAGCAAGCTATGAAAAAGGAGCTCCTTGTCTGGTAATGCTAAGGAAGGTATTTGAAAAGCTCATCCCATTAGTTTTAGATTAATTCTGAAAATCAAAACACCCTTTTTTGCCTATGAGACTACAGCAAAATTTTAAAACACGCACAACACACGCACACACATACCCATGCCAGGGTCAGAAGTGAAGGGAAATGAATACTTTCACATTAGTGGGAATATAAACTGGTGTAGACTTTTGAGGAACAAAATCTTCTGACCTATTTGGAATCTAGCACAAGGACATTCACTCGCATTGTTTGTCACAATAAAAAAATTTGAGACAATCTGGAGGACTATCAACAGGGATAGTCATCCGTATTATAGAACATTAAGCAGTATTTATAAAAAGTGAGGAAGATCTACATTTTGATATGGAAGGACTTCTACCAAATAATATGTGAAAAGAACCATTGCAGAATGCAAATATACACATAAATGCACCTTCATACACAATGTTTGCAAAATTACGTAGAAAAAAGGGATGAATATTAACCGTTGGGGAAGAGTTCAAATGAGGTTAAGAAGGGGCACTGAAATTTTACTGAATTTATTTCTAAACGCTTTTAATTTTTTCAACAAGCATACATTAGTCAATTACGTATATAATTTGAGTAAATGCAAAACAGAAAGCATTAGATTTAACATGACCATATTTGCTGTAGGAAAAGACTACAATTCACAATAAAGAGTACCAAAATTATGAGCCCTTACAAGGATAAAACTATTTTAAAGCTACTGCTAATTTCAGTAAAGGGCAGTCTTATGCAAACAATTTTTAAAGGCCAATAGAAAATAGGGAGAGGTCAGGAGTATTTGAAGATGACAGGGCACCTGGGTGGCTCAGTGGGTTAAGCCTCTGCCCTCGGCTCAGTTCGTGATTCCAGAGTCCTGGGATCAAGTCCTGCAATGGGCTCCTTGCTCAGTGAGGAGACTACTTCTCCCTCTGTCCCTCTCCCTGCTCGTGCACTCTCTCTCTCACTCTCGCTCTCAAATAAATTAAATCTTTTTAAAAAAATGTAAAGATGATTAAATAATAATAATAATAAATTTGGTTCCATAGCTACAATGATGAACAACCATCCTCTGATTCCAAACACTTCCACAGAGAGAGAAAAAAAGGAAGGGAGACAGGCAGGGAGGAATTCTGAATAAAAAGGAACGAATTAGAACCTATAGATTCCTTGCCTCCACTTAAAAATGAGAATTTGGACATTATGAAATATGCTTTAGAACATAATTGCAGATTTCATCACTACTAAATTCACTGGGCTCTTAAGAGTATTATAAATACCAACACACTAATAAATTATCTACTAGTTATATTTGGGAGTTTAATAATTTACATAAATTAATGAAATCAAAGAAGCGGGAATAAAAAAAAACCCCAGATCTGGAACAGGTCATATCTAACCCATTCTCATAAAAGGAATTACCTATTAATTTCTTTTAATGCTTCAAAAGATTACACAAACTTACTTCCAATCAGCTTGGACATGTTACCAAAAGAATTCATCCATTCATTCTTTTTTTTTCTCCCTCCCTTTCTCTCTCTATCCTGTATTTCCCTTTGTTTTATTCTTTAAGCCCTATTTGTGTATTTTGTACCCAATCTAAGTACTGACACGTCTCTTTCACTGACCCAATCTAGGCATCGAATCCCTTACTTAGAATTACCTCTTAAAAGGTCTTAAAATCGCCCAAACATATTGAATTTTGTAAAATATTTAGTAGGTCGGTAAAACTGATTAAAACCTTGCCTACTCTGAGTTGCCACGTAAAATGACAATTCCATCTCTTTGTAAGAGGTTTATAGTTTGGGGGGAAGGAGGAGCTGGAACACTAATTTCCAAGGCTGATTTAAGGCATTTTATTGCACTAAACAGACAAGACACCTTCAACAGATCTACATATACTCAGTAAGCTCCAAAGTGATTTGGAATATTGTTTTCTAAAGTCTCCTGGCAGTGACAAGTCCTATGGGGAAAGTTGCTTGGCAACTGGAATTCTTATTTGCCAAGAGGTAATTTAATATAAAGCCTTCTAGTGATCCGTTATGTTGTTTGTTCTTATTGGTTACAACATTCTAAGGACAGTAAGTGTAGGTGGCTACTTAAGACAGCAACAAACTGATAGGAAAAAAATAGAATACAAAGTTATACTTAAATGAGTCACTTTCTCCCATGTTCTCTCCCCTCTATCCCATCCCCAAAGCAATTGTTTCGTTTTGTTCTTTGTGGGTTTTGTGTTTTGTTTTCTTTTTTTAAGCAAACATATTTTATTTCCCTCTCCTCCCCACCAAGTGTCAAAAGAAATTCAACCACCCTCCAGCTTCCAAAAACTACACAGAGAAATGAAAACATTATGAATTGAACTCAGATGGTTCAGGAGCTCAGGAACTACGGGCAAGAGCATCTGGATATAAAAGGATGATTTTGGGGACGCCTGGGTGGCTCAGTCGGTTAAGCGGCTGCATTCAGCTCAGGTTATGGTCCCAGGGTCCTGGGATCGAGTCGGGCATCGGGCTCCTTACCTGGCAGGGGAGCCTGCTTCTCTCTCTCCCTCTGTCTGCCACTCTGCCTGCTTGTGCTCTCTCTCTCTATGTCAAATAAATAAAATCTTTAAAAAAGGGGGGGGGGATGATTTCGTGAAAAGAAATCCTCTGCAGGCAGGAAGGGTATGACAGAAAAGATACTGTCTGTGGAGAGGAGGGGCTCCATCGTAACTGTTTGTTTAGAGTATAAAATGCTTATACTGAAACAGCAGGCAGAAAAAGAGCCAGTTACTTAGTAAAATTGTCCCCATACCAAGGCAGCTACTGGAACACATTGAAGAGCTATGAGCCAGGCCCGGACACTACGGCCTTTCCCTCTTTCCCTCTGCTGCAGAAAAACATCACATGCAGAGAATATCATCCCAGAAACCCTTGAAATTCAATACTAGATTATAAAATGCCGCAATTTTAAAGTTTAGTAATAAAAAAATACTGGCCTGAATGGCTTGGATCTCTGCCCACAGAAATCACATAAGGAAATCAGCGGGTGCTTCCATTTTTTAAAAGATGTTTATTCTTGCTTAACCAGCACTGATAATTTCTTTTCTTTGGTTTTCTTGTTCATTTGCAGCCATAAGCTTCTACCCAAAAGAACTGTACCCAAGCCACCAAATTGTCCAAAACCATGATGGATTAAAGTGTCTTTAGGAGTTGGCATTTTTGCTGCTGTAATTACTTTTAATTAAACAGTAATGTTCTCTCTGGAGAGTTTTACTCAGACAGAACAATGCTCAACATCTCAAAGAGAAGAAAAATGACTGAATGGTGTAGTTAAGACAAGGCTCATTAAATGGACCTCTTTCAAAGAGGCTTCCCTTCACCACACAGTAAGTTTGGTAAACGAAATAATAAGATAGTGTTGTCCTTTAATAAAGAAAATAAGAACTTTGTATCTGTACTATCTTAAACAATTCTCACATGAAAACAGGACTTGAAACTAAAATCCCTTTTTAGGATGCAGAGAAATTAGGAAGACGGGAGGCTACATGCTCTCTTAGAGTAACTCCCCAAATTGCTCTTGAAGGTGAATTATCACAAAAACCCACCCAGGCTGCTATCAGGTGACCAGAACCCAACAAGAAACAAAAGATTTAGTAATAATCTAAAGGAAGTTGTATTGATCTATTCCAAAGCACCACACCCACACCACTCATTGTTTCTGATGTCCCGTTAATTCTCTGTATAGTTCCCCCTTCAGGAAAACAATTCATTCAATAAACATTGTATTGTACATCTACCATCCCAGGCACTGTCCCACTAGCCAAAAACAGGAAAACAGCAATTTAAGGACTTACCCTGGTTTATCATCAAATCTCGAGTCAACTTTGAAAGCCAGTTTTTAATACTTAATGGGAAGGTCTGGACTCCAAAATATTAATTTAAAATCACTGTCCTAACAGGATTTTTGGATTTATTTGGGGCTTTTTTGGTTTATCTGCAATGGTAATCCAATCATTTGGGGGGTTGTGTGTGTGTGTGTGTGTGTGTGTGTGTGTGTTTTACCTTCATTAGCCTCTGGCCTTGAATTCTTGATATATGCGGAGAATTTGGCAAAGATGTCCATTCCAGCAGTATTTGACTCAGGGTGTTTTGGTGAAAGCTTCAAGTACCTGAGGGGGAAAAATGAGAATGGATGATAGATCCTTGTAGGTTCTCTCCATCACCAAACCACTGTGCTAGCAGTTTTCTGACACCTTTTAACAGTTATTACTTTAAGAAATGCCATCATCTGTTTTCTATGGTATTTTTAAGATGTGTTTTTTCTTTAGGAAACAAAGCTCTGCAGTGTTTTTGTTCGCATATTAATTTTCTTGGCAACCAAAGGGCATCCGCACTCCACCTCCATTTTATAAATCAGGATGTTGGGGGAACAGTCTACTTGCTCAGAGGCATTTGCCAAGCCAATGGGCATCTTAGAAAGAGAAGTCTGGAGCAGCATTGTCCAAAAGAACTTTCTGTAATGATGGAAATACTCCATATCTGAATTTCCAATATGGTAGCCATTTCGTGAAGTGTGGCTGGCTATCTGAATATGAATTTGAGTGAACCAGTGTTACAGAAAGTTAAAAATCCACTTCCGCCATTGCGGAAGCCACATTTCAACTACAGAGACTTCTTGAAACAGAAATGCCAACCAGGTCCTTGGCACTGAAACACCCGATGCTACCAGAGAACCCGGACAGCGAGGGAAAGCGAGTCATCCACAGTAGTTTCAGGACAAAGACTGCAGGAAGCAGATCACTCACTTGAATTCCACACTTGGGATTTTCCAGAACCTCCCATGGGCTAGATACTGGTAAGGGTGGTTCTGAGCAACAGAACAGTAAGACACTGGGAATTCTGCTCACAAGTGCTCTTACGAAGTTTATCTGCTTTGAAAATGGACATTCATGACACACAGCCTTTCTTTTCAACCACACAAATGTGTATTTTATATATTTAAATTCCAAACACACATACTCAGTGTCTATTTCCTCCTCAGATTGGAAAATACATGTGAGAAGGCTCAGCTCCTCCCTCCTCTCTTCCGCAGACAGCTACACCCACTGGGAGTCGGCTCCACAGGAATTCTGACCGTTAGCACCATTTTAGGGAACACTTAATCTGTTTAAAGGCCCTGTAAAATTTCACTGGAAACTGGGCTTGATGCAGTCAAGACTTTGGGGGAAAAAAAAACTAACATTAAACTGGTAATTTAGATTTCTTCATGTATTTTAGGATGCTGTCTTGCCACTTTTTTAAAAATTAAAAATGAAGGTGAGGTATTTTTAGGAAGAAATTTAGTTCAGTTGCAAGCTATAGTGTCTGGTTAGTTTTTTTATTCAAATTTTTTTACATGTGCAATTCTGAATTCTAGGAGAGACAGATCTAAAAAACTGGACACCGGAGATTATAAAATACCTACTGAATATATATATGTTCAGTTCAACTTCCCTTTTAATATCTCTCAATTTTTAAGCTTTAAGATTTCTCTTATAAACAAAAATATTTACAGAATGAATTTTTTAGTGAACAATTATAGTAAATGAATTTCATGAAGTTATAGATTATGTACACTATATTACTAATATATGATTGCTTGATTTTTTTTTTCCCCCTCCCCTTAACTGTAGACAACTTTATCCTCTTTTTTTTTTCCCCCTGCTTGGGCTAAAAGAGTTAATTCCAGGTTCAAAATCCCTGAATTCCCTTTGACTGTAAAAACAACCAGACTCCAGTTTAAATGTTTTTACTGTTTGTAATACAGTAACTTCATTGACTCATTCCATTCCAAACAAAAAATAGCACAAAGAACGTAAGTGACTCTTCAATACACTATGTCTTCCACTAGCCAAGTTTCCAAAATTCTTCTTCTTTTCCCAACCAATACTTAGCTGTACCTCCTTTTTCTAATGAAGGCAGCTGGAAGGCAGGCTTACACTGCAGATCATTTATACCTTCATTGTTCACATATATTCATTTATTCTAATTATTAAGGGTCTACTCTGTGTCAGGTTGTACTGATGAGCATATAGAGGCATACTAGAGAACTATTTTAATGAACAGGTAAGAAGGCAGAAGGATTTGCAATTGGCATATCCTTATCCAGATGAAAACAGATGCTACTACAATTCTTAAAAACAAAACAAAACAAAAAAGCACTGTTCTCTAAAGCAGGTTAAACAGGCCCTATTCTTCTCCGAGACAAACCTTTAAATCCATACTACTAATTTAATGCATTTGATACCAGAACTGCAAGAGACCATTCACCTAAAACTCTCATTTTGCCTAAAAGGAAATTATATTCTAGAAAGCTCATATACTTGGGCCCCTCAAATCCCTAGACTAGTTAAAAGTACTGCCAAACTACAACAGGTCTCCTGTCCCCAAATCAAGTGCTGTTTTTGTTTTACTACAGATCAGATTCTCTCTGAAAGATAAACCAAATTCTGAACCAAGAGGTCCTTAATCAGTTGCCAGCTTATTTTGCATTCCCCCAAACACTGGATTTTAGTAATTCATCATTAATCACTGTCCCAAATAGCTTGATAAAGCAAAACTTTTCAATGACTGACAGTCTCATTTCAACATTTGACAAAAGGCAGGCAAATAATCAATAAAAGGCCACGTGTCAACATCATCATGGACACGAGCATCCAGGGCGTGCAGACTTTCAGATCCGTCCTATTAATGCTAAGACTAGCTCAGAATATTTCCATCCTTTTAGGAAAGATCTCATTTTCTTTCTCATGGGAATGTAAGAATAAAGGCTGATTACACAATCCATTAGGTTACCCTTGTAAATTCAACTTTCACTGTATTTCTCAGTTTAAAAAAAAAGGGGGTGGTGGTGCCTGGGTGGCTCAGTGGGTTAATAAGCCTCTGCCTTCAGCTCAGGCCATGATCTCGGGGTCCTGGGATTGAGCCCTGCATCAGGCTCTCTGCTTGGCAGGGAGCCTGCTTCCCCCTCTCTCTGCCTGCTTCTCTGCATACTTGTGATCTCTCTCTGTCAAATAAATAAAATCTTTAAAAACACACACACACACAAACACACAAAAAATACATTAAAAAAAAAAGGCTTACTAACACTTTATAGGGTCCTTCTCTAAAACTGTCAACTCCCCTTCCCTTCTATCCTGTCATCAGAAAGTGAGCCATGCACACAGGTCTGCCTCAGTTAAAAATCCAGGTTTCAAAGCTTTTCTGGACAAAGTACTCCTTCCATTCAAGCAAGGGGAATGAAATATATATTTATAAATACTTTCCACAGAGGAGAAGATAGATAAAGTTTCTTCTTTCTATGTATACTGGTCACAAAGACCAGCAAAAGTTCCTTGCTTTAAGCTCTTCACTAGTCTCTAGATTCTGAACAACTCTGGAACAAGCAGTTGCCTGTATTTATCTTTGTCATGACTGAATCAGAAGTGCTCACACAAAAACACTCTGTTCTCAGTATCATCAAATGCCAAAAACATGTTATTAGAAAATGCTAGATTCTGGTCTGCCAGCTTGTGCAACTCCTCTGCCTTTTCTCTTCATTCGGTCTAGAAACAAGAAGGCTCTCACTCAGCGTTAGGAGGAGGATCAGCCCTAGTTAAGGACCCGAGGCCCTCCTTGTTCTGGAGGGGAAAGGCAGAGAGCCAGGACCGTCCCTGAATGCCCTAGAACACAGGAAAGGGAAAGGAATGCCCCATGGTCCTGGTGGTCCTGGAAAGAACTTCCTCCAGCTCCTCCTCTAGAAACAATTCTGCATGATAAAGACTCTGCGGTCTCCGTCTGTCGTCTGTCACCTCAGGGGCTGTGGAGCCCAATCAAGGGACAGCACTCCCAGTGGAAACACGCTGCTCCAACGCAGGGAAATAAAAACTCACTGGGGGGACGCTTGGGTGGCCTAGTTGGTTAAGCGTCTGACTCTTCATTTTGGCTCAGGTCTTGATCTCACCCATCTGAAGTGAAGCCTCACCTGTTTCCTAAAATGGATTCATTAAATTTAGTTTGACAGCCACCTTCCGTCCCACTTGCTCCTCGCAGGAGAAACTATCTTTGACTTCTCTCCTGCCTTTCCTCCAAGCCTGAGCCGGCCTACAATTTTACACTCACTAAAGCACAATCCCAATTAGAGACTTACATTTCACCTCTTCCGTAAAAGTCAAACTCAACGAAATAAAAAATACAAAAAGAGGAGGAGGAAAATAGAAGAAACACGGGTTTTTGAAGTCTTATAGGCCAGGCTTTGAAGTTACTGCCACCAGTAACTATAAAACTAGGACAAGTTAGATTCCTCGTCTTCAGTTTCTCCACAAAGTCTTGGAGAGGAGTGAGATAATCCACAGTGCACAGTGCATGGCACATAATTAGCACTGGAATGTTCGTTAGTAACAGCAGAGGCATCAGCAACATCTAAAGTACTCGCTTCTATAAACAAAGTGAAATTTTTAAAACTTTATTTAGAAACTCTCTTCAGAATATAAACTATAACAGAAAGACAAGGAAAAGAATGGAAATAGGGACTGGGATTAAAGAGTACATTTAGCATGATAAAATAAAATAAAATGATTTACAAGAAAAATACCCTTCAATTTAGCACACAGTGAACCCTTTAGAACTGAAAGATCTCTAAGTTTTAAATTAAATTATTTAAACTGAAAGAAGAGACAATCTCTGGTTAGAGTAGCTTATGAATATGCCCAAACAAAATCAAGTTGAAATTTCTATATATAAAAAGCAAAGTGAAAATATTTATTTTGGGGGTGCCTGCCTGGCTCAGTTGGTGAAGCATCCAATTCTTGATCTCAGGGTTGTACATCTGAGCCCCACAGTGGATGCAGAGATTACTTAAAAATAAAACATTTAAAAAAAAAAAAAAAGAAGGAAGAAAATGTTTATTTGCAAGGTCTAATTAAAAAAGCTATGATACATCTTACAGAAGCTGCTTAGAAACCAGAATATGTTTATATTGGTTCTACCATTATCTTCATGTCCATAACCTCTGAGAAAAATAGCAAGAAGGAATAATTACAATTGCTGTTCCTACAGCTGAAGAAAGCCTGGAATGCCCGTCATTCCTTCATTCACCTGTGAGATGCCACTCTTTGTACATTAAAGCTAATCCAAGTGTTCATTCTTTTTTAAAGCCTTTCCTCGTTCCACTCACTTTCCCTCACCACACCACGACCTCTCTATCCAAACTGGAGTATGTTTCCTGAGGATAGGAATTATGTCTTATTCACTACTGTATTCTTGAGGCTTTGTTACCTAGTAACTGTAGAATAAATGAATGAGTAAATTCTGAGTAACTGATTATTTTAGAACCCTCTGACCCAATAATCCCATTTCTGGGAAATTTATCTGGATATGGAGAGTCAATCTCCAGTCAAATCAACTAGCAAGAAAGGCTTGGGCCAGAAGAAAAACATTTCAGTTTTTCAGAATAATGAAACCAGAAAAGCCTAAAGCAAACCCTAATGTGTTGAACCTATGCCAAGATTCCAGTATAATGCAAAACGGCACATTTGCAATTCAGGTAACTGTCATTATAGTCCATCTATCCCTCACCTGTACCTCTAGTTGAGTACCTTAAAATCATTGACCATGTGGACTAATGCGCAGGACCTGGGAATCTAGAACACTTCAAAGAAATACTTAAATAAAAACTGAATCTCAGGGACACAGTCTAAAAAGTCAATTCCCTTGGGTGACAGCTTCAGACAGTTACCTTTAAAATGACCTGATAAGAAATCCCCCAGCAACCTGCACCGCCTGCTTGGAGCTTCCAGCTGGGTTCAGTTTGAATCTGTCTCTCCCCATCTCTTCTCTTCTCTGTTGGGGACCAATTCCCCTCAAAGAATCAGTCTTTCCTAACTTAGCTTTCACGTCCCAAACCTATTTTCAGTGCATAGTCTATAGCTTAATCACATTCCTACCTATGCTTATTGGCCTAGCCGGTTCTGACATCAGTATAGCATTAATTGTAGCATTAATTATAGTGAATGAAGAGAAGCCCTAGTCACTGAAACTTAATGCTGTATGGATTGAACTTCCGTACCATCCAGAGAAAGATCTCTAAGGGCCAGAAAAGACCAACTTTAAAGAGAATAGCAATATTTTCATGCGTATCTTTCTCTGATACTCACTTGGGAGGGCATAAGACCTCTTCGAGAAATTCTTCAATCTTATTTACATCCGTTTTGACTTCATTGTTGAAAGTTATAAATGGTGGGTGGGTCCCAGGAGCCAAGTTCTGCAGGTCTGCAGGCTTCCTGTTAAGCAAAACAGTCAAAATTGAATCATGTTTTACTCTGGGAAGGCAACAATACTTTAAATACTCAGAGTGTTTCTACATGTTTATGTATATAAAATGAAAATGAGTATAAGAATTAGCATTTTCGGGGGACGCTAAGGTGGCTCTGTCAGTAAAGCATCGGACTCTTGATTCCAGGTCAGGTCATGATCTCACGGGTGTGATATCAAGCCCCGCATCGGGCTCCATGCTGGGCACGGAGCCTACTTAAGATTCTCTTTCTCCCTTTGCCCTTCCCAGCTCGCACTTGCTCGCTCACTCTCTCTCAAAGAAAGAAAGAAAGGAAAAGTAGCAGTATTTTTTCTACTAGTTTAACAGCTGCAAAACTATTCTACTAAGAAGCAAACCTTCACAAAGCATAAAATTCATAATAAGAAAATCAGGAATCTCTGACTCTAGCCAAAAGACAAAGGCCCCCATTCTTATTCTAAATTCAATTGAAGTGCTTATTAGAAATGGGGGCAGAATTGAGAGGAAACAGTCTCTTGTCTCAGCTCCAGCACCAACTCTTTGTAAGGATGAGTAAACCATAACTTCTCTAGGTCTTCCTTTTTTTCTTTTCTTGTAAAGTCAGGAAGAAGAGCAGCTCGTTCCTACAGTCCTTTCTAACTATGAGATTCCAAATTCAGTGGCTACCAATTTTCCATTTTCCTAGAAGTTCACACTCAACAAGGAAAACGATCACCAGTGAAAATGACTTCAGTATCTAAAACATGGCATAACCAAAGGTAAAACACAACACAGAAAGGGCAAAATATTATAGTGAATAAGAAAGGATCAAAATATGTCTTAGATTAAGAATTTTGTCCAAGTTCATTAAAAAGGCATCAACAAGTCAAACAGATAGGCGCCAACATAAATTGATACACAACAGATAAAATAAGTGAACACACAGCAAAATGTAAAAAATAATAATTAGCAAAGAAACTGAAGAGTAAACTATGATGACATCTCTCTTCTATTAATTAGGAAAAACTGAAAATACACAGAGCACTGATAAAGATGGTGAAAATGTATACTTACAACTACTAATAGCATGGCATGTTGGAACCACTCCATTAAAAAACAAAATGGCTCACTTAAGCCCACCAGTGAATCCTAGGATCAATAATAATGACAAGATAGCATGTGCATCCTAATGATAAAATACAAAGCACACATCAACATCTATGAAGTAATCTTACTGAAGTTGAACGTGAATCTAGAATCAGGCCTCTTAAAGCAGCTGTCTCTCAAAGTACCATCCAGGGGACCCTTTCACCAGGCGGTCCATGAGGTCAAAACCATTCTCATAATACTAAGACATCATTTAGTTTTTCCACCCTCATTCTCTCATGCCTGAATCGCAGGGTCTTCCACAGGCTACTAGTTGTGTGGTATCACAAAGTGATGTATACACAAACAGACATGAGAATCTGTCTTCTATTAAGGCAGACATAAGAAATGTACCAAAATGTAAAACAATGTCACTCTTCTAACTAACTTTATTTTGGAAAATATAGTTTTAATTAAAAACATATTTTTGTGGGGACGCCTGGGTGGGTCAGTTGGTTAAGCCACTGCTTTCGGCTGAGGTCATGATCCCAGGGTCCTGGGATCGAGTCCTGCATCAGGCTTCTTGCTCGGCAGGGAGCCTGCTTCTTTCTCCGCCTCCGCCTGCCACTCTGCCTGCTTGTGTGCGCACGCGTGCTCTCTCTCTCTCTCTTTAAATCTTTATCTCTTTAAATCTTTAAAAAATATCTTTGTGGGGTGCCTGGGTGGCTCGGTGGGTTAAAGCCTCTGCCTTCGGCTCAGGTCATGATCCCAGGGTCCTGGGATCGAGCCCCACGTCGGGCTCTCTGCTCTGCAGGGAGCCTGCTTCCTCCTCTCTCTCTGCCTGCCTCTCTGCCTAGTTGTGATTTCTCTCTGTCAAATAAATATTTAAAAAAAAAATCTTTGTGATAACAAAATTACAATTTAACAAAATCACGGTTGTTCTAACTAGTATATATGTTTTAAATTTCTCAGCTTTAATTTCTAATACAGTAAAGTTCATAGATATAATCCACATAACTGAAAGCTCTTTGAGGTCTTTAATAATTTAAGAGTATAAAGGAGTTCCGAGACCAAAAATTTCATTTAGTAAACTTGAGGAGACGCAGGACAAAGTTAAATGATACCACAAAGAAGCAATCAGCCAAATACAGAATTCGGGACACTCTACAGTTCAACAGAATGGATTTCTACCAGTCAATGGCATGAAGGAAAAAAGCCACAAATGGTAGTTGGAAGGGAAGGCTGCAGATGAAGAAAAATTTAAGAGACATAACAACCAGATATAATGAGTAGAATTTGTTTGGATCCTGATTTGAACAAATCAGGCAAAGAAAAAAAAGATATTTTGGAGCTAATTTGGGAGATCGGATCATACGCTGGGGACTAGACGTGATAATGACAGGGTGGTTGGGTAAGAAAATATATGTGCTGCTTGGAAATGTACAGTGAAGTATGGAGGGTTGAAATGACAGAATTTCCGGGATTTGCTTTAAAACATATCAGGAGGGAGAAAAAGAAGAAGAAAAATGGACAAAGCAAATGGGTAAAATCTCAATAACTGAGTTGAAGTTAGAGGGAAGTTTATTCTATTCTTGCGTATGTTCAAAAGCTTTCATAATTAAAAAGATAAACTTCAAAAAACTGAATACTTTAAAAAGGCATCAAAAAACTGCTTCAAAGAACTTTCCCCCCTACCTATTATTATAGCCCTTCCTCCTTCCTTCCTTAACACAAATGCACAGAATTTGAACAAAGGATATCTCTAAGTGTACCGTGAAGGTGAACTACTTCATCACTGAAAAGAATTTTAAAAATAGAGTGTACCTCAAAATCTCTACTCATCCCAGCTTATCCGTTTTTCCTTGGTCTTACACATACTCCTTCACGGTCCCTTGCCCTTTTTTTCTCCCTCCATCCCATTAAGATCTGGAATGTGCTGCATCTATGACTACATTCCAAAAATACAAAGGCTTATTAATGATCTGATCAGTCCAAATTTCCTAGTTCAGAACGCCCCCATCCAAGCTCTAGAGCCCATCTCCCTCCCAAACCAAAGAAAAATAAAACACATCTTCTATCAACTTGTATAAGTACCTAAGCTCTGAAAAAGGGCTTTTAAAAGTCAAAATCTGATTTGATATTCAATTCTGATTCCTTTCCTGAGCACGCTTTGGTCTGAGAAGATAAAACTGAGCGCAGAATGAAAGGAATATGAGAAAGCTGAGCGAGTCTTTCAGATCCACATTTATTTAAATGGTGACTTGTGCCATGAGACTCCTGGAACTCATGTAAGTACTCGACTCCAGATCAGACCTAGTCCCTTTCTAGGTTTCATTTCTTTGGTTTGTTTGGTTAGTCCTTTTTACTTCTCACGCTGACCACCTGTTCTTTGATCACCAATAAGTCTAAAAGGTCCTAGACCACCTTTAGTCTTCCAGCCCCCTCACATTCCCACTCACAGCTCACAGATGTTCCCAGTTACACTTTATTTCTTCCTCAACTCACCAAGACCTTGTACATAACCAAGGATCCAGAAACCCTAACAGTTCAGGGTGTATAATTTATTTTCAAATCTTAACATTTTAAAGCTAAAAGTAGTGGGGGGGGGCAGCTGGGTGGTTCCGTTGGTTAAGCATCCGACTCTTGATTTCAGCTCTGGTCATGACTCGGGGTCATGGGATGGAGCTTCCGATTGGGCTCCAAGCTCAGCAGGCTGTCTGCTGGAGATTCTCTCTCTTGCCCTCCCCAACCACCGTCACTCTCTCTAATAAATAAATAAATCTTTTTTTTAAGGTTTTTTTTTAAATTATATTTTATTATTTGACAGACAGAGATAACAAATAGGCAGAGAGGCAGGCAGAGAGAGAGGAGGAAGCAGGCTCCCTGCCAAGCAGAGAGCCCGATGTGGGGCTGGATCCCAGGATCCTGAGATCATGACCTGAGCCGAAGGCAGAGGCTTTAACCCACTGAGCCACCCAGGTGCCCCTAAATAAATAAATCTTAAAATAAATAAATAAATAAGACTTTTCTCATTCCAAAATTATAAAATATATTCATCAACATTTTTATGACTAACAGTCCCTTAATGCCTGAATGTAAGGTAATAATATACATCTGTGTTTTACAATTTTTTCATGAACACGGTAGAGTTATTAAAGGGAGAGAGAGGATAGATGCTTTATAATAACCCATGAGGGGAGGGCAACAAAATAAGTAACGGCTATTCTATAATAAATTATGAAAGCTTTTTGCTCTCCAAATAAAAATGTTTATTAGGGGAGGGACAGAGTTAGCATGTAGAGAAGAAAGAGCCAACGACTGAATAAAAAGGACCTGGCTGATTAAAGCCCCAAATTGGATAGTTCTGCCATCCACCAGCTACGTGACAAAGGAAATCACAATCTCTTTGGATTTCCTGCTCTGTACTGCGATGTAAGAGCTGCTTTGCCTGTGAAGATCAAATCAAATAAGAACATGAGCTAAATCAAAGCATGCAAATGATATGCATGCCTGCTTTCAGGCTCACATTAACATAGCATTATGCAGGAGATGAGTCTTTGCAGTTTTAAACTCTACTTGAGTCTGATGGTTCAAAACTGGTTATCTAGCATTAACTGAATGGCAATAAGAAATTGGATTAAGAGAGGCTTATAAGTTACGTGTCTGTGTGGCTCAGTCGGTTAAGCGTCTGCCTTCGGCTCAGGTCATGATCCTGCAGCCCCAGGATCAAGTCCCACATAGGGCTCTCTGCTCAGTGGGGAGTCTGCTTCTCCCTCTGACCCTCCACTCTCTCTCTCTCAAATAAAGAAATCTCAAAAAAAAAAAAAAAAGTCTTATAAAGTAAAGTGAAATCAAGCAAAGGACTACCAATTTTCTACTAATATCAGGGACTAGTGAATAGTCCGCTTTGTTTCTGCTGAAAAGCTGTATCAATTTTTAAAAAACAAAAGTGATGTAACTATTCTCTAGGATTAAGTGTTGAGATGAAGAGCAACCATGTTGGGTCCTTACTCCAAGTCAAGTAGGTCCCAAAAGAAACTTGGACACATCTAAATGGATCAACGGACCTCAAGCTGCAAGCACAGAGGTGACTTAGAAGCTGGATGGAGTCATCAGCCAAGCAGAATCTCACTCCGTACTCCCAAGGCCTCAGGTGTTTTGTTTGACCCACAAAGGCTCATTTTACAGACGCTGCACAGAAACTTAACATTTCTGAAAGTGCAGTGGACAGAAATGAAACCGAATGGACAGGCAATGGCTAAGTGTCAGGACATCTGTGGTTTATCTCATAAAAGCCCTTCAATAAATACTCAACGATTCATTCAAACTCATTCCCTTAAGTGACATCTAGAAAAAGCAAAGTGCATATAATTCATGCCATGAGATAAGAGCACAAATACTCTTCAATGTCTGGGGGTTTTCTTGTTTTTTAATGTTACTTATCTGAGTAGTCGCTCTCTCTTTTCAGAGTAGATGAAAAAAAAAATTCTTCTGTTCTCTCTCATTTTGCTTCTCGTTGAAGAAAAGGAAATAAAGAGAAACAAACTATCACAAGAGACAGAGAGGGAAAGGAGGAATAGGAGGAACCTCATGGGACCTAATACTTTAAGCAACTTAAGTGGCTTAACTTCAATTAAAGTTTAATTCGGCTCCCTTGCGACAACTGGAGAACACGGGGCCAGTGGCTCAGTTCCAGCTGCTTTTTTTTTTTTTTTTTAAATATTTTATTTATTTACTTGACAGAGAGAGAGAGGTCACAAGTAGGCAGAGAGTCAGGCAGCGAGAGAGGGAGAAACAGGCTCCCTACTGAGCAGAGAGCCCGATGCGGGCCTGATCCCAGGACCCCGAGATCATGACCTGAGTCCAAGACAGAGGCTTAAACCACTGAGCCACCCAGGCGCCCCCCAGCTGCTTCTTATAAAATGAGTGCAGTAGGGCCACAAGACACTGGGGCTGGGGTTTAAAGATGACCTCATTTTGTAACAAGCTGACTCCACTAAATGGAGGGGAAAAATATTAAGTATGTAGAACTTGTATTTTTTTAAAGGTTTAATTTATTTATTTGAGAGAGAGAGAAAGAGAGAGCGTGTGTATGTGTACATGGTAAGGGGTGAGGGAAGAGAACTTGAGTCTGCTGAGCATGGAGCCCACCTGGGACTCAAGCTCACAACTCTGAGACCATGACCGGAGCCGAAACTTAAGAGTTGGATGTTTAACCGAATGAGTCACCCAGGGCCCCTCAAAACTTCTATTTTTAATTGAGTTCTTTTTGAAGGTACTGATTTTCAAGGCATAAAATTCATCCACACAAATCAAGAAAACACTGGACACTGCATGGCGAGTATTAAAAAAAAGTCAGCATAAAAAAACCCTCCGTTTGTTTCAGAATACTTTACTCCTATTAATTATTCTTCACTAAGTTTGCCATATTCTGACTAAAGTCACCAGCTGAATGAATGAATCAAGGATTCACCAAAATATACACACCAAGGTCCCAGTTACTAAGCCCTGGTCTATGTGTCCCAATGCAATAGTTAAAGGATTTTATATTGATGACATGGTATACTGCTAAATCTTTGTCTGCTTTAACGTCAATTTGCAGAGCAATCATGTTAAAACAAAACAGGACCCACCGAAAGGTTTCAAATATAGCTTCTATAATTCTTAAGAGATTGTCTTAACAGAGTTGAGGTGATAGGTTTAGAAAAACATTCAGCAATAATGTTTTTGTACTTCAGCTCTCAGGGACCTCAACAGGATCTATCATCTTTGAAATCATTTTGAAACAGACCATAAGACGTGGCAGTGAAGCATGCTCTCGCTCTGTACGACTGTCCATGTCTGTCTGTCTCTCTCCGTGTTTCTGTCCCCTCGCCCTCAAAACACACACATAGGGCATCCCTGTGATTCAGAATGCGTTTGTGAAACACGTCTCTTGATTTGCAGGGGTAACAAGGGCTTCACGTAGCTCAAGTCAACCTCACGGAGGGAAAGAAGGGAGTCTGTACTCCTGACTGGCCAACAGCAGGAAATGCAGGGTTTCTCGGAAAGGCTGGCCTGTTCCATTCCATTCAGTCTCTCTGTATGTGTCATTCACACCACTGTCGCCACCTGGAAATCAAACTTATCTCTCAGCTTGCTGAGACATTTTTCAGAAGGAAGGAACGACAGAAACATGACAAGGAAAGCAAACGATCTGAAGAATCTATTTAGAAATCAGATTTTATTCTGAGTTTATAAAGGACTTTCAAGATACGCAGCACTACCAGTTTTATGGCTCTATGGCTCCATGTTAAAGGGTTACAAAATTGTTAAAGTTTAAACTATCATAATAAGCTTCCAAAACTTTGGTATTATTACGGCAACTTACAAGTGAGTCTTACACAATACCCTGCAAATGGTATGCTGATATGTGAAGCAGAAGGAAACCATTCGTGACAATGCAGAGGAAGAGAAAGTTTCAGCGTTTAAGGAGGAAATGGGAACAGAAGCATACATTTCCCAGATTTTTTAAAAGCAGTCTTCTCCAATTTATTTATTTTCTCAGAGAATATGATGGAAGAGGGATTTTATTCACTGGTAATACAGCAGATATCACTGCTTTCACAATAAAAAGCTAATTAAAAAAAAAAACAACAACAACTGATTTCTTTCCGTACCGACAGCACTCTCACAAACGTGGTGAACGCTCCTAAAACCCACCGGACTTTCTAGAAATGTGGCAAGCACCAACCCCATAAAGTGGCACAGTACATGAAGGAAAAAAGATTCTCTTTACGCCCAGGGAAAGCGGCGTTATGACAGGAAGCAGAGTGGCTATGGTTGGCTTACGAAGCTGGTTTTCCAGAAAAAGGCTAAAACTACAAAGAAGACTGTGCTGAGGCTTGAATGTGTTCAGCCCAATTGCAGATCTAAGAGAATGCTGGCTATTAAGAGATGCAAGCGTTCTGAACTCGGAGGAGATAAGAAGAGAAAGGGCCAAGTGATCCAGTTCCAAGTTTCATATTTTATTATATTATGAAGACAATAAAATCTTGAGGTTATGTTCACTTCATTTGGTTGCAGTTGGTCTTTTAAGAGGGAAATAAACTGGTGTCATCAATTAAAAAAAAAAAAAAAACTAATTTCTTCTTCATTTCCGCTCTCATTTCTCAAAACTAGAAAAGCTAGGGCACCTGGCTGGCGCAGTTGGTTAAGTGACAGCCTTTGGCTCAGGTCATGATCCTGGAGTCCTGGGATCAAGGCCCATATCCAGCTCCCTGCTCGGCAGGGAGTCTGCTTCTCCCACTGACATCTCTCATGTTCTTTCTCATTCTTTCTCTCGCTCTCTCACTCAAATAAACAAATAAATAAATAAATAAATTTTAAAAAAATAGAAAAACTTACCTAACAAGTATGTGACACTCAGTTATATCCAAGTCGGCATCGTGTGTGTGTGTGTGTGTGTGTGTGTGTGTGTGGTGTGTGTGTGTGTGCGCGTGCGTGCGTGTCAGAGAAACAGAGACAAAGATAATAGGGGTGACGGGGGATTACTGTTGTCACACCTTCTTCTTTCTCTTCTCTTTGCCTGCTTCTTAGGCTTATCTGTGATTGCTGATCTAAAGATGCTGATCATGGGGCACCTGGGTGGCTCAGTGGGTTAAAGCCTCTGCTTTCGGCTCAGGTCATGATCCCAGGGTCCTAGGATGAAGCCCCGCATGGGCTCTCTGCTCAGCAGGGAGCCTGCTTTCGCCTCTCTGTCTGCCTCTCTGTCTACTTGTGATCTCTGCCTGTCAAATAAATAAATAAAATCTTTTTAAACAATTAAAAACAAATAAAAAAATAAAGATGCTGATCATTGATTTAGAAAGTTCTGGGCATAATGAAGGTAGCAGAAGTCTTCAAAGATTTTCATCACTGCCACAAACCTGTCAGCCTAGAAGTAGGATATAAAACAATGAATTTTATTCAACAACAGGTCTGAAAATGGTCTGATGAATAGTGAAAAGGACCTTGAATGATGTTTTAGCACATAGTAAACACTGAAGAAGAAGATATGTTAATGTCTTCCTTCCTTTTTCATGAATTTAAAAATGAAATAACTGACCTCCAAAGATGAGGCGTCCTGCCCAGTGTCCTAGGGAAACCAGTGACAGGGCTCTCTCCCAGAACCAGGTCTCTTTCCCTCCTCCACTGCTCCCATTTGATGACACGTGATAACATCTCTAAATATGCCCCCATATTTTAATATTTTCATTTATATTTACTTGAAGGTTTTGCTTAAATGGTGGTTGATGTAAGCCTAAAATCCTTCTACAACCTGGGCACTTTTTTTTTTTTTAATCTACAAGTTCTGTCATACAACTGCGATGTGAACAGAAAATGAGGTTTAGAAATGACTCCCCCCAAAGCATGAAGGCAGCGCTGGCAGGCAAGCAACAGGAGGCTGTGCCGAGCCTCGCAGGGGCACAGGAGTATCACCAGCAGAGCCATTAACACCAACTGCCATTCAAAGAGAACGTGTCACATGGTGCCAAAACTGGAAAGTAGCTTGTTCTGATGGATGAAATGTCATGTAATGATAATTTTCTCAGAGCACAGAGTGGGCCTCTAAATAGCTCGCGATCGAGTCTTACTGCTTTCCACCAACGGTTAGTTCTGTGATCAGTCCTCTTCAGCAAGGAATTAGCAATTACTGGGAAAGGCAAGAAAATAAGCACTAGAGGCATTTCCTCCCCCACAGTTTTAGAAGAACAGTCATACCTAAAGTTTTAACATTAAGATTTTGAACGGCACTTTTTGACTACAGAGTGTTTTACTCCTCTGTGACTTTACCTTGCAACAGTTTTTTGAGCCCATGTTCACTCTCCTGAAATCTTACTCAAGACTCTAAGTGTCTAAGTTCATAGAAAAGGTCCGGAAGGATAAAGGCCAAACTGAAATGCAGTGGTATCGGCGAGGGGGAAGCGGATGGCCGGGGCCTGGGGCTGAGGGGATTCATGGTCATGTACTACTTCTGCACTTTCCCTGGCCCTCGGGAAGCATGTTTTAGAGGCACCAGTGACCTAAGATTTCTAGAGAAACCCAGTATAGGCTCCAATTGTGTTTTCTGTTGATTTTATACCAAGTCCTAGAAAATAAACAGACATCTTCTTTGGATGGTAATACTGACTAATTAGGAAGCCCTGAATCTTTCATCCTGCCTTCCATGGGTCACTTTTTACACGTAGGTGTATTACTCTGGAACTTGTTAAGTCCTCAAAGATCAACCGACATAAAGAAATAACGTCTTCAGGAGTTTGTACAGGAAAAGGGAAACAGCCACTCTGAGTCCACTTCCTCTCCTGAACCAGAGTCCCTGGCTCACGGCGCTATCACCGGTAGGGACCACAATCAAGCACTGTGTTGAGCTGCTCAAAGAAGGCTTTCTCGAAGCGTGGCAGTCAACTCACTTGCTCTAAGCCAAAAACGGAATGGGAGAAATCCATGTATTTTAAGACACAGTTAGGGTGTGTGCCTGGTAGCATGGTCTATTTTTGGAAGTTACATTGAGAAACTTCCTTTTTGAGTGCACGAAAGGAGAAAAAAACAGTAATAGAAGGCTAACTGCATGAACTACTTCATTCTTACAGCAGCTCTGTCCAAAATGAAGTAGGTAAATCCCTGAAAGAGTCTGCAGTTTGAGCTCTCACTATCCCCAGACGCTTACCTCTGCATTCCCGTACATAACTGAAGGGGTTCCTGGAAGACTCCACGGCTCATTTTCAATAAACAGACCTTAAGTCTCCAAAAATCTCAAAGAAGTGCACCAGCAGTAAGTAAAGAGTAAAGAGTAAGGAACTGACAGAAGTCCAGGGAATGCCCGCTGAGGACCAGGAACGGGATGACAGCTCCCAGATAACTCGCTTGGTGACACCCGGAGCGATCACACACATGAATTCCACCACGCATCATGTGACAGCCCGTCCACAGTCTTTCCTGGACACTGGTCATGACTGACTCGCTTAAAATAAAAAGCAACAAACCATATTGCTGCCTTTGTGTCAAGAGGAATACATTTCACCACTGCCCAATCCTAGATTTTCTGTTAGTCTAACTGCTCCTAACCCTTGATTTAAGTGTCTTTTTCCCTAAGTATGAACGTCCTTCACCTCAAACCTGTTTGCTAAGGAAAAACAGAAGCTCCTGAGTAAAGGGAGAGCTTACGCTTTATCAGGGCTCTTCTCAGCCCTCTCCACTCTGGTCTGTGGAGAGACAGAGACAACTCTTCAACTAGCATGTCCAATCACAGGGCCACAGATAACCACTCTTATTTTACAATATATTTAACCAAATATGGTTAAAATCGTATTACAGAAAATTCCCATTATTCCCTGAAAAGCAGAATAAATCAAACAGACCAGAGCAGCATTCATCCTCGTAAAACCCCACTCTTGTCTTCAAGGATCCAGATTATACACACCGTGTGTTTGGGACATTCTAAACCAATAAGCTGTCTGCTTAGAAAGTTCTTCAGAGCTCCACGTTTACACTGGAAAGTCAAAACTGTCCCTGAATCCTCACTAAAACTTAGCTCCTGGTGTGGCTCTTGAAATGAAAGGTAAACAAACAATACGTTCTTAAAAATACTGAGTGGCTAGTAAACGCAACTTACTGACACTGTGAGTTATCCATAGTATTTATACAAGTTAAATTTGTCCACAAATCAGCTCAACGTTAATAAATATATTTATTTCCTTTAGAAAACATTCACACGCAAAGTGAGGAATGGGGAGAGAATCAAACTGAAAACAGTATATACTCAACTCAAGTTGATTTCAAACTGCAGCGAAGTCTTACCTCTTCAGGTCCACAGTTGTGACACTAAATACAACTCCTTTGAGCCAAAGAATCATGAAGAGCCTCTGGGAAAAGGGGCAGTTTCCTATGCTTTCACCATCACTGCCAGCCTGGGAAAGAGAAATCAACATTGGAGAACAGGGTCAAGGTGGTGATACTCAAAACGATAGACCTTTTTCTGACTTATACGCAAGGGTTCGAGAAAACAGAAATTGCACCGTAGAAGGAAGGGTGGAAACTCGGGTCTCTTATTCTGCTCTTTTATTTGCACGCCCCGCCTCTCCCACCTTCTTAAAAATGGCCACTCTACTACAGCACGGTCCTAGAGAACTTCCTGCAATGGTAGAAACGATCTGTACTACCACTGACCAAATACAGTAGTCATTTATGACGTACAGCTAATGAGTGCTTAAACGTGGCTAATTCCACTGAATTTTTTAATTTGCCTTTTTAATTAATTTTATGAAATGTTAAGTCATTTCCTGTTCTGTGAGACGGTATTTTTTTTTTAAATAGGGCATTATAAAGGAGAAAACTTGCAGGTTTCCAAAGAGTTAATAAAAGTAATCACCAACCCCCACCCATTTAAAAAAAATATTCATTATAAAATCCCAGATCCTGTTTTACACATTCCTTCAAGGAGCAAGAAAATAACAAGATATCTTTATTTAAAAAAACTATCTGTAACCCTACTTAGTATGAATGGAGCAGCTGACAACTTCCCCTAGCTCAATGATGAGAGAGAATTTTCCTAAAATCAGGGCGGGGCAGATCTTTGCTTCCCTCACGTATGCCACCAGTTTACAAAGGAGGGAGAGGGGAAGCCGGGCGCAGGAGCCAGGAAAGCAAGCCAGCACGCTGGAAGAGAACCTTCTGACACTTGCTACGGAGCAGCACAGCCATCTCCACCACGAAGTCCGTGGAGAAAGCCAAGAATAAACTTTCAACAGCTCATTCAGAGATGCATGGCTCAAGTTCTGCTTATGATCCTAAAGTAATGCTCAAAATATTCAGAAGCCATTTCAGTAAGATGCTACATTAGTAGAGTTACTAATTCCTAAACTAATGGGGAAACAGGGTGGAGTAAAACAATACATAAATAAAAGCAGTTCCCTGATGCAACATAACACAACTAACAAAATACATGGGCATAATAAAAAGAGGATCCCAGAACCCTACCCTAAACAGAGAGCATGAGAGAGTTACAACTGAATTCATTTTTTTTCTTTTTTTAATCATTCTTTACCAGAAACGAAACATACACAGAACTGTAGCCAGAATGAACCACATTAATTCCTAGTACTGCAACTTGCAAGAAACTTGTCGTCCTAAAGGTCTAGTGCTTAAACTCTAATGTGATTAAGAATAACCTAAATAAGCATTTTAAACGAGGATCTCTGGGCCATCCTCTGGGCCTTATAGCTGGAGATACTGATTCAGAAGAATTCCTGGGTGGGGCCTGGGAATCCTCGTTTTCTTACAGGCACCCAAGGAGATCACAAAGCAAAGCATTTGCTCTACACACTGGGAGACACTGGGGTGGGAAGGTCAGGATGAGTCCTTTTTCAAAGCACAAGTCAGTTCGTAGTACTAAGTCATCCTATGGTACAGAGTAACTGGAACTCAAAGTTGCTTTGTCGAAGATGCTGGCCATCCCAACACCTAGAACACGAATAACATACAAGCGAGTTTATCAGAGATAAGAAAAAGTTAAGATATTATCTTTCTATATAGCTTGATGATTAATATTTTTATTCAAGGTTGTGGCCTTAGATACTCAAATCTTATGGGATGCCTGGATGGCTCAGTGGGTTAAGCCTCTGCCTTCACCTCGGGTCATGATCTCAGGGTCCTGGGATCAAGCCCCGCATTGGGCTCTCTGCTCAGTGGGGAGCCTGCTTCCCCTGCCTCTCTGCCTACTTGTGATCTCTCTCTCTCTCTGTCAAATAAATAAATAAAATCTTTAAAAAAAAAAAAAAAAGATACTCAAATCTTATTATCATTCTTGTTTCGTTTTCCCCTCCTGGTATTAACATGCTTAGCAGCAGAAACAGAACAACAAGAAAACATGTACCAAATTTCAGACTTACTGAAAAAGCAGTAAAGGGTGGTAGACAAAGAACAAGTCTGACTCACCCTGTCCTACTCCATTTGTTTAATCTGTAGAATGAACCATAATTTCCCAAGATGGCTGTCACATCAGTGTTAAAAAATTATATTGGTAAAGAATCTGTAATAAAGATATTATATACAGGCACTTGGAAAGACATTAAACCCAAGGCAAGCTGGAGAAAAACTGTGACGGGCTACAGATCAAAATCACCACACCACCATTTCCTACGACAGTCTGCAGAGCCTACGCCGGAGTTCAGACAGAAGGATCTTGGGACATGGATGCTACATTAAGAGTTAGTCCGGATCCAGGAGTCAAGATGGCGGAGAAGTAGCAGCCTGAGACTACATCAGGTAGCAGGAGATCAGCTCGATAGCTTATCTAAACATTGCAAACACCTACAAATCCAACGGGAGAGCGAAGAGAAGAAGAACAGCAACTCTAGAAACAGAAAATCAACCACTTTCTGAAAGGTAGGACTGGCGGAGAAGTGAATCTAAAACGACGGGAAGATAGACCGCGGGGGGAGGGGCCGGCTCCCGGCAAGCGGCGGAGGAACGGAGCACAAAATCAGGACTTTTAAAAGTCTGTTCCACTGAGGGACATTGCTCCAGGGGCTAAACCGGGGTGAAGCCCACGCGGGGCCAGCGTGGCCCCAGGCCCCGCAGGGTCACAGAAGGATCGGGGGTGTCGGAGTGTCGGAGAGCTCGCAGCTATTAGAACGGAGAAGCCGGCTGCCAAGACAGAGCCGAGGACTGAACTCTCAGCTCGGGGTTACCTTGAACTGGTCGCGGGCTGGGTGAGCTCCGAGCGCGGCTAGAGGCTGGGGATACGGGAGTGATTGGGTGCTGTCCTCTGGGGGCGCACTGAGGAGTGGGGCCCCAGGCTCTCGGCTCCTCCGGGCCGGAGACTGGGAGGCCACCATTTTCATTCCCGTCCTCCGGAACTCTACGGAAAGCGTTCAGGGAACAGAAGCTCCCAAAAGCGAACCCGAGCCAATTACTTAGTCCGGCCGCCGGTAAGGGCGGTGCAATCCCGCCTCGGGCAAAGACACTTGAGAGTCACTACAACAGGCCCCTCCCCCAGAAGATCAACAAAATATCCAGCCAGAACGAATTTCATCTATCAAGGAGAAAGCAGATTCAATTCCTAAGACAGCAGAGCAATTCCAGAGGAGGAGAAAGCAAAGCACGGAACTCATGGCTTTCTCCCCATGATTCTTTAGTCTTGCGGCTACTTCAATTTTTTTTTCTTTTTTCAATTTTTTTTTTCTTTTTTCAATTTTTTTTTCTTTTTTCTTTTTTCTTCTTCTGCTAAATTTTTTAAAACTTTTACCCTTTTCTTTTTTAACATTTTTTGACTAGTTCATCTAAATATATATATTTTTTCTTTCTTTTTTGTATTTTTTAATTTGTTTTATTTTTTAAATTTTTTTCTTTCTTTTTTTTTTTTCTTTTTTTTTCAGAAGCTGTTTTATCCCCTTTCTCCCCCCCACAATTTGGGGTCTCTTCTCATTTGGTTACAGCGCATTTTTCCGGGGTCTTTGCCACCCTTTTAGTAGTTTATTTGCTCCTTCATATCCTCTTATCTGGACAAAATGACAAGGCGGAAAAAATCACCACAAACAAAAGAACAAGAGACAGTACCGAAGGCTAGGGACCTAATCAACACAGACATGGGTAATATGTCAGATCAAGAGTTCAGAATGACGATTCTGAACATTCTAGCCGGGCTCGAAAAAGGCATGGAAGATATTAGAGAAACCCTCTCTGGAGATATTAAAGCCCTTTCTGGAGAAATTAAAGAACTAAAATCTAACCAAGTTGAAATCAAAAAAGCTATTAATGAGGTGCAATCAAAAATGGAGGCTCTCACTGCTAGGATCAATGAGGCAGAAGAAAGAATTAGTGATATAGAAGACCAAATGACAGAGAATAAGGAAGCCGAGCAAAAGAGGGACAAACAGCTACTGGACCATGAGGGGAGAATTCGAGAGATAAGTGACACCATAAGACGAAACAACATTAGAATAATTGGGATTCCAGAAGAAGAAGAAACAGAGAGGGGAGCAGAAGGTCTATTGGAGAGAATCATTGGAGAGAATTTCCCTAATATGGCAAAGGGAACAAGCATCAAAATCCAGGAGATGCAGAGAACCCCCCTCAAAGTCAACAAGAATAGATCCACACCCCGTCACCTAATAGTAAAATTTACAAGTCTTAGTGACAAAGAGAAAATCCTGAAAGCAGCCCGAGAAAAGAAGTCTGTAACATACAATGGTAAAAATATTAGATTGGCGGCAGACTTATCCACAGAGACCTGGCAGGCCAGAAAGAGCTGGCATGATATATTCAGAGCACTCAACGAGAAAAACATGCAGCCAAGAATACTCTATCCAGCTAGGCTATCATTGAAAATAGAAGGAGAGATCAAAAGCTTCCAGGACAAACAAAAACTGAAAGAATTTGCAAACACCAAACCAGCTCTACAGGAAATATTGAAAGGGGTCCTCTAAGCAAAGAGAGAGCCTAAAAGTAGTAGATCAGAAAGGTACAGAGACAATATACAGTAACAGTCACCTTACAGGCTACTAATGGCACTAAATTCATATCTCTCAATAGTTACCCTGAATGTTAATGGGCTAAATGCCCCAATCAAAAGACACAGGGTATCAGAATGGATAAAAAAACAAAACCCATCAGTATGTTGCCTACAAGAAACTCATTTTAGACGCGAAGACACCTCCAGATTTAAAGTGAGGGGGTGGAAAACAATTTACCATGCTAATGGGCATCAGAAGAAAGCTGGAGTGGCAATCCTTATATCAGATCAATTAGATTTTAAGCCAAAGACTATAATAAGAGATGAGGAAGGACACTATATCCTACTCAAAGGGTCTGTCCAACAAGAAGATCTAACCATTTTAAATATCTATGCCCCTAACGTGGGAGCAGCCAACTATATCAACCAATTAATAACAAAATCAAAGAAACACATCAATAATAATACAATAATAGTAGGGGACTTGAACACTCCCCTCACTGAAATGGACAGATCATCCAAGCAAAAGATCAACAAGGAAATAAAGGCCTTAAATGACACACTGGACCAGATGGACATCACAGATATATTCAGAACATTTCATCCCAAAGCAACAGAATACACATTCTTCTCTAGTGCACATGGAACCTTCTCCAGAATAGATCACATCCTGGGTCACAAATCAGGTCTCAACCGGTATCAAAAGATTAGGATCATTCCCTGCATATTTTCAGACCACAATGCTCTGAAGCTAGAACTCAATCACAAGAGGAAAGCTGGAAAGAACCCTAATACATGGAGACTAAACAGCATCCTTCTAAAGAATGAATGGGTTAACCAGGAAATTAAAGAAGAATTGAAAAAATTCATGGAAACAAATGATAATGAAAACACAACAGTTCAAAATCTGTGGGACACAGCAAAGGCAGTCCTGAGAGGAAAATATATAGCGGTACAAGCCTTTCTCAAGAAACAAGAAAGGTCTCAAGTACACAACCTAACCCTACACGTAAAGGAGCTGGAGAAAGAACAAGAAAGAAACCCTAAACCCAGCAGGAGAAGAGAAATCATAAAGATCAGAGCAGAAATCAATGAAATAGAAACCAAAAAAACAATAGAAAAAATCAATGAAACTAGGAGCTGGTTCTTTGAAAGAATCAATAAGATTGATAAACCCCTGGCCAGACTCATCAAAAAGAAAAGAGAAAGGACCCAAATCAATAAAATCATGAATGAAAGAGGAGAGATCACAACTAACACCAAAGAAATACAGACAATTATAAGAACATACTATGAGCAACTTTACGCCAACAAATTGGACAATCTGGAAGAAATGGATGCATTCCTAGAGACATATAAACTACCACAACTGAACCAGGAAGAAATAGAAAACCTGAACAGGCCCATAACCAGTAAGGAGATTGAAACAGTCATCAAAAATCTCCAAACAAACAAAAGCCCAGGGCCAGACGGCTTCCCAGGGGAATTCTACCAAACATTTAAAGAAGAACTCATTCCTATTCTCCTGAAACTGTTCCAAAAAATAGAAATGGAAGGAAAACTTCCAAACTCATTTTATGAGGCCAGCATCACCTTGATCCCAAAACCAGACAAGGATCCCACCAAAAAAGAGAACTACAGACCAATATCCTTGATGAACACAGACGCAAAAATTCTCGCCAAAATACTAGCCAATAGGATTCAACAGTACATTAAAAGGATTATTCACCACGATCAAGTGGGATTTATTCCAGGGCTGCAGGGTTGGTTCAACATCCGCAAATCAATCAATGTGATAGAACACATTAATAAAAGAAAGAACAAGAACCATATGATACTCTCAATAGATGCTGAAAAAGCATTTGACAAAGTACAGCATCCCTTCCTGATCAAAACTCTTCAAAGTGTGGGGATAGAGGGCACATACCTCAATATTATCAAAGCCATCTATGAAAAACCCACCGCAAATATCATTCTCAATGGAGAAAAACTGAAAGCTTTTCCGTTAAGGTCAGGAACACGGCAGGGATGTCCATTATCACCACTGCTATTCAACATAGTACTAGAAGTCCTAGCCTCAGCAATCAGACAACAAAAAGAAATTAAAGGCATCCAAATTGGTAAAGAAGAAGTCAAACTATCACTCTTCGCAGATGATATGATACTATATGTGGAAAACCCAAAAGACTCCACTCCAAAACTGCTAGAACTTGTTCAGGAATTCAGTAAAGTGTCAGGATATAAAATCAATGCACAGAAATCAGTTGCATTTCTGTACACCAACAACAAGACTGAAGAAAGAGAAATTAAGGAGTCAATCCCATTTACAATTGTACCCAAAACTATAAGATACCTAGGAATAAACCTAACCAAAGAGACTAAGAATCTATACACAGAAAATTATAAAGTACTCATGAAAGAAATTGAGGAAGACACAAAAAAATGGAAAAATGTTCCATGCTCCTGGATTGGAAGAATAAATATTGTGAAAATGTCTATGCTACCTAAAGCAATCTACACATTTAATGCAATCCCTATCAAAATACCATCCATTTTTTTCAAAGAAATGGAACAAATAATCCTAAAATTTATATGGAACCAGAAAAGACCTCGAATAGCCAAAGGAATATTGAAGAACAAAGCCAAAGTTGGTGGCATCACAATTCCGGACTTCAAGCTCTATTACAAAGCTGTCATCATCAAGACAGCATGGTACTGGCACAAAAACAGACACATAGACCAGTGGAACAGAATAGAGAGCCCAGAAATCGACCCTCAACTCTATGGTCAACTAATCTTCGACAAAGCAGGAAAGAATGTCCAATGGAAAAAAGACAGCCTCTTCAATAAATGGTGCTGGGAAAATTGGACAGCCACATGCAGAAAAATGAAATTGGACCACTTCCTTACACCACACACAAAAATAGACTCCAAATGGATGAAGGACCTCAATGTGAGAAAGGAATCCATCAAAATCCTTGAGGAGAATGCAGGCAGCAACCTCTTCGACCTCAGCCGTAGCAACATCTTCCTAGGAACAACGGCAAAGGCAAGGGAAGCAAGGGCAAAAATGAACTGTTGGGATTTCATCAAGATCAAAAGCTTTTGCACAGCAAAGGAAACAGTTCACAAAACCAAAAGACAACTGACAGAATGGGAGAAGATATTTGCAAACGACATATCAGATAAAGGGCTAGTATCCAAAATCTATAAGGAACTTAGCAAACTCAACACCCAAAGAACAAACAATCCAATCAAGAAATGGGCAGAGGACATGAACAGACATTTCTGCAAAGAAGACATCCAGATGGCCAACAGACACATGAAAAAGTGCTCCACGTCACTCGGCATCAGGGAAATACAAATCAAAACCACAATGAGATATCACCTCACACCAGTCAGAATGGCTAAAATGAACAAGTCAGGAAATGACAGATGCTGGAGAGGATGTGGAGAAAGGGGAACCCTCCTCCACTGTTGGTGGGAATGCAAGCTGGTGCAACCACTCTGGAAAACAGCATGGAGGTTCCTCAAAATGTTGAAAATAGAACTACCCTATGACCCAGCAATTGCACTACTGGGTATTTACCCTAAAGATACAAACATAGTGATCCGAAGGGGCACGTGTACCCAAATGTTTATAGCAGCAATGTCTACAATAGCCAGACTATGGAAAGAACCTAGATGTCCATCAACAGATGAATGGATAAAGAAGATGTGGTATATATACACAATGGAATACTATGCAGCCATCAAAAGAAATGAAATCTTGCCATTTGCGACGACGTGGATGGAACTAGAGCGTATCATGCTTAGTGAAATAAGTCAATCGGAGAAAGACAACTATCATATGATCTCCCTGATATGAGGACATGGAGAAGCAACATGGGGGGGTAGGAGATAGGAGAAGAATAAATGAAACAAGATGGGATTGGGAGGGAGACAAACCATAAATGACTCTTAATCTCACAAAACAAACTGGGGGTTGCTGCGGGGAGGTGGGATTGGGGGAGGGGGAGCGGGCTATGGACATTGGGGAGGGGAAGCGAACCATAAGAGACTATGGACTCTGAAAAACAACCTGAGGGTTTTGAAGGGTCAGGGGTGGGAGGTTGGGGCAACCTGAGGGTTTTGAAGGGTCAGGGGTGGGAGGTTGGGGGAACAGGTGGTGGGTAATGGGGAGGGCACGTTTTGCATGGAGCACTGGGTGTTGTGCAAAAAGAATGAATACTGTTACGCTGAAAAAATAAATAAAATGAGGGGAAAAAAAAAAAAAAAAAAAAAAGAGTTAGTCCGGATGCGGGGCGCCTGCGTGGCTCAGTGAGTTAAAGCCTCTGCCTTCGGCTCAGGTCATGATCCCGGGGTTCTGGGATCGAGCCCCGCATCGGGCTCTCTGCTCAGCGGGGACCCTGCTTCCTCCTCTCTCTCTGCCTGCCTCTCTGCCTGCTTGTGATCTCTCTCTCTCTCTCTCTGTCAGATAAATAAAATAACATCTTTAAAAAAAAAAAAAAAAGACTTAGTCCAGATGCAAATGGCCCCTTTCCTTTCACCCCCCCCTTGCCTATAATTTTCTAGCAAATTTTACCAATTTGCTAGTCTCTCAGGCATATCCAAAGCTTGTTGCACATCTCATACTCCCTACAAAACTATTCTTTTACACACACACAAATAAAAGTAGGCATTTTTCAAGATAGATCTGAAAAGCTGCTATTTTAATCAACTACTCCCAAAACTCATGACAATTCAAATAAGTTTTTTCTGAACTTTTTCTGTTTTTCTGAACTTTTAATACCATGAGAAGATTGAGAGGTAATAACCAGATAATGTTTTCATCAAGTGTAGTGAAACTGGAAAGATTCAGATCTCCAGAAGTCATAAATCAAAAAACTTCCTCCTTTACTGAATGTTGTCATAATAAAGTTCCATTTCAACATTTCGATGAAATTCCATTCCAGGTAAAGGATCAAAAGCATGCTCTTCAGTATGAACTATGTTGAACATAACCTATTGGTACAATCGACTGAGGAGGACATTCTGGCATAGTGGAAAGCATCATACCCTGAAAATCAGGATACCTTATACTACATCCAGTTTTTTATTACAACAAAAATTAACATGTAGGTATATCTAACAATAGTGTCTAAGAAAAGTTTACCTTAAAAAAAAAACTTTGCTTTTTACTGCTTCGAACAGTACACTCATTATTTTAAAAGTAATTAAAAACTGAAACCTTGCAGGTCAGAGTTCTCCTAACCTTTGAACCATTCACTAGTTGCTTAATCTTCTAGATTTTTATTTTCTGTGTATGTACTATTTTCTCTCTTAAAAATGTGATCACACTATATATAACTTTGTTAGGATCTACATTATTTTATTCTCAATTCCATGCAATCAGCACTCTGGAGGCTGTAATGTGCCCTCCAGCATGGTATCCAAGAGGGCCAAGGAAGGAGCCAGATGTTTCAACCCTGTTAGCCAGTAAAAGGAAGACTTATTCCTTCCTCCCCGCTGGGGGTTGGGGTGGGGGGGTGGGGTGTCAGAGGAGGCCCAGAATACAGTAGTCGGGACGTTCATGATCAACCAGAGGTAACGTCAATGGAGACTACGTAGGGAACTGGAACCCCCACCCCCGCCAAGCAGAAATAGTAGCTACCCCAGGGGTATAAATGGAGGCCACAAGCTATTCATTCTCTATCTGGTTGTAACAAGGCAGTGTCCTTGTCACCCATCTCTCCACCCACCCTCCTCTAGAGCCCTGGCAGAGAAGTCTTTTTTGAGTGTTAGAGAAGTTTAAACCAAGCTTAAACAAGATCCAGAGTCTCCTAACATAGTATGAATGAAAATGTCGAAGTTTTGATCAAAACTCACGTGTCATATCAAGAACCATAGCAAACTAAATGAAAAACGGCAATCAGTACTGTCGCCCTCAGGATGACAGAGATGTCAGAATTTGCTGATAAAGATTTTAAAGCAGCCATGGTAAAAGTGCCTTAATGAGAAATTATGAACAGCTTGAAACAAGTGAAAACACAGAAAAAAGCCTCAGCAAAGAAACAGAAGATGTAAAGAAGAACCAGTAGGAAATTCCACAATAAAATAACAAAAAAAAAAAAAAAAAAAAACCTCAGAGGATGAGCTCACAGCTGAACAGCCAAATGGAAGGGACAGAGGAAAAAAAATCACTGAGCTGGAAGATAGACTAGAAGGGACCTGCTCTACACAGAGAAAAAGTTGACTGAAAATACCAAACTTCCTCTGTATTTCCATAGTTTGAAGTCATCAATCTAACAGTTATTTTTGAAGGCTTCCTTTGTGTTATTCATCCAACAATTTCACATGTATAAATTTATTCTGTAGAAACATTTATACAGATGCCCAAAGACACCAGAGAGAAGAACACTGAAGCTCCATGTATAACGGCCAACCACTGGAGACCACCCAATGCCGATCAATAAAGGATCTGTTAACTAGAGACCACACTCAGACGGTGAAGTCTGGGCTAACCATGTGGCCTTTGCTGGCCGGGGCAGAGCACAGTCACATTCTTCCCCGCGGTGTGTAGAGTAGAGCAGCTACTGTCTGAATCTTCTGTCTTAAGCCTATGCTGTCCCTTTCCTGGTCCTCTGGCTAGAGAGCATGGACTTCTGTTAGAGTGTTCCCTGCCCCTTTTGGTGTTTCCAGCGGCCAACTCCTCTAGTTCTGAGTCTGTGATAGATCAGGGCAAAAACAAACAAACAAACAAAAAACTCATCTACTCTGCGTTCCCAAAAGCAGAAGTCTCTCAGACATATTAAATTTAGAAAGCAAAATTAAAAATGTAGAAAGTGTGGTATATCCATACAGTGGAATAGTATTCAGCAATAAAAAGCAATGAGGTATTCTGATACATGCTAGAAGTTGGATGAATTTTGAAAAAGTATGCTAAATAAAAGGAACCGGTCAGAAAATAAAATCATAGGACATGATTCCATTTATATGAAATGTCCAAAATGGGCAAATCCACAGAGATAGAAAGTAGATTAGTAGTTACCTACTTAGGGCTTTTGTGGGACAGGAAGGAAGAAGGTTTGGGAATGACTGCTACCGAGTACAGGGATTTCTTCTGAAGTGCTAAAAATGTTCTAACGTTGGACTGTGGTGATGGCTGCACAGCTCTGTAAATACACTAAAAATCACTGAACCATACATTTTAAATGGACGCATTATATGATACATGAATCATATCTCAATAAAGCTGTTTTAAATATATAGACACAAATTACAAGTATAAATATACACATACTAGACAAGATTTTAACTTGGAAAACATAGCTCAAATATTATGATTTCATATTATATAAAAAACATACATGTCCATAATGTTTTCCCCAAAATTAGAAAACCCAAATAAAGCAAAAACTTGAAGAATTCCACTGACAGAAATAATCGCCAATTTCCAGATAAAGGATGAATCTTCCCATTCATTTAGGTTTTGTTCTTCTAAAAGTGGTAGTTTTGTTTAACTTGCTATCAGAGGTTTCTCTTACACACTCACTGTTCCTCACCCTTCTCCCCCCAGGCCTCTGTTGTAATTCCTGAATTGCCTAATACAGGTATTTAATCAGAAACTGCCAGATTAACTCCTACCTTGCTGAAGAGGGGTCAGTGGCACATGCCATAAATATTTTAATGTTTTACTAATTCAGGATTAAGGAATGGTTCACTCGGAAAACCTAGTTTAATCAGTTGCTAGAACAGTCATTTTAAAACACCCAAGAAGGTGAGCTTGAACTTCGTTCCTCTCTATTTCTTTGTGTTTAAGGGACTGATGGTGGGGGTGATGGTTGACTAGGGTAAGAAAGACAAGCCTGGGACCTGAACGTAAAAATGGGCTCCTAACCATCAAATTATCTTCCGTGACACATTTTCTAGTGACATATGCACACAACGACATGCCACCAAAAGAATAATCTTAAAAGCTTTAAGGCTTCATTTACCTTTAGTGCGGATCCTATTTCACTTAGCTGTCTGAATACACAAAATGGCTTGCGTTGACTTAGATTAAAAGTCTCGGGGCGCCTGGGTGGCTCAGTGGGTTAAGCCTCTGCCTTCGGCTCAGGTCATGATCTCAGGGTCCTGGGATCGAGTCCCACATTGGGCTCTCTGCTCGGCAGGGAGCCTGCTTCCTGCTCTCTCTCTCTCTCTCTCTCTGCCTGCCTCTCTGTCTGCTTGTGTTCTCTATCAAATAAATAATAAAATCTTTAAAAAAAAAAAAAAAAAAAAAGTCTCAAAACAACATGATAAATGGGCAAAATCACCTCCTTTCTATTACTCATTTCTTCAGTTTTTCCTAACCACATGCTAGGTCCATGCTAGGTCCTCAGGTTCAATAAGCCATCGTCCTTCTACGGGCTCTGCAGAGCATGCAGGAAACAAGGCTGAGAATCAGACTCAGAGGATTTGAATCCTGACCTCATTACTTATTAGATGTGTAATCTTCAATGAATTACTTAACATCTGTGAAACTTGACTTCCTACACCACATTACTAGGGGGTCAAATCAGTTAGTGTACACACAGTTCCTGGCATATGGTAAGAGTTTAGTAAACGTTACTTGACTATAAAGATGCTTCATGCACAGAACTCAAGGCCTAACGATGCGTTCTTCAGTTCGTGTACTTAGTCATTAGAATCCCTACTTTATTCTTCCAGAAAGTAAGAAAGGGGAAAGAATTGTGGAACGAATCCCACAAATGGAGCCAAAGGATACATGGTGGAGCATTTACTATATCTCAAGCTCTAGTGATGTAAATAAAATACAGCCAACGGCAGGGTTTGGGAAAGACCTCAGATGCTACCATTTTCTGGTTCAGTACCACCAGGCCCTTAAGTCTACTCTCCAGGTTTGCTTCTATGCAATTTACGGAAGAACAGATTTGTGTGAAATGACATGAGGATACCCAGCGACCAGGGTTAGATGAAACTGCAGGCTAGGCTGTTTGAGCTCCACATAAAACATTTACCTTACTGAAAAGGAATGCTCTACTCTCCCCAAACAAGCTCTTCACATGTATTCATCTAGTTCATCCTTATATATTTTGACTCAGCAGAGGAAGGTGGTTAACTAAGGGCCACCCCCATAGAATGCCACCACTTCCTAGCTGTGTGACTTTGAAAAAGTGATTCAGCCTCTCTGGGCCCAGTTTTCCTCTTCCACGAAATGGCAACAATAAGATGACCTACCTAGTTGGACTGCTGAGGGGAACCGAAGGAGTTAACAAATACAGGGGCTTAGAACCCTTTCAAACTTTTTGATATTTGTACTATGCACATGAATCTTTCATTTCAAAAAAAAAAAGCAGGCAAACAAAAGTCTTCCACCCCAAACATATGAATAACGTGAAACAAAAGTGACAGGGGTATCTGGGTGGCTCAGTCCGTTAAGTGTCTGCCTTCAGCTCAGTTCATGATCCCAGGGTCTTGGAATCTAGTCCCGTATCAGGCTTCCCTGCTCCCTCCCACCCCCATGTACATGTGTACACACACACACACACACACACACACACTCTCTCTCTCTCTCTCCCTCTAAAATAAAAAAATCTTTAATAAATACAAAACTAAAATAAAATACAGACTACCAGGCCTCACCTCCAGACATCTGGATTCAGTATGTCTTTGGTGGGGTCCAGGAATCTGCAATTTTTAACAAGCACTTCAAGCAATTCTAATTCTGATGCATTTGGTGGACAGACCACACTTTGGTAAATACTGACACAGAGGAAAAACATGCCAAAAATAAAGACTGGAAAGAAGTTTACTCCACAGTTAGACTTTGAACTTGAATTCCTCGTGATGTCTTCCGGACTCTGCTCTTTGTAGACCAGCAACCCAGTCACCATTCGTTAGACACAGTTTTGGTAAATAACAGCCTCCTCTCTTACTTTAAAGGAATACTACTCTATCTGTCCTCAATGCAGGATATATCGAAACTTAAACCAAGGGAACCTAAAAGCCCTTAAAACGTAGACACTCAAGGGCGCCTGGCTGGCTCAGTCAATTAAGCCGTTGGCCAAGGGACAGACTCTTAGTTTAGGCTCAGGTCAAGATCTGAGGGTCTTGGGATTGAGACCCACTTGGGGCTCCATGGTTGGTGGGAGAGGCTTCTCTCCTTTCTCCCTCTGCTCCTCCCCTCCTCCCCCAGCTTATATTCTGTCTCGCTTGCTCAAATAAAAATCTAAAAACAAAACAAGACAAAACAAAAACACCTAGACACTCAAAATCAAGAACATTCTTATTTATACAAACTAAGAAGCAGAAGCAAAACAATGTAACAATAACTATTCTAAGGACTTATTTACTGCCAAATATAATGTTAAGGACATTATGGTGACAAAGATCCCTCCCAAGATCAAGTCTTTTATTCTGTGGGATGGTTGTAACTGGTTTAGAAGAACAATTACAAATTTTAATTATTATATTACTAAATGATTGGACTTGTTAAGAGAAAAAAAAATTCTTCTGTGATGTTAGGGACAGGGACCAACACCTGACTTGAAAAACAGGCTGGGTTTTCCACTTAGAAACCGTGGAACTTTACACTTGGGTAAGTCACTTAAGCGTTTTGGCCTTTTAGTTTTCTCTTCTGGAAGGGCAGCGGGGGGTGGGGGCGTGGTCTGGGGCAAGAGGTCGGGGGTTGAAGCTTGCTTTACAGAAGCCTGTAACTATAATGTTGTGATCCCAGATACATATTCCTACTCTTAGGGAATACAGTGTGTGCAACTTCAAGAGAAAGAGCAAATAATAAAGGGAATGGGGTGACATGTTAATAGGTAAACTGGGCGGTTTCTGTTCTTATTCCTGCAACTTGAAAGAGGAAAATTATTTCCAAATTACTGGTTTTTATATTATTCATCTAATTTCCACTTCTGTACTAATAGTTTCTAATTATAACTCATTTTTACTGTACCAGTTATATATTATCTCCAAGGACAGACAAAAAAATCAATATTTTTAAATTAAAATTTTTTATATTTCTTAATCATCCATCAACCATGTAAGGCCCTACCTACACTAAATACTGGAGATCAGTGATGAATAAGAAAAGGCATGGTTCCTACCTTTGTATTACCTATGTTCTACAAAGTTGAATCTGAGTAATTTAAGAATATGAAAACACACTAAAAATGAAACTCAATATAAGATACAGTGTAACTCAAAATACATTCCCCCTCTGGGGCACCTGGCTGACTCAGTCAGGGAAGCATGTGACTCTTGATCTCGGGGTTCTGAGTTTGAGCCCCACGCTGGGTACAGAGATTACTTGGAAATAAATCCTTAAAAAAAAAAAAAAAGCCACATTTCCCAACAACTGAAATAACACTTTAATATTTTCTCGAAAGTGTCATAAACATCCCCCAATAAATCACAATTTTGAGAGTTTCAGTTTTAAGAGCTTGCCATGGCTCCTCCTCTGAGTTAGTGATTCAGCTTTTTTTTTTTTTTTTAAAGATTTATTTATTTGACAGATAGAGATCACAAGTAGGCAGAGGGGCAGGCCGAGAGAGAGGGGGAGGCAGGCTCCCAGCTGAGCAGAGAGCCCGATGCAGGGCTCGATCCCAGGACCCTGGGACCATGACCTGAGCCAAAGGCAGAGGCTTTAACCCACTGAGCCCCCCAGGCGCCCAGTAATTCAGCTTTTAATAGGAAACTCAATGTTCTCTTGCTTTAGTCTTAATCATTAAACTGAGGAATCATTCAAAACTATTCAAAAATATGTCCTTTCATTTTATTTTATTTTCAAATATTAAAAAAGGAAGGAGTAACTAAAAGTATAAGACAAAGATGATTGTGCTTAACCATATAAAATAAACTTCTAAAATTTATAGGAATTACTAAAGTCATCAAGAGTCAAGGTTACTTGAAGACTGTTGGAGGAAATCACTGAAATACACAAATTAGCCCACAATTTGGTCTTAGCTAAATGTCCTGGTTTAGCGATACAGCTCTGTTTTTTAAGCGTCTTCCACCTACAACTGTGGATAATTAAACCTGTCAAATGTGAAAGAATTCATTTTCCTGTAGTTTCTCAGTTCTGTTTCTGTTAGTAAATGACCAAATTATGATTCAATAACCTAATGCGGCTGAGAGTTGCACTAACAATAAAAAGCAGCCTGTAAACATGTACAATAGTCTTTAAAATTAGATCTTTGCGAAAGTTCTCACTTCTCCTTTCCCAAGATGACTTCCCCACCCACGTTCTTGAGGGCCCTATACCGTGATCCCATTATCCCCTCCCATCTGTCCTGTACAACGGGCCACATGAACCTGGACACTTCTGTGACTCAAATCCCCTTTTCTCCCACAGAAATACCCACTGCTGCCCCTGTTCTTCAGGTGAAGCTCAAGCTTCATCTCTAAGAAACCTTTCTAGATTACTCTGGCCCAAACCAGTCACCTGTCCTCTCAACTTCTACTCTGGCTTCTCAGACTCGGAGATCAACACAAATCATCAGAGGATCTTGCGAGGATGCAGCTTCTGATTCAGTAGATCTAGGGTGGAGCTCAAGATTCTGCATCTCCTACAAACTCCAAGGAACAGCAAGCCTGTGCCACTTAATTTAACAATTAATATTCAGTTGTCTTGTGATCTCTTAAACGGTTACTGTGTATTATTACTTTACTGCTCATATCCCTGCACTGTATTTCCTGGCGTAGACTGTCACTTCACTGTGATGGTATACATTTTTTTTAACCTTCCCATAGGACCTCATCTGCTACAGATGCCTTACTATGTATTAGCTTTCCATTGACTGCTAACAATGAAAGCCTCAGGAGTTACAAAGAACTCCAGGTTATCAGTACAGAAAAAAAAAAAAAAAAAAAAAAAGGCAAATCTTTCAGATTAAGGCTTCTCAAAAATTTAAATTAGTTCTCCAGGTGAACTTGGGACAGAGCTAACAAACCACAGAAACCACTATAACAAACTCTGAGAGTTGCCTGACCAACACCCATTCTCCCACTTTTTATTGCTGCTAGAACTCCCATTTTTGATCAGGCATCTGTTCACCCTCCCCTCATGGAACACAGTGGGTGATGACCCAATTCCCAAAGCTGGGAGTAATCTGGACTGATTCTAAGTCAGTCTTGATCGTTCCATTCCTCTTGCCGGTGATAAGCGGCAAGACTCCGTGATGAGATCCAGTCCCAGTCTTTGCTCTTAAGACAAAGGTACTAGAGGAAATCCTTGGATGTGAATGAAACCTGTGGCTGCTGTGGCCAACGTGACTGAAGCCAGAGGCTGCACCGAGCACCAAAAGACAACAGAGCCAAGAGAATCGCAGAGAAGGGAGCCCAACCCAGACCTATTTCACAATACATACGTTTCCTTGGTAGCTAAAGACAATTTGAGGTAGAGTTTTCGGTTTTTCACAATCATAAATCATTCTCACCATTTATCTCCCATTATGAGTAGCAGGAAGAATAAAAACATTTATTTGGTAAGGAAAGAAAAAACACAGTTCTCAACATAAGTTAAAGGAGACAGACTAGCCACTCGGGGCTCTGGTTTGTTTACAATTAATCCTATTTTCTACAGGCTGTCATTTAGACTTTGCTCTGGGATTTCAGTGGGCTGGGTAGCACCTGCAACTGATGTTCAAGCTATGGGCTCTCTTCCTCATTTATGGGACAGCTCCCAGAAAGAGCACCCCCGTGCCCAGGACCCAGGCATATTTATTCCACACGCAACACATACTTACTGAGGACCTCCTGTCTCCCAAGCACTGGGAGTTGGCAATGGGGAAACAACTGTGAATGAGTCAGATAAGACCTAACACCTCATGAAATTCCGATGTTTATGGAATAAACAGATAATATATCAAGTTAAAAACGTATACTATAGGGGCGCCTGGGTGGCTCAGTGGGTTAAAGCCTCTGCCTTCGGCTCAGGTCATGGTCCCAGGGTCCTGGGATCGAGCCCCGCATCGGGCTCTCTGCTCCGCAGGGAACCTGCTTCCTCCTCTCTCTCTCTGCCTGCCTCTCTGCCTAGTTGTGATTTCTCTCTGTCAAATAAATAAAATATTAGAAAAAAAAGTATACTATAATAAGTGCCAAAAGCGAAACAAAGCAGTAAGAATAAGGATAAGGAGCACCTACTTTAGAGAAGATGACATAAAAGATCCCTTAGACGTACAGAATGAGAAGGGGCCCAGCTGTGCAAGAGCCGGTGAGAGAATGAGAGAAAGCAGTATCAGCCGGGGCCAGATCATGAAAGATCTTCCAGACCAAATTAAAGAGTTTGAATTTTATGCTTACAGACGGAACATTTACTCACTTATTTAACAAATGTTCACCAAGTGCCTACCATGCAGAAAGAAATCATTTAATACAATGGTTAACAACAAGGACTCTGGAAGCGGTGTCTTCTGTGATATTCTACCTGACCTACTGTGTGATGCCTGGTACACTACTTAACCTCTCTGGGATTTTGTTTCCTTACATGTAAAATGGGGATTACCTACTTCATCGTCAGGAAATTAAATGAGTTAATAGGACAATCTCTTGAAACACTGCCCAGCATCTGGTTAAGGGCTCAGTAACAAAATATGTGCTAAGTAGAGAACAATTTCACGACTTCATTGAGCTTGGGGGAAATGCCAGAGAATGGAGTAATGGGATACCACTGAAGGGCAGGGGCATATGAGGGCAAAATCCAACTTCCATTTTAAGACAATAAATAACACTTGCTACCATATGGAGAACAGGCTGCGGACATAGAGCTGGCAAAGAATGTACATTGGGAGACTTGGAATGTGGCTTGAATTTGAGACAATGGAGTTAGAAAGAAATGCATGGGTTAAATTGAATTGGGAGGGTACAATCCTAAAGACTTGTGAGGATGTGAACATTTACATGTGGAAAGTGAAGGAAAGAAAGAAATCAACCCCAAGATTACTGGTTTGAGCAACTGGGTAGAGGAGAGCCTCAAGACAGGGGTGGCCGGGGTGCCTGGGTGGCTCAGTTGAGTAAGTGACTGCCTTCAGCTCTGGTCATGAGCTGGGAGTCCTGGGATCAAGTCTTGTGTTGGGCTCCCAGCTCCACAGGGAGTCTGCTTCTCCCTCTGAGCTTCTCCCCTTCTCATGCTCTCTCTCACTCTCTTTCTCAAATAAATAAAGAAAATCTTAAAAAAAAGACAGGGGTGGGGGTATGCCTATACTCTGCTGGAAAACAGAGAAATCCCTTCAAGAGATAACCGTACAATTACCACCTTGACTTAAAACCAGTTTTTAAGTGTGAAAGGCTACAAACCAAAGTTGATATGTTGACCCCACGACATACTTTTGGAGAGGTGGGGACAGTATTAACTTTATACACCTCTGTACAGTTTTGCTTTTCCTTTTTTTTTTGGTGGGCGGAGGTTTTAAGAAAATTATAAAAGAAGATAAATGTTCAAAATGTTTACACATGACAATCTTAGTCCTGTCCTTAACCACTGCCAAGATACTAAACTGCTTAAAGATGACAGAACTTCTTTAGAATTCTTCATATTGCTTGAAAAAATGCTGAATGCAAAGTAATCACTCAAAAATGACTAGCTTAAATAAAGTAGGGAATGAATGACAGTTGAGAAAGAGGCTACTGAGTACTTTTGTACTGTTACATACTCGAAACATAAGCTGAAAATGAAAACAAACACTCTAATCTATACTCAAATCAAATCTGAAATGTCTCAGCTAGAGTCGTTTGTTCAAACAAAGTGTCAGATATACAATGACCAGACTTTCCATCTAAGCACGACCAGAACCATAACAAAAACAAGTTCTGCCAGAATGTTTAAGTTATTCACCCATCAAAAGCCTAAGAAGGAACAAAGTTTCTTATCTCTTCGGAGCAAATTATATGTCATATAGAATTAAAAACACTGACAATAAAGGGAAAAAAAAAGATAACCAAAAGTAGAACCCTTTTCTTCTGTCTGGATCAAACTTGATTCTACTCCCTATGGGAATCAAATACAACAAATGAAAATGTCTCCAAAGTGGCCTAGAAACAAGTTAACAGCTACTGTTTAATTCAGCAGTTGACTTCTCACTTGATATGCACTATTATGAAAATGTTTTATATATGTTAATCCTCACAATAACCATAAGAAGTCAGATACTGTTTTCCTCATATTTTGGATAAGGAAACAGATTTTTTTAAAAAAATCAGGTAGAGTGAGGAATTCTTTTTAAAGATTTGATTTATTTATTTGACAGAGAGAGAAATCACAAGAAGGCAGAACAGCAGGTGGGGTGGGGGGAGCAGGGTCCCCACCGAGCAGAGAGCCTGATGCAGGGCTCAATCTCAGGACCCTGGGATCATGACCTGAGCTGAAGGCAGAGCCTTAACCCACTGAGCCACCCAGGTACCCCAGGAAACAGATTTTAAGGCAGCCTTAGGAATCTGCCTTAGGTCATACAACTGAGGAGCAGCAGAACTGAAGTCTGATGTCTGATGTCCATTCTATCAATTGCTTTTACAATTTCTTACACCAAGGTGAGAAAGAGATGCTGGATCTTACCTGCTTAATCTCATGATTTTATGGTACAACCACCATCTCATTCCTATGAACATTACTACCAAGTAAGATAAATTACCTGAACTATATTCAATATAAAGTAATCTATAAATGTTATCTCAAATTTTTTAGTAGCCAGATTTTTTTTAAAAAGTAAAAAAGAAACAGGTGAAATTAATTTAAATATTTAATTCTATATATCTAAAATACCATAATTTCAGGGCTCCTAGGTGACTCAGTTGGTTAAGCGTCTGCCTTTGGCTCTGGTTATGATCCTAGGGTCCTGGGATCAAGCCCCACATTGGGCTCCCTCCTCAACGGGGAGTCTGCTTCTCTCTCTCTCCTCTGCCTGCTGGTTCCCAACTTGTGCTCTCTCTCTCAAATAAATAAAATCTTTAAAAAGAAAAACAAGAAAAGGAGCGCCTGGGTGGCTCAATCAGTTAAGTGTCTGCCTTCAGCTCAGGTCATGATCCCAGGGTCCTGGGATTGAGCCCCACATCGGGTTCACTGCTCAGCGGGAAGCCTGCTTCTCCCTCTCCCACTCCCCCTGCTTGTGTTCCCTCTCTTGCTGTGCCTCTCTCTATCAAATAAAATAAATTTTAAAATCTTAAAAAAAAAAGAAAGTATCATAATTTCAACATGTAACTGACATGAAAAATAACTACATTCTTTGTACTAAATCTTTGAAATCTGGTACAGATTTTATAGTACATCTCAATTCAAACTAAACACATCTTGAGCACTCAAATGCCACCTATGTGGCTTTCATATTGGTCAGCACATGTCTGGAGAAAAAGCCTCTGAACAACCAACACCACTATCATCAAGACCATGTACTAAATGAAGGTCGTGTACCTGGACTCGTCAACTCGACATTCAAGCTCTCAGGAAAGATTTAGTCTTATTCCGAACATATTTGAACAAGTTTGTCTGGCTTACCAAACTACAACAAATTACAACAGAAAAGTCGGGGCTGCATCAACAGAGCTAAGCTGGCAAGGGAAGAAGTAAACACACACACACACACACACACACACACACACACACATCTCACGCATGCACACACACAAAACAGATCTAGATCCAAAAAGCATAACAGCTGAGGCCACTTAGCAGAAGAGCAAAAATAGTCTTCCATATCTCAACAGTTCCCCAGGTCATTGCCACATTACGGAATTCATCAGAATGCTGGCATTAATGGGCAGTTAAATTCAGCATTTTAAGAAGTCAAGGAAGCATTAATATATTTCGGAAATATTTTCATTTAGGGGCACCTGGGTAGCTCTGACTTTGGTTCAGATCATGATCTTGAGTTCTCAGGACTGAGCCCCTCATCAGGCTCTGTGCTCAGTGGGTAGTCTGCCTGTCCCTCTCCTGCTGCCTCTCCCCTCAACTCGTGTGCTCGATCACACTCAGGTGCTCTCTCTCTCTCTCAAATAAATAAAATCTTTAAAAATTTTTTTTCATTTACAATCAGTTTAAGAACTCTCTGTACTTACTACCTTTGCAATTTCCCCATAAATCTAAAACCATTCTAAAATTATAAAGTCAACTTTAAAAAAACAATGCAAGGGTCACCTGGCTGGCTCAGTTGGTTGAGCATACGACTCATGATCTCAGAGTTATGAGTTTAGGCCCCACACTAGGTATAGAACTTACTTTTAAAATCTTTTTAGAAAGTAAAAACAAATGAACAATTTGAGACTTCTGGTATGGCAAAAAAGTTCCCAATGATCGATCCTCTGCCCGCATAACAAGAATAACTTCTAGACCAAAGCAACCATTTGACGGCACTGGTGAGTAAACAAAAGCAGGCAAATGTTGGAAGGGACCGAACTGACATTTGGAAGAAGGGAAATATGCTGGACAAGTTTCCTCAATGTTTATCTTTTCATCTCGTGCCACGCAGGGCAACTAAAATTCCAATGGAAAATTCACAGTTCTGCTGGTTTTAAGAATAGTATTCAGGGTGCCTGGGTGGCTCAGTGGGTTAAGCCTCTGCTTTTGGCTCAGGTCATGATCTCAGGGTCCTGGGATCGAGTCCCACATCGGGCTCTCTGCTTGGCAGGGAGCCTGCTTCCTCCTCCTCCTCTCTCTCTGCCTGCCTCTCTGCCTACTTGTGATCTCTGTCAAATAAATAAATAAAATCTTAAAAAAAAAAAAAAAAAAAGAACAGCATTCAGAGCAACCATTGCCACTGGAAAATAAGGTAGAAGACCATAAAAAAGAAAACCAAAGACAGGAGCCCTATAATTGGAATAAAACTCTGCCCAAGTCTCTAGCTGATCCCTGACATACATATGTACAGTACAGACTCCAAGCAGGACAGCTAAAAGGACTGAACTGAAATCTGAACTGCCACCATCACAGGGGAAAGAGTGCTGCAGTTTGAGTTCAGCTGACTTAATTACCTGCTTTAAAAAAAAAAAAAAAAAAAAAAAGAGTAGCAAAATCAATACTCTTCAGAAGAACATAACAAAATCCAAAGTTCCTACAACTTGTCACTCAAAATATCCAGAACACAATCCCAAAGTATTCTCCACAGGAAGAAACAGGAAAACACAACCCATTCTCAAAAGAAAAAATAATCAAGAAAACACACCTTCTGCTGACCCCAAACACTGTAATTTGCAGATAAGGACTTTCAAGCAGTTATTATAACTATGCTCAAGAACATAAAAGAAATATATGCTCAGGGCACCTGGGTGGCTCAGTTGGTTAAGCATCTTACTTTTGATTTGGGCTCAGGTCATGATCTCAGGGTTGTGAGATCAAGCCCCATATCAGTGTGCACCTAGCAGGGAGTCTGCTTCTCTCCCTCTCCCCTATGTTCCTCTCCCTTCATCCCCAGCACACTCTCTCTTGCTCTCTAAAACAAACAAATAAATAAATAATCTTTTTAAAAAATAAATATAAATAGATAAATCTTAATTATATAACTAAAAAAGAAATATATGCCCTTTACAATTAGTTACTTGCACTTTGCTCACATATGAAAAATGTACTTCAACTTTTCCATTGCCTAAGACTAATTCTTTTTTTTTTTAAGACTCATTCTTTTAACATCTCTAACCAAAGATAAATTCATTAACTTCCAGAGTCTTCCTTTATCAGCCAAAGACAAATACACTGGGGGAACAGGGGATGAAATTCTTATGCAGCAGCCACTTTCTCTAAGGGTAGTTTAAAAATATACACGCTGTACTATAAACTAGACTCGGAAAAAGACCTAGGATGAAAGAAAACTTCCTTCCCAATCTGTGTTTATGGCAGCTACCCGGTTTTAGTGGATGAGAGGTATCTCTCTTTATCAACAAGTTCCCAGACCTAGATATTCCACTAAGAGTTCAGCCACGGGACCAAAATTCCAAATTCTCCCTTTATAAAAAAATCTAAATTCTCCAGGAAGTTCTTTTTTAAGAGATTACACTTTAGGTAAACAAAATAAAAATGAAGAATTCAGAGGATAAATAAGATATGTGAGCAACTCTAAAAACAGAATTATATGACATGGTTATGCACAGAGAATCAGCTATAAAGACACACATCACAGTACTGTTTAATAGGCAAATTTTGGACCTATAAATAGCTAAGAACAGTGGATTAAAAATAACAATGAACAATGAAAAACTGCAGTCATAAGAATGTATAGAATCAGGGGTTTCGGCATCAAACAAACAGAAAACAAAAATGCTATAGAATTTTAACATAAAATATTCTCAGTCAATAAACATATGAAAGAGTGAATTTTTATCTGGTATTTTATTTTGGATTATCTATGTTTATTAAAATATATTTACAAAAAAATTTTTTAAATAACATACTCAACAATGTACTGCAGCTGTGAAAAGGTAACATTTAGAGTTCTTATCTATCTTCTTAGCTGGTCTAAAATAAATTTCAAATATCTGAACAGTACAAGATGCATGTTTATTACTGAAATGCTTACTTGCCATTTCAACACACAGGTGCCTTAAATATGATAAATAGGCAAATTCTAACCTAGAAAAAATAGTTCTGTATCTGTCTTATTTTAGACACAACAAACAAAATCTTGCCTTTATCTTTCAGGTAGTTCATTTGGAAAATAAAACATTTCTAGTCAACGAATTCACTCTTGAAATATTCTTCATTTCACTGACAAACTGCATTATCACTGAGAATTGTTATTACTTCCATTTATATGTTTTCTAATAAACTGCATCTAATTATGAATTTAATTATCTGGATATGATTTTTGAATTACAAGTCTCAATTTTCTGTCTGGACTTAAACACCCATGACTAAGACTATTTTGGTACATTAAAATACATCTGGACTAGATTGGACATTAGTTCTAAGAAACACACCCACTTTACAGATAAGAACAACAATTTGAACCTGGTCTTCCAGTTATGTAATGTGAAGATTCTAGATGTCTAAACCCATCTGTTATTAAGTTTGGATCAATGGCTATCTAGTGAGCACCAGACATAAAACCCAAATTATATGTCTCAAGTTCAATAATTGAATACTATTTTTATCTCTGGTGTTTTACTATGAGGCAATACAGAAGCCAACACCAAAAACAGCCTTAAAACTCTCTTACATGCATCTGTCCCCAGACTTCACATATCAATTTGCCCCAAAACTCCAATAGACATTTACTGAATTACAGAGCTTTCTACTATGTAATGAGATTATGTTGGGTGGAAAATATAAAAGATGAAGAAAATAGTCCCTGATCCCTGATCTCCTAGAATTTACACTCTGGCCTGAAACAAACAAAGGATGAGACATGATTCAGATGAATAGCAGAATAAGCCAATGCACAAAGCTCCAGACAGAGAGTGGGAAGGATTTGCTCTGCCGAGGGAGCAACAAGGTCAGAGAAGGAGCTAAAACCCTAGAGGGCGTTTGTTTTCATGAACTAAAACCCTTGAAATTGTATGTTAAGCTAAACTTCCTACAGAGTTGGGGGTACTCCAAAATATTTATAGTAAAATATACCATAAAGGTATATGGTTCTTCTCTTCAGAAACATAGCACAATCCTAAGTGCCTGAACACTCTGGCAAGCTTGCCAAGAGCTCTGGGAAGGAGCTCAAAAGCTGAAAACAGTGACTGTCAGTAAGAGTATTCTGGGGGGCTTTTAAGAGTTCTTATTTGAGAACAACAAGTGCTTTGGCCAGAAACAGATTTATTCCTTCATTCTGTTCTACAGTATCTGTGACCAATCCATCAGAAGAGTCCTACTACCACTTGACCACACTGAGATCTGGCTTCATGGTTAAAAAGTGAAAAAAACAATCTCACAAAAGGCAAAAGAAATCTAGTCTCACACAGTAAGGATACATGTGAAAAGAGATGTAGGGATAAAACCACCTTAAAAAAGAGAGAGAGAGAAGATTTGGGGATAGGAAAATAACAGGATCAAGAAACTAAAGAAACCAACATATTTATAACCTACCTCAAAAAGGAGATAAGCAACTCTTCTTCATACAGAGAGAATTTGTGTGTGTATGTTTGTCTTAAAGAAAAGATTCCTTGTAAACTGTTTGGTTTTTCTTTAACAGACAAAGGAAGACAGACCATAGGACTAAACAGTTTGGTGGCCTTTTTAAGTGACCCAAAAGTTAAAAAAACAAAACTAAAAAAAAAAAAAAAAGTGAAACAAACAAACAAACAAAAAAACCCAGATCCAAAAGCACTGGCTGATCTCATTAGCTCTGCTTAAGAAACTTCATAGATGTGACCTCACCATGGGTTACACTTCTATATTTAGTTTATACCTAATATGGATAAAGTCCCAAACTAACAGCCGTTTCCTCTCTCCACAAAAAAGAAACTTCCTTGCTCTTTTTTTTTTTAAATCAACAATGCAAAGACTAGTGTAGGCCCCTCTAAAGGGAGAGGTTAAAAAAAAGAAAAAGAATTAAAAAAGGGAACACAAAGAAAATATTAACAATTTGGTATGTTATTTCTGTTAAACTTGGACTGCTTTGACACTTATAAATTGTAAAACGATCCTAAAATCAAATATGTGATGTTTCAGTCAAGTTCCTTAACAAGTTTATAAATATACCCTTTAAAGAACTATACGAAATACTAATTAACCTGGCCCCAAAAACGCACAGAGGTGAGGTCATGGAAATTTTACAGTTTCCTTTCAAATCTAACCAAGAGAACTGAAAGCAACCGAACTCATTTAACAAACCATCCAGACTCGTTAATTGTTAGTATGTTTTAGGAATACCCTTAAACAGTCTCGAAGTTTTTATTTTTTATTTTTCAGAGTGACTGAATACAGCAAAGAGTGAAAACAAAACTATTTTAGATAAACATTTGAGTTTCAAATAAAGAAAAAGGATATAAACAAATAAAAAAGCTCTTAGCGGTTAAGAGTCAGGCTCTGGATAACAAAGACCTTGGTACAAATCCAAGTTCTGCTACTTAACCCGCCCCCCCCCCACCCCCGACCACACAGAAGCAATGACTTCTGTAAGTCTCACATGTAAAATAGTATCCATAGTACCTATTTCAAAGTTTATAGGAGGATTAAATTAACTAACACGTAAAGGGTTTGGCACACTGTGCCTGGACCAGAGAGAGTAAGCCCGTAATGTTAACCTACAACTCTTATTCTGACTTTAACAGAAAAACAAAAACTTACTCTTCATTCTCATGTATCAGTGTACTGTATTTTATATAGGAATAAATTAAGTAGTTTCTTTTTTTTTTAATATATTACCCAACCAGACGATCTTTTTTTTTTTTTTTAAGATTTTATTTATTTATCTGACAGAGAGAGGTCACAAGTAGGCAGAGAGGCAGGCAGAGAGAGAGGAGGAAGCAGGGTCCCCGCTGAGCAGAGAGCCCGATGCGGGGCTCGATCCCAGGACGCTGAGATCATGACCTGAGCCGAAGGCAGAGGCTTAACCCACTGAGCCACCCAGGTGCCCCAAATTAAGTAGTTTCAAGAAGCTTAAAGCATTATCATAAAATGAAGTGTTTTAAAATCAGTTTACCCTTCTATCACCCTTCTACCACCCATCAATTACAACCATGCTAACGTTTTAAAGTTTGATTATCATCCCATTGTGGTACAAAGTAAAAATTTAAAACAACAACAACAACAATCTCGGGGTCTAGAAATAAATTAAGAATTAGGAGACTTCAACTCTCTCTACTCTTGCCCCTTAAAAATTACTAAGCATAAAACCTGTCAATCTACCCTAGCTCCATTTCTTCTGCTACAAATTAAGTAGAAAGAACCTAACCTCTCCTAAACATGTCTGTATTTCCCGTAAAGAAAGCATTACACAAATGTCAGTTAATATATGACCTGCTCAACTTTAAAAGTCAATACCACAAAAATCAAGGAACAGTACAATGTAGTAGAGCACAAGGAGCCATTATGCCAAATCCATAAATCCAAAGTCCTTCCGCAGAACCACTAGATCCTACAAATCACAGATTACTCCTCTTTACTTCGTTTATGCTCTCACTAAAACAGTAAGGAAGAAAAAAGAAAACCACTCTTACTAATAATAGACCCTTAAGCTTTACCTACTAGTCCAGAAAGCTGCTGAGGCAGAGTCTAAGACAGCAGAGTCCAACCTGAGTGTCCTTTAGTTATCTAGAAAGTGTCAACAGAATCATGGTTCACTTAATTCAGGAATAAATTCGAGTCTAATCTTGGAATTTTTTTTTTAACACTAAATATACACTCTTCTGATAAAGAATGTTAAGTTCCCCCGCCTATTTTTTTGTAGTGGCAGCCTGGCAGATGCTTCTCTTAGTAACATCCTGGAAATTGAAACCACATATATTGAACATATAAACTAACCATGAGAGGTGTCTAGGTGGCTCAGTCGGTTAAGCAACTGCCTTTGGCTCAGGTCGGGATCTGGGGGTCCTAGGATTGAGCCCTGTGTCAGGCTCCGTGCTGACTGTGGAGCCTGCTTCTCCCTCTCCTTCCTGCTCATATGCTCGCTCTCTCTCTCTCCCTCTCTCTCACTATCTCCGTTGCTATCTCTGTCTCTCTCTCAAATAAAACAATAAGTAAACAAATAAAATTTTTTAAAAATAGCAACAAAATAAAATAACCATGAGCCAATACAGTCTTAACTCTGCATTCCAGAGGCCCATGGAATAATAATAAACAAACAATGCTTACTATAGGTCAGACTTTAAGGTTTTTTCCTTGTATTAACTCTTTTAATCTTTACAAAAGCCCAAGTAATAATTACTATTGCCCTAGTGGAGACCTGAAGGCAGCTAGTGAAAGGTAGCACCAGTACTGAAATAGTCTATACGGGCCCAGAGACCATGCCCCTAACTACCACAAAATGACAACAGTGAAACAAAGATCCAGTCTTCCAAATGACAACTCAACTGCCTACTTGAAATATTATTTCTAACCATCTTCAGCTCTGAAATAGACTATTTAGTGCCGACAGAGGGAATACAAATGATACTTCAAGTCAACCATCATCCCCCCTGTCTTTGGGATCTCGAATCCCAAATACTACCGAAGGCTAGAAAGAACCTTCACAAGCAACACCAAGGCAACACTATGATCGAACACAGGAGTCCCTACTGAGTCATCAAGACCGTGACTGCAACTCTTCACTCCACTGGCCGTCAAGCCACACACTCAGGGACAGGACACAATTGTGGACTTTCCCTTAGCTCTTTTCTATTGTGCAAGAAGAAAAGGTAAATCTTCATTTCAATCTAAAATAACAGTCTTGAGGCACTAAATCAGTATGAACTGAGCCCAGTGATTAGCATCATATTCTATTTCTCTGGTCTCTTGTATGAAGATTTCTGTGAATTTAATAAAAATTTGCTTTTCCCCAAGCACACATTTTCTCTCTTCTTTTCCCACCAGCTTCCTCAGGAATCAACCCTGTGCAAGGGAGAAAAAAAAGCTTCTGTATATTCCTTCGGCAAACATTTTATTGAGTTAATACAAGTAATGCAGTTAACACAGTGTCTGGCATGTAGAAAGCACCCCATAAATGTTTATATTACTTCCATTAAGTATGAAATACTCTTCTATATATCCATTCTGGCTCAGGCATTTGGGAAATGCAACAGAAAAACCAGTCAGTGGTAATAAGCACATCTATTCTAAATATACACAAAACAGACCTTCCTCGCAGTGAAAAAGGCATCCCGGTGAATTATGATGACTCCCATGGGAAATATTTTCCCCTCTAACATGATGGTGTAGTGTTCCTTCCAACATTGTAGCTCTTTCAGCTCATAATTTTTAAAAACGTCTCCCCTTAAAATGTATCCCCTTCTGTCCACCAACCCATCTCTTGTACATTGCCAAGTTCCTTATTAGAGCTGGCTTTACACTCCCACCCCCCTTCTTGTTTCTCCTCATTCTTCTGCCTACGCCCCTCTGGCCTCCCCACCAGAGGACTACCATACAGACCAAGGCTGCTACAGTGTTACCAGTGACTTCCAGGAGGATAAATCAAATAGATCTTCATCTTACTTGACACAAAGAGTCACTCCCTTCTTCTTAAAAGTCTGTCCTGGTTTCTGTGGTACTTCACTCCTGTGGTCCTCCTCTTTTCCATGCTGCCCTATTGCAGCTCCTCGCTCTCCTTCCCCAGTTTGTCTAATGTTGCACTCCCAAGTGTTGAGAGCTCCTCAGAACTTGGTCCTGGGCATTTTCCTTGCTACTCCTAATTCATCCACTGCATGATCTCACATACGTTAAATACCACATAAATATCATATATATGTATCAAGTCTGAACATCAGATCTGTGTATCCAACTTTCTACTAGACATCTCCACTTGACATCTGTCATCTGAAACTCATCAAGTCAAAAACCTGAACACTGTCTGCTCCTCCTCCATATCAACGAAAGGCACTGCTACCAATCAGCGAATCTGATTAGAAACTCACACACAGGGGCGCCTGGGTGGCTCAGTGGTTTAAGCCGCTGCCTTCGGCTCAGGTCATGATCTCGGGGTCCTGGGATCGAGTCCCACATCGGGCTCTCTGCTCAGCAGGGAGCCTGCTTCCCTCTCACTCTCTCTGCCTGCCTCTCTGCCTACTTGTGATCTCTGTCTGTCAAGTAAATAAATAAAATCTTTAAAAAAAAAAAAAAAAGAAACTCACACACATCTCCGTCAGTATCTTCCTATTGACTCCACCTTCAAAATTTATCTCAAATCCATTTTCTTCTCCCCATCACCACCCTAATCCGAACCACCATCATCTCTTTCTCAACTACAATGGCCTCCATATAATTTGCCTTGTTTCCACTCTTGCCTCTCCTCTCCAATTCCTTTTCCAGACTGCTCATCTTAAAATGCACATCAAATCATGGCACTCCCTTGCTTAAACCCTTTTGAGACCTGCTCTTTTTACTAAGGATAAAATTTACCTGACCTCCAAAGACCTCCATGACGTGGTTCATCTAGATCTCACTCTGTACCTCGGTTTTGTTCTCTCTATTGCAGTCATACCCTCAAACAAAAATATTTCTTGAATATTCCTAGCCTTCACATATATCAATTCCTCTAGCCTGGAATCCTCTTCTCCTCATTCTTCTCTTAATCACCATTCATCCGAACATCAATTCTAAGAGAACCCCCAATCAGCTTCTATTTAATCAGATTTCCCGTCATTCCTTCTCAAGATGTCCTATTCTTGTCCTTACTGTAATTATATACTGTCTTTATTCGTGTATTTCTTTAACGTAAGCCTCTCCCATTAGACAAGGGATTACATGGGGTCTTAACATACTCAAATATAACATGTCAAAAACTAAATTCCTGACCTCCTCCCTGTCAGAACCAGCTCTCCACAGCCTTCCCCATCTCAATTAATTCTACAATTTCTTCAGAATGAAAATCTCAGAATCCTCTCTGACTCCTCTTTTTCTCATATTCCACATCAGGAAATCCTGTTATCTCCGTCTTAGAAATACATCCAGAATCAGACTACTTCTCAACTGAGCCCAAGCCATCATCTCTCGCCTGAATAACTAAATACCACCTAACTGGTCCCTCTGCTTCTGACGATGCCTCCCTATATTCTGTTCTCTGCGAGGCCATCCGAACGTCGTTAAATCAAAAACAGCGGCACCCTCTATCATTCTCCATACTCCTTACCCTACTTCAGTTTTCCTCATAGGCCTTATCACTAGCAGACATACATTTCTCATTTGCCTCCCCCACCTGGATATCAACTCCAGGCTGTTCCTTGATGTAGCCAAGCCACCACAACACTACCTCAATATCTGTTGGATAACTGAATAAAAAAAAGAATGATGACTGTTCCGGCAGGCAGAAATTGGGGGTGGGAGATGGGCTGGAGAAGTCGAAGATACTTCAAACGAAGGAAACACCCGCAAAAATCTTACATGAAGGCCAAGAAGTCCAGGGCACGTGCAGGATGAGTCTAGCTAGAATAGGAGGTAAATACGCAGCTGCGGTGGGAGATAAGACCCGGAACATAGCTGGGTCACGATCCGAAAAATGCTACCAGATCAAGTGGTTGTATCTAATTCAGTAAACATTTACTGAATTACAGTAACATCTGAGGCAAGAAGTATCGGTTTTATTTTAGGCAGATTAAAATTACCGAATATTAACACATAACTTAGTTATTGAGGGAAAAGATACCGGTTTCTGCAAACAACTGATAATATACCACACTTAGTAGATTCCATAATACTAACTACCCTTCATCTGTCAGCATACAACATAGACACTTCACTCATCTCTGAGTCAATCAGTTCATTTAGGTTGTCACATAAATCATTTCTTAAGATCTTAACTCGACTGGAATTTTTTTTAGAGGTGAGGGGCAAAGGGAGAGGGAGAGAGAATCTTTGGTAGGCTCCATGCCCCGCACAAAGCCTGATACAGGGCTCCATCTCACTACGCTGAGATCATGACCTGAGTGGAAATCCAGAGACAGACGCTCAACTCACTGAACCACCCAGATGCCCCTCATTTTTAAAAGCACAAGACAAAAAGTTACTATACTACATAGGAAAAAGCCATCAACTACGGGGCATTTACCCACCTGCTGCTTGTCCATTAGGCTATACACTGAGCTCCTTGGAGACCAGAGACCTCCTCTTATTTCTTTATCTCTCCAGCACTTACTGCATGGAATGTATTCAACTAACATTTGCTTCTGTTAATATTCCTATACTATGCTGGACCATTTCTAGACAAGATTGTATCTTATCTCCTCTAACTATAAAATGGGCACCTACCACAAGGTTGAAGAGGAAAATTAATACCCAAAACTAATTTTGATTTTCAGAACAGATTTCTGCTAAAGAACATAAAGGAACAGCCTACCTTCAAACCATTTAATCAGTATCTATTCTATGAACAATTCTAGGTTTCGGCAAATTTCACCAAAAAAAGCTTGCTTTCTTCCAGCAAAGATCAAACAGGGTAAACACTCTTTTAGTGCGACTGGGAAGTTAAATACAGATACAATCTGAGATGCTTTGAAAAAAATGACATAAAGTATATCTCCTTTAAACCAATTCACAACGTAATACATGTTACACACTAGACTAGTCTTCATTTTTCATTCCAAGTATTTGCTGTCATGAAGAACATTAAAATACTCTCATCAATAAATCATGCAAGTTTATAGAAAAGACTATGACACACAACAAAACAGAAATAGTAGCCATTTCCAAAGGAGGGGTTATAAGTAATTTTATTTTACGTGTACTTTTTTGTGTTTTCAAGGTTGTCTACAGTAAATAAATATGGTTTGTTACAACTATGGGAAAAAAACACATATTTTTTAAAGAACCCATTCCATATAAAATGAATATACTATGAAGTGGAAAGGATATGACATTACTTTCCAAATTGGAGGCCAATATTTAAAAGAAAGCAGACCAAAGTTAGATACTATTTATGTTAAGTGATTTAAAAACAGTGTATTTGTAAGCAAGGGTCCTGCAGACAATTACAGAATGCAAACAAAACTTGTGTGACTGATGGCTAGCAACCGTTTTTGCATGGTTTAATGAAGAATCAATAAGCTCTCAACATTTCTAAGCCAATATTCTGAATCTCTGTATTAAATAAAATATGCTGTAAATCAGAACTGCACATTCTTCCTAAGTTCATTTCTTTGAAAATTTTTCAATTCCATCTCAGACATCTGTATGCTCAAAACCAAACTTTCAATTGAAAATTTTTCAATTCAAATAGATTTTATTCAAATAAAATTCAATTTTACTTAAAATAAAATAAAATTTAAGATACTCCTAGCCCATCTTTGGTACAACTTTCACATACAGTCTTACTTGTCTACATTAAGTTGTTACTTTCATAAATTTAGACTAATACAGTCTCCTGGTTTTAAATAAAAGGGAAAAAACCCAAAAACCAAACAAGGCTAATTGATATTCCTTATACCAATACTCAGTACTGAGCACTGAGGGATAAAAGCCAAGTCTTTTTGACGACAGGATTAGAAGTTCCAAGAGAATTCACAAACTGATGCCCTGAATTAAATTTAGATTCCTGTTAATTCATACTTGGAAGGTTTGTAATGATGCTATTTTCCTTTAGAAACTCCCTTTCCATTCTCTACAAGAGTCTCTAAAATGGGTGAACTCATCATAACTTACCCCTCTCTTTGATCAAAATCTTAATTAATGCTTTAATCACACTTCCCTTTCTGCCTCACATATTTCCCTTCTATGGACTCACTAATTCCCTATCCAGGCAACACCTGACACTGAGAATCCAAAGCACTAATGAAAGAGGAAGTGGGAAAGTCTTGCTCATCATTCTTTTACTGGCTTCTCAGCATCTCTATAAGCATCCTTTCAAACCAACTGTCATTTTCAGGGAAAGCCAGGTTCTCCCCACCGTCTCTTTCCTATCATTATTCATATGGTGCTAGGCTTCCCATTGGTTCAGTCCCCTACCTCTGTAGCCCCTTGTCTCTTCCCCATCTGGGGTCCCATTCTCTCAGAATTTTACAGTTAAACCAAAATCATAACCTTGGCCTTTACGAAGGCCTTCAGGAATAGGTGAGACATGTAGAAAGAATAGAGTTCCCAGTAACTTCACATTTTACATTGATTTTTTTTTATCTCTTGAATTTCCCCCTCTGGAAACCTCAAAGGAATGGCAAACCAATTAGATCCAAGGTAACACTGTCTTACTGTTGAATTCATTTTTGTTCAATTATAGAACAAAGTTCTCAGCATTGCTTCCTATAAAAATGTATTTCATTTGTGTTAAAAAAAAAAAAAAAGGAGGTTGAAGACTGCTCTTGATACAAAATATACAGAACTAACTTTATACTGGCAAAATAGATGAGGGTCTGCTGGTCTCTGAGATCTAGCTTGACCCTCCCAAATGCCACTGAGAAGTTGTTGGATAGATAGCAATCCAAAACATAGGGAGTGTTAGGAGAACAAACAAGGCTGGGAAAATTGTATTCATGAGCAAAAACCTAAGATAGGTTTTAAAAGTCTCATCCTCAACCTTTAAATAACTTGTCTCCTTGGCACTACAGATTTGAATCATTCCTGGCTCCTTCTTTCAAAAGGATCAATCTATCTACTGTTTCCTGAATAATGAGTCTACAAATAATGTCAAAACTAGCATTTCCCTCTATCCCTCTCTGTCAAATAAATAAATAAAACATTTTTTTAAAAAAACTGACACTCCCATTCTTGGCTTTTCCCAATCCAACTATTCTACCCACTTTTTCAAGGTCAAGTCCAAATCTACTTCCATCTTTCCCCCAACTCTTAGCTAGGTATGAATAACACTTGACTCCTTATGCATGTACCATCCTGTGTTGTTTTCTTTCCAATAAAATTTATAAACCTAAAGACAGGAAATGTTTAAAAATTTCTTATAACTGCCATAGTACCTAATTCAGTATGAGGCACTTAATTCATTTCAATACATGCTTTAAGTCACAGATAATCAGATAGAAGTGTCCTTAATGATAACCTAGGCCAAACCCCTCTTTTACACCTTGCTCATATGAATTACGCTTGACAATCAGAACCCCAACATTTACTTTTTTAAAAGCAATGGTTCTTAAACCTGTGTCAGGAATCCCCAGAAAAAAAAGACCCATATAGAATTTTTATGTAATTTCAAGGATTTATAGAATCTCCTGAATCCTATTAATGAAGCCCACATTTAAGAATATATTGTCACTTAAAAAAAAAAGAACACTATATTGTCATCAACAACAAAAGTAAGTCTTTACTGTTGCTAAGCCCTATTCCTAATGCTTTCCAGAGAATGATGTATGGCTAAATCACATTTCCCAGCCTTCCTTGCAATTAGATAAAGCCATGTGATCAAGTTCTCCCCAGTGGAATGAGAAAGGAAGTGAGAGGCAGAAAGTCTGGGCTAGGGCCCTTAAGAGACATGTGCCTCCTACAAATTCTCCACCTCCCACTGGCTATAAACAGGACTTCCCTGCCATCAGCTTTGACGGCTTAGGGGAGTTCAATGCTCTCGGGGTTGATGGAAAAACAAGTTGCTAATGCTGTGGTCCCTAAATGACTCTAAGAAAGAACACCACCTCAGTGTCTAAAATACTCTCCTTGGACAGCTAAGTGAGAAAGGAAATAAAACTTTCATCTTGTTTGAAACATTGTTTGGGGTGAATTATTTACTAAAGCAGCTCAGACTACCCTAATTAATACATACAGATTAGCAGCTGATCCCCTCAGCAACCCTATAAAATTGTTGTTATTATTATTATCCTGGTATTAGAGGTCAGGAAATTGAGGCACTGAGAACTTAAGAAACTTGCCTGATACACTACTGGAAGCCAGAGTCAAGCCAAGTAGTCTGGCTCCAGGGTCCATGCACACTGGAAATCCTGCCAAATATTTCAAAAGGAACAGTTATTCTTGTGTGTTATGCCGCCCTGCACCAGACTAATTTTTACAACCACCACCCCAATCCCAGCAGTTTACTGACCATTGTCAACAGGGACTGTACTGGTTCAAAATTGTGCATCAACAACTTTAAATTCCAGCCCATAAGGGGCGCCTGGGTGGCTCAGTCATTTGAGGGTCATGGGATGGAGCCCCAAGTAAGGCCCTAGGCTCAGCAGGCAGTCAGCTTCTCTCCTTTTCCCTCTCCCTCTGCCCCTCCCCCTGTTCACAAGCCTGTGAGCACAGGCATGGGTTCTCTCTCTCTCTCTCAAGTAAACAAATCTTTAAATAAACAAATTCCAGCCCATAAAACTAAACTCTACAGAGAGAGTCCTTCTATGCTGAGATCAGAAATACCATCGCATCATACCAAAGCTACTAGTAGGGGCTGGGGAGGCAGCGGGGTCAATAGGAGTTGGGCTTATACAAGCCAAAGGAAAAAAACAAAAATAAGTCATTTTCAATTTCTCTCATTGTGTGATTTAATAACTAATATTTTTACTTAATACAGAAATCTTGGTTTCCAAAGTCTGAACACGGCCAAGAAGAAATACTGATGGAAAATATGGCAGGTACAAGAAAAGACTGGAAGTACTACAAACTGGAAGGAGGGAAAAGCAGGTAGATCAAACCACACAGGGTTTTAGAAATAAAGGACCAAGGTTTGAGACTCAGACTATGAAGATCTAAGTAGTTCCCAATTCCAAAGCATATCAACACATATATAAACAGCAGAGTGCTAAGAAAAAAGGAAACAACCTGATTTCAAACATTTGGTACCCTCTTATTTTCCAGGCACTTAGAACAGTATGTAGACTTTACCTTCAAGGAATTAAATGTCTATCTACACGGGGAGATATGCATATAAATATGTACATACAAAATGACACACACTTAGCATCTATTTTCTGTGTATCAGAAACTGTTCTAAGCTTATTACATGCTCCATATACCAACTAATTTATTCCTATGAGCTTGGTCTACTAATATCCTAACTGTACAGATGAGGCACAGAGAGGTTTAAGTAGTGTGTCTTAGAACACACAACTCATAAGGGGACAAAGTGGACTAGAAATTTTAATTACATTCAAATTATAAGGGGCCTTATGTCCTTGCTAAAGGATCTGAACTTCACCCTATTGGTTAGTGGTTCCCAATACACACCTACCCGGCCCCCTCTTGGTGAGGGAAGAAGGCATTCTCACTGTTGAGGATGACTGCCTTTGTATGCTTCTTTTATTATTGGGAGGGTGCTCTACCCTCTAGGTGTTGGAGTAAACACACACAAATGTAGAACTGCACTTATCCAGGTGATGGGGAGCCAAGGGACTCAAGGGTAGAGAACTCCAAAAACAACACTCACCAGGAAGGCAACGTAGTTGTGAGTCCAGTCACACTAGTTAGTAACGTCCTGGCCTATTTCTCTTCAATTTAAAGCTACCTAAACCGGGAAGCTCAATATCCTTTTCACTCACATGCTTTAAGTGTAGATAATAGTTTTTGGCTACAAATTCAGATACCTCTTGGCAGAATAATTAACATTGCTGAACATACCATGCTAAACAACCATGGCCTCCGCCCACTCGCTGCTTTCAAAATAACCGTATTTACCAAGGTATCTTCCCCCATTTGCATTTCCCATATATAGGTTTGGAGAAGAAAACAAGCACACTCTTTAACAACAACAACCAAAAAAACCTCCACCACGATTTACCTGGCCCTTTTTTCCTTCTTTGAAACAACTATCCTGGTTTATATCAGCACAATGTTTTACCTAAGCAGAATCACAAGGCAGCAGAAAACCTTTCACGTCTTATTGCACAAAAAAAGAAAATAAGTCTCAGAAAGGGAAAACAACTTGCCCAGGGAGTACAGAACTATGTGACCTGAACCCTGGGTCTCTGCCACTGAGCCCTGTGAAAAAGGCTCACAATGAGTGGTAAGCAGCACTGTTAGGTGGATCACAACATTTTTTACTTTAATAGTTACGCACAGGAGAACTATATTCACCACATCGAAACAGCTTCAGATATTACTGCAAGATACACTTAGTAAATGATAATACACATCCAACGCAAATATGGAAAACTGGGAAGCAGGATACAGTCACTCAAGTTTGAGAAACAATGCACCGTGCCGCTCTCATTCTAACTAAAGGGTTAAATTAATAGTAGGCAGAGCATTAAGCATAGATCTCTTCCTCTCTAATTCATACACTTCGTTTCTTTTTCTTGTCTTGTTGTATGGGCTAGGACCTCCAGAACATGGCTGAAAAGAAACCATTACTGATAGTATCCTTACCTGATTCTAAATTTAATGCTACCTCTAAAGTTTCACCATTAAGTATCATGGTGGTTTGTTGTTGTTGTTGTTGTTGTTTTGTTGTTTTGGGTTTTTTTTTTAGAACTTCAGTAGATACATCGCTGTTGAGTTTATGGAAATTCCTTCCTATTCCTAGTTCAATAAAACTTTTTGAACATTGATCTGTAACCCACCCTTCTGCCTTCCACCCATCCTACTTTCTCTTATTTCACCTTCCTTCCTACGTCCTCTGCACTTCCCAGTACTGTATCTGCCACAGAAACAAACAGAATCTTTGAAGACTTTCTGGAGGTTCTGCACCTGTCTGCTGTACCAGTTCCCCCAACCACGTTTCTAACACCAAAATGTTTCTAACACCAGTAACTGAAAGAAAATCCTAAAACATTGTGCTGATCATGTCTTCTCTCCCATCTCTCAGACACACCCTTCAGTATCTTCCCTTCTTTAAAATAAAAATTCAGGGAAAAAAGAACAAAATTGTCCTAGATTCCTGTTAACTTTCCAATTCACAGCCTAGCTCCGTGTAAGTAAGTGACTGAGAATCTCAAGGATTTTGAAGTTTTGAGGGAGGCAGCTGGAGCCAGACGCTCATAACTTCTCTCTCCTTTGCTAAAAAGAAAAATATTAAGGAAGCTAGGAAAGAGAGAGGGATAATACCTGTAAGCAAATAAGGTAGTTCCAGGAAAGCGACCAGAGGGGAAAATCAACTGTTTAAAGCCCAAGCAAGTTATGAATTCTTCCCCTCATCAGCTTTTCTTTCAAAACAAAAGGTCACTCAAAATCTTTCCCGAGGCAGCAACACCAAAGGGAGCAGCCAAAATGTTGCATCATACAAACCACTCCGAGTTTGAGAAACAAGAAATCCAGATCGTGGTAAAATACCTAAGACAGGAAAACCCAAGTTGGGAATCTCGGTCCTTCCCGGAAGCCCTGCTGCTCTTCTTCAAAAAAAAAAAAAATTTTTTTTAAGATCGCATCGAAAATTAAACTTAAGAGTTTCATGCCAGCGGGAAGCGAAATGCTCTCTGACAAAGCATTCCAAGAAGTTGGGTTCATCATCTCCCGACCGAGAGGTTTCGGCCCCGGCCCGGGGAGACGCGGGGGTGAGGGTGGGGTGCAGTCGGGCGGGCGCCTGGGCGGGAGCCGGGCTGGGGGTGACGGGCCCACCCCCGCCTGGGTGCTGCGGGCAGCGGCGCGTCCAACCTAGACGCGGGACGACGGTCTGGCAGCCGCCAGAGCCCGCGCAGCTGGAGGCGGTGACCGCCGCTCCGCGTGCCGGCTGCCGGGGGGTCCCGGTCCCGCCCCGGCTCCCTCGACCGGCCTGGGCGGCGGGAAGGCGCGGGTGGGCCGGAGACAATGGGCCGGGGGCGCGAGAGCAGCTTCTCTCGGCCGGAGGGCGGGCGCCGCGCGAGGGCGCAGCGGGGGCGCGGGGGCCGAGGAGCGTCCAGGGTGCAGGGACGCCGCCCCGCCACGGCCCGCCGGGCGGACGCCAGAGGCTCAGCGCGGCGGGATGGCGGGCGAGCGCTCACCTTGACGAAGAGCTCGATGACGGGCTCTTTGTCCTCCTCCTTCAGCCCGTTCAGCGGCATCGACAACGCCATGGCTGGTTCGGCTGCGCTCCGTGGACGGCGGCGGCGGCTGCTCCTGCTCCGGGGGCTGCTCGGGCTGAGGGCTCCCGCCGCGCTGCGCTGCGCCTCCCTGGACAGTCCCGGCGTCGAGCTCGCCTCTGCCTCCGCTGCCCAGCACCGCCCCACGCCCCGCGCGCGACTCGGAGGCGGCCCCAGCCTGAGCCGCTTCAAGCCGCGGGGCGGGGACCGGGGGCGGGGCCTACCCGGGGGCGGGGCCAAGTCCCTGCGTCTCGGGACCCCGGAGGAAACCGGGAGGCCGAAGCCCGGGGGGTGTGGCCTCGGGCGAGGGCGGTAAAGAAGCTCAGGCTAGGGCGGTAGGTGGGCGGGACTCCGAGCCACGCCTCCCGAGGGGGCGGGAGGGAAATTCCCCCGGGGGGCCGGAGCCTGACACCGCCTCCCGCCGCTGCGCGGGCGAGTCCTCGCAGCTGCTGCTGGCGCCCTGCCCGGTGACCTCATGCCTTCGGCTGGCCTGGGGGAGTGAAGAGGCGCCTCCCGCTCTGTCCCCACGCTGCAGCCCACTGGACCCAGCCCTTTCCCGCGGACGGCCACCTCCCCAACTCCGGTAGGCGGAGCTGCCTTCCGGAGGGACAACTCTTTGGAAAGTTTTCATCCCCTTAGAAATCCCTATTTTGGGACGCCTGGGTGGCTCAGTGGGTTAAGCCTCTGCCTTGGCTCAGGTCATGATCTGAGTCCTGGGATGGAGCCCCCCATCGGGCTGTCTGCTCAGCGGGGAGCCTGCTTCCCCCCCACCAACACACACACACTGCCTGCTGCTCTGCCTACTTGTGATCTGTCAAATAAATAAATGAAATCTTAAAAAAAGAAGAAGAAACAAAGAAACACCAATTTTTCCCTCTGACTTCTGTTTCCTTCGACTCTCAGGTCACTTCTATCTTGGGAGCCAGCATATTGACAAATGTGTCTTCCAGGCCTTAGGTGGTAAACAGCAGGGACAGGATCCCTTTCCAAGAGCCTGCTGTCTTGAGCTCCAACCCCAGTGCCTAAAGGCCAAGAAGGATTCCCAAGCCACTTCCATTTCCCCCTACCTGGACTGATCTCTTACCCCCACTCACCTGGCCAGCTTGAGTGTCCATCAGAATCACCTGAGTGCTACACCCAGACCTGCTTTATCCATCTAATTCCCCTTCTCTGGAGAATCAGGAAATTCACATTTTAACAAGCATCAGGATAATTTTGATATAGGTGGTCCTCAAACGGAGAAACTGCCCTTGGTTTTCAGCCCCTGAAGGCAGGGACTGTTAATCTTCGAGCCAGGCAGGAGGTAGGAACCTAGTCCAGGTTTGCTACTGCTGAATGCCTGGGACAAATGTCGTCCCCACTCTGGGAAGAGTTACTCGTTCCCTGTTCTGACTTTCGATAATACTTGACTCACAACTTTTCCCCTCTTCCCAGGTGAAGTTGAATGATGAAGACCAGTCGTAGGAGGTTTGTCTCTCTATACCCTTAGTGTATTAACACATCTCAGTGTTGGAACAAATTGAATGTATGCATGAAAATACTGTGAAACGGGGCGCCTGGGTGGCTCAGTGGGTTAATGACCCACTGCCCACCCTCTGCCTTCGGCTCAGGTCATGATCCCAGGGTCCTGGGATCGAGCCCCGCATCGGGCTCTCTGTTAGGCAGGGAGCCTGCCTCCCTTCCTTTCTCCCTGCCTGCCTCTCTGCCTACTTGTGATCTCTGTCTGTCAAATAAATAAGTAAAATTAAAAAAAAAAAAAAGAGAGAGAGAGAATAAAGAAAATACTGTGAAACGTTCAGCTTCCTCCTCTCCCAGACCATAGCCAGTTGCTCAAACATTCTGGTAGGGACTCTGTGAATGAGACAGTGTCCCCAGAGGTCAGGAGCACTGCTCTAGAGTCAGAAGTGCTGATTGGGATGCCTGGGTGGCTCAGTCGGTTAAGCCACTGCCTTCGGCTCAGGTCGTGATCCCAGGGTCCTGGGATCAAGTCCCACATCTGGGCTCCTTTCTCAGTGGGGAGCCAGCTTCTCTCTCTGCCTCTGCCTGCCACTCTGACTGCTTGCACTCTCTCTCTTTCTCTCTCTCTCTGACAAAAATCTTAAAAAAAAAAAAAGGAAGAAGAAGTGCTGAAACCCCTAAGCTTTGTTTCATTACGGCGGGAGGGGCGCTCTTAACCAGTCTTTGTCTTACTGCAAGTGCTCTTCAGTCACTGGTGGCTGTTAGCTCTGCCCTGAGCCTTGTATCATCCCCATTCACCCCTACAGGCTAGGATGATGTCATATTCAACTCCCTCCTTGACCAGCTTGTATGTTGAAAAGAAATAAACGCCAGGTTACTGCCCCCTAGACAGGGACTCAAGCCTAAAACAAACTGCAATGCCTGTCTGGACTCTGAGTGGGCCTCAGTATTCGTTTTTCACGAAATTATGACCTGAATCCAAGGTCCCTTCCAGCCACCTCCCTCCACCCTGCCCGAAAAGCAACCACAGTTGTCTACCAGTTCAAAGCAAATCCCAGTCCAAAGTGGTCAAATGAGGGGCACTTGGGTGGCTCAGTGGATTGCCTCTGCCTTCGGCTCAGGTCATGATCTCAGGGTGCTGGGATCGAGCCCCGCATCGGGCTCTCTGCTCAGTGGGGAACCTGTTTCCTCCTCTCTCTCTCTCTCTCTGCCTGCCCTCTCTGCCTACTTGTGATCTCTGTCTGTCAAATAAATAAATAAAATCTTTTTTAAAAATTTCTTTTAAATGGTCAAATGAAACCTCAGAAAAGGCCCCAAACTGGCCCTGGAGCCAAGGAGCTTTTCCAGGCATCCTAGTCTCTCAGGTGTGCCTGAGGGTTTATCCAGTTCAGTGTGAATCAGCAAACATTCCCTGTGGTGTCTGTTGCAGGTCATGTTCTGGTCTCCCAGCACCAGGATAAGGAGATGGGGAAAGCCTGGGAGCAGGGGTCTTTAGACCTTCTTGACTACACTCAGATCTTAGCTGAAAGGAAACCAAACATTCTCCCCCACAGAACGCCAAGGCAGTGGTGGTCTCCAGGGCTCAAACCCCAAGCCTGTGCTTAGAAACCCAGTCAGAGTCACTCTTAACCTGGTTTTCTGAGTTTCAACCCCATGGGCTCACAGGGATGGGCAGAGAGGGGGTGAGTTGGGATGTTTATGCAGGGGAGGCTCCGTGAGCACCTTGCATTCAAGTCTCATTTTCCAATTGTGAAACGTATGCATAGTTTGCATTCTAAACTCATGTTTGTTTCTATAGCACACACACCAACTTTAAAGATGGGTGGAGATGTGTTCTCTTTCCCACCTCCCCCACACCCATCTGACCTCATCTTAACTGCTCTCCCCTTTGCTCTCTACCCCAGCCACACCTATCTCCTTGCTATTCCCTCAATAGCCCAAACACACTCCTGCCTCAGGGCCTTTGCACTTGCTCTTCTGCCTCCCCCAGAATTCCGGCGACTCCCACTCCCTTGCCTCCTTCAGGTCTTGGCTCTCATGCCACCTGCTCTGAGAGATCTCCCAAATACCCTCCTGTCTGACAGTGCAAGCTGTTCTGTCTCATTCCATCCTCCTCTTTACCCCCTCCACACCACCATGCTCAGTTATCTAGTCTACTTATTTCTTTGCATCTTGTCTGTGTCCCCGCACTAGAACATCAACTCCATGAGAGCAGGGATTTTTGTTGGATTTTGTTTATGGCTGTATTTCCAGCTCATGGAACTGCTCATGGTACACAATAAAAACTTAGGGAATGAGTGAACGACCGTGTTCACGCTATGGTTTACTGTACCCCAGGCATACTCCGGAGGGTCCTGCTTGCCTGGTCTGAGAAGCCAGGTGCTTTGTGTGTGTTATGATTGCCACTTGCCAAGGAGTCATGTTTTCCAAAGGACAAGATGGCGCCTCCAGAAAGCTTCCCCTAATGACACACTTCCCTCGTCCCACTCTTGATTATGTGGCGTGACTGGCCAACGGTCTCCACCCCCCTTTCTACAATGGAGGCGGTAGAGAGGTGTTATGCGCATACACTCAGGGCCAGACTGCCCGGTTTCCACCCGGTCATGTCCTAGCTCAGCATACTTATTCAGTCTCTCTGTGCTACAGTCTCTCATCTGTAAAATGGACCTAAAAATATTACCTATTTGATAAGATCATTGGTGAATGAATCTATGTTCAGTGCTTGCAATGGTGCCTGGCATGTGGTCAGTGCTCTGTAGGGACCGTTGATATTATACCCATATGTGCATTGGCTTTGACCACTGAGTTCCCACACTGCATGCCAGACACCTAGCTGGTTGTTTCCAGAACCAATCACATCTACTCCTCAGGGGGTGTCAGAGGAATCGTTTTCATGGTCCCCATTTTACAATTAAGGAAACGGGGTCAGAGGAGATAAACAGAAGCTGTTCAGCTGGGAAGACGGTGGGCCTGAGATTCAAACCCATGACTATCTCTTCACTACACTGTCCACTAAGTGGGTATGGGGAAAGGTGGGCTCCTACTCATCCTTCAAGACCCACTCATATATCCCTCTTCTCCATGGAGCATCTTTCCACCATGGCGTTGGTCTGGATGCTACACCACCCAGCAAAGTCAAGGTCAGGGTGGTGGTGCAGTTCTTGACAGCATGTGCTTCCCTAGCAGACTGCCTGATTTCCAACCCCAGCTTGGGTGGGTTACTCACGTATGTTCCCTCATCACTACAGCAGGCCGTATAAGAGAACCTAACTCATAAAGTCATGTGAGAATTAAATGAGATAATACCTGCATAAAGCATTTCATGAGAAGCATTTATTTATTTATTTATTTAGATTTTATTTATTTGACAGAGAGAGATCACAAGTAGGTAGAGAGGCAGTCAGAGAGAGTGAGAGGGAAGCAGGCTCCCTGCCGAGCAGAGAGCCCGATGTGGGACTCGATCCCAGGACTCTGAGATCATGACCCGAGCCGAAGGCAGCGGCTTAAACCACTGAGCCACCCAGGCGCCCCATGAGAAGCATTTAATAAATGTTAGCTATGATTACTATTCATATCAATGTGTTCTGGTTTTCTGTGAGCTTCTCAGAGCACGGTGAACGTGTCATATACATCCTTACTTGAGCTAAATATTTCACTTTCTGGCCATGTGATTTCTAGCAAGTTACTTTCTCTGTACCTTTGGTTTCCTCATGCAAAATGATGATAATTACAATCCCTAATTATACAATTGTGATGGAGATTATACAAGTTAATAAATGTAAAGCACTTAACATAGTGCCTGGCATATACTACGAGCTCAATACACATTAATTTTTATTTATGTTCTACTATCTTAACTTAGTGACCGGTGCATTATATAGGATAACAATAATTAGACTAAGTGAAAGAATAAATAAAATAAATTTCAAACATTGCCTTTTAACTTCCCATTTCTTAAGTACATATTATTGTTTCTCTCACTGCACATATTATAGGTGTTCAATTATTCTTTTTTTAATGATTTATTTTTTTATTTTTATTTATTTGACAGAGAAAGAGAGAGATCACAAGTAGGCAGAGAGGCAGGCAGAGAGAGAGGGGGAAGCAGGCTCCCTGGTGAGCAGAGAGCCTGACTTGGGCCTTGATCCCAGGATCCTGGGATCATGACCTGGGCGGAAGGCAGAGGCTTAACCCACTGAGCCACCCAGGTGCCCTTAATTATTCTTTTTTTTTTTTTAAGATTTTTTTAAAATTTTGTTTATTTGAAAGAGAGAGAGCATGAGAAGGGGGAGGGTCAGAGAGAGAAGCAGGCTCCCTGCCGAGCAGGGAGCCCAATGAGGGACTCAATCCCAGGACTCTAGGATCATGACCTGAGCCAGAGGCAGTCACTTAACCAGCTGAGCCACCCAGGGGCTCTGGTGTTCAATAATTCTTTGGTGATGTCAGTCAGTCAACCCACCTATGGAAAATCCCAACACAGCTTTGAATTTCAACTCTGTTCCTACTGATGTGTATTAGGTCCTATAAAGTCTTGCTAATGGTGACTTAGCCATAATTCTGGCTAAAGTTTAACCCAAATGCTGTGTCCACAGGAGAACCAAGCTTCCAGCCTCCCTATAGATCTGGGCTCCGCTGGAACAGTCAAGCAGAGGAGCTGGAGACACATTTCGGTTTGGCTTTTCTAGACCCTTGGGAGAGCGTTCTAGTGTGTTGGTCCAAGGACTGACATGTTCCTCCTGGCCACGAGCCCCACAAGCCCCCTTCATTAGGAAAAGGACCATCCAGGTACCATTTGAAACAAGGGTACAATGGAAACAACGGGTTCAGAGAAGTTAAGCAGTTTGCCTAGGGTCACACAGCTGGTAAGTGGCAGAGCCAATAATCAAACCCAGATCTCTTTATCCATGTTGCTCATACCCTAGCCAACCATCTGCTCATAAAGCTGGTCTTTTTTTTTTTTAAAGATTTTATTTATTTATTTGACAGGCAGAGATCACAAGTAGGCAGAGAGGCAGGCAGAGAGAGAGGAGGAAGCAGGATCCCCGCTGAGCAGAGAGCCCGATGCGGGGCTCAATCCCAGGACCCTGGGATCATGACCTGAGCTCAATCCCAGGACCCTGGGATCATGACCTGAGCCGAAGGCAGAGGCTTAACCCACTAGGCCACCCAGGCGCCCCTCATAAAGCTGGTCTTAGAGAGTTCTTATGAGAGTTTAAAAAGATGGCACCTGGTTGGCTTGGTTAGTAGAGCATGTGACTCTTGATCTCAGGGTTGTGAGTTTAAGCCCCATGTTGGATGTAGAGATGACTTAAATCAAATCAAATTTTTAAAATGGTACATCAAGTTTTTAGCACAGTGTAGGCATTCAAAAACTGTCATCTTCTGCTTATTTGGCACAAAACCCTCCTCGACTCAGTTTCTCCTTTGCCTCTTGATCCTAAGGTCAAAAGATGTTGCATAACAGGCCTTGATTCAAATTCCACCTCTGCCACTCACTAGTTTGGGCAAATTGTTCCACCTTATTAAGCCTCAGTTTCTTCTTCTGCCAAGTGTCAGAGGCTTATGTGGGATCAGGGAAGGAAGGGAAAGTTTACACAGATGTGAGAGGCCATTATTCATATCGAAAAGAATTTATTAACATACTCACAGGGTCTACTGGGTTGGCTGTCTTCAACATTATTTCCAGAGAAAACCAGCTGGAAAGCTATTGCCAACAATAGGAGACCTCACAAAAAGCGATGAGATATAAAGTTAATATTCTTTAAGAAATCAGTGTCTTTCTATATACAAACCCTATACACCATCTTTTAAACTGTAATGGGACAAAACGTCTCATTTATTAGAAGTGACCAAAAATATAAAAACATTTAAAAAGTAGGAGAGCATCTTAATAACATGTAAAGGTTTCCTTTGGGGAAAATAAATGGTTATGCTTTTGAGAAACATGTACGTATGAAAATATATATATATTCACAAAAAGCTTTGAAAATACTTGGACAAATCGAGAGGCATGATTTATTCTTGGATAAAGAGAGTCAAAATCGGGGCACTTGGGTGGCTCAGTGGGTTAAAGCCTCTGCCTTCAGCTCAGGTCATGATCCCAGGGTCCTGGGATCGAGTCCTGTGTCGGGCTCTCTGCTCAGCGGGAAGCCTGCTTCCACCTTTCTCTCTGCCTGCCTCTCTGCCTGCTTGTGATCTCTGCCTGCCAAATAAATGAATAAAATCTAAAAAAAAAAAAGAGAGAGAGTCAAAAATCATTGTGATATTAGGTCTTTCTATATAATCCAAAACTTAATGCGATACCCATGTGTCATCTTTGCACGTCTGTATTTCACATACACACACCTGTGAATCATCTTTTCATAACCTGTAATTTATCTTTCATCGCATATGCATTTTTCTCTGGAAAGAGACACAAGAAATTGCTAACGGTATTTACCCCCCTAGAGGAGAACTGCTCACAGGGGACAGAGGTGCACCTTTGTTTACTATACACTGTTTTGTTTCATAACTGAAAAAGTCTGCCCTTCCATATGTATTACTTATCCAAAAATTGGTTTTAAAAAGAAATAAACAGGGGCACCTGGGTGGCTCAGTCAGTGAAGTCAGTCTGCCTTCAGCTCAGGTCATGATCCTGGAGTCCCCGGATTGAGCCCAGGATGGGGTTCCCTGCTCAGCAGGGAGTCTGCTTCTCCCTCTGCCCTTCACCCCATTTGTGCTCTCTCTCTCAAATAAATAAAATCTTAGAAAGGAAGGAAGGAAAGAAGGAAGGAAGTTGAAAGAGCATTCTGAGTGCAATTAAGACTAAACTTGTGGACAGTTGCCTTTCCACTTGGGCTGTAGGGAGCTATGTGACCTCGAGCTTTCACCAGCTTGGTTTCCGGTCCTGCCACACAGTGAGGTGGGAGCAGGAGAACTCAGGTCTCCTTGCTTTCATCTCTTTTCCAGTGACTGCATCCAGCTCCTTCCCTGTAAGGACTGGTCTTGAGGGTGGTGACCCAGGCTCTGATCCTGGCTCGTTCTCTCTCTCTCTCTCTCTCTCTCACACACACACACACACACACACACACAGAGTATTAAAACAATTTCGGTGCAAGGCACATCTGCTTCCCTGGGAGCAGAAACCCTACCCGCAGCCCCTTCCCTGCCCTGCTCGCCTGGAGACTGTCTCGTCTTGGGAAAGTTACGGGTTTCATTTTGTCACTTGGAAGCTGCAGCAGCCAGGAAGGGAACCCGAGTTGACTTGGAGCCAGGGCCTTAATTGGATTGGATCCCTGTGGAGGCCATTAGCCTCTTGCTGCAACTTGGCAGGGAGGAAATATTTCCTCCCTCGTCCCAGTCCCCACTTGCCCATGGCCCGGCCAAGATCTTCAATGGCCTACCACCCAAATAAGGTCCTGTATTAAGTTTCCAATTATTATGACTCTCCCTTCCGTGTGAGCAGGTTTTTACTGTTTCCAGGCACTAGCAAATACTGTGAGTGTTGTGAGTAGTCTCATTTGATCTCTTTATTCACTCATGCCATAAAGTTGTGTTGTGAGCCTACTGTGTGTCAGGCACTGTTCCAGGCCCAGGTCAGGCAGCATCTTGGCTTTTATGAAGATTACATTTTATTTGAGGAGACAGACAACAAACCAATACCCAGGACAGTTTGCCTACATCCAGAGGTAATAAGAACTACCACGGAGAACAAAGCAGAGTCAGAAGTTGGGGGGGGGCGGTGCTGGGGGCAGGGAGTAAGAACAGCCTCTCTAATAAAGTGACATTTGAGTTAAAGATCTGGAGGATGTAGGACAATATCGGGCCAACAGCGCTCTAGGCAGAGAGAACAGCAAGTACAAAGGCACCGAGGCAGGAATTTCCTCAGGGTGTTGGAGAAATGGTAACTGAGAAATCAAACCTTCAGACAGTTTGGTGACCTGTTTGCTGACACTTCCTGCCAACAGTTCAGTGGCTCTTACCCCCGCCTCTGCCCAGTGAACACTGAAAAGTAGCAGAGGGTTTAGAAAAGCTTAGTTAGCTGGATAACAGAAACCATCCCAGGATGATAAATAACCCTTGCACGAAAAACAAAAACAAAAACAAAAAAAAACAAAAAACCAACAGCAACAACAAAATGAAAAAAAGCAAACCCAGACATTTATGAGGCTATCTATGGCTACAGTGTCCTTAAAAACAAAAGAATAAAAACTATGTATATCTCTCTATATATATATTTAAAGTCACTAAACATTACAAGAGAGAAGTAGTATTTGTTGGCTGAATACTGTGCTTGTAACACTGTATATTGAGCTTTCATTATGAGGAAAGTATGACTCAAGGAGGACACGGGACTTGCTTAAGCCCACATTGCCAGGGCTTTAAATTCAGGTCCCATTTATATGCCTGCCTCCACTGTGGCCCATGAGCATTGTGGGAGCAAGTCCACATCTGTCCTCTTTACCCTGGCACAGAGCACAGGGCCTGGCCTGGAGTCAAGGCTGAAAAAAATTGTCGATTAAATGGTTATGCTCTCCATCTTCAAAGCCTTTTCTGATTCTAATGCACCCCTTTTGCTTCCCTGCTAAAATACGATCCATCTAATCATGGAAATATTCCGCAACTGTTAAAAGTGATTGTTTGGGGGTGCCTGGGTAGCTCAGGGGGTTAAAGCCTCTGCCTTCAGCTCAGGTCATGATCCCAGGGTCCTAAGATGGAGCCCCGCATCGGGCTCTCTGTTCAGTGGGGAGCCTGCTTCCCTTCCTCTCTCTCTGCCTGCCTCTCTGCCTACTTGTGATCTCTGTCTGTCTAATGAATAAATAAAATCTTTTAAAAAAGTGATTGTTTGCTTAAATAAGGCATAGTTCATCCATATGGTGGAATAATACGCAGTCATTAAAAATAAGGTTGAGGGTTTCGGCGAATTAGTCTACTGACAGGGGCTGGCCACCAGGGTGATGGCTTCCTGCACCTGCTGCTCTCAGCTCAGTGCCCCTGGATGCTCCCTTAGCCCAGATCCCACCCCTACGTCACCCCGGCTCCAGCGTCCCTGTCAACCCTAACATAGCAGCCTGAAGGCTCAGAAAGAATAGTGATCATCGCCATTCTCACCATAATTATTATTCGATCTTACACTATTTTTAGAGGTTCACAGGACACTTAATATCTGCCTGATTGAGTGGATTGTGACCACATTCTCATTTAATACCCACGACCCCATTTAATACCTGTGATACCTACAACCTGAGTTGAGTATTATTATTTTTTATTTGTTTATCTTTTTTAAAAGATTTTATTTATATATTTGACAGGCGGAAATCAGAAGTAGGCAGAGAAGCAGGCAGAGAAAGAGGGGGAAGCAGGCTCCCTGTTGACCAGAAAGCCCAATGCGGGCTCGATCCCAGGACCCTGGGATCATAACCTGAGCCAAAGGCAGAGGCTTTAACCCCCTGAGCCACCCAGGCGCCCCCCCCACCTTTTTTTTTTTTTAAGAGTATTTCTGAGTAATCTCTACACCCAGTGTGGGGCTTGAACTCATAACCCTGAGGTCAAGAGTCATGTGCTCTATGACTGACCCAACCAGGTACCTCTGAGTTGAGTATTATCATTGCTCCCCATTTTACAAAGGAAACAAGCTTAGAGTGGTTAAATCACTCGCCTAAGTCAAACAGCTGGTAAATGAGCGGCGGAGCTGGGATTTGAACCCGAGTTTAGACAGTACACTGCGCTACACTGTTCTGCCCCTCTCCCGTCACCCACAGCCATCCTGTGGGCATTACCCCGCGTTCAGCAGTGTTCCTCCGCTAGATGCTTCCTCTGCCCTCTAACCTTTGCCCTAAGACTATGAATACAATCTTCCAACATAGACAAATAGCTCTGACCACATAGGGTCCCACCCAGAGCTAGTGGCCCTGACTCAGAGGAGCTGCTCATTTCCTTCCACCTAAAGGTGCAGGGACAGACAAGCTGTTGCCCCAGGAGAACCCCAGGGCCGGGTAGTCTTTCCCAGTTGTTTTCTTGTTACCGAAGAGCAAAACTCGGCAACCATCTCCAGCCATAAGGTTTGATTTGAATAAGGACATTTCTTCCCCATCCTTGGGCATTCATAGTTCATTGATTCGGTACTTTGAGGCCTGAACAATCAGTCCTTTAGATCACAGCTAGGTAGCAGAGGGGGCGTTAAACTATTTGAAATTCAAGCAGGCAATGGTATTTTTTTCAAAGCTGAGAAGTGTCCTTCACGCTTCAAAAGAATAAATGCGTTCCCCAGCTCTGAGCTGTGCTGAATGTCAGCAGCCAGAGGAGACCTTGCAAATGGGGAGGGAGGGGGGTGCCGAGCCTGGAACTGATGTTTTCCCAGATGCATCCCACGCCCGGGGCTCACCTCCCTCCCTTGTTGGCTTGGAGATACCTGGAGGCCCACAGAGCTAATGCAAGATCCGAGTTTCCACCAGGACCGCCTAGTCTTTGTGTATTCACCGGGGACAGTCCCTGACAGAAGGACAACAGCCTTGTCTGAGCTGATCCCAGACATGGCCAGGGTCCTGGGGGATGAGCCCAGTACTGTTTTCTTCTCTCATTTGGTTCACCTCTGCATTTTCAGGTGAGGTTCTTTCTTCCCCTGCCGTTCTTTTCAGCAGCTGGAAACACCACTGCCAAGACAGAGACCAGAGTCCCTGGAGCCACTCAGCGGGGCTCCCCAGGAGGTGAGCATGTCCAAGCGCCACAGAAGGCTGATCTAGTATGTGAACAGGGCCCCATCTCAGTCCCTCAATAGGGGAGGATGACAAGGAAAAGGAAGTTGAAAGGGGGTCGGCACCCCTTCCTGCTGATCAGAAATAAACACTACAAGAAGGGCGTCTGGGTGGCTCAGTTGTTTAAGTGTCCAACTCTTGATTTCAGATAAGGATCTCAGGTTCAGGGGCACCTGGGTGGCTCAGTGGGTTAAAGCCTCTGCCTTTGGCTCAGGTCATGGTTTCAGGGTCCTGGGATTGAGCTCCGCATTAGACTCTCTGCTCAGCAGGGAACCTGCTTCCTCTCCTCTCTCTGCTTGCCTCTCTGCCTACTTGTGATCTCTGTCTGTCAAATAAATAAATAAAATCTTAAAAAAAAAAGCATATCAAGTTCACGGGATCGAGCCCCATGTAGGGCTCCACACTCAGGGAAGAGTCTGCTCCAGATTCTCTCTCTCCCTCTGCCTCTCCCCGCAGTGGTGCTTGAAATAAATAAATAAATAAAATCTTTAAAAAAAGGAAAGAAAGAAAAACTACAAAAGTCAGCAAGATCAGGATATTTATGTGACCTTAAAGTATTCCTACAGATGGCTTACTACTTGCAAAGAAAAAAACAAAAACAAAAAACTGTAACATTCAGTGTAGAAACCAAACCACCTCTTAACTGCTGATCAAAATGAACATCACCCTCTCTGGGCAGACAGACATGGGGGGGGGGGGGGGCTCCTGGAAGTGATGCTCACAGTACCAGTTTAAAAGCTATTCCAGCTGAGGGGCCCCTGGGTGGCTCAGTGGGTTAAAGCCTCTGCCTTCAGCTCATGTTATGATCTCAGGGTCCAGGGATCGAGCCCCGCATCGGGCTCTCTTCTCAGTGGCGAGCCTGCTTCCTCCTCTCTGTCTCTCTGCCTACTTGTGATCTCTGTTAAGCAAATTTTAAAAATCTTAAAAAAAAATTCCAGCTGAACATGTACAACATGACTCTTGTCCTGAGGAGCCATCAGACACACTCAAATCGAGCAACATTCTATTAAATATACCTGGTCCTTATACTTCTAAATATCAATGTCATGCAAAGCAAGTTGCATTCAACTTGCCTCATTCCTCCTGCATGATTCCTCCCCTCCAGAGCCTTCTGTCTAGCACCCCACCTCCCATTGTCTCAAGTGGGGCTGGGAATCCATGGAACCAGAAACCCCCTTTTCTGTTTCCTACTTGTCAAGGCATTCGGGAGTGTTTCCTGCTCTGTCTGGGGTATAGATGACTGTTGTCTTCCCCAAAGAGCAATGTGTGTAGTGGTTAAGGACCCCAGTGTTAAAATCAGACTGCCTGGGTCAGGTGCTGTTAGCAGGTGACTAGCCCGTGACCTGCGGTAAGTCTCTTCACCTCCATAAGCCTCAGTTTCCCACTGTTATTCCTAACCTGTCCTCCCCGAGTTTGCTGACTGGCCAAGAAAACCACACATTTAAGAAGGAATATCACGGAAGGCTGATAACTGCTGGATTAGGGGGAAGTACTCAAAACTTGCACGAGTTCAGACTCCATCTGAGGCTGGGACGGAGAAGAGTCAACAGGGTTTCCAGAAGCAAGGATGTTTAGCACAGATATAAACCAAGCATCTGCTGTGTGTCAGGCCCTGTGCTAGGCCTCATGAACACCACCAAAATAAAACCCAAGTTCTTATCAGCTTCTGTTCTGGCGGAGTGACAGCCAAGTTCTGTTACTAGCAAACAAACAAACACATAATGCGTGGGCAGGGGGAGGGGATGTGCTATGATGAAAAAATAAAATGGGTGTCAAGGCTAGAAGGTTTACCCACCTGTGAAATGGGGATATTGCAAGGATCTAACTCATAGCCCCCTCCCAAGGGTTAAAGGAAATCGTGTAGGGAGGACGTGTAGCTCGAAGTCTGACACAGAGCACTCAGTACCTCACATGCTTTGCAAATGCTCAAGAAATGACTATTTGAGTGATTGGATCATATCATTTCTTTAATAAGAATTTTTTAAGAATTCTTTAATAAGCACCAGCCCCTGAGCAACTGTCAGGATGACGTGTCTCACGCGTCCCAAACTAAGTGTACAAGAGGCTCAGAACAGTCTAGCAGGGGGAGACGGATCCACGGGCGGTTTCAAGTACGATAAGAACCAAGAGTTATCGAGCGTTGACCATGTACCAGGCACTATTTTGAGCATTTTATCTGTATAAAGTCATATCTTTTACAATTCTGAGCTAAGTGCCGTTTTACAAATGAGAAAACAGGATCAGTGAGGTTAGATAATGAGCCTAAACTCAGGAGTCCTGGTACGTTACGGGAGTTCTGTGGAGGGCTCCCGACAGGACCGATCAGGGAAGGCTTCTTGGAGGAGGGCCCATTTAAGATTAGGTTTTCGTAATGAGTCGATATGAGCGAGGCAGGAGGGGGGAGGGAGGCTGTCCAGGTACAGGGAACAGCTTGTGTGTGGGCCTGAGATGAGAGAAGAAAGGCTCTTCTGCTTCCCAGCCATTCCTCTGGTGATGAGGGAATGGAGAGGATGACGGGGACAGAAGGGCGGGGCCGGTCAGGGAGGACCCTGTGCTTTCTGAAGAAATGTGGCCTTCCTCTTGGGTGTGGAGGTGCAGTGAGAAGCCTGGGAGGAGCATCTGCCTGCCCTGGTGGGTGTCCTCCAGGCAGAGGGACGCCCCCACGGTTTTGCTCCCTGAGCGGCCAGGTGCCCACTTTAGGAGGAACAACCTCTTGGCTGGGAGACTCCCAGTTGACCTAGGGTCTCTCCCAAGGGATGTCTCTTAAAGAGCCAGAACAGAGAATGAAGGGGGAGCCCATTGTCGAGTCCCCAGGATGGCAACTGTGGGACCCAATGGAAATCTGGGGCTTGGGTCTGGTTGATATTTTCGACTAAAAGCAAACTGAAGGGGCACCTGGGTGGCTCAGTGGGTTAAAGCCTCTGCCTTCGTCTCAGGTCATGATCCCAGTGTTCTGGGATCGAGCCCCCGCATCGGGCTCTCTGCTCAGTGGGAAGCCTGCTTCCTCCTCTCTCTCTGCCTGCCTCTCTGCCTACTTGTGATCTCTGTCTCTCAAATGAATAAATAAAATCTTTAAAAAAAATTAAAAACTAAAAATAAAAAGCGAACTGAAACAAAACAAAAATTTTAAAGGGCCCCTGGCTGGCTCAGTGGGTACAGCATGTGATTCTTGATCTCAGCATTGTTTGAGCCCCATGCTGGATGTGGAGATTACCTAAATGAAAAAGAAAAGAAAAAAAAGAAAATCTAAAAAAACCCACACTCTTTTACAGAGTTATGCATTCATATGGTGAGAGAAATGAATAATAATTCAAGCAGTTCCATGGACATTACAGCCCAGAGGCCCCCCCCCCTCCAATTTCCCTTCCAACCAGCCCTATGCTTGACCATTTTTCTAGGTTGCCTTCCAAACACATTCTATGCATATATGCATAGGTTTATGTAGACATATCCCACAGAGGAATTTTAATAATGAATTTGAATGTTCTTCCTTGTTGGGGGCAGGGAGTCCATTAAAAAGTAAAATACGTTCGTTATAGAGAACATTGGTGGGGGAAAAAAACAACACAAAAAGTAGAAAAGCAGAACAAAGGCTGAGCAGCAAAGGCAATCGCTGCTCACATTTTCAACCCAGGATTTCTGCTTTAATAAGAAAAACAAATAACATTTGAATGGCATGGTAAAAAGCCGCTGGGCGTTCTTCACCGTGTTCCATCTGCCCCCTCTCAATGGCATAATATTTGAAATAATGCGGGTTCTTATTCCTTCAAGTGAGCAAACAAGGATTTGGGGAACTAGTCCCAGAAAGCAAGATCTCAGGGCTCTAGGGCGCCTTTCCACATTCACTCCCCCGCCCCCCCCACCTCATCTCTCAGGCCTCTCGGGAGGGGGGCCACCTCCCTGCCCAGCAGAGACAAAACCTGGCTTCCCGCCTTTGTCTGCTAGAGGCAGGTTCCCCTGACAGCGGCCACCACCAGGCACAGTGACTCATGCTTTGACGCCCTGGCCCAATGGGGGGTCCTCTCTCTCCTCCCGCTGCTGAGATGGGGACCTGGTGAGGAAGGTATGGGGCACATTGAGAGCCCTGGCACTGGGGCCAGAGGGCCTGTTGGCAACTGTGGGACTTCTGCTTTCTGTATCTCCTTGTCTTGAATGCCTGAGAAGTGCGTGCACGTAATAAGTGCTCGGCAATGCTAACTGTTACCATTCTGGTGCTCTCGGCTGGGGAGGAGGCAGAGAGGACCCGGGTCTGTCTTCGGAGGGCCACGTCTCCACACTTCCCATTCCCAGGCTACTCTGCCCATACGCCCCAGCTTCCCAGAAGCACACAGATCTTTGCTCATGCCTTACCCTCTGACCCTCTCCTCAGGCTTTCCCGGCTGAGGAAATCTTTCTCATAGTCCAGGATGCAGAGGTGAAGCCTCTAGGGATCTTCCTACAAATACACCTCCACCCTCAGTCCAAATAAACCTCTTCCTCCTCTAGATCCGGCACCACCGGACGCTGGATGAACACGCTGGATTCAAAGGATTTGGGTAACCCAGGGGTCCTCCCCAGATCCTCCAGCTGACAAGGGTCATTAGTTCCTTAAAGTTGCATCCACAACCCTCCTTTCTCCCTTCCCAACAGAACCCTCTGGCCAGCCCCCTTAGTCTGAGAAAGCCCACCCCCATATTAGTTCCAAGCATGTAGACGGAGAAGGCAAAGCCAACCAGCTCCTGGCATTGTTTTGGTGCTGTTATTGGTCCAGGGATGACCCTAGGACACAGTTTGCCCAGTCAGACTGAAGGGAAAACCTTAGATGTCTGGTATAGAGGCGCAGCCTCTTCCTTTTGCCGGGGAAGAGTAAGGATGCTCGACAGTCTACGTGTTGCCTGCAGCCATCTTGCCACCAAGAGGGTAGCTGACTTTAGACTGGTTCCAACGTGCAGAACAGGACACAGAAAACTCCTGGATCCTTATACCATCATCAAGCCATTGAATCAATCAATTCTGAGGCCAGGAATACGTCAGGACTTCCTGTTGGTGAAATAATAAATTGCCTTAATGTTTCAGCCTACTGAGTCAGGTGTCCACATCACTGACCGCAGCACAAGAGCTCACATTAAATATTTTGAGCCCTCCCTATGCTCCAGGCACTGTTTTGAGAGCTTTACGTGCCTAAATTCACTTAACACTTACAACTGCGCTCATGGGTAGATGTGATCCGTGTCGTAACTCATAGCACATTTTCTGGAGTGAGACCTCCTGGGTTTCCGCAGCTCTGCTACCTACTGTGGAAACGTAGCCAGCTGCATCCCCTTCCTCTGCCTTGGTGTCCTTGCCTGAAAATAGCACCTGCTTCATAGAGTTGTAGTAAGGGTTAAAACAGGATAATCCACAGAGTCCTTGTACCTTAGCCTTTATGCCATTATTCTCATTTTACAGGCGAAGCCAAGGCCCAGAGTGTCTAGGACAGGACCTAAGTTTCCATGTGTAGTACGTGAGTCAAACCTGCACGATCGAGCTCTTCAGTCTGTAGTCTCGACCACCGGATTCGGAGCCCTGGTGGCCACGTGGGGAGAAGCCCGGGAGATGAGCAGGTTACAGCTGAGTGGCCCATCTCATTGGCCTCCCGGGACTGCATCCACTGAATTGGCACTCTCCAGACCCGTCTAGGGCCTCTTGTGTGCTGTCCACACCCCTACTTCCAGTTCCGGAACACCACCGCCCATAAATAGTACGAGGGCCTGGGTGTGGCCGGCGGTTGATCTGGAAGGTTAGAAGTGACAGTGTGGGGAGCCACTGCTAATAATCAATTGAAATTTGATTATCAAATATCCTTTGTCTCTAAAGTCCAGCCAGCATTTCCACCCAGGGGAACACAGGACTCTGGACAGGGTGCCTCTTTCTTCAGGCCCCGTTTTGCTGCTCCTGTCCTTTTCTCCCATTTGCAGTCACAAGTCTTCCCTATTTCCTTGGCCAAGGCCTTCCTGTAGGCTGTGGCCAGGGAGAGGGCAATGCCCTTCGCATCCGAGATGGCCACCCATGTATATGGCCATGCAAAGACCCTCCTCTTCCCGGAGGAATACTGGGACCAGGTTTCAATGTAACATCCCTCTCTCGGCCAAGTCTGTCAGCATCTTGAGGCTCTGGGTTGGGTGGATTCCGGCCTCTGGCTCCGGGCCCCAGTCTTATTCCAGTGAGTGTCCAAGGAAGGAAGACAAAGTCAACGCACGCTGAGTCTTCCCGACTCTGCGACTCCCCCCACCTCCCCGGCTCCCCCCACCTCTCCATGAGTCAGTACCGAAGCCAGGCCCCAGAGCCTTTCCTGTTCCCTTCCCAGGCTCCGGAAGAACAGCAGGATGGGAGCTGCACCCAAGCCATTTTTGGACTTGGCTGAGTGGCAGGTGTTGGCAGGCCGTCTCCAGGGGCTAGGCGCATTGCTCAACTCCCCACATCCCACAGCCAACCCCCTCCTCCTGCCCCAAAAATGGGAGAATCCCGTCCCAGGAGATGAGTAAGGGATGCCCATGGATGGGTGGGAACATTGTGCACCAACCTGAACAGAGGGGACAGGGTCAGAGAAGTTCAGAAGATGAATCTGGAACCAGAGGACCTGGGTTCAAATCCCCTAGCACATTCACTCTCTGCCTCAGCTGCCCCATCTGTTAAGAAAAAAAAAAAAAAAAATGGGGGGACTCCTGGGTGGTTCAGTCAGTTAAGATTCTACCTTCGGCTCAGGTCATAATCCCAGGGTCCTGGGATCGAGTCCCACATCGGGCTCCCTGCTCAGCGGGGGCCTGTTTCTCTCTCTGCCTGCTCTGCCTCCTGTTCCCCCGCTTGTGATCTCTCTCTGACAAATAAATAAATAAAATCTTAAAAAAAAAAATCAACAGGGATACTAATAGTCCCTCCCTCCAAGGTGGCGAGGAATAAATAAATTCATATCTGTAAAGCACTCAGAAGAGCGCCTGGCACATAAAAAGGACGAAGTTGGTGGCTGGCTGGCTCAGTGGGTGGAGCGTGCAACTCTTGATACAGGGTCATGAGTTCAAGCCCTTACGTTGGGTGACGGAGCCTCCTTATAAAAAAAAAAAGCACTAAGCCAATGTTTGTCTAATGAAAAACATAGATTTGGTAAATATTTAGTGAGGGCCCCCCATGTGCCCGATTCCCATGTGCCATGTTCTGAGGATACGTCAATAAGCAAGAACAAGAAGGACAGACCGATTTGGTAGGGTGGGCTGGAGCCCGGAAATCTGTTAGCACATAGCCCCCACAGTCAAGTCTAAACTTCACGGAACTAGTGATGAAACTGAGGCATGGGAAGGGACAGGCCATGGCCAAGGTCTTGTAGCTGGAGAATAACAACAGAGGCACTAAAGCTTACAGAGTACTTCTAATGGGCCAGACACATCGTTTTTTTATTAGTGTCTTGTCCTTGTCCCCAGGGTATAAGCGAGGAACGGAGCACAGAGAGGTTAAGTAACTTGTTCAAGATCACACTGTTAGGAAACGGTAGAGCCAGGACTGGCCCTTAGGCAGCCTGGCTGAGCAAACAGCCAAATAAAACTAATAATTAACTGTTGTCTATTGGGTGCCCACAAAGGTACTGCAAAATACATCACCTTCTTTCACCCTCCCCCACCCGATAAAGTGGGTACCATCACTGTCCCCATTTCACAGATGAAGGAACTGAGGCCCAGGGAGAGGATGCGATTTACCCAAGTTCTCGCAACGAAGCTGTGGCACAGCTGGGGTTTCTAGAAACTAGGCTAATCCTGCCTCCCCAGACCTCTTAATTCCCAACTACTTTCCCTGGCCTGGCTGGAGCCTATCCTGTCACCCTCCATCCCTTCTGGGCCCAGGGCAGTACGTGCAGAGAATGCAGACGCCATTGAACCACAGTCTGGACAAACAAGCATTATGAGCAGAGTCCTTCTGACAAGCAGAGAGAGCCCTAGAATGTAGCCAGAGCCAAGGGGATGCTGTTCTGGCCCAGCCGCAGTCCCACTCCCTGCAGCCGGACCCCATGATTCTGGATTCTCTGAGAAGCCGAGACTCCTCCAGGCTCAGAACACACCAGTGGTAACAGCCGTGCTCAGCTCTGCTGGATCGTCCACACACCTTCTGTGAGGGTTGGACTTCACAACAACCTTATGAAGAAGGTTCTAGCATTATGTCCTTTTTGCATGGAGCAGGACAGTTGAGTGTGAAGAGCGTTGACTCTAGAGCCGGAAAGCCCGAGTTCCAACCCCAGCTTGGCTGCTTCCGGGTCATGGCCTCGGGCAGCACTTAACCTCTCCGGGCCTCAGCTCGCCTGTCACTAGAATGAGGACAATAATAGTTCCTCAGCCTCACAGGGCGGGTAAGAAACTCTAAGTGCCAGGACATGGAAAGCACTTAGAACAATGCCCAGCACATAAATAAGCACCACGTGTTTGCTATTTTTTGACCATCCCCATCCCCACAGCACCAACACCCAGCCACGAAGGCAAGACTGAAGGCAAGTCACATCAGTCCAGAAGCATCCCTTGAGCACTTACTCTGTGCCGGGCCAGGCACCGGGTACTAAGAACAGAACAAATACCAAAGGTTTTGCTCTCAAGAAGTTCAATAATCTAGTGGAGGAGATGGGTATAGAAGCAAGCAGATCACCAGGAACCAGTCAAATAATGCTTCCAGAGGGGACAGAAGCAAAGAGCAAATTCTCCCCAGGGAGGTGCTGGGGAAGGCTCCATGAGGGAACTGGCATTTGAACTGGACGTTTAAGAGCTGAGCAAGTACAGGGATGCCTGGGTGGCTCATTTGGTTGAGTGTCTGTCTTCAGCTCAGGTTGTGATCCTTGGGTCCTAGGATCGAGCCCCTTATCGGGCTCTCTGCTCAGTGGGAAGTCTACTTCTCTCTCTGCCTCCCTCCACTTGTGCTCATGCTCTCTCTCTCTTTCTCTCTCTCTCTGTGTCAAATAAGTAACTACATCTTAAGAAAAAAAATGCTGAGCCAGTACAAAAGGGGTAAGTGAGTCCACCCCAAGTAGACTGCCCCACAGAAGTCACCAAGCCCGTGGGCTGTTTGGGGGAGTAGCGAGTCCAGAGCAAGGCAGATGGGAATGCAGAAGTGGTTTGAGGCCACAGGAGGGAAGGCCACTGTATTGGTCATAAATCCTGGGTTGCAAGGGACAGAAAACACAATTCCAAGAGGCTTAAATGGAAAGGTAATGTATCGACTCAAGAAACAAACAAACAAACAAACAAACAAAATAATTCAGCTTATCTGCTTCAGGTACAGCTGGATCTAGGGGTTCAAATGATGCCACCGGGACTTGGTCTCCCATCTTTCTGCTTCCTTTGTTGGCTTCCCTGCAGAGCAGTTTCTTTCCAAACAAAGGCAGCTCCAGGCTTATACTCTCCCAGTTCCAAGCCCTATGGAAGGAAAGAATCATTTGTCCAAATGTTTAAACACAGATTCTGAAATTGAATCACCTTGGAGTGGTTTGGGTCACATGCCTGTGCCTGAACCAGTCACTGTGTGGGGGTGGGGAAGAAAACGCTCATTGGCCAAACTGGGGTCACATGCCTATCCCTAGGTGTGAGCCCCACCCAACCCACAGGGATTGAGAGTGGGGAAAGATGGCTTCCTAGGAATAAAAGGATCTGAAGATCAGAAGAAGGAATAGATGCTGAGTGGGCAAAGATGGCAGTCTGGACCCCAAGGCCATGGTCCTTTGGGCAGTGGGCAGCTGGTGAGGGCTTTAATTCACTGAGCAGCTTAGATTAGATTTGTGCCTTGGGAGTGGAGAAGGGAGAGCGGACCGGGACAGATATATTTGTAGGAAGATGCAAGTCCCTTTAAGAGATCCTGGAAGCCGGGGCACCTGGGTGGCTCAGTAGGTTAAACCTCAGGTTTTAACCCAAAGGCTCAGGTCATGATCCGCCCCCTGCTTCGGGCTCTCTGTTCAGCGGGGAGCCTGCTTACCTTCCTCTGTCTCTGCCTGCCTCTCTGCCTACTTGTGATCTCTGTCTGTCAAATAAATAATAAAATAAAAATCTTAAAAAAAAAAAAAGAGAGAGAGAGAGAGGTCCTGGAAGCCTGGGCAGAAGGCATAGAGAAGAGGGGGGATGCAAAAGATGCCTGGCTGGGATGCCCCAGTTGTTACTGGAAGGGTTTTTCAAGGACCAACACCACGTCACCCTCTTGCTATGGACCCGCAGATGCCAACAAGAGCGTGGGCTGAAGGCCCAGCCTTCCTCCCCGCTCAGAACCCCATGACTAACTCTTTCCTTCCATCTGCTCCCACACTTACTCACCCCCCCATCCCTACTCTGGCCCCGGGCCCCAGAGACCCTGATGTCCTGTGGCTCCCATTGTGGGGTGGTCAGCTTGACATCAGGTCGTCATGAGGGGGTGGCTCAGCACCTCTTCTTCTCCCAGCCTTGACGGCCCCCTTCCTTAGTTTCTGATCTCCCACCCCACGCCCCCAGGGCCTAGGACATCACCTCCCGGGCTACAGGCAGGCCAGCTCCTCTCTCTGGTGAAAGGAGGCATTGTGAGATCAGCCTGAGAGCTGGCAGGCACTGGGCTGGCCCACGTGGCTCTCCCAGAGGCCTTCATCCAGCCATTCCTGTTTCTGGCCACTTGGGCCTTTCCTGAGAGCAGGGAGGAGGCCGAAGGGGGCTTGGGCCGCTATGGGGGACTTCTGGGCCTGCGGCAGCCAGGCTCCCGGTATAGGCTACATCCTGGTTTCCATCTGCCTGGGGTCTGAGGGAGGAACCTGGGGGGCAGGACTGGCTGCTGGAACCTTCTGAAACTTGGAACAGGAGGGCCTTGCCAGCTGGACCCCAGCAGATCTGGGGCCTTCGCCAAACTGAAAGCCGCCGTGGTGTGCCAGACAAGGCCAGAACCCTGTTGCCCAGCAGCCCAGCCAAACTTGGAGAGCTATGGAGGGAGAGGCAGGGCACTGAGGCCATCCAGGAAAGGTTATGAGGTTTGGGGGTGGGTGGTGAGAAAGGGAAGAGCTTAGGATTTATAGCGTCAGCACAGACTGCCAGAGACCTTCCAGACTGAACCTGTGGTGTTGTGTCACAATACTAGGTTACTGTTTATTGAGTACTTACTAAGTATCGGGCACTGTGTCAGAAACTTCATATACATTATCTCATTTATCCTCATACTAACCGTATAAGGCCAATACTATCTATCCATGGGGCTGTCTCGTATGATTGTTCAGGTTGTTCACTGCACAAGGGTCCCCGCCAAGGAAGACATGCGAAGGCCAAAATCCCCCCAGCACTCCACTAACCGACAGTACCATGCAGACCTGTGTCTATACCAAGATCCTATTCGCCTTATGTTCCAGCTGAGGGAAGCGGGCTCTGAGGAGATGAAATGATTGGTCCAAGGCCCCAAAACTAACACATCGCAGACAGAAGCTTCAAACTCAGGTCCGTCTGACTCCGAAACCTCTAGCTTAACCAGTACGCTCTCTGTTCAGGCCTGTTCACCTGGACTCCTCTCTACTTTCCTCTTTCCTTCAGACGCAACTGCTCAGAGTTTGCAGGGTAGTGGCAGCAAAAGCCTGGACTGGGGAAGCAGGCCACTGGCTCACAGTCCTGGTTCTGCCTCTCCACATTTCCTCTCCACGCTTCATGCTCCTCACGAAGTGAGGGGTGGGTATGCCAAGCAGAGCTCTTCAGGAGGAAGCACCAGAAACCAGCTTTGGCTTACTTAAACAATATCGACAACAAAAACAAATGCCCTGGAAGGATCTAGGGCTGCCCATAGAATGGAAGGAGGAGGTAAACCAGGCCTGGGAAAGGCCAGAAAGCATGGCCACTCAGGGATCCAGCAGTGGGGACCAGGGAATGGGACCTTGAGAGGAAGGGTTGCAGCAGTCTCACACAACTCATGCCGTAGCAAAGGGAAGGATGGTCTCCTGGTAGGAATGACCTAAACCATGTGGGCTCTGGGAGAGAAACTTCTCGAAGGCCGCAAAGTAGCAAAAGATGCAGGTAACATCTCTCTGTCTCTCCCAGCTGGGGTGGAGAAGGAGGGTGAACCCAGCTGCCTTCTCCTCCCCGCTCTGCCACTGACTGGTCATATGTCCTTGGGCAAATCACTTTTCCTTTGGGAGAAGACTTTCTTCATCCATAGAAGGAAAGTGATCATCTTCGGGGCCTTTAGTAACCCATCACAGAGGAATTTGGGATGTTAAAAGATGGTCCTGGGAGCAATTGCTCAACCTGAAAGAATGAATCACGAATGGTGGAATTTCAGGCATCCGTGAAGATGGTATTGGGTGGGGTTTTGGGTGTCACACCCAGTGGAAAAACACCCACCATACCTGGGAGACTGAGAAAGGAGAGGGGCAGCTCACGCTCAGGGCCCCCACCTCATGCCTCTGGAACCTTCGGCATGAGAGGGCTGTGGGGCCCCTCGCTCGGGGGCAAGAGGTGGGTCACTTTGGAGATTTCATTCCCCGGAGGTGTTCCAAGGCAGAAGAAAATATGGCCAGCCAACCGGAGACATGCAGCCTCTGGACCCTTCATGTCCCAGAGCCTTTGATGAAGGAACACACAGATTTGTGACGGCACATGGAGGATATCAATTGTGCAAGGAAGACAGCAATTCTCCTCTCTGGGCCTCAGTTTCCACCTCTGTCAAGTGGGGATAAGGTCACCATTATAGCAGCTTTCTGGGCCCTTCTGAGGAGCAAATGGAACCACACATAAGAGAGAAAACCTAAGGAACTGTAGGGCCCCGGTGCTGAGTAAGGACTGGCTTGGAAGCTTCCAGGGCAGGGCCTGTGTCTGCCTCGGTCCCTGCTGTGTCCTCCGTGCAGCATGGAGTCCCGCCTACAGCAGGGGCCCCAAGTGTTGGTTGAATATTAGTAGCTCACAGGTCATAGGTACTTATGTTTCAAGCTCCGCTCTGAGAATTTTCCACGTATGTACTTTTAATCTTTACAGTAATATAGATACTGTTCTCTTTTCTATTTAGAGATAAAATCGGAAGCACAGAGCCTGCGTCGCCTGCCCATGGCTCTGCCACTAGGAATAGGTCGAGCTGGGCTTTGAACCCAGATGGTCTGGCTGGGGGGGGGGGGGGTCTGTGCTCTCAGACATAACTCGAGCTGCCTAGATGGCTGAGTAAGCGAGGGAGTACATGAATGAATGCTCAGGGGCATTTACAGATGAGTTCTGGGTTTAGACGTCTCCAATCTCTGTGCAAGCCGAAACTTCTCATTTTTATTAATCTATCAGCAGGTTCTGGTATTTCCAGAAGGTGCATCGCAAATGCATCAATGCCTCCCAAACCGGTCTTCTCCCCTTCCTCCCAACCCACTCATCCATCCTCTTCCTGCCCCCTATTTCAGCTCATGCTGTCCCTGAGACAGCTGCCCAAGACAGAAACTTCCAAGTCTCCGTGGATATCTTTCCATCTCTCACCTGGACAGTCTTCAAGCCCCCTCCTCAAGGTCACAGCAGACACTTTATCTCATACCAAATTCATCTAGATGTTACCCCTGTCGGCCTCGCAGTAGGCCCCACTGTGCTCTAAGAGTTCCTGAAGTTGGCTCCCCTATCCCATCCCACCGTGATGGGATCCATGGCTTGTCCCCAGGTCCAGGGAGACTTGTTGCGAAATGGCGTGACCAAAACTCGGTAGCTTAGAACAAAATCATTTTATTGTTTTTTTTTTTTTTTCTCACAGCTCTGGGGGTTCACTGGGCCTATTGTGGGACTCTTGCTCAGGGTTTTTTTGTGTAGTTACAGTTGTGGTGAATGGCGTTGAAGTGATCTCGAGGCTTCCTCAGGCCCATGGCTGGCAGCTGTAACTGGTTGTCAGCAGGAATCTTGGTTGGGACTGGTTGGCCAGAACCCCTACACTTGGCCTTTCAGTGTGCCCTGGGCACAGCGTGGCAGCTGGATGCCAAGAATAAGTGTCTCTAGGAATAGGAAGTGGAACCTACCAGTCTCTTAAGATTTAGGTCTTTCTTACCATATTCTATTGGTCAAGCAGTCACAGGACCCATACCTGAGAGGAGGTCATAGAAAAGGAGTGTCAGAGCACTTGGGGGCATGTTTTATTTTTTATTTATTTTTTTAAAGATTTGATTGATTTATTTATTTGAGAAAGAGGGAGAGGGCATGAGCAGGGAAGAGGCAGAGGGGGAGGGAGAAGCAGACTCCTCGCTGAGCAGGGAGCCCATGCAGGACTCGATCCCACGACTCCAGGATCATGACATGAGCCAAAGGCAGACGCTTAATCAACTGAGTAGCCCCCCTGTGCCCCACAGTGGGGGGCATGTCTTAGAGCCACCACACCTTCCCATCTCTCTGGGGACTCTCATGGTGGGGGTCCGTTTCCCCCAGCTTGCCTCTGCGATTCTTCTTTTCCATGCGACCTTCTTCTGCTGGATTTGCTACCCTTCTGCTTTCCACTCGCCTCGCTTGAAGGCCCTTTCCTGGCAGCCGAAAGGTCAAAGCCCCCGTTTCTTGAATTTCCCCAATGTCACGTGTCCGGATGCAGGAGACAAGCACTGACTCGTGGGTGGTGGGTGAGGGGCGCTACATTGCCCTGCAACCGCGAGCAGATGCCTTCCAGCTGCCTTCCAGACCTCTCTGCTCTCCACGGTCCTTCGGCCATCCTAGCCACCCACCACGGCCTCTCTCCTGCCCGGGCCCCATCTTCCCACTAGACTGCTAGACTTCCTTACTAGACTGCTTCCCACTAGACTCACCTCTCCTCTTTCCTCTCCCTTTCCTGGTTCCACACCCTTTCATACCACGAACCACTACGTTCTCTCCCCACTCCTTCCCAGGGCCTCCCAGCTGCGTCCACAATTACAGTGTCTTTTTAGCCAAGAGAGCTGCTGCGCACAGGCGGTTCCCTCCCCTAGGAGGAATTCAGTTACCAGAATGTTCCCCCTTCTTCACTCTCGGGAGTTGGAAGGGCCCCAAGAGATTCCTCTCGCTCAACATCTGACCATGTTCCTGGGAGCCGTATTACTTCTCATGTTGGTCGTGGATGTGCCCTAGGGGTAGTGTGTGTGGGAGACCCTGGTTAAGTTGGAACAGGCCTCCTCTGATGGCAGCTCCATCTACTAGCACTTTCTGTGAGCAAGGACATTCTCCGGTTGCTTCTGTACTGCATGGTAACCACCAGTCGTACATGTCTATCAAGCCCTTGGGTTTATGGCTGGTGAGATGGAGGTAATGAATTTTATATTTTAATTGATTTTAATTAATTTTAACTTAAGTCATCACATGTGACCAGTGGCTACCATATTGCACAGCCCAGCCTCAGTCAGAGTCATTAATATTCGACTTAGTGTTAAATGTTTTTTTCCCCAACATGTTTGGCGAAAGATTCAGTCTCTCTCTCTCTCTCTCCCTCTCTTTTTGTAGTACTCCCTTAACCCTTTTCTTTTTTGCAGTTTGGGAAATGCTCCTCTGGTCCAATCCTTATTTGACAGCTGAAGGGACTGACCCCTGGAAGGAGAAGGGACTTTCTTAAGGTCACACAGCAAGTCAGATGCCCAGCTGGGACTTGAACTCAGACCTCTTCTCTCTCCTGGTCCAGCTTTGCCCCTCTGGTCTTCCGACAGCTTTCACGGCTGAAACCCGGAGGAAGGGTTTGCTGAATGTTCAGCTCTGGGGCAGGACCTCACACATACATGGACTCCTTTCCTCCTCTCAATAATCCTGGGAGCTGGGAATCATGGGGAAACTGAGGCTCAAAGGGAGGCAGCGACTTACCCAAAGCCATCTATGTGGCCACACTTGAAATGAGCAGAGCTGTGCCCAAAAGGTACAATCAGCAGGAAAAAGGCGGGGAAGCGCCAGGAAGGAGAAGAATAAGTCTCCGTAAACAATGAACAAAGTATTGGGGTGGGGGCAGGAGCACAGGGAACTGGCCTAGGCCCAGAGGAAAATCAGGATAAGCAGAGAAAACGTTTGTATAAACCAAAGCTAAAAATGACCCCCAGCCCACGCAGTCCAGGGATGGGCAGGCCTCCGGTCTTGGGCGGCCATTCTATAGGTTGGCTGGCATCCAGTGGGGAGGGTGGGGCGGGCAGCTTGGCGAGTGGGAGAACCAATCAGATCCTCTCTTATATGGGGTTTGGATTACAAGGTGTAAAAGTTGTTTATAGCCACAGAATGAGGGAGCAGTTGGGTTACCTTGACCTAAGCTTGCGTCAACACTGCAGTCACGGACTTGAGCACATGAGCAATGGCTGGTTCGAAAGAAAGGGTGACTTAAGAGCCCTCCACCAGTAATGAGTAATTAGGGACAATGGGAGATATTGTGCCGTGTGGGTTAGTAGGAGCTCCATCATGGAGATATGCAAGATTTCTGTCTGGGACGGTGGGGTGTCTGGGATGTCTGGGATGGGACTTAGCCCTGCTGACTGGACTGGGGAGGCATCGCTTCCTCCACCCTCCACTTTGGCCTTAGAGAAGCCACCCCGTGCTCAGCCTGCTCCCGCAGCCCCCTGGTCGCGGGCGGTGGGCGGTGGGCGGTGTCCCCTGGCCCAGGGGTGGCTGCCAACCCCAGCTGCTCAGTCAGGTTCACTCTTCTAGAATTTGCGATAGAGACCTACCTAGGTACCAGTCCCTGTTGACTGTCTGAACAGAGAGGACCCGGAAAGCTGGACTGGAGGCAGCCAGGAGCCCTTCCAAAGCTAGTGCCCAGGGGCGGGGGTGGGGGTGGCGGTGGCGGGTTGTGGCATTTTTGATTTTCTGGTTTTGTTTCTGGCCTCTTGGGAGCTCTGGCTGCTGTTTCTTGCCCTTGCGTTGCACAAGGATCCTGCCAGTATGCCCATCCCCATTTATGCTTCAGCAGGCTGGGCTGAGTGGGTTCTGTCCTTGTAACTGAAGTGAGGCCAGTGTGAGCTCGGTGTGTCTGGGCGGTGGGGGAGTCATGTATTAGCTGTTGTGCCCCGGAGAGCCCCTGTTCCTTGTGAGGTATATACTTGACCCTGGACAAGCCACTTGTGTGGGGAGGCGCTGGAGAAGAGGCGCTTCTGATGGCCAGCTTTCTGTCGCAATCCTAAGTGCCTCAGAAAAACGGCAATCACTCAACGAGTCAGTCATTCATTCTGCAAATGTTTGCTGAAAACCTCCTATAGGCCAAGCATTGTTCTAGGCAACAGGGATGAAGCAGTGAATGACACAGACAAAAACAAACAGAACCCTTTATACAGGTTGGCCTTGGTTTCCCTATCTGGAAAATGGTGCATGGACCCAAAAACTTGAAGTTCCCCTAGACTGAAGTGTCCGTGGTTCACTGACCTGCTCCTAAAACTTGCTTGGCCTTAGCCCAGACAACCTGAATCTGTACTTGAGGCTCTTAGAGGGGGCGGCACAGGGGAGCTGGAACCTGAGAGCGAGGTGGGTGGGCCGGGATGGCTCCCAGGCTCATGTTGCAGACTCCGCTGGGCCTGCCAGCTGGCCTGGCCGCAGCCCCATTCCCGGCCACCCTCCGCCTGTGGTGGCTCAGTGCTCCCGATTTAGCCCTGGGGCTGCCCCACCCGCCCTCTGACTCAGCCGCCTGGGCTTCCCTCGCAGTCCACCCTTCACCTGTTGTTGGCGTGGTGGATCCCCAAATTCCAGGCAGAGGTCGAATACCAGGGCCACCACTTTCTGGCTGCATTACCTCAGGCGAGCTTCTTATTCTCTCTGTGCCTCTGTGCTTCCCTCTGTGAAATGGGGATGATAATAGTATCTTACGTCATAGGTGATGGAATAATATATGGCTGGCACGTAAAGTGTTACTATCTTATTACACACAGGTTCCTCGTGGAGCAATGGGGCTGGCCTGGGTTCCACAACGGAGCCTGTTCTCTCCTCTATGGAGTGAGGATAATAAAGATGTTGGAAGGATACTAGGCAAGGCAAAATGTCTCTGCGTGGGTTAGAATTCAGCTCTGCCTCGACAGATGGACGACCTTGAACAAATCTCTTCTCCTCTGAGGCAGACCCCTCCTTCCTCACAAGCAAAACCTGGATGTTGTTTGTCCTTCTCTTGGCACCTGGGGCTGTCAGGAGAGCCTCAGCCCAGGCGCCCCCCCCCCCACACACACACACTTACCCCTGCCCTCCCAGGGGTGTTGTTCCCTTACCCACTGATCAGTTTAGGCAATCTTGGCCAATAGGAGGTGAGGGGAAGTCTGCAGGGATGCTGAAGAGGGTCTCACCCCTCTTAAAATGGGTGACAGGGAAGAGAGAGTTCCCTGCTTGCCTCTGGGTGCCATTGTGGGCCGCTGACATCTTTGCAGCCATTTGGGGACTGTGAGGAAGGGATGGGCCAAGGCGCCAAGGAAGGAACCCACGGAGAGGGAAAGAGCCCGTGTCCTGATAGCCTGTGACGTCCCTGGATTACTGAGCTGGAATTCGCCAAATCTAGAACTTCGGGCGTTTTGTCAGATGAATGCCTTTATCATTCCGCTTCCTTGAAGCCAACAGAATCCTAACAGGTAGACTCCCCCTGAGCCCCCGTTTTCTTACCTATAAAATGGAGAGGACAATTCCCACCTCCCGGTTACTGCGAACAGTGAAAAATCTAGTGGCCTCTGCAGAACCAGGACTTGCTCTCGTTTCTCTCTGCCAGGGCCAGGCCCAGGCGCCCTGGGGCCACGTGGCTGAGTCACTTCTTCCTCCTGGTGCGGCCCCAGCTCCCCGGTGTGCCTCCCAGGCTGATTGCGTGATCCCAGCGGGTCAGGTCGGAGAGCACCAGCGCCAATATCAACCCCCCCACCACCACACACACACACACACACACACACACACACTCAAAGCAAAGCAGGGAACCAGCGCTGGGTCTTATATAGACAAGTGGTGGCTAGGAGGCTGGGCTCCGCGGCGGCCAGACCTTGGGTCTGAGTCACAGCGGTGCCACGGCCTAGAAGTGCGTCATCAGTTACATTCACCGCCTTACGTCTCAGCTGTTTGGCCTGTCACCTGGGGCATCACAGTGGCACCTGCCTCACGGACGGGCTGTGATTAAACGGGCAAAGTGGTCAGGTGCTTGGCACCTGTGAGTGGCCCGAAAGGGGCAGTTCCCTTCCATCCTTCAGTCCCCAGCCTGGCCCACTGCAGCTTCTGGGTCCTTCAGAGCCTGTCGCTTCAGGGATCATCTTGTCCAGCTCCTTTTTGGTTTTGTTTGTTTGTTTGGTTTTTAGTAGTCCAACTTCCTCAGATAAAATCTTGTGCGAAGGAACATTCATAGCGGCTTCATTTCTAACAGCTAAAAACCGGAACGATCCGAACTGCCCCCAGCGGGTCAATGGGTGAACAAATTGTAGGGTTTGCCCACAACAGAACACTGCCCAGCATTACAAAGGAACGACCCACTGAGCCAGGAGCCGACACAGAGGAATCTCACAATAGTTACGCTGAGTAAGAGAAGCTGGACGAGAGAGAGTACCTAGTGTGGGCTCCCACTTACGTAAAATTCTAGGAAAGGCAACGAGAGACAGAGATCAGTGGTTTCTGGATCACGGAGTTGGGGGGGGGGTGGTTAAAGAAGGACAGGGGGAAACTCTTGAGTGGATGGATATGTTCACGTGTTTTGACATGTTTTGACTGTTGATGGACAAAATTTATCCAATGGTACACTTTAAACACGTCCATTTATTATCTGTTTTCCCTTGGTAACGCTGTCAAAACCCAATAATCTCATGTGAAAACCGAATGTGTAAAAGTTACAAGAATGGAACGGCTCCGGGTGGTGGGGGCGAGGCCTGGAATCCCAGCGCAGGCCCTTGGCCTCTCCTCTCCTCCGCCCCCTCTCGCACCTTCCCTCTACCGCACGCCCCCACTGAGGAATATCCACGGCCCGCTTGGCCTTGACTTAGCACAGTTGAAAGAAACACAAATGCTTCTGAGGAAGGCAAAGGGCCTTGCTCAGAGTCACACAGCCTGAGCGGAGCGCAGTCAGCGGCAGAAGCCGTGTTTCCTTCCTGTGTAGCCAGGACTCTTTCGTAGGTGCCTGGACTCGGGGATCCGGTGCATGTCCATCAAAGACCTCGAGGAGGAGCCCAGAGCAGGAGCAGGACCCGGTCTGAGGTTTGAGTGTGTGCACAGCCCTAGACTGGGCTCTGAGGGGAGCCCAGAAGCAAGCAGGCCCCAGGCTCCTGTTCTTAAGGACAGTTTGCTCTCGCTGGGAGCAAGACAGACTTGGGGTTCAGAAGGAATCGGGGACATGAAATTAAAAAGGTGGCTTGGTGTGGAGTACTATTGATGGCCTCGGTAGGGCTAGGAAGTGTCTTCTCTGATGGAGGCTGGTGTCCTCTTGGTAGGACAGGCTGTGGGGGCTGGTCAGTGAGACCAGGGTGCTGCAAAGACAGGGACTGAGAGGGGAGGAGTAGAGCCAACCCATCCAGGCCTTTCTATGGCTGATGCTGGGTCAGGCGATGACAGACTTCCTCACCCGTGAGCCCTCTGGAATGCTTGGAACTCAATGATGACAGTCCAGAAGTTTCCCTTCCCCTGCAGGGCCCTAGAATGGAGGGAAAGTTCTAGATAAGCACCCAGGGCTTTGGCCTTTCGTCCTGCTCTGCCTCCTCTCTCTGGGACCTCTTGTGTGCAGGGGTGGAAACAGCCACTCTGGGCCACTTGGCCTGCCCTCGTGAGCCTGCCCACTTCTGGCCTCAGCTCCTGCGCAGCTGGGGTTAAGGAAAACAATGATCTATTAGACTTGGACAGCTCTCAGCAGTCTGCAAGAAACGCTCACATAGGTCTTCACTAAAAATGTCTCTCCCCAGTCCTCACAATTCAGGCGAGAATCCTTCTCCCCATTTTACAGACATGGAAACAGAGGCCCAGAGAGACATGTGGTTTGCCCTGGCCACGGGATAAGTGCTCAGTTTGTTCAGGAACCCAAAGCTCTGGCCAACTTGCTTTGGGCCAGCCTATTCCCACCTACCCTTGCTCTCCGTAAATACCCAGAGACACTGTCGTGGGACAGGCTCGGGGACATTCAAGCTGTGTTGGAGCTTCCTTTTGCTGCATTTTCTGTATTTACTTTACCCCCCACCCCGGGTTCCGGTTTCTGTAAAAGGGGGTAATAATAGTAACCACCCAACAGGGTTGGCGTGCGAAGGACCACAACGGTCACACATGAGGCACTTGGCACATGGTGGGCGAAGAGCACTCAGCGAATGACAGCGGTTGTTTTGTGACAGGCCCTGGAGGGGAAGCTTTGTGGGCCCTGCAGCTCTGGCTCGTCCCAACTCCATCCTGGCTGTGCGGAGAATGAAAGGAGATGGCAGACGGCAAAGGGCGCGCCGTGGGTGCCTTTCTCTCCCCTGGGAGGTGGATGGCCACACAGGACCCAACTGTCTGAAGGGAGGCTTCTCCTGAAATTTCCTGTCTGCTTTGGACCACAGGGAACTAAGAACATCCGAAAGCATCTCAGACATGCTGGTCCAAACTTCTGCTTTCCTCAGGGAAAACCCCGAGGCCCAGAGAGAAGCAGGGACTCGCTCAAAGTCACAGAGCAAGGCAGGGTGGAGACCGACCTGGAATTCTTCCCACTCGGCCTTGCGATTTCTCGGTGCACCCCCCGCCCCCCCCCTCCCCAAAGCGGACTGACCAGGGGAATCCTGGGAATTGTGGCCGATTGTTCAAGGGCAAGTCTAGGACATCAGACTCATGTCTTAGCAGGAGGAGCAAGTGGAAGGACGAAGAGGATGGGTCATGAGTCAAGAGAACAGGGTGGTTCTCCCACCGCCATCTTCACTGGTGATGGAACCATGGCATCTACTTTGCTGTTGGATGAAGGACCAGAGGCACAGAGGGCCTGTCCTTCCTCTCCCGGAGCCTGGGCCCGGCTCTCACCACAGCATTTCCAAGGGACACAGCCAGACAAGGTGGATCTGGAGAATGAGGTGAGGAAGAGAAAGGCGCTTCCCAAGAGACACGGGGGGCTATGAATTAGGGCTTTAGGATTTGCATGAATCAGAAAACCCAGTTCAAACTAGCTTAAACAACAAGGGGAATTGATGAACACTAATAACTAATTAAATAATAATGTATCCAAGGGTTCAGAGATGGATCCTCAGGTATGAGCTGATCCAGCAGCTCAAGTGATCTCCCCGCAATGATGATTGAAAACTTGTCCACAGCGTTTTTGACACTGCCTTGAAAGGGAGCCTAATCAGGGCTGCCTGGGTGGTGCAGTCAGCTGAGTGTCTGACTCTTCGTTTCCGCTCAGGGCGTGAGCTCAGGGTGGTGAGATCGAGCCCCACACTGGGCTCCACGCTCAGCAGGGGGAGATTCTCTCTCTCCTTCTGCCCCTCCCCCATAAATAAATAAGTCTTAAAAAAAAAAAGAAAAGGAAGCCAAATCATCCTCCCCTTGAATGGTGGGTTGGACTTAGTCACTTGAGCTTAGAAAAGTGGAAATGACAGTACACAACTTGAGAGACCAGACCATAAAAGGCAGTATTTTTTCCTTCCCTCTGTCTTCCTCATCACTCATTCTGGTGGAAGCCACTGACCACAGAGAGGCCCCCTTGGTGAGGAACGGAGGCCTCCCGCCTCTAGCCATGTGAGCACGTCATTTTGGACGGGGATCCTCTGGCCCCACTCAAGCCTTTGGATGAGTGAGACTTCAACATCTCTCTACAAACTCATGAGACCCTCAGCCAGAACCACCCACCTGGGCCTCTTCCAAGTCCCGACCCTCAACCCTGGGAAATAACGTTCGTTGTTTTAAGCTGAGATTCGTTACCCAACAATGGTAACCAATAAAACCATGGACCCACTTCTATTCTCAATGAAGTCTCTGGGCTCTGCCCTCCTCTGTATGTTGGTCTCATCCCCAGAAGGAAGGAGCTGCTGCACTCCCATCCCCTCCACGGGCCGTGCGGGGAAGCCCTCTCCCCGCACTCCTGCCGAAGCCAGCAGCAGCTTCTCTCCCCGCCCAGGCCTGGCTACTTCTCTTGACACGGCTGGCTCCGACTGAAGATGCGTCCGTCGTCATGACGGGGGAGTGGGATGACGTGTGGCTGGATCTAAGCCCCCGGAGCCTGCCCCCACCCAAGCCCATGAGATTGCAATAGAGCTAAATTCGGCTCCGGTGGGAGGGATGGGGATCCGATGCAGGAAAAAAAAAAAAGAAGTTAAAGTGTGGACTTGCTGTCAGCCGGGATCCAAATCCTGGTTCTACTGCTCACCAGCTGATGTGACCTTTCTGTGCCTCAGTTTCTTCAGCTAGAAAATGGGGTCAGGATGATGCCCAGGAACACAGGTAGGAGAATGAAATGAGGTGCAGTGAAGGCCACTCTTCATCCCAAGTACTCACTGGGCACTCACTGCTGCTCAATTGTCTCCTGCCCTGGCTAGGCCAAAAGGCACCCAAAGGAAGAATCTACAGTCATGTCTGTGTCTTGGTGACCCCAGCGCTTGGCACACAGGGCATAGATGTATGCTAAGCTGAGCGGAGTCCTTTAGAAAAGGCTGTACATGTTCTTTGTGGCTCCGAGGGACAGAGCTAAGCCCAAGGCCAGTGTGTTGAAGTTTTAGGAATCGGGATGCAATGTGTTCTAAAGGAGAACTTTCACGTCATTCGAGTAGAGCCACCCATAGGTATCAGCGGGAAAAAAGGTAAGAAATACCTGTTGTTGAAGACGTACTGTGGGCCAGGCACGGGGCTAAGCTTGTCTGCAAGTCCTGTGTCATTTAATCCTCACAACGTTGAGGTAAATACTAGCATTTCCCAGGTGAGGAAACTGAGGCACAGAACAACTGAGCTTGTTCACTAACTCGTTCAGCAAATGAACGCCGCGCCTGCCCCAGGTCCCGGGGAATCAGCCAGAAACGTAGTAGACACACCTGCTGGACAAGTAGCAAAGTGGGGACGTGAGAGCCCAGCCGGGGAGTCGGCAGAGCCCCAGTGCCCGACCATTACCTGGATTCCTTCCAGAAGAGGAGCTTCAGAAAGCAGGGAGTCTCCAGTCACCAAAGGTGTGCAAGGAACTGGAGAGATCTTGGGGGCTGGCTCCGAAGGAATTCTGGTTTAGGAGGTAACGCACGGAGCCAGGGGGCTGTGAGCGCCCTGAGACTGTAAAGCTCTGGAACCCTGCGGAGCCTTCCAGCACAGGGGCCTCTCGTGGCCAGGAAGAAAGGGGTGAAGGGAAAGGGACAAAAGGAGGGAAAGGGACAAAAGAGGAAAAGTCCGGGGCTGGAGGATTGACTTTCAGGGCGTCAGCTCCCGCGGCCGGCACCCAGGGCCGGGGCGCCACCTAGTGGAGGAGTGTGGGAACACCGCTGAAGCCGGGGAGCGTTGGAGACCAGAGGAAGGAGCCGGGCAGCAAGTGGAGAGGTTTAAAGTGATAGAGGAGTGTCGCTGTGTCAGGAGCCCTTCCTCGACGTTGCAGGCCTTTCTGGGCATAATAATACTGTATAGAGTGTGAGATGTACACACTGGAAGATGGAACCCAAGATGCTTTCTTCCTCTCCACATTGTAAATTCCCTAAAATGGGATGCAGTTTCAACAGGCGACAATGTAACTTCCAGTCAGCGCCATCGCAGATGTGATGACGCATGGTCCTGACCCCCACTGGTGGAGCCCTCCTGATGGGCTGCGCACAGGCCAGGCCCTTCACATGATGCTCTTCCTCAACTTACAGAAGAGGAAACGGAGGCTGAGGGAGGTGAAGTGACTTGCCCGGGCTCACAGAAGTGGCTGCAGAACATTATTCTTGTCTGTGGACGCACGGCCCTGCTGTCTTGGTCTTCTGTCTGCAGTCACATGGTTTTGTCGCCACTGACGGCTGATGGCCCTCTGCTCACGTCCCGCTTCCCCATCAAATGCCATGAGCTCCTGGGGCAGCACCTCCTGGATTTTGTTCATCCGCTCATCCTCCCCCAAGCCCTGGGAGAGGTGTGCTGTTGTTACCAATGTACCTGTAGAGCTGAGAGTTTAAATAGAGAGGCATCCACAAATCTTGTAAAATGACTAGGGAAGAACCAGGGAGAACTGTAGCTATGTTTTGCTGTTGGCATGGAGTGATTTATCTAACTTCCAAATGCCCTGGTTAAAACATTTAAAATGTATTCTGCCATTTTAGTTCACGATATGCCCAAGGGAAAAAAAAAATACTGATTATGTGTATATGGTATGACCTCGATGTACACTTATAAACAGGTGAGAAAAAAGCCTGGTTTGTTCCATATGTAAGAGGGGAGCTCGGTGTGAATTGGGTACAGTCAGGTGGAGAACTTGACCTGAGACAGGCGGCCTTGGTTGTATTTGGATGGTGGGGTGGCCAACAAATTTTTTTCTATTTTTGGTCCCCCAGGTCTCTAAGTCAGCATGTGTTTTCTTTATAGTTGGAAAACATCATCTTAAATACATTTGTAAGTCCAAAAAGGATGTGGACATTAGGAGATAAGAAAGGACATTCCGGGCAGAGAAAAGCAAGAGAATGGAAGTGGGGAATCACAGGCTATAAGCCCTGACCCGGCCTTGGGCACCTGGCACCCGGCAGGTGCTCAGCACACCCTGGCTGCTTGGGGAGGTCCCGCTGGTCTGCAGGGCTTTTCCCCACCAGCTGGGGCTGAGACCAGACTCACCTCCCATTAAGACCTGTTGGTTACGTAGGCCAAAGCCTCCATGCTTAAAATGCCAGAGGGGTCCCCTGCCTGGTTGTGTGCAACGAACAGATGTCAGACTCTTGGGACTCATAAAGGCCATTCTTGCATTATGTGTCTAGATGAGGGGTTTTCCTTCCCATTACCAAGACCTACTGAAAGCTACCCTCCACGCCTTGCTTCAGAGGCACCTGGCTCACTGCACTGGGGCTGCTTCCTCTCACCACAGCACAATTAAACGTTGGGAGACATTAACAGCCCCAGCCGAGGCAGTGCGATGAAGTGGGAAAGTACCCGGGGGAGCATTTACTATGGTGTGTGGGACCGTGGGGGCAGTCTGTTCCCCTTTGGACTTTCTGTAGACAAGGGCTAGGCTAGATCCGTGGTTTTCACACAGTCTGGGGTTGTGAATCCCTTTATTCAAACAGAACACAAGGGGAAAAGCCCAAAGTTAAAAGAAAAAAAGAGGCATCTGTACGTATCTCTAGATCTACGTAGCAGAGTCAAGGCCTTGCAAGGCTTAGGTTTCTCGTCCAGTCCTTCCACAAAGGTGGGCATACCCACTGTACCTTCCTCTCAGAGAAAATCTGAACTGTAACTCGCCCCACTTAGGGCACTGCGGGGCAGTTTATAAACTGGTGGACCAGATGATCTGCGACGTAGTGGCTTTCTGTTTTGCTATGAATGACACTACATTTTACTCTGTAGCCCAGGACACAAAACACACACATGAACACACGGGCACAGACACACACGTCATCAAACAAGACTTAACCTACTGCAATTCACCCTTATATTACGATTTCATTTTTTTTCTTCTAATGCTGGTTGCAGTTCAGTACATTTTACAATCCCTACTGGCTTTCAGCCTGAGGGCTCCCAAAACCGCTAGTTTCCACCTGAAGAGTACGACTGCTCCCTCTAAGGAATCCACAGCTACTCCTGGGAGCACGTCAGCTTCTCCTCCCCTCTCGTACACCTGCAATAAAAGGACATCTTGGCAAAACCCTCTTATGATATACTAGACAGATATATTCAGAAAGACACTGGGTTTCGGGCACCTGGGCGGCCCAGTCAGTTAAGCGTCTGACTTCAACTCAGGTCATGATCCTGGGGTCCTGGGATTAGGCCCCTCGCTGGACTCTGTGCTTAGTGGAGAGAATCTGCTTGAGGATTCTCTCTCTCCCTCTGCTCCTCCCCCAACTCACACACTCACTCTAATAAATCAATCAGTTTTAAAAAAGGGGCTGCCTGGGTGGCTCAGGTCATGATCCTGGAGTCCCAGGATTGAGTCCCCTCTGACCCTCCCCCCTCTCATAATCTCTCTCATTCTCTCTCATATAAATAAAATCTTAGAAGTCAGTAAATAAACAAATAAATACAAAAAGGGGAAAAGAACAGGGCACCTGGGTGGCTCAGCTGTTTTAGCTCAGGGAATGATCCCAGGGTCCCAGAATCAAGCTCCGCATAGGGGTTCCCTGATCTGCAGGGAGCCTCCTCCTTCCTCTGCCTGTGCTATCAAATAAATAAAATCTTTTAAGAAGAAAGAAAAATACTGGTTGTCAGATGGTAGGAGGAACAATATAACTAGACCTGCATCTACCCCTTACCTAAGTAAGGCGCACTCTCCCTAACATCCTGATCTTCTTTATTAAAGATGACAAATTCTGTTTGGCTACAGCCCTCCAGCCCCAACCTCCGAAGTGGGTATGAGAACGCTACCAATCACTTGACAACGAATTATTAGCTCTACTCTATATATACTTGAGTCCTGGATCCAAACCTACGGAAATTCTGAAAAATTTCCATGAAGACACAAATCGGCTTCAAAGGATGTTGTGGTTTATCAACAGATGAAGACGTACTCAACATCATTAGCCATTGGGGAAATGCAAATCAAACCCCAATGAGATACCACTTCACACCCACTAGGATAGTTATAATCAAATGACAGATAAGCAGCGCTGGTAAGGATGTGGAAACCATGGGAACCGTCATACACTGCCGGCGGGAATGCAGGAGGGGGCACCAGCTTCAGAATGGTCTACTGGTTTCTTAAAAAGGTAAGTCACTACATGACCCAGCAATTCTACTCCTAGGGGTATGTATACACCCAAGAGAAATCATGTCCACAAAATTTCATGTGCAAATGTTCCTAGCAGCTTTATTCGTAAGAGCCTCAAAATGGAAACAGCCCGAATACTCAACTGAGGCATGGATCAACAAATATGATATATCCATACAAGGGAATGTCAGCTGGCAGTTAAAAAAATGAGGTATTATGAACCTTGAACCTTGAAACATTATGCTAAATTAAAGACACCAGATACAAAAGGCTACATCTTGTATGATGCCAATGACATGTCCAGAATAGATCTAGAGACAGAAGTAGTTGCCAGGTGGCTGGGGCTGAGGGGACCATCAGGAGAACGGGAAGGTACTGCTCATGGCCACAGAGTTTATTTCTAGGGCAATGAAAATGTTCTGGAATAGAAAGTGGTGGGGGCGGCACAGCCTGACGAACGTATTAGATACCCCCGAGCCACACACTTTGAAACAGGCAGTGTTATGCTGAGTTACATTTAAAAAGCAAAAGGGAAGAAAACGGCACTGAATGGGGCTGTGATTGGTTAAAATCTTTCATAGGCACATAAGCTAAGAATTTTCATCACCAGAATGGACGTACGTAACAGAGCTGAGAAAATGGGAATCTTTGTGCCATCACTGAATGGTAAGTACCAATTAAGAAAACCTCTGGAAACCACTTTGGGGTAGATTCCACCATTACTTCCCTCATTCGGAAAAAGATGGTAGCACTTAGCTCAAGTGTACCTTGACCAAGGTTATACAGAAAGCTAGGGTAGAAACCCGTCCAATGTTCTGTCCACTCCAAATTGCTGTTTGCCATGTTTATACCCCCAGTAGGCAAATACCCCTTTAGGGCAGTAATCATTGTCTTTTTTTTTTTTCTTTTTTTGAGAGAGCAAGCAGAGGGAGGGAAGGAGAGAATCCCAACTATGCTCCATGCCCAGCGCCTGACATGGGTCTCGATCTCATGACCTGAGCAGAAACCAAGAGTCAGACGCTCAACTGAATGAGCCACCCAGGTGCCCCTGTCCTGTGATTTTCTTTACTTCGAACCCTGTCTAGTGGTATTTGGCAAGTATTGCAACAAGTCAATTAAATTCATTCACCCGTTCACCAAGTATCTGTGCATCTACCATGTATCAGGCATTGGCAACAGAGTCACAGAACAAGATCAAGTTCCTAGGGACCAAAAATGTACCATTCCAGGTACTGATAACTGCTATACGTGAAAACGAGAGGGAGTTCAGAAAGACGGCCTGAGGAAATCAAGGAAGGAAACAAGCCACACGATCAGGAGGTGGTGTCTTCCAGGATGAGGGAACAGTGGGAACCAAGGTCCTGAAAGGGAATCAACTCTGATGGGTATGGTGTGAGCAGACTGGAGGGTGGTGACGACGTTGCCAAAGCAGACTGAACCCCGTGCTGCCAGGTCTTGCGGGTCACAGCAAAAAATCTGGATTTTACGGAGGCAGAAAGCTCCTGGAGGGCTTTGAGCACTACCATGATCTGGCTCAGGCCATTGGGAATGAACAGCCTTTGTGTGCCCAAGTGTGGGAGAGCAGACGATACTACTGACAGTATTAACTCAATTCTGAGTAAATGGCGATGACAGGGACTGAAATAAGGTGGGGATAAGATCAGAGGATGGCACTGAAAAATTCTACTTTGGACATGTTCAATTTGGTATCTCTTTCAGACATCCACACTGAGTTATCAGGTAAGCAGCTGGATAGGGTATAGGTCGGGGTTAAGTTTAGACTGCAGACAAACTTCACCAATCAACAAAATGATACCATTTAAGTCAAGGGAGTAGGGATTAAATGTAGAGAAAGCCACCAAGGACAAAGACAAACTTTGTGTTTGAAAGGAGCCAGGAGATACACAAGGACCAGCTGGTGAAACAGGAAGAAAACCAGTGTTGCATCTGGAAGGTTCCAGTGTTGTCTCCTAGAACCCAAGTGAAGAAACAAAGGAAGTGTTTCAACAAAAGAGTGAAAAACTGAGCCCAATCCAGCCACGGACCAGTAAAGGATCAAGAACTGATCATTCAAGGGCACCTGGGTGGCTCAGTGAGTTGAGCCTCTGCTTTCGGCTGGGGTCGTGGTCTGAGTCCTGGGTGATGGAGGCCCATGTCCAGCTCTCTGCTAGGCGGGGAGCCTGCTTCCCCTTCTCTCTGCCTGCCTCTCTGCCTGCTTGTGACCTCTCTCTCTGAAATATAAATAAATAAAATCTTAAAAAAAAAAAAAAAGAACTGATCATTCAGACTGGCAAAATAGGGGCTACTGCTAACCTTAACGGGAGTTCAAGTGGAGGAACAAAAGCATATTGAGGGCACCTGGGTGGCTCAGTGGGTTAAGCCTCTGATCCCAGGGTCCTTGGATTGAGTCCCACATCGGGCTCTCTGCTCAGCAGGGAGCCTGCTTCTCCCCCCTGCCCGTCTCTGCCTGCCTCTCTGCCTACTTGTGATCTCTGTCAAATAAATAAATAAAATCTTAAAAAAAAAAAAAAAAAAAAAAAAAGCATACTGACGGAATGGGGCAAGTGAACCAATGGGAGTGAATGGCTAGATAACTACAGGGACCCCAGTAATTTTCACTGGTGTGCTCTCATTGGAAGGGGTAAGTCATCAATAACCATTTTAGAAATACTCCATGCTTTTCCTAAATCACAGAATTTAAAAAAATCGTAAGAATGTCACACCGAAGATCTTGAAGCCTTTCATTGCGGCACACGCAGATTAGATGCACTTATCCACCACACACGACCTTAGTTCACTTACAGGAGCAGCTTCATTTAAGTTTTGCCTCCTTACAAATCACTCTAAAAACCCACCTGTAAAAAAAGCTCCTTATGTCCATATCCGTGAGGTAAAAACCATCCCACTGAGTCTTAAAACGTGTAGACATTTCTTGTGGTTTCAACTGCCAAAAATTATCATCACATTAACTGCCCATGTGTCACCCTCCTCGGCTTAGATTTCATGTCAAAGATTCCTTTTTAACCTTTTTTTAAAAAAAAAGCAGCAGAAGCAGAGAGCGCACAAGCAGGGGCAGCAGCAGGCAGAGGGAGAAGCAGGCTCCCCCCGAGCAAGGAGCCCAATGAATGTGGGATTCAGAACATTAATTAGGACTACGATCTGAGCCAAAGGCAGCCACTTAACTGGCTGAGCCACCTGGAGGTTCCTACACTTAATTTCTATCTTATGTTGCTGTTTTACCTTCTACAAACCAACCCCAAGTTTCCTCAAGTCACTTTGCTCTGCTAAATCTTGAGGGCAAAAATGACTTATTTATCATTAAACACGCACAACCTAAGAGGGAGGCTTCTCCGGTCATTAGCCTTCCTTCCTTCCTTCACTTCCTGGAATGTGCCAGGCTCCTTCTGCCTCTCAGGCTGTAAACAGATACTGCTCTGCTCAAACAAAGTGCCTGGTTAACGTTGCCCTATCATGTATGCTCCAAATGTACCATACACTCTCCCTTCATAGTACTTATCACATTATTAAAATAAAGACGGTAGAATAATTTCACCACCTTTTATTTCCCTTGTCCAACCCTCACTGTGCCAAAAGTGCCATGGGTATAAAAACACAGGCTTAACCGTAAGATTAAAAAAAAAAAAAAAAAAAAAAAAAGGTGGGTTCTTGCAGTATTGAGACGCTTAAGTAAAGTGAGTGGCCATTTTTAAATTTAGAAATTTATTCTGTTTAATCCACAAGCTTTATATAGCTTTAGTTAAAAAAAAAAAAACAAAAACAAAAAATAAAACAAAAACAGTGAAAACAAGACACTATTTCAAAGTCTGGGCCCTTCCAGCCTTCCAAATACGAGAGCTCTGAAAGTTGTATATACCAATTGGAAGAACAAGACAAAATTATGAATGGAGCCATGACATTTCATAAAACAAACTTTTATATAACTGAAGGATCCTTCCTGGGACTAGTTAATTGCCTTTACAAAAAAAAAAAAAAAAAAAAAAAAAAACACAACAGAATAGAATGAAATTCCAGTGTTCCAAATCAACTTGTTACACATCAATATAAACCCACAGTGTCCTGGCAAACAACATGCTTTCATTTTCTGTCTCATCCTAGAGTTCAAATCCTGATTCTTTTCAGCAGAGACTCCACAGGCAACAGGAAAGATTGTGGCATTAAAATATTCCTTTATACTTTTGTGGTAGTTCAACAGTGGTCTTATTTCTGGGCAAGCTTGCAAACCATACAAGGTTGGAAGCATCATAACTTAAATGGGTGCTAAGACTCAAATGAGAAAAAAATAAAGAAAAAAAAATGAAAAGAAAGGAAAACCTCTGGGAATAGCCAAGGCCTTTAAAAGAAACCATAAGAATGCCAACAATATTGAAACCCCCTTTTTTAAAAAGGGGATTTTTTTTTGGCTTAAAATATTTCACTCTAAATGAATTTATGTCAGCTGTCAATGAAAGAATGTCACTAATACACTGTGGACACCTTTTGCAATGTAAATCCATGCCCTTTTTTTTTTTTTACATGGTGAACTTCAACCTAGCAATTATTACAACAAATGTTATAGTCTAAAGCTCAAACACATTAGCAATTTTGAAATTGAATTGCGTACAAACCAAATAAAATGTACATCATGACACACATTCCCGCCTAAGACTGTGGGGACACTTGAGCCTTCCGCATCGATCTCAGCGCCTTTTCACGCAGGTGCTTTTCTAAGTCGTCGAGGTTGTCTTCAGGCTCGCTTTCGGTCTCCTAAAACCAGAGGGGTCACAGTGGTGAGTCCTAAGACACTGGCGAAGAGGTGTAGGGCACAGGGCAGAACCACATCATGGCGGCGGCTGCACAACTCTATGAATACACTAAAACCCCCTCAATCACATACTTTCTTTCCCTCTTTTTTTTTTTTTTTAATTTAAGTAATCTCTACACCCAATGTGGGGATCGAACTCACAACCTTGAGATCAAGAGCTGCGTGCTCTACCAAGCCAGCCAGGCATCCCTGATTCACATACTTTCAATAGGTGAATGGCACATTAATTGTATCTCAAACAAATTATTTTTAAAAAGCTACATTAAGCTTTTGACAGCCATTCGTATTCTTTTTCTTAGTCTTGGCAAATTCCTGTTCTTGGCAGATCATCAAGAATGATGATAGATCAGCAGAGAGCTAACAGCCGAGCAGCCATTATTGTAAAAAAAATCTTTAGCTCCTCCTAAACATCAAATGACTTAGCAAACTGTAGAAGTACAAGGCACACGTACCTTCTTAGGCTCGGGCTCTGCCTCCGGTTCCTCCTGTGCTGATGTGGTCGTAGGGGCAGTGGGGGCCACAGGAGTGACAGCTGCTGCTGTTGCGGCGGCTGCCGCCACGGCCTTTTCCTTCTTGTGTTTTTTGTGTTTCTTGTGCTTCTTATCCTTTTTGTGTTTCTTGTCCTTCTTTTTCTTCTTCTTCTTTCCACCTCCTTCTGGATCTGAGTTCTAGAAATCCAGAAAAATCACAATAAAACTAGTCAGATTAAAATGCTGTCCAACTACACGTTTTATTTCCTCAAGAAATAACTAAATGGACAAATTTCAGGATTTCCCTAAGGCTTCGGGGGAGAAAAGGCCCAAAGGCAGTCCCTGCCAAGAACACACGCTGAGGTGAAAACCACACGTCAAGTAAAGATGCTCTTCACAGATCTGAAATCAGAATGGGCCTTGAAGGAATGGATTCTTTACAATTTTCCCCAACTAAGTGCACATGAAGCCACATTTCCCAACCACAAGCTGCCAGTCAAGTGGCCAGGATCCGGAGCCACCTCCGAACGTAAGGAAAACAGCACGTGCAAAACCAAGAAAAGTCCGAGGTGAATTCTGGCTCCTGAACCCATTTCACCATGTGACAAGACTTCTTCTGAGTCCCTTCTGTAAACCTAAATAAAATGGGTACAGCAACCCCCGATAAAGCTGTGGTGAGAATTAAATGGATCTATCTGCAAACTGCCCACAATACTAGCATAACGGGATGCAGGTTTTCAGTAAGTACAGCTATTACTCTGAACACACGCTCGTGTGAATGCCCCATCTCCAGCCACTACAGGACTTCTCCTAGCTCTAGAATGGAGTCTGCTCCTTAATGTATACAGCTGACCCTTGAACTACATGGGGCTTAGAGGCACGAACTCCCCATGCAGTTGAAAATCTGCATAGAACTTCTGACTCTCCCCAAAATTAACTACTAACAGCCTATGTAGAACAGAAGCCTTATGGGTAACATAAACAGTAAATGAACACAGATACTGGATGTCACATATATTCCTACAATAAAGTGAGCTAAAAAAAAGAAAAATGTCACTAAGTATAAGGAGGAGAAAACACATTTAGTGCTGTGCTGTATTCCTCAAAAAACCTCCACGTCTACATGGCCCTGCTCCAGGCTGTTCAAGGTTCCCACTGTTCATACCAAAATTATGCAAAGGGCAAGTTCTGTGGCAAGTGAATCCCATCAGTAATCCTCAAATTTCACATTTCTAAGCAGTCACTTAAAATTCCTCCTTCTTCTCCTTTGTTTGTAAAATAATTCAGGCAAACCTACTGATGAGATGGACCTCTAACCACTGACTTTATACAATAAACCTGTTCAAGATCAGATTAATGACTCAAAGAGGAGAAAATGGAGTTTAAACTCCCAACACTTTAATATCCCAATGACATTTAAACTTGACAAGGTTAAAAAAAACAAGTGTTATTCTTACTTATGCAGCTTGCCAGAGATAAGACTACACAGGGCAATACCAAACTTTCCACTTCGGCTAGTATTTGACTGCAAGGTTCATTTACTACAGAAATAATATATTTCTGCTGTGGGGAAAAAGGGAACCATACATAAAGAAAAATTAAGATTATTCATCCTTTCCTCTTCTAACACATAACCACTGTTAACATCTGGTGCCTGCTTCATCGTGTTTGTTTCCTTTATAAAAATGGAATTGTACTAACACACGATATAATTTTGAAAGTTTTAAGATATTAAAGAATCCCCGAATGTGTCAAACACTACAGCAAACAGCAGAAAATACTAAGCTATTTTTTCCCCCTGATAAAAAAAATCATGAGTTAACTTTTTCTTTTCTGTTATTCTAGATTTTCTATATAGGCCAATTTTAACCACCACGATTACAGAATTTCAGAGTATTAGACATAATGTCAATTAGAGGGTGGCTAGGATATGAAGCATGGACTGTGGCGCAACCACCACCCCCTTAATTTCATGCTTCACTGAAGGCAAGAAAATGCTGCTGCTGAGCCACAAAAAAAGCAAAAAGCTTGTCTTTGCTTCCAAGTGACCACACCAAAATTATAAAGTGTGTCCAAAACAGGGCAAACACCTACCCTCGCTGGAGATGGGCTTGGTGTTGGGCTTTTAGCCTTTTTGACCGGTACCGCTGGTGACCAGTTGGTTGAGGGGGACTGGGACTGGACAGGAGACTGAGGTGCTGGGGGCTTTTTAGCTGCTGGCTCAGGAGATCCTGAGACAGATCGGGAGGACGAGACCCTCCTTACAGACTGAGGGCTTGGTGAGGCAGCCCTAGAAACAGAAAGGGAGATCAAAACATTTAGTATCCAAGAGCAAAGGTCTTTCCTAAGAGAAAATAACCAACCACCATTATATAACCAGGTCACTTTAAATATTTTACCACTTAGTTGATGCTACACACACACACACAACAAATTTGTATCAACCAAATCTGGGAAAGTTTAAGCTCCATAATCCTCTATGCGTTCTGTTAATGCTTCTTCCTATATGAAATTAATAATGCCAGCTCCTTGTACTTAAGACTGTTTTTATCAGTCTTCCACAGACATGCAAGAATGCATTACTTCAGAGTTCAATTTTGGAGGCACATCCCCCAGTAAACCTGATACCCCTAAGAACCAGGTATAAAGTCCCACAGCATTTAGTCTGTGTGACAAGGAACTATTCTGAAAACAGAAAATAGATCTGTGAATAGTACCTTTAAACTGCCTTAAAAGCCTGTATTCCCAGCTTATTCTTTTCCGTGATTTCTCAGTAAAAGGGGGGGGAAAAGCCTCCCAACATAAAGAACTATGCAAGTTAGTGTTCCTAGCCAAGAAAGCATAAAATATTTTTACTTTTTTGTCTTTTTGGGTTCCGGAGTCCTGGAGACTCTCCTAATGGGCCTAGTACTTGGAGAAGGGGACTGCCTTCTTTGGGGTGATGATGACGCTCCTCTTCGAACAGGTGGAGGGCTTGAGGAGGTTTGAGGAGCTCGAGGCCGTGGTGAGGGCGAATGCCTTTTGTTTGGTTGTGGTGACCGGGGCTCACGCGTAGACCGGCTCGGGGAAGACCCTTTCCTATGCTTTGATGATAATGAAGGCGAACGTCTCTTGGTGACTGGGGAGCTTCTTTGTTTGGGAGGTGGAGAATGGGAGACCCGACGCTTTGGTGGTGGAGATGGTGATGCCCTTCGTTTAGGAGGGGGAGGGGGAGAAGCTGTTCTTCTCTTTGGAGGTGGAGAAGGAGAGTATCTCCTCTGTATTGGAGGAGAGTATCTTCTTGGAGAAGGTGAGCGCCGGCGGGGTGGAGGAGAAGGAGTCCTAGGAAAAACACACCATTAAGCTGAAAGGTCCAAAAGAGTAAGGCAACGAAATGCACAGAAAACTAATCAGAAGTAAAGGTAAAACTGTAGTTAGGCACCACGTAAAGACAGTACATTTTTAACTGGAAATGCTTTGCCATTATCCTCATTTAAGAAAAAGAAATCACTTCGTGAATTTATTTATCCTAGATGACTAGAAAACAGGACATTCTGCTTAATGGAGAAAATGTGAAGTTTCCAGAATGAATTCAAGTTTGTCAAGTCATTTGACATAATCCATATGGAGCCAATTTAACAGTATAAACACCCATTATCATTATGTAAGAGCTAGGTAACCACAACAGCAGATTCTACTACGGGCAACTTAGGAAGTCTGTGTTTTAAAGAGCTCTCCTGGGGCACCTGGTGGCTCAGTCAGTTAAGCATTCTGTCTCTGCTTCAAGTCATGATCTCAGGGTCCTGGGATCATGCCCCATGTGGGGATCCTTGCTCACTGGGGAGTCTGCCTCTTGCCCCCACCCCACCCCCACTCATGCTTGCTCTCTCAAATAAATAAAATCTTTAAAAAAAAAAAAAAGAAAAAGAAAAAAGAGTTCTCCTGTGTGGTGCTCTCTTGAACTGACATTTGAACTTGGGAAGAGTTCACTTGCACATATTTTAAAAGATACCTCTACACTCACCCCACCCTCCCAAGGAGACTTGGGTTCTGTGTCTCAAAGAAACCACTTTTCAGTGGAAGTCTACCTACTAGGTAGAATGCATCCCTGTGAAGTCCAAGCTGGCCTTCTGCTTAATGCTTAAGTCCCATATAATCTTAACGTGCCTCTTAGAAATTCGACCTGAATATGACATTCCATTCCAACTGTCTTATTTGCTTCTGAAATGTTCAGACCTTAAGCTCAATAGGTTTTCTTGCGTAGGATCGGCTTTACAATTAGCTTTTTGGACATGGCAGTGTGCACCTCCATTTCCTCACCTGAAAAATGGGAATACCACCTACCGAGCAAGATCATCTCAAGGACTACAGATTGAGTACACAAAAGCACCTACAGCACTTTACTCTGCAGATACAAGCACTCAATACTGCTCAGTTATGTATTTGAGCAACGTCCTTACAAAAAACCTTTCCCCTTACCTTTTATTTTAAATCACTTTTGATTTACAGTAGAGCTATAAAAATAGATCTGCCACTTAACAGCCTCAAGAGCCATAACAAAAATGATCAAAACTATGAAATTAGCCATAGCACTAACTTAGTATGAACTAAAATACAATCCTGGCTTCCCACTAATGTCTCTTTTTTGTTCAGGCTCCAAAAATGAGAATTCTACATCACAGTTATCATGTGTCCCTAGTTCCTGCCAATGTGTGACTATTCTTCTGTCTTTCACGATTGCTACTTTTTTATCTATCTATCTAAAGACTTATTTCACAGATGGGCGCCTGGGTGGCTCAGTGGGTTAAGCCTCTGCCTTCGGCTCAGGTCATGATCTCAGGGTCCTGGAATCGAACCCAGCATCGGGCTCTCTGCTCAGCAGGGAGCCTGCTTCCCCCTCTCTCTCTGCCTGCTGCTCTGCCTGCTTGTGATTTCTCTCCGTCAAATAAATGAACAAAAAATCTTTAAAAAAAAAAAAAAAGAAAGAAAGGTTTATTTCAGAGAGAAAGCATGCATAAACACAAGGTTGGGGGGACGGGGGGACGGCAGAGGGAGAAGCAGACCAGGAGCCCAATGTGGGGCTCAATCCCAGGAGCATGGGATCATGACCTGAGCCGAAGACAGATGCCCAACTGACTGAGACCCCACCAGACTGCCATTTTTAAAAAGTACTCGTTACTTACCTTGTAGAGTCTGGTATTTCCTAATAAATCAGACTGAGGTTCTGTATAACTGATAGGTATACCAAATAAGGTATCCGGGAATTATACAATGCCAGTATGTACTACTGACTGTTAACCGATTCCCTAGTTAAGGAGGTATCTGCTGGAATTCTCCACTGTAATGTTAGTTATTTTTCCCTTTATAATCACTAAACAGAGTGACTTCCCCTTTTAATTTACATCCTTGCTGACATGTGATTCACATACCATAAATTTTAAAAGGTACATTTCAATGGTTTTAGGTATATTCAATTATGTAACCATTATAACACCCCCTACTCTCACCCAATCCTAGGCACCACAGATCTATTTTTATCTCTATAGATCTGGGTGTTCTGGACTTTTCATATTAACGGAATCACATAGTATGTGATGTTCCGTAAATGGCCGAGCAATGCCATGCTAGTAAGATATTCTGATCATAAAGAAAGTTGCTTCAATTAGCTCCAACTAACATATCTAATAAAATACCTTCGTCGTGGTGGCGGCGTGGGAGACCTGCGCCTACGAGGAGGAGGGGCAGGAGAAGGAGAACGTCGCCTTCTGGTGGGTGGTGGGGAGGGACTCCTCCTCCGTCTACCACTAAATCACCAAAAGGAAAAGAAAAAAAAAAAAGAAAATTACAGGTGATTTGGAGTTCTCGTTAGCATGATGATTAAGTGATCCAGATGACACAGTTACAACCTTCATTAACCCAAAGTGCAACCAACTATTCTACTCCTCAGTGCAATGTTTTTCAAAACACCTGGTCAATACCATCAGTCAAGACTCTGGCTGAGAACTAGCATTTTAGAAAATCAGAGCATTTTAACTTATAGAAATGATAAATTTTGTTTTCTAAAATGTTTGTTTCAGTATATAAATATGCAGAGTCTAGGTCATGATACAGAAATTCCCAACATGACACATGGCGAAAAAAGTTTGAAAACACTGCCTTACGACATTGTTTTTTAATTGGAATGCACATCACAATTACCTAGGAAGCTTATGTGAGTTTGTCCACCAGGTCCAGACTACGGTCTAGCTGGTGTATGCTGAAAAGGCCCTCCAGGTGATTTTGATTCCTTATTAAGAACAACTGTTTTAAAACCCAGAAATACTTCCATGTTCCAATTCAGGAATTTAAAATTTTAATAGTCACCAGTGGCTTAAGGCCCCAAATCTGGGTGTCACTGTTCCAAGTTCTCAATTCTTAAAAATGTATTTCCATTATTCAAAAGTTGCTTACTACTAACTACAAACCCTATCCCAAAAACAAAGGATTAGAAGTTGAGCACTAAAGCTTTTACTGGGAACAATATGGTCGAAACACAGATAATTATATAAAACCCTAATTCTAAGCTTTGTTACACACTTAACCAACACAAATAAACACATGAAAAATACAACTGTATCAACTGGACTAACTCACAGTAGTCTCCCAAGACGTATATTAAAATATACACTCAGCCAGTTTGCCACATTTTGGCTAAATTCGCAAATACAAAATAATCACATACTATATGGTTTTTAATTTCTTGACCAGCTTGATTGAGGCTTCCTATGAACCTAGAAGTATTTTCTCAAGTTTACTAGTCTTGGTTCCCTCTTTAAAACTAAGGAGAGCTCTGTTACTAACAGAACAAATTCTGAAATTCATTGTTAAATTTAATAATTACTTCATTTTCATTATTTTTCAATTCCAATTTGCTTATGCCTTGTCAGGACTAAGACTTCACTTGGAACAGATTTAAAAATAAACGATAAGAGGCAATCTATGAAGACAGATAAGCTTTGGACGAAGTGTAGACAGAACTACTAACTATAAGAAAATACAGTAAAGAAGAAGCCATTTTACTAGCAGGGTTAATCTGAGAATTACAGGACCCAGAAAGACAGGATAACTACAGTATTGATTCAAGATTTGCCTCCTGATTTAAGAAGAAAGTTTATAGGTGCAAACTAAGAAGATGAAGTGATATAATTTAGAACTCCTCATGTTATCAGTAAATACAATCACGTAAGAGGCTATTATTGTGGATTAGTGGCTTCTTTTAAAAAGCATTCTCCCAATTTCAGTTTATAAAATCTCATCAGAAATTCTCACTAAAAAAAACTGGACTCAGACGGGTTCCTATCATATGACAAACTAATAACCTGAGGTATTTATTTTGTGCCTCATCTTCATTGGTAACAAGGGAAGGCTGAGAATAGCCAGAAGGTCCCATCTAGTGATGACCTTCAATGTCCCGTTTCTATGTGAGAAAATACCAAAAAGATTAAGCAACCCATAACCAGATTTGCAGTAACTTAAGGAACTGCTAGAAAAAAATCTAATAATCACTTAAAACAAGAGTCTTGACACCACATGGCTCCATGATCTAAAAAGCTACAGAATTTCTACCTAAGCTGAGAGGGCACACATTTCAAGGGTTAAAAAACAACAACAACAAAAAACCAATTTCTTTGAGATCAATCTACTCCAATTTTTCCCTATGTGCTAAAAAAAAAAAAAAAAAAAAGTGACATAAAGCCCAGGTTCAACATATTTCTAAGTTTGTTCACTGTATTATACAAAACGCTGAATGCTTAATGTTTTTCATCTGCTTAATCTAAGAACAAAGCATTTTCTGGTTACTCTGAAACAGGCCAAGCTAAGGTTTCAACTTTGTAGAAAGCGTTCAGTAGTGAAGCGCCCCCTCAAATTGTGTGAGAACCAGTTTCAGTAAGCATCAGTATGTGATGCAACCCTCAAATACGTAGAAAAGCAAGTTCTATCAGAAGGAGCCAGCCTGCTGCAGCGACCTCTGAACCGCGACTTCACTAGCCCTGCTGGGAATGAAGACAAGAAGCTACAGATGTGACAACTACCTTTTAAATTTTTTTGAGATAACTTCCCTTTTTGATCAATATCCGTTTAATCCTTTAAGTTAAGAAGTGTTCGATACCCAAAGACAAGTGTTTCAAAGCATGGAAAATACTTTGTTCAACGTTTAAAGTTTACATATGAAGTAATCCAAACCAGGCTGTTATGTCCCCTTTAAAAACATAATAAATACTGAAGCACAGTTCCAAATAATTCTTTCTCCATCAAATCCTAGACACATGACAGCAGTTTCTAACATCATTAAACCTAGAGGCCTTTTTAAAGAATATAAACACCCTACAGCAAGGTAGTGAACACCAGTGTTGACTTCAGTGTTGATAAATCACTTTCCAATGAAAAAGTAGTTTCATAAGGGGAGATTAAGAGAGGGGGAAGGAATATTACCACTAACCTGATTTTGTAAACCAACTTTTTAGCTGCTATACCAGCAATTTTACAGAAGTCGGGGATAATTATAGTTGGAAACAGAATCCCTTGGCATCTAAATTTACCTTTTTAAAAGGTTTTTATTTTTTATTGTCAAATACTCCACAAAACAAACACATAATTTTGCTCCATCACACTGCTGACTAGCTCAAAGAATCTTTCCAAGAGAACTCTTATTAGTGAGACAACCAACACAACTTCAAAAAGTGAGCTATAAAGAGGACAATGTGATAGTTTCATGGAAGATACTCAGACAGTTAAGCTGCAAAGACCCCCAAAGCAAAAGACTAATGAAGACAGTATAATGGCATTATGTCAACAGTACAGGTCTAAGATCAGACTTTGTCAACTTTATACCCTAAGAAACTCATTTTACTACTTCTGAGCCTGTTTTCTCACTTATGAGATAGGCCTGAATTCAAGATTTCTATTCATGATTAAGCTTTCAAGTGTTACAGTTTTACTCACAGACACCTGATTAAAAAGGTACAATGAAGATACGCAACCTACCTTCCTACTGAAGAGAACAATGAACAGGGCCAGAGACTCATGTTCATTTTTAATCTTTTTAAAGTCTTTACCAAGTTTTTCTTGCTTTTCTGAAAGCCACTCTGCACAAAGGCCCTCCCCACTAAGTCTAAGGAGCTATTATTATCCTATCTCTTGGAAAATATCCAGGTACAGGTACTATAACTACACAAAAATCTAAGCTCAAATGGTACTATAAAATACAAGTGCTATCATTAATTTGATGTGCAAAGAAATAAAATCAACTAAAACAACTGGGAACTTCTCCACAGCCATCCCCACTGTATACACAGGGATGGGAACAGGTTACCTAAATAGCGAATCTTGTCACTAAACTTGGCCTCATGTACAAAGTAGTGGCTAACCAACCTTTTAGTCACTGGCGATTGCCATCGCTTTCCCATTTGCATCCTGAGAGCAGTGGAGAAAAACAAAGGTCAAGAAATTCCATTCACCAAATTATTTACTTCAATGGAGTTAAGCATCACTAATGGCGATATTTTTTAAAAAAATGTTCAAAGATGGTTCAGAAGTTAATGCTATGGTTTCACTTATCTAGTCATGCAGACACAGGACATGGTGGTACAAAACTAAGATCTCACTAATAGTGATAACCACCAAATAAAGCATAGTGATAACCACCAAATAAAGCAAAGAAAATGTCCCCAAGCCCCCCAAATCTGGCCATCTCCTTCTATGAGTCCTTGAAATGAAGGAATTAACCAATTTTTAAAATAAGCCTTTGCCCATCCCTTAAGTTAGAGAAGTTTCATTACAACCACAGACCACTAGTGAAGAATACTGAAAGAAAAGACGTTACCGAGGGGAAGTCTCCTTCTGGCGCTTTCGAGGTGATGGAGAGGCACTCCGGGAAGGGGAATGTCTCCGCCGCCTGCCTACCTCACCATTCTTCACATGGGACCTCTTGGGTCGCTCATCTTCTGAGGAAGAAGAGGAGCCAGAATCTATAATTATACAATAAACAAAAATTACGTTACATCTGTGCTTTAAAGAGCTTCCCCACATTTTCTGACTCTAAGCAGATGGGAGTGTCCAAATTAGAAGTGAAGCTCACTTATGCAAGCATGTATACAAGCCATCAGTTCTGAAAAAAGTTATCATCGATACATGGTCAATGACTTAAAAGCCAAACATAAATGTAAATTATTATATAATTAAGTTATATAAATCATTCCTAAGGCACACTCCAATAGGATACAAGTATCCCTTAAGAAACTAGTGATTTTCTGGGGTGCCTGGGTGGCTTAGTGGGTTAAGCCTCTGCTTTCGGCTCAGGTCATGATCTCAGAGTCCTGGGATAGAGCCCCACATCAGGCTCTCTGCTCACCAGGGAGCCTGCTTCCTCCTCTCTCTCTGTCTGCCTCTTTGTCTACTTGTGATCTCTGTCAAATAAATAAATAAAATCTTAAAGAAAAAAAAATCTAGTGATTTTCCAAAAAACTAAGCTCAAAAAACACCTCAAGCAAGTACTTGATGCTTGTTACTCAAAGCACTTTCAGAACTACTGAAAGTCCCACTAGGATCTGAATACTTCTTTTCACATCCCTAGCATTTACCACATACAAAAAAATGTAAATGACAAGCCTTTCCTATAGGCCTGGTAGGAAATGCAAAATGAAAAACTTCGACTCCTTGCAAACGTTCTCCTTAACGTAAAGTAACTAGTAACTGTTCCCAAATACCAAAACGTAAATTTAAAACGAAGTCCCAGGGCACCTGTGTGGGTTAGTTGGTTAAGTGTCCAACTCTTGATTTCTGCTCAGGCCATCATCTCAGGGTCTTGAGATCTAACCCTGTGTTGAGCTCTGCCCTGGGACAAGATTCTCTCTCTCTCTCCCCTCCCCCATGCTTTCTCTATCTTTCCACCTCTTAAAAAAAAAAAAAGGAGAAGAAGAAGAAGAAAATAAAACCAAGTATCAAAACCACCCAAGACCTATATGCATTTTTTAAGCCCATGATTAACTTCATGTTTAAAGAGCTTTTAATGGACTTAATTTTGCTGTGGGGTACTTTGGTCTCTATTTTGCTAATGAAAAGCAAAGGCAGCACACCTAGCCTTGGTCACAAATACCCACAGCTAATAATATATATATAATATAACATATTATATATATAATATGTATTATATTATATAATTAATTTTATATAATAAAAATAATATATAATTATATAATTACATATTAATATATAATATATATATTTTAAGATTTTATTTATTTGACATAGATCACAAGTAGGCAGAGAGGCAGGCAGAGAGAGACAGAGGAAGGGAAGCAGGCTCCCCACTGAGCAGAGAGCCTGATGCAGGGTTCGATCCCAGGACCCTGAGACCATGACCTGAGCCGAAGGCAGAGGCTTTAACCCACTGAGCCACCCAGGTGCCCCACAGCTAATAATATTATTAACTAAAGAAATAAATACGAATGTCCAAGTAGGTGACTGGTTCAATAAATTACAGTATATTATTACAATAAGTTTTAGCTATTAAAAAAAATTAGATCTGGGGCACCTGGGTGGTTCAGTGGGTTGAAGTCTCTGCCTTTAGCTAGGGTCATGATTCCAGGACCCTGGACTGAGCCCTGCATCCAGCTCTCTGCTCAATGGGGAGCCTGCTCTGCATCCCACCCCCTCAACCCCCTGCCTACTTGTGATCTCTGTCAAATAAATAAAATCTTAAAAAAAAAAAATAGATCTAAGAACAGGGTAAGATATCTAGATATAGTAAGTTAAAAAGGGAGACAACAAAGTCAGAGCTTATGCAGGTTTTTTTGGCCTTGTTTTTTCTTTCCCTTTTAAACCATAGATTATACTTGGCGCAGAAAAATTCTGCGAAAAGCTTTCAGGAGTAAGACTAGGGAATGGTAAAAGAATATACTTTTCCAGGGGCACCTGGGTGGCTCAGAGGGTTAAGTCTCTGCCTTCGGCTCAGGTCATGATCTCAGGGTCCTGGGATCGAGCCCCACATCGGGCTCTCTGCTCAGCGGGGAGCCTGCTTCCCTCTCTCTCTGCCTACTTGTGATCTCTGTCAAATAAATAAAAAATCTTAAAAAAAAAAAAAAGAATGTACTTTTCCAAATTTCACATCCCTGTATACTTATTATTGTACTGTAAAGATCTACTGTTTATAACAATTTAAAAGAAAATTAAGTTTTAAGAAAGGACTTAAAACCAAAAACCAAAATACTTCCTCTCCCCTTGAACAGATTTCTACGTAGGCACATATTTCTCCTAAGTATGCTCACTATAAGGATGGAGATTTGTATCTGGAGTATTTTTCATGAGGATATACAGACAGAAAACAGTTAAATCCATATCCATACCAGATGAAGACTGCTGGTTCTGTCGTCTGTACTGACGTCTCTGCTGCACAGAATCTGCTGCAGCCATTTTGCCACCTTTATCTTCTTCTGAAAGATGGATGCATTTAGAAAGTGTTTCTTTAGTCACGCATACAGGAAATGTAACATACTTGAATTGGAAAATGGTCTCTTAAACCTCTATCTCATTGGGTCAAGCAATACAACTGCATATATAGATTTTTTTTTCCTTACAAAAAAACTTTAGAATGCCAATTTAAATGCTGATTTTAGACTATGTTCACCAAATGTAATCAAAATTTATTTACTATAGGTCAAGCTAAGCTCTATGGGCTTTAACACATTTCAGTTAATCATCAAAAACCTATAGGATGGTACTGTTATCTGCACTTCAGATGAAAGAAGTGAGCGCCAGATAAATTAAGTAACTAAACAAAAAGCAGTTCATCACTGAAGGTGGGTATTCAAACCAGGCTGGTCTCACTTCAAAGCCGTAGCTATTAACCACTATGTCATATCCTTCTGACTTTCACCAGAGGGGATGATGCAATGTGCAAAAAATCTAATTCAGTTTAACAAAAAAACCCATGAAAACTTACCCGATTCAGATAACTCTACTTTTCTAGGCTTAGGTGCTGGTGAAGGGGACTCTCTTTTCTCAGTACCTTTATGTTTTGTCACTAAAAATAAGGGAAAAAAAAAAAACCCCACTTACATACACAGGAAAGCAAAACACAACAACAAACAAAACCACACAAGACCATGTCTTAATGGTACAACAGGTGTGACTATGCTTATAAGTTAAATGTTTGGCGAAAGCCTTGAAAAGCCCTATAATGACTTTTTATCATACAGATAATTTCTCCCAAGAGAAACCAGTTAAGAGAAACTGGGAGCTGCTGTTTCGTAGCAGCAGCTCTGTGTAGAAGACACCTGTAACGTTCAACTCAGTAAACCTCTAGGTGCTACCCCACAATGTAAAAACCACTCAACTACGGAGGCCTCACCAGCACAAGAGCTTTCAAGCACGCAACTATACCTGGGTTCAGAGAAGTTGTAAAACTGCTAAATGGTTAAGAAATAAGATCTGATGAAATCTTCAGAAAAAGAGATTTGTTCTGGAGAAGAGGAATGAATTAGCCACCAAGATACTAAAGAATCTTTCTGTACCAATACAACCTTCATCATAACGTGAGAGATTTAAACTACCCACAAAAAAGTAATCCCTCACAGCAGGAAAAATAATTAAACACTAAGGCTGGATTCTTTCAAAGCTTAAAAAGCAGGGGGAGGCAGGGGTAGCAGCTCAGAAATAACACCGAAGGTAGTAGCAGAGCTGTGAGCACCTTATGAATTACCCAGCTTCTTTTTTCCAAACTGCATGGAAAAATTAAGACAACTGTCTTTTGTATGCTTGCTATAGTAGCAAGCAGCACTAAGCACTATTGGTAGTATTACCCCCCATTTTACAGGAGGCTTAAAAAGTAACTTCAGGGGTTCCTGGGTGGCAGTGGGTTAAAGCCTCTGTCTTCGGCTCAGGTCATGATCCCAGGGTCCTGGGATCGAGCCCCACATCGGGCTCTCTGCTCAGTGGGGAGCCTGTTTCTCCCCACCCCCCCAACTGCCTGCCTCTCTGCCTACTTGTGATCTCTGTCAAATAAATAAATAAAATCTTAAAAAAAAAAAGTAACTTCAACTAAAATCACATAATTACAGTGAACTAGGATCTGAACCCAAGACTATTTCTATAGCACAGGCTTTAATTTCCATCAATTAACCAGCTCTATTTATAATATCCATCTACTGCTTCAACTAAAATCAAAGTATATACAGATGTAACCATCGATCTTACCATACAATTAACCTGAAACATCATCTGAGACCATGCTGCTAAGAACTAAATTTGAGGGGCACCTGGGTGGCTCAGTGGGTTAAAGCCTCTGCCTTTAGCTCAGGTCATGATCCCAGGGTCCTGGGATCGAGCCCCTCATCGGGCTCTCTGCCCAGCAGGGAGCCTGCTTCCCCACCCCCTCTGCCTGCCTCTCTGCCTACTTGTGATTTCTGTCTGTCAAATATATAAATAAGACCTTAAAAAAAAAAAAAATTTGAAGCCAATATGATCCCAAGAATCCTTATTTACCTGCTTTGTCTGATTAAAGCAATTAACACTGAATATTGACCCAAAGTATAGATACATTTCTTTTAACACACTCGTATTCAGAATTCTGTAAAGGCTTATTCTAAGGGGCAGTAACTTTAGAGAGCTAGTGATCTAAAACAGAAATTTCATCTTTGCTAGAGCAGTCAAAATGAAGAATTTACAATACTTTTTTTTCCCTTTCTTTTTTTTTTTTTTCTGTGATTTGAGAGTGTGTCTGAGAATAAGCGAGGAGGGGTGGGGCAGAGAGAGAGAGAATCAAAAGCAGACTCCCTGTTGAGCACAGAGACCAAGGAAGGGCTTGATCTCACAACCCTGAGGATCAGGATCTGAGCCAAAATCAAGAGTATGATGCTTAACTAAGCCATCCAGGCACCTTTTTAAAAAAAAATCCTATTTTTTAAATAAACTGCATTTTATTAATGATTCCACCTAATAACCATTTCTGACTTAACACCAGATTTGGTAAAAAATGCTTAAATCCTAATTGGTTACCATGAAATATGGCAGCAAGACTGCATTTAAAACTTGTATTTTAACAAATTCAAAAGGAATAAAATACAAATGATTTTAAACTATAAAGGATTTGAGGCTATTTTTCTGGTCAGTACTCTGCACTTTAAAGTGACAGCTAATCTTCAATCTTGAAAAGTTATCAGAGGCATCCAGTTATCTATACACAACACATGTCCAAGTTACCACGTAAGAGAACTGGGTTCCAAAATGTGTTTGGAAGCCGCCTCAATGTCAGAATGCATTTACCTCTAAGAGACATTAAAAATGTGGCTATGTTTGCAAGAGAGTTGACAAATGCCGACTGAATAAACACCACTGAACTAGAACATACATATTTTCCCTACAGAAATATGCATTTGCAATTTTCTTGATCCAATCTCTCATGAATGGTTTAGCTATAGTCTACTGTCAGAACATTCCTACTCTTAGAACAAGTATATAATATATACCCCTACACTGGTTTAATATGATTGACTGAATCATAGTATTAACAGTTAATATTTCATCCGAATGTGTTTATCTAGATGAGAGTTTATAGTTTATTACGTTAATGTTTTATTTTTAGCATTCAAAGGGCAAAATCATTCTAGCATAAAGTCAGAATCTTCTAAATCAAAAACCAGAATTTAAAATTTACTTCAGTAGTCCTATTAATTATTAATCTCCCAGACTTGTCAAAACAATCACTTATAAAGATAAATCACTGTTACCAGAACTGGTGAAATCATCATCTACAGAACACAATTTATAGGACTAAACTGATCTATCCTAAAATTTTAATAGGCATAGATCCTCTGTAAACATACTTCATTAAATATCCTACTGATTTCAAAGCACTACTTTGTATACTAAGATAATGCCAATTTAACTAACATGCCACTGATTACAAAATGCTTCCTGAAGATCCTTTCAGGTACGAATGTACAGTATACTCCAAATTATTTACTTCTAAATTCCCCCAAATACTTTCCCTGTATCCTTCCTACTCCATTTGCTCAATATTGAAAGTGCTGACTGATAACTACTACATGAAATATACAAGCAAAATCTATTATACTACAATGGTGTCACTGATCTTATTAGACATGGAGTATCGTAAAAAGGAATTTCTGAAATCACATCACCGGTACAGAAACTAAAGAACTTCACCCTGCCCTCCATCTCCCACCTCTAGCCATCAAAACAACTTTCTGGGGTAGGAAAGTTGGGCAAGGTATATACTTTTCTACTGGAAAATGAGAATCCAAATTTTAGTCTTGGCTGGTTGACCTTGACCAAATCACTCAACCTGAGAACCAGTTTCTTGATGACAGTCTCTAAAGTCTGTTCTACTTCTGAAATTTCATCACACAGGACTGGGATCATTTTACTATAAAATGTTATTTCCAAGTAGTTAGAGCCAAATTCAGCTTCAGCAGACACAAGGCAGTCTCTGTATATTGCCCACAGTGCACCTCTTTGGCTGTGTTTTATTTGGACATAGAAGACCTGTCCCAGAATCCATAGGTATATAACTAGGTCTTTGTCTTCTACCATGACTTATTTTTCTCTCCTATGTGCATATCCACTGTGACTTTTTTTTTTTGAAAGCAGTGCCCACTCCCCTTGACAATATATCAGAACCCAAGAGGTTGGTGCCTGAGTACACTCTGAAAAAACTTAATTCTTAGCAATCTATTTTAACAAAGATTCAGTCCTCCTGTTCAGATAATTTTATTACTCTTTGGCTATAATGCAAATAGAAAAATCCTAACGATGTGTTTTTGTAAAGTAAAAGGTGGGAACTTTTGTAATATTTTTTCACTAGCGAGCTTTCTGGCTCCGGATGAAGGGGGGAAAAATCAGAAATGCAAACTACCTCACCGAAAAAGAAAAAACTGGTTAGGAAGTGGGCATCAGATTTGGACGTGGTGGCTGGAAACTACTGAAGCTGTCCTAATTTTGAACAAAAGGACAGGAGGTTATGAAAATAAGTGACCGTAAGGCCCCCTCCTATACTTCAGTCTGAACCTGGAAGACCCAAACGTGTCTACTGTCATCTAGCTATATTTAATGATACAGTCGCTACATTAAATTGTTAAAATTCAGAAAATAATCTACATATTACTCTTCACAAATTAGCCTTATCTGCCAGTCCCCCAACACTCTGATGGCTTCTCTATACCTCAATAAACAGTCAAAATTGTGGCCATCCCCATTTTCTTTTTCTAACCTGAAAATTCAGAAGTGATCAGAGGAAGCCCTGTACAGATCAACCTACAGACTGCTTCTCAAAAACCAATTTCTACAAGCAGTTTTCAGGATTTCCCCTGCCCCACTACTCACCCTTTAGGCTATCATCTCAGCGCTAAACACCAGAGGCCCAATGCAAACAGATCCTACTGCTTTTCTTCTTGTGTATTTATGCTAAAGGAACAGTTCCCAATACGCCACAACCTTCACTCAGACTAGTACACATTCTACTTGCCTGGCAGGATCACAGATCATAAATTCCTCAGAAATCCATCTGCAGAATAAACCAAGAACAACACTCAGAAGAACCCTGCCTAGAGCCTAAACTAAAAAACAAATCAGCTTTTAAGAGGACACTTTGTTCTTCCCTAGGGAGCACAATGTGGCCAAGAAAGAATTAAAACAGAATATGAAGTTCTCAAATAAGACATCAAACAAAAAAATCTTCAGGGAAAAAAAAGCTAACTAGTCTCATAGTAATAAAATGATCCCTTAACATGACAACACAAACTTTGATAAGTCACCCCAACTCAGCCCACGGACAGGTCATGTATTTCTCCACCTACCTGCTGCCAGAGGGCAACTGCTAAAAACGAAACACATTTACCTGTAAGCTATTTCAACAAACCCCAAGAACTTAAAGCAGGAAAGAAAAGGTGATAAGCAAATTTACAAAGAGTATATCACATACACAAATATTATCCAGCTACTTCACACTCTGAAGGGAGAAGGGGCATCAACAATTGACTGGGCACTTTGTAGCCAAACGAAGAACAAATGAACATACTGTTTTTATGCTTCTGATTTTTACCTTTACCTGAAGTTCTCCCTGGAGAGACAGAAACACGACTTTTTCTTGTACGGTTTGACTGCTGGGGTGTTGGGGAATGACGAGTTTTTGGCGGTGGAGTTGCTGGAGGTGATGGCCTATGCCTTCGCCTGGGAGGACTTGCTGAAGGAGTTAACCTACGAGTTTTTCGAGGGGGGCTGGATGTCCTCTTAGGAGGCTTCTTTGGCGGTGACCGGGAACGAGACGAAGAAGATGATGAGCTACTTCCAGACAAAGATGCTGATGAACGCCTTCTTCTGTGGAATAAAGTATTCACATTCATTAACTGCATATTTGTCAAAAATGACCTTACAGGTTATGTACAGTTTACACAAAAATACAGCTATTTTTATCCGACTTTTGAGTTTATGTAGCTAAGCATATAAGTCAGATTAAAAAAAAAAAATGGGAAACAAAACCACAACCTAGGACAGGAAACAGCTAGTTCTGAGACTAAATGTGGGCAACTTATTCTGGTAAGTGCTTCCATCTGAGTTGTCTTTCCAGTTATAAAATATGTCACGTTGGCTAGTCTCTTTCTTCCTTAGGAAAATCACCACTGTTTGGAGTTTGCATTCAAAATTTGGGTGGCAAAGTGTTTTCCATTTAATAGCACAATGTCAAACAACCTTTAGGTTGCATTTTTTAAAAAAACATGTGCAGCAGGGTTAGGAATTCATTTAGCTACATAAACTTAGAAGCAGGGGCCTCTCGAATTCTGCGGCAAATTTGTGGTAAGTTCTGTTGCAATTATGTGTACCTGCAGAATTCACCTTTGGCGGAAGAATTCCTGAGAACCTGAAAAAAAGAAACCCTACCTTAAGTGTGAGATAAAAACTGGCTGAAAGGGAATCTTACACAATCTGCAAAATATTTTGACTGCTAAATGGCTCAGTAAGCACAATTAAAACACGCTGTTTGCAAAACTCCAATATAAGAAATAGCTGTTTCCACTAATCTTGTATTAGAAAGCACCAGCATTACTTTTCTCCTAAAAAATAACCAATTTCAGAAAAGTGTGATGCCTAAATCGACTGACCATTTACGCCATTAGTCTGTCAATAGTTAAAAACCAAGCCTATCATTTTTAGCAGTAGTCATAAAAATGTTTCACTGTATCACAACAACGCCCTCCCCAAATGTTATCTTCTGAAAAAATACAGGACTCTGAAAAACCTGACTGCAGAAACAAAAAATCATGGAGCTCATTATTTCCCCTCTGTATTTTCAAGTAGATTCATACCCCTGTAAAAATCTCAAAGACTCAAATACAAAAACTTCTGTGCTAAGTATACTCTGAAGCACAAGCATCACAGCTCCTTCCAAGGAGGTAAAGAAGGCGCAAAACTCTGCTACCAGTGCACCAGGCCTCCACTTTGGGCAGAACTGCTAAAAGGGATGGATACAAACATTGTTCCTCATGCCAATTTTAAAATGATCTTTAAACACAGAACATTCGTACTGACAGGGTTACTTCTTTGTCTAATCTCTTCAATAACACCTCAAACTGCTAAAAATGGCTATATCCATGAGATGGGATTATGGGTAACATTCCCTTTGTTATTTATTTGAAATTTTGTAAACACTCATTTTTCTGAGAAAAAAACATTTAAAGCAAAAACATAAGAGCAAAAAGGTTATTTTAATATTGGCTAAAAGCAGCTTAATGGCTCTGTGGTCATCTGCTTTTCAAAAGCAAGTGATAACGAAAAACCAAAGGAAGAGGGAGGGTGGTAAATTCCCTCATCCCTAGGAGATCTTGGGGTCTAAAAGGTAAGTTAACACGAAGTATCAGTAAAATGGTCATTTGTTTTCCCCCAACACCGTATTACTTTTTTGTGGCAATTAAACCTCAAATGAGAGGCTCTTTTGAAGGCATCACCTAGTATCACTCACGAGCTTTTTATTCCAGGGGAACATTAATTCAAACACTACTAGCCTAAAGCAAATGTGGTGCACTTTCATTTACTGACACTTCCAAATTTAAAAAGAAAAAAAGAAAAGGAAAGAAAGGAAAAAGAACAAGAAAAAAGAAAGCCCTCACCGTCTCACTGGAGATCTACTCCTTCTATGCCTGGGTGGAGGCGGCATTCGTCTTGGTGGGGTTCTTCTTCGAGGAGACGGCCGCCTTCTCGGACTTGGCCTCCTTCTAGGTGAGTATGATCTGCCATAACAAACAGAATTAGAGCCTGAATAAACAAGAACAAGGAAGGAATTCCTTGACAGCTTTCTTAACAGCTGCATTTTTAAAATGGACTTCAAGGCATACAGTTTTCCCTTTATGTAGAAATTTTTATGGTGCACAGAAAATGTCCTCAAATTCTCTCTGTAAGTCCAAAGAATAACATTTGTACTAAATGCTCTCTCTTGCTCTGAAATTACTTATCTAATTCCACCCAGAAAGCAGCATGTAAAACCCAAGATCTGTATCAATCCTGAAGCCACAGCTCACCTTGATCGGGATCTATGACGCCGTCTAGGTCGAGTATGAGAAGGAGAGCGAGACCGTGTCCGGGATCTTGATTTGGAACGTGACCGAGATCTTGGCCGGGTCTTCTCCTTCTCCTTTTCTTTTTTGGAATTTTTCTCTGGAGAAGGTTCTTTAGGCTCCGGTACAGGTTCAGGTTTGGGAACTTTCAGGATGTCACTGTAGGAAAAAAAAGCCGATTTTTTTCCCCTTCTGCAGTTCAGACTCCCAAATCGTAATACAATGATCTAATAAGGTTATTTTTCTCTTTAAAATGTTTTCAAAATCCATGAAGACTTCTCCTTAGCTCCAAAAAGATATATACACATCAGTGAAAGTTAAAGAGCAACCAACAATTCTAACCACATACATTTTTAAGAGTATACAGTCGTCCACAGTATTGGGGGAAAAAAGCAACTCACAATATATAAAATCTCAGAAATAATACAACCAGCCAATAGTAGTGGTCACCTTCAGGGTCCTTTACTAAAACTTTCCTGTAGAGCTAGAATCTTTTCAAAAAGCTGATTTTATGATTTAAAAAATATAAAAGGGAAATAATCGAGTGATTTTTTATTTGTAAATCAGAGCTATTCTATTGGCAGTCACTGAGCAATAGCCTAAAATTGTGATATTTATAAATGAATTTTTATGTACTTGCCTAGTAGAAGTAGCCTCTTGTACTGAAGGTTCTTTTACTTTCACTGATGGTTCTGGGAGCTCTGGAGTTTTTTCCTTCTTTTCTGGAGCAGGGGAAGGACTCCGGCTCTTGGTTCTGTGGCGGGGAGATCGAGAATGACTGCGCTTTCTCTCTCTCCTGACAGGGGAAGATCGTCTTCTAGGGGAAGGAGATCTGGATTTGCGTCTAGGATGAAAGTAATTTTTTTAAGGTTTTTGTATCATGTGGATTGGAAAGGGTCAAAGGGGAAAGTGAGAATTAATCTTTTTAAATACAACACTGCTCTTTATACCTGAGAAATTCCTTATAAAAATAAGGTACCCTGTCATCTTTACTTAACAGGGGAAGGGCCAAAAGAAAACCAGAAAGGCAAGCAAACAAAGGGTAACAACATTCTCTGGTATTCCAGTTATAAGAGGAAAGCATTGACCTAGGACTCTAGATTTAGATTCTTAATCATTCCCAGAGATGAGAAGACCAAAGACCTACTTTTCAGAGGAAGAGGGTGCTTGAAAGTAAAGAGATATTCCATGATAACAACTCAAACCCAAACAGCTTAGATGCAGACAACTCCCACCAGAGTCTGTCAGGTAGTCTAGGTATTCCAGAAAAATGAATAGTACAATTAAAGTAATGGGCTCTTTGGAAGCGAAGAGAAATACGTCAAACCTATGGAGACTTTTTTAAAAAGGAGAAGTCCTCTTTCCTTTACAATGGTTTCCCTAACTTGAAATAAAAGAGCAAATCTGGTTCATCAATAGCCAAGTAGTTATCAGAGTTATGTGCTTAACTCTAGAAACAGTACTTCTTCCCTGAAAAGGAGGTTTTAATATCAAATATACAAATTAAAATGAACAAAGGAATTTCCTCTTCCCTTTACTAATTCCAAAAGATTTATGCAAAAATTACCAGAACTCTAACAATGAAAAGCCTAGTAGAATTCTCACCTTTCACCACAAATACAGTAGAAGCTGAGTCGTGGGTTTAAAAATGGGAACCTAACCATAGTCTCATTGGAAGAAGAAGAAAACAAATAAATGATCTGTTCTGGGTTCAATACAACCATCTAAGAAAAGCAGAACAGGGAATTAGGCAAGTATAATATGAATAGCTAATGGGCACAGATTTCTAATAAAAAGGAAAGAAAAGAAGTAGAATAGATTAAAACAATTAAATGCCGTATTTAAACAAATCCAATATGGAAGGCAAGTCTAAACTATGATTTAAGAATTAAGACTTGTATAATTCACCAGGACTTTAGAGATAATTATCATCAAAGGATCAATCTCAAACAAGTATTTTAGCCCACAAACAAGCCTTAGTCCACCATGAAAATTGTAGAAAATGGAAGAAATTCTCTGAATACTGCTATTAGCTTCCTTTTAAACTGTGGAACTTTCTAGACACAATATTTTACTAACTTTACTAACATACCTAATGTTTGCATAACATTAGGTACATGTGTGTTGTATCATACCTTCTTGGGCTTCGAGACCTTTCCCTTTTTTCTCTACTGCTTTCTTTTTCTTCCTTATCCCTCTTATCCTTGTCTTCATCTTGCTTTTTCATAGAAGCCAACTTTTCTTGTTCAATCTGCAATGATCAAGTTTTCAAAGTAAACACAGCTGAATATTTGAGATCAACAAACAAACTGAAGACTTTGTACCCCTGATAAATACCAATGCTATAAATCACTTCACTGGCCTCTGCTTTTCAACAAGACTATTCTAAAGTTTACTTAAAATAAATCATTTTCGGGGCACTGCCTTCGGCTCAGGCTGTGATCTTGGAGTCCCGGAATCAAGTCCCGCATCCTGCTCCCAGCTCCACAGGAAGTCTGTTTTCTCCCTCTGACCTTCTCCCCTCTCATGCTCTCTCACTCTCAAACAAATGAAATCTTTAAAAAAATTTTTTTTCACTTTCATCTTATTCTTTGGTGATTTAATATACACTGCCCATGTGAAGAACTTGTGCTTACCTTTTACGTTGTTATTAAAGTTCAAATTTTCTTCTAAGCTAGAAGTACACACATGTTAAGAAAAAACTTATTGGGCGCCTATGTGGCTCAGTCAGTTAAGCGTCCACCTTCAGCTCCCGTCATGATCCCAAGCTCCTGGGAAGGAGTCCCTCATAGGGTTCCTTGCTAATCGGGGAGTCTGCTTCTCCCTCTGCCTGTCATTCCCTCTGCCTGCCACTCTCCCCTGTGCGCCCAGAGGTGCATGACTCACTCTCTTTCTGACAAATAAAATGTTAAAAAAAATGTATTTGCCAAATTACTGGACTCAGGAAAAAAGACATTTTATTGAAAGATTTTACTTATTTCAGGGAGAGAAAGCAGGCTCGTACACATGGAGAGGAAAGGGCAGATGGAGATGGTGAGGGAGAGAAGCAGATACCCTGCTACACATGGAACCCCATGGGGCTGGATGACCATGAGCTCATGACCTGAGCCGAAACCAAGAGCTGGGATGCTCAACCAACTGAGCCTCCCAGGAGCCCTGGAAAATGACATTTTCAACTCAATGTCTGGGCTAGGGTTCGGTGGAAGGAGTGGAGAATCAAAGTGTATGTCTGAATATACTATAGCAAAGCAAAACAACATGCTGATCCTAGCTCTAATTCATATAAAATTTGAAAGTGTCTCTCTCAACATTACAGAAAAGTAAAAAGGCTATTACTTGTCTCTGTTTTATTTCTTCTTTCTTCAGTTCTAGAAAAGCAGAAGGGATTCCAGCGATGTTTTCTTGTGCACTTAAGAGCAGGGGCCACAGTTCTCCCATAAATTCTCTAGCATTTTTTCCATTCAAAAACCCAGTCAGGTTGATTTGCATCATTTTGGAGTCTGGATTCTGCAAAAAGACATGACAGGAAGAGAAACAGGTTACTTCAAAACAAGCCAACCAACCAACCTAAAACTCATTAAATTAGTATTTTTTAAAAAGTCTACCATAGGGGCTTAAATACATACATATTCTTTACTATTTAAAAAATAGTTCTCCCTAATAGCTTCTCAGCAATATAATCTCTAGCACAATTACCAAATTCTCTCTCACTCTACCAAAAGCATCAGAGCAGCCTGTTAATCCTTTGTGGATTTCCTAAGTATTTTTAGACTATGTGGCTGTTAGTGGGTCTTATGTTTACTAACTTTAAAAACCATCATGAACATCCACAAATTCCTGTATTTACTAACAAGGAAAATGTTTGCTTGCCTGGGAAATTTCCCCCAATGAGAAACTGAAAAAGTACATAAACTGTTCACTTCTCTAACACTATAAAACAGCTTTCTATAAAATATCTACCATCCAGTTATGAAAACTAACAAGGTTATGCATGCACTCTGTAACTTTTGAAGACTAAGCTGAAAGCCTGAATTCTACATAAGGAAAATCTATTTTAACAATGCCTGAAATTCTCAACTGTCCACAAAGGGCTAAGAGGTCAAGTTTTCTGAAAAGTAACTGGGTTTTTAAATGCTAAATCTGTTGGTCAAGCAACAAGGTCCATATAACAAGCACAGCTCAATAGCACAAAGCAAGTACAGATTCCAGGTGTCTTCAGTTTCTTCTTGGAACCTTGGGGGTTTGGAATCGCCAAGTCCCCTGTAGAGAAAGATGTTCCCTTGGCTTGCTTCCGACTCCCTACTGCAACTCAACCACCTTGAGTTTAATGTTATATCATTTATCTAAATTGCAAAAGACGAACAAGCAATAATGAGTACACAACCACAAAAAAAGAAAAGATTGTTTAAAAAAGTTCTAAACTTTAAACTCATGCTCACTATAAGGGGAATACTACCAGATACTTAAGGTTTTAAAAAAGCACTAAAATACAAATCAGTAAAGCATTTCTCCAATAAAATCTATCTTTAATATTTTAAAAACGGTTTCCCATGTTCCTGGTTTTCTAAGTAAAACGTATACATTTTATAGGAAGTGCTTTCTTAAATTAATCTTTAAAAATACTCAAAACAAATGTAATTACCAAATTATTTTAAAAATAGAAATACCTTATCAGTTGAAATGCCAACTGTTCTGTCAAAACACAAGGGCGAACTCTTTGGGAAAAGGATTAATGTAGAGATAAATTCACAATGGTATATTTGCCAAAAGGTCATATGGTACATCTTACTATCCTTTGGGTTGTTGTGGCAAAATAACAAACTATCTCATAATAAAACTGTTTTTAAACATTAATTCTATCATCATCTCATATTATCTCACGAATGAAGAAAGGAATAACTATATTAACTGTCTCTAATAATGCTTCCAATTTATTTCAGTCTGAAGTTTAAGCATAATGTAAACAAAAAAACTGCCTAAAATGTTAATTGATGACCAGCTGACATGCAGCTACAACTAAAGACTTCAGTTACTTGATTATTTTAAAAACAATATCCAATCAAATCAGAATTGCCCCTCATGCTTCACATAAACGTCCATCTCATAATAGTATTTTTAAAGAGCAGTGTATAGATTTACCCAATTGCTCTTTCCTGTGTTTTTTTTTTTTGTTGTTGTTGTTGATGTTCGGCCACTTTACACAACTCACCTCCAAACACACACTGCATCATCAAGGGAGTTGGGTCAGAGCGACATTGGGACACTCACTCTGCTGTGACCTAATAAGGTGATGGTGCTATACTTCAGACGCAAGGAATAACTTCCATTTTGGTTCAGGCCTTTTAAATCATAAATCACATTATCATTAGAAAATTGCTGTCAAAGTAACTTAACATGTAACAGCAAAATTACAAACAATAAGTTTGATTTTTCACCTGTGTAGCTTTCAAAACTATGTACCTTCACTAAACTTCCAGGCTTAATAGTTGTTTACAAAGTGAATTCTTTTCACAACAAACATTGTAAAACAACCCTCCTATATTTGTACTCCATAGAAAAATCGTTTCCATAGATTCACAAAATTATGTCACATATTCAGAAGAGCCATTTGTATATTATTACCTTCACTTCCAGCTGGTTGAATATAAACTCAATCACAACATCATCTTCAAACCCAAGGATTTCCGTTACTCGTTTTGTTATCCAAGGCTTTATAACCTCCAAATTTACTTTGCTCATGTCCACCTGATAAAACATGCAAGAAATTCTTGAGTACAAGGTTCATAATTCTAAAAGAAAGCTCACTTAAGAATTCTGTCCAACCAAATTCCTTTGAACTTATGAAATTTTTTGATGTAGCATGGTACAAAATGGCTCATTCTTGTGTGGTTATGCTAATCTGTGTGCACTGTTGCTAAAAGGTGGAAAATGTTTAATTAAAACAGTCCCAAAATGTCTGAATCAACTGTGCCATAAAAGGTGCAAAAACAGTTTTATCCAGAATACCTTTTTTTCTAGGCATTCTGCAAATTTCAGCTGCTTCAGTAGCTTCTTCTGTTTATTGCTGAACCGATTATCCTGTTCTGCACTTGTTCCCTGCATAAAAAGAAACACATTTTAATTAAGAGTTCAAAGTTAAATGCTTACTTTTTATCAGCTAATGATGGCTATGACCTTTACAGTAGAAAACGGTGATCACGTAAATAGAAAACACCACAGCTAACCACAGTAGAATGTATACTCTTTTCCCAGCGAAGATGACATTTAAAAAACTTGACTGTATTTTAAAAATATAAGCTCACTGTAACAAATCAACCAATATAGCTGTTTATTAACATAAAGTTAGCACCTCCCCCACAAACAAGTTTGATGTGTATCTTTTTAAACTTTTTTCTAAGTTAAAAGACTTTTAAGATTTTTTGTATAAATGAGAACACACTGAAATATTTACTAATATATACTTCCAAACAAGACCATTAAATTTCATCATCTTGTGACAACCAGTAAGTAGCATGCTTACGGAATTACTGTGGCAACATGTATAAACAGGGTGAAAAGGAAAAAGAAAAACACCTTAGGACTGTTAGTTTTCACAACTTTAAGAACTTGGAATGCATGAAAAATACAGGTTTACCTTAATTAACTCACTCAGTTTCAGTAATAACTTTGGAAAAATGAGGGCTTACAAATACTATTTGAGACCATTAAGTGATCATTAATTAGTCTGCATTTGGTCATTCCAACTGGACCAAGTAACAAAAATGAATGGCTATATGATGTGTTATCTACTGACTGCACTAAACTGGCCACCGTCCCTTGGAAAATGATCAAGAACCTGGATCATTACTGGAAGGTAAAGAACCTGGATTAGAACCCCAATTCAGCCACTACTTCAGCCATATAATTCAAAAGAAGTTCCTTAACCTCTTTGAGAATGTTTCCTTACTTGGCAAAATCTACTTTGCAAGGGCTGTGTATCTCGAAAATAATGTATGTAAAGTAACTTGCATATGGCAGAAATTCAGCAAATGAAAGCTATCATTTCTATCTGGACTGAAAAATTCAGTTTACTATCTGGCTAGCTGTACTAACAAGGTAACTCCCTAAATTCTTTTAACTTGGAGTTTAAATCCAGCCAACTCCTCTACGGCAGTTATAGGTAGTATATAAAAACCCGCACCCTTTGCTTCCAGATTTTTACTAACACCAAAAGCAAATGTTATTATAAAATTTTATCGACCACCTTTTTTTCTATTGGAACTCCTTTCCATTGGAGGTAACAACCAACAAAAATTTAAAAATAGGCTTTTGTGTCAAAATATTACATTTGGATCATGGGACTGTTGAGTACTCACTACAAAATATTTTGATGGAAATTAGAAAACAAATTCATCAACAGAATGGAAATCTGATAAATTCTCAATTGAAACTATCATTACAGAAATAACTACAGTATAATTTGCAAAGGATGGGAACAAACAATTGCTTATTTTAAGTAGGTGCTTAGAATAATCTGGCAACTTTTGGTGAAAAATAAGTTGGCACAATTACATTCAATTAAAGAATTTCAATATTGGCTTTAGAATGGCAAAAATTATGTTCTTTAAAAAGTCTTGGTCTTCCCCCTTCCAACTTTCCCTTGAAAAACACGCAAACTGCGGCGCCTGGGTGGCTCAGTGGGTTAAGCCTCTGCCTTCGGCTCAGGTCATGATCTCAGGGTCCTGGGATCCAGCCCCGCATCGCACTCTCTGCTCCGCACTGAGTCTGCCTCCCTTCCTCTCTCTCTGCCTGCCTCTCTGACTACTTATGATCTCTGTCTGTCAAATAAATAAATAAAATCTTGAAAAAAAGAAAAACACGCAAACTGAGAATTATATGCTCCACGGAGTGGAAAGAGCCAACCAACGTTACATAAAGTATAAATTTTTACCCAAACCACTGGTCTCTATTAGGTCCGTCTGCATCAAAAGCATTTGCAAACTCTAGTCCTTAGTGTCACTTCCCACCCACCTAGATCTCTACGAGGTAATTATTTCCTACAGGAGTGGAATATGGGACAAACAGGTTCCAGCAGTCCCAGCCTGAGAAACTCGGGGCCCTGAGCACCAACTTCGACGCCTACAGGTGCTGGGCGCGCGGCCCGGGGAGAACCTAGGTAAGAGGCCTCTTTCCTCCAGTGGACTTCAAAAGAGTAAGACAAGCGCGGGGGGGGTAAGGAGAGTTGATCCCCCCCTGCCCCGGCCCCTATACACGTGCACACTTTGTGTTGCACCCGTTGCCCTTAGAGAGTCTCAGATTCAAACATCCCAACTACCTATTATCCGAGTTCCCCTCCCTAAAGGAGTATTAAATTGGGCGGGAGTTCCCGCGAACTCTGACCCCGCGCCTTCGCGAAGACTTAGGACCAGGAGGGAGAACGGGGGAGGGGGGAGTCGGCGCTGCTCTCTCAAGAAAACCGCTGAACGCCGTTTCCTGTCTTCCCTCATACGCTCTCCTGGGGCGGTACCCCCAAAACCGTACTCTCCAGGATCCTCCCGCCGCCAGTCACCTCAGGGCTTCCCTCCGGCCTCCCCCCAGGGACTTCCTCCTCGCGGCCCAACTAGGCCCCAGGACCGGGCGGCGCGCGCAGCTCGGCCTGCAGGCCCCACCAGGCAGGCGGGCGGCGGGGTACCGCTCCGGCCCATTCCCGCCGCCATTTTCCGGCGACCGTCGCTGCCGCGTAGGGGGGACGATCCCGAAGGAGGAGACTGCGCAGGGGCGCACCGGTCTCCGCCGCAGGGCAGGGGGGAGCGTCCGCTGGCACGGAAGATCATCAGGATATTCGAAGCCTCCCTTCGCTGGCCACACTCCCGAGTTTAGGCCCCCTGCTGGGCCTCACCGATGAGCCCCTCACCTCACCCCAGCTCCCCGCGCTTCTACTTACGCGGAAGAATCCCGCGTCCATCTTGCTGCCTCGCTCGGAGATCGCTCCCTATCCCAAGATACACCGCGCCGCCGCGACGGAGGGCGGGACCGGCAGGGAAAGCCGAGCGCCGGGACGCAACGCGCGCCGCTCCACCCGCCCCTTCAGCCGACACGAGGCCGCGCCTGCTCAGTGAGGCGAGCACCCGCCACGCGTGCGCACGCGCGCCCGAGGGGGCGGGCTGCTGCCGTCTCCGAGGCTCCCAAGTAGCCAGTCCGGGAGGAGAGTCTCGGGATCGCAGCCAATGAAAACAAAGAGAGAGTGTCGTCGGTTCGCCCCGCCCTGCGAATCCTTTTGTGGCGCTGGATCAGCGTTGTTCGCGCAGCGTGACTTGACCCATCCTTCCACCCGTAGTGGAGGAGGCCTCCCGCCCTGGGGGTTCCATGGAGCGATTGAAGAGAAAGGCTGTTACCTCAGAGTGACGCGGGCGAGGCGGCTCGCGCGCGGAAGAGAGCCTGCTGGCCTCTTGTGTCCTCGTAAAAGTTGTGGTTGTGTTGCTTTTATGAGTTATTAAGCTTGACTCTAAAGCAGTCGAGCATGAATGAAGTCTGCCCTGTGGCCGTTTCCTGGGCATGCCCCCATCTCCACAGCGCTCCTTCGTTGGGGGAGGAAGCTGAAAATGCCAGGGAGAGGAGTTTCGGCTTTGGCCGCGGGGCGGGAAGCGGACGAGAGAGCGGTGGCCCTGAGCCTGGGCGTGGGCCTGGTGGGCCGCCCTGCCGCCTCGGCGCCCTGCTTTGGCCCAGAGGGCCTCCAAATCGCCTGCATGGCGCCACATTGCCGCCCAACGCCCGAAGGCTGGTGTCCCTCTGGCCATAATTCATAAAGTTACCCGCCCCCCACCCCACACGCAGGCACTCCCACTCGCTCCGCCCTTTCCTTCAGGCACACCACTCCATCCTGTGTGTTTGTTCATCCCCGCGGCTGTAAGTATCAGTTCTATGCTGACAGCTTCATGGACCTCTAGCTCAGACTTCTCTCCCCACCTTTAAACTCATACAGGTAACCAGTCCAGGGACCGAGCTGATTCCTACCCTTCTCTCCCTCCCTCCCCACAAACCCCAGAATACCCATCTGCTCCTTCCAGTCTCCTGCCCAAGTTGATAGCTACTTCTTTTCCTTTGTTTAGGACACAGGCCTTGATGTCATTCTCATCTTTTTTTTCCCTTCCATCCCACTTCCAGACTACCAGGAAACCCACACGGCCGTCATCTTTTGCCTCAATTTCTGCACCGGCTTCCGCCCTTGCCGCTCAGTATCTGTTCTAAACGCAGCAAACTGGCCCTATTAGAAAACCTTAGACATGTCACTCCTAAGCTCAAAACCCAAATCCCTCTTTTTTTTCTCACAACAAAGGCTAAAATTCTACCTGATGCTCCTCTGCTGCTGCTTTCATTTCCTCCTTGGCACCCTAACACTTCTCCCTGCTTGGACTTCCTAAGCTTGCTCTTGCCTCAAGACCTTTGCCCTGGTTGTAACTTCTGCCTGGAATGCTCTACCCTCAGATACATACCTGGCAAATTTCAAGGTTTTGCTTAAATATCACCAAGTCAATGGGTCGATTCTGCCTGTTCCACTGGAAGTGCTTATACACCCTCTCTGTACTCCTGATGCCTCTTAATCTACTTTTTTTTTTTCCATACCATTTACCAACCTGTAATACTTAACTATTTTTAATGTTTGTTTCTTTTTTTTTTTTTAAGATTTTATTTATTTGCCAGAGATCACAAGTAGGCAGAGAGGCAGGCAGAGAGAGAGGGGGGAAGCAAGCTTCTTGCTGAGCAGAGAGCCCCATGAGGGGCTCCATCCCAGGACCCTGACATCATGACCCTAGCCCAAGGCATAGGCTTTAACCCACTGAGCCACCCAGGCACCCCTTTAATGTTTGTTTCTTATATGTATCCCACACTACAATGTAAACTCCTTCAAGTCAGGGCATTTGTCTTTTTTTGCTCACTGATGTGTCTCTAGCACCACAAACAGTGTCTGGCACATAGTAGAGGCTCAATGAAATTTGTTGAGTGAACAACTTTGTCAGGGGGTCAAAGATGGGGAAGTGACTGGCTTCCACAGAACAAACGAGTTGACCAGATGGACTATGAAATCACAATGCCCCACATCTCACTGATGTTTCTCACTGGTTCTGATCAGTCATCGGGTTTTTTGTCTTTTCTTTGCTGTCTCTACCCTTTTGCTGTCAATCCCATAAATGTTGGCTTTCCTTGCAGTTCTGTCATTGACCCCTTTTACTTTTCACTCAAAAAAGATGACCTATCTGTCCTTTCTTGGTTTCCATGTCCAGTTCATCTCCCAAACCTATTTATCGCAGACACAGCTCTGCCCCAGAACTTTATGTGCAACTTCTTATTGCAGTCACTTGGGATGTCCTGTAGACACCTCACACTCAACACGTCCCAAACTGAATTTATCTTCTTTCACTTGCATCAACCCTCTATTTTTCCCATTCTCAATAAATGAGCCTACCTTTCTCCCTGTCATCATTCTTCTGTCTTCTTCATACTCTGCAACCACCAGATCTTCCCTTTCATTTCTGTTGCCTTCCTTTAGCCCCATTGCCTCTTTAATTTAATTTGGATTGCCATCTGGGTCATTGCAGCAACGACCTATTAACCATTTCCCCTTCCTTCAGGGTTGATGTCTCAACCCTATATCGAGAGTAATTTTCTTTTTTAAAAAAAAAGTTTTATTTATTTGGGAGAGCGAGAGCATGAGCACGAGCAGCAGGAGGGGCAGAGGGAAGGAGATAGCAGACTCCCCACGGAGGGTGGAGCCGCACTCGCACTCGGGGCTCCATCCCAGGACCCTGAGATCATGACCTGAGCCAAACTCAGATGCTTAACTGACTGAGCCATCCAGGCGCCCCTCAAGAGTGATTTTCTAAGTTTATAATCTTGATCCTTTTGATCCCCAACTTAAAACCTTTGTGTGGCTCCCCATTGTCCTCTAGATAAAGCCTGAGCTAGTTACTGTGGTTTAAAAATCCCTTATGATTTGTTTACTGCTCCCTCTTTCAGACTCTTCACAAGGACGAATCCTCTCCGTGCGCACATCCTCCACTTCTAAGCCGCAGCCACACAAGTACAGATGTGGTCTAGTTAAGAACAGGTTAGGTTTCAAAGTCAGTTTCTTGTCTGTATGTTGGTAAACCTAAAGTTACTGAGAGGTGACGCAAATATCACTTCCTGAAACAAGCCTTTTCTAACCAGTCTTCTGAAAACAGCAGGACACTCTCCCCACTCACTCTATCATACCTTGCTTTATTTTTTCTTCACAGCACTCGATAGTAGTTGACATTGTTATCTAGTTTCCTTACATGCTTATTGTCTTTGCCCCCATTAAAATAACAATGAAACTTTATGAATTTCTTATTCACCATTAAAGTCTTAGTGTCTAGAACAGTATCTGGCACATTCTTGAAGCTCAATAAATATTTGTTGAATGAGTGTATGAATAAGAGGATCAGTCACCAAAGGCATTTCTACTAATGAGTGAGTCTGTTCTTTGAAATAGTATAACCATTTATTCCATTAGGAAGTATCCACATTGAAAAATCTGCTAAGCAGGTAAGCCTTCTCCCTGTACATGCAGGGGAGGATCCTTGGCAGTGAAGGTATTTGCTTCTCCTGCTCATTTTGACACTGTGTGGATCAAAATGAGTCTTAAAGCCAAGGAGCCATCCCCAGTGAGCCACTGGTGGCTCTTAGCTAGGTCTGGTCTTTATGTCCTCAAATAAGTCCTGAGGCTCAAAAAGCTAACGGGCAGCCAACCTTAGTGCTGACCCTTTAGGCACAGATTCTAAGATTTCTCCATGTCATTAACTGCTTTTCCTCATTGCTTGTTGATTACTGTTGATGGTGGACGTGTTCCACCTGCTGCCACTATCCTCTGTCCTTTAGAGTCACGGTGATTGAACACAACTATCCCCTAGGCACGTGCACTTTTTGTAATTCTCTCACCCCTTACAGCTTTTGTTCTCATCCCCACTTCCATCTCTGTCTTTTGCTTCTTTCTTTCAGCTCTGCTTTTGTGTTTCCTAGATAAAACAGGATAACAATCTTTGTAAAATATCTCAAAAACCCAGCACAAATTTACTGAGCAAGCTACAGACTAAAATAATCCCGTAACTGAGATGAAAATGCCTGATGGACAAAAGCTGCTGCATTTTGCTCTGGAAGGTGACTTTGAGCACATCAGTGAGAGTGCTTGTCATCTGTTGCTGAATAACCCCCCACCAAATTTCGCAACTTGAAACAAACATTAGTTATCACCCACTCTTTCTGCACATCAGCAATCTGGAATGGCTTCTTTGGATAGTTCTGGTTCAAGGTCTTTCAAGAGAATGTACTCAAGATATTCTCCTAGATTATAGTCACCTGGGCCTGGAAGGACCTTCCAAGAAGGTCCACTCACATGGTTGTTGGCATAAGGCCTCAGGTTCTTGCCACATTGATCCCTCCGTAGGCTGCTTGGGTGTCTTCATGGCCTGGCAGGTGGCTTCCCCCAGAGCAAATGATCCAAAAGAGAGCAAGACAGAAGCCACAGTTTCTTTTAAGATCTAACTTAAGAAATCATAGGCCATCGTCTCCACACTATCCTATTAGTTACACAGGTTACCGGTATTCAGTGTTGGAGGGGACTGCACGAGGGTGTCACTACTACTAGGTGAGGACCGTTGGGGGCCACCTTGTATTCTGGCTGCCAGCATTATTATTTGTAAGTTGAAAATATAAGGGCGCCTGGCTGGCTCAGTCAGAAGAGCATGTGACTCTTGATCTCCGGCCCATATTGGGTGCAGAGATTACTTAAATAAAATTAAAAAGAAAACAAAAGATGTAAGTATAAGAGTTTGTATGCTTTCAGATTTAGAAGAGACCGTGTTCTTTCTCTCTCCTCAGAACCTTTGCACATATTCTGTCCACTTGATCTAGAACCTCTGTTCCCTTCCTTCCAGCCTTTGCTTTCCCTTCCCCATCTAGTCTCTCTACTTTTAATCCTTTTAACTAACCAGCTCTGATTCTTCCTTGAGGGTTTAGTTTACATGTCACCTCTTCCAGGAAGCATTTCTGGTTAGTGGGACTTAATACTTACCATCTGAGTATCTTTTTTAGGGGACTGCTGAGCTCCCCAAACCCCTAGTCGCAGATTTTTGCAAACAGGTTCCTTGTATTCTACTTATTAGCATATTTCCGCTATATTCTAATTATGTACATGCTCATCTCCCCTCCTGTGCCCCTTCCCCCACCCCAACACACACTTTTTGAAGGCGGAACTATGTCTCCTCTCTTTATCATCAGGTCCCAAACCAGAGTTTGGCAAATAGTACATTCCAAGTATTTGTGCAACACACACACACTTTGGCCAAGGGCACAGCAGTTGGTGTTAAAAAACAATATTCTGCCAAAGCTGGAGATTTCCATCATAGAATAAACTTTTGGATACAAGAATAAACTTTTATCATGCTTTCTCTCTCTCTTGCTCTCTCCCTCTCAAATAAATAAATAAAATCTTTAAAAAAAGTTAATAAGGGAGCCTATGGCTCCTATGGCTCAGTGGGTTAAGCCTCTGCCTTCAGCTCAGGTCATGATCTCAGAGTCCTGGGATCAAGCCCTGCATTGGGCTCTCTGCTGGGTGGGGAGACTGCTTCCTCCTCTCTCTCTACTTGCCTCTCTGCCTACTTGTGATCTCTCTCTCTCTCTCTCTGTCAAATAAATAAAAAAAATCTTTAAAAAATTTAATAGTCAAATTTTTAGTAAATTAAGTCCGGTATTATAGTACAGGGATACCAGCTTCTTGGCACTACTGTGTTCCCGCATTCACCATACCGCACATTTTTAATACTAAGTAGACACTATGATTTCTGAATTTCTCATGGCCTCCATTTTTATTTTATGGTCGCTAATAGTTGCAATACACTTTTATTTACTGCTTTTCCACTCTATAAAAATCAGATTCACTATGAGGTCAACAATAGGAAGGCCAGAAATCTCTTGGCAATAAAGGAAAATAAAAACTTAGTTGAATTGATCACTAAAGAAAGAGCTGTCAAACTCAAAGATTTCTAGCTGTTTTTGCATATGCAAATATCAAATATGAAAGACAGGGGAGCTGCAATCTGGGATTTCCTGACGCTCCCCTTCCCAGTCTTATAGCAAGATTCACTAGATGGCGATCAATCCTTTCAGAAGGAAGTAAACAATGACAAAGACACTGTACAGTGGTTTGGTTGTTTTTTACTGAGCCCCGACTCTCTGCTCACTTTGGGGGTTCCTAGATAGAGTAAGGGACACAGGGATGTTTAAGACAGACCTCAGGGAGCTTATAATATGGTCAGAAAGATAATAGCCACAGGCAAATATAGCAGAAAAATGTACCTTCCTGTTTTGCTTTTCATCCTGTAGAAAGTTTCCCCGCAGATGTTACATTCAGGCATTGTGTTGGCATATTTTTAGAAGAGCTGGAAGAACAAGAGAGATCCATCAGAGGGGGAACAAGGAACCATAATCGGCAGAATTATCTTTTTCTATTCCCATCTACAGTCTCTTGTACTTAAGGGACAGTATCTTTTTATGTAGGACCTCATAATACTAGTATTTACCGTATCAGAGAATATATTATGCCAACCTTTATATTAGTGCTTTAAACACATTAGATAATTCAGTCTTCACAAAAATACCTAGTGTTATAGGATCTTTTTCTCTGTTGGTGCCTGCAGTTCTTGGTAATGCCACTTGGAAGAAAGAATGAAGAGGTAGACCAGACAGCCTGGTGGGCAGCAAAGCAAGGTTTAATGCACGTCAGCAAAGTAATGGTACAAAGCTATGGAGGGTAGGGGAGTACCTGGGAGATTTGGCACTGGAGTTTCTAAGTGTAGGGGTTTTATGGGCTTGTTGACAGGATGTTTTAATCTGATTAACCCTCCCTGTCATCCAATCAGGTTTTTGTCACCTATCTACCTTCTGGGAAAGGGTGGAGGGCTCCTTTCAGGGTGGTGTAAAATCCTTTTAAGGGTGGTTTCTTTCTTTCTTTCTTTCTTTCTTTCTTTCTTTCTTTCTTTCTTTTTCTTTTTCTTTTTCTTCAAGATTTTGTTATTTATTTGACAGAGACACCCAGTGAGAGAGGGAACACAAGCAGGGGCAGTAGAAGAGGGAGAAGCCGGCTTCCCACTGAGCAAGGGAGCCCGATGTGGGGCTCAAGCCCATGATGCTGGGATCATGACCTGAGCGGAAGGCAGATGCTTAACAACTGAGCCACCCAGGCACCCCAAGTGTGGTTTCCTCTTAGGGTGGGGGCCCCTTGTTCTTGCCTGCCTGCCTTCCGGCTATGCTTCAGCACTAGTAGGTTCTTAGGGACTGAATTGTGTCCCCACAGGTTGAAGTCCTAACCCCCAGTACATTATAATGTGACTGTATTTGGAGAGGGAGTCTTTAGAGAGGTAATTAAGTTAAAGCGAAGTCAGTAGGCGGCCCTAAATCCAGTATGACTCTGTCCTCATAAGAGGACATGAGGACCCAGACACACACGTCAGGATGCCGGGAGAAGATGGCCATCTACAAGTCAAGGAGAGAAGCTTCAGAATAAACCCACCCTGCTCACACCTTGGACTTGGACTTCTAGGCTCCAGAGTTGTGGGGAAATAAATTTCCGTCGCCTGAATCACCCAGTCAATGGTAGTCTGTTAACAGCAGTTCTTGAAAATTAATACATCATTATTATCCCAATTTTTAAAATAAGCAAAATGAGGCCCAGGAAAGAGAAGTAAGTTAGTTTCCTAAAATCATACAGCCAGCTACAACAGAACTCCCTTTCAGGGTTTGGTCTATCTGCTGAGGGTTGAGACCACAACATTATAAATGGCTTGACATTTATGTAGGTGTTAAGCAAACAGCCAGAGGAGGGAATGTAGACAGATCTTATCCTATTGGTGAAAGAGCAAATAAGGCTTCCTTATTCTGGTCAGCAAATGCCTTCCAGTCTGTGCCCAAACACAGCCAGAGGGGCTCCGGTGAGTTTTCTTTAATTGCGGCCCAGGACCATTGTGGCAACAGTAGCCATAAGTCATTAGTGATTCAAATCATTCTTGACTTCATTTAAAATGAGCAACATTTTTTGTTATTGTAAATGATCTTTTTTGTCGTTATCTTCCACACCCAAATTCCCTAGCTGGGCAGGATCCTTATGACCTTGTCTTGTAAAACTAGAGACTTTGTTTAGCTGGCTAGAGGCCAGATGGGAACCAGTCAGCAAACATAAAATTTGGTTCACATACTTTCCTTTTGTGGCCCCATGGAATTACTGAGGGACTGTCGCTCAGTAGCCTGTGAGCACGAGAAAAATATCCTTAGGCGAGTTGTAAAGTGTATGAATATATGAATTGTGACTTGTCACCAGCAGACCCTCACCCCAAGGAATTCTGAAGAGAGTTCTGTAGGTTGAAAGGAAATTACAGCATTTAGATATTTGGATCTATAGGACAAAAGGAAGAACACTGGGAATGGTAAATACGTGATAAATATTTAAAAAGCCAACTTTTGGTTCTTTTCCTAAATTCTTTACATGTCAATTGACTATTTTTTTTTTAAGATTTACTTATTTATTCTAGGGGGAGGGGGAGAGAGAGAGATCAGGGGGAGGGCACAGAGGGAGAAGAGAGAGAATCTCAACCAGACTTCCCAGAGCCTCGTGTGGGGCTCATCTCATGATCCCGAGGTCATGACCTGAGCCAAAATCAATCAAGAGTAGGATACTCAATGCAGTGAGCCACCCCGGTGCCCCAATGTCAACTGACTTTAAAGCAAAAATAATAACAATGTAATTTGGGGTCTTTTTAACATACGTAGATGTAATATATGTGCTAGCTATATGGCACAAAGGACAGTAACAGTGTACATGGAATTGTCCCTTGTGGACATGTCAATCTTCTCCAAGTGGAAGTTATTTTAAATTCCAGCAGAGTTAACATACCATGTTATATTAGCTTTAGGCGTACAATATAGTCATTCAACAATTCTGTACACTTCTCAGTCCTCATCATGGTAAGTGTTCTGGATCCCCTTCAACTATTTCACTCACCCCCACCTGCCTCCCCTCTGGTAACCACCAATGTGCTCTCTATAGTTGAGAGTCTGTTTTTCAGGGGCACCTGGATGGCAAAGTTGGTTAAACATCTGACTCTTGATTTTGGCTTGGGTCATGATCTTGGGGTCCTGGGATAGAGCCCTGCTTTGGCTCTGTGCTCAGCAGGGAGACTGCTTGAGATTCTCTCTCCTCTGCCCCTCTCCCACTTGTGCATGCGCGCGCACTCTCTCTCTCTCACTCTCTCCCTCCTGCTCAAATAAATAAATAAATAAAATCTTTTAAAAAAGAGAGAGTCTGTTTTTCAGATTGTTTCTCTTTTTCTTTGTTCATTTGTTATGTTTCTTATGTCCCACATATAAGTGATATCATATGGTGTCTGTCTTTCTCTGACTCTTCGCTTAAGCATTATACCCTCTAGTACCCAACGATGGCATCGTGCTGCACTCTAGGCCTTTGCCCCAATTTAAGTTTAGAAATTACCAGCTTCAGTAATAACTGAATCGCTGGTTTTCTCAACAGCTGTTCAAAATGTTAATAAAAGTTTTGTTACGTGGTAAAAACAACCACCACCCAAACGGGAAGGTTGCAGTTTGTTGCAAGTAGCAAGATTTATTTTTATCTACTTAAGATTTATTTTCATCTTCCATTAAATTCCAATAAATATTCAAATGGAATTTTTGAGGAACTTGCTATCTGAGGTCATAATTTTTATAAAGACAAATGTCTAACAATAGCCAAGATACTCCTAAGGGGAAATGTAGGATAGGAGGCCTGGCCCCACTGTATTAATTAAGAAAATGTAGTATCTGTGCAGCGATTGATAAACTCATCAAAGAAGTACAACACCATAGAAAAAGACCCACATGTATCTGAAAACTTGGTATAAGACAGAGGTGGCATCGCAGATTCTGGGGAGTGGCACTGAGACAATTCGTCATACATGTGGGGGGAAAAAGAAATTGGAGCCATACCTCACTCTACCCACAAGTCCGTTTCCAATGATGAAACACTTGCAAGTGAAAGGCAAAACTTGAAGGGAAAGGAAAGGAAGAAGGAAGGAAAAGGTAAGAAAGAAAAAGAGAGGAAGAAAGAAAGATGAAAGAAAGCAAGCTTTAAGAGAATATCTTCAAGGCCTGGGGATATCTTAGACAAGATATAAAGTGCTAACCATAAAAGAAAAAATATTGTTAAATTTGACTACGTTAAATTAAAGTGTTTGCTCGTCAAAAGATACCACAGAGAGAGTAAAAAAGACAACTTGCAAACTGGGAGAAGATAATTTGTGACAATGTTACTATAACTGAGAAAAGATTAGTATCTAGAACATACTCGTTCAAAACTATCACATACAGGTAAGAATAAAATTGACAACGCAATGGACAGATGGGCAAAGTCTTAAACCAGCATTCTACACAAGAACCTATCAATCTCCTTATCGATCTGGGAAATGCAAATTAAGATCATAAGATACCAATTTATATCTAGTAGACTATTCCAAAGTAGGAAGTCTGGTAATTCAGAGTGTTACTGAAGATGTAGATTAACCAGAACTCTCATATTTTATTGGCGAGAGAGTAAATTGGTGCCAACACCTTGGAAAAACAATTTGTCATTATCAAAATAAAATGTAAAATGTGAAAACCTTATGACCCAGCATTTCCACTCCAAACAATGCATATGTGTGCCAAGAGCCATGTATAAAATATTCATTGCAGAATTCTTCTTACTGGGAAAAACTGCACATAACCTAAATATCTATCACCTGAATCATGAATAGATTGCACTATGTTCTTAAAATGGAATTTTAGGGGCGCCTGGGTGACTCAGTCAGTTGAGCATCTAACTCTTGATTTCAGCTTGGGTCATAATCCCTGGGATCTATGATTAGCCCCGAATGGAACCACACGCTCAACATGGAGTCTGCTTGTCTCTCTCCCTCTGCTCCTCCTCTGCTCCTCCCCCGCTCGCTCTCTCTCTAATAAATAAGTAAAATCTTAAAAGACATAAATAAGTAAATAATTTGAAAAATGGAATTTTAAAGCAAACAGAATCGAGTATAAGCTGAATGCCAGAAAATACATAAAACTTTAAAACTGAGTGAAAAAAACAAGTTGCAGAAGACTGTGCACAGTATGAGCTCGTTTATAAAAAACTGGAAAAAAAAAACTAGCAAAATTCAACAATGTATTGTTTTAGGGAAGTACGCAGTAATGACAAAATTACTTTTACGGTGAGGAACGTTCAGGAAAGTGGTTTCCCCCTGGTGATCGGAATGGGGGTTGAGCTAGGGAAAGAGCACAGAGGTAAATTATTAAACAGGATTGGTAATGCTCCAACTCTTGAGTTCAGTGGAGTAGGTGCTGAGCCGTTTTTTAAAATGTGACTTATTTTATTTGGTATTTTACAAATATAACACAGTATGAGGAGAAAGAAAAACTCCTGGCAATATAGTTAGATTGTAGACAAAAGAACTTCTTAATGGCCGGTACACAGAAAGACACTCCAAAGTGTTGGAGGAAAAGAACTGTGAAATCAGAATTTTATCTCTAGTTACACTGTCATTTAAATGCTAGAGTAAAGTAAGTCTTTATTCAAAGCTTCAGAAGTACTGCCACATAAAGACCTTCTGTGAAATCGCTCCTAGAGAACTGAACCCAGAAGAAAGCAATGAAATATGAAGGTAAATGTCAATAAATGACTTGATAAATTTTAGTGATGCCTAAAAAAGTGTGATTTACCCCCCTGCAAACCCCTGAAATATTACAGATTCTAGTACTAAAACTCTAAGTGTTCCTTCTTGGCAATCAGAGAAATCCAAACTCAAGCAACAGTTAGATAATATTTTATATCCATAATATTGCCCAAAATTAGAAACTCAAGGTAACTCAAAGGGCTGGTAAGGATATGGAGGAAACAGGATTTCCCACTAAATGCTGAGAGAGGTATAAATTATGTGTGCTTTTTCCCTGGCAGGGCTTTCGGCTGTACTTAGTCAAATTAGCTGTTATCTATGTCCTCTGACTGAGCTCTTCTACTCCAGGGCATATAAACCTTCCTCCTCACCCCCGCCCAAAATACCACAAAGACCTCACACACACAAATCAGCAAGGGTATGTATTTGAGAGTTTCTTTCTTTCTTTTAAGATTTTATTTATTTATTTTGAGAGAAGGGGAGAGAGTGAGCACGAACAAGGGGGAGCAGGAGACTCCCCGCCAAACAGGGAGCCTGATGTAGGGCTTGATTCCAGGACCCTGAGATTAGGACCTGAGTGGAAGGCAGATGCTTAACCCACTGAGCCACCCAGCAGTCCCCCTTTCTTTCTATCTTTCTTCTGCCTCTTCTTTTTTTTTAATCAGAGAGAGAGAGCACAAGCAGGGTGAGAGGCAGGCAAAGAAAGAAACAGGCTCCCCACTGAGCAAGGAGCCCGACGGGACTCGATCCCAGCAAGTTAGGATCATGACCTGAGCCAAGGCGGCCGTTTAACTGGGTGAGCCACCCAGGCATCCCTTGAGAGTTGCTTTCATTTTGTGTATGTAGTTGGAGCTGGAGGCAAACTGTACCTGCCATTAAGGAGATGGGTGAGAAGAATATGGCCTGTGATGAACACTATGTGGTTGGCAGAAATAATAAACTGGATTTATATTCAGCAATATGGCCAGATCTTAAACAAAATACACCTAATGATAAAAGAAACAGAATATCTGTATCACATTTACATAAAACTTATATAAATTCAAAACATTTATCCTTAAAGAAGATTGTGTGTTTTGCAAGACACATTCATTCATTCAATCATGTATCTATTGAGTATTTTTTCATTATTTATTATGCCAGGCACCACTCTTAACATCAGGAATACAGCAGCAAACAAAGAAGAATTCTGATTTTTGCAGAACTTACATTGTTAGAAGAAGACAGATAATGAAACACAAAATGAGGACCACAAAATGGAGATTGTTGACAATCCAAATGTGCTGTTTTACAAAGCGTGGCCGTGGAAGTCCTAGCTGATAAGGTGACCTTTGAACCTACTTTTAAAAGAGGAGGAGCAAGACTGTGGCTCTGTAGAGAAGAATTCCAGGCAACGAGACCAGTAGGTGCAAAGGTCCTGAGGTGGGCATGTGTTTGGTGCATTTTAGAAACATTAAGGAGATCAATATGGGGCTAGAGTGGAGTGAGAGAGGGAGCTGCAGGAAGTGAGAGAAGCTCTGATGGCCGAGATTCTGCTTGGAATGAAATGAGAATCCATTAAAGTCCTTTTAGCAGGGGAGTGAAATGATCTGGCTTCTTTTTAAAGGACTGTCCTGGTTACTGTGCAGAACCAAGTCTAGAAGCTGAGAGCGCAGGGAGGAGGCTGTTAGACGGATCCAAGACTGAGGTGATGGTGCTGTAGAATATTGTGGAAAAGATGTCAAAGGCTAAAAGAGAAAAACAAAACAAAACACAAGCTTTAGGAGAATATCTTTAAGGACTAGGTATAGGGAATACTTCTTTAAACAAGATATTTTTTTGAAGTACTAACCATAAAAAAAAGGTTGATAAATTTGACTGCACTTTGTTCATCAAAAGATACCACAAAGAGAGGAGAAAGACAAGTTGCAAAGTGGGAAAAGATACAGAATTTAAAAATAGAGCAGACTGGGGCACCTGGGTGCTCAGCCAGTCAAGTGTCTGCCTTTGGCTCAGGTCATGATTGTAGGGTCCTGGGATGGAGCCCCGCATTGGGCTCCCTGCTCAGTGGGGAGTCTGCTTTTCCCTCTCCCCCTGCCTGCCACTCCCCCTGCTTGTACTCTCTCTCTCTAATAAATAAATAAAATCTTTTTTAAAAAACAGAGCAGACAATTTACTCATGGGTGGGTGTGAGAGAAATAAAAGAATCAAGGATGGCTGAGGGTTTGAGCCTGAACAACTGTGAGAACAGAGTTGCTTGTTGCTGGGTAGGAAAGACTGGGGAGGAGTAACTTCAGGTGGAAAAAGCAAGAGTGTGCTTTGGGCTGTTTGAGATGTGGATTACACAGTCAAGCGGAGCTATAGGTGGTCTGTTGGCCATTTAGGTCTACAATTTGGGGAGAATTCCGATGATACTCATTTAGGAGTTGTAGCATATGGATAGTACTTATGTCATGGAATTAGATGAAGTCACCAGGAGAATGAGCACCGGTGGCCAAGAAGTCTGAGACCAAACCCTGAGATATTTGTTGTTTAGAAGTAGGGAAGGGGATGAGGAGCCAGCCAAGGGGCCCAGAAGGAATGGTCACTGAGGTCAGAAGAGAACCAGGAGAGGCTGGGGTCCTGGGGGCCAGCAGGAGGGAGTGGTAGGCCATGCCCTGTCCTGCTGTACATGGTAAGATGTGCAAGGAGGACCAAGCTGATCTGGAAAGGATAATTACGTGCGGTGATGGGGTTGAAGATGTCTCTGGAGAAGGTTCTAGAGAGACCAGGAAGAGTAGTGAGAGCAAGCAGAGACAGCCCTTTTTTGTTTTGTTTAAATGTTTTGTGGGCAGAAGATCTGTGGATTTGATTTCTACTCGCCACTCTCTCGATTCAACTAGAGATCTGAAACAAACCGTACAACAAAATCAGGCTGTGAGATTAGCAACTAACTCCCCTCCTCCCAATCGCTCCCAAGTCGGAAGCATGGTTGATGTTTAACTGATGTTTATCCTTCGTCCTCCTGCTCCTCCCTCTGTCCAGGGCCCCAGTCTTCCTGGAAGCTGCCACCAACCAGTGGGACAGGGGAAGTCTGTGAGTGGCAGCTTGGTCCTCTGAGAGCAGGGGGGTGGGGACACGGGGTGCACCTCTAGCACCCCTCTCTCTCTCCCACCTCTTCATGGTCCCTTGTCCCCCAAAGACAACAACACGGTCCCTCTGACCCCTCATTCTCACCTGTACAGCCCCTGTAAGACTGCCCAAGGTGGATGGTCCCCGTGCTGAAGTCACCCCTTCCCTGGTATACAACTCCTTCTTTTGCTGGATGTCCCTCCACAGCCTTGACACACCTCTGACCTGGAGGGGTCAGACACTGGAGGTTTGGGGAACCATTATGACAACTTGCCCCAGTAGCCCCAGCACCTCCAGAAGTGACCGCAGTGGTGATGTCCCCTCCCCACTCCCCCTCTCTTGTATCCCACTTCCTTTTTTCTTGTGCCTCCGAGCTTTGCTTCTCCTTTTAAGGATGCTCCTGTCTTCGAACCCACGATTTCCACCTGTAACCCTGAATGTGTGCATATCTTCCTGTTATGTATCTCACGAATTTCTCTACCACAAGAGAGGTGACGATTCCTCCAAGCGCCCACAGTCCCACAGACAAAACGGGGCCCTCCCACCGTGCTCCAGAGAGAATAAGGAGGGATGAGGAGCAAGAAGGCATCTGCCAGGAATTCACCCTGGGCAAAACGGAACTCAATCTGGAGGGGAGCGTGGCTCCAGGGACATGGACTCCTCTGGGACAAGGAGGAGGAGTTGTGGACGTGGGCACTGTGGCCCCACGGGTCCAGACAGCCACAGTGTCCAGATCCTGCTTGATGCCTGGAGCGGTAGAAGCCCTGTGGCTTCTATGGCTGTGCTCAGGGCCATCTTCATGTCCTCCGTGGTAGGGCTATGATGGGAGCGGCTATGGCTGTGGGCATGGTGCAGATCCTTGTGTGAATGTCCATGGTTGCAGCTATGGGTATGTCATGAATAAGGCCATGACCATGGGTATGGCTGTATTCTTGGTGGAAATCCATCATAAATGCCCATGACAATGGCCATGGAAGGGCTCATGCAGGTCACCATGACCCCTGTGTCTGATCACCATCACCCCCAAGGCCACCCAGGTCAGCAGTCCTGGGGGGGGGTCCCCAGGCCTCTGGCCATCTAGCTGACCAGAGGGATGGAGACAGTGACTTCATTTTGATGAGGGAGCAGGAGGCTGGCTGAGGACAAAGCAAAAGCTGGCACCTTGCACCCCCCTCTCCACCCGCTCCCCTCGGTAATATGTGTGACATTCCTCAGGCATCCCTGACTGCCCTAAAAGAAAAACAAATAGTTAACTTGCAGAGATCACAATCCCGCAAGACAGGAGTCTCCCTTGGTTTACCAATGTCCTGGAGATTTACAACAAGGAGGCTGTCTTAACAATAGCACAATTTCCAGAGGCACATAACTCAGTTCCTCAAGCCCTAAATAAAGTTAACTTTCTTCTAAACCCAAATCTCACTAACAAGGACACTTGATAGGAGAAATGTGAAACTTTATCTCTAGATCTCCAAGATAGTGTTGAGAATCATTCCCAAGCATATGGCCCACTAATGTACATCTAAAGGGTCTCACAAGAAGATTTTTACTACTAGTAATAAATAACCTTTCTCCCAACAATAGCTAGCCCCTCAAGGTCCTGGAGACCTTGCTTCCAAAATTCCTTAGAGACTAACATCACCCTCTTTGTCCTCACCTACCCAACTCCTGCGTCTATAATCAGCCACTCCTCAGGATAACGGGGCAGCAGCTCTTTCTGCCCACGGGTCCTGTCCCCGTGCTTTAATAAACCACCATTTTGCACCAAAGATGTCTCAAGAATTCTTTCTTGGTCATCGGCTCCGGACCTCACCCCACCAAACCTCACTTAGGTTCTAGAACTTCAATTTGACGCTTAGCTCTATCCCTCTGTGGGATCTGCTTCTCTCCACTCATGCCCTCTGTCCACGACTATGGGCTGCTCCTCCACTCCGTTCTGTCCCCAGCCACGTTGTTCCCAACGCCATTCCCGAGACAGTACTTTGGAGGAGTTTTGCTACCCCGGAAAACAGACAAGTGCCACAGTACAGTACCTGAAGGGGCCTCTGTGGCCAATGGAAAGCTTACCTTTGTTTGACTTCCCTATGAGACAAATTAGATAAATTAAGAGAAGTGTCTGTGGCGAGAAGCAAAGTGGCAGTGGGGATTCAGGGTGAAGTGGGAAAGACGAAATAAGAGTGTGGTCTCTGAGCTCAAAGATGACAGCGCGCTAGGAATTGAAGAGAATGATAGAATGATTTCTGCAGGGGGCCAGCCAGAGGGGAGAAGCAAACAGAACAAAACAGATATTACCCTCTTCTCTCCTCTGATCTTTACTATGCAGAGGAAACTGCTCCATTCAAAGTCAAGAATACTTGGGGCGCCTGGCTGGCTCTGTCTTGGAGCATACAGCTCTTGATCTTGGGGTTGTGAGTTCAAGCCCCATGCTGGGTATAGAGATTCCTTAAAAACAAAAACTTTAAAAAACAACCAAAAAAAAAAAAAAAAAACCCACCCAAAGATGTGAATGCTCGCACATTTACATTTTTTTCGTCTCTTTTACTCCCCTGTGCCTCCCAAGGAAGGAACTGGAAAGGGGGAAAGAATGAATAAATTGGCTGTCCCATGTCTTTGAGATCGATTAAGGCATCACAGCATTTTTAAGAGCCCGAGGGGCCACGGTAAAATTCATTCAAGGGTTTTGAGCAGGGAAGGGACCCTCTCTGCTCACACCTGGGCTGCCATCAGACAGAGGGCTTCACTTCACTAGAGACCTGAAGGTCAGTCTTGTTTCTACCTGCTTCTCCCAAGCGTGGGCTGACGATCAGAGTCTGGGACAGCAGCATGTGTTGAACTGCAGCGGTTTTCTGCTTTTGCCAGGAAATGTTCTGGGCAGGGAATGGGTGTTGGGGGGACAAAAGACTACAGAGTTGATACAATGCCCCTGCTTGTGTGCTCCCATCCAGTGGGCCTGAGGCAATTCCTAGAGACATTTTTGTTGGGTTACTGCACACCCACAATTAGCTACTTTAAAAAGGGGAAAGAACAAAACTTTGCAATTAGAGGGCTATTTAGAAAAGGCATTTAAAAACTAACAGATAACAGATGCGCACGTTACTTCTTGCAATGGACTCTAAATAGTTCTCCCCGCCTCCAGTCTCCCACGCCAGTCCATTCTGCACACTGCAGCAGGATTAATCTGAAAGCACAGATCTGAACTTGTCACTTCGATGCTCAAGCACCTTCAATGGCTCCCCACTGCCTTTAAAATAACCAAGCAGGGGCGCCTGGGTGGCTCGGTTGGGTGACTGCCTTGGGCTCAGGTCATGATCTCGGAGTGCCAGGATCGAGTCCCGCACCGGGCTCCCGGCTCCATGGGGAGTCTGCTTCTCCCTCTGACCTTCTTAGCTCTCATGTTCTCTCTCACTCTCTCTCTCAAATAAATACATTAAAAATAAAATAAAATAACCAAGCATTGAAGATCCGTGATACCGGAGTCTTTCTTCTCTTCCTTCCCGCCATCCCTCACCTCCCACCGCTCCCCTGGACATGTGCTAAACTAAAGCTTCTCTCACCAGCGGGATTCTCTTCTTGATTTCTTGTCCTGTCCTCTTATTCTTCCCCAGATTCACTCCGATTCAATCTTTCGCTCTCAGTTTATTATTATTTCTTCTGGGGAGCTCTTTTCCTACCTACCAAGCTCTGGGCGAACTAGGCACTCCAGCAAGAGGCTTATATAAAACCCTGATGTTCCTTCTATCACAAACATAATTGCTGTGAATTGTAGTTGTTGGTTTGACTGTCTTCCAAGCTACATAGTAAGTTCTCTGAGGTCAGGGATCATAGCCATCTCGCTCAGTACTGTCTCTCCAGGGCCTGGGATGCACTCGTGAATGGAGGCAAGCAAGAAAGAGCAAGGGACCTGAACAGCTGGCCTTGACTCTCAAGTTTTATTCTTGCTTTTCTTTCCCCCACCTGACCTGTCTTTGCCACCATTCTTGGTCTAGAAAATTTCTACCCAAACTACACATACTCAGTCACTGGATTCATAAGAAAGTTGACACTGCAGGAGAGAATGGCCTTTTCGAAAAATGCTTCTGGGGGTGCCTGGTTGGCTCAGCGGGTTAAGGCCTCTGCCTTTGGCTCAGGTCCTGATCTCAGGGTCCTGGGATCGAGCCCTGCATTGGGATCTCTGCTCAGCAGAGAGCCTGCTTCCCTACCTCTCTCTCTGCCTGCCTCTCTGCCTACTTGTGTTCTGCCTGTCAAATAAATGAATAAAATCTTAAAAAAAAAAAGGTTCTGGGTCAATAGGACGTCTATATGGAAGAAAGGAACCTTGACCCTACCTTGCACATATCCAAAAGCAATTTCAGATGGATTGTATATTTATTTATTTATTTTTAAAGATTTTATTTATTTATTTGACAAAGAGAGATCACAAGTAGGCAGAGATGCAGGCAGAGAGAGAGAGAGAGAGAGGAGGAAGCAGACTCCCTGTTGATCAGAAAGCCCGATGTGGGACTCGATCCCAGGACCCCGAAATCATGACCTGAGCCGAAGGCAGAGGCTTAACCCACTGAGCCACCCAGGTGCCCTGGATTATATATTTAAATCTGAAAAGTAAAATAAGACTTTTGGAAAAAAATTTATGAGAAAAATCTTCAAAACTTTGAAGTAGACAAAGATTTCTTAAACAGGATACAAAAAAGCACTAATTATAAAGGAGAACATTGGTAAATTACCATTCAGGTTAAAAAGTTCTTTTCATTAAAGCACACCATTAAGAGACTTAGAAAGGCAGACACATAGAGAAATAATAGAGAAAATTAATGAAACCAAAGCTGGTTCTTTATAATAATTAATAAAATTAACAAACCTTGGGGCACCTGGGTGGCTCAGTGGGTTAAGCCTCTGCCTTCGGCTTAGGTCATGATCTCAGGGTCCTGGGATTGAGCCCTGCATGGGGTTCTCTGCTCAGCAGGGAGTCTGCTTCCCCCTCCTCTCTTTCTCTGCTTCTCTGCCTACTTGTGATCTCTCTCTCTGTGTCAAATCAATAAATAAAATCTTTTAAAAAATTTAAAAATATTAACAAAACTTTAAATGACCAAGAAAAAAGAGAGAAATATTCAAATTACTAAATCAGATATGAAGGCCGTAACATCATTATTGATCTTTCAGAAATAAAAAGAATTATAATACCACAAAAAAGTGTATGCCAACAAACTAGCTAACCTACACAGAATGAGCAAATTCTTAAAAAGCCACAAATTACCAAAACTGACTGAAGAAGAAATAGAAAAGCTGAATAGACCTACAACAAGCAAAGTGACTGAATTAGTAATAGTAATTAAAAAAAATCTTTCAACAAAGAAAAGCCCAGATCCAAATAACCAGATGGTTTCACTGGTAAATTCTACCGAATGTTTAAAGAATTAATACCAACCCTTTCAAAATATAGAAGAGGAAACACTTGCCAACTCATTCTATGAGGCTAGTATTACTCTGATACAAAACAAAAGCATCACAAGAAAATTATAGACGAATATCTTTTGAGAGTATAGATGCAAAAATTCTCAATAAAATACTGCAAAAAAAATTCTAGCAACATATAAAAAGGATCTTATGCTAGGACTGAAATTTATTCTAGCAGTGGGAGGGGAGGTTGGTTTAACACATGAAAATCTAAAAAAAAAAAAAAAAAGAAAAAACCCACATGAAAATCTATCAATGTAGTATGTATACCATATTAATAAAGTACAAAAACAATATGATCATCTTATAGATGCAAAAAATCTTTTGACAAAATTCAACTCCCTTTCTTGATAAAAACACTTAAAGTAGAAATATAGCTAAGTTTCCTCAACCTACCAAAGGCCATCTATCAACACAGCTAACATCATACTTAATGGGGAAAGCTGGTTATTTTTCCCCTGATATGAGGAAGAAGACAAAGATATCTGCTCCTAACACTTATATTCAAAATAGTACTGAAAGTTCTAACCAGAGCAATTAGGCAAGAATAAGAGATAAAAAGCATCCAAATTGTAAAAGAAAATGTGAAATGGTCTCTAGTCACATGACATGATTTTATATGTAGAAAGCCTAAAAATCTTACACAACAAACTATCAGAGCTAATAAAAAAATTAAGCAAAGTTGCAAAATATGAAATCAACACAAAAAAATCACATTAGGAATTTATAACCTAAAAAGGAAATTAAGAAAACAATTTCATTTATAATAGCATCAAAAAGAACAAAATACTTGGGAATAATTTTTTTTTTTAAAGTACAAGACTTTAACAATAAACACTACAAAATTTCACTGAAAAAAATTAAAGAAGACCAAAATAAATGGAAAGGCATTCCATGTTCATGGATTGGAAGACTTAATATTATTAAGATGGCAATACTCCCCCAAATGATCTATAAGTACAATGCAGTCCCTATTAAAATCTCAGCTGCCATTTTTGAAAAAGTGATAAGCTTGTACTAAAATTCATGCAGAGATGTTAGGGACCCAGAATAGCCAAAATATTTTGAGCAAGAGGAAAAAAAGAAAAAAGAAAAGGAAAGAAAAGGAAAGCAAAAGAAAGAAGACAGGACTAAGTTGGAGGATTCACATGTCCAGATTCTAAAACTTGCTATATATCAAGACAGTGTAGAATAAGAATAGAAATGCAGATCGATGAAACAGAATTCAGAGTCTGGAAATAAACCCTTGTATTTATGGTCAATTAATTTTTGATAAAGATACCAAGACAATTCAATGGGGTTGAAATAGCCTTCCAACAAATGATTCTGGGACAATAGGCTATCTAAATGCAAAAGATGAAATTGGATCCCTATCTCATACCATATACAAAAAGTAATTCAAACTGGGTCATATATGTAAATATAAGAGCTAAAACTATAAAACTTTTACAAGAAAACGTATGAGTAAATATTCACGATCTTGGATTAGGCAATGGTTTCTTAAATACAATACCAAAAGCACAACTGGCAAAAGAAAAAAAATAGATAAACAGAATTTCATCAAAATGAAAAACTTTTGTGCTGCAAAAGTGAAAGTGCATGAAAGTAAAAAGGCAACCCCAGGGGCGCCTGGGTGGCTCAGTGAGTTAAAGCCTCTGCCTTCGGCTCAGGTCATGATCCCAGGGTCTTGGGATCGAGCCCCGCGTCGGGCTCCCTGCTCAGTGGGGAGCCTGTTTCCTCCTCTCTCTCTGCCTGCCTCTCTGCCTACTTGTGATCTCTGTCAATGAATAAAATCTTAAAAAAAAAAAAAAAAAAGGCAACCCACAAATGGGAGAAAACGTTTGTAGATCATATATCTGATAAGGAACTTGTAACCAGAATACATAAAGAATTCTTACAAATCAACAACAATAATAATTTAAAAGAACCCACATAACCCAATTTAAAAATGGCCAATATGCATATGCAAAGATACTCAACATCATTACTTGCTAGGCAAACTCAAACTGAAATCATAATGATGCTATTCTACAACCACGAGCATGGCTGTGATAAAAAGAGATGGACAATGAAAGGTTAGTAAGGATGTGGAGCTGTTGGAACCCTCATAGGTCACTGGTGGAAATGTACAATGGTGCAGCCACTTCAGAAAACAGTTTCACTTCATTTTCTCAGAAGATTACAGAGTTGTCATATAAGGCAGAGATTTCCCTGCTAAGGTACATGCCCAAGAGAATTGAAACGTATGTCTACACCAAACTTGTACATAGATACTCACTGCAGCATTATCCATTATAACAAAAAAAGTGGAAACGATCTGAACATCCATCAGCTAGAGACTAGAGAAATGAACTGTGGTATAGCCATATAATGGGCACAGTCATATAATGGCATAATATTCTTCCAGAAGAAGGGAGTACTATTTCACAGAACATAGATGAACCTTGAAAACATTACGCTAGTGTGGGGGCACCAGTCATAAAAGGCCACATATTGTTGACTCCATGGACAAGAAATGTTCAGAATAGGAAAATCCACACATAAAATGTAAATTGGTGGTTGTCAGGGTCTGGGGAGGGAGAGCTATGGGAAGCATCTGCTAATGGGTATTGAGTTTCTTTTTGGGGTGATGAAAATGTTCTGGAATTTGATCAGTGGTGATGGATGCACAACTCTGTGCATATACTAACAACCACTGACTTGTATATTTTTAAAGGATAAGCCTGAGGGCATGGAAATTATATCTCAGTAAAGCTGATATTAAAATAAAGGTAAGCCTGGGGCACTTGGATGGCTCAGTGGGTTAAGCCTCCGCCTTCAGCTCAGGTCACAATCCCAGGGTCCTGGGATCGAGTCCCACATCGGGCTCTCTGCTCAGCAGGGAGCCTGCTTCCCCCTCTCTCTCTGCCTGCCTCTCTGCCTACTTGTGATCTCCCTCTCTGTCAAATAAATAAATAAAATCTTAAAAAAAAATAAAAATAAAGGTAAGCCACAGGATAACAAAGACGAAAGACATATCCATAATGTGCATAAAACTCCTACAAGTCAATAATGAAAAAGGAAGACAACCAAAACCAAAAAAAGGGACAAATGGAAAAGTAACTTCACAAACGATGAAGTCTAAAGGGCCAATAAACATACAAAAATGCTGAGGGGCGTGCACCCAGGTGGCTCAGTCGGTTAAGCATCTGCCTTTGTCTTAGGTCATGATCTCAGGGTCCTGGGATGGAGCTCTGCGTAGTGCTCCCTGCTCTGCGGGGAGTCTGCTTCTCTCTCTCTCTCTCTTTGCCCTCTCCCCACCATGGGTCATGCTCTTTCTCTCTCTCTCTCTCTCTCTCTCTCTCTCAAATAAATAAATAAAATATTTTTAAACAAAACAAAACCAAAAAAGATCCAGTTCCACCGATTACTAGGGAATTCAATTAAAACCATCATGAGAGACCACGGTGGGCACATAGGAATGACTGAAAATCAAGATTCTGAAAATATCCTAGTGTTAGCAAAGGATGTGGAGGAAGAGGAACTCCCCTACACTACTGGGAGAGGGAACGTAAGTTGGTGCAACTCTGTTTGGGACTGCTGACGAAGGTTTAATATGTCTATACCCTGTATAATAATCACCTGGAAATATTCCCCACAGAAATACGTACATGACCAAAACTGTTCTTAGTAGTCTTCCTCATTACAGACCCAAACTGGGAACAACTTCTCTGTGCACCGAACAGTAGAGCAGATAAACCAAATGCATCCCATAATGAAGGTGACCAGTGGTGAGCGCCAACGACCTTCAGCTCCATGTGACACTATGAACAAATGTTACAAACGCCACGTTGTTCTAGGAGGGTAGCAGTCGGGACGCTGGTTACCTTTTGTGGGACGTGAGGAGGGTGGGGGGAGGACGGGAGCTTCCTGGATGCTGGTTACACAAGCGAGCTCAGTTTGTGAACATACGTGTGTATGTGTGTGTGTTGTATTTCAATAAAAAAAAAAAAAAACTTTACTTAAAAAAAGAAATCCTCTCCATTCTACCAGGTCCTTTTTTTGAAATACTTCCTCCTTGGGGTGCTTGGGTGGATCAGTGGGTTAAGCTTCTGGCTTTGGCTTGGGTCATGGTCTTAGTATCCTGGGACCAAGCCCCACATCGGGCTCTCTGCTCAGTGGGGAGTCTGCTTGCCCCTCTCTTTCTGTCTGCTTCTGCTTACTTGTGATCTCTGTCAAATAAATAAACAAAATCTTTCAAAAAAAAAAACAAAACAAACCCAACTTCCTCCTTAACAAAGTCTCTGAGATAACATGTCATTGGAGGCAACTCTACCTTCTCCACAACTCCATAGCACATCGTGGATCCCTTCATCATTTAGCGCCCGCTGGAAGCACGTGTAAGGACAGAGTGAGAGCTTCAGAGACCTGGGTTCTGGTGCAGCCACTTCCCAGAGGGGTGGCCATGAGCCAGCCTGTCCCCTGCCCCCACACTAGCAGCCACAGTAGTAGCAGGAAGTGACTGCTGGTTGAAGCAGAAAATGAAACGAGGTAGTTGCTGGAATTTCCAGAAGGCTAAAACTGGTCTCAGTGGTATGCTGTCAGGTATGGGGCCTAAAATCACACTAAAGAACCCATTTGGTAGACACCACGGCTGTTGCTGTCAAACTAAGCTTGCGTAGCCAACTCCGCGGCTACAGGGCTGGACTCAAGAATGGGCCCGTCATGCTGTTCAAGTCGCTGCTGTTGCTAACTTTTGAAAGGCAGCAAGCCAACCTACCTGCCACCAGAGCGAATTTTGCACGGTCCCTGTCCCTTGATGTTACCAACTTCTGGCTTCAATATCCACTGTGGGGGCACCCGATCAGCAGGGCCTCTGTCCCCGGCCCTCACCCTAGCAGCAAGGGACTCCAGGAAGATGACTGTCCTTTTCAGCATTGACAGCAGGAAGTGGTCTTGCTTCTTAAAGTAGCAGACTCCCCAAACACAAGGAATGGTCACCACAAGAATGCCACCTGTCCATTGCATCACCCAAGGACATGTGACCTTCCCATTCCTGTGTCCCCAGAGTAGAAACAGCGATGGCTCCTACACATGGGGGTTGTAACAGTTAGAGGACCTGGTAGGTATCCAAGACCCATCATGTATCTAGAACACACCAGAAGCTCAGTTAACTGTAAACTCCATCTTTGGTGACTTCGGTTGCATTCTAAGGTCTCCTTCCCTCCCAGGGGTCCCCAAACCTCAACGTATCAGCGCATCTGGTATTTAACAGCAGGCTCTGAAATGGGATTCCTTTTGTAACAATCAAGCTATTATTAATTAACTAATAATTAATTAATTAATCAAGCTAACACACTTTCTCACTCATGGAAAGGCCGATTGCTGGCAGCCCAGCTTCCCCATCACCTGTTAGCAGGGAGAGTACAATTTGCAACCGCTCAGGCTTTCCCGCAGGACCCTATTTACATGGTTAGGGAAAGGAAATTCTTAGAAAAGGTATTCATTAACTCTAATACAGATTGACGTCAACTCAACAAATGTTTCAGTCTCTTTATTTTTAGACATTTTTCTTTAGATGTTTAATATCTTTTATTGATTCAGCGGCCAAATAAGTTGGCATCAGTTAGGAAAGGCACCTGACAGAAATGAAACACTCCACTGTGTTGAAGCTCCCTGTCCCAGGAGACCGGTGGCAGACTCCTTGAGAGTGGGGACCGGAACAATGTGTTTAGTAGCACTTCAACTTACACATAGGAACCCTTCAAGGATGCTTATTGAGTTGTCTTCATTAGTTAAAAACAAAATATTAAAACCCCTTTCTTGGCCTCCCCTTCCCCCTCAGTCTCTCCCCCTTCCTCCACTTCCAAGCTTTCATTTAGCAAAAGAACATATAACAAGGAATCATTCCTCTAGTAATTCTAGGAAGAGTCCAGTATGGGCAGAAGAGTTTGCTTTTAGGACTGGAACATTCCAAACAAACAAACAAAAAAATTTTTTTTTTTAAAAAGAACACTTTTGGGGAAAAGTATCTATTTGGGGTTTGAGTCCTTTAGGAAATGCCTTTCCCTGGTTGGATGTCATTCCATCCCTTGCTCCTTGGGTATAAGGGTTATGGGATATGAAACAGGAATCCTAAGAGCTTTGATGGGCTCAGAAAGGGGTCCTTTGGCTCCAATTCTGGGAGCCCAAAGGAGGCTACAAAAGTGGCTTTGCTCCTAGTGTCCGTTTGGAGGCCAGACTCCTGATGTGGGTTTGCGTCTCATCTTTGCAACTTAACTAGCTGTCTGACTGGGGACAAGTACCTTTCTCTTGGAGTCTGCAATTCTCACCTGCAAACAGAGCAAATAATTCCTCCCAGGGTTATTGGGAAAAAATAAATCCAATGGGACAATTTATGTGAAAGCATCTTGCCAAGTACCTGGTACTTGGTGGATATTTAAACACAGCTGGGAGGAAAAATGTTTGGGGAGGAAGAATTTGCCAGTATTTTTCCAGACACATCCAAGTGAGCATGTTTATAGTGGGATGACATGACTCCGTGACCCTGGGTCAGCCTTTATACCTTCCTGACCCTCAATTTCCCCTCAGAAGAGATTTCTGACTCCAAGAGGAAGAGACCCCTAGAATTTAAGGTTAAAGGTCAGACTGTGTCACTTTCTGCAACAGATTCAATATTTATTACCTCGCTTCCAAGATGCCTTCAATTGTATGGTGCACAACTGAATAAAAAACAGCTTTTGGAGAGAGAAAAAAATACTACATTAATGGACCCATCAATTTAAAGACATATTCTGATTTCAGAATCATTAGCATGTGAACAAATATGTCTTACAATTGAAGAAATACTGTAACAATAATGCTGGCTCTCGTTTATTAAGTGCCTGCTGAGTGCCAGGGACCACCTGAGTGGTTCTACCAAGTCCTTGACTAATTAAAGTCAGTCTGTGAGTCTTATGGTTAGCAAACCCAATGTGGAGCGCTCCTGTCACTCTTTCAAGGCCACACGACCAGAAGTAGGGCTTGGAAGGCAAGCCTTAATTTCAAAATGCTTTTCCCTCTCAATAGATTGTTCTCTGGGCTCAGAGTCAAAGAGATCAGCTCTGTACAGAGAAACACTTTTCGAATTTGGGGCTTTGAAGGTGACTGGGACGGACACAGGTCACATAAACAGGGTTGTAATCTTATCAGTTTCTAATACTGGTTGTTGGAGGGAAGGTACGACCGGAGAGAGAGACGACTGCTCAGAATCCAAACAGGGGGAAGCCAAGAAATGAGACCGAGTCAGGCTTAATCCAGCCCCAAAGGGAGAGGAGAGGCTCTGACCCGCTCCTGGCTCATTCAGGCCCACAGACACTATACTAAGCTTTTGCCCTAAAGGCCATCTTTCCTCAAGGTCACCCTATTCCTTCTCTGAGTCTCTAGTGATTAAGTAGAAAACTTTGGAGAAGAACTGTCTTTCTCATAACCTTTCTTAAAGACAGAGAATTCAGCTAACTGATTGTCATGAGCTAGCTAGCAGTCCTCTAGTGCTGGAGCTAGTTATAGATTAACAAGTTAGTTTTTTGGTTAGTTAGCCCAGGTTAGTTGCCCGGTGCCTGATGAATGGCATGGAATATTTTGCCCTGCAAAGCTGTGGCTACAGCACTTATTATGACCAGACCCCAGGAGCAGACCCTTTGGTGATATACTCGGGAGCATGCTCGGACCCCTGACTCTAGACCAGAAGGCCCCTGGGCTGTCTGTCTAGCAATGGGGGGGAAGACAGCTACGCCCACTGCAGTGGATTCCCAGCACAGCCTTTCCTCATCAGAGCACAAAAGAATGTTCCACAGCTTTCTGAAAGGGTGGCAGCAGGGAGATGGAGCAGCTAGGGTGGGGTAGGGCGGGGTTGGGGGCTGCCTGAGCATCTGGACTTGCATGAGATGCCCCTTGTTGACCCAACCGGAACAGGAAGGAACTCATAGTGAAGCTGCGGAGGAGAATGTGCTTCTGAGTCTTGAATGGGGAAGGCTCTTTGGACGGTGGCCAAGATAGCACCAAGGTGGTGGTGGTGGGGGGGTCATCGAGTCTCCACGTGGACGTCAACGGGACTGAAGGTCACAGTAGGAGGGTGTTGGCTGCTGTTGTTGTTTGAGCCCAAGGCAGACGGGGAGGCTGGCTTGGGCCCCTTGGGCTCCAGCTCCCGCCTGGTCCTCATTTTCCTGGAATGAGATATGCATGCATGCTTGAGTGTTTCACCTCGTATACTCTGTGATTTCGATTCTGGCAAGGACTATAATGTAGATCGTCATTAAATCACGTTGCTTGATTGCCAACCACAAAATTGTACAACTAACCGGAAGGGACCTTAGACATCATCTAGCTTGACCCTTCCATTTTTGTGTGTAACTCAGATTAGATATTGAAAATGCTTTTTTTTCTGTTAAGGAATGAGTTAAGTGTCCTACATTTAAGACTATATTAAGGACAAAATGAAAATACTATGATTTTTTTTTTCTATTCCAAGTTGTGGCGTGAGTTAAATTTTGCAGTTTCATTACCATTTGCCATGTCGACTGCTAGAAATATTTAAGAACTTTTTGCACAATTGAGAAGAGAATGGACTTAAAATGTATATCCAATCTTTCATTTCATATGCCAGAAAATTCGATGACTACAACAATCATTAATTCAAACGTCTACATGAAATTTCATCTTGTTGACTTAACAAGATGACCTAACAACCTAACTTTTTTTTTTTTTTTTTAGTTTCAAATGCTCAGGAAAGTTGCACAAATAGTACAATTCGTACCTGAGTAGCCTTCATGGAACAATTCACTGATTACCAGCAGTTTGCCACGTTTGCCTCTTTGTCTCTCAGTTCATTTACGCACATGGACATACATATATACACAGAGTGTTTTTTAAAATCCTGAACTATTGGAGTCAGTTGCAGACGTCATGTCACATCGCCCCTAAATACTTCTCAAAACAAAGGCATTCTCCACGTAACCAAGACTCAGCTGTCCTACTTGGAGAGCCTTCCATTTTAAAGATAACACAGTCAAGGCTCAGGGAGGTTAGAGACTGAGTTCCAGTATCCGAGTTGCAGCCTGGGCAACGTTGTAAACAGGGTGGGGTGGGTAGATCTCTCCCCAAATAACAACCTAGGAAAGGGGCTCAGAGCTCCAGCAATGATGGCCAGGAATGAAAGGCAGACACCGTGGTTGGATGCCACTTCCTGGTCTGGGATGGATTCAAACTGTAATACCCTCAAAATTTAAAAAAAATAACCTATTAAGTGTTGTTACTATTATTATTACATATAGTGGTGGGAGTATTTTCTTTGAAACCACATGTACTGGATTTAAAATCCCAACTCTGGGGCGCCTGGGTGGCTCAGTTGGCTAAGCAGCTGCCTTAGGCTCAGATCATGATCCTGGAATGCTGGGACTGAGTCCCACATTTGGCACCCAGGTCAGTGGGGAGTCTGCTTCTCCCTCTGACTCTTCCTCCTCTCATGCTCTCTCATTCTCTCTCTCTCAAATAAATAAATAAATAAATAAAATCCTAAAAAAAAAAAGAATCCCAACTCTGCCAGCGAGGCTGAGTAAACTTGGGCTTGTTGGCTCATTTCCCAGTGCGTATTTCACACCTACAAAATTGGGGGATATAGAATTACCCACCTGGTGGGGTTGTAGTGAGGATCCAATGAGTTAATACATACACGGAGCTTAGAATCATGCCTCGCACATCATAAGAGATCAATATATGTATACCATATATGCGTACATTATATACACATTTTATACACATATATAATATAAAACATGTTTTATAAATAACACTATTATAAAAACAATGCATGTCTGCACCTCCTCAAAATAAAGACGCGTACCCCCTCCCCCTGCAAAAACCAGCCAACCAGCAATCTCATCATGCGGACACACTGGATATTAACACCTGGCCCTGTAGCATTTGAATCCTCCTTGGTTTTGTGTGTGTAACCCACATGTATAATTATAATGTACATATTATCTTGTAAACTTTGCCAATATATTGTAAACAGCTTTCCTCATCAATAAACACACTTCTACAGTATCTTTTTTTTTTTTTTTAATGGCTTCCAAGTCTTCTATGATGTGGTTGTGTTTATAGTCTATTTTGATATCTTGCCTGGGAAGAATAACGTTCTAGCCAAGCTAGGACTTAGAGTGATTACCAAACATTTAGTCTTTGTGCAATCACACGATGTTCTTTCCTCCTTTTGGGTCCCAGAAAGTGGAGCTGGGGGTACAGGCATTCCAGTATTTGTCACGTCACACTCACGTGGTCTGCTCAACACAACCTAGCAGAGGGCTCTCTGAGAGAAAAAGACTGAAACACATTATTCTATTACTGTAAGTTACCTGTGAGTTACCTTACTGCAGTGCTCAAGGCCATTAGCACTGTCATGAGGGTTATTATATTGAACAAATATTTCTGCAGGTGCAAAAATATTTGGTTACCATGAAGTTCCTACAGGAGAACAGATGTCAAAAAACGGCCCACAAAGGGTTAGAGCATTTGACAAAGGACTCATGGGTAGTGCGCGGCACACAGCTGGCACCCACAAGCATTAGTTCCCATTCACTCTGACATCACGGAAGGGACAAGACCCTCAGAGCCCAGGGCATCACGTACCTGTTGTACATCTTCAGCAGGATCAGAACCACAGTGAAGATGATGATGACAACTACCACAATGGCAGCAACAATGGCTCCAGAACCTAAGAGGAGAAAGGTGGAAATGGCAAATGGGCAACCTGAACAAAGGGAAGCATCCAGAGACTGGGAGGGGGACCCCACCCGGCACCTCGCATCCTCACTGGATCAGGCAGGGAGAGAATGGGATGTCCTGGCCCCCCGACTACTGACCCCAGGGCAGAGACATACCCAGAATAGCAGTGCACCCCTCCCCTCAGGGAACTTCATCTGCCAAAATCCTATCTCAGGCCAGCCTGTTGTCGACAGTCAGTCCTAACAGAGCAGCCAACTTCCTTTGTGAAACAGGCAAGCAAAACACCCTTCCCTCTTTTTGATAATACAAAAACATTATTTTTGTAGTTAATTTTGAAACTAAAAATACAAGCCAAAAAGGGAACTCATTGCCCCAGGAACCACTGATCACCTACACATGCATACGCGCACCAAGTCCATCGTGTACATGCAGGTGCGCACATTAAATACTATCCAACAGTTTTTGAGTACTTGATTAATCCTGTCTGAAAACCCACCTCAAGGAAATAAAAGTGGAAAAACAGCACTTGATAAAAATGGAACCATGTTCCGTACACAGTTTTACAACCATATCCTAATCATCTTTCTGTGTAATTAATTCTGTGTAATTAACAATGTAATTACATTGTTTTTCATGATTTTGATGGCTGTGTAGACCTCCATTATTTGGATGTGCCATAATTTGTTTACCAATGCCGTACTGAGGATATTTATGTTGTTTTCAATTTTATACCATGAAAAAGAAGGCTCTAATGAATGTCCTTGTGGCTTAATAGCATCTAATTTCAGTATCAGCAACCAGTTCCCATGGCCACCTCTCATTTCACGTTCAGAATCAATGGCCCTATGTGAACTGAAACTGAAAATTAAAAAAAAAAACAAACAACAACAAAAAAAACCCATAAGGGGGGGGCACATTTTAAGCCAATCTATTTGATTCTGGGGAGTTTATCTTAGGGAAGAATCCTATATACAGAAAAAGCTGCATGAATCAATATGTTAATTACATCATTTATATTCTAAATACAGGAATGGTTCAACAAGGTATGGCATGCCTAGCTCGTGAAATATACTATAATTTGAATGACATGTGGAGAAGAGAATATGGTATTTTGTACACACCCACATATATGCATTATGTTGCAACCATTAAAATATGTGCGTAAAAACATAATGACGAGTAAAAGAAGCCAGAAATAAAAGGGTGTGTACGGTATACTTCCATTTCCATAAAGCTCGAAACAAGGTAGAACTAATGGCCAGTGGGCAAAGTCAGAACAGCGGGTTCCCTTGACCAGGCGGGGACAGGGTGGCAAGGGACGCTGGGACGCCTGGGATCCTGGTGATGGATGGTCCTCTTCTTGATCTGCAGGCTGGTGACCCAACCGTGTTCATTTTGTGAAAATTCACCCAGCTGTGCATTTAGGATTTGGGCTTTTTGTTTTGTTTTGTTTTGTTTTTGTTTTTTTTTTTAAGATTTTTTTATTTATTTATTTGAGAGAGAGAGAGATCACAAGTAGGCAGAGAGGCAGGCAGAGAGAGAGAGAGGGAAGCAGGCTCCCTGCTGAGCAGAGAGCCCGATGTGGGACTCGATCCCAGGATCCTGAGATCATGACCTGAGCCGAAGGCAGCGGCTTAACCCACTGAGCCACCCAGGCGCCCAGTTTTGTTTTTTTTTAAAAGGTATGTAATGCTCTTACGAAAAGGTTTACTAAATAAAAACAAAAATAAAACTATGTCCAAATATTCACAGGAAGAAAGACTGGAAAGAAAGAAAAGGAGTGGCGTGGGGAATCCGTTATGGAGTAATGTTTTGTTTCTTCTCTGGCGAGTTCTGTAATGATACTTTAATCCATGGTTTTTCAACGTTGCCTGCATAACCCTTTGCTGAGGGTACCCTCCCGTGCCCTGTACAATGTTCAGCAGCATCTCTGGCCTCCACTCACTAATGTCATTAATACTGCTTCTTCCTCCCTGCCAACTGTGACAAGCAAAAGTGTCCAAACGTTGTCAAATGTCCCCTGATAGTAAAGTGGCCAGATAAAGTACCAGGTACTTATTTAAATTAGAATTTCTGATAAGTAATGAGTAATTTTTGCGATGTCTCACCTATTGCATGGCATGTCCTTATAGTGCACAAATACTGTTAGTCTTCAATTCAAATTTAACTGGGTGTTCTGTATCTTATTTTTGAACTCTGGCCATCTTATCTAGGGGGCAGAATCATCTAGTTGAGAACCACTGCTTTTAGTTAAATAAGAGCAGAATCATTTCCATCTTGCTGATGGAAACTCGATCTACCCGCCATTTCCTTTCAGAACTGTTTTGAGCTACGTCAACAGGCCTCTCTCTGTAGGTGTCCCCACCTGGCAAGGAACAGACAGACATGCGGGACCCTGTCCCAAGACTGACCCTTTCCGGGTCTCCGTGGAAGACCCACATCCTGCCAGGAACCGTTTTTCTGCCAGGACCACGGTCCGGAGCTGTCATCACTGGGGAGACACTCCACGTGTGTTGGGAAGCCTGTTCCACGTGCGGGGGGTACGTGCCAGACCAACAGAAAAGACGGAAACAGGCCCAACTTCCCCTCATATGATTAACTGGTATTCTGAAGAGTGGTTGTTAAGTTTTTCCTTCCGGGCATCCCTTGCTCCTGCCAAATGTCTCCCTGGGACTACTCCCGCCCCCACTCATTTACTCTGTCAATTGATGGGATGTTTTGCCTTGTAAAAACAGTATGAAGAGTATGAAAGTAGTTACATTTTAAGGTGACTCATTGAGGGACATCTTACAGGAGAGTCAATGTCCTTTGCCCTCCAGACCCCAAAACTCCCTGATGACAACAGCAGTCACAGCAGTAACGATCACAATACTACTCATTAGGTAGTTTGTGTGACTCGAGGCTATTCTAAGTTCCTTACATGGATCATGTGGTTTAGTCTTCACACCATTCCTGTGTGTGATGTGAAGAGTAGCTTCATTAATATCCCCATCTTACAGACGAGGGAACAGACACAAAGCTGTGAGGTCACGTGCTCACGGTCACGGTGGGCCTATGGCAGAAGTGCCACTGGGACTATCTCTGGAACCCACGCTCTTGACCTCGACACCAGGAGCGGACCACAGTCCTCATCCCGCCATCCCTCCCCTGGCTGCCAAGCCAAGTCGACCTTACTCTTGTACAGAAAGTCTTCTTCTCTGGTGGTCACGTTCAAGGAGAAGAAGGTAGTACCCCCCAAAGGGGTGGCTGTGGTCATCTTGATCCTGGGAAGAACAAAGATGAAATTTCATTTAACACCAGGGTGACCTTTATAATGCCTGTGTGATGCCTCCTTTGGTCCTCACCTGGATGACCAGAGAAGAGTCAAATAGGCGGTTTCTCCTAGCAGCAAGTAAATACAAGGCCTTCTACTGTCTACTGAGGAGAATTAAAAATAATGTCTGACATTTGTAAAGAACTTCATCATTCAAGGCAGTTTAATTCAACAATATTTATTAAATTTTTCCTAATGAGGTTTTACCCAGAATGTCTAAACTGTTATCTTCTAGAAACTGTGTGGGGGAGGCTATGATTGTCATTTTACTGATGAAAGTGAAGTCCCCAGGGCTTCATGGAGCCCCAAGTTTGCATTTAACCCAGGACACAGGGTGAGGCAGTCAGCATCTCATAACGATGCCCGAAATGATGCTCCTGCTTTCAGAAGCTTTGCAATCTAAGGAGGCCAACATAAATAAATAAGCAAGCAGATGGAAAATTTAACTATGCTACCAAGCAGTCAGGGACATGAGCCATCCCTGGCTGTGAAGAATGGTTTCAAGGAGAAGCTAAATTTGCATGGGCCTTAAGGGACAGACATGGTTTGGGATGGCAGGACAACAAAGGCCAGGCTGCACACAGCCTTCAGTGGGAGAAGAGGTCATGCGTGCTGAGTGCCCGCCAGGCACCGGGCCCTGTCACAGGCCTCACACCTGTATCAGCTCACTCCTTAATCATCTTCTCAATCGTCACCTTTTGCTGCTGAGCAAACTGAGGCTCAGAGTGGTTGAGTGAAGGGACAAAAGTCACACAGCAAGGAAGACACAGAGCTTGAACCCAAACAGACTCTCTGAGGGCACAGTATAGCTTCTTTCCCTGATGGCGGCAGGAATCTGGATTCACAAGCCTGTGATCTTACACTTGAGGGGTGAGCCAGGAGGGATGCCGTTCATGCAACATCATGCCCCCAGGAACAAGTATCGAGATCCTTCCCCGAGAAGTGTATTCTGAGCCTATGGTAGTATCCACATGTGCTCTGAACGACAGGCATCGAGAAGAGGAGGGACACGAACGAGGGTTCCCTACTTCGCTGAAGCTGCTGACAGTCTGGAGGCCTGTGAAGGATCACCACCGAGGAAAGAATTATCCAGGCCTATTTTGTCATGCTAAGAAGCTATGGGCTTCACGGCGGTCACTCCATCTTCTGGAGAAGAGATATTCTTTACATCTAACACAATATTTATACACCAATTTGCTTTTCTTTTCATTTTTTCTAAAAAAGATTTTATATATTTATTTGAGAGAGAGAACGTGCACAAGCAGGGGGGAGGGGTAGAGAGAGAGGGAGAAAGCAGACTCCCCCCACTTCCCCGAGCAGGGAGCCCGATGTGGGGCTGGATCCCAGGACCCTGGGATCATGACCTGAGCCGAAGGCAGACGCTCAACCAACTGAGCCACCCAGTTGCCCAATTCGTTTTCTTCTTAAAATAAATATTTTAAAATTATAGATAATAATGTTATAGGAGCCCATGTACCCAGCACTCAGACTGAATGAATGTTCATGATCATGTTCTCTTCAGTTCTTCTTTATTAAGGAAGAAAAGCGAGACTCTGCTGAAATCCTTTTTCTATTCCTACCTCATTTCCTCCCTCCCCTCGAAGTAACCACGACCTTGACCATTAGTGTGTATTCTTCTCATCCAAGTTTTAAAATGTTTACCACGTTTGCATATACAGATTGTGGTTCTACATATTTACTAAAGAAATACTAACTGAGCGCCTACTACGTGACGGCCGCTGTGCTAGGAGCTGGGAACACACTGGTGAAAGGCCAGGCAGACTCCTTGCCTCCAGATGCTCACATTCTAGTGAGAGAGAGACAGAGTGTTCTCAGGCTCAAAAAAACAATCGTCTCCCAGTGCCCACACTTGAACAGCGGGCAGCGAAAACCCTGCACTGGCTGTTTCCAGCCTCTCTTTCCAGTCTCTCTGCTCCTCACACCAACCTCTGCCAAAGTGCTGTGGAAAGGGACCACTCCATCCTCCCCCGGCATTCCTGGGCCTTGCTACCCAGGCTCCATCCCCGCCCCCCAACACCCCCCCCCTCCCGCCCTAGCCGCCGGTCCCACAGTGGACATCTCCTGAGAGTTCCCACCTCCCGGTCGCAGCTCCCCACTCTCCCAGCTCCTGATGGAAATGGGTCAGGGCACCTGAACTGGGGCAGGTCATCAGGCTGGGGGCTCTGGTGGCTGGGGCCTGTCCCACCCCATGGGGGCCTCAGCCTCAGAATGGTCCTCTCTGCCTTCACTTTCTCTGCCCTCCTTTAAGCCACGGGGCACTACTTAAAAACCCATAGTTCTTGTCTGTCCCTTCCTCCCAAAGACCAGATCCTCAGGACTCCCACGACCCGGGCTCTCCTAAGGAGCCCTGTGGGCTCTGCCTAACTCCTTGTACTGGTCAACCTTTCTTCCTCGCTGGGCTTTCTGTCTCCTGACCTCCTTCAACAGGCCCACTGGCCATGTTCCCCTGGTGGCTGCCTCTCCAAAATAAACACATCCTTCAGGACTGAGCCCAGCCACCCCTGGGAAGGCTCCCCCATCCCCTGGCCAGAATTATAATGCCTTCGGTCCTCTGCTCCCACAGCAGAGCTCCGCAAAGAAGCGTGACCACAGCATGTGCCTCGGTTGCTCTGTCTGGCAGTTAACCTCCCATGTTCACTGTCGGGTCCTTGAGGGTAGAGGCTGTTTGGGGTCTTTTTTGTATCCTCCTCCTACTTCTCCCAGATAACTGTCTGGTTCTTCTCACCTTTGCCGGGAGAAGTACTGAGCAAGCGACAGAACTTCTCCAGCTTGGTTTGCTCATTTGTAAAATGAGGTGGCTTTTCCCAAGGGAGCTGAGGGTTCAAGGTTAAGTATGGAAAGTGCTTTCAGTGCTCAATAAATGGCAGCTCTGAGTATTTGGGGGTGGGGTGGGGATAATAGCAAATATTTGCTGAACTCAGAGCCAGGTGGCTCTCTGGAGCTCAAAACAAGGAAAAATTCTTTCTATAAAAATAAATTAGGACCCATATGAGAATATGGAATGAATTCTCCCCCAACCCCTGCCCCACTGCTACTCCCAAGAAGGAGAGGCACCTGCCCCCCAACTGCCCACCATTCCCCCATCCGATCATAAAGAGTTTTATGATGCATTTGCCTAAACCGTCTGCTTCTACCCACACCAATATCAATCTGAGAAGACCCACCAATACTGTTTTCTTACAATTCCTTTTAAAAACAGAACAAGAGAGACAAATAGCCACTGATCCAGGGTCACTTAGTGAGAGAGGCATGGCATCGTCACTGATAAGGCTAAACCCTGCCCGGGGACACATCGCACAAAAATGATAGATGCCGTCACCCAAGTGCCCGCTACGTGCCAAGACCTTGGGCCAGGCATTTTCTTTTTTAATCCATGCTTTGATTTAATTAGCAAAGGCCATGTAAAATAGGGTTTCCCCTCCCCTGGATCAGAGGAGGACCCCAAGGTTTGGGGCCCTAAAGCTCTCTCTCCCCACTTACACAGTCTGGAAGATGCAGAGCTGGCCTATGTACCTGGGCCTGCAAACTTCCAAGCCTGTAGGATTCCCACCTCACCAATCTGCTGCTCGTACCTGTGTGTCTAGAGGAGCTCCTGACAGGAAACATGCAAGTGCACAGGCGCACGCACGCACACACACACACACACACACACACTGACCAGTAACGCAGCTGCCCAAGGCCACCGGGACACAGATTCCTCCACGGACCCTTCAAGGTGACCTCGAGGGGGCCTAGTTCTGGGTGCAGACCTCCTTTCGGACGGGCGGGCTATTCTTTCTGAGGGAACAGTGAGCCATCTCAGAGTATATCTTGCCTTATGTCAGGCCCCAAGGCTCTCAATTACATCTCTGTTCCTGCCCCATCAGAGAAGGTGGGAGGGAGGGCGGTGGGACATTGATGGCCAAGGCTGTGGGTGTTTTCATGTGTGGGACCCAGCCATTCCTGTTAACCAAGTGAGGCCCAGCAAGGGGCTTTTCAGTATCCAATGTGTCTGTGACCAGATCCATGGCCATAGAAAAGCAAGGAGGCGGCAGGGAGAGTGAGAATGGTTTTCACTAACAGAGGTTAATTTAATAATAAAAAGTAGTAATAATAATAAATTACGTGCCAAATTGGTGCTCAGTGCTCTATGAAGGAGGTCTCATTAAATCCTCATACCTCTCCAGTAAGGAAGGTGGAATCACTGCCCCTTCTACAGATGAAAAAACCGAGGCTCACAGTACAGAAGTAATCAACCTAGACTCACAAGGCTAATAGGGTGCCATGCTAGGACTTGTACCAGGGTCTGCCCTACCCTGTGGCCCCTTCTCCACATATCCTCACTGGACTGCCTCCCGAGGAATGTGCAAGACACAAATGGCCTGGCACCCGGGCCCTGAATCCACAAAGCTTTGATGAGAAAACCCGCATGGGCTGGGGCTCAGCTTTGCCCCAGACCCCCTACCGGTCCTGTCTGACTGGTCCCTGCTCTCAGCCACACTCTGAACCTCTGTCTTCAGCACAGCCTTAATCGCATTTACAGAATCTACAAGGAACTGTTGTTCCCCTGGGTTGTTTACAAATGGTCCTGTGTGGGAGGTCAGTCTGGGAAGTGATGGAAGGTCAGGACCATTTACCCTCTGAGTTGTTACTCCTCTCTGCCTTTCCCTTGGTCAAATGTTCAAGCCGTATCTGGAAGATAAACATTCCCAGATCTCACCCGTTCCAAATATCTCCCCTACTGCTCAATCCCCTTGGAACCCTAAAAGTTCCTCCCTGGATTAGACAACAAAATGCTACCAACTCTGGCCGATCCCCACTCGAACGGCCAACTGTAACTCAGAGCAGGTAACCCATGAAGACCCCAGAGCCACCAAAACACTGGGATTGATTTCTCCCCATCTCCCAAACCTCCGGAGATTCAGCCTGAATTGGTTTCTTCCACGGACATGAACCTCACTACTCCCAATCAGCTCCTAGAGTTTTGGAGATGTTTTTTTCAGAAAACTAAACTTCACATTAAAACCGAAATATCCTTCCTTATAATTTTCACCCATTGGTCCTAACTCTCTTGCCATAAAGGTAAATGTGCTGCCTCTTATGCACAACCTGCCAGAGTTGAGCACTTCTGTGGAAGAAAGGCGACACCAAACTTCAGGGATGAACAGCGACAGCAGCCCCAATCGGCCCAGCAATTTTACCTCCCACCAGTAGGTGGCGCCAGCAGCTGGCTAGTTTATCCCGTTTACCCTAACCAATGAACGGTTGGTACACCTCCTGGGAACCCAACCTGTTTCTAAAGAAAGGAGCTTTACGCCCATGAAAACAGCAATATGTTTTCTAATTATTTTTTCCCCCAAGAAATATACTAAGCTCCTTCACACAATCTTTACAATGATCGTGTCCTTTGTGAGATCATTACTCTGTGTGTCAACGTCCCCCTTAAATACAGCACCCCAAAAGGGACCCCTATCTCCGGAGGGGGCCTGAAATGTCCAGAAGGACGTTTGTCTTGATACTTCTCAGACCTAAGCCTGAATTCTAGCTCTGTGACTTTGGTCGGGCTTTCTTCCCCTCTTGGTTTCTGACCTGTGCAACATGGGTTGTTGTGAGAATTAACAGAGCTCAAACATAATACATTTAGCACAGTGGCTGAGCCCAAAGTCTACTGATATTATACTGGATTAATGCAAGCAAATAGCTCTTTACCCTTACAGGCTGTCGCAGCATACACACCCTATTGGGATACTCCCAAACCTTTCCCAGACTTATTCTCATGATTGTTTATGGTCCATCAAAGCGCCGAGTTCGGTAAGTGGCAGGGCTTTCTAAACCTCAAAGTGCTTTGGAAATACAAGGCAACAGCAGCCGCGTTATGACGGGACAATATTACGATCAGCTGCTGCCCAGTAACCAGGTCTCCATTACGCTCCTGTGCAAATGTCATTTTGAACTTAAGTCCGAGACTTTGCACTGGCCCCCAGTTAGCCTTGACCCCATTGGTATGGGCCCTCAGGAGAGAAAGTCCAGCTCCTGGACGGATCTCGAGACCTCCTGGCAGTGTTGTGACAGAGCCCACCGTCTAGGAGGTCATGATCCCGTGAGGGCTCTGGGGTCAAGGAGACCTGGGTTTTGATCTTGACTTCATCCCTGACCAGCTAGCTCTATGAGCTGAGGCACTTTTTAGGCTTCAGTGTTTCCATTTGTAAGGATAACGCACGCTGTCTTCTAAGGTTGTGACAGTCAGGGAGTTTGGGTGAATGGTCAAGGTTAGCTCCTAGCCCCTCTTCTCCTTTCTTTTCTGCCCTCAGTCTGTGCTCTCCCTGCTCTCCTTGGACCTTGAGCTCCCAGTTCTCTACCCGGTCAGGTGTTTGCTGATACCGTCAAACTCTATATGAACCGGGAGGTCAGAGAATCAGACCGTAAAGCTATTGTCCCAAGGAGGGGATTTGAAGAGGGATTCACTAGAATTTCTTGAGGTTCAACCTTCTCTTCCATGTCCATGGAGGAATAGTAAAACCTCTGCCAGGAAGGCAAAAATCCTCATGGGACTGGTAGAGCGTGGGGCTGGATGGATGGAGAGGGCAAGAGCATGCCACAGATGCCTAACTAGAATGGAATTGTTTCCTTTTTAAAAAAAGATTTAATTTGAGAGAGACAGAGGGAGAGAGCTAGTGAGTGTTATGGGGGTCGGGGGGGAGGTCAGGGGCAGAGGCAGAGGTAGAAGCAGGCTTCTCCCTGAGCAGGGAGCCCAACGTGGGGCTCGATTCCAGGACCCCAGGATTATGACCTGAACCAAAGGCAGACGCTTAATTGACTGAGCCACCCAGACGCCCCTGGAATTGTTTCCTTTAAGATTCTTTTCTCCAGGGGTACCTGGGTGGCTCAGTGGGTTAAAGCCTCTGCCTTCGGCTCAGGTCAGGATCCTAGGGTCCTGGGATGGAGCCCCACATCGGGCTCTCTGCTCAGCAGGAAGACCGCTTCCCTTCCTCTCTCTCTGCCTGCCTCTCTGCCTACTTGTGATCTCTGTCTGTCAAATAAATAAATAAAAATCTTAAAAAAAAAAAAAAAAGATTCTTTCCTCCGGTCAATACTGAGTGGGGATCACTGCCCCCCCAACCCTGCCTAGCCCAGCACTGATGACTGAGGGGCCTGATCAATGTCATAGTGAAGTCTTTTGGAAAAAGCAGGGTCTTTGCATCCGGAAGCCCAGGTTTTGGATCCACCACATCTATCAAGTCTTAATGACCTGCCCTGTCAAATTCTGGCTTGAACATCCTTTGTTTCTGATTTTTGGGCCCACATTCTAACGAGAGGTGCCCCCAAAGAGCTTCCAGCCAAGAGGCAAGCCTGATAAGTTCCCTGTACTAAGAGATATAAATAGAAATCCCAGATGAAAGCAGTCACAAGACAGATTTGTGCCTGGTGCCAAAAGGGCAGCACAGGCCGTGCCAGGAGTCGGCAGGAAGAAGACCTGTGGGCGTTGTGGCAGAGACTGACCGAGAGCTGGAATGTGACCCGCGGCTTCCATTCGCCCCTGGGTCTTGGGGTGCGAGCCAAGGCCAGCTCCCAAGAGTCCTCGAACTCCACCTGAAGGCTCATGTAAGCCTCCATGTGTCCCACTAACCCCAAGGGGAAGAAAGGTTAAAAGGTTAAAAAGTTGAAGCCCCTAAGGGAATAGGTCAGAGGGAAAGAATTCTCCCTTGACACCCTAGTCAGGACGGGGAGCAAATGACGGTTTAAGGAGATGCCAACACAGCGCTAGGCACTGGGCTTCTACACGGTTTATTTGAACACAAGGCAGGTCCTTTTATGGCCACTTTGCCGACAGGCAACAGGCTCAGAGAGGTTAAGTGACTTGCCCAAAGTCTCACAGCAAGCAAGGGCAGTTGCTGAGGCTCAAACTCGGACCTTCCACCTTGAAACTGGTCATGGCAGCCAAACCTCCCAGGATGTAAGGAATATTCCTGGGGACGCTCTGAGGGTCCACGGCCCTGCTGAGCCAGGACTGTGCTCACCCTTCTTTCTCCTTGTTGATGCTGTGAGCCCAAGAGGTACAACAAACCTCCAGCGGGTGGCAGGGCTCCTGGGCCAAGGCCCCGTTCACATTTCGAAATTCTGTGCTATGGGGGCCACCCTGGGAAAGGCAGGATCCTCTGCCTCTGCCCACGAGCTGCCAGAGCACCCCCAGGTCTCTAGGCGGGCCGAGTGTCCTCAGGGAGGCAAATCGCCCCAGGCTGGAGCAGAGCTAGAGGCCTGTCAACAGTTCCCTATCTTTTCCACCCAAGAAAGTCCAGACCATAAAGAAAATGTCCAGTCTGTACTTACATCTGTGGACAGAAGGTCAGCAGAGACAGGGACGGTGACGGTGACCACAAACAGAACCACGGCCCATCCATCCAGGGCCTGAGTACCTGCTAACATGCTTCTTTGCATGTTACCTCTATTTTCCTGAGGACAGAAGTGAGGCTCAGAGAGGGCAGGTAACTGGCCCAGGGTCTCTGGGCTAATACACGGCAGACCTAGGAGGCATTCGTTTCCTAGGACTGCGTAACAAATCGCCACACACGAAGTGACTGAAAACAACAAAAAAATTGCTTTTCTTAGAGCTTCAGAGGTCAGAAGTCTAAAATCAGCATCACTGGGCTAAAATCAAGGCATTGGCAGGGCCGTGTTCCTTTTGGAGCCTCTAGAAGAGACTCCGTTTCCTTGTCTGTTTCAGCTCAGGCAGGTCACCGGCATTCCTTGGCCCAAGGCCCCATCGTCCACCTTGACCTTCAAGCTCACGGTATAGCATCTTCCTGTGTCTGTGTCTCTGACCTCTGCTCCCATCATGATGCCTCCTTTTCTCTGGTTCTCTGGCCTCCCTACGGGATTTTCATGATTACATTGGCCGTACCTGGGTAACCCAGGATCATCTCCCCATCTAATAACCCTTAATTTCATCACACCTGCAAACTCCTCTTTGCCATTAAGGGGACCCGGTCCCAGGTTTGGGGGATGGAGGATGTGGATACTGCTGGGGGCCATCACTCCAGCCTCACACATGGTCGATTTCGACTCTTACCTCGCTGACCGCAAGGTTTGTACTCAATCCACTCCTGCCTCCTCCACCAAGCCTGAAGAGGCATATCCTGCTGTCGTGGGGGATTCGAAGGTAGATCACATACCCAGGGAGCTGTGGGTACCAGCACGCATCGGGAGGGAGTATGGGAGAAGTGCTGTGAGAGGAGCAGAGAAAGGGTCCTGGAGACCCTGGGCCGGTTAGCTGGGGCACAGCTGTGGGTGTGAGCTCGGGTGGGGGGGGGCAAGGGGACAACTGGGCAGGATTGACTCTCCCCCCACCCCCATTGCCATGCAAGCTATTTCCCATAAGCCTTAGCACCTATCTCCAACCTAAGCTTCAAGTACTTCTGCCTGTAGTTCCTCGGTTCTGAAGGGCCAGCTCAGCCTAGCCTCCACCCATCTGTGTGATTAGTTAACTGATAACCATTCTCAATTTCCTCTTTTCAAATCTCTTCCCTGCCAAAGGCTTAGAAAGTCTTCAGTCTTATAAATGCTGTCCCTGCCCTGCTCTGCTGGGGGCGGGGGGGGGGGGGGGCGCGGTCAGTGGTCTGGCCCCTCCTGAGCCCCCTACACAGAATCGAGAAACCACACTGAGTGGGTTAGCCAGGCTCTCTCTCCCTAGACAGGCAGAGCCTTTGACTTCTTCCAGCAACCCTCAGGCTCGGCAGTGACCTAGGGATGGTTTCTCCAGGCTCCTGGGCACCACAAATATCCCAGCCAAAAGAGGAAAATGACAGGTAAAAGGACAAATTCAGTGTTGAATCATCCCGGGAGAAACAAAGTTTGGGAACTATTTTTTTTTTTTAATTATTTATTTGAGAGAGAGAAAAAGAGATTGTGGGCATGAAGAGGGGGAGGGGCAGAGGAGAGGGAGAGAATCTCAAGCTGATTCCATGCCTAGCAGATGTGGGGTTCGATCTCCTGACCCTGAGATCATGACCTGAGCTGAAATCAAGAGTTAGATGTTCAACCAACCAAGCCACCCAGGTGCCCCAGAACCATTTTTATCTTTTTAAAAACTGCAAGTGGGGGAGGCACCTGGCTGGCTTCATCATGGACCCTGTGACTCTTGATCTTGGGGTCGTGAGTTCGAGCCCCACTTGGGTGTAGTGATTACTTAAAACAATAAAACCTTTAAAAACAAAATTGCAGAGGGTTATGCATAGTAGATGGAGGGACAACAAGCATTCATTTCTGCATTCTCCCCAGACCCCCGCAGAAGACAGTAAAGGAACCAAAGTGTATACATCCTCATGGCCAAAGGGAAAGGAGAGAAGAAACCACACTGGAGAGAGGCCGTTCCAGGTTTGAAATCTGGACACGCTGATGCTTTCGTGTTGATTCTGCAGCCCGGAAAAGGCAGAGGCCTAACTAAACCTGTAGAGTAGGGGGGAGGAACCCGTAAAAGTGGATAATGCTGAAGCAGCTCAGGAAAGCTAATGAATGGGGGGCAACAGGTGCCCCCAAAAGTCAGGTACCATGTGGGGCTGAAAAAAGGAAGACACAAGTCTTTAAGAGGGGCAGCTCAGCTCCAGCCCAACCAGCCCTCCGACTTCATCCGCCTGGCCATAGGCCTCCTCTGTCCTTCACGATTGGGTAAATCCGTCCCTATAGAGAGTGAATCAGGAGGCAGACTTGGACGGCCCAGCATCACAGCCACACATGGCCGCCTACATTTAAGGGAAAAGTAAGTTAAATAAAATGATACATTTCAGTGCCTTATTCCCACCCGCCACATTTCAAGTGCTGACTATTTCCTGTGCCTTGTGGCCCCGTATTGGTCAGTGCAGTTCTAGAATGCGTCCAGCACTGCTCTAGACCCTGACTGTCCAAAATGTGGCCCTTGGGTCAGCAGCATCAGCAGCTCTGAGCATCTTGTTAGCAATGCAGACTCTCAGGCCACGTCAGGAACACCAGACAGGAATCTGGACCTGAATCGGCCTCGTACAAGATCCCCGGGTGATTCAGGGCACAGCTGCCTTCGGGACTCAGATCTCTGAGAGAAACCTAGCACTGGTGGGGGTTCATTCCTGGCTGGGAATGGGGCTGAGGGAAAGTCTAAATCATGCAGTGAGGGGCTGTCCCCTGTCCCCCGAGCCCCTTGGGCCTGAACTGAGGCAGCCAGGCTTAACTTGTAAGCAGGAAATTAGAGAGGGGCTGGGGAGACTGACCAGCCAAAGAGAACAGACTACAGATACTGACGGAAGTTACAGGCGCCTCCAGGAAAGGACTAGGTTCTCACCAATCAGCCAGTGAGGTTACTAGTTGACAAGTCCCCCACCCCCTAACCAGAGCACCTCAGGAAAAAATTTTTTTAAATAAGCTTTTTAGGGGCAACTGAAGGCTCAGTCGTTTAGGTGTCTGCCTTTGGCTCAGGTCATGATCTTGGGGTCCGGGGATTGGGCCTCGAATCCGGCTCCCTGCTCAGCGGGGAGCCTGCATCTCCCTCTCTCTCTGCCCACCGCCCTCCCACCCCAACTCATGCACAGGCTCTCACTCTCTCTCTCAAATAAAATCTTAAAAAAAATAAATGAGCTTTGTAGTGCCTTACTCTTCTTTTTAAAAATAATTTTAAAATTTTATTTACTTTTTTTTTTTAAAGATTTTATTTATTTATTTGACAGAGAGAGAGAGATCACAAGTAGGCAGAGAGGCAGGCAGAGAGAGAGAGGAGGAAGCAGGCTCCCTGCAGAGCAGAGAGCCCGATGCGGGGCTCGATCCCAGGACCCTGAGATCATGACCCAAGCCGAAGGCAGCGGTTTAATCCACTGAGCCACCCAGGCGCCCCTATTTATTTACTTATTTGACAGACAGAGACCACAAGTAGGCAGAGAGGCAGGCAGAGAGAGAGGGAGGCAGGCTCCCCGCTGAGCGGGGAGCTGGATTCAGGGCTTGATCCCAGGACCCTGGGATCATGACTTGAGCCGGAGGCAGAGGCTTTTACCCACTGAGCCATCCAGGTACCCCTGTAGTGCCTTACTCTTAAACAAGAAGATAACCAAGGGCCGAGAGACCAAAGCCTCGTACAGATGAACAGACAGCAAACAAAACAAATGGACAGCTGGAGGCATTTAAAACAAACAGACGATACAAAAGGCAGAAGAAAATGTCCTTGTTCTCAGAGAGGTAAGACCCCGCATCTATAAAGCAAGATCAGGGTGCTGTAAGAAAAGAATATTCTGAAAACAAGAAAGGGTGCCAAGAAATAAATAGGAAAAGCCTGACCAAACAAAAACTTTAATAGAAGGGTTGGGAGATGAGAAAAATCTCTCAGAAAATGATACAAAGAAGATAAAAGTAGGTCAGAACAGACTGCTCCTGGAGGTCCCACATCCTCTTCATAAGAATTCCAGAAATGATTAAAAAAGAGAAAATCGAAGAGAGGAAATGATCAAAGAATCCCTGAAAATTTCCCAGCAATAAAGACCAGGAGCTTCCAGAATGAAAGGACCCTCTGAGTCCCCAGAACACTAAGGACGACCCACAGTAGGGCTCATCATTATGCCTTTTCAGAACATTGAGCATAAAGAAAATATCTCATACACCTCCCTAGGTTTGTTTTTTTTTTTTTTTTTAATAGGGTCAAATACAAATAAAAGGACCCACAATCAGATGAGACGAGAATTTGTCAGCAGCAGCACTAGGAGCTCTGAGACAACTCTCCAAAGTTCTGAGGGAAAATAATTTCCAGCCAGAAGTGTACAGTAAGCCAAGCTAAACATTGAGTGGAAAGGCAGAAGAACGTTCTCTGGCCTGTGAAGCTCCAAAAAAAAAAAAAAAAAAAATCCCCCCGACCCAGGCACCTTTCCTGGAGGACAGGCCCCACTAAAGCAGAGGAACAAACTAGGTGTGGAAGGACAGGGGATCCAGGGACTCGGCGGGAGCCCGGGTTGGGGGACCCTGCAGCAGCCTGAGGGTCACAGTCTGACTCAGGGGATGACAGAGGCCAGAAAAAGGGAAACTGGCAGATATTCTGATGTGTTGGTCCTAACTGAAAGGAGATCTACTCTTCTCTGGAAAAGTCTGGGGAATGAATTTATGATAGAAAAGGAAGCTTCCCCAAAGCCTTAAGGAACCAAATACCATCCTTTGAACCACCCTCCCCACCACCACCCAATTTCTCATTCACCCCTCCTCACCCCCTGTGGTGGTCCTGGGAGGCAACTCCTTTGGTCACAGGACTCCGTGGAAGCCAGTCTGAAAACTACAGAGTCCACAGCCCTCTCTCCTTACACAGGAGGAAACTGAGGGCCAGAGAGGCACCCGGGAGGCATGGAGAGATGTTGTTTCATTGATAGTTAATTTGGTACAGTTTCAAGAACTCCTTGTTGGTTGATTTGAAACAAGATCAATGACAAGAAAAGAAAGAACCAAACCAAACCTAGAGGAAGCGAGCTGGTGGGCCATCCGGGAGACCCCACCCCGCCCTCACACTGCCCTCAGCTCAGCTGCCACCTGCTGCGCGGCATGATGTTTCTAGAAGGCACAGACTGGGGTTTCTGAGCTGCTTCTAACTGTCGTCCATCAGAGCACGAACACCTAGATGACACTGAGTTTGGTACCCCATGGACCTGGCAACTGTAAACTTCTAGGGGGGAAAATGGGAGTGGGAGTGCAGGGCAAAAACCAAACCCAAACCTGCTTGGAACTGGGTGCCCTGACCCCCAGTGCTTTTTTGGGTGGTTCATCATTGCCTTTAAGAACCAAGACCATTCCTCTTAGACTCCTGTAAACTGCATTCATCCCTAAAACCAACCTTCCAATGGTCTCGCTTTTGATTCTGTCTCTCCCTCTGCCTTTTCCAAGCACTTGGCTGACCTCAAAGTGTTTGTAATGAATGTCTTTAGGATGTAGATGCTGTCTGGAGGTATCTGCACTTGTACGTGGAATTCTAAGAAACGCAGTCCTTATTCTGTAATTTTATTTTTTTATTTATTTTTTTTTTTTTTTAAGATTTTATTTATTTATCTGACTTAGAGATCACAAGTAGGCAGAGAGGCAGGCAAAGAGAGAGGAGGAAGCAGGCTCCCCGCGGAGCAGAGAGCCCAATGCGGGGCTCGATCCCAGGACCCTGAGATCATGACCTGAGCCGAAGGCAGCGGCTTAATCCACTGAGCCACCCAGGCGCCCCTTATTCTGTAATTTTAATGTGTGACCTTCTTGCCTGATCTGTGGAGCTCGCCGTCTTAGCTATTCAACAGAAACAGGGAGGCCTGTCTGACAAGGAGGCCTGTGTAGGAGGTAAGAACCCCGGGCTGAAGTTAGGAGTACCTCTGCTTCGTCCTTGCTGTGTGACCTTGGGCAAGTCCTTTGTTCTGTCTGGACTTTGGTCCTGCAAATCACACAGCGGGGACCCAGTGACCTCCATCTCATGCGCCTTCCATCTTGTGACGCACCCAGCCTCCCAGTTTGGTTCAGGACATGGCCCTTCGCCCTTCCCAACTCTTGCTGGCCTCCCACACCCTCCATTCCAGAGTGAACACCCCTGCCCTTTCCTGCCCAAGCCCGGGCCTGGCAGGCAGTGGCCTGCCAAGAGGACAGGAGGTGGGGAAACCACCCCAGCCATTTAAGCTGCCGCGGTGAGAGCTGGCCCCTGGCCAGTCACAACAGGCCTAGAGCTACAGAGCTACAGAGGGGCATTTGTCTGGGGGACCCATGGTTTCTTTTAAACCTTCCCTCTGGTCTTTGGCCCGCTGCCTCTCTTTGCTCCCCACCCTCTAAGGTGGCAGGGCCAGGCCCCACCTTGTCAGGAGGTGGACCTGAGCGTCCCCTGTAGGCTGGGAAAATGGGCAGAAGAAAGGAGGCGGGAGGAAGGGCAGGGGGGCCACACGTGTCGGGGGTGGGCAGGTGAGGGTGGTTGCAGGGGGCCACAGGGAGCGTTTAGGAGGAGAGAGCTAGTCCCCGACTCCCTTACCGACTAGGCAAGCCACCAAGAGCAAGAGACGTCCTCCTCTAATCCAGGCCTCAGTTCCCTCAGCTCTAAAATGGGCATGACTTTGCCACCCTCACTGCCCTGAGGGCCAGATTAAATAAAATGAGGAATTTGTGAATAGTGTGTTGTAATAAAGGAAGGCATCTGGACTCAGAGGGACCCCAGCTCAAATCCCACCTCGGTCACCTCTCAACTCACTGTCACGGGCCACTGATTTACCTCCCGTGAGTCTCGTTTTCCCCGTCAGAGGGAGCCAAGATATGTGTGCAGTGGATCAGACTGTAAGGCTTGAACAAGAACTGACAGAAAGGGGCGCCTGGGTAGCTCAGTGGGTTAAGCCTCTGCCTCCGGCTCAGGTCATGATCCCAAGGTCCTGGGACCGAGGTCTGCATTGGGCTCTCTGCTCAGCGGAGAGCCTGCTTCCCCCTCCTGCTTTGCCTGCTTCTCTGCCTACTTGTGATCTCTCTCTCTCTCTCCCTCTCTGCCAAATAAATAAAGTCTTTAAAAAAAAAAAAAAGAAGAAGAAGAAGAAGAACTGACAGAAAGTGCCCTGGCCAACAAAAGCATCTGAGTGAATGAAGGACTGGTCAGGGCTGCATTGCGACTTCTGCGCTCCCCCCATGATAAATTCTCATGGGCTTTAAATATTTTATTTTTTTTTCCGATGTGAAAAAAACTGTGAGGAAAAAGTGTGAAGAAATATGAGGTGATGTGAGGAAAAAATGGAAAACATTTTCTTCCTCTCTAAAAGTTGGTTTTCTTCTCCTCTGATTTCCAAAGAAGTTAAAATATTGTGGGGGGGGCCTTAAGAGTTTTGTGTCTGCTGGACCTAGTGGGGAAGCCAGCCCTGCTCCTGCTTCTCTCAGGGCTGACCTGGCCCGGGTGCCACCTCAACGTCCTGGGGGCCCCCAGTGTCCTCTCTGAAGAATCAGCCATGCCACTGAAGAGTCCTAGAACCTGACGCCTCACACCTGCAGAGCTGAGCTCAGGGGGTCCTGTCTATGCTGGACCCTCCAGCTTCAGTGCTGGGTGAGCCCTGTCCTGAGCCTGACAGCCTGGGAGAATCCAGGGCCCCGGGTGTTGTGAGCTGGGCCTGGCTCCCAGGGAGCTGGGCTGGGGGACCATGGACACTTAGCCGGCAGTCCTGACGCCTCTGTCGGGGTCCTCCTCTGTGCCCAGCCCTGTGTGCACAACCTCAATTAATCCCCATTGCACACTTTCTGCTTTACACCCAAGGAAACAGGCTCAGAGAGGCCCCGGAACCCACCCGAAGTCACAGAGCTACCAAAGCAGGGATGGGACCTCCCAGTACCCAGGAGCCTCCCAGCATCCAGCACTCCCGCCCCCGAGTCAGAGGGAACATGGAAGAGACACGTAGGTGTGCAGAAAGTGCAAGGCAGTATGAGTCTGAAGTCCAAGGGAAGAGAAAAACGAGTAGGAAGCGGGGAAGGCTGAGCTGGAAGCCCCCCCGCCTACTCCTGGGGGCGCTGAGCAGCACAGACCAGACAGCGAGTGTGAGTGTGGGCCTCCGTGGGCCTGTGTGTCCCCAGGCGGCCCCGAGGGAGCGGGGCCAGGTGGGGCTGTTGCTAAACACGCGGAGGTGCTTCATTTCCTTGCCCAGCTGCCCAGAGCCTCGTGTGTTTACCCACGAATTACAGCAGATGCCGCGCTCAGCCAAAGCCCGCCCGGTTCAGGGGCCACGGACGGCCTCGGGAAAGAGGGGTGCAGAGTCACACAAGAAGTGGCTATTTGCGGGGCGGGGGTCTCAGGCTCTGGAGTTCACAAGGGGGTGACTTGTCGTTGGGGAGAGCGTCCCATCTCCACCCCTCCACCCCGAGTGTGACTCTCCACCCGCAGTGCAGCGGATGAAGAGGCCTGTCCACTCTCACAAGCCATCAGGGGCACAGTCACCTGAGAGACCTCAGGAGCGACAAACCTGCCCTTGCTCTCCTCTGCCTGGCCCCTCAGTGGCCACTCCCCAGCAGATTTCTCACTGCCCGACACCATTTAGACGTGTGCTTTCCAATGTGGGAGCCACAGGTCCCTGCACAGGTCCCGGGAACGTGGTGGCTGTGCCCTGAGATGTCTTGCGCCTGTAAAACACACATGGGATCTCAAAGATAGAGCACAAAATAACAGAATGGAAATATCTTGTTAGTAATGTCATAACACCGATTACCTACTTGAGAATATTTGGGATATACTGGGTTCAATAAAATGTATTCTCAAAGTTTATTTACTCTGTTTATTTACTCTGTTATTTACTTATTTATTTACTCTGTTTATTTACAAAGTTATTTACTCTGTTTCTTTTTTACTTTCTTTAAAATTTTCTTTTAGAGAGGGCAAGAGAGAGAGAGAATCTTAAGCAGGCTCCATGCCCGGTGCAGAGCCCAACGCAGGGCTCGATCCCATGACCCTGAGATCATGAGATCATGACCTCAGCCGAAACTAAGAGTCTTTTTAACCGACTGAGCCACCCAGGCACCCCTTTTTTTACTTTTTTTTTTTTTAAAGATTTTATTTGACAGACAGAGATCACAAGTAGGCAGAGAGGCAGGCAGAAAGAGAGGGGGAAGCAGGTTCCCTGCGGAGCAGAGAGCCCGATGTGGGGCTCGATCCCAGGACCCTGAGATCATGACCTGAGCTGAAGGCAGAGGCTTAACCCACTGAACCACCCAGGCGCCCCTCTTTTTACTTTTTAAATGCAGCTCCTAGAACATTTAAAATGACCCGAGTGGCACACCTAACATTACATTGGCCAACACTGATGCACACTCTGTCCTCCTCTCTTTGCTGTCTCTCCTACCACTGCTAACTCAATCACGTGTTCACGCATTCATTCATCCGGTAAATATTCAGTCATCGTGTGCTGTGTGTCGGAGAGATGGTGCTGGGCGGTGGAGACAAAAAGGAAACAATACAGGCTCAGCATCTGAGCCCACATGGAGCTTATGGACTACACTTCCATGATGACAATAGTTAACTGAGTCCCTTGACAATGATGGTATTAGCTAATAGCGCACTGGGATTTGAACCCTGGTCGGCCCCCATGGAGCTTACGGACTTCCGAAATGCTAAGCCCCAGGTGTTGCGCACACGCACCCCCCCCCGCCCCCGCATGATGTTACTTGCCTCTGCTCCTACCTATGCTTCTCTCCGGGGTGACTTCCTGATCCTGTCTGCTTGGTGAACTCCTACTTATACTTTAAAACCAAACCTTCTAATACATCAGAAATGTATGTTAAATGTTTCCCAAAAACCCCCCTTCAAACTGCTACTTCATGAAGCTTATCACTCCTGCTCCTACGACCCACCGGACTTCTAAACTACCATGTGATTAGGCACTTTTGTTCTTGTGTTGGTTTAAATGTCATCTATCTGTCCAAGCTTCCCCTTTCCCCCACCCCCAGGAATTGTCTCACTTACCCCTTTTTTTTTTTTTAAGATTTTATTTGACAGACAGAGATCACAAGTAGGAGAGAGGCAGGCAGAGAGAGAGAGGGGGAAGCAGGCTCCCTGCTGAGCAGAGAGAGCCCCACGCAGGGCTCGATCCCAGGACCCTGAGATCATGACCTGAGCCGAAGGCAGAGGCTTTAACCCACTGAGCCACCCAGGCGCCCCTCACTTACCCTCTTTAATGCTCTTTGCTGACTCAGACTGTCTTGTCTGTGACCCACCCACCTCCCCAGACCCAAAGCTCTGTGAGAACAGGGCGCTTGTCTTTTTCATGCAGAGCTGACAGCCCAGGGCCCGGCTGGCACCATTCTTGGCACCTGGGAGGCACTTAGAGGCCAAGAGGCATGTAGGTGGTGGTGCAGGATGGTACCACAGAGGCTCTGGCACAGGACGACCAGGGTTCAAATCCTGTGCTCGATTAGCTGCTACAATCACCGTCAAGTGACTCAATTAGTTATTGTCACCATCATTGTGATAACGTGGCAGCTTTCCCCCGCGAGGCAACTGGCTTCACAAGGGCCCTGGTAGTCTCATGGTCACAGAAGCTGGTCTCTTCTGGGGTTCCCTATCGCAGGGAATGATACGAGCACCCCTGAAGCTTTCAAAGCCAGAAACTTAAAAAGTTGCCGCTTGTCACCCATCCAACACCTTCATCGCTCACGCCTTTCAGATTATCTTCATTTCTTACAAATTTTCTTTCTTGTTTCCCTCCTCATCCCCATCCCTGCTCAGATCCAGGCCTGTGTTTTCTTCTTTGGATGCTGCCATAACTTCCCAATAGGCCCAGCCTCCCTCTGCCCTGGGCCCCCACAATCCTTTGTGATGCAGCCACAGCAATTGCTAAAAATTTCAAGTCTGCTCCAAACTAGAACTTACAACAGTCAACAAGTCTTTCGTGAAGTATCCGAATCCTGTAGATCACTCCAGTCTCCTCTCTGTCTAGCTCAGCCCTTTAGTCCTTCCCATCGCTACCACAGGGCCTTTGCATGGGCTGAGCTTTATTGACATGTCGATACTTTACCCCAAGAATCACTTCAAATCCCTGTGCTGTACACTCTCACATCTCCGTGTCCCTGTCTCCCCCTAGGTCAGTAAGCATCTTCCCTTGGACGGATGGTCATGTCCCATACCAAACTGAGGTCTACAAGTTCAGGGGCTATGTCCATTTTTTTTTTTTAAAGATTTTTTATTTATTAATTTTGACAGAGAGAGATCACAAGCAGGCAGAGAGGCAGGCAGAGAGAGTGAGAGGGAAGCAGGCTCCCCTCAGTGCAGAGAGCCCGACGCGGGACTCGATCCCAGGACCCTGAGACCACGACCCGAGCCGAAGGCAGCGGCCCAAATCTCTAGGGCCTTGAAAAGTGTTTGGCACACTGTAGGAATGAACATCCAATTGCTGAATGAAATAAACTGGCCAAGTGAATGAGCCCCAGGGGTTTTAGTAATTGAGGCTGAAAGGCTGCATCCTGAGCCAGGGTCACGTGCACATCAGGGGCTCATGCTTTCTCGCCACATGTGGCTGCCATGGTGATGCAGCTGAGACACAAAGACACAAGATGGGCAGTGAGTGCTGCGTAGCTCAGAGAGAGGGTGCGAGGAGGGTGCCAGAGGAGGGGAGGGCAGGCTGTGGGGGGTGGAGTCTGAGTGGGGGGGGGGGGGCAGAGTGACCTGGGTCTGAATCCCAGGAATACAGTAATAGCTGATGTGTTTCTAAGTGCCAGGCTCTCTACTAAGGACTTTATGTTTATTGGACTATCTCATCCACCTGAAGTGGAAAGCATATTAGCCTTGAAATTTTTTATATATAGAAACTGAGACCTATGGAGGGTAAATAATTGGCCAAGGTGACCGACTGAGATGGGATGTGAACCCAGGCAATCTGACTTGGAGTCTGCCCCACATTTTGAGGGTTTGATGTTAAGAACATGCATATAATGAGTACTTCCTATGGGCCAAGCATTTTTCTAAAAACTTCGCAAGTTTTTATCTGTATACTTTTTAATTTTAATTTTTTAAAAGACTTTATTTATTTGAGAGAGAGAGAGAGAAAGAGGGGGTGGGGGAAGGGCAGAAGCAGCAGCAGATTTCCTCGGCTGAGCAGGGAGCCTGATATGGGGCCCGATCTCAGGACCCTGGGATCCAGACCGGAGCTGAAGGCAGACACTTAACTGACTGAAGCCACCCAGGTGCCCCGTGTAGTTTTTATTTTTCTAATTCCTTTCATCCCATAACCCTATTGAGGTGGGTATCGTCATCTCTATCTTACCTATGAAGAAACAGAGGTCCAGAGGGGTTAAGTAACTTGCCTGAGAACACACAGACAACAAAAGTGGTGGGACTGGGTGGAGCCCAGGCAAAACACCCTGAGTTCCTGCTGTCAACCACCACAATTCTCTGCTCCTGCTCAATGAATGAGCTTCATTATTATTATTGTTATTGTATTTTACTGGGATTTTGTAAGGTGAAGAAGGGAGGAGTGACATTCTAGCTGGGAGGAACAGCAGGAGGGAAGATGGGGGGAGGCAGGGGTGGGGATGAGCACATTCAGGAAGGGAAGCGTAAGATTTGGTGAGGGTAAGGGTCCCAGTGCAGTGGAGTTGAGTGTCTAGGGAAGGCCAGAGCAGAGAGGAGATGTGAGGGAAGGGCTGGGACTCAGTGGCAGAGGAACTTGCTCCGCAGGGAGAAGCCGGCACCCCTGCCCTCTCAAGAATCCCTGTTACAGATCAGAGTGAGGCATCTGAAAACTAGAAGCACCAAAGCCAAGCTGACCTGGCTCTGCTGGGTGCCCTTGGGAAAGTTACTTAACCTCTCTGTACCTCCATTTCTTTCTGAATAATCAAGGTAATAAATGGAACCTCCCTCCAGCAACCTCTGGGGTTGCTGTTTGGGTAGAGCCCAGATGTCCATCGACTTATGAATGGATAGAGAAGATATGGTGTGTGTGTGTGTGTGTGTGTGTGTGTGCGCACGAGTGCGCGATGGAATATTACTCAGCCATCAGAAAAAATGAAATCTTGCCATTCGCAATGATGTGGATGAGGCTAGAGGGTATTATGTTAAGTGAAATAGGTCAGAGAAAGACAGTTAACCTATAATCTCACTCATATGGGGAAATTAAGAAAGAAGACAAGTGAACATATGGGGAAGGGAGAAAAGAAAAAAAAGGAGACAGGGAAACAAGCTGTAAGAGACTCTGAACAGAGATAGAAAACAAACGGAGGGTTGATAGAGGGAAGTGGGTGGGGGAAGGGCTCAATGGGGGATGGGTATTAAGGAAGGCACTTGTGATAAGCATTGGGTATTGGATGTTAAGCAATGAATCCCTGAATTCTACTCCAGACACCAATATTGTACTGTATATTAACTAAAATTCACATTAAAAAGAGAGAGAGATCATGACTATAAAGCCTCTGGTGTAGTGTGTAGCAGGAAGCAGCCCTTGAATATATTCCCTTCTCTCCCCACCCCCCACCTCCCAGAAGATCCCTCCAAATCTCCAGTCTCACCAGAACCGAGGCCAAAACCAAAGAATGATCTAGAACCACCAAGACCCCTGGAGATCCCAGGTCGGTAAGATGAGGAAGGCAGAAGCAAAGAGGAAAAGGTCAAGCTATCCAGCTTCAGAATGTGTCCAGTGCTGAGAAAAAAAGGAATAATTATAATGTAGTTCCTTCTCTTTCCTGCTGTGTCAACTGGGGATTATATAACTGAACCTCTCTGTGAGCGACCCATTAGGGGCCTCCAGGAGGCAGGGTTGGCCGTGACATAAATAAATATTTCTGTGCTCTCTGTCCCCGGGCTCAGGTTTTGAGCAAACACCACAGCCTGCCCCCACAGCCACGGAGGAAGGCGGGTGAGGAGCGAGCTCTGGGCTGGGAGTCAGAAGACCGTTGTTCCCGGTCCAGCTCTGCCTCAGAGGACATGGATGTTAGGGGATGAGAACGGCTTCTAGTAAATGCCAATCACTTAGCCTCGCTGATTAAACCAGGCCTGTGGAAGGGTTCTGCATACAAAAGTCACTTAGCAATGCACAAACCCTAGCAGAGAGCCTGAAGCGTGGGCACCAGAGATATTGGCTTCCTTGTCCTCCGAGACCTGCCCAAAGCCTCCCTATCAATCTCAAGCAGGTTGATCTCTTCTGAGGAATCTTCAAGGCCTCTCACGGAGACCTGGGTTAGAGCAGAACTGATCCCGGGGTCCTAGGGTTGAGCCTTGCATCAGGCTCTCTGCTCAGCAGGGGAGCCTGCTTCCCCCTCTCCCTTTGCCCCTCCCCCTGCTCTCTCTCTCTCCCACTCACTCTCTCAAACAAATAAATAAAATCTTTAAAAAAAAAAATGCAGCTACTATAAAAGAAAGACAATAAACCAAGTTACATATTCTATCTGAGGTGGAATTACTGAACCAGGGGGACCAAGAGTTTAAAGTAAAACATGATAATCATACCAAGGAGGGAAGAGCGAACAAGTGTAAAGCAATGCAGGAACAAAAAGTCATCGGTGAGAACAAAGCCGACATGTGAGCTATGAAAAACAGAACATTGAAAATAAAGGGCACAACAGATGTGTAAATATCAAGATGCATACACTTGAAGAATTCACTAGTTTAGTGCAAAGCCAGATTAAGACTGTCCCCCCAAAGCAGGAAAAGATAAAGAGGTAACAAAGGAAAAAAAAAAAAAAAAAGCTAAGAGGCAGGGCGCCTGCATGGCTCAGTGGGTTGAAGTCTCTGCGTTGGGCTCAGGGTCCTGGGATCAAGTCCCGCATCTGGCTCTCTGCTCAGTGGGGAACCTCCCCTCTTCCCGCCCCCCTCCCCCGCCTTTGCCTGCCTCTCTGCCTACTTTATGATTTCTCTCTGTCAAATAAATAGATAAATTCTTAGAAAGAAAGAAAGAAAGAAAGAAAGAAAGAAAGAAAGAAAGAAAAGCTAAGAGGGATGGAAAGTAGGGATCCCAAAAGGAAAGGAAAATAAAACTGGAGAGCTGGAGAGAGGAAATAAGGAATGAATCATTGGAGATTAAATGTTCCAGAATTAAACAAACACGGATGGACTCAGATTGAAGGGGCTCCTAGACTACCCAAGAGTAGAAATAAGGAAATAAGGAAAAAATCCACACCGATACGGGGGTGACATTGAGACAATGAAAGACAGAGAGGAAGAGCAGGGAAAGAGAGAAGTAACATAGTAACATCCCTTACAAAGAACAAGAAGCAGACTGCCATTCCACCCCTCGGTAACAAAAGAAGTCATAATGTAATTAAGAATTGAAAAGAAAAGATCTTAAAGCCAGCCAAGGTGTCATTCCAACATGAGATCCCATAATAAAAATATTCTGAGGCAAATAAAGCTGCAGAAGGTCGAAGACACAGGCCCACACTGAAGATCCTCTTGGAGGAAACACTTAGACAATAAAAGAAAGAAATCCAGGCGATTGCAAGAACTAAGGGAAGTGGGCATTTCAGGCAAGGCTCAATGCAAGCCATAGAAACAGTATTTGGCAGTTGAGGTATGAAGGGGTTTATACACCTGGTTTATACATCATACTAGAAAGGCTGGAGAATTCCACAACACTGCAGAACTGGCCAGACTGGGGAGCTATGGATGGCACCTGCCATAATCAGGAAAGCAGGAGAATCCCAAAGCTGCCCCAAACTGTCAAATTTAAGAATGCAGTGGCCAGGACTGTGCGATCAGGATCTAGAAGCTGACTGGCTGTCCCTGCCTGACCTTGGAACTTGGAATCTGGCTCCAGTGTTGGCGGCACCCTTGCTCATCTCTTTCAACGAAAGAGAGGGTCAGCCTTGGGCTCAGACGTGGGGAGGTAACTGTCTAGCTAGCTAGAATTTAACAACACCGATCTGCTACATCTGAGTTGTTTTGGTTATCTTCTATCGATGGCAACTGACATTGTTTTGTTTTTTCTATTTTCAGAAGTGATGGAAAATTTGTTTCAAATAAACTGATAAATATTCTGTTAAAGATTTATTCACTCATTTGAGTGAGAGAGAGAGAGCGAGAGCATGCATGATCTTGGAGGAGGGGAAGGAGAGGGAGAAGCAGATTCTCAGCTGAGTGGGAAACCGGACTCGGGGCTCTCCCCCTGAACCCTGGGATCATGACCTGAGGGGAAGGTCAACCGACTGAACTACCCAGGCACCCCAGTAGCTTTATTTCTTAGGTGTCTAATTACAGTGTCAGGTGAGTTCAAGTTCCTCTGGGGATACCAGCTATCTCTCTGGTACTATACCCTAGGGAGGGGCCAAAGGCATAACCAGAGAAGAAAAACATGGACAGCCACACAGACACCCTTGGCCACCCCCTTCTGGCTGGCACTCTTCTTGTATGACTATCAGGTTGCACCTTCAAGTTCCTAGGGGGGCAGCAGCCTGGGCAGGGGGTGGACTCTCCAAGTGGGACTCCACAGGCTGGGGGTGGGGGTGGTAGGTGGGGTGTGGATGGGACAATGAATGCCTGGGCGACCACCTGTCCAATTCCTCACACCAGCTTTGAGCTGTCCCAGACTCCCTTTGGGGTGCAGCAGCCAATTTTTGCTGCAGGGCCAGGACTGGAAGCCAGTAAGCTTCCTTAAAGAGCAGGACAGAGGAGATATTTTAAGAGGTCAGGCTCTGGGGTCATTCATTCATTCATTCATTCTGCATTGAAAGCTATATGTACCAAAGCATTGTGCCAAGTGATGGGAGGATGGTGGGAGACGGTCCCTCCCTTCATGGAGGTTATGCTGTGACAATCAGCTAGCCAACCCCAGTCCCAATCCTGGCACTGCCACTTGGGTGACTCTCACAGTCTTTCTAAGCCTCAGTTTCTTCATCTGCAAAATGGAGATGATCACAGTATTATTCATACTGACAGTGCATGCCAAAGGAGTAGCATAGTGCCCAACCCAAAACCCTCAGAGGATGCAAACATGTTAATAATAATAACAACAGGGGCGCCTGGGTGGCTCAGTTGTTTAAAGCCTCTGCCTTCGGCTCAGGTCATGATCCCAGAGTCCTGGGATGGAGCCCCGCATCAGTCTCTCTGCTCTGCCAAGAGCCTGCTTCCTCCTCTCTCTCTTTCTGCCTGCTTCTCTGCCTAATTGTGATCTCTGTCAAATAAATAAATAAAATCTTTTTTAAAAAATTAATAATAACAACAATAATTTATTATTTAATTAATAATATTAATCATTATTATTATTGCCAAGGATACTGATACAGGGGACCACGTAGGAACCTGAAGCTATTTCTAAAAAAATAAATGGATCCTCTTTGTCTTCTGGGCAAACAAGTTCTCCTTAGGGTCTGTGATTAGAGAGATGGCCCACGTGGAACATCTAGAGCTTTGAAGAAAGAGGATCCAGTGGTCTTGACCCTTAAAATGTTTAGGTCAAAAAACAGCAAGGTAGGGAGTGGGAGGATAAACAAATCAAGTTCCCTTTTCCACAGAGAACTATTAATGCGCTCTAGGTGCTAAGATTTCAGATAAACAGTCCTTTTTTCTTTCTTTCTTTCTTTTTAAGCTACTAACAGCAGTGAGTGAGGAGACTAGGACTCCCACAGCAATGAGCTTCTGCTAGAATCCCAGCCCTGCCAGCTCCTGGGCCCACGCTGTCATTGGGCACAAGAGACAAAGTTGCCCAGAGCCTACGAAAATGTTTTCATTTTTTTCCAAATCAGAAAAGAAACCTTTAGGTTGAAGAAAATAGTTTTGTTTTTTTTTTTTAAAGAATTATTTATTTATTTGAGAGGGAGAGCGAGCGAGCACAAGCAGGGAAGGGGCAGAGGGAGAGGGAGAATGTCAAGCAGATGCCCGCGCTGAGCGTGGCTCCCCATGAAGGGCTCCGTCTGGTGACCCTGAGATCATGACCTGATCATGAACGTGAGTCAGGTGCTCAATCGACTGAGCCAGCCAGGCTCCCTAAAGAAAATGTTTTAATATACCACTGCAGCCAGAAATACAATTTTTAATATTTTTTATGGAGGAAGGGGCCCTTGAAGGCAAAGCGGCCTCAGGCCCAGGAAAGTCTGAACACATCCCTGGCTGTGTCTGTGACGAACAGTGAGTGACTTCCGTCTCTGAGCCTTGGCACAGAACTAGGGGATACCACTGCTGGCTTCCAGGGACACTGTGGGTGTTACAGGCCACGAGGCGTGTGGAGCGTTTAGCAGCGTGTGTACACACCAGCGAGCACTTGGCAAAGAGGAGTGAACCTTTGTCTCCCTCCATGCCAACTCCAGGGGCCGCCATAGCTGGAATCTTCGAAGCCAGCCCACAGTGCCGCACTGGGGGGGCTGCAAACCGGGGCACCCAGCAGCAAAGAGAGTGAAGTCTGAATCCCCAGCGCAGGCCGGGGGGGGCAGGTGTTAGCCCCGAGTGGAATGAGTGAATAAAGTGTGAATTGCGGAGGAATTTAAAAATTCTGATGCTGTTTGCCTGAGAGATTGGCTCAACGGTTCCCAAGACACAAGCTTCTCTAAAGGGGAAGGGGAACTAATACCCATTAGTTGTGCTGTGGCTGCTGTAGCTAGTATCCTCTCTAATTTATTAGGAAACGGAGGCCCAGGGAGATGCTGTGGCTTGAACAAGATCCCACAAGTCCAAAGCAGAGGCCCAGGTCCCTGCTCCTGGCCTAGGCTTGCTGCTGACTTCTGCCCGAGGCCACCCTGGGCCAGGGCACGCTGGTCCGTGTTGGCACTGACCTTGAGAAGCCAGATCTCTACCATCCCCTGCTCCGCCTCCTCGAGGCCCCCAGCGGCTACCACAGGACCCCGCAGCCCCGCCGAGGGCCCCCGCAGCCCAGGAGCGGCCCGCCCAGCCAGGAGGCCCCGCAGCCCGCCTTCTCGCTGGCTGAAGAACAGTCGCTCTGTCTTAGAGACTGGCACACCCTCTTTTCCTTCCTTAGGCCAGACTGCAGCCACCACCCCCAGGGAGGTTCAAACCACACAAGTTCCAGCCCCAGGGCCACAGCCCCCAGCTTTACCTACACCCCAGCCCTGCTCAGGAATCCACAGCCCATCGCTCTCCCCCATTCCTGTCTTCCTGCCTCCTCCTGGCTGCCGAGGATCTAGAATTCTGATAAAGCATTTGTTTGAGAGAAAACAAAGAGGGATCCCTCCTGCCAGATCCCAAAGCAAAGAGCTGGATGCCAGAAGCCAAGATGCCCATGACTGACAACCGCATCAGCTGGCTGGATGCAGGTGGGGAAGGTGACGGGGGCAGGGTGCGCGGGGGCCTAGTGGCTGTCAGGGACAACTAAACATGCCACTGCCTCCAGGCGGCCTTCGGGGGCCTTTCTGGGGAGGCCTGCAGAGTATGCATCTGGACACAGGTGCTCCTGACAGCAAGAGTTCAGCCTAGGTTAGAGAGGTCCCTATTCTGATGATTTCTCTTTGAGATCAAACATGTATCTTTAAAAAGACAAAGTGAATGTATGTGACTTTCCGTCTTTTTTAACTAAAAGGTTTCACTGAGCCACTTAAAATCCACTTTCCCTTTCTTTTTTTCTAACGTTTCATCCCATTTTATTGGAAGATCCGAAAACCAAGGCAAGGGTGGCAGCATCGTCAATTCCCAGAGAGTTTCAGGGCCCTCTATAGCTAGAGCATGTGCAATCAGGAGACTCGGGGTTCCTCCCCCTCGCCAAGCAACGCTCCACGGCTGAGCACATCTCACCCCTGATTCCGCACCCTTCAACGGAGAGTGCCCTCTCTTACTGCCCAGGGTCCCTGTAGCCCTTACACACTACGACCCTGTGCACCAGAAGCAGTAGGACCGGGATCGGCGCGAATGCTCTTCAGACCCTTCGGATCCAGGGCAAATGGCAAATTAAACCAACATTATGAGCAACTATGGCAAGTGCTGTGAGGAGACACTTTGAGCTTGAGTTTTTTGAGGGATAGGCCTCCTGTCTTCTGTGGATATGTTCCCCCAACCCCTCACCTTCACCTTACATCTTTGCTTCTCACACCTTCCAGGTCACCCTGGGGACCAAGAAACCCAACACGCTGCCCTTCTGGGACTTCAGAAAAGAGAAAGGTCCCTCACTTTGCTTAGAGGATGGTTCTACCCCCAAAGACACAGCTTGTTTGTGGCCTGAGGCTGGAGTGGCCACGGTCCATAGTGTGAACCATAGGGAGCACGGGAGCCCCCTCGAGGATTTGCTATATTTGGTTTATTTGACATAAAACTATTAGAGCAGATTCCTCAAAATATGGAGCACCTTCCTCTAACCTGGTTCGTTTTGTGCCTGGCTCATCACACATACCCAGGGGCTGGCTCCCTTGACTGCACCACGCTGCCCCTTTCAGCCACCTCACCATGACCCTGCATGGTGACGGGGGGACAAGGTGAGGAATGCCTCACCCCCACAACGGGGGCCCGGGGCTCACTTCTCTTGTCATATTCCTCTCCCGTCAGGTACCCAGAACCCCATCCTCCCCTTAGCCTTGTAACTTTGAGATGGACACTTATGGGATGTGCGAAGGCTATCTGACCTACCTGTACTTCCAGCTCCTTCCCCTACCCCTGTATGGCTGCTGGGCTTCAGGATCCCAGGAGTCTGAGTGCCCTTCCTTACCTCTATGCTCTGGATATGCTCCTGTTAGCCTTCTGCCCCATACGACAGAAGTACCCCAATCTGTTACTTTGGGCTTACGTTTACAATGTCTCATCCACCTGGACCACCGTCAGCTACATCCATACCCATCTGTTAGCATCTAGCCATCTCTAAATTCACTTATTTGTTGAGTACTTGTTCATTCATTCAGCAAATACGTAGTGAGACCTACTATATGCCAGGCACCATCCTGGTGCTGGGAATATAATGGCGAACCAAACAGACATTGTCCCCACCCCCAAGGAGCTGCGGTCTAGTGGAAATTAATAGTTTATGTTTGTTGAGTGCCTACTACATACAGACTCTGTACTAAGTACTTTATACGGATTATCTGACTTAACCTTTCAGAGAAACTGTTTCTTTTAGGGAGTACATCAAATGGGGCCATAGACGAATGAAGGTTAAGTTAGCCACAGGCTAAGGGGCAAGGCAAGGATTCCAGTGCCTAGGCTGACTAATGACAAACCATCCTTCCTTAAGTACAGTGCTTTTTTCCCAGCTCCACTCAATCCCATCTCCTCCGAGAAGCTTTCTGGATCCTCCTCCTTCCTTGGTCCCTCTAGAGGAGACCTAGTATTTAGCACACCCATCTCCTTGTCCCATCAGGGGATCCGGACCACAGAATAGTAGCTGTCCCTGTGTCTTTCCTCTGGAGCAGCAGCTCCAATGAGTCTACTCAATTTGCTGATCTGACCCAGCCCTTGGGTTCCTCCCCCTGGTGTGGCTTTTCATCTCACAGAATCACAGATCTTCCTCCCGGAGAGGTCTCCGCATACCGCCCACCCATCAAGACGCCCATTTCACAGATGAAGCAATCACAGGTCCCGAATGGTTGCAAGTCCCTTCTACCTCCTTGCTGACCAGGTCAGCTCCCCTTTCTTCCGGGGAGTCTCAGGCTCTCAGACCGAGGCTTGGTGGGGGAGGAGGGCAGGACAGGGGAATGACCTGCCTACTGGATACTGGAATATCAGCCCCCCAAAGGCAGGTTAGTTCTCCCGGCGCTTCTCCGCGCTAGGCTGAGCGTGTTCGGCACTCTGGGCACCTTTACGCGTGGCCCATCCCCATCTCCAAAACCCACGCGAGACGATCAATTTTCCTCCCACTGACTCCGATCGCTGCCCTCGCGTGCCCACCGCAGGCCCTTCCTCCCAGGAAAGTGGAGCAACTCAGAGAGCCCTCATCCCCCACACCCGGGCTCTCCTGCACCAAGCACGGCCGGCAGGTGGACCTGGAGCAGCAGCGCCCAAGCTGAAACGCCCACGCTCCGCGCAGCCTCGGGTGTCCCGGCGTCCCGCGACCTCTTACCTGCCCGGGCGAGCCGCCCGCCTTGCGCCGCCGCCTGCCAGCCCTCAGGCGCCACCGCGGCCGCCCTGGCTCTACCCGCCGGGGATCCCGCCCCCGGCCCCGCCCCGCTCCGCGCAGGTGATCCTGGGGAGAGGCCGAGCTCGCCCCTCGGTCCCGGGGCCTTGGGGACCGCCCGGGGGCGCCAGGGTCGGGACACTGGAGTGGCGGCGCCTCCCCGTGGTGTCCTCGCGCCTCTCCCGGACCTGGGTCTTTTTTGGGATTCCAGGTGGGGCACCACGGGGACGCTCCGTCCTGCAGGCCACCTATACCAGGTCAGACTTCTCCAAGGGATAAAAGGGAGAAAAGACCTTGGGGATACCCCAGGGCAGATGGAGGTAGGTGTCTTTAAAGTGGGACTGCGTTAATCTGAAAGATTTGGGGGCAGGTTGGGGTTTAGACCTGTCACAAGGTTTGACACCAGGTTTGATAGCTCGCAAGGGTCAAAAACCCCGTCCTGTGGAATCAAGGCCCATCTCCTCTATAGGCCTGTGTGGTTCATTGCTGTATATCTCCACCCGAAACCCCAACCCCCATCCTCCCTCATCCCCACCCCCATACTAAGCTGGCACACCATAGGCCTTCAACCAATATGTACAGAAAGAGGGAACGGGTCTTAGAAGAATCCTAAGCCCTCTCCTTATATAAACAGGGAAACTGAGGCCTGGGAAGCAGAGGTGAGTTGCCCAAAGTCACACAGAAGGTCCCTGACAGAACCAGGAATACAGTCAGCTTTCCTCATTCTGTTTTCAAGTGATTTCCTGAAAGTGTAAGGTTCTGGGCCACTATGTTGCCATGGGCCCCCTGTGAGATGCTGTCCAAGCCTTGACAGTGTCTTCCCAAGTTGCCTGAGAACGAAGAGGCTACTGTGTTTTCACGGGAAACTCTGTGGTAGTATTTATGAACAAAGATTAAGAAGTGTAATTCTGGGATTCTACTTCCTCACCAAAGACATGAGACAATCCTTGGCTTCAAATAGCTTTCCATGTGATGGGAGAGGCGGACCTGTCCACGAAGCAGGGGCCATGAAGAAAGGAGGGGAGCCCAGGGAGAGACCGCTCAGGCTCTGAGATCTGAAATCTCTGGGGCTACTTCCAGATGCTACTAGAAGCTCTTGCTGGAATCCGCTTGGGGTCAAGGGCTCTGCAGTCAGTGGTCTCAGGTTCCTATCCTGACTCCATTGCAAGACAGAATCGGTTTTGGGGTGCTTGGGTGGCTCAGTTGGTTAAGAGCCTTCAGCTCAGGTCATGATCCCAGAGTCCTGGGATCGAGTCCCACATCAGGCTCCCTGCTCCTTGGAGAGTCTGCTTCTCCCTCTGACCTTCTCCCCTCTCATGCTCTCCCTCACTCTCTCTCTCTCAAATAAATAAATAAAATCTTTTTAAAAAAAAAGACAGAATCGATTTTTTAAACCTCGCTGAGACTCCGTTTCATTTGGTCGGATGAAGATAATATACTCACTTCAGCACAGTTGTGATGGGACTTAAAAAGGACAATGTTTGGGGCGCCTGGGTGGCTCAGTGGTTTAAGCTGCTGCCTTCGGCTCAGGTCATGATCTCAGGGTCCTGGGATCGAGTCCCACATCGGGCTCTCTGCTCAGCGGTGAGCCTGCTTCCCTCTCACTCTCTCTGTCTGCCTCTCTGCCTACTTATGATCTCTCTCTGTCAAATAAATAAATAAAATCTTTAAAAAAAAAAAAAAAAGGACAATGTTTGTAAAATACTGGATAAATGGGAGACTTCGTATGCTAAGTGATAGGGGCTAGGGAGGGGGGTGTGCTGACACAAAGGGGACTTTGGCATCCCTAGCTTGGTCCACCTGTATGGGAATTGATGGCCTTCAGCCTTCTGCCATCCATGACTTGACCCCACCTCTGCTTTCTCTGTTAACCCAGGCTAAATAAGCCACGGGACACCCACCACATCAGAAAGCCTTGCACACACCTACAGTGAGGGATTTAGGAACAGAACCTTTCCCATCCCCAGCCTCCCCGCCCCCCCATAAAGAGTTGACTAGGGTCAGACAGCTGAGCCAAGCCCAGTGAAGCAGAAGTATGAAAGAGAATCTTCATTTTTCCGGGTATGCAATCATTAAGTCCTCCCGAATGTTCACCTCCAGCTGGACACTCTGCAACGTGGGCCAGACTCAGTGGAGGTCGTGCCCCACCCTGTAGACCTCAGCTTCCAGGGGAGGTGGGAGAAACAGCTGATACTCTAGCACAAAAGATGGCAACACAAGAGAAAGACAATCTGTGAAAAGTCCCTTGAAGCAAACAATAACATGCTGTCACTGGTCACTGTAAGTGGGAGATGGGGTTCCTTCGGAAAGGGAGGAAGGACCATCTGCCAGGAGAAGACAGGTAAGCTAGGCCTGAAGGATGTTAAGAAGAAAACCACAGGCCCAAGATGGAGTCACTTATGCTAGGGCCATGTCACCGTACTCGGGCATAAACCTAACCCAACTGCAGTTTCAACCTCCCCCAGAAATGAAGTCTTCACTGGTCGGTCACGAGTTTTCTGGTCAGCACCAGAAAAAGTGAGGAAACCCGTCACATGGGCCTTCTCCATCCCCCAAAGGAAGATGAGGTAATGTGCATGATAAAACCCCCTGTTCTTCCCCACCCCCACAAGGAAAATGACCTTGCCTGGAACAATACTTTTTTTCTTTGGCCAATAACATCCTTTCCCTACCCTCCTTCCTATAGAAAACTTCTGTTTTGTATGACTCCTCAGAGCTCCCCTCTACTTGCTGGATGAGATGCTGCCTGACTCATGAATCACTGAAGAAAGCCAATTACATCTTTAAGTTTACTCTGTTATATTTTTATTTAAAAAAAATTTTTTTAAAGCAGGACAAGTAAGGAGGTATAGGGAGCACTGGAGCTGGAGTATTCCTGGAGGAGGGGAAGTCCATGAGGCCGATGTAGTTGACCAGAGTGGGGGCTGAAGGCAGAGCGGACAGGATGAGGTCAGAGGCAGGCAGAGGTCAGATGTTGTGAGGTCTCACAGGTCACTGTGAGGAGTACATTTCATCTCATGGACTTGGAAGGCCAGGCAATGACCTGATCTGACCTATGTTTGTAATAGACCTCTCTGGCTGAGAAGAACAGATCAAGGGAGCCCAGGTGGGAAGGTGGTGTGGAATAATGGAGTGGCAGTGGAAATAGTGGTCAGATTTGGGATATATTCTGGAAGACCGGCACACAGGAATTGCTGAGGGGGAGGAAGATTCAAAGAAGGCCATGGGGTGACTGCTGATGAGTCACGATGCCCTGAGCGATGGAGGCTTCCACAACCAGGATCATGGACCCCTCTTTTGGCTGAGCTGGACACCACTTGGAGACCTTCTCATCTCTCTGGGATCTCACACCCATAGAGCCCCAGCCCAGAGAGTTGAGGAAGCATGCCCACATCCTGGGTAAAAACAGACGTCTCCTAGCTCCCAAGTCCAGAACTGGCCTGACCATGAGCTTTCACTTATTTCTTGGACAAAACCAGTGTGAACCTCAATAAAGGAAACCTTATTTGACATGGAGTCAGGAGGCCAGAAGAGGAAGCTCTCACCTTCTACCATTCTTCATCAATTGCAGAATCAATAGAAAGACACGATATCTTGCATTCCTCACAGAAGGAAGCCCATACTTCCCAGGCATGAAGAAGGAAGATTTTCTCCTTGCCTGGCAACAGCCTAGCCAATGAGAGACTGCCACAGCTCATCTAGGGAAAAGCCACTACTCTCAGAACTCCCAGTTTCCTCCAATGGAATTAATTAATTTTTGTTTATAACAACCCTTCCCAACACCCTGTCCTTTCCTCTATAAAAGAAGGTTCTTCTTTGTTCATTGGACTTGTCTATGGTTTTGCCATAGCCTGCAGGTCCCGAGTTGGAATTCTCTGCTATTCCTGAATAAACCTATTTTACTGGTAAAATAACTGATAGTTTTATTTGTGAGGTTAACACTAGGAACAGGGCATCTAAGGTGCCACATCAGGCAAGAGAGAACAAGGTTATCAAGTGATATTCCGCATGTAAAAACTAGGAATGATCACAGTTCCAAGTGATGGAGAATGACCAAACCGACCGTGCTTCATAACAGAGGCACCAGTCATAGAAATACTCAGGCTTCTGTAGTTTATGGAGCTATGTGGAGGTTGATATTGTGATTTATAATAAGAAACATATGTTTTGGTTTTCGTCCATGGATCCTGGATTGCAGCTCCCCAAACCCTTATAATTTCCTGATTAGAGCCACAGTGTCATCTTTGGTTATAATAGTTGGCTTTGTCCTCAGTTCTTGAAATAGCTTCAGAGTAATAAGGGGGAAATGGATGTCATCTGTTATTCATAACAAGCCCCTTTCAACCACACCTGAGTGCGTGCTAATGAAATAATTTTTGGAAAGTCTCTAGTTCACCAGAGGATGGAAGCTGGTTGCTGGAACCAGCCAAGTTAGAGTTGGAACTTTATTGACCCTCCCCGTCCAAAGAGGGAAGAGGGGCTGGAGGTTGAGTCAATCACCAATGGCCAATGATTTAATCAACCACACCTGTGTAATGAGGCCTCCATTAAAATCCAAAAGAACAGAGTTTGGAGAACTGCCAGGTTGGTGAACAAAAATGTGTCCCCGTGCCAGGAAGGTGTCACACCACAAAATTCCGGGGGGACAGAAGCTTCTGTGCTCAGGGCCCTCCTCAATTTCACCCTATACATTTCTTCACCTGGCTGTTCATCTGTATCCTTTAATATCCTTTGTAATAAATACATAACCTAGTAAGTCAACTGCCTGAATTCTGTGAGCTGCTTTAGCAAATTAATTGAACCTGGGGAGGGACCATGGGAACCTCTGATTTATACCAGTTGGTCAGAAGCAGAGGTAACGATCTGGACTTATGATTGGCAACTGAAGGTGGGGAGAGGGAGATAGTTTTGGGGGACTGAGTCCTTAACCTGTGGCATCTGATGCTAATTCCTGGCAGATAGTGTCAGAATTGAGTTAGATTATAGGACACCTATCGGGTGTTGCAGAATTGCTTGGTGTGGGGACGGCCTGCCAACACACACACATTTGGTACCAGAAGTGTCGGAAGTAAAGGAGTTTACTGAAAGTAGAGGAGACGCAGGAGTGTGTTTATCCATAAGAGAATCCATAAGTAGAGAATGAAAATAGCACAGGCCAACTCTGACAACTATACAAAATGTATGTCCATATACTGATTAAGATTTGAAGGGAGGGGCACCTGGATGGCTCAGTTGGTATCTTAGGTGCTTGGAGATTGAAAAATAACAAACAGCTGTTCTGTCCATATGGAAAATACTCAAATACACCGAGTCATTCTTTCTTCGTTAGCCAAGTCATCCTTTCCTTGTTATTACTACAAACTAGCCTCCTGAGCACCTGAGATTGTACCCCGTTGGCCAGGACCGTGCAGCTCTCACTTCTCTCTTCAAAGCCTTAATCTGCTGTTTATGGCTTTTGAGATGGTTGCTGGGGGAAACCAGACAAATGTCATGTAGGATTAGAATGCAATTTCAGAAGGGGGGGGTGGGACAAAGCACAGAGAATTGTGAATCCAGAGAAATCCAAACCCACACTAATTAATCCAGTACAAAAAAAAAATAAAAAAGGAAACAAACCTAGGCCAATTGATTTTGAAATCAATTCCTTGTCTTTCAGTCAAGAGATGGAGAGAGCAGCAAAGTCCGAAAGACTCAAATCATACTTCTTACTTATCTACAGGGCACACAGTGTTATTTTCCATGTAGCTGTTTCCCAGATAAATGCGGACTGTGAAGCACCCAGGGATGCCATTGCGAAACTGAGTAAAGGAAAGCTCGTATGAAATGGAGAAGGGAGGCCAGCAGGGGTCGCTCTCACCTCCTACCAGAGTCCTCAGTTGCAGAGCCACCTGGAAGAAGCTGTACTTAACCCTGCGTGAGAAGGGAGGATTTTTCTCTCCGCCTGGCAACAGCCCAGCCAATGAGACTGTCACAACTCAGCCAATGAAAAGCAGTACACTCGGAACACCCAGTTTCCTCCAATGGGCTTGTTTTTAACAGCCCCTGTAGACGACCCTCCTCCCTTCCTCTATGAGAGGGTGCTTCTCGTCTGTTCTCCAGACTTGCCTATGGTTTTGTAGCAGTTTGTATGTCCTGAGTTGCAGCTCATCTTCTGTTCCTGAGTAAGCCTATGTTGCTGGTGAAATAACTGACAGTATTATTTTTAAGGTTAACAGGATCCAGTAGAGGGAGGCATCCGTCCTCATGAGCTATTGTTCTGCATTCAGGTTAATTCCCATGTCAGCTCTGGGAGCATCTGGGGGATGGAGAGTAAGGGAAGAAGAGGGATACAGCGTCTGTAACCCCTGTAAGCCACCTGATCTCTCTGGGCCTCTTTTTCATCTGTAAAATGGCGTGTTGGCCTGTTTGGCCTCTGGGGCCTCTTCCATGGTAAGTTTGATGATCTTGACTGCCTCTTTAGACAGCCAGCCTGGGTGATTACCAGGCAGCTTCCTCATTCTCATGCCATGTTTTTGGGAAGCCCCATGATTCAGTGCATTAGCACAAACCAATTGCAGGTAATTACAACGGAAAACTTCTGATCCCAGAATGAAAATCAGAGGCTATAAATTAAGTTAAGCCTTTGGCGGTGAGCAGAAGCTGCTCTCCCACACCTTGGCAAGGAAACTGTGCTTTATCTTGAGGGTTCTAGGAACTCTTACTGGTGGCAGCTAGCTTACCTGCAGCTATCTCAGCTTCTGAATTCCATGTCCCCTCGTACCTCCTGCGTCCATTCTAACACCAGAGTCACCCTAGGAAGCCCGGAACAAGGGAAGACAGAGCAGAAAGAACACAGAAGAGGTGATTCAATAGCTACTCCATTTACTTGCTGTGTGACCTCGGCAGATCTTCTAACCTCCCTGGGCTTTAGTTTACTCTTCTATGATTCATTAATTCATTCAACCAATATTTACCAAGTGCCTGCGATGTGCCAGCAGCAAATGAAAGGGATAGTAATCCCTGCCCGGTTGAAGTTGACATTCTTAGGTGGAGAAGACAAAAAAAAACGAGCCAATGATATGGCACGCTGGAGGGTGGTGAGTGCTCTGGAGAGAAATAAAGGGGAGGGAGGGATAGTGATATCTGCCCACCACCCATCCATGGGTTGTGATGAGGATTGAATGAGTTGATGCCCATAGAATTACTTCATCAAACAGTAATGGACTATGCAACTTCAAGGAGTGAGTATAATATTGCAAACGGACATTTTATTACATGAAAGCATTTATAGAGATTCTAAGGGCCAGAGAATGTGGTGATCCAGGGGTCCAGATCCCAAGTCTAGGGTTGAATCGTGGACTGGGGCTGGAAGGGAATGTGAACATCCTCTTGCCCAGGGGTCTCAGGCCTGGCCATCCCTTAGAATCACCTGGGTGCTTTGGAAAACTTCTGCTGATGTCAAGGTCACCCCACTGAACCAGAATACAGTCATGAATGAATTGATGAAACACAGCCTTTGGTCATGGTTTCTTGGATCACCAGATAAGGGCAAATAATAAAAATTGAAATTTTAGGTCATGTTTAGGCGGTGTTCATGATGTGCATAAGTTACTTAATTGTCTAGATAATTCTGTAAGGTAGATACTAGTATTTACTGCATTTTACAGATTAAGAAACTGGACAGGACATATCATTTGCCCAAGGTCACCCAGATAGTCTGCTCCCAGGAATTTCAGGCATATTCTCTATGGGTTGCACTATGGTAGGGTTTGAACCAGAAAAAGGCTTCTCATGACCTGTTCATCTCTGTGTCCTCCGTAGCACCATGCATAATTCCCTAAAAATTTGGTCTTTATTTTTCACCACCCAGCTTTGATTTAAGGTGAGATATGAGGAGTAAATTTTAGGTGTGTCTTACAAATATCCCCAAATCACTGGTGGTATAGACACCGATCTTCCGCATTCACCACAGAACTTTTTAATCTTGATGCTGAGTGACAGACAACACCAGCAACAAAGTCTTCTCTGCCACACTCCGAGACACATGCCATACAATCAGAATCCATAAAGAACATTATCACTCCCGTAAATTTTTGATAAGGTAAGCCACTTTCTATTATGCTTTCCTGGTGTTGCATTTATTTAAATACTTAAAGATCCAGAGAAGAAAATAACACCACTTATTTTTCTTTAGATTTTCTGACTTTAGAAAATTTTAACTCTCATACTTTATCCTTCCATTCCTTCTTCCCAGTGTAAATTTTTATTCACGGGATTGCAAGACCACCATTAGTATCAAATTCTAGAACTTTTTCATCACTTCTAAAAAAATCCCCTGTACCCATAAGAAGTCCCTTCCCACTCTCCCCACCATTCCCCCCAGCCTTTGACAACCACTATTCTACTTTCTGTCTTACAGACTTGGCTATTCTGGATTTATCTTATAAATGGGATCATACAACATGTGGCCTTTTGTGTCTGGCTTCTCACTCAGCGCGTTCTCAAGGTTCATCCATGAATTCTTCATTTCCGTTTGTGGCTGAAATTACTCCATGGTATGGATATACCACATTTTATTTATTCATTCACTGACTGATAGATGTGGGATGTTCCCACTTTTTGGTTTTTATCTATAATGCTGCCATGAACATCATGTACAAAGTGTTTGTGTGGGCATATGTTTTCAACGCATGTGATAACTCTATGTGTAACTTCTTGAGGAATTGCCCACTATTTTCCAAAGCAGCTGTACCATTCTGCATTCATACCAGTAGTTCACCAATGCTCATTAGCTTTTTTATTTTAGCCATTTGAGTGGGCATGGAATGGTACCTCACTGTGTTTGTGATTTACCTTTCCTTGCTGACTGATGATGGTGAATGTCTTTTCACACACCCATAGGCTGTTTATCTTTTTTGGAGAAATGTCTATTCAGCTCTTTGATGGGTTAAATAATGTCCCCCCCTCCAAATTCATGTCCACTTGGAACCTGTGTAGATGGCCTATATGTGAAATAGGGTCTTTGCAGATGTAATTATATTAATAAGAGGTCATATTGGATTAGGAGGGGACCCTGAGCCCAATCTGACTGTGTCTTTCTAAGAGGGAAATTTCGACACAGAGACAATGCTACACACACACACACACACACACACACACACACACACACACGCAGAGAGAGAGAGAGAGAGAGAGAGATTGCAATGATGTCCTACAAGCCAAGAAGTGCCAAGGATGGCCAGCAACACCCAGAAGCTGGGAGAGGGGAATAGAACAGGTTCTCCCTCACAGCCCCAAAGAGGAACCAACCCCACTGACACCTTGATTTCAGACTTCTGGCCTCTACAAGTGTGGAAGAATATATTTCTGTTGTTGTAAGCCGTCTAGTTGGCGGTGATTTGTTCTGTTCACCCTAGGAAACCATCAGCAGCTCCTCTGCCCATTTTTTAAATTGGATTATTTTCTTTTTATTTCCAACTTCAGTTTAGAGTCAGAACATAATGCATGTGACTTAATGCCTTCCTTACAGTTACGTTTTTTGAACAAGAGTCTGCTTTATATCACTAACGTCAAAAGCAAATTTTTGTATTTTGGTTTTAGAAGACTACATATGTACCTTTGTCTTTATGTTTATCCCCCCCACCCTTGTTCTCCTATTCTTGGAATGACTTTATATATTTATTTTTCCTTGAAATGATTTTAAACACATATTCTTGTATTTGTTAGGAAAAGTCACACAACTTGTAAGGAAACATAAGGGAGAAGAGGGAGGATGCATGTGGTCAAGTGTCTTTGAGTAAAAGGCTTTACTCTAGTCTTGGCGCTCACCCATTCATTCAGTTATACAACAAGCATCTACTGTGTGTCTTCTGAATAGATGACAAAGGCATTCAGTCTGCCCTTGAGCATGTATTCTCTGGGGGAAACCTGACCTATAGATAGGTATTTTACCATCACTCCCAGAATTAGTTAGTTCTATAGAATGAATATTTGTGACCCCACCCCCACCCCAATTCATCTGTTGGAATTCTAATGCCCAACATGATGGTACTAGGATGTGGGGTCTTTGGGGTGATTAAGGTCACGAGGGTAAGGGACTCAAGAATGGGATTAGTGTCTTCATAGAAGAAGCCTCATGGAGCTACCTGAGTCCCTTCCCCATGTGAGGAGCTAGCAGAAAGATGGCCGACTGTCCTGAACTAGGACGCTGGTGAGAACCAGACACCGGGAGTGCTGGGACTTTGATCTTGGACTTCTGGTTTCCAGAACCATGACAAGTCAATGTCTGCTGTTGATAAACACCCAGTCTATAGTATTTTGTTAAAACACCTTAAACAGAAGAAAACTGTTACTTTCCCTTTCCTAGGTTCCTTTACTAAAACTAATGCATCAAATTTAGCACTAAGCTTTGAAGTTGGTAGGTCATGAAGTTGTTATCTGAACAACCTTTGAAAAAATAACAGACTTTGCTTTTTTTTTTTAAATTTTTATTTATTTGACAGACAGAGATCACAAGTGTGCAGAGAGGCAGGCGGAGAGGAGAAAGCAGGCTTCCCACCAAGCAGAGAGCCTGATGTGGGGCTCGATCCCAGGACCCTGGGATCATGACCTGAGCCAAAGGCAGAGATTTAACCCACTGAGCCACCCGGGCACCCCCAGACTTTGCTTTTTAGAGCAGTTTTAGGTTTACAAAAAAAAGAACAGGAAGTATAGTTTCCATATATCCCCCTACCACTTCCTGCTTCCCCATTAATGCCTTTAAAAAAATCTTAAAAATCTTTAAAAAAATTACCTTCTTGTCCACCCTAAAAAACATATATAAACCAAAAGAAGATAAAGATTATCCATAATTCCCTTATTCAGACAGAACTATTAAAAATATTTCAATGGGGGGCACCTGGGTGGTGCAGTCAAAGCATCTGACTCTTGGTTTTGTCTCGGGCGATGATCTCAGGGTTGTGAGATCGAGCCCTGAGTGGGGCTCCAGGCTCAGAGCGGAGTCTGCTTGAGAGCCTTGGGGTTTGATGTAAAAAAAAAGCTGATGTACTGAAGATTCTTAAAGATTATGACAGAGAAGCCACAGGGAGAATCACCTTTGAAGATTTTAATGAAGTTGTGACAGACTGGATATTGGAAAGAGATTCACATGAAGAAATATTAAAGGCATTTAAACTATTTGATGATGATGATTCAGGTAAAATAAGCTTGAGGAATTTGCGACGTGTTGCCAGAGAATTGGGTGAAAACATGAGTGATGAAGAACTTCGGGCTATGATAGAAGAATTTGATAAAGATGGTGATGGAGAAATAAATCAAGAGGAGTTCATCGCTATTATGACTGGTGACATTTAAAGAATTACAAGGATAAACACTAACAATGTTGCTGTCATCATCTTATACTCTATTTTTGTGCTTGGAGCCATGTTAAAACAACAACAACAACAACAAAAAACTTAGTTCTTTTTTTCCAAAGGGACCAAAACTAAGTGTCTTATGTATTCATATTTTCCTATTGTTATGTTTCTTTGTATGAGCAGTAGTGTTAGCACTCTAATAGTTTAACTTTGTATTTATTTATTTATTTATTTATTTATTTAAAAAGATTTTATTTATTTATTTGACACACAGAGAGAGATCACAAGTAGGCAGAGAGGCAGGCAGAGAGAGAGAGGAGGAAGCAGGCTTCCTGCTGAGCAGAGAGCCCGATGCGGGGCTCGATCCCAGGACCCTGAGATCATGACCTGAGCCGAAGGCAGCGGCTTAACCCACTGAGCCACCCAGGCACCCCTTAACTTTGTATTTATAATATAGCTTTTGTATATATAAAGTTTGAAAAATTAAATCATGTGGTACACATTCTCTGTAAGTTTTTTATGCGTCATTAGTAGTCACTTTTGATGCATATGTTATAGACTTTGATTAATAAAACATTTAGTAGTGTTTTTAAGTATGGTAAATTTTCTGTTCTCTAATTCCAAATATCTGTAAATATCTTTTCTCTTTGTAGGACTAGTTTCAGAAACAAAAATTAAAATACAAATAGCAATAGAACAAGGTATTTTTCCCTTACAAGTTTGACATTTTATGTTTCAGTACAAGACCATGATTCACAGGCATAATTCTTTTTTAAGAGTCATGCCTTCCAGTTTGGAAGGAAAGAGTGGTGTGCGTAAAGACCCATTTATTCTCATATATTCTATAGCATTTCTGGTGTCTTAACATAAGTTACAACAGTTAAATCTGGATATTTCCCTCTCAAACTAATTGAGTACAGTTTGAATCATCTGATTTATTGACAAAGTTAAAGATTTAAATTTTGAAGTTTTGATCTGTTAAAACAATCTCTCAATTAAACATCACAATGATGAAAATAGAAAACTAAGCCACAGAAATCATTTAACATTGTTTTACCTGTATAAAGGAACATTCTGTGATTTACCAGGAAACAGTAGAGACTGACTTTTCCAGGTATTTGGTGGGCTCTTCTGCCTTACAGATATGTATGTTAGTGGGGAGACAAGTGGTTTTGTGAGATAGATTGTAGAAAATTGGTACCTATACTGATCCTTCACCAATAATCTGGTTCCTCGTGATATGGGCTCTCTGGAAGAAAGTTGTCTATTTCAGTGATCTTTCTTTAGATTTCTTATTGTAAATTTAAAGTACAGTAATAATTTGAGGCACTTGAAATGAGCTTCAGAGTATTACATAAAGAGTTACTAGAAATTTAACAAATCAATAGGGAATAACAGCGGTGACATTCCAAATAGTTAACTAGAAAGTAAGTTAATTGCTCATTATACTAAAATTTAATTTTGAATATGAAATCAATGCTCACAATAGTAACAATATCCAGGGCAACATATATTCTTTGAAATTAAAAAAAATTTATTACCCTTAAAAAAAAAAAATTTTCAGTGTCTAGCCTTCCAATCCTTCCTGTGTAAATATGGCTTTTTAAAAAATAAATGAAATACTGTGATACATATTTTATAATCTAAATCTAGCTTTATTGAACTTTTCATGTTTTTCTCTTTATTATTAGAGTCCTAATTTCTTAAAAAAATTTTTTCAAAGGTTTTCCATCCTATAGAAGGGCCTCACCTATAAGCAAAACAGGATTATCTTAAGTTACCCATAACCAGGACCAAAGTACAAATGTCTTTTTTCCCCTGCAGCAACCATGGGAAATGCAGGGATTTACGGAATCAGAACAGGATAAAAGTCTCCCCGATTTGAGTCTTGCTTCAGGGAAAGCAAGATATTTCATCATTACATATTTCCTGATTATATTTTGGCTACAGAACAAAGAAAAATGTCAAGAAGTAAAAAATACAAACCAATCTGGCCAGAAGAATTTTCACTGGAGGCTGACTTGGTACAGATGTGGTTTTCCTGGGACCAGCGGAGGACAGGACCTGCCTCACAGGTTAACCGTTAAGAAAAAAATGACCCATGTCAATTATTTCTCAATAAAACTGGGGGAAAAATTACAAATAATAATAATAATAAGAAGAAATGACACAAGAAGTAAGGACGCCTTGGGGCGCCTGGGTGGCTCAGTGGGTTAAAGCCTCTGCCTTCGGCTCAGGTCATGATCTCAGGGTCCTGGGATTGAGCCCCACATCGGGCTCTCTGCTCCGCAGGGAGCCTGCTTCCTCCTCTCTCTCTGCCTGCCTCTCTGCCTAGTTGTGATTTCTCTCTGTCAAATAAATAAAATAAAATAAAAAAGAAGTAAGGACGCCTTGGCAAACGTGGCCAGTCAACGTCAAGATGCCTAAACTTGACTCTAACCCCCCAGTCCTGGCCTTTCACCATAAAACGGAGTCAGTGAGCCCCGTGAGTTGTTAAATGCTACAGAAGTGGAGGGCGCCTGGGTGGCTCAGTGGATTAAAGCCTCCGCCTTCGGCTCAGGTCATGATCCCGGGGTCCTGGGATCGAGCCCCGCATCAGGATCTCCGCTCAGCGGGGAGCCTGCTTCCTCCTCTCTCTCTCTGCCTGCCTCTCTGCCTACCTGTGACCTGTCTGTCAAATTAATAAAAAAAAAAAAAAATCTTTAAATGCTGCAGAAGTGGAGAATATGACTTGAACCTTGCAAGCTGCCACAGACAGGGTTTTCTCTGCTCTGTGGCAAATTCAGTTCAGCCTGTAGAGTGGGCTAGAGGGAAAGGTAGGAGGCTCGCCCACACAACCCTGTAATCCACCCATCCTGGGAGCGGTCTCCAACTACAGTTCTGTGACCTTCAACACCCTTGGGTGACTGGGTCATTTCCACCTAATCTTCTGGGTGCCTGATAAGTAAATCCCAGAACAATATGCAGCCAATATCTTTGACACCGGGAAAAGGTGGAACCGCTAAACCAACGCCCAGGGGCTGCTTCACCTTTGCAAAGGAGAAGAAACCTCCCTTCCAGACTTTCAACAGTTGCCAGAAATTTCCTTTTTTTTTTTTTTTTTAAAGATTTTATTTATTTATTTGACAGTCAGAGATCACAAGCAGGCAGAGAGGCAGGCAGAGAGAGAGGGGGAAGCAGGCTCCCTGCTGAGCAGAGAGTCCAATGTGGGGCTCGATCCCAGGACCCTGGGATCATGACCTGAGCCGAATGCAGAGGCTTTAACCCACTGAGCTACCCAGGCGCCCCAGTTGCCAGAAATTTCTAATGAATAGTCTGGGAAGTGACCAAAGTTATCAAGGAAATAAGTAATAGAAAATGAGTAAATTTGTCCCTGAAAGGCCTTTTATTCACAGGATTCATTCAGGCAACTTCCAAGAAATCATTTTTGGTCTGATTACCTCCTTTGGGGCCAAGAGGCTTGGTAAAATCTCCCAGGACAGAAGATTATATAATTTTCCACTAAAGATCTCAATTATTTGAAAAACACACCAGAGGAAGACAGTACCAGGCCAAGGATGAACTTGATTACTTCTTCAAAGCAAAAGGAAATCTAGAGTTGAACCACATGCCATCTTATTTGTACCTCAGAGAAGAGCGCATGATAAGTACACTTTCCCCCTCCACGTGGGAGTACATTTCATAAAGAATCTACAGAACTTAGATGGAGAAAGAACTCATGTATATGCATCTACTGACAGAACCGGTGGTACCTGGTATTTTTCTGAAATATTTATCCAAAAAGGCATAAACTGGGCAATAAAATCCAGATTTCACCTAAATAAATCACAGCAAAATATTTTCTTCTAAAGCAATAAGAGAGAAAAATAAGACAACTTTAAACTAATGTAGACTCCAGGGAGGAAAGAGAAAGAGGTGTTAATAGTTTTTTAATGACTACAGAAAGGTTATAGAAAGTCTAATAGTAAGTCAGACTTCTCAGTTCAGAGCACATTATCATTGATGCATAGGAGATGTCTAGTATGTGCGCCTGTGTGTTTAATGCGTATCTTTCTGTGTATCCTTGCACCATGCACTACTATGTATTTTATGTAACGCGAGTGTTACACACATCTCACACACATCTCACTGATTACTTTTGTCCCTTGGGTCTATTTTTTTTTTAAGATTTTATTTATTTATTTGTCAGAGAGAGATCACAAGTAGACAGAGAGGCAGGCAGAGAGAGAGAGAGGGACTGCCACCGAGCAGAGCCGAGCAGAGAGCCCGATGCGGGACTCGATCCCAGGACCCTGAGATCATGACCTGAGCCGAAGGCAGCGGCTTAACCCACTGAGCCACCCAGGCTCCCCCTTGGGCCTATTTTTAAGATCCCTCCATGTAGCTGGGTAGATGGCGACTCCGTGGTATTGTTCTCCATAGTTCATTTTCCCAGGAGGGGATACCAGCTTGCTTCCGTAAATAATGATGAAACAGACATGCTCATCGTGTCTCCTGATGGACTTGAGAATGCGTTTGGGATATTCTTGGGACATAAATATAAATATAAATATTCATTCATTCATTCATTTATTCATTCATTCCAGGAGCAGAGCTGTTCAGTCAGAGATCTCTTCTTACTGATATGTATACTGCCAGATAGTAACTAAACCGGTCTACACTCTTGTTTGTGTTATATCAGATGTCCTATTCACCCACCCTTTGTCTATACTGGGCATTATTCGCTTTTTACATTTTTGAGGCTCTAATAGGTATAAAGTGGCATCTTGTTGCATTAATCACACTAATCGGATTACTGGGTTTGAATGTCTCTCCAAGGCTCACTTTACTTTTCTGTCAATTGCTGTTCATAGCCTTAAGCCATTTTCCTATTGGGCTGCTTTCCCTTTGGATTTGCCCAACTCTCTTGGATATTATGGTTATTTATCCCATATTAAGACTGCAAATATTGGGCGCCTGGGTGGCTCAGTGGGTTGAGCTGCTGCCTTCGGCTCAGGTCATGATCTCAGGGTCCTGGGATCGAGTCCCGCATCGGGCTCTCTGCTCGGCGAGAGCCTGCTTCCCTTCCTCTCTCTCTGCCTGCCTCTCTTGTGATTTCTCTCTGTCAAATAAATAGATAAAATCTTTAAAAAAAAAAAGACTGCAAATATCTTCTCCCTGCTGTCTGTCAACATTTGTCTGTGGCATTCTTCATGGATTCTAAATTGTTCATTTTGATATAATCAAATTATTACCATATAGCTTATGCTTTTAAAAGTTTTGTCAAGTCTCTCCCTTCCTCTAGGTCACAAAGGTATTCTCCTTCAAACCATTTTATTAAGTCTGTAGTTTTACAATTTGTATTCAAGTCTTTTTTTTTTTTTTTAAGATTTTTATTTATTTATTTGACAGAGATCGTAAGTAGACAGGCAGGCAGGCAGAGGGAGAAGGGGAAGCAGGCTCCCTGCTGTGCAGAGAGCCAGATGCAGGGCTTGATCCCAGGACCTGAGATCATGACCTGAGCTGAAGGCAGAGGTGGGAGGCTCAGCCCACTGAGTCATCCAGGCGCCCCCGTATTTCAGTCTTTAACCCATCTTGGGAGTCCAGCTTTGTATGGAGTGTTTAATGTGGAACCCAGTTTTATTGACCTACATATATACTAAGCCCATTTTCCCAACACCATTGACTAGACAGTATAGCCTTTTTCTGTTTATTTATGATGGCTCTTTATTGTACATTAATTCCCTGGTGTAGACACGGGTGGTCTCTACTCTTTTTTAAAAAAACTTATTTGACTTTTCTTGATTAAACTCATGTGAGTTTGTAGATTGTCTTAGGATTTAGCAGGACAAGTCCTCCATCTTTTTTCTTTTTAAGGTTTTCTTAACTACTTGTTTCTTTATTCTTCCATCCAAGTTTTAGAGTAAGTTTAATGAGCGTTGTGTAAAAAATATAGCTGGAATATTGACAGAGATTTCAATGCATTTATAATTTGGGGAAAAATTTGACATTCCTAAAATGTGAAGTTATCCCACTAAAAGCATGTACTTAAATTATCCAAGTCCATATTATAGTTTGAAAGTTTATTTATGCTGATGTTTTGTTCCAATTACGAATGTTATCTTATTGCTTCCTGTATTTTGGTCATTGATGGTATAAGAAAATGTTACTGATTTTTCTAAGTTATTCTTGTATTTGGCAACTTTGCTGAGCTTTTATAGTTTCTAATAATTTTAACAACTTGGTTTTCCCATTTATTAAATCAGGAAGGCTCCTTCTGATGACCAATCTCATACTTCTCTTGCTTAGAGAAATGAACAAAGAAATCTTAATTCACAGACCTATCCTTCAGTCAGGCCCCAAGATTTTAGAATGTTTCTGTAAATGTTCATCGAGCAGCAGTACAATTAAATGCTTCTGGGAAAAAGGGCTCCATAGCTAATCGGATTTGATAAAAACTGTATCCTACTGGAGACACAGAATGCACAAATTAAAAAGACCCGATGGATACTGCAATACAGAAACCGTTCAACTTTTCCAAACATTTCGACCACAAGCTTTTCCCAAATAACATTACTATCTAAATACCTACTTCCCGAATTACTTATATGTACAAAGTACATATGTCTTCTATGTCTCCAAAGACTTGCCAGCGTTTGGCAAGATTTGAGATGTTGCCCGTGCGTATAAGAATTTTAATCCTTTCTCCTTCTAGATTCGAACCATACTGTGATGTGTTCAGAGAAGGCAGAGGGAATTTCTGCTCAGTCCTGCTTTCTAGTTTAGCATGTGTCTTCATGGTAACTGGACTCTGACACATACACTACGGGCATTTAACTTTTAAGTCGGGCTATTTTAATGAGGCAAATTACTTAAACCTTTATTCTTGTATTTTTCTATTCTGCATCCAAAAAATCATTTTATCCTCAGGTTATGAGCAGTGGTTCCACAACTTGCTGTTTCAGCCCAGGAATCCTCAGCTCTAGTGCAATTTCATGCCAAGACCATTGGGCACGAGAATGGTGCAGGAGGGCTTGAAGCCAGGTGCAGGCCCCAGTGACCTGGAGTCCAGCTCCCCCTGGAGGCAGCGCCAAGGAACACAGCTTGGAAAAGCATCTGTTAAAGGAGAAATGTCCCCGTGTCGCCCCCCCCCCCACCCCGCCCAGGGTTACTCCACCTCAGTACTGCTGAAACAAACAAAAGGCTGACAATTCTGAGAACCTTTGCATCCCAATACGTTTCTCCTGAAAGATGAAAGATTTCAGTTTAATTAAGTAGTGGAGCAGGGTCCACCTGGGATGGAGGTAGGAAATTGTTTCTAGTCCCCGGTTAGCTACCATCCGGATGTGTGAATTTGGCAATGCCTCCTGGGCCATTTACTTGTAAAGGCGCCTGTGGGGAGGCCCCAGGATAGACGGGTGTTTGGGACTGCGCTGTTGAGTTCTCATGGGGGGGTGGTGGTGCTGGGAGGTACCCTCTGGGTTCCCACGTCTCCCTCACCCCCTTCAAAGGGAGCAGGTGCTTACCTTTTTGTTGGTAAAGTATGTCAAACTTTATGTAAGATTTCATTTGAACAACAAATAGAGTTCTATGGCATAAACATATGTTTAAAAAAAAAATCACTGCGCTAGATAACCTTTCAGTCATTTTTAGCTTCGATACTCGGATTTGGAGATTTTTTTTTTTTAAATCGAGAGAAAATAAGCCTTTACCTGGAATGAATCATTTTTTACCAGGATAAACTGGGATAAAAACTTTTCTTGCTAAAGAACCCAAACCATTGTGGTCATTTCCCGAGTCGGCAGGGAGTCACCACTTTTGGCACCGGTTCCTCTCCGTAAGAACACCCACCTGGAATCCAGTTAAAGGAACAAACATCGTTATTTCCCTTTTCTGTCTTTTTTTGGGGGGGGGCTATTACCTAAATGTAAATGATATTTATTGAAAATACTACAAAGAACTCAATTCAGCGGACTGATTTAAAAAAAAAAACTGTAATTTTATTTTTATTAGCTTTAAAAACAAAACTCGTTACAAGTAATCACAAGGATTCCCAAAAAATTACATTCTGCTTTCGTCGCTTTGCAAGGACGAGGAACATTTAAATGTCCTAAAAATACAGGAGAGCCAAAGTCGACAAATAACGAACTACTACAAACTATGGATTGTTACATCAGGCACACTAAAATACAGAATACATATATATAAATTACTAACCAGGTCTTTGAAGTACAGTGAATATTCATTACAATTTATAGTACCAGAAAAGCAATGTTCCCCCAGAATATAACACAAGATCACAAACATGTTCAGATAAAATAAAAAATTCACCTCCCGGGTTCAATGAACAGAGAAGTGGAATGAGTGAAAAACTTTCCTTCAAGCTGGAGGACATGCACGATACAGCAGAAACGTAGACGGCTTCCCTCTGGGGTCCCCACCTCGGAGGAGAAGCAGCAGGCAGAGAATGGCAGCAACAGAATTAGCTACCTTGGTCTCTCTCCTCAATCCCCAGTCTGAGTTAGTTAGACTGGGACTGCAGGGGAAACGATATGGAAAAACACAATTTCTCTGCATAGATAGAGATCTTCCGGATAACAAGAATGAACATTCCGTCAAAGTTATGCAGGAACGCCCAAGAGTCTGCAGGACACGGTTTTGCTTCAAAAGGAAAACACGGGTCACAAGATAGACCCCACATGCCTAATTTCGTAAAAGGTCCTGATGCTTTTCTTTCAGTGGATGGAGACACTCTGACTTGCCCCAACGTTAGTTCTCCTTAACCTTGGCTGGAAACTTGTATTTGGAACATGACCATTTTTATCATCTTTTTGGTCCGTAAAACCTAGCCATTGTCACCTTCTGTTGCTTTGCTGCTAGTGTGTTTGGTATTAATGACAACAGTCTTCAAGTTATTAACATTTCCCCTGATTCCTGGGGAGAGACGACAGCGGCATTCCAGTGAAGATGTTCCTGTGAACCCACCCCGAGGGGAGGTTATAAAACAAATGGGTATTTATTAAACCGTTGAACAAGGTTCATAAACTCATGAACTTATTCTCTAAGTTTATTTAACGTTTTAAAAAGTGAGTTTCTGTAACAATGGACTTCCCTCCTCAATGAGGAGGCAACTAATTCCCTCATCTGTTGTTCCTTTATATTGTCACATTTATAAGTAATTTGTTTGCTTTTGTACAGGAGGACATAACCGTAAGTGTGTAGACAAGGAGCACAGTGAGTGGGCAAAGGAAGGTTGACCAAGTTCACCCACGCGATAGGTATGAAAGTCTACGACTCCAGAGAAAAAAGAGACAGCAGCAGATGGGGAACTTTGATGCACCAAAGAATTTTCATACATTTTCCACTGCTTAATTATGTCTGAGATCTTCCCTCTTTAGAATAACGCTATGGTCTGGATAAGAGTCTATATAAAAACACGAAGCACAGGTCCGTCTTCAGTCTTTCCCAGAGCTCCGTTTTACGAGCGGAGTGCCGGGGTCATTCCACTGCAAACGACTTCCAAATCCTAGGGGATCTCAGGCTCCTTGCTTAGACTCACATCTCGAGTCTGGCTACTTGTAATTTAATCTCACTACTACTAAACTCTAGGAAAGCCCCATAAACACGATTGCCGGCTACCAAAATAACATTATTTAAGTAGATTCTAATCCCAACAGTACAATGATAACAAAAACACAGAACATTAATTTCATTCATGAGACTGCTAAGTCACTGCCTTCATCAGCTGTCTCTTCACTGTATCCCTCCAGGGGAGATAGAATTCTTTTCCCCTTTTTTGTCTATTTCCTTTTCTTCTTCTTCTTCTTCTTCTTCTTTTTTTTTTTTTTTTTTGGTCTATTTTATTACGACAAAATTCACGGCTTCTGAGAGGCCGGTGCAAGAAGAAAGGAGAAAAAAAGCCTCGCGCAGGAGCTGGAATGCCAACCCAGCCCCTGTGGCCTTCGAAGTAAGATGCCTCATCTCCATTTTGTCATTTGTGTCACACAAGGAGTAGACTGCGTCGCCTTCAGCACTATGACCGAGATTCTGAGGAAATCTAATCTTTTCACTTTTTAAAAAAAAAAGATTTGTGTATTTACTTGACAGAGAGAGCTAGCGCAAGTGGGGGAGTGGGCGGCAGAGGGAGAAGCAGACCCCCCGCTGAGCAGGGAGCCCGCCGCGGGACTTGATTCCAGGACCCCGGGATCTATCACAACATTCTGAAGAGATGGACTTGCTGTGAGTGGGAAACAAAAGGGCTGTTTTCTCGAAGGATGGTGCTGCTCCTGCCCTGCCTCCTGGCAGCTCTGATTCAAACACACCATGTTCTATTTAAGCATTTATGGTGAATGTAAAACTTCTGGGCTCTCAATTCTGCAGCTAGCTTGAGTGTATAAGTGTGTAGAAGCAAAATGTAAGAAGAGGAGTTTGCTTTCCTCCTGACATTCAGCTCCCCAAGGCTTCAAGGGAACTGTTTTCACTGATTCTCTCTTAGTACCTTCAACTAGTGATGCTCACACGAGCACACTTTATAAATGGGCCTATTTTAAGTGCTAGATTTTCTTATTCTTCACGTAAGCTTTTCCCCTAACACGAAGCATTATCTTCTTTCCTCACAATGCTCTAAAGAATTTGATTCCCAAGACGAAGTTATGATTTCTGAGGAGAACAAGGCTACTATACTATCAGGGTTAAATCTGAGTAATAACTCAATTTCCAAAAAGAAAAACACAGCTAAACTTATTTAAGGAACTTTAAAAAAGTACACGAGACTCACCTCTTACAAGATGGTTACATGAGCTGAATAGAAAATAGCTAAGAAAGGACAGAGTCCGTAACACTTGCTGAGATCCTGGTTGATTTCACCATATTTAAAAGTTAATGGGCATTTAGTACTTTTCCTTTTATTTGAGTTCACCTTATGGAAATAGTATACTAGAAAGAATGAAAATATTAATGTTCTCCACTCAGAAAAGTTTAATATAAGTATATATTAAATAATATATATTTTGTATTTATATATATTTATTTTGGTTTAAGTTTTTCTTCAATTTATTCAATACTGTCAAAAAAATACAGAGAGGGGTGCCTGGGTGGCTCAGTGGGTTAAGCCTCTGCCTTCAGCTCAGGTCATGATCCCAAGGTCCTGGGATCAAGCCCCATGTCTGGTTCTCTGCTAAGCAGGGAGCCTGCTTCCCCCTCTCTCTCTGCCTACCTCTCTGCCTATTTGTGATCTCTGTCTGTCAAATAAATAAAATCTTAAAAAAAATACAGAGAAAAAGAAATATTCAGGTAATCTGCACTGTTTGACTTTAAAAACAGGTTATGTAAGGTAGAGACAGACTATTCTTTAATTGGAAGGAAGACCATGAACGCCAAGCTAATAATAAGACATCATGGATTTTGATCACTTAGAAAATTACAGTTAATAAATATTACCTAAAAGGAAAATTTTAAATCCTCAACTATTGAAAATACATACATTTCCTGATTTATAGGGTCCATTCTGCAAATGATAAGTTAGTGCAACCAGATAAGATCAAACACTAACAAAGGGGTGAATTTAGAGTGCAAAGTGAATTTATTAAGTGGCTGTCAGTTAAACTGCCAAATGATGATCTGAATTTCATACACTGCTTATAGAATCCGATTTCAACTGTATTTATGTAGAGGCTGAGGCGGGGTAGACACATATAAATAGGAGAGCTTATCATCTCAGATTATTTGAGGGCAAGGAAAAATAGAAAAGTTTTTTTTGGGCAATATGGTTTAAGTCCTCAGAAATACATTCTACCATAATAAGAACCTCCAAACCATGAAACATGCTACCAAAAATGGACGGACACCATGGCGTGAATTTCTGCATTCTTCCTGCTGGGTCGTTTGGTTTATGAGTCCAAACTCCTATGTGCAGCCCCTTCACACACATACCGGGGAGCTCCAGACATGTGACATACAGAGAAGACAGCACAGCGAACAGAGATCAGCAGAGCCCTCTGACCAAAGCCAAGTTTTCTTCATTATGAGACTTTTCTACAAAGGGACTGCCAAGTCTGAACAGACCACAGAAAGGTGAAAAGATGTTTGTTTCTGCTTCAGGAGCCTCAACCATCCACTTGTGAAACACAAGTGAGGAACAGTTCTGTTTTAGGGAAAAGGCCAACTGTCAGCCAAGGTAAAGTACTGCACCGAAAACAAGGTCTGATGAATGGAATGATCTCGATTTCCCGCGTCTTTCCCGGATTCATAGAAAAAGAGTATGTGTGTCTTTTCTTTCAGAGCAAACTGGAAAATGTTTCAATCGACAGTTAAAAAACGGTCTTCAGAGAATCTTAGTATTACCTTTTCCAATTTACATGCTGTGTGTGAATGACACACACAGCATGTATAACATTAAAAAACTCAACTAGGCTGAGGACGGTTGGGGATGCCACAGGCTAGCACACGGTCACAGAAGGCAGACTGTGGTGGCCCCCAGGGGTTATCATCAGTCAGACTTACGGGGTGGCCTGTCCTGCTTCCAAAGTGGCAGTTCTCTGGGAGGGACGAAGCATCAGGGACAATGGTCTGTACAGCACTTTCCTCTTTCAAGCAAGAGTAACAGGCAAGAGGGTCACATGCACACAGATTTGTGCCACTTGGGTCCAACGGTCAAAGCAAATTTGGCATTTCCTCCCCAAAGCTAAAGAAAAAAAAAACGATTCGAGAAAAATGACTCCCTATGAATTAGTCTAAATTTCAGATCTCTTCTCGTGCAAAAAAAATTTCATGTATGTTGAATAACCACATTTGATCAACAGATGGAGTAGCTGGGAGCTATTATACCATTACCGAATGCCCACGTTAGATTGTTAAGGTTGTGAGACTGCTTTTGAGGTCATAAAACTGGCACTCGGGGACTACAGCTTTAGTTCTTGGGGACCTCATGGTATATGGAATCAGGGAAATGAACATTGCTGGAGGAAGCCAGGAACCAGACACATTTCCTACTGCTTGAAAAATGGTCAAGAGTTGCAACATGTTGAGGGCTAATCGTTTCCTTTAAAGTGCTGTTCAGAATCTCTGTGAAAACGTGTGACAGGTAAAGTCAGCGGCTACTCTCTAGGCCATGTCTGCAGCCGGCGAGGGGTGGTGGCGACACCCAGCCCCCCCTCCACACAGGCTGAGCAGCACCGTGCCAGGGAGGACACGGACCTCCAGGGCAGGGCCCCGGGGGGGGGGCAGCGGCGCGCACCCCAGCCAGACCCCTCACAGCGCCCCATCAAAGGTCTGGGGCTCACTCAGTGCTGCGGCTGGAGGTTCGGGGCGCCTCGTCTGGGTAATTTTCTGTTTGGGGTTTTTTGTTTCTTCTTCCTCTTCAGTTTCACTTTCGCAGACATGAACCACCACGCTTGGCGTGGACTCCGTTCCTGCATGGAGCTCGTATTTCTCTCCTGGGGAGGTAAGCGGCAGAAAGAGGGGTTGGTGTCTTGAGACTTTGTTCTGCTCGTATTTTAATTGCTACTGATTGGCTTTTAAATCCTATGTCAGAGCACTTAGCTTTGGCCTTAGAGATCTGATTCTGTAAGGTTCTTATACAGTTTTGCCCTTTGAAGAAATGAGCTGGTGCGGAGGACTGAGGTGTCGGGAGTTAAAATGGAAATGCTAATTACTGTTCTACGGACGGTGTGAGTGAACCTCCAGAATGGTTTCAGTTTTCCCTCGGGAGACACCTGTAAGGTTCCAGGCAGCCATCTCTTGATTACAGGACCGCACACATCCGTGACATTGCTCCAATGTGTACGAAAACACCAAGCCACCTCCCCTCCCCTCAAAATGCCTCTTGTATCCCTTTCTAAGAGACATAACATTATTGTAGGTGGAAAACTAGTCTGAACCAGCCCGGTATTGAGTTCCTAGATTAGTTTAAAGGGATGAGAGAAATCAAAGAGAAGAAAAAGAAGAAATGAACAATAATTCTAAGAGAAGGATTTGGAAGGAGTAATATAGTATTGCCACCAGTTCCTTGAAATGAGTATTCAATGGAGAAGTCTGTCTGGTACTTAGATGGGATGTGGGAGAAGGTAACTAACATTCACTAACGGCTGGCTGTGTCCTAGAAGGATGTGTAGCAGTTTAAATTGTGGTTATGTTTATTGAGTATCACATTAAATTCTTATTAACCACACTGAAAGGTAGCTATTATGATCGGCATTTTATTTATTTATTTAGATTTTTAAAAAGATCTTATTTGTTTATTTGACAGACAGAGATCACAAGTAGGCAGAGAGGCAGGCAGGGAGAGAGGAAGGGAAGCAGGCTCCCTGCTGAGTAGAGAGCCTGATGCGGGGCTTGATCCCAGGACCCTGGGATCATGACCTGAGCCGAAGGCAGAGGCTTTAACCCACTGAACCACCCAGGCGCCCCTATGATCCGTATTTTAGATGAGAAAACGGGCTCAGAACCTGAAGCTAAGTAACTTGCTCAAGATCACAAAGTTAGTGACTCTTGGTCTCTGGGTTGTGGGTTCGATCCCCACACTGGGTGTAGAGAGGACTTAAAAAAAATCACAAAGTTCCGACACTAGAGTTGGAATCCAGGTTTGTGTGACTTTATCCTCCACTCTGATCATGCTGCCATTGGTTGGCTAGAATGCCAATCGCCGAGTGTGGTCTTTAATACAAAAGTTTCTTGGGAGGGGGGGAAATAGAGAAGGTAAGAGTTTATTACCTGGTCCCAGTTTGGAAACTGCACAGAGCAAGTCATAGTTTATAACAGGCGTGGCGTCCTCCCCCTGCTTCCACCCCACAGGCGGGGAGGCGGGAGGGGAGATGAGGAACTGTTTGACGGGCTGCGGCGGCAGTAAGTATGACTTGTGCCGGGTTTCGTTGGACATCTGGACCTGCGGGCAAGGAGAGGCTCAAAACCAGCGCGTGACTGGGCTGTTTCTTCATTTTCATCGTGAGGCTAACCGTGACCTCTTCAGAGAAAACGAAAGCATTTTCCCTGGCAGCCTGCATCTCTGGGCGGCCGGAGCTGGGTCTGTGTGGCTGACTGCCCAGTGCAGGGAGCTCAGCCCAGCGCCCGTGCCCCTGGGGGCCAGTAAACCACAGCCGAGTGAGAACCTGAACCCGTAAGGAGATGAGCAAACACCGAATGGTACTAAACCTGAATCCCAATTTTACGTACCTATTTTCTGAATTCCAGTTTCAAAACAAATTAGGTTTTACCGTCTCCCTCTCAAGCAGCTCCACCAAGAAACATCCTGACAACTTTCAAGTGTATTTTCATTTGGGGCACGAGACAACAGACGAATCTTTTTTTCAAATTTGAAAGCTAAGCCCAAAATACTTTGTTGAATATAAAATACCGCACTTAATAAATGAGTCAAGGTCGAATGCCTTTATGTCGTCAGTTTTTCGGAGGAGAAACTGGTTTGCCAGCGGGACCCAGCAGGATCTGAAGAGTAAGCAGAGCGGATTGGCGGAAATCCGCAGGCTCTTCTGCAACTGCAAAGGGCCAGCCTTTCCGCGGTGCCGCGTCCCTGGTCAGCCCGAGGCTGGCAGCTATTTCAGTGGGGTGACACGACATCAGCGACTATTTTCTCAATTCTCCCAAAGCTGTCACATCCCAAGTGCCCTTCCAGACGCACAGGAGGGAAGTCAGCTCACTGATCTTTTTTTTTTTTTTTAAATTAATTCAATTAGCCAACACATAGTACATGATGAGTTTTTGATGTAGTGTTGAATGATGCATTCGTTGCGTATAATACCCAGAGCTCATCAGGTCAGGCGCCCTCCTTAATGCCCCTCCCACAGTTACCCCATCTTGAGGAGTTTGGGCTTCACCCTTACAGAACCCCAGTGCAGAAAAGCTGCCAGAAAGATGAATTCCTTTAATGTTTAGCATAAGCACAACAAAGTCAGGAAGGCAAATACCCTTAATATTTATATAGCTGTAAAATAAAGGAAATGTTTTTACATCCCTTGCTGATTGGGATTGTTTATTTCAAAGACTTCTGATATACTCATCAAGAACACGGAGGACGGAGGTTATTTTGGGATGGAGGAAAAGAGGCTGAGAGAACAGCACGGTGAGGTACCTGTGCAAAATACAGCTTCAGCTTCTTCCCGTTGAAGTCTGTCTCGTTGAGTTCTATTCGCGCTCTCGCTGCTGCTTCCGGTTTGCTGAAATTTATTCTGACTCTCCGAAAGCTCTTAAACAACTGAAATGTCACCTGGTCGTCATAGATAGTGAAAAGTGCTTCAAATCTCTCCTAAAAATTGAGGTTTAATAAATGAACAGTTTAGTAAATGAAATGTAACAAAACAGACCTAAGACAATTCTCAGTACCTTAAGAAATACTCCTTGGGCTTGCCCATGGTAACGTAATAAAGGAATCTGTCAATTAGCTTTGTTTTTGGTTTCTGTGAAGATCCTTCAACTATTTGTTGATACTGAGGTAAAAATAATTTGTTAACTTTTCTCAATTTGAATATTTTCCTACCGCTTTGCAACATTTCTCTGGTTTGACAAAATATAAAATGATTTGTGATCAAATACGTATTCTTCTAATGTTCAGATATCCCTTGTAATTCAGAAAACATCATCTGCTTAAAAATTATATTATTTTTGCTCATTCATTTAAAAAAATACATATTAAGCAGCCGACTGCATGTCAGACCTTTACGCTAAGTGCTGGGCTTCCAACGTATCACAAGCTGCTACAAAGGAAGGTGAACAGATCAAGTCTGTTTTTATCTATTATCTCTATGTATTAAAGTAATATGGACAAATACATATTATAGATACAGTAAGGACTTTTACATGGCACTTCGGTTCTTAAAAATAATGTGCACAGGTAAATGTATTAAATCCTAATAATTATTAACACTTCTAGCTATATTTCAGTTTTCTCAGCATCCATTTCAAAGATGGTTGGCTTCATCACTCTTAAAAAAAATTAGAATTGAGACTTTGTGAAACTGCATTTCATTTAATTCTTGGCAGATGCTAACATTTTGAATATTAAGTGAGTCTTAAAATTCCCACATGAGATGGTTAAGAAATGTCAACCCTGAGGGGCACTGGGTGGCTCCATAGGCTAAGGATCCAACTCTTAACCTACACTCAGGTCATGATTTCAGGGTCATGAGTTCAAGCCCTGTGTTCATGAGTATAAGCCTACTTAAAAGGAAGGAAGGAAGGAGAAGGAAAAGGAAGGAAGGGAGGAAGAAAGAAAGAAGGGAAGAGGGAGGAGGGAGGGAAAAGAAAAGAAAAGAGAAGGAAAAGAAAAAGAAAAAAAAATACTGAAGGCAGGGGAAATGGAAAGTAGGGAAGAATGAATTAAGCATGGTTTATATTAGTAGTCTGTCATTCTGTACATTAGTTTCCCTTGCTCAGGGTAAAGGACCAGGTATTAATTCCTAATTCCCATAACAATGAATTTTTTTAAAAAAAGACTTTATTTATTTATTTGACAGAGATCACAAGTAGGCAGAGAGGCAAACAGAGAGGAGGGGGAAGGCAGGCTCCCCGCTGAGCAGAGAGCCTGATGCGGGGCTCCATCCCAGGACCCTGAGATCATGACCTGAGCCAAAGGCAGAGAGGCTTAATGCACTGAGCCACCCAGGCACCCCAACAATGAATTTTTTGTAGTCACAATAACACGCAATCTCACAAATGAAACAGCTACTTGCTAATTACATCCTACTTCCTTTCAAAACATCATTTTTTTCTCGCTCCAGAAATACACCGTCACTGAATTTAAAAGGCAGGTGATAGCCATAGGTTCTATGGGTCTCTCCCTTCTAAATTCTAGTATCTGTGAATGGATTCAGCATTATACAAAAACCAAGCCATGCAAAAGCCAATCAGTAAGCATTTTCTAAGTTTTGTTAGATCCTTCTCTCTCTGATTTTCATGGAGCACAATACGGTTTGAGAAATGTGTGACTTCTCATTGTGAGGTACAGTAGAGCACAGAAAGAATTAATGCAGAGGCAAAACAATCACTGTTTCCGTGTGAGGAACAACGTGAGCCTTTGGCTGGTAGCTCCGCCCTCCTGTGAACCCACAGGTACCAAGAGGTGGACTCCTGAGGGGGGACCCCCCGACAACCAGATGTGGACACACAAGGGGTTCGGACAACTGCAGGGAGGTCACGATCTGTCCACATGCACTGAAACTAACTGGCGAGAAATGTTAATTCATTCAGAAACAAAAGTATTACTTTTCTCCTTAGAATTGCTTTAGAAATAATACACTTTTATGTTTCTGAATTCTTGAGTATTAAAAACAAACACCATCCTGCTAAAGGATGAGGCTTGCACATTTGCTTCTGACAAGAAAAGGAAGATTCCAGAAAATCCCAATGGCCACGGACCACTCTCTTTCTCCAGCGGTCTCTTAGTATCCCTTCGGGCAGTACAGCTATAGGGATAAGACAGATAATACTGCCTAAAAATCAATCCCTAGGGCTTTTCCTGTTGTAGAAGTTTTCCACCAAATATAGATCAGAAGCTGCCTTCCTATGCTGAAATCACCCATGCAGTTAGCAGTAAAAAGCACTTCAAATACCTTACCTCTAAATATGTAAAGACAACATGTAACCAATAGCTTTCTTGGGAATTCCAGAAAAGTACTTTGCAGCTGGGTAACAAGCCGACTAAAATCATGAGGTGAGAAAAGTAGAAAAGGTTTTATGGGAAGGTTGGTTTCAGGGAGATGAGGGTAGCATCTAGGTGTGTATTTCTCAACCTTTCTGGAAACACCACTGCCCTATCTTCTCTTCCCCATCCCAAAGCAGCGAAAGCGAGGCTTATCAATTTCACTGAGGAATTAATTATGAAAATAATTTTGTTGCACCCCCTTGCCTTGGACATAAGAGCCTGAGGGGCCCACCATGTCCGCACGTTAAGAACAATTTCACTGTTGAGAAGCAGCAATGTTTCAGCCCATTCAGCTGTGAAATTATCTCTGGAGTCCTACGGCAAAAGAGTTTTCATGTTCTATGTCTGTCTGTAAATCTGAAAGAGAAAATTCCGTCTCTCCAGCAGGTTTGCGGATGTCGGAGACAAGGCCTCCATTTCCACCTGGGGAAAGGCAAGTGCCTTTGGTTCTCCTCCATATCACTGCTGACTACCAGGAAAGAAAGCCCCCAGACTCCTGGGCGTGGTAGATTTAAAATCCTGATCATCTGAGTACTTGTAATAGTTCTGGGCCCTAAATTCAGAAGTGCCAGAGGGGAGCAGAACACATAGAAAATGTGAATACCTTCTTTAACTGTTTGCCCATAGTATTCATGTTGCTTTCAACACCATTCCAGATCAGAGAGAGGCATGAAACTGAATTAAAATTCAAGGAAATATGGAAGACTAACTGTTAGGTATTGACTTCAAGGTTTTACTGGTTCATATGTTTATAGATGCATACTCTGCCTTATTGGAACACAAGTTCTTAGAGGGCTATTCCCCCCGCCCCCGATCTATGATATCCCCTATTCACCATGCAGAAGAAAAGTAGTCAAAGCAATGATAAAGCATTTTTGATGGTAACAAACTACAAACTGGTACTAGGGTGGGGACAGAAATATTCTTAATGGGAGTGTTGGCTACATGGGCAGAGACTGTCAAAACTCACTAAGTTGCACACTTAAGATCTGTACATTTACTGCAGCCAACTATCACCAAATGAAAAAAAAAAAAAAGAATAAGAAGAAAAAGAGGGAAACGAGGAGGGGAGGGGAGGAGGTGGCTACTGGAGTGATCCGTAGCCAGCCGTGGAGGTGGCCCCTGGGCCATCACCACTGCTGTGTGCAGCCTGTCGGCGCCAGAGCCTTGCCCACCGGGGTCAGTCCCCCGACCTGGCTGGGAGCACAGCAAGCCTACTGTTTTCATCTTCACGTGGGACGACACATCCTTAGTCATCGGTAGTCATTCTGGCTCTAGGAACTTCTTTTTTCTTCCATGGTTAGTTGAAAAAGATGCAGATGTGTGACTGTGCGTTTCCAGAAGAGGTGTGCCCAACGCAGAGCCCATGTTCAGGCAGGCTGGTGGCCAATCACCAGCCTCAAAACACGTAGAAAATAGGGTGTCCCTTTAGGAGAATGAGATCCACAACCACATATCATACCTAACTGGGACTTTAACAGTGAAGCTGACTTCAGGGTGGCAGGCAGGGCCCCTACGTCTAATGAAATCTCAGATCTTGACAGTCCCCAGGCAGCAGCGATGGCTTTTCCTGCTTAGCCTGAAGGTGGGCTGTTTATTGAACAGAGAAGACAGAGGAGCAGACTGCAACACCTCCTTGAGAAAAGGGCAGATGGAACAAGCCTGTGGCGTGGGCAGACAAAAAGAGAAAAGCAGAGAATTCTGCCTGCTCAGCATGTCCTCTCCTGCCCCACCCAGCACTGTGCTGTTGGGGATCTTGAAGTGGCAGTCCCGTTACGGGCGGGCATTACCTAATCCAAGGACTCAAAATGGCCCATGCAACATTTCAGGTTTGTAAGCTCGGCCAGGTGCTGGAGCTCAAACAGTGTTTGGATCCAAGACACCAGAGATGAGAAAAAATCACACTGGTTCTTCCCAGAAGACCATGTGAATTTTCCCAGGCACGAGTGAAACAGGGTTGGTCCAAACTGCTGTTCAAAGTACCCAGGCTTCAGGGGTCAAGGTTAGGATCCTACGATTTATGCACAAGGAAACCCATGACTGCTCACCAGGAAGTCCAGTCGAATCTTCACTTCCTTCTTCCTGGTTTCCTCGCTGAGGAAGTAGCAGAGATTAGGGAAGTCCGGCCTCAAGCTTCTTTGGGAGTCAGGAGGTTGGCGGGGGCCAGCCTACAGGTGCTCTGCCGGCTCGTCACCACGGTGGTCTCTTTGCTGTGACTTTGATGATGGAGCACTGGCTTTGATGAGCATACCAAACCCTTTTCTACATCTGAGAGGAGGACATAAGTAGACACCACCCATTCCTGAGCAACGGAAGCTCACTGGCCTTTATCATGGGTAAAATATTCCTTTCTCCATCCAGTTAATAGAGACCGGTCCTGGTCCCATCTTCAAACATGAGACCACAAAAGCAAGACTGCAGGAGGAATCCACAACCTGGACAGGAAACTTCAGGAAGGTCTGATGGCTTCTACCAACGAGTAACAGAGCTCTCGGGCCAGACTGTCTGGATTTGACTCCATGCTGTTACGTTAGCTGTGTGACCTTGGGCAGGTTGCGTACCTTTGCTGTGCCTAGTTTCCTTACCTGTTCCTTGAGGACAGTAAAAGTACCCACTTCATTGGGTTATTGTGGAGGACAGAGTGAACATTCATGGCTCTTGGAACGACAACAGTGAGTACTGTTACTGCTGCTAACAGAAATAGGGCAGGGCTTTGCCAGCAGTCCACTTGCTGTTCTGTGGTTGCAAAAAATAGCTGCTCTTTTTTTTCTTTTTTAAAAGATTTTATTTATTTATTTGACAGACAGAGATCACAAGTAGGCAGAGAGGCAGGCGGGGGGCGGGGGAAGCAGGCTCCCCGCTGAGCAGAGATCCTGATGTGGGACTCGATCCCAAGACCCTGGGATCATGACCTGAGCCGAAGGCAGAGGCTTTAACCCACTGAGCCACCCAGACGCCCCAACAGCTGCTCTTCTGTATGATGTCGATTTCCCGAGGAGGTGAATGCATGGCAGCGACATGGCATCAACGGACGGCACTGGCATGTACTCTGGAGGGCACCACTGGAAAGCTGGAATTTGCCCTTCCTGATAGTCCTTTAGCGATTCAGACACAGCAACGCTGCTGGAGCAGTCCCCTGGGGACACGCCCTCCCGGGAGACCTGGCTGCGCTGGAGGACACAGTGCACCAGTGATTAGTGTCCATCCTTGGGGGATCTTCCCAACCTGACCTGTGACCTGTGACCTGTGCCCCTTCGAGGCAGAAACGGCTGCTTCTCTGTTAGGACACTGAGGAACTTGGGTTCCTCTGCTATGAACTTGGGACTTGAGTTGAGGGTGAGAAAAGCAAGATTTTTTTTTTTTTTTGGGTAGTTATAGCAGAATTCTCCATATTAAAAAAAATATAGTTTTCACTTCCTTGGCTTTTTTAAAGATTTTATTTATTTGATCTCAGACAGACAGAGATCACAAGTAGGCAGAGAGGCAGGCAGAGAGAGGGAGAAGCAGGCTCCCTGCCGAGAAGAGAGCCCGACGGGTCTTAATCCCAGGACCCTGAGACCATGACCCGAACTGAAGGCAGAGGCTTAACCCACTGAGTGACCCAAGTGCCCCTCACTTCCTTGGTGTCTAATCTTTATTAATTTTATCTTTTTGTTTTGTTTGCTATTTAAAAAAATTAACTGTTTGGGGATGGTCTTGAAAACACTTTGCTATGCATGTATTCACAGTGCTAGCTAGGACAGGGGAATGAAAAACCATTTAAAACAAATGGAGGGGTGCCTGGGTGGCCCAGTGGGTTAAGCCTCTGCCTTTGGCTCAGGTCATGATCTCAGGGTCCTGGGATCGAGCCCCACATCGGGCTCTCTGCTCAGTGGGGAGCCTGCTTCCCCCCTCTCTCTCTGCCTGCCTTCCTGGCTACTTGTGATCTCTGTCTGTCAAATAAATAAACAAAATGTTTTTAAAAAAATTAAAAAAAATAAAACAAATGGAAATGGTTGCTATGAAGTTATTAAAGTATAGAAGGAAAATGTGAAGCAGAAAGATAGGATACTCTTTAATCGAGGCCAGTTATGCACAAAGATCAAGAATGTTCCATCCTCGGGCTTGCCCATGTGACCTCCATCTAGACTCTTCCTTGCTGTTCATCCACACTCCCTCTTTCAATAAGGCTAGTCCGACCCTCGGTGCTGAGGCTACAGCAAGGACCACATACTGACTGTAATTTGTTCCAGGGTACAAGTTTGTTTTCCGGTGGTGTTTTCTTCAAGGACATTAGAGGGGGAAGGTCATTTTGAAAGCCAGAGACCCATCTTTCCAAACTTGAAAGAATGTCACCAACAGCCATGGGAAGGAACTTATGTGTGTTATTTGTTCTTTAAAATAGAAAAAGGTAGGGGTGCCCGGGTGGCTCAGATGGTGAAGCGTTTGTCTGCCTTCACTCGGGTCATGATCCCGGGGTCCTGGGATCAAGTCCCGTGCCCTGCTCATTGGGGAGCCTGCTTCTCCCTCTGCCTCTCCCTCTCTCATGAATAAATAAAATCTTAAAAAAAAAAAAAGAAATTAAAAAAAAGAAAAAGGTAGCCTTCTTCTTGCTGGACATTTAGTCTAGAAGCTTTTAGGCAAAGCCAAGTAGAGTAGGTGCGTCCATGCTGATGGGGAGCAGGGAGCTACAGTGTCAGAGGGTGTCAGAGTCCCAGTGGGGTGAAGAAAGTGGCCATCTGGGAGGCAGGCCTGGCATGGGGTGCCAGAATCCAACAGGGTCAGGTCAGTGTGCCCATGAGGGGCAACCCAGCACGGGGATGGGAGCTCAGGGGGCTGAGGAGGGTACCCAGGTGGGAAGACTGCCCAGAGCAGGGAAAGAGGGAAGGCATCTCAGCAAAGGGGCAGGCTGACAGGGTGTCGAAGCCCAAGTGAAGGGAGAAAGGTGAGGAGGGAAGTCTGTGCAGGGAGGCCATCCAGCATGAGTCCCGGCACCCCAGTGAGGTCAGCATGGTCTGTATGGGAGGGTGGCCCAGCACAGCATCCTGGATCCCAGGCAGGGTGAGATTGGTGCTCTGGGACTGTCAGAACCTGGGAGGGGTGCAGAGGACTCTCACGTGGGGGGGTCTGGGGGCAGGGCGCTGGAGCACAGGGCAGGTAAGGAGGGCATCCACATGGGAAAGAGGGTGGACTGTGGCAGTTACATACAGACCCACTGACTGCGTAAGTGAATAATAAGATATCGGAAGCTAGTCTTCTCTCTGCCAAATAGGACTTACAAACCAGAAACAGGAGAAAACTAGAAATGAATTCCTTAGTGCCGGACTGGATTTGGAAGTATAACTGAAAACACACAGATGCGTGTATCTAGATATTTCCTGACTCTGTCCGCCGATATGTCCAGGGACAGTGGTAGCTGACTCGCACGTATATCCTGGTTTCTGATACAGTTCTCCGCTGGAAGGAGTCAGGGCTCCTTGGAGAAGTGTCTGGATCTAGGGCTCGGCAGGCAAGGTACAGAATAATTCTGGAATACTTTGTTGTGTTTGAGAGTTTAAAGGCGTACTCAGGAATGATGTGCACGTGTCAGAGACACAGAAGCCATCTTGAACCAAGGACAAATCAAAGTCATGACAGTTAACAGGTTATAACCAAGGAACAAGATCAGAGACCATGAACTGTACGGATATAAATAAATGAATATGTTAAAACTCTGATGGCAGAAACAGGACATTTACAAACACCTCCCACAAAATAATTACTAATTACAAGGAGAACGAGAATAACTCGACAGTGGTCATGCCTGGTAGACACCACCTTAGTCAAGGGCTCCAAGTGAATTTTTTGGGAGTGGGTCCAAGGTCACCACCTGACAGGACGTAATGACAAGAGCATCACTTCTGTGACATTCCCGCCAAAGACACACAACCTCAATCTAATCCCGAGGAAACGTCCCACAAGCCCGAATTGAGAGACATGCAATAAAATAACCAGCCTATATCCTTTGAGTGTGAACCCCCAGACAGACCTGGGGAGACCAGACATCCTCCCAGACTGAAGGAGACTAAAGGCGTCTGACAGCTAAATGCAATGCTTCAAAAGGAGCTGGATTTTCTGATATAAAGGACATTATTGAGACAACTGGCAAATCTTGAATGGGAGCCTGGGGATGAGAAGGGTGTAATACACCAGTGTTAATTTCCTGAGTTTTATGTTTTCTGCTAGGAGACGGTCCTTATTTGCAGGAAACACATATTGTAGTATTGGGGTGATGGCCATCGTTGTTGGCAACTTAACCTCAAAATGGTTCAGGAAAAAAAAAAAAGGCTCTTTGTGCTCCCAAACCAGTAAAGATATTTTGATATGTACTCCCAATATATTTTACTTATCTACACACACATACATATGTTACAGACTTGTTGTGGTACCCTTATATCATCTATAAAACTCATAAAAATAGAATGTATATCAGATTAGGAAATAAAAGAAATAAAAGGACATGGTCATTAAAATTAGTTTATGAAGCTTCCACATAAGCCTTGGGGGGTACTGGCATCCTGACCCCGTAGATGATGCTCCCAGGCTTATTCAGCACATACTTAATAAGCGGCAAGGCTCAAAAGCCGGGCTCTGGGCCAGGCAGTGTGGCAGTGATACACGTGCCCATTCGGAGCTCGCTCACTCCTGAGTTCTCCCCACCCATGGAGCCCTGCTTTGGACAGATTAGGAACATCCACACTGGGATAATCCAGCTGTTTCTTAGAACCTGAGAGCCTTGAATCCTGCCTTGACTTGGGGAATGGCAGATCTTTCCCAACTGAAATGAGATTATTGGGGAAAAAAAATCTTTGATGTAGGATAGATGCCACTGTATGCGCTGATAAAGGTAAACTAGGAGGCATTTTGACTATCTGTACACATTAGAGAAAAGTTACTTGAATGATGGTAGGATAAATTTCAATTAAATTATAGGAAGCCAAGGATGACTCACTTATTACACTGGTTCTTGCTCATCATTCAGGTGTCGGCTCAAATGCCACTTTTTCAGACAGGTCTGCCCTGGCCACTCTCGTTAAAAATGACCACCCAGCAAGCCACTCCCTATCCCTCTACTATTTTATTTTCTTTGTGGTACATGTTATATTGGAACGTCTTACTCACTTGTTTGCGTGTCAATTTTTCTCTCCCTATGCTCCACGAGGGCTGGCACCTTTTCTCGTTCACCGTGGTCTCCCTAGAACCTGTAAATGACCGTGACTGGCACAGTGTTCAACGATACTGCTTACGTGCACTAAGCCAGACTGTGGAACCTGCAAACCCATGTCTAAGACCATGACAGCGAAGCTCCTTGTAAATTGGTGATATCTTACCGCCAGTCATTAGGATACCGAATTACCTAACGAACTGATCCAAGTCCTTTTTTTTTTTTTTTAAAGATTTTATTTATTTGTCAGAGAGAGAGAGAGAGAGAGAGAGCGCGCACAGGCAGACAGAGTGGCAGAGGGAGAAGCAGGCTCCCTGCGGAGCAAGGAGCCCGATGTGGGACTTGATCGGAGGACGCTGGGATCATGACCTGAGCCAAAGGCAGCTGCTTAACCAACTGAGCCACCCAGGCGTCCCCCAAGTCCTTTTTAACTCGGTTTTGAGACGATGTATTCACAATGGAAACCATAAATATAACTGAAGGTAACTGGAGATACCTTTTTCATTTCAGAAGATTCTAGGTATCTGAAAATAACTGTTATAATACACTGAGGTGTGTGGTCTGAGGACCCAGTGCAAGTCCATGAATTTGCTACTAGTCCATGCTAAGGCTCAGCAGAGAAATTGAGAAGAAGTGTCTAGAACCATTCTGGCAAGCTTACATTGCTGTGACATTAGTGCACTTTATGAAAACATCAGTCTGCGATAGTTTGGAGGAAAATACTGGTCCTCCACTGAGCAGTGAATCTGAGAAGCATTCATTTGTAGTTTACCCAGAAACGCATTAAAAAAATAACAAAAACGTGAATGACCAGGCTGGCAAAAATCTTAAATTCTGAGAAGAGAATGTATGGGAGATGCTGTGGTACACTGGAAACTCTTCTAACAAGGGGCTGGCAGGAATGCAAACAGGTACAAGCAACTTTAGACACCGCTGGATAGTATTTGCTAGCACTGAAGAAACGCAACCTTCCAAGCCAGAAGCATCCATCCTGTTATATCCCCTGAGGACTGCCCCTGCACCCCCACCTACAGAGGATGTACACAGAACATTTAGCATCACAGCAACTATCAAAAATAATCTAAATGTCCAACGTAAAAAGCGATAAACAAATTATGGTAATTTTATAGAATGGCACACTATACAGCAAGCGAAACAATACTTATTTCAACATGGATTAGTCTTACAGATAAAATGTTGAGGGGAAAAAAAAAGAATTCATACCATATGCCACTTATATACAATTTAAAATAATGTAAAATGTGATGTATTTCACTAGTGTTTTACAGTTTTTAGCGTTTAGATCCTGAAGGTATCTTCTTAGACTTATACTTCAACATTTCATGGTGCTACTGTGACTGGTAACATTTTTTAAATTTCAGTTTCCAAATGTTTACTGCTAGCATATAGACGGTACAGCTGATTCTGTGTATTGACCCCATATCCTACAATCTTTCTGAACTCACTTACTAGTTCTGACAGTCAATATGTTGATTCCTTTCCAAATGGACAATCATGTCAATTGCAAACAGAAAAATTTAAAAGTACAGTTAACCCTTGAAGAACAGTTTGAAGTGTCGGTCCATTTATATATGGATTTTTTTTTTAATGTTTATTCGACAGAGAGAGATCACAAGTAGGCAAAGAGGCAGGCAGAGAGAGAGGAAAGCAGGCTGCTCGCTGAGCAGAGAGCCCGATGTGGGGCTCGATCCCAGGACCCTGGGATCATGACCTGAGCTGAAGACAGAGGCTTTAACCCACTGAGCCACCCAGGCGCCCCTGTATATGGATTTTTTTAATGCAGTATAGTCCTGTACATGTGATTTTAATAACATTTTTTCTTGTGATTTTAATAAATTTTTTTCTAGCTTACTTGATTGCAAGAATCCAGTACATAGTATGTATAACATATAAAGTATGTGTTAATTGACTATGTTATTGGGAAGGCTTCTGGTCAACAGCAGACGATTAGTTGTGAAATTCTGAGGGAAATCCAAAGTTTTTAACTCCATGGAGGGTGAGTGTTCTTAACCCCAGCACTGTTCAAGGATCAACCATAGTATATGCACATACAGTTAAGTGGAAGCAGAAGACAGACCAATATTTGATCACTGGACCTACAAATATGGCAATTTCATATGGTCAGACTTAATAAAAAGTTGAAATTGCATGGGAAATCATAAGCACTGAGTTCAGGGTAATAGTTATCTGTGAGAGGAGACACAAGGGGTTCGATTACATTAGTAAAATTTTATTAGCTAAATTGGGTGGCCACATGGGTTTTCTTTACGTTAGTCTTTATCCTTTTTTTTTTTTTAAGATTTCATTTATTTCTTTGACAGAGAGAGATCACAAGTAGACAGAGAGGCAGGCAGAGAGAGAGGAGGAAGCAGGCTCCCTGCTGAGCAGAGAGCCAGATGGGGGACTTGATCCCAGGACCCTGAGATCATGACCTGAGCCGAAGGCAGTGGCTTACCCACTGAGCCACCCAGGCGCCCAGTCTTTATCCTTCTTGCATGACCTAAAAATTGCCCTTTGTTTAAGAGCTCGGGATGGTGCCTTCACACAAGATAAATAACCAAACTTGGAAGTTATTCGCCTGTGTCTTACCTGGACTCCTTGGGTGAGCAGAGGCCAAGGCAAGGTCGCACACAAGGGAGCCTGTTTGGGGAACTGACTGCATGGGACAGAGAGGAAACAGTGAAAACAGGGAAGGACGGAAAGCCAGTCCTTCTCCTGTCCCGGTTTTGTTATCAAGCTGGTCACCTCTGTGGCCAGCCGGGCTGTGACCTGGCCGGGAGCCCTGAGAAGGCGGTAAGAAGACCCTCAGAGCTGGCTTCAGTGTCAGGAGAAGGGGGGCTTATTCACTGGCTCTAGTCTCCCACTGGTCAAGGGTTGCCCTGTGGGAAGCTGACTCCCTCGCATTTTCCTTTTTGCACAGGCGTCAGCACAGCCCAGCCACCCCACACAGGCAGCAGAGAAACGCTGGGACGACATGCAAGGTTATGATATAGCAGAGGCTGGCGGCCGAGGTTATACCTGCGCACAGCTGGCTGCTTGAGCAACAGCTGGAGTGAGGAGGTGGGCCAAGAGGACGTGCAGTGGGGCAACAGAGGCGCCCAATACATACAAATCACACACACACGTGTGTAATATGTATGTGTGTGTATATGCACATGATACACGTATGTATATATAAAAGCATATTACAAAGAATGTTAAGCTCAAGAAAAATGGGTTCTTTTTTTAAACATCTTTTTACATACTTTTATTGTGGTAAAATATACAAAACACAGCATTTGCCATTTTAACCATTTTTAAGTGTACAATTCCGTGGCATTAAATATCGTCACACTGTTGTCAAACACCACTACCCATCTTCAGAACTCTGTCGTCATCCCCAACTGAACCTCTGGGCCCACTAAACTGGAACTCCCTGCTCCCCACTCCCTCTGGCCCTGGCAACCACCTTTCTACTTTGCATCTCTCCGAGCCAGGCTACTCTCTCTCACAGATGAGGAGTTATACAATACTCGTCCCCTTGTGCCTCTCATTTCACTTCGTATGTCTTTCAAGGGTCATGCACGCTATCACATGTATCAGAACATCCTTCACTTTTAAAGGTGAATAACACTCCACTGGATCCATACGCCGCCCTTTATGCATTTATGCATCGATGGACCCTTGGGTTCTTTCTGCCTCTTGGCGTTGTGAAGGAGGCCGCTATGAACACCGGTGCACAAATACCTCCTCAAGTCTCTGCTTTTTATTTTTAAAGATTTTATTTATTTATTTGACAGAGAGAGAGAGAGAGAGAGATCACCGGTAGGCAGAGAGAGAGGGGGAAGCAGGCTCCCCGCTGAGCAGAGAGCCTGATGCGGGGCTCAATCCCAGGATCCTGAGACCATGACCTGAGCCGAAGGCAGAGGCTTAACCCTCTGGGACACCCAGGCACCCGAGTCCCTGCTTTTTATTTATTTATTTAATTTTTAAAAATATTTTATTTTTTTGACAGAGAGAAATCACAACTAGGCAGAGAGGCAGGCAGAGAGAGAGGAGGAAGCAGGCTCCCCGCGGAGCAGAGAGCCCCATGTGGGGCTTGATCCCAGGACCCTGGGATCATGACCTGAGCCGAAGGCAGAGGCTTTAACCCACTGAGCCACCCAGGCGCCCCAGTCCCTGCTTTTTAAATGGCTTTTTAAACATATCCAGAAGCAGCGTCCTGGACCTTATGGTAATTCTATGCTTAAAATTCTTTGAGGAACTGCCCCAGTTTTTGACAGCAGCTGCACCATTTTGCATTCTTACCAACAATGCATGAAGGTTCCAATTTCTCCACATCCTTGTCGACACCTGCTCTGTTTTTAGGATAGCAGCCATCCTAATGGGTGTGAGGCGGCATCTCACTGTGATTTTGATTTGAACTGCCCTAATGGTTAGTGATGGTGAGCATCTTTTCCTGTGCTTATTGGCATTTGTGTATCTTCTCTGGGGAAATGTCTAAGTTCTTTGCCCATTTTTCAACTGGGTTGTTTGGTTTTTGTTGTGGAGTTTTAGGATTTCTTTATATATTCCGGATAATAATCCTTTACAGGATAATATGACTTGAAAACACTGCCTGCCATTCTGTGGGACTGCCTTTCCTGCCTTTCACTGATGGTGTCCTCTGACGTACACATTTTAAATTCTGATAAAATCCAACTTGTTTTTTTCTATTGCCTGTGCTTTGGGTGTCATATCCAAGAAATCATTGCCAAATCCAATGTCAAGAAGCTTTCCTCTGTTATCTTCTAAGAGTTCTATGGTTTTAACTTCTGAGAGTTTTATGGTTTTTACTGTGACATTTAGGTCTTTCATCCATTCTGAATTAAATTTTGCATAAGGTCTAAGATAAGGGTCCAACTTCATTCTTTTGCATGTGGATCTCCATTTCCTCCAGAACCTTTTGTTGAAAGACTGTCCTTTCCACATTGAATGGTCTTGGCACCCTTGTTGAAAATCATTTGACTACATGTGCCAGGGTTCATTCTGGGCTCTCTATTCTATCGCATTGGTCAATATGTTCATCTTTATGCCAGAAAAACAATGGCTTTTAAAAAGATTTATTGAAATATAACTGACATATATGTACCCACACCGTTTTGATTACTGTAGCCCTGTAATAAGGGACATATCTTAACATAATAAAGGCCATATATGATAAGCCCAAAGCTAATATCACATTCAATGATGAAAAGGTGAAAGCCTTTCCTCAAAGATGAGGAACAAGACAAAAATGCCCACACTCACTACTGCTATTCCACACAGTATTGGAAGTCCTAGCCAGAGCATTAGGTGAGAAAAAGAAATAAAATGCATCCAAATCGGAAAAGAAGTAAAACTGTCACCATTTGCAGATGACATGATATCACAGGAAACCCTAAAGACTTAAAAAAAAAAACCCACAACCTGTTAAAACTAATAAATTCAGTAAAGCTGAAGGATACAGAATACACAAAGATATGTCGTATTTCTTATATTTATAACAAACTACCAGAAAGAGAAATTAAGAAAACAATCCCATTTATACTTGCATCAAAAAGTGTAAAATATGTAGGAATAAATTTAACCAAATAGGTAAAAAATGATTTTGAAGATATTGAAAACTATAAGATAGAAATGAAAGAAACTGAAGAATTTATAAATAAATGGAAAGATATTCATGCTCATGGACTGGAAGAATCATTATTGTTAAAATGTCCACACTACCCAAAGCAATCTATAAATGCAAAGAAATCGCTATTGAAATTCCAATGGCATTTTTCGGAGAAATAGAATCCAGAATCCTAAAAATTGTACAGAACTATAAAAATTCCTGAATAGCCAGAGCCATCTTGAGAAAGAACAAAGCTGGAGGATCACACTCCCTGCTTTCAAATGGTATTACAAAGCTATGATAATTAAAACACTATGGCCCTGGTGTAAAATCAGACACACAGGTCAATGAAACAGAACTAGAGTGTGGGGAAAGAAACCCACGTATACACGGTCAATTAATTTTTTTTAAAGATTTATTTATTTATTTGAGAGAGAGAGATTGAGAGAGAGAGAGAGAGAGCGTGCATGAGAAGGGAGAGGGTCGGAGTGAGAAGCAGACTCCCTGCTGAGCAGGGAGCCTGATGTGGGACTTGATCCAGGACTCCAGGATCATGACCTGAGCCGAAGGCAGTTGCTTAACCAACTAAGCCACCCAGGGGCCCCAGTCAATTAATTTTCAACAAAGGAGCCAAAAGCATACGATGGGAAAAGAACAGTCTCCTGAGTAAATGGTGCTGGGAAAACTGGACAGCAACACACAGAGAATGAACTCCAACCATTATCTTACACCACATATAATAATTCATCCAAAAATGGATTAAAGCCTTGATGTAAGACTGTAAACTATAAGAAATCCTAGAAGAAAAAAACAGGTGATAAGCTCTTTGTCACAGGTCTTGGCAATGATTTTTTTTTTTTAATCTGACACCAAAACCAAGAGAAACAAAAGCAAAAGTAAGCAGGACTACATCAAACTGAAACACTTCTACACAGCAGAGGAAACTGACAAAATGAAAAGGCAACCTACTGAACAGGAGAAACTAGTTGCAAGTCATGTATCTGGTTAAGGAGCTAACATCCAAAATATACAAAGAAACTCATAAACTGAATAGAAAAAACCCACACAATCTGATTTGGAAAATGGGCAGGAGATCTGAATAGCCATTTTTCCAAAGAAGACATACAAATGCCCAACAGGTATACCAAAAGATGCTCAACATCACTAGTCGTCAGGGAAATGCAGATAAAACCACCGGATATCACTCTCACACCTGATAGTGTCAAAAAGAGAGGAGATAAGTGTTGGCAAGGATGTGGAGAGAAAGGATCCCTTGTGCACTACTGGTGGGAATGTAAATTGGTGTAGACACTGTGCAAAACGGTATGGAGGCGCCTCAAAAAATTAAAATGATCCAGCAATTCCACTTCCGGGTATTTATCCCAAGAAAACAAAAACATGAACTTGAAAAGATATCTGCACCCCCATGTTGACTGCAGTATTATATACAATAGCAAAGACATGGAAACGGCCTCAGTGTCCATCGACGGGTGAATGGATAAAGAAAATGTGGTGTGTGTGTGTATGCTTGTACACACACACACGCACACAGAGGCACACAATGGAATGTTATTCGGCCCTTTAAAAAAAATGAAATCTTGCCGTTTAGGACAACATGTATGGACCCTGAGGGCATTATGTAAAGTGAAATAAGTCAGACAGAATTAGGCAATTACCGTATGATCTCTTTTAGATGGGGGATTCAAAAAACAAAACAAAATGAACTCATAGATACAGAGAAGAGACTGGTGGTTGCCAGAGGCACAGGGAAATGGGGTGGCAAATGGGTGAAGGTGGCCAAAAGGCAGAAACTTCCAGTTATAAACTAATATTCTGCAGCTGCAGATATTACCAGTAAGGCTTTTATACAAAATTTACCATGACTAAGAACCGTATATAAAATGAAGTCCACTGACTGAACTGCTCCTAGAATTTCTAATGATACGACTTCCAATTTAATTTAGGTTAGATATAATCTCAAAAGGTTTTCAAATGAAAATAAATCAATAAGAACTTACCACTTTGGCAAGTGAAAAAAAACTTCCTAGGTTACACATAAGAAAAAAAAAAAAAGAAGTTGGAACGGATATGATTATGAGGTTTTTTTTTTTTTAAGATTTACTTATTTATTTATTTGACAGATTGAGAGATCACAAGTAGGCAGAGAGGCAGGCAGAGAGAGAGGAGGAAGCAGGCTCCCCGCGGAGCAGAGAGCCCGATGCGGGGCTCGATCCCAGGACCCTGAGATCATGACCTAAGCCGAAGGCAGCGGCTTAATCCACTGAGCCACCCAGGCGCCCCTGATTATGAGGTTTTTTGAAAGAATCCTTAGGAATATAATTTTAAGATAAAACTAGTAACATGTGTGGGTCTTTCATGGCTCACAAATAAACAACAAGGTCTATGTAATTATTATATAAAAATGCAGAGCTCTTAAAACTTTTGAGAAAACTAGGAAGGATGATTTCAAACGGTCTGCATCATGGCTGAGCTTGAGAAAGAAACGAAAACAAAGCTGAAAGGGGTACAAAACTGGCGGTTCCCCCTCACTCTACCCCGCCTTCTTAACCGGGGCCCCTCCCTTCGGGCTCTCCCTCCACCTCCACCGCCCTGATCTTCACACGTTGTCCACAGACATTCCTAATACGGACTTCTCATCACCCCTTTGCTCAGAAGACTGTTTCCCGAAGAAGGGCAAACCCCTTGGAACTTTGCAGGACGTCCCACGCTCACCTTTCCAGCTGGATTTAACTTCACCTTGGCTTCGTCTCCCCTGTGCACCTGCCACAAGAGCTCCTCCCTGAAGTGTCCGCACTTCCTGGAGTCAGCTCATGGGCTCGTTCTGTTCCCTGTGGCCAGAATTCCCCTTCCCTTCCCTGCTAACCTCCTCCCCGGCTCGCCCCGCTCTTCTCCAATGACGTCTCCCCGGATGATCTTTCCCTCCAGCTGGCTGTCCTCCTGTCCTCTGACACCTCAATGTACTTCCAAGTGCCTCGAAAGCCACTAGTGTTCCATCTTATGCCGAATTACTTATCATCTCCCGGGCAGGACAGTACATGGTCTGAGGCAGAAGCTGCTTCTATTCCTACTCTTATCTCTGGAAGCAAGTGGCACAGTGCCTTACACACTTGAGTCTGTAATGAGTGAAACCATATGAAGTTCTCTCCAAGAAAGCCACTAGAAAATTCTTTGGGTGCACAGACAGAAAATTGGTATGTTGAGAAAAAAGTCTCAGCACATGCAAAATTTCTACCAATGACAAGAATATTTACTTTGGTATGACTGAGACCTATAGGCTTTTGTGAGGTCATGATGGAAAAAAAAAAAAGCCACACACAAAACCTCTCTTTCCAGGTAAATAATGAATGAACTAAAGGAGAGTAGCCTTTAAAAAATAAATTCAGTCATTTTTCCCCAAACTGTATAAAGTAATACAAGAAATGCTAACAATTCTGTTACAATGAATTTATAAATAGTCCTAATTATGTAATCAGCCTCAGAAAAAGCTTAAAACACTTCTGGCTTATATGAATTTACTCCCAAGTAATAGGAAGCCAGGATAAAAATCACTAGCTTTTCCTTAATCACAGGCTCCAAAAATGAAAGAATGAATGAATGAATGAATGAGGACTTCGTAAGACCTGGTTCAGAGTTCACTATAAACCAGTGCTTCTCAAAGTATTTGTGGGGAAAGGGCTAATTTTGAAATACTTCCTATGTCTTGCAGACCAGGACGCTCATAAAATACAATTAAAAATGTTGCAGCAATGTCTAAGCCTTGATGCGTGCTTTTCTTTTTTTTTTTAATAGACTATCTTGGCCACACCTCTGGATTACTTTTAATGGATAGGACCCTTCTCTGCTCTTAGCTCTATTGGTTTTGGGTTGTTTTTTTTTTTTTCAGTTTTTGTTTTGTTTCTATTTATTTATTTGACAGACAGAGATCACAAGTAGGCAGAGAGGCAGGCAGAGAGAGAGAGAGGGGAGGAAGCAGGTTCCCTGAGGAGCAGAGAGCCTGATGCGGGGCTCGATCCCAGGACCCTGGGATCATGACCTGAGCCGAAGGCAGAGGCTTTAACCCACTGAGCCACCCAGGCACCCCGATGCGTGCTTTTCGTACATGTCACGGGCCAGGAACGAACTCGGCAAATGCGCAGCAGCGATCTGCTCCTTCCCCGCGGCCCCACTGAACCCGCTACCAAATGCAGGGGAAGGCAGGAAGCGTGCCTACCTTCTGCTGTTGCTCCTCAAACACCGCTTCGTGGACACTGCAAGCAAAAAGTGAGGTAGGCAGATCACTGAAATCCATCATCTCTTCCAAATCATCTTCATTTTCACCAAAAACCATCTCTTCTTCCTCTTCTTGGTCACTGCTACAGAGATCTGACTGGCTGTCATTCCAAGACTTCATTGTGTCCCCCAGCATTATCCCCTAACAGCAGGTCTTCTCCGTTTTTAAAGTCCTAAGGTGTCTACAAGGCATCTGGTGTTAAAAAACAAAACAGCAAAAAAATAAGATTGTGGAAGGCCAAATACTGTTTCAGTCAATTCCCAAGACAGCAATTCATCAACGGAAGCAATCGTGTTCAGGAAAGATAAACCGGAGTCTTAAATCAATTCATTACAGTCCTCACAAATTCTACATGTTCTACTCTGCTTAGCATATTTTATCTCGTATATTTCACTGGCAATGACATAGGACCAAAAAAAGGCAAAAAAGTTTTCTAGTGGAATTGGGGAAAAAAATGGGGGGCGGGGGCAATACAAAACGAGTGAATCTGTACACTAGTTTACAAGCAGTAGGAAGGAAAATGTGAACCAGAACTGCCTTCACATATTTGTTTTGGGTTTTTGGTCTACAACACTGAAACTGGCAGCGTTTTAAAACCCACACGATTCTTTCACCATCTGCACCGTGAAATCTGTCTGCAAGGACATGACTTCACCCTTCTTCACCAGTCTGTTCTTTTTGCCTACACTCCCGAAGAATTAAGTTCAACAGAACCAGAAGTTCTATATAAAGTAGGTCTTTGTTAATATTAGAAATATTTAGGACACCTGGGTGGCTCAGTCGGTTAAGGGTCTGACGCTTGATTTCGGCTCAGGTCATGATCTCAGTGAGATCATGGTGAGATCGAGCTCTGCGTCAGGCTCTGTGCTGGGTGTGGAGCCTGCTGAAGAGTCTCTCTCGTCCTCTCCCTCTGCCCCCCTGAAATAAATAAATTAAACAACAAAAAGAAATATTTTAAAAAGGCAAAATCTGACACAGACAACAATCAAAGAGATGTCCTTTTTCTGAGCATTTAAAAATTAATTTTAACTCCAAGGCACTGAGCTGATAGTGTTCCTTTGTTAAATAATGGAACAGAGTCTGTCTTCCATGGACTTTACGTGCACGTCTGTCTCTTCTGATGAACTCCAAGCACAGTGCCTTGAGCATAACGTATTTCAATATGCTGAAATGGAATTTAAGAAATACCAATCGGGCACAGAAAAATTAAGTACTCACGATTACTAGTACCTTAATACTACTTCATTTGTGATCTGCCATGTTATTTCAAAGAACAAAATGCTGTAAAAATATTGCTTATACAGAGTACATGACAGATGTTAATGATAGGCTAAAAAGATCAGAGTTTTTTTTTTTCTTTTCATTATTCTACTATGCCCATCAGGAAAGACTAATCCCCAAAAGTAAAATCCTTACTCATTTTAATAAATGTTTTCTGGGGGTGCCTGGGTGGCTCAGTCGGCTAAACATCAGCCTTCGGGTCAGGTCATGTTTCCAGGGTCCTGGGATCAAGCCCCACATCAGGCTCCCTGCTCGGTGGGAAGCCTGCTTCTCCCTCTCCCACTCCCCCTGCTTGTGTTCCCTCTCTGGCTGTCGCTCTGGGTCAAATAAATAAATAAAAATCTTAAAAAAAAAAAAAAGAGAGAAAATTTAAAAAATTAAATATTTTCTGAATGCCTGTTGCATGACAGGTATTATTAGGGATATTAGATGGGTAAGAAATAGTTCTTATCCTCAAGGAGCTCCCACCAAAGCAGAATTTCTTCTCCTCCACAATGCTAACCGCTTCTAAAGGAATTCTGTTCCACGAATTAGCTCCTATACTTTCAATTTCTCCTTCTCCATCTGTTCCTTTTCCTCAGCGAACACACACCTATTTAAGATTTCCCATCCCCACTCACCCAATCTTAAAAAATAAAAAACAACACCTTTCCTTGTGGATTCTACCTGCCCCTCCATCTACGTCTCCACCTGCCTCTCCCTCACCTTTCCTACCAATTCCCCTTCTGCTGTGCTGTTCCTCAACCACGGTCGCCGGCAAACTGGGTGCCACCGGACTTCTACCATGTCGTGGGGCTGACACTGCCCTCACAGGCCTGCGTCTGCAGCACCAGGCACTGCTGCCCACCCGCTCGCCCCACAACCTGGCAGGGCCTCTTGCTTCCGGGTCCCCCTCCTTCCTGGCGCTCCCTCCTCCCCACCGCTTTGTCGATGGCTCCTCGGTCTCCACCTACCCTCTTGACTTGGGCTCTTTGAGGTTTCATCCCCTTCCTTCCTCCTCCTCTGATTCTTCTTGGGCGGTTTCACCCACACTCCAGCATTTAACCACTTAACCACCGGGGCTGCTCAGCTGTGTCTCCTGCTTACCCTAAGGTTCACACACACACACCGCACGGGCCTGAGGCTGCCTCTCACTCTCCACAGTCGACTGTGAGCTGGGAAGGGTGTCACCAGAGCAAGAGCAGAATTTGGGGCAATGAAGGGGAGGGGAGAGCTTGGAAAAAGTATACGACCCCAAGAGATTCCGATCTGCTTCTCGCTCTTTCCGGCCTACACACACCGAAAATCACTGGTCTGTGTGATTCATATATCCAGACTCAACCTCCCTCTCTGGAGTTCCAGACTTGTCTTTCTGGCCTTCGACTATACATATCTACCTGGGTAGCAAACAGGTACTGCCGTTATTTTAAACATTATACCTCTAATTAGATGATTGTGCCGGAAATCTCCAATCTGGAAAGGGGCCTGGTGCGGGGGTGTGGGGGAGGACGTTATCTCACTGGAGCTTTCACGGTCATCTTTTGAGACCAAGCTGTCACTTAGCATTCATAGCTCTCTGAGCACTTTGTTCACTTCTCTATTATATACTTATCCACAACTATTTGTTTACAAATCACTCCTAGCTACCAGACTGGCAGCGACTTTGAGTCCCGAGTCCCTGGCAGAGTTTTTGGCTCACAGTACATGCTTAATAAGGACTGCTGAGTGAAAGCAGATAGCACTACGTTTACCCCACTGATTATTATTCTTTTTAGATTTAAGTTATTTATGTGAGACAGAGAACCCAAGTGAGGGGGAGGAAGGAACAGAGGGAGAAGCAGACTCCCCACTGAGCAGGGAGCCTGATGCGGGACTCTATCCTAGGACCCTGGGGTCATGACCCAAGCTGAAGACTGACGCTTAGCCAACTGAGCCACCCAGGCGCCCTGGAAAATTAAGTTTCCCCATGGATGTTATGGACAGACTTAAAGATTTTCAGCAGAAAAATGTTGGGGTGCATTCCAGGCAAAGCTAACAGTTCATGGACAGAGACAGGACAGATCGGCATGCACAGAGATCTGACGTGGCCACAGGGTACCGTACTTGTGGGGTGGCATGACACAGACTTAAAAAGGGGGTGTGGACCAAACTCCTTGAAAGTAGAGTTACAGAGTCCTGATATAAAAACCAGTCAATGTCAGCATGCCAATGAAGGCCTTCAGGCAGGGAAATGATATAACCAACCCAGTTTAACTTTTAATACCACTAAAAGTAGACTGTCTTTATATCTTATCTCTTATGGAGGCACTAATATTTTTAATCTCGCCCCACTCCCAATCCATTAAAGAGGTGAAGAAAATACTGTGCCTGGTAATTTGGAGGCTGGAAAGCTGGAGAGGAGTGAATTTCTAGATTTGGAAATATGAGAAAATCAACCAAATTTTGATAAGATTTTTGTTTGTTTGTTTCAAGATCCTTCCTCCAACCCCTGAAAAGGGGTAAAAAAAAAAAAAAAAAAAAATCAGAGCACAGGAAACAATCCCTAACTTGACTTAAAAAAAAAAAAAAATTCTTAGAATGTTACACCTTTATTTCCTGTTTTCTACCTACACTCTGGGGTAACTTTCTTTTGAAAAAATTTCAAAAAGAAAAGTAAGAATACTACAAGGAATGCCTGTACACTCTTTACCCAGAGTTACTGATTAATTAATTTATGCCCATTTTTAAAATCGTTCTAATCATATACCTTTTCCCCTGAACCACTGAATGTAAGATAAATGTGCTGTCTTTACTCCTAAGTATTTCACTGTGTAAGAACAAGACCATTTTCTTACACAATCCACAGACACTGGTAATACTGTTACCTAAGTCAGCATCTATATTCAAATTTTGTCAGTTATCCAAATAATGTCTTTATGGTTATTTTCTCTTCAAATTTTTTAGGTTATTGTTAAATAATCTGCTTTTTGTCCCAAGAGATTTCTTTCTTTTTTTTTTTTTTTTAGATTTTATTTATTTATTTGACAGAGAGAGATCACAAGCAGGCAGAGAGGCAGGCAGAGAGAGAGGAGGAAGCAGGTTCCCCACTGAGCAGAGAGCCCAATGCGGGGCTCGATCCCAGGACCCGAGACCATGACCCGAGCCGAAGGCAGAGGTTTAACCCACTGAGCCACCCAGGTGCCCCTGTCCCAAGAGATTCAAATAACCTTTATAGTATTGCTACATTTTTTTTTCACTTATACATTACTGTATATTTGATACACTTTAAAAGACTGGATTTTGGGGTGCCTGGGTGGCTCAGTTGTTTAAGCACCCGACTCTAGATTGGACTGGGAGCATGATCTCAGGGTCAGGAGATCAAGCCCTGCTTCAGCTCTGTGTTAGGTGTGGAGCCTGCCTAAGATTCTCTCTCTCTCTGCCCCACCCCATGCTCTCTCCTTCACTCCCTCTCTAAAAAAAAAAAATCAATAAAAATAATAATAATTAAAAAAAAAGGATGGATTGATGATTTATCATAGTAACTGCAAACAAGTTTGAACAGTCTTTAAGTATATCTCGGGAAGAGTCAGGCTCCATTATTAATTTTCTAGATTCAAACTCTGGCTCCCCCAGTACTCTATATTAGGCAAATTATTTTGCTTCCCTTCCTCTTTCCTCAACTGTAAAACAGAATTATAAAATAATAACCCTTACTTAATAAGGATGTTAGAAAGATTAAATGCTAAGTGCTCAGAACAATGCTTTGTATACAGTTAGTGCTCAACCATTATTTTCACACAGGCACAATCTACGTCAGGGCATTGTTGGGTTGAAAGGATGCCAAGAATACCAGAACCATCAGTGGAACAGATATTAAAACAATAAAGTGAGAAAAATACATAACCAAATAATTTAATTCCAAGCAACAAAAAGGCCACAAAAGATAAAATGAATACTTTGTATCATTTCAAGAAAACTGTTCAGTGGCAGATGGACAATGAAAAGGGCTCAGAGCAACCCCTGACAGTAGTAATAGGGCTCCAGGAAGAACACATTTAAAATTTAAAAACAGACAGCTAGCTGAAAAAAAAAAAAAGGCCACAGTGCTTTTTTTATGGGTTTCATGGAATTTTATGTTGTAATTCAGTGCCCACAATATCAGAGATACTATCTTTCAGATGATAGTTCTCTTGCTGAACTTGCTGAAGGCAAACCAGGACATTTTTCTGGATATAGCCTAAGACAACACCATCGACCATTTCATAATTTTCTGACAACATAACTGCAGTTAGATTTGAACAGAAAAAGAGAGCTGATCAAAATCAACCAGTGGACATGACAATCTTAGCACATCTGTAAAGAAATCATCCTAGATGGTGACTTCCCTGGTAGAAGCTTGGTTTTATTAAGACAAAGGAGAAAGTTACAAAACTACATTGTTTCTATGTTGTTGGTCCTGGAGTTGTTGCAAACTCTATCCCACTCCAACTATTATAAGATCAAACCTTGGTTTAACAGAAAAGGCTGAACCAATATCCTCCAGCTTCTGTAAGCAAAGGTCTGTGCTAATCAGGGTTTAGCATCATCTCAGGGCAACTGTAGCTGTGGCTGGCTTCTGGCAAATCGTTTCTTCATGGATATATCAAATGAGTGGAAAACTAGTGACCATCTGCTCTACTACAAGCCTTGTGACAAAAGTAATCCATCAAGACAAAACATCAGGCACGTGCATTTGACTTTGTATTTTAAGCTTTGATCGGAAAAAGGTAAGTTCCTCCTCCGTTAGGATTTTATTTTTTATCATTATTCAAAATAGTACACTTCTCAACTTGGTTAACTTTTAAAATGCCTTAGCTAGATGCACTTTATTATTTTTTGATGTTTTCAAAATGAGACTGAACAATACTGGGAACAAGTACTCCCTTTCCGGCTCTACACATGCCTGATAAATAACCTTGCAGTAAGTCATCTGGCTTCTTACTCGTTCTCTCATATATAAAATAAGGACAATACTTATAGATGTTGTTGAACTACTGGATTCTTTTTTAAAACCTCAAAATCAGAATTTGGACTAAATTTCTTTTTTCAAAGAAACCCTCAGAATTGTCAGTATGGGGGCCCTGAGCTATCATGTAAGTCTCCAACTTCTATTCCCTCCTCATTTACCACTTATAGGTAGACTTGTACTGCTTTTCAGTAGTTGTGGGGAAGAAATATTTGGTGCAAAACTAAAGTAGGTGAAAATCAGATTTTTGTAATTTTTATGTTTCAATGACCTATGCCCTCTTTTCACAGATAATTTAGAATCGGTCCTATTATAATCATTGAGTTTCAGTGCTCCACCAGGAATAGTGGTATTTCTTAGTGTGAGAGACAGAACAGAAACAAACAACAGCAAAACAATCAACTGTGGGATCATATGAAAATAATGGGTTTTAAAGACCTATTAAGGTAGAGAATATAAAAAGCTGATGCTATTTTGTGTATAAAATGTATATAACGCATTTTCCCTCACTATACCCTCTACACTCTAGAAGGAGAGTGGAGATCCACTGTCTGACCCCCACCTTCTGGGGAATTTGGGGGGGGGGGTCTAAATAACAAATGGTATTGAACTTTAGACCTTCTGTTATTTCACAGGCTTCAGCCTAATGGATTTCCAAATCGCACTGTTTATCACGATGTTTTGCTTAAGTCTTTCAACCAACAAATCCTCTGGCACCATACAAAATGTGCTTTCATTTGTAACCCCTGACATTCCACATATTTAAAAGCTTTACAAATGGGAAAAATCTCGTTTTCCCTAAAAGCGATGCAATCTCTTCCCACGCCAGGAAAGAAAAGGTTTGCGGAGGCAGTTAAACTTGAAGCTGATGGCACGGCTAAAGAACCGGCACAGTCCTCAAGCCTTTCTTCCTCCATCAGAAATTCCTCAAGACCAACAAAAAGTCCCTGCCCAAAGGTACAAATTTGTGTGAGGCACAAGAATCTATACCCCGGGTCTCCATGCTGTATTTTTTATAATTAAATAAATTGAACCAGAGCTAATGAAATAGTCTTAAATTATTCTGAATCCTATGCAATCACAGCTACAAATAAGTCAGTTGCTTCTCTTACCAAGGAGCACATCAGAGACTTCCATGAAATGCAGAGAATTCTATGAAAAGTGTAAATAACGTGTTGTGCTAGGTAATTTTCGATTGGGGGGGGAGAATATTTTTGGCTTTGAGCAACATACTAAAACATCACTTCAAAGAATCCTGGTTTGTCCCTGAGACACGGGTCTGACCTGCTCCCTACACCAGACTCGTAATCCCTAAAGGAGATGATCAGATTTTGCACGGAAGCTGGAGTGAGCAGCCTGCAAACAGACCACTGTCACTCTACCGGTCCAGGCAGCAGATGGAAGCAGACAGACAAGTTCCACGAAGTTAGTGAGTTAGTAAAGCGAAGGCTAGTCGTGCATTATCAAGGGGGTGGAGAGGGGCTTCAAACTCCCGGCCGTCCCTGTTTTACCAACGGCACCTTTCCTGCCTTAAGGGGCAAAATGGGACTGTGAGCTATTCAGAGTCGAACTGTTGCGAGAAAACTGCCGGTGGACAGGAGAGAAGAATTTTCTTGGTTCTGTTTTTCAAGGCACCACCCCAGAGCTGCCGGAGAAGACGCTGGGCACGAGAGGGACAAGACCCTGGACGCGCAGCATCTCTGGGGTCTGGGGCACCGGAACGCCCACCTCTCTCGGGTATCTGCAGACTGTTTCCGTCTATTTTTCTTTCTTTAACTTTCCGCACCCCGCGGCCCCCACGTTCCCCAGTGCTGCCTGAACACCGTGCTGGGAGAAGCCGCGCGCCGGCCCCACCCTGCGAAGGGGACTCACCTGCGCGCTCCGCCGCGGCAGGAAGGAGGGAAGGCGGGAAGGGGAGAGGCCCAGGCGGCCCGACAGGCTACGCGGGAGCCGGGGAGCCGCGAGGAGCGGGGGCCGGGGAGACAGCGGCGGGCGGCTGCCGGGACACAGTCCGCGCGGCTCCCGCCGCCCGCAGCCTAGCCGCCACGCCCTCGACGCTCGCGGGAGCCGCAGCCTCGCCGGGGGCGCGAGCGGCGTCAGGGCCCGGCCGGGCTGCCGGCGTCGCGCGCGCGTCCCCGCTCGGCGCAGGCGCCCGAGGTCGGCGGCCGGCAGGGGCGCGCGGGGCCCGGACGCCAGCAGGAAGCGGGCCCGCCCCTCGCGCGCGGCCTTGGGGGCGGGGCGGGGGTCCGACCGCGCGCGCGCGCGCGCACTTGGAGGGCACAGCTGGAGTTGCTGATTCCCGGGCCGCGGGGCGCTGGGGCTGGCTTTGCTGGAGCGGGGCTCTAAGTACCTGACGATAGAGCCTTTGGCGCCCTTTTCGTCTCCCACCGTGGCCAGAAATAGTTTCTCTCCTTCTCCCGTTGGCTCCGTGTGTCGGCCGCAAGAGGAGTTAGTGGGAGTATTAGACTATATACAGTGCGCCGCGTGCTTGGCGAGCTTTACCTCGTCTAACCTCACGGTGACCGGCGAACCGGATATTATTAGCTCGCTTTCACAGACGTGCTGGCTTGCCCGAGGAGAGGCGGCGGCTAGATGGGAGCTGAGCTGCTGGTAGCACCGAGGGTGCAGCTCCGCAGCCTGGTCTCTTCCTCGCAGTGGGATTCTGCCCCCGAATCCCGCCGCTGCCGCAGCCTCCTCCCCCTCCGCCAGTTCCCCGGTCCCTCTCCCTTCCCTCTTCTTCCTGTTTTACGAATAGAGCAAGCACTAAGCCAGTCAATGAGTTGTCCAAAGTTACAATGGTAGGCCTGGGGCTCTTTGGCCATCATCATCATCATCATTATTACTATATTTCCTTTTTCTTTTATCTTTTTACAAGGCATCTAAGCCAAGCTTGGAAGTGAACCTGTGCCTCACAGAGTGGGAAACAGAGGCAGAGGACAGGAAAGGGATTTGTCTTAAGGATGTGCAACTGGAAGAAAATCAGTTCTGATCACCCACCCCTAGCTCCCTCGGAGGCAAGGTAAAGCAAACCGAAGGTCAAAATCCAGAAGTCAGGCACTCAGCACCCTAGACAGGGGGCAGGAAGAAGGATTAAAGTGTCTGAAATACATCTAATAGCTGTTAGATTCACATTAAGGAGATGGGGTTGGATTGTGGTCCCAATCACCCTGACGACTGACCCTGTGCCATCAGAGAGATCACCCGGCCTGGTTCCTGCTCATTGCTTTTGTTGTTGCTGCTTCCAACCCTGCTGCCCCTGCTGGCGACCTTGACCTAACCAAGTTCTTCCCTTTTATTCATTTCACCAATTTTTATTGAGAGCCACTTCTTTCATCAAAGACACCGGAAGAACTGCAAGAATTTTTCTTCTCTAGATGCCTCTAACCCAGCAACTTGGGCAAAAAATTGAATTTTTAGGTGAAATGTGTTTGGGAACTGCTGCATTTTGCAAGGCTGCTTGAGGATCCCTGATGCCTGTTGGTTCTGGGAGGCCCTCATGTAAAAAGACCCTGCAGCCTTGTTTAACCCAGCGTTCCCCTTGAGGTATTAGGCTGGGCCCTGGGCTGTTAAGCATAATGTCCACACAGATCTACCCCTTCAGGAGCTCACAGATAGAGGAGACAGATGAGCAAATGCACTAATAGAGCATTTGCAACGTGCTGACAAAGCAAAGGAATAAGTGAAAAATTCTCTTGGGAAAATGGAGGGAAAGATTTGCAGATAAGACAGTATTTGAGGAGTTTTCTAGGCGGAGAATATGGGAAAGGGCATTTCATAGTAACAGCATATTTAGAGACATGTAAGTATAACTTCGTGTGGGTCTTTGGGGATCGGTATTAAGTATTATTCAAGAGGGTTTGTTTGGTTTGGTTTTGTTTTTGCATGTAGTAAACCCAGCTGGGCTAAGCAGCAAATGGAATTCATTGCTTCATGTAACAGAAAAGGGATGGATGGGCTTCAGGCAGACTGGATCTGGGGGCTTAAAACTATGAACTGAGTTTTTTTTTTTTTTTTAAGATTTTATTTAAAAAAATTATTATTTTTTTTAATTTGACAGAGAGAAATCACAACTAGGCAGAGAGGCAGGCAGAGAGAGAGGAGGAAGCAGGCTCCCTGCTGAACAGAGACCCCAATGCAAGGCTCGATCCCAGGACTCTGGGATCACGACCTGAGCCGAAGGCAGAGGCTTTAACCCACTGAGCCACCCAGGCGCCCCTAAGATTTTATTTTTAAGTCATCTCTTCACCCGACACGAGACTCGAACTCACAACCTTAAGATCAAGAGTCACCTGCTCCACTGACTGAGCCCACCAGGTACCCCCAGATTTAGTCTTTATGTACTGCTTCCTGACTGTTTTCCTTTGTGTTGATTTTTCATTCTTTTTTTTTTTTTTAAATATTTTATTTATTTGACAGAGAGAAATCACAAGTAGGCAGAGAGGCAGGCAGGGAGAGAGGAGGAAGCAGGCTCCCTGCGGAGCAGAGAGCCTGATGCGGGGCTCGATCCCAGGATCCTGGGATCATGACCTGAGCCGAAGGCAGCGGCTTAATCCACTGAGCCACCCAGGCGCCCCTGATTTTTCATTCTCAGAGCTGCCTCTCTCCATGAGATGGCAGAATGGCTGCTTACGCTTCAAATCACGTCCTTACCAACAGAAAGAGAGCTGATTTTCCTCGCAGCTGTCAACAGAGGTCCTGGGACTGCCTCTTGTTGTTTGGACTTGGGTTACCGGTGCATCAGTAAACCACTCTCTTGGGGGGGGGCTGGGATATTCTGACTGCCCAGGCCTGGGGCCCAGCTCACCTCTGGAGCTGAGGTGCGGTGAGTCAGCAGCTCTCCGGTCTCAGAGGCTGAGAACTGAGGTAAGGCGGCTTCCTGTGAGAGGGTGTTTTCTGTTGGTCCCTCTAAGTGATGTACTCTCCACCCGTTTCCTTCCTTATTTGTATCTCAGGGGACCAACCTGCGTAGATGGCTTCAGCGGGTCCCTTCTCCTCCGGCTTCCAGTTGAATTTTTCCAATAGAAGATGTTAGTAGGAGATCAGAGGGGTTGGAGGAAGATGAAAGGAGGGTTTTAGTCTACAGGCCTCTTCCCTCCCAGGTTCCTGCAGGTTGGCTGCATACATGTGCTGAGGCTTCCGTCAAGTGTCCTACAGATCTCGCCTCTACTTACGCTAAGGTCTTTCTTCTCTTGGCCTTCTCTCTTTCAGGGTACCATACCTCTTTCATTCCTTCTGGTTTCCCTCAAGCCTGCCCGCACACTTCTGAACAACTTTTATCGAATGCCCCTCAGATTAATCTTTTCCTGGAACCCTGATGGTTACATTCACCAAAGGTAATTCAAGTGTCTATTACCTGCTCTGCTGTTACAGAGCAGGCACTGGCAATTAGAGAGCCATACTGGTTTGGTAAAGCTTTGACAGTATTGCAGACCAGGGATGATAGTGCCTTCGACCAGGTTGCAGGGAAGCATTTGTGAAAAACAGTATGATCCTGACTGTATTCAATTTTTTTCTAGATTTTATTTACTTATTTTTACTTGAGAAAGAGAGAGAGAGAGAGCACGCTCGAGCACACAGATGGAGGGGGGGCAAAGGGAGAGGTTGAAGCAGACTCCCCGATAAGCAGGGAGCCCGATGTGGGGCTCGATTCCAGGACCCCGGGATCACGACCTGAGCCGAAGGCAGATGCTTAACCGACTGAGCCACCCAGGTGGCACCGCCCCCCGCCACACCACTGTATTCTAAAGGCAAAGTTAACAAAATTTGCTGATGAATCGTGTGTAAGTAATAGCATTTGAGAGGAGTTGAGGATGGAAGCATTTGGAAGACATAGGTCTGGAGCCCAAGGTGAGGTCGGGCTGGGCATGGTGATTTGGAAGGGAGGTGTGATGGGTAGTTGATGAGATGAGAAGAGCGAGTGGAGTAGAGCGCAGGAAGAGCAGAGGACAGAATCCAGAACAGCGTCAGGTCTTCACGGGATAGGCAGAGGGTTGCCACCTTATATCCATCAGCTAGGTTGTGAGCAACTGGAGAACAAGAATGGAATCTTCCACATCTTTCCTCTTTTCCATTGTGTCTGGCAAGGTGCTGGGCACACCCCTAAAATAAGTGGTTCTTAATGAATGAACTTTACACAGTTTCGCATTTCCAACACTCCCTCCTTCTCTTGTGGTCTGAGTTACAGGTGGAGGAAAAAAAAAGAACAAGAACCTGATCCCTTGTGGCTCAGTTCATTGAAGGCTGTGGCAAAATGGATAGGCATTTTGCTGTCCCGGAAAACGCAAGCAGAACCTGTTGATTCTTAGCAGCTTAATGCCTGCCTTTCAGGAGAATGTCCAGACAGGCGATTTCATTCCAAATTTTGTGATTCTCCTTTAATTAGATTTAAAAGTCGATACTTTTAAGAAGTCATTATGGAGGTAATAGAAGAAGTCAAAGATCTCTTTCTCATACTCATGCATTGCTGGTGGAAAAAATACAGCCATTCTTGGAAATCGTTTGCCAGTTTAACAGTCTCCATGTACACCTCCCCTATGACCCAGAAATTCTGCTCCTACTTAGACACTCAAGAGAAATGTAAGCGTAGGTATACACATGCACTGCTCTTAATATCTTTATTCGTAATATCAAACTGGAAATATTCCAAATATCTGTCAAAAGAAGAATGGAGAAACTGTGGTATAGTCAAACAAGGAAATAGTACAATCATAGAAAGGAATGAACTACTAATACCTGCAACAACATAAATACATCTCAAAAAAAAAAAATGGTTGAGCAAAAGAAACCAGATACCAAAGAGTTGTGGATGTCATTCCATTCATATGACGTTTAAGAGAAGGCAAAACTCATTTCTGGTGATACAATCAGAATAGTTTCTACTTCTGAGGGGTTAGATTGAGTAGAAAGGGGCATGAGAGAACATTCAGGGCTTATGGGAAAGTTCTTTCCACGCTGTACGTTCAACACATATTTATTGGATATCTGTCACTTGCCAGGCACTGGTCAGGGCATTGGGAATATAGCAGGGAACAAAACAGGCCAAGGCCCTGCTTTTATACAGATCTACCTCGACTCTTTTCGTTGGCTGCACGACATCAATGCATTCTTTTTTTTTTTTTTACTCCCTTTAAAAAAAAAGATTTTATTTATTTATTTTGAGAGAGAGAGAGAGAGAGAGAGGACACAAGCAGAGGGAGCATCAGGCAGAGGGAGAAGCAGGTTCCCTGCTTAGCAAGGAGCCCAAAGTGGGACACAATCCTAGGACCCTGGGATCATGACCTGAGCCAAAGTCAGATGCTTAACTGACTGAACCACCCAGGCGCCCCCTCAATGTATTTTAAATAGAAAAAAAAAAAAAAAAGTGGCCTGTCTTTAAATATGGATAATGACAAGACTGAGGAACTTTCTTCTACCCTTTGAGTTGCTTATGGAAGTGTAGCAAACTATAGTGGAAAGAGCCTGGGATTTAGGGGGTCAGCTCCACTATTAAACAGTTGTGTGGTCATTGAGCAGGCTCATTAAACCTACTGAACCTTACTTTTCTCGTGCGTCAAATGGCATTGATGATACCTGCTTTGCAGGGTTGTTTTATAAAGTGCCAGACACAGAACAGATGCTCAGTAAATACTAGTTGGTTTATAATCAGTTTATAATTAAATTTTATTCAAGACAGCAGTATTTTGCCTCCCTTGCAGCTATGTATGAGTTAATTTTGCCCAATGAGATATGAGCAAAAAGAAGCTGACTTAGCTGCGAAGAGGTCCCTCTTTGCTCTTCTACCATTTCTCTTTCTTCTAGCCTGTGATGTGAATGTGATGGCTAGAGCCCCAGCAGCCATTTTGGATCAAGAGATAACCCTGAAGATTGAATGCTAAGATGGTGGATCAAAAAGATGAGGATCCTGAATCCTTTGTGATACTGGAACTGCCATGCCAGCCCTGAGTTGCCTATATCTGGACTGCCTTCACTTGGGAGAGAAACATTGTTAGGTGTCTATTGCAGCCAAACCAAATCGCCACTGATATACCCTTTAAGTCATCCCACCATCTAGTCTGTTCATTGATATATCCTTAGTTCCTTTAACAGTATCTGGTTCTGATACATAGTAAGTGTTCAATAAATGTGGAAAAGAGGAAGGGAGGGAGGAAATAGAGCCGCTTCTGATTATGGGAGAACACGTAGTGAAAAAGGAAGAGGACTGAAGATAGAAGCCTGCCTGCCAATTCAGTTGGTCTCTCTGTCTTCTCCCTTTCACCCATCAGGCTCATTAATGCGCATCTGGGTTTACTAGATATTCAAATTCCCAGTCTGCTGCACACTCTAGATCTCCTATGGGATTTGTCTCACAGATGGTACCTTTTACTGAAGAGCTTTAAATTAACCAGCTTACCTCATAACATCCTCATTTGTCTCCCGCTCCTGGAAAATCAGTCATGCCCCCAATAAGAGAGTTGCAACAGGATCCAGTCACTCACGGGAGGAGTGGACCTTCTTACTAGCACCACATTCAACATTGGTTGGGTGATGCATCGTGTATATTTTTGATATTTTTAATTTTCCCATTATAAAAATTAGTCTTGCCCTATATAGATAATTTGAAAACAAAGGATAAATACAAAAATCTCTTACAACCTCATGGTCTAGGGAGAGCCACTGTTCAATATTTTGGTATATTTCCTTCCAATCTCTTTAGTAAGATGAGGTATATCATTAGAATTGTTGAGTTTGGATCTCCCACTTATTTTGCTTCACATTACATTGCCAGTGTTTCTTTGTGTTGTAAGATACTATTCTGAAGTATGTTTTTTGATGGCAATGTAATATTGCATTGTGCATATTCCATTATTCATCTAATTGTTCATTGTTGGAATCGAGTTTTTTTAGGATTTTCTTTTCTATAATTAACTAAACAACAAGTGCCTTTTAAAAAAAGATTTATTTATTTGAGAGAGAGAGAGTGCACAAGTGTTCGCCCATGTGGGGTGGAGGAGGGGCAGAGGGAAAGGGAAAGAGAACCATAAGCCAACTCCCTGCTGAGCACTGAGGCTGATGGAGAGCTTGATCCCAGGACCCCGAGATCATGACCTGAGCTGAAATCAAGAGTTAGTTGCTTGAACAACTGAGCCCCCCAGATGCCCTCAACAAATATATATATAAGTATACTTTATATATAAATATATTGTTACATTTATGGTTTTTTTCCCTTAGCAAATTTCCCAGAAGAGGTTACTAGGCAAAGAGGCATGAACATTTGTAAAACTCTTCTTGGAAATTGACAAAATGCATTTCAATAAGTTGTACAAATCATATACTCCCACATCCTCAGTGTACATCTTACCACATCATTAATAACATCGTATTTTGTATTAAATTTTAAAAGCCTTTCCTGTTTGGTCAGCAGAAACAGCTCTGTGACATCTTGACTACTGGAGAGGACGAACATTTTTTCATGTGTAATTATGAGCTATCGAGCTATCAACGTTGTATGGTTGATTTTAAGAACATCTATACTGAAGGTAGTAATCCTGTGATGATCATACTTGCTGACATTTTACTTTTTTTTTTTTTTTTAAGATTTATTTATTTGAGATAGAGAGAGTGGTGGACGGGAGGGGCAGAGGGAGAGGGAGTGTCTCAAGCAGACTCCTTGCTGATCCCATAGCCTGACACAGGGCTCAATCTGATGACCCTGAGATCATGACCTGAGCCGAAGACAGATGCTTAACCCACCGAGCCACCCAGGCACCTGACAATACATTTTTTATAAAGAGAAATGTGTCTTTAAAAAAAAAGAAGTGTGAATAATTTTGAGGACTGGTTATGGAAACGTGTCTTTCAATGTGTTCTGAAGCCTGGAGGCCGCCTAAGATTTCATTTTCGCTATGTTGCTCTGAATGACAAAGACTCAGCTCCATCCGCCTACAGATCCAGAGGCTGCGGGATTAATTGCAGAAACGCTCAAGGGTGGTGTTGGGGGGGACCACACTGGAGGGAGTCGCCCTTTAAATGCTTCAACCCTTGAATTTGCTGGGTGGAGATATTATTTCCTGATTAATCTGAGCTGCCCATGGGTTGAAGAGACTAAGAGCTACATGGCCATAATTAGGAAGGGTACGGGTGGGGTGCACACGGAGGAAATTTAAAAAATGGAACATTAAAAATGGGCAGCTGCATAAATGGACCAGGGATTCGAGTTATTTTAATTTTTATTATTTTTATTTAATATTTTAAATAATTTATCTTTTAATTTTATTTTTAAAATTTAGAATTAAATTTAAAATTAAAATAAATTTGGGGCACCTGGGTGGCTCAGTGGGTTAAGCCTCTGCCTTCAGCTCAGGTCATGATCTCAGGGTCCTGGGATCGAGTCCCACATCGGGCTCTCTGCTCAGCGGGGAGCCTGCGTCCTCCTCTCTCTCTGCCTGCCTCTGCCTATATGTTGTCTCTCTCCGTAAATAAACAAAATCTTGAAAAACAAAGGGGGGATTAGCAGCTCCTCATACCAGTAGAAGCACACAGTATTTGTCCTCTTGGGTCTGGCTTATTCACTCAGCACACTGTCGGCAAAGTCTGGCCAGGTGCTGCACGTGTCTGTATGTCCTTCCTCTTCAGGCTGAGTAATCCACGCATGCGCCACATGTCATCTGTCCAGCTGGTCCGCTGATGGATGGCTTGAGTGCCTTCCATCTTTAAGCTGTCTTGAAGAAAGCTGCTCTGAACCTGGGTGTGTTCATATCTGAGTCCCTGCTTTCAGTTCTTTTGTGTATATGCCCATAAGGGGCCTTTCTGGATCACCCGGCAATCTAGTTTTAGTTTGGGGAGGAATCACTGCAAGGTTTGCCACAGGGGCTGCACATTTTACATTCCCTCCTGCAGGTGCACAAGGGTTCCCGCGGCTCCACATCCTCGCCTACGTGTGTACATTTCACTATTTCTTTTGGAGGGGATGAAAATGTTCTCCAATGGACTGTGATGACAGTCACACATATTTGTGGATAGACTAAAAACCACTGAGGTGTATAATTTAAAAAATTTTTTTAAAGATTTTATTTATTTATTGGACAGACAGAGATCACAAGTAGGCAGAGAGGCAGGCAGAGAGAGATGGGGGAGAAGCAGGCCCCATGCCGAGCAGAGAGCCCGATGTGGGACTCGATCTCAGGACCCTGGGATCATGACCTGAGCTGAAGGCAGAGGCTCAACCCACTGAGCCACCCAGGCGCCCTGAGATGTATAATTTAAAGAGCATGTTGCATGGTGTGTGAATTATGTCAATAAAGCCGTTGAAACAAAGCAAGAGGAGGGGCCCCATCGAGGTTGGGCCCCCCACCTGGAGGAGGGCATGCTGATATCTCTGGTGAGTGGGGGCCACGAAGCTGCTTCTGCAAGGGTTGGAAAGAACTAGAAAACTAGACTCCACCGTTGCTCTGCGAGGGGAGAAAGTGTCCCTGGAAGATGTGCACAGGGACAGGAAATTGGAAGGAGCAAGCCCCTTCCTCCTGCAGCCTCGCGGTCCCACTCACAGGCGGCCAGGGGGCAGCTGGCCCAGCGGAAAGGTGGCTCATGGAGTTCCAGCCCCAGCATCCCAATGCCTTCCCCGAGAAGGGCAGGTTTGGAGCCGAGAGAAAATAGCTTAATGATTGCTGTCTTAATCGGTTCTGGTTGCTATAATAAAATACCATAAACCAGGTGGCTTATCAAGAACTGACATCGATTTCTCAGTTCTGGAGGCTGGAAGCCCACAGTCACGGCGCCAGCGTGGTCGGGTTCAGATGACTGCCCTCATCTGGTGATGGCCGTCTTCTTCGGTGCCCTCGCATGGTAGGGAGAGAGCGAGCTGCCTCTCTGGCCTCTTCGTGTAAGGGCACTAATCCCACTCACGAAGGGGTCGAATGTGTGCATATCAATAAGTGAAAATACCAACAGTTGAGTTCGCCTTGTGCAGGCTTTCCGCTGTCCTGATAAGAACAAAACATGTCTTCATGGATAAGCGATGAAGTACGAATCGTCTAATATCAGTGATTCCCATACGAGAGAAGTGCTCTTCTGCTTGCATTTAAAATGGGTATTGCGGGAGTGCGTAGGTGGCTCAGTGGGTTAAAGCCCCTGCCTTTGGCTCAGGTCATGATCCCAGGGTCCTGGGATCGAGCCCCGCATCCGGCTCTCTGCTCAATGGGAAACCTGCTTCTCTTCCTCTCTCTGCCTGCCTCTCTGCCTATTTGTGATCTCTGTCTGTCAAATAAATAAATTAAAAAAAAAATGGGTATTGCAGATGCCTGGGTGGCTCAGTGGTTTAAAGCTTCTGCCTTCGGATCGAGACCTGCATCAGGCTCTGCTCAGTGGGGAGTCTGCTTCCTTCTCTTTCTCTCTCTCTCTGCCTGCCTCTCTGCCTACTTGTGATCTCTGTCAAATAAATAAATAAAATCTTAAAAAAAAACCAAAATGGGTATTGCATGAAATAAAAAATGAATGGTAAAAAGTTGTCCCTTTGATGGTAATTTTCCTGCTCTTTGAGCAAGGGATCCCTGCATTTTCGCTTTGTTCTGGGTTCTGGAAGTTGGGGAGCTGGCTCTACAGCCGTCCTAGTTTGGATTGGAAAAATCCTTGGTCTCTGCCTTCCCCTGAACTCTTTTCTTTCCTCATGGCCCACCCTGGGCACCGGGTCAGGCTAAGCCCACGCTCTGGGGCCACCCTCCCTGCGTCCACGGCCTTCCCTGGTTCTCTCGCCTCCTCCTTAGTCCTGACCCTGTGGCATTTCCTCATGGCTCCCTGCATTCTAACACTCTCATACTAACTCATATAATTCTTCTCATACTGTGTGCCTTGTGCTCTGACTCCTTTACATGGACTCCATTTTGTTCATTGGTGCATGAAGGTACCTAGCACATAATCAGTGTTCAAAAACTCTCTTTCACTTAAAAATTTTTTTCCCACTTTTTATGATGAAAATTTCAAGCATACATAAAAATCGAGATAATAATTTAAACAACCCTTGTGGACCATGGCCCTCTTTGTCTATAGTATCCTGTCTTCTGTTTCATCTCACTCATTTGTCTTTCCCTTTTGTGTTGTTGGATTTCCTCAAATGCCTTGTGATTCTTGGTTGCCAGAATCCTGGTTAGGGATTCTCCCGGTTAGGAATAAAGAGCTGTCTTGCTTTCTATGGAGAGCTGGTGTAGATCTCCTTTGCAGTTGCCTGGGTCTGTGGACCCAAACCAAGGCCTACTGTCCCCTGAATGTGAAAGGTGATTTTTTTTTTTTAACCTCTGAGGAAGTGAGCTGGGGCTGTCCATGGCCTTGTGGGTTGAGTCCCAATTCCGTCGGACCTCTCCTCCAACCCAGAGACATGGCGCCAGCCTTGGTTTCAACGCCTCTGAGGTTTGGCTTCGCAAGGGCCGCTCCTTTAGACAGAACATCTAAGTCTTAATAATTCCAACCTCTTCCTCATCTTCCCCCAGCCCTTGGTTGTTGCCTCTATGATACCTTGGCATTCTCTCCATCCCCTTTCTGCTACCTAATTACCAACCCTCTCTGTTCAGTTCTCTTTCCCAGTAATGGGTGTGGTTCTGGTCTCCTGACTGGATCCTGACTGATTTACTTAGGTACTAAGTGCTCCAAGGGAAAGAAAGATGGCGTGTCCCAGGCCACCGTGAAGAGGACAAGCCGATGCTCTCACACCACTGCAGACTCAGGGACAGTTACACTCAATGCTGAACAATGAATAAAATATTGAGAAGTAAAAGCATTATTGCCTATTGATATAGGATTTAAAATACCCGGAGAGACTCTGGAGTCAGTTATATCTGGGTTTGAACCCAGGTTCTGCCACTTACATGCCAAGTGGCCCTGAGCAAACGGCTGAACTTCTTTGAGCCTCTGTTTCTGTGTCTGTAAAACAAGGACCGAGCAGCTTCCTTGCAGAGCTGTTGCGAGGAGGGAACGAGACAACGCGGTTGGTTAAAGGATGAGCTCAGGAAATGGTGGTGGTTGTGGAGTGTAGGCTGTGGCGGGACTTAATGGTGCAGTGGGAGAGGAAGAGGCCGGAGATCTGACGACCTGGGTTCTAGTCCCACGCCTGTAGCTAACTGGCTGGCTAATCCCTCTGTGGGCTCCCCTTTCCCAACATGTGCAACCCCACATTTGAGTCACAATCAAACCAACTCTGGTTCCCTAATGCCGGTGTCATCTAATGGGCCTGCAACCAAATGAGGCCAACCATGACTCTGTCCTACAGTTTTTCAAAAAGCTAAATTATTCAGCTTAAAGGCTTATCCTTTACTGTGAGATTTTGCCGTTCTTACCATTTGGATGTCAATATCCTATTTTAATGAAATGGTGGTATGGTAGGGTATTTTTTTTTCCTTTCGACGTCCTTATTTGGTAAAATAAGAAGTATGAGTAAGAACAATGAGAGGAGACTTGCCCTACCAGATGCAGAAGCACAGCCTCAGTTAAAACCCTCAATAATTTAAACAGCGTATTAGTGGTGAAAGGATAGGCAGATGGTTCAGTGGAACAGAGTGGAGAGTCCAGAAAAATAGAGAAATTTAAAATATTATAGAAATGGCATCTTGATTCAGTTATGTTTATAAAATACTTACATATAAAAACATATTTTTAAAATTTTTATTTTTATTTTTATTTTTTTTAAAGATTTTATTTATTTATTTGACAGAGAGAGATCACAAGTAGGCAGAGAGGCAGGCAGAGAGAGAGAGAGAGGAGGAAGCAGGCTCCCTGTCAAGCAGAGAGTCCAAAGCAGGACTCCATCCCAAGACCCTGAGATCATGACCTGAGCCAAAGGCAGAGGCTTAACACACTGAGCCACCCAGGTGCCCTCAAAAATTTTTTTTAAAAGATTTATTTTGGGGGGCTGGGGGGAGGGGGAGAGAGAATCCCAAGCAGACTCTCTACTGAGCACAGAGCCCTACGTGGGGCTTGATCTCACAAAACTGAGATCACAACCTGAGCTGAAACCAAAGTCAGACGTTTAACTGACTGTGCTACCCAGGTGCTCCTAAAAGGGTGCATTTTAAAGAAATAATTGGATTATATGTAAAATAAAATACATAAAACAAACAAAAAGTTTTTTTCTCATTGCAAAAAAAAAAAACTATAAGCAAATCAAAAAGCAAATAGCAAACTTTGGGACTATTTTCAGTTCACATCACAAAGAAAGGGTTAATCAATGCAAAATACAAATAGTATGTTCAAGGCCCTCAGAGGCCCACAGAGCCATAGACTGTGGGCCAAGACTGTGGACAGTTCACAGAAAAGGAAACACAAATGTGTATAAACACGTGCAAAAACTTAGTGTTAAACACTTAGTGCAAAAACAGTGTGATTCATGTGAAGGGAAATGTCTACGACTTGAACATTTTGGTAGAAGATGACATTTTGGCAAAAGGATAAGACAGCTATGTAGTTGCCTGAATCAGTCTGGGACGCTTACACAGATCAGAGCGCGAGGGACACCTGCAAAGATAGATTTCTGGTCCTGTTGTTTTCATGACCAACAGGTTTCTGGGGGAATTAAAGATGGGCTTTGCGGAGGTTTTTGTTGTTATTGTTGTTGTTTTAACTTATAAAGTAATCTTGAGAATTAAGCCCACGAATGTTTCCAGGGTGCGCTCTTGAAGATTCCCATTTCTGCATCAATAGGAGAAGGCAGCCGGCAATGTTTGCCCGGCGATGAGAATCTTCTCTCGTTATACCGGCCTCTTGGTCCATTCAGGCTGCTGTAACAAACACTTCCATAGCCTGGGTGGCTTCAACAAACGAGCATTTAGTTCTCACAGTACTGGAGGCTGGGCATTCCAAGATCAAGGTGCCAGCAGGTTCAGTCTAGTGAGAACCTGCTCCCTGGTTCAGGTCTTCTCGCTGTGTCCTCGCTTGACGGAAGGGGTGAGGGAGCTCTCTTTTTATAAGGGCGCTGTGAGATAACGGAAAATACACATATTGGTCTCTGCACCCTGTCCCTGGCACAGAGCTCCTAAAACCCTTGTGATTTCCTCAGTGGTAAGAATACTCAGAGCAATCCTCGTTCTAAAATTGTCTTTGATCTTGTTCCTGACTCAGGGCCCCTGAACTTTATAAGTTTGTGAGTGATACGAGCACTAGGAGTGTATTTTGTTCTTTTTTTTTTTTTCTTTTTTTAGAGAAAGACCACAAGTAGGCAGAGAGGTGGGCAGAGAGGGAGTGGAGGAAGCAGGCTCCCTGCTGAGCAGAGAGCCTGATGTGGGGCTCAATCCCAGGACCCTGAGATCATGACCTGAGCTGAAGGCAGAGGCTTAACCCACTGAGCCACCCAGGTGCCCCTGTTCTTTTTTTTTTTTTTTTTAAGATTTTATTTATTATTTGAGAGAGAGAGAGAGAGAGCGCACGAGCAGGGGGAGGGGCAAAGGGAGAGGGAGAAGCAGACTCCCCGGTGAGCAGGGAGCCTGAAATGGGGCTTGATCCAGGGATCCTGGAATCATAACCCAAGCCGAAGGCAGATGCCCAACCGACTGAGCCACCCAGGCACCCTGCATATTTTGTTCTAAAGAGGCGATGCTGGGTGGGCTCTTGGACGGCTCCTGGGTGGGCTGCTCACTAGAAAAACCAAATCCTGATTAGAAGATGGGAATTTTCAGCCCCACCCTCCAACCCCGGGAGAGGGGAGAGGGGAGAGGGGCTAAAAACTGACTTACTAATTGCTCAGCCTCCATAAAGTCCCAGTCACACAGGGAGGTGGGCAAAGGCATCCACAACGGGAAGTCGAATGACCTCAACTCCCTGGGGACAGAAGTTCCTGAGGTCAGGACGCCCCCACTGCTTCAGCATCATGTAACAACCTGATGGGATGCCAGACATAGTTGCAAGACTTCACACCTCTTAGCTCATCTGAGCCTCACAATAACCCTTAGGTTGATCCTGTTACTATCCCTGTCTCACAGATGTCACAGATGAGGCTTAGAGAGTTACCAGTAACCTGCCATTGCCACACAGCTAGTAACGGCGTTAGAATCAAACTTAAGCAATTAGCTACAGAGTCTATAGCCATAACTACTGCAGGAAAAACAAAAAAGTGTTTAATTCAGCCTTCACTGCAATCATGGGCATCTCTAGGATGGTATTACTACAGTAGCCACTATTTATGTGTGGTATTTAAATTTAATTAAATTTAAATAAAATTAAAAATCTAGTGTCTAGGTTGCACTTGCCACATTTAAAGCGCTCGATAGCCACATGTGGTTAGTGGCGGCGGTCCTTGGCAGCAGACACAGAACAGAACTTTCCATCACTGCTGAAAGTTCTGTCGGACAGCACTATTCCCAACAACTTTAGAAAGTATTAGCCAAACATAAGACTCGAACTAAATAGGTGTCGCATGGTCTTTTTTTAATTAAATACCACTTCATAATGTTATTTGCACCTAACACACACATTTTTTGAAAAATAAGACATGCTATGGAGTTAACAAAATATAAGCATCCACACAGAATATATTCTAAGGTGACTTCAGTTACACAGCTTCTCAGAGAAACACGCAGTTCTTTTTTTCTTTTTTTTTTTGCCTATCAGTCACTGTTGGACCAGATATGGAATTCACAAGAGGGCGTGGTGGAGGGTCTCCAGCACTACCCTGATGGGTGTCCTGTGTATACCAGTACCACCAAGCTGGCTGGTTTCCCCCGGAAAAGGAGTGGAAACGTCGGTCCTCCCTTCCCTACCCAGCCATCAGTTTCACGCGCAAAGACCCCACGTGACCTGAAGCTTAATGCGATGGCCTCATCAGATCTGCGGCTTGGGCGGGGGGGGGTGTCCGGGGAGGGTCTGAGCTCTCATTAAAGCCTACTGAGACCAGTCTTGGAACTGGTTCTAATGTCTGATTAGAGAACCCAGAGTCCCAGTCTTTAGAAGAGGCGGACAGAGTGGAGTGCAGAGAGGAAGACCGGGGAACAATGGGAAGTTTGAACCCAAGTCTGGTGACCTTGCTTTAGGTACTGACTGATAGGAAAGAGAGAGAGGCATGCTTCTTAACGTGGCTTGGAGCATTCCAGAGGGCTTGGGGAATCTCAGAGCCAGGAGAAAAAAATAAAGAAACCGGGCTGTGAGTAAAAAGTTGATATCCTCCCCACCTCCCCTGTCCTAACAGCAAGGGCCACCAGCAAACAGTCCATTTCTACTTGGAGACAAAGGGTGGGCGAAGACAGCCACAGACAGACTCAGAACTCTGGAGTCCAAGGCCCCAGATCGGCTGCTCTCCCAGAGTCCCCAGGGGCCTACCCCCGGCTCCCCATCAGGAAACTGTCCTGTGCTCTCTGCTCAGACTCGCTTCCCTCAGCTTCAGAGGACAATGCCATCGCCCACAACCTGCAGGCGGAGGAGGCCCAGGCCCCAGAGGTGCGGGCTGGTGGTACCGAAAGCATGACAGTCAGCTGACCTGAAACTGTAACTTGCTTTTATCCATTCTTCTCATTCTTTCCTGGCTCAAGACCAAAAGGAGCATAATCAAAAAACGGAAGGGGCAGAGTGAGGCTGGGAGCACATAACACCCCAGAATGATCACCCGGGTTTGACACACTGAGATGGCTTCCCTGCTCACCTTCCTTCCTTTTTTTAAAAAGATTTTATTTATTTATTTATTTGACAGAGAGAGAGAGAGAGAGAGAGAGAGAGAGAGAGCATAAGCAGGGGGAGCAGCAGTGGGAGAGGGAGAAGCAGGCTTCCCGCCGAGCAGGGAGCCCAATGAGGGGCTCAATCCCAGGACCCCAGGATCACGACCTGAGCCTAAGGCAGATGCTTAACGACGGAGCCCCCCAGGCGCCCCTGCTCATCTTCCGTTTATCCACTCTACCCTCATCCCTGCCCACCTTAGAAAAATCACTTGGAAAATCTGAAGAACAGCAAAACCAGGTTTTAATTCCCCTTTTTTGTTTTGTTCTGGTGGGCTTACAGCTTGACCTTGAAAAGTGACTTTTACTGTCCCTTCAGATTCTCTATACTCTGCATAAAGCTTCCTTTCCAATCAGCCTTGATCCTGCCGTTCTCTCTGATGAATCATCAATGGCTCCCATGCTGAGATACACCTTGATCTCCTCTAACTGGCATTCGAGATTGGGCATCCAATGCTTATCTTTCCAGCTCATCTCCCACCACCCTCTCTACCTCTCTTTTCTTTGCCAACACCCACTCCCCATCTCTGCCCCTTTGCAAATGCTGGCCCCTCTGACGGGGGCAGGGGGAGGTGGTCATCCTACTCACATCTTCGCAAGATTTGCCCCCATTGATGAGCGAAGCCCAAATCATCACCAATTCTTTGTGTTTTTTAATTAATTAATTTAAAAATTTAAAACATTTTTAAGTAAAATCTATACCACACATGGGGCTTGAACTCATGACCCAGAGATTGAGTCACAAGCCCAACCCACTGAGCCAGCCAGGTGCCCCCAAATCATTTTGGGTTCTGAATAACCTGCTCTGGGCTTGGGCCTGCCCTTTAGCAGGGCTCCCCTAACTGTCCTTTTTCTGTGGCCCATGGTTGCTCTGTGCCCACTCCCCCCTCCCCCCCCGTTGTATCTTCTTCTGCAGGTTTACAGGGCAGAGACCACGGCTGTTCTTTGTAGCCCTCACCATCCAAATGCTTATTGATTTAGTTTTTTTAAAAGATTTTACCCATTCACTTGAGAGAGGGAGACAGAGATTGCACACACAAGTGGAGAGGGGGGAGTGGCAGAGGGAGAGGGAGTAGCAGACTCCCCACCGAGCAGGGAGCCTGACAGGGGACTGAGCCAAAGGCAGACACTTAACCAACTGAGTCGCCCACGCACCCCCATCCAAATGCTCAGTAAAACACAGCAAATGCGTCACAAATATTGTTGAACTGAGTGGATATGTATCCTGAAGAAAAAAGGTCATTGTCTGCTGCCTTCTTAGGCACGTCAGACACAATACCGAAGCGGTTATCACAAGCAACAGATGCCAGTTTTCGAAGTCAAGGTAGTAAATCGGTATGAAGCACAATCCATAAAGGTTAATGATCTATCAACACTGGTCTATTAACACTGTTATCTCGCCTATTAGTTAACGAGTGCCCAGGGAAACAATAAGTGTCATTCTAAGTAGTCATCACGGGGTGGATAAATGCCTCAGATCCTATGGGAATTATTTGACCTGCTAAATGAGCCCTAGACAGGAAACAAGTTAGGGCAATAACAACTTTCCAGGAGGGGTGTGTCACCCCTCCCCGCCGGGAGGTTTCCACAGCCCGTCTCTCTCAATTTCAAGGTGTGTGCTCCTTGGATCGCCTGCATCAGAACGACCCTGCTGTCCATCAAGAATGAGCACTCTTGTTCCTCCTGGTCATTCCAACAGAGGAATGGGTGTAGGGGTGTAGGAATATGCATTTTAAACACACTCCCTAGGGGATCATTATGCTGAAGTCTGCAAACCCTTCCCTGCCATTCTCAGAAGTCTACAGTCAGTCTACAGGAAGACAGTCATAGATGTAGCTGGAAAGAAAGCAGCAATCCCTTACCAAGAATGCCCGCTTTCCCAGACATATGCACATGGTAATGGTGTGACCCAAAGGGTCTCCGTCAACTCCAAGGAAATGAACCAGTAATTCAAGTTTGGTTTGATGGAGAGAGGGTGGAGGCTGTCTCTGTAGTACGTACCCCCAAGCCTCCCAGAGGGCACTGGCGGGCAGGAACACACCCATGAAACAGCCAGATTTTCTGCCTATCTTTTTATAAGTGGTACAATCACCTTTTGTAAGTTGAAAAGGGATTTTTCTTCCTTTATGGGCTAACGCATCATTACCCCTGCTCCTGTCCTTATTTCCCTCCTTCTCTTAACTCTTAACCTGGGGTTGGGGAGGGGGTTTGGGAGGAGAAAAGCAATTACATAGTTCACAGAACCAAAACCAGATTAGTTTTCAGAGCAGATCTAATACAAACACACCAAGCATGTTTTCTCCGGAAGGGCACAGACCACTGGAAGGCAGAAGTGTATTTTCCACAGGTGAATGATAGGATGTTCCCAGGGCTGGCCTTAACTATGCTTTGGGATGACAGCACAGATGTTAGCGGAAATCTGGAAAGATGAGTGAGATGGGGAGGATCGGGCAAGGGAAGATTAGATTCTGAGGTCTCTAGCCTTTCACGGGATGTGGAAAGTGAGAGCGGAATGTCTGCCTTGCTTTAGCCCGGAGGAACGTAGCAATCTTTGGTCACTGCCAGAGGAAGCTCAGTTACCCTCCTCAGGGGTCATGACTGCTTTCCCAAGCGGGCTGGACAGAACCAGTCAGAGTCTGAACTCCGTACTCCCTCCGACCCCGGGGAGGGGGGGAATACAGCTTTCATCCCTCCCACCCCCAGCCCGGTCATCTGAAACCTCTGAGACCAAGATAATATATTCTTTGCCAGAGACAAAGGGTCTCGGAGATCCCCTTCTAGAGAGTTCTCTGTTGAAAAAAAAAATAAGAACTTGAAAGGCAAACTTTAGAATTCAGGGTCGAACTGCTCACTGTTGGCCTGACTTGAGAGCAGTTATAAATGGAGGGAAGGCGAGTCTCCTTCAAGGCGGGCTCATTCCTTCTTGGTGTGTTCCAGGACTCGGTAGGGCACCCCAGAGGCACCCCCGGAGCTGTGTTCCTCTTGCATGACGGGCAGCGTGGCAGGAGCGTAGATCTCTGAAACGTTATCGTTGTTTTCCAGGGCCCCATAGGAAAAAGAAGCTTTGAGGTCAGGCTGAACTGTCATTCCCTTGTCATGCATGTTTTGCATACCTGAAATGAAATCCATGTTCTCCAAATCATTATGGGGCAAGGGCGCCCAAGGATGCTACATCTCCCTCTACCCCATTACGGCCTAATTACAGTGCTTGGGCGCTAATCATGTGCCTTGCCAAGCTCCTGAATGCTTTAGATTGAAAAAAGAACAACCATAAATGTATGCTAGAAATATTATGGTTGCCAAGCAACAGGGGACGAATCTTCAGGAAATAGGCACACAGACCAGCCCCTGTCAAGAGAAGCCTGCGTTGGTCTAGAATGAGGCAGGAATGTGTGCTTGGGTCCCAGGGGGAGCACGATCAGCACTGTGCTTCGAACGTGGTAGATGCCAATACTTTTCTGCCGAATTAAACCAGGATCATTATCCCCTGGAGAGAAGAGGGTAACTTCCATGTCATGGACACCCGGTGGGGACACAATGCATCGTGACACTCAGAGAGAGAGAGAGAGAGATCTGACCTTTAACACTGAACATCGCTGATCTGCAGAGAGGGGAGGTATGATGCAGCCTGCTGCTTTTGAGCACGTGTGGACGTTGATGTCTACTTACAGGTGAGAACAAAGACTTTAATCATTAATTCTGTTAGTCTTACTTGGCAAATTCTCCTGCCCGTGGGCCCTGGGCTTGGAGGCCAACTCTCTTCCTGGCAGGGAATGGAGATTTCAAATTCTCTTACCCCCAGGCTGTCCTATGAAACTGAACGCCAAGTGTCCTCCGTGAAACTATGACGATAACAGCAGGTAACAGCAGGTGCTAGACTATTCCCTCCGCCCAGGCTCTGGGCTGAGGGTTTGGATCAGGATGGTACCAACAGCAAGCGTGGGAATAGCTAACAGGTACCGAGTGTGGAGCTGGGGACAGACCCCGCTCTAACCAGCTGAAAAGTTTTCTCTCTTCTGATCCTCATAACTACTGATAAGGAAAATGAGGCACTTGGAGGTCAGGTATCTTTCTTGAGATCATCAAGATGGCAAGTGGTTGGGCTGGGATTAAAACTCAGGTGGTTTGAACGCTGAGGCCCACACTCAACTAGACTGCTGTACAGCCTTCCTAGGTGCTTCCACTGAATGCTCCCCCAGATCCCATCCTCATCATCTGGGTAAGAAAACAGCTTCTGAAAGGTGAGGTTATTGCCGGAAGTCTCAGAGCTGAGATCGACACCACACTCCATGGCCTTGTGACTCCATGAGTGGCCTGGGGAGACTCTATGCTTTCACACAGCACTAGCCTTAGCTCATGAGCATCGGATGGGTACGGTCTAAGAATCTGTAGTTTGGATTTGGGGTGGGGGTGCTTGGGAGAAGTTGAGGGGTGCCTGTTGGCTTATCAGGCACAGTTTAGCTCCTGGATTTTTTTCACAGTTCCTCAGCCAAAGAGCACCAGGATTACACCTAGAGTCTAACAGATGTGACTTTATCATTCATTGCCATGAGAGAGATGTCCACTGTGGGGAACTGTGGGATGCCTCAGTAGGAGGGTGTTAGAAAAATCAGGATTTGCGTTAGGCGATTTGGGAGAGGGTTTAAGGCAGCTGGGCTAGGCTTTGGATTAGATGCTGTCGGGAAGTGGGACCAATGTGGTAATTGGGGATCTTAATAATTCTTATCGAGATGGAGAGAAGGCCGTGTAGGCTCAAGCTGTAATTGCCAGTCCTCTGGGGTTCGGTCAACGTTCATGTTTCGTCTGCATTCATACGTGACAACAGAGTGGCCCTGTTTGTGCCCTGTTTGTGTCTATCATGGTCGGAGTGCCCTGTCTGATGCTGAAGTTCTGGGAAGCTGCTTCTTGTCAGCCAGGGACACTGAGGCCCAGCTGGGAGGGCTATGCCACATCCCAGCTCTCAGGGACAGCTTTATCTTTTCTCACTTTTTAGAAGTCTTTCACGTGCTAGAATTACTTAAACTCTCTCTAAATTGTGACATGCAGCACTGTTTTTGGAAAACTAAATGCCTCTTGAACTGTAGCTACTGGTCTGCTGTGAAGCTGTTGATCTAGATGGACCAAAAGCAAGATCCTAATGCTGACCAGGGAAACCGAGTAGCTAGGAAAGACAATCTGTTGAAGCGGTTTTATTATTATTTTTTAAAATTTTCATTAGTTAATTAATTTATTTCTAAAGTTTTAAAAAATTTATTTAATTGATCTCTCCACCTAATGTGGGGCTCGAACTCATGACCCCAAGTCACAGAGCCGAGATCCAACACAGATGCTCTTAGGTTCTTGCTCTTCTGACTGAGCCAGCCAGGTGCCCTTTTTTAAGTAGTTTTTAAAAAGGGAGGTGCTCCCTCCCTTTTTTAAGTAGTTTTATTTTTCATGTTCTACCTGGCATCAGGTCAAACAAGTGTCTGAAATTTTCAAGGATTTTTTTTTTTAAAGCAAAAGGGATGTGAAATCAAATTTAACCAGGCATCTACCAAGTCCCAAACACTGTGCAAGGGCCTTTAACATATTATCCCACTACCCTGAAAGAAGGAATCCCAATTTACAAGTGAGGGCCGGAGGCCTTGGGAGCTCCAAGGACATGCCCAAGGTCACACCACGGGTGGGTGGTAGAGCTGGGATTTGAATCCAGGCCACCTGGACTCCAAGCCCACGCTTTTCATTGCAGAGAATATGTCTACCCCCAAGTGTCCTGACATGCTACAGCACCAGGGCGGGGTCTCCCTGGGTCAAGATCTAACCTCCCACCCATCACAAGGTACAAAGAGGAAACCCAGAGCCACATCCACGAACAGATCACAGAATGTTGATGTCTAAGGTTACCTTAGGTTACCTTCTATTTTCCAATAGCAGATACGTCTGTATGTATGCATACACAAATACTTAGATGTATACACATACACAATTTGTAAACACACCAACACACAGAAACACACACTTGCACACACAGAGTTGACACCTCACCTATCTGGAATTCAGCTATCCAGCGCCCTCATCTATCGGGGACACAGCCGAGAAACAAGGAAGTAAGCAAAAAAAAAGGCATCTGAGCAGCCCGATTAGATGTTTTAAAAGTCCATGCACTAAAGCTCATGCACTTAACTCCTAGGAGAAAGCGTAAGGCCCCGACTCAAAGCTTGTTCATACTAATTTTACGCACAGTTCAAACAAGTGGGGTCAAATGAGACGTTTGACCCGCAAATGCTATACACAGGCGGGCTGGTAAGAGCATGAAGGACAGACGACAGCTTGATACCAAAGGATGAGGAAATTATATAAAAGTAGACACATACACCTTGGGGCCGTTTAAAGTCGGGGTACCTCAGCTGGCTCTGAGAACACACCCGTATCCCAGAGTACTTTAGTCAGCAGTACTGTATGCCGTCCGTGGGCTTACAGTTTGCTCATTAGGGTGTCTTCATGAAGGGTGGGGCTTATGTTCTGGAGAGTTCCATCTTTTTTCTTTTAAAGATTTTATTTATTTGACAGACAGAGATCACAAGTAGGCAGAGAGGCAGGTAGAGAGAGAGGGGTAGGCAGGCTCCCTGTCGAGCAGAGAGCCCGATGCAGGGCTCGATCCCAGGACCCTGGGATCATGACCTGAGCCCAAGGCAGAGGCTTTAACTCACTGAACCACCCAAGCGCCCCTAGAGAGTTCCATCTTTATACCTAAAATAAACATTCTGACTGAAAGTGAAAGCTAGTGGCCACTGGCAACCCACAGAACTGAGCTCAGCACACCTGGGTGAACCTTCTTAATGTGGGTCCCTGTGGGCGGGGCAGGCACCCTCTGGTTCTCCACAGACTCCCCCACTCCCTTCTATGCCATTCTCTGGGGAGTCACACCTTTGTTACTGTCACCGGCTAAACGCATTTGAGCTTGTGCTTCTCAGTGTGAACCCCCAGCTCCTTGGGAAATTAGGCTTTCCAGAACAATCCGTGCTCTGGTGCCATAGTGAGGCGATAGTCTCTGAATTTCATTCATCCTATTTTCCTTCCCCTCTCTGGTCATTCCCTTCCAATTCGATGAGTGGATTTTTTCTTTTCCTTCCCCAGACACGAAGACTGATGTACAGATCACAAGTATACCCAGTGTGAATCGGGCCTGTCTTTAAAGAGATCCCAAAATAAACACGGGGACTGGCAAGATGGGCTCAAAACCAACCGAGGTGCCTCTACCATTGCCTATTTGGCACAGAGAGATTTAAAAAGAGAGAGAGGGAGAGAGAGAGAGAGAGAGAGAAAGAGAGACGGTCACACTGTAACGGCACAGCACACCTTCCCTGTACTGAACCCAGCATCTGGTTGTCTCTTTTTAAACAGGAAGTAGCAGTCATTCTATATGGACGGGCTGGCCAGTGGGACACACGGGGTTTCATCGTTACCTGGCATGGCATCCATGGAAATATAGGGCTCGAATGGAATGGCCTTCTTCCGATTACGTGTGATTAAGAAGACGCCCAAGAATGCAATGAGGCACCTGAGGAAAAGGGATAAGGGAGGGAGAGAAAAAAAGGCCAGGGTGAGGGCAGGAGGGCTCGCTTTCCAACCTGGGTAATGGGAAAAATGGAAAAGGAGGGCTGCAGGCCGCAGAGGGGGGCTCGCTGCCGAGGAGCCCCGGGAGGCTTCCGGGCTTGAGATGGGCAGGGAGCAGATACGGAATAAAGAAAAGCCTCCCATGCCTTGCAGGCCACACCGCATTCATCAGAATAAATTAGACAATCCAAGGGAAAGCTCCCATGGCTCTTTACTTCCATTTCACCTGTATCTTAGAACTTCACCTTAAAAAAACATATTTTTTTAATTTAAAAAAGTTCTTTTTTTAAAAGATTTTATTTATTTATTTGACAGAGAGATAGAGAGCACAGGCAGGGAGAGGGAGAGGGAGAAGCAGGCTCTCTGCTAAGCAGGGAGCCTGATATGGGACTCGAACCCAGGACCCTGAGATCATGACCTGAGCCAAAGGCAGCTGCTTAAATGACTGAGCCACCCAGGTGCCCTAAAGAACATTCTTTATGGCCAAATTCAATCAATACAGGAGGAGAGAAAGAAAAAGTTAAAAGTCCCTGAACGCCTCCTGGTCCCATGTCCCCAGGTAGGGGTAGATTCTTCTAGAGTCTTTTTCCCCCCTTTCCCCTAGAGCTTAAAGCGCACTTTCTAAAAACCGAGGTGAAATTCACATGCAGTAAAATGCACAAACCCTAAATGTAGTGCTTGAAGAATTTTACCTGTGTGTACCCTCTTACGATCACCACACAGGTCAACAGAGAAGACATTTCCACCCCCTCCACCCCAGAACGTTTCCTTGTACCCCTCCCAATCCATGCTAAACCACAGGAAGCCACTGGCCACTATCATCTGAAACTTGATTTGCCTGTTCTTGAACTTTTTAAAGAAATTTCTTTAAAGAGTTATCCATTTAGCTGGGGCGGGGAGGGGCAGAGGGAGAGGGGGAGAATCTTATGCAGAGTCCATGCGGAGTGCGGAGCCTGATGCGGGGCTCGATCCCAGGGAGCTGAAACCAAGAGTTGGACGCTTAACCGACTGAGCCACCCAGGTGCCCCATTCTGTTCTTGAACTTCTTACAAGTTAAATCGTACAGTGTATACTCTACCTGGTTTCTTTCCCTCGTAAATATTTTTAAGGTTCCTTCACTTTACTGTATGTATTAGTAGTTCATTATTTTTCATTGTCATACTGAATTCATTGTCTGAATACACTGTATCATTTGTTTTTCACTCTCCCTGTTGATAGACATTTGGGTTGTAACCAATTTGAGGATATGACGAATACAGTTACTATAAATATTTAGGTACAGGTCATTTTGTCAAAATATGTACTCATTTCTTTTGAGTATATATCTAGATGTGGAAATGCTAGATCATAGGGTAGATTAATCATAGATCATAGGGTAGATTTAATGCATCCTAGACATGGTTCTATGTCAGTATTTATAGACTGGCCTCAATTTTTCAAAATGGCAGCATGGTGCTTTATTTTATGGGAATACTGCAAATTATTTAACCTGTATTCTACTGTTGGGCATTCAGGCTACTTTCAATTACTTACTTATATATAATTTTAAAATTAATAAACAGCCTCATACATGCGCCTTTGTGTCCCATTTGGAATGTTGCATCAAACACTGCTCATTTGTAATTTTTAGTGGCCCTGCCAGAATGACCTCTGGCATCAAAGGTCCCCTCGCTGTGGCACAGAGCTGGTCTCCATTCTCTGGCTGACGTGGACACCCTCAGTCTTGCTGGGTTTTGCAACATCACGGCATCTCCTGTGGCTTCAAAATGCATTTCTTGGGCCCCTGGGTGGCTCAGTGGGTTAAAGCCTCTGCCTTAGGCTCAGGTCATGATCCTAGGGTCCTGGGATCGAGCCCCGCATCGGGCTCTCTGCTCTGCAGGAAGCCTGCTTCCTCCTCTCTCTCTCTGCCTGCCTCACTGCCTACTTGTGATCTCTGTCTGCCAAATAAATAAATAAAATCTTTAAAAAAAAAACAACAAAAAAACCAAAATGCATTTCTGTGATCTGGGGTGAGGCTGAGAGTCTTTTCAGGGGTCCAAGAGGGATGGTCTAGAAACTATGACAAGGAGACTAAAGCCCAAAATAAAAGAAGGGGGAAGGAGATAAAGCCCTCCGGGGAAGAAAATGCTCACTCATCTCTGGGGGACAAAGCTCCGAATTCTGGCAGCTCCCTGGGCTCTAGAGGATTGTGTGATCACAGAGGCAGCAGCGGGCCAGAGAGGTGAGCCACCCCAGGGCCACGGAGCAGGGACTCACCCCAGTGCGAACATGCAGATATGCAGCACGTCCTCCCCGATGAAGTCCAGGTAAAACACTGCGCCTGCAGAGGCAGAAAGCGGCAAACACGGGTGAGCTGTTTTCCAATCACCTTCTTGCCTGTCTGTCTAGGATTTGGCCAAGCTCTCTTCCCTGCAGGAAACCAAAGTGGTCAGGAGCCTGATGACCAGCAGCGTACATGTCAGAAGAGTGGAATAAAAGTCCTTTTGGGGGGGGGGGGGGTGCAGATTGTCTTCTCTTTCTCCTTCAATGTCCCTCTTATTGCCATCTTTTTTAAATTTTTTATTTTGAGATAATATTAGACTCACAAAAAGAGAACAGAGTTCGCATGGACCCTGCACCCAGCCTCCCCCAATGAAACATGTAAAGAATGAAACTGCAGATCTTTTTTTTGCCAGTTTTTAACACCCTCTTCAACCTTTTTTTTTTTTTTTTTTAGATTTATTTATTTATCAGAGAGAGAGAGGGAGGGAGGGGTGGGGGCGGAAGGAGAGAGAGAGAGAATCCCAAGCAGACATGGCACTGAGTGGGAAGCCCGAGGCAGGGCTTGATCCCACAACCCTGAGATCATGATCCGAGTTGATAGAGAGTCCGACACTTAACCAACGGAGCCACCCAAGCCCCACTCTCTGTTCTTTCACAGGATGGAAAAGCAAGGCTTCAAGTTAAGCTCAGAGCCTTCTGACCTCGCATGGCCAGCAGACGGCAGGCCTGCAGCCCCCTCCCACGAGGCAGCAGTAACATGGGCTTGCCATCCTGGGGGGCTGCTTGCCCCTCAGCAGCCTCTATCTGGACTCATTTCACCTCCACGGGCTTCTGGCTGTATCCCTGCGCTCCCGATCCCCACCCAGCTTCTGACTGCTTCGTGCTGTTGGCTATTTCTTTCAACCTTCCTCAGACCCAAGTTCTTGACCGGGACTTAAATCTTCACATTGGGTTCACTTTCTGGCTGTTCTGGGTTGACATCCCACTGGATCCCCGGGTCTGCTCATCGCACAGGCCCCAGCAGGCCGTGTGCCTACCCTGCTCCCACCTCTACGGGCAGGATTTAAGCAGCACTGGTCTAAAGTGCGAAGCACACAGCCTTATGGCCAAGCTTTCCTCGAAGGGAGGCACACTGGCCCTTACTGGTCTTTTCACTTTGAAGATTTTCGCCTTTACTGCCCCTTAAAAACAAACACAATCTGATATGCTTGCAGCCTCTGAAGCCACCTAAGGAAGAAAAGGGGACTTAAGAATGATGACAGGTTACCCACCACCTGTTATTCCACAGATGTTCATATGGTCATAACCTCTCGAAATTAAAGAAAGAAATTTGGGGTCACGTAGAGAAGCTAGAAGATGATGGCAAAAATTGTTAAAGAAACCTTATACATGCTCTACTGAGTACATATTGTACATATTTCAATTCTGGGATTCATATTTCAATTGTATTCCCATTTTATGAATGTGGAGCCGAGGCTCAGAGAGGCAAAGTGACTTTCCCAGAGCCACACAGCTCCGTGTCTGTGCGGGGACCCAGGTCCCTCTGGCTCGAAATCTTGTACTTTCTCCATGAAACCACGCACAACTCTGACGGGTAAAACATGTCAGCAGAACTGGCCTTTTGCCAGAGGCGGAGCCTCATCCCTCAACACTGGGCTAACGTCATAGCTGCTAAGGTAGAGACAGAAATCCAGCAGCCGCCGCCCTTACCTGCCGTGATGGCAATGGTAGTGGACAGAATGTAGCCCACGCTGGCAATCAGAGAGGAGTCGTACATCTGCGAGGCTTGACTTAAAAACCTTCAACACAAGAGCACTCTGGTCAGTAGGCACAACAGAAAGGCTGAGGTGACAGCCGGTGAAAGCAGGCTTAGTTTGAAATATGAAGACAATACATGAAAGAAAGATGCCATGCGGGTGCATCTCTGGGACGGGGGACCACGCTTCGCTCCCACTTGTCACACAGCTTGAGGTCCACCGCCATTCCCCAAGGGGGCCATGGCTTCCCAGTCTTACACCTCTGGCCACATGGTTCTCACCCACTGGAAATACCCTTCTCCTCACGTCGGTGTCCCCTACATCCCCACGCACCACTACAAAGGGCCATCCTGTTCCCATGAACAGTCCAAGAAACTCCCGTGGCACTTACTGCGTTCTGCCCGTTGCTGTCAATATTTTTTTAAAGCACATTTCCTGCTCAATGAAAAAAATGATGTGCTTACTGCAATAAAGGCAGGAAAAAGAGAGAGAGGAAATTAGACTCATTCCTCCTCTCTCCATCTAGGATCGACACTCCCTCATTCTGGAATATATTCTTTGTCTGTTCTCTGGGTCGTATATGCTCACATTGTTCCACTCGACTGCACTCGTCCATTCCCAGGGCTGGCAGTGCCCCCCAAGGACAGTGGCTGTTGCTCCTGCCTCCGTGGCAGAAAGCCCTGGCACACAGGAGGCCCTCGGTGGCTGTGTGGCTGTGCGGCTGTGCAGCTGTGTGCTGGCTGGGTGAGTGAGAAGCTCCCCCCCGGGGGGTGGGGGGCACTAGATTCTCCTCTGTAACCCTGGAGTGCTCAGCTGGGTACTGGCGCTGGGCGGGCTCAGGGGCGATGACCAGAATCTCTGCAGTAGGACTCGGGACAGTAAAAATCGATACAATCATAAAAGGGGCTGAGATTTTCAGGAGGTCATCCTGGGGATGGCACGGAGAGCTTCACGCTCCTTCTAAGGAGGGTTCGCTGTTATTCTCAGTTGTGGACACAGAATCTGATCCCAGAGAAGCTGCGGCAGAGGTCTGGAGTGGAGTGGCGAGGGGTGTGGGACGGAGAGCCCGATGCCGGGGTTCACATCTCAGCCCTGCCCCTGTGGTTGCTCAAATGCAAAATGAGGATGGGATCATCTGCTTCAAAGGGGTTCGGTGGGGGGGGATCCAATGAATTTAAGTTCACCTGAAAGGGGGTGTGTGTGAGGGGCTTCCCCTGGAGCCCCAAGGCAGCGGTCACTCTAACAACTACTCCAGGCCACCGCTGGGGGATGGCGAGCCCAGCCGCCAGGGGCCCAGGGCCTGCCCTTCCCAGGATCCATCAGCCTCATATGCCACACTGCCACACTGCCACACTGTGCTGTTCACCCTCCTGTCCCCAGCAGGGCCATCCCAGGTCCTCCCGGACCCTCTGCAGAGCACCTGGTCTCAGATGGGAAGAAGGCCCAGGCCCACCCTCAGGACCACCGCTTCTGAGACAGAAATGATGCTCTCATTCTCTGGGGAAGATTCCCGGAGGACAAGAAAGGACGACTTGCTATGCTCCACCTAGCGGACAGAGAAGTGTCTCATGGGGGCTCACACAGCCTCTTCTAAAGTCCTTGAAACTGACACCCACACTGGGGCAGAGGCAAAGTGAGGCCGCCCCTTCTCCCAGTTTGAGGCGGAGAGAAAAACACCTCCACTCCCGACTTTGTCTTTCAAGGGGCACAGAGTCCCTCCAGGGGACAGCTCAGCAGATCAGCGACCCCTCTCTCCGCAGTGGATGCTGACCCTTGCTCAGCTCACAGTCTATGTCTGAATGTTCTGCCTTCCCTACAGTTTCAAGAACAAATGAAATCAGGCCCAAGAAATGGAAGTGACCCCAAAACGTGGAGAGGCCCCGCAGGGAAAGACTTTGCAACTCACGCGGCCTGGTAAACAGCGGTGGCCACCATGCACACGAACATCACGTAGAAGATGGGGTAGTCAAGCTGCAGGTTCCCCTGTATGGACAAGACGAGCATCCCGGCCACGGCCTTCACGGTCACCACTGTCATAGAGCCTGCAGGGGGTGAACGAGGACCAAGCGAGGGCGTCAGACCCTGTAAGAGAGTTGATGACTCCAAAGGGTGTAGTGAGAAAATGGAGGAAAATGGAGGAAAATGGAGGGAGCCCTGGCCGGGCCACCCCAGGGATGGCGAGGATGCCAGGGGAAGGAGATCTCCCGCTCCTTCCATGAGTTGCCGCTATCCATGTGCTCCATCCAAGGAGGGGAAAGCAAAATGCCCACATGCTTCCAAGTGTCACTTCTGAACACCAGGAAGAAAGGGCATTGAGTTTAACTCTCTGAACAGCAGAGACATCAGCGCTGTGTCTGGACCATGGTGGGAGGTCAAAAAATCATCCCTGAATGGATACACGAACTTCCTTTCATTACACTTCTCATGGCAGTTACAGGAGAAAAAAAAACATGTGATATGTCAAGCATGCTCTATTTTTTATTTTAACACTCATTCACTTGTATTTTTAAAAACGTTTCATTAGACAGAGATCTCCAAATATTCTGGAATCCTGCCTCTAGGCACATCAATCCACTTTTCCAAAATATAGGTGTTTGTGCATTTTAAAGTGATCCTCACGTAACACTGTGCTTATAGGGTACGCACGTAATAGAACAGGTATTGGAGGTCCCACTGCTCACCTTACCGTGGAGACCATTGCTTTCCCCAGCGGTGCAGAAATGGCTGCTAACTGTCAGGCCCCCCCACCGGCCACCCCCACATCCGGGTACAAATGAAGTCCAGTGTTCTGGCTGAAGGGCTCCGCTCTCCTGTTTTTCTCGGCTTCTGCACATTTTCTCTCTTGCTAACAGCCCATCACACAGCAGTTTCTGGGCCCCCCACAACCTCGAAGACCATTTCCAAATATCAGCAGTCCAGTTAAGAGAGGCCCTTTCAAGAGGGTGTCCCTTTTAGTGAGAAGTGAGCAGGAGGAGGGCAGCCAATGCGCCTTAGAACCTTCTGGCCTCCCTACTCTTTAGAGAGGACACTTGGGGACTGTGACGTTCCAATGTACTTTGGAAACGAGAGCAGTTAGGAATGGATCACCAATCTTAGCTACTCCCGGGACAAACCTCTAAAGCGTTATGCTCAGTAAAAGATGCCGGTCACAAAAAGCCACGTTACGGGTTTCTGTTTATACTGTATACTTTAAACAGGTGAATTTTACCGTATGTAAATTATATCTCAATAAAGCTGTTTTAAAAATATCAAAGTAATGGAACCTTGTCCTACGATGTCCCCTGTCTGTGGGCTGGCCTGTCACTGCAGTGGGGGCTCGGTATGGGAAGGACAGAAGACCAACAACACGTCTCGGGCACTTGTGCCCACCTCATTTAACCTTGCCATCCCCCCTGAGATCTGGGTGTTCTCCTATGTCTATTCTGAGAGGACGATGAAGCTTAAACTGGAGGGGTCACCAGCCCGAGGCCAGAGCCCCTGGGAAGCAGCCAGAAGGGGTCCCCCACCTACTCCCTGGAAACTCAGGTCCTTCTCCCAGCTCTAGTGAGCGTATCAGACTCCGTGTGGAGTCAGGCCTTGCCTCGGTCTGATGTAGGAGCTGTCTCTCACATGGCACCCATCCCTCCAGGAAGAGAGGGGAAAAAAAAAGTCAGAGAGCAAACTCGGTTCTTGTTTTTGAATCCAAAACTCATTCCTAGCCTCCTGACAGGTTTGCGGGAAGCCCTCAGGACTCGGTTGCTGGAGGCTGTCTGCCTCCACCTTCTTGCCCCGCCTCACCCTCCCTCTGCTGTCCTTTTCTTCACCCCGATCCTCACGCCCCCAAAGTGTCTCTCTTCTATGCATTTGCCTACTTCCTTACTGGTCATTCCTGCCTTCAGAACGGAGAACCCCCGAGGGCAGGGGGCCGTCTGTCTTGTTCACCCCCGTGGCCAGTTTCCAGCACTGTTCCTGGCACGTCGGGGACTCTGGGTATTTGACAGGACTGACGGAAGCTGCCTCCTGTCCGCGGGGACCTCGTGGTGCTACGGGACGGTGGCCACGCTCAACCACCCAGACCCCCACTTACCCAGTAACGCCACCAGGAGAAGAATCACGATGATGTTGTTGGCGTTCTTCTCCTTGTAGAAGTAGAGCAGCAAGCAGAACAGGATGATCTCCACAAGCTATGGGAAGCAGCAAGCAGGTGGTCAGTCGGGTGGATGCGGATGCGGGGAAGACTGGGAGATGCTGGTGGGCTGGACCGGGGCTGGTGCTGCTGGAGTCACCGACCCTCAGCACTGAAAGAGACCTGAACAGCCAGCATATCCCAAACCACTGACAGACTTCATGGAAAAGGAGGGGATTCAGAATGAACTCTGCGGCAATCTCTGCCCCTTGGGTAACACCGACAAGGAGCTCACCTCTGAGCTTTGAGGGCGCTGTGCTGGCCGTACGCAAACACACCCGGTCATGGATGGCCAGGATAAGGCTGGGAAGGTTTCTTTCCACTTTGCTGCTCTGCACGTGACCCCTGAAGGTCGGTCAAAGAGAGGGTCACAGGCTCACTGAGGAGGAGAGCTCTCTGGGGCAAGTAGATAAGTATTCACATCCCCATTCCCTAACCACACCTCCAGTGGGTACGGCTCCTGTGCGGACAAGGACATCTGCAGTCAGGGAGGCCAAGTATGAAACCAGATCCACTGCTAAAATAGTTGTGTGACCTTGGGCCAGGCACTTAGCCTCTCTAAACCTCAGTTACCCAATCCGTGAAATGGGGATGATTCTTCCTTTGCAAGGTCACGATCACTGCTAATATTTAACAAACGCATAAATATACCAGGCACCATTCTAAACATAGTATCTACACTAAACTCACCCAATCAGCACAATATTCTATGAAGTAGGCACAATCACAATCTGAAGCTAATGAGAGGCCAGAGCCAGGATCTGAACCTGGACAGTCTGCCTCCAGGCCCCGTGTATTTTCCACAAGGCTACACTACCTGAACGAGGGAAGCCCAGGGCCTGGGGCTTAGAAGGCGCTCAGTCAAAAGAATCTTCCTGCAAGACACAGCACAAGTGTGAAGTGGGAGTTCCCACCTTGACTTCACGGCTGTCCTTTCTACTCCTCAAGGGCCCAGACATTTGGCAACATTTTCCCAAGAAGTCAGACCAGCACCAGCACCCAGCAAAACAAAAGCAGCAAACTTTGACCTTGGTGCGGTCCCATTTGCCTACCCCAACCTCTTACCGCAGTTTATTTATCATAACAACCAACGCAGAAGAACTAATGGGTATTTGAAAATTTTTTTGAATTCCTAATTAGAGACCATAAAAAAAAACCCACCTAGCTGTTTTCACTTTCCTGTTTCTTCCTATCTTTGTGGCCAGGAATACATTTAAAAAAAAAAAAAAGATTTTATTTATTTGACAGAAAAAGACACATCAAGAGAGGGAACATAAGCAGGAGGAGTGGGAGAGGGGGAAACAGGCTTCCTGCCAAGCAGGGAGCCCCATGCAGGGCTAGAACCCAGGACCCTGGGATCATGACCCTAGCGGAAGGCAGACGCTTAATGACTGAGCCACCCAGGCGCCCCCAGGAATACATATTTTATCTGCTTGTCATCATAGTGAAAGCATAATTTTGTGCTGGGCCATTTTTAGTCACCACAAACCAATTCCCATATTTTATGAAGTTGTCATAATTATCTTTAATCGCTGCAGAACACACCATCAAGCAGGTGAGTGACTCATCCACATCCCTAATCATCGGGCGTGCCCAGTTTGCCAATCATTCTTCATGATGCTTAAATGAGCCTGGGAAGAGCGCTCAGCCTTCTGCTGCGAGAGGGCCGTGTGGGTGACCTTGAGTCCTGGGAGCAGGTCTCCCTCCTCCCTCCCACCCTCTCTCCCCTTCCCGTTTTTCTATCTTTCTTTCTTTCCTGAGGTACAGTTGACACACGCGGTGACATAAGCGTCTGGTGTAGGACACGGAGCCTAGATGCCATCCCCTCTCTCTGCTATGCTGTGCTCGCCAGCGCCCCTACCGTCAGCCCGGCGTCCCCGCTGTTTGGCACCCAGAAGACAACAAAACAATTACCGAATCGGCTGGGGCCAGATCTCTCTAGGGGGCAGTGTGAGGGCACAACAGAGAGTTACTCAGTTCAGAGAACTGAAAGCCATCAGGGGGACGGGAAAGGGACAAACGCAGGGGAAGAATGGGTATGTTTGGGGGAACAAACAGCTCCCACCAAGCAGAGGTGTGGGCAGGGATTCGGCAGGCTACCCCGCTGCGGGAGCCACACCGACATCAATGCCTCCAGGGCAGCCCCCTCAGTTGCCCTGAAGTTACTTCGGGCTCCTTCTAATATCAAGATCTCCTCCTACGGGACGGGTTTTCCACCATTTTTTTGAACTTACAATATACGCACCAACATGCGGACATGTTAAGCATGCGCAGTTAAACCCAAGTGCGGAGGGAGCGAAGATGTGTAAGTTTCTTAAGGCGCCAAGCTCTCTGCCCCTGCCCTATAGCACGCTGCATAAAAGCTTCCTGCACTAACCCCAAGGGGAGAGAGTGCTCTGACAGCGATCTCCCTGTCTCCTAACTTGTGCCAAGGAAGGAAAGTTCTTTGCTTTCAACACTTCCTCGGGTTGTGGTCCATTTAACGCACCCCCAGCAGCCAACCCCCCTTGAGTTCGGTTCCAGAAGCACCGCCTCGCAGACCCGAGGCAGACAAACTGAGGGATAACTGGGCATCTGCTGAGGGATGGGTGATTTCCACACCACCTAGCGTCTCCCAGCTACCAGCTCTGGTCCAGTGGCTTCCACCTGCTTCTAGCTTCCAGGTAGGTGACTTGGGCGAGGTCACACAGCACAGACTCAAGCCCAGGGCTCCCTGAGAAGAAGTCTGTGTTCTGGGGGTTAAGCTTTTTCTGAAGGGGGCATTTTCTGGCTCTGTCCTACAGCCATTTCTCCAAAAACTGCCACCCCGCTGACCACAGGTGTGTGCAGGGGCTGGCTAGAGGCCGGGAGATGACTCAGTCTCAATCCTGGAGAAATCTATTCTCTGCCTCATGAGAAAACTAAGGAAAAAGAACATTCTAGGCCTGTAGAGCACTGCGAGGCTGTTCGTGTCAGAGGAAAAACAGTGACCACCTTCCTCAGCAGGCCAAGCCGGCCTCGAATCCAGCTCCGCTCTCATGGGACTCTGGGCAGTCAGCCAACCTCCCTGAGCTCAGTTGTCTCATCCATAAAATGGGGAGAAAAACATTTACCTTATAGGCGATTGGGAGGATTTGAGATGGTATGTAAGAAAGTGTTTTGCATAGTGCCTGGCTGGGAACAGGAATCTGCAGCAGTAGCTTGATCAAACACCTTACATGCTTCCTCCATCAGTTTATCCATGGACCTAACATGGGACGGAACTGGGCCTGGGAGTTTAGGAGACCATTTCAGTGTCTCCTGTGTTTCTATCAGCTTCTATCAGCTGTAGGATACTGGGAAAAAAATAAATAAACAACACATTTATGACTATTTAAAATTTTAACTGTTTTCTTACCATAAAAGTCTTAAATGCTCACTGTAGAAATTTCGGATGGTGCATAAAGACAAAAGTGAAATGAAAACTCAATCATAATTGATTTTCCATCCGGTCCTTTAGCGACACATTCTATCTACAGATCTACAGTCCAAAACTAAAAACTAAGATTATCATATTATCTATGCCGATGTAGACATTACTTGGAATGTAAGTGAAAAAAGCATTTTCCCACGAACTCCATACTCCCCACAAGCATGGTCTTCGGTGCTGGGAAATACATCACGCGTCACACGAGTTCCCTATTCCTGGAGGTTCAGGTTCCCGGGTTCTAGGACCTGATACTCCCTCCTGCCATCGTGGGTAGGACCAAGGGCTTCTCTTACCATGTACAAGAGAAAAGGCCAGCTCACGAGGTGCCTGGTGATGTTCTCGCCTGTCATCTTCTCGTGGCTGTTAGGTGCGAATGTCACCAGCAAGTAGGTGCCCACGATGGCCAGACCACAGCCGACGAAGGACAGGACGTAGCGCCCTGCAGGAAAGGGGGGAGGCTGTCACAGGCTCACCGCAGGTGCAGACTTCAGGCCCGTATGTGTTTCTAGAGCAACACGTGATGACCTGCTATTTTTGGTTTTACTTCACCTCACAAGTAGATCATCTCCCTTATTGTTATTTAAAAAAATAACATTCATAAAAAAATAATAATAACATTTAGGGATGCCTGGGTGGCTCAGTCAGTTAAACAACTGCCTCTGGCTCAGGTCATGATCCCAGGGTCCCAGGATCGAGCCCTGTGTGGGGCTCCTTGCTCGGCAGGAACTCTGTCTCTCCCTCCCTTTACTGTTCCCCCTACGTGTGCTTTCTCTCTCTAATAAATAAATAAATAAAATCTAAAAAAAAATTACATTTAATGTTAAAAAATTTTCGCGAGAGTGTAGCATGTATGCCAAAAAGTACTCCATGAATTCTCACAAGGTAAACACACCCATGTAACCAGAACCCAGGTCAAGAAAGGGAACGTTAGCAGGACCCTGACGTCCTCACTTGTGTCCCCTTCCAATCACTAGACCACAGCCCCAGGGTAACACTGACTTCTGCCAGCACTGACAGTTGGCCTGGTTTTGTTCTTTCTGTAAGGGGACTCGAGCTACATGATTTCTTGTGTCTGTGTTCATGTAAGATGTTTGGGAGTTTGTGAGATTCACTTGTATCCTCGCGTGGAGTGTAGGGATGTTTCCTTCATTCTCACGCCCGTACGGTGTGTGACACAATTTATCCCTTCCCATATCCATACCCATATTTATCCATATGCTGCTCATGGGTGTTTGAATGCTCTCCAGGGTTATAACAAATACTGTCACTATGGGCATCCTTGTGCGTGTCGTTTGGAAAGCACACTGCCTCTGTTTCTGCTGGGGTGTAAAACTAGGAGTGGGAATTCCCTGGTCAGGGGACAGGTGGACCTTTAGCTTCATAGTTACTGTCAAATGGTTTTCCAAACTCCATTCCTGCTGGGAAGGTATTAGAGTAGAACTGCCTCTTTTTCTCCTTCACAGCAGCCATTCTGCTACTGAATCATGGTTTCAGTGTGCATTTTACAGGGAAGGTTTGAAAGTCAGAATCACTTTATGGACAATGTAAAAAAAAACAAAAAATAAATACAACAAAACCTCACAAGCAAACCTTCAGAGCCTACCATGCACCTTTTAAAAATGACCTTATCATTTCCCATCTGCTAGTTAACCTCATCCCAAGGGACTGGTCCAGAGACTATCAATGTTCTATTCCACAGACCTGTCAGGACACTGTTAGGGGGGCCTGGGAGTTTCCTGACTCTTCCCCTGGGTCCTGTCACACTCCAGTTGAACCTTGTGGAGTTCGTGAAAAGCCTCTTAAAGTCCAGCCCAGACCCAGGCAAGCTGAGAAGGGCTGTGAGTTCTGAGCTATACATGGTGAGCACAGGCTTTTGGATATTTCTGGATAGAACTATCTACATATTTCATTCCATGGTCTCCCAAAAATGTGATACATTTTTGTATCTTTAATTTTCATTCTAGGCCTCATAAGTTGCCCTCAAAATAGTTGTTCAGTTTTTCAATGAATGAACAAACCACGGTTAAACTCAATAATGAGTCCTGTGCTAAGATAAAGAGTCTCTTTTCTTCAGTGACTCATCTCCATGCCTGTGGTGTACAGCACGGGTCTAACAGTGGGTGACTGCTGAATTTAATAAAACTTTTAGGCAGGACAGCCATGTACAGTTGTACAAGTTGCTCACTGTACAAAAGCACCTTAGCCCATGGGCTAAAATCTAGCCCATGCTCTGCTCACCAAGGCATGTGCCCACAGAACCACAGATGCCCAAAGGGGGTATCTTTTTTAAATTCGCATAGGGCACTGCCTGGACTAGCATGTCTCTTACACCAGACTTTCTAGAGTGAGCCTGGAAGGGACATAAAACTACACTGGCCTCAGAACCAGCCCGGCTACCCCTGCATCCCACCCCGTTCTGCCATCAGGACTACTGCAAATCACTCTGAGTCTTTTGGTCTTGGCATCGTATATTAACTCTTCTTTTTTCAGTGAAAGATTCTTTTCTTTTCCAGCCATCTGGCCCCATCTTGCTCCCATACTGTACCCATGATTCAGAACAGTGGTTCCCAAACGTGGCTGCGTGAGCAAGTTCATCTGGCTGCATGCTTAACCCGCATGCTCTAATCCAGCTTGTATAAGTAATAAAGAACGACTCCTGACCTCCAAGCTTCCCATTCCCATTCCCCATTTCATCTGGGTAAAGAGGGTGCCTTTTATCAGGCCTCCTAAAATCCCAACAATGGATGCTCAATAAATATTGATTGAGTGGAATGAAATCAAGCTCCTTTTAAGAAGTCTCACAGATGATTCTGCTGTGTAGCCAGATTTGGGAACTACCGATTAAAAAGCCCAGCTCTCAGGAGCCCCATGAGGGTGGACTACACAGCACAGAAGGGAGCAGAAGACAGATGATCTCTAAATTGGGGTGAGCTGGTTTTATAATGAAAAAACAAAACAAAACAGCACAAGCACAGAATTAAGAACAGGGGCTCAAATCGGTGAACTTACTCAGAAAGTCTTTGGGTTTCCATTTTTCTTTGATGAATATGATTCCTATGATGGCGCTAGCTACAAAAAAAATAAAAGCACAAGGAAAAGAAAATGGAGGCTGCTCTCAGTCCAGTGGAGTCCCTTTGCCTAGGCCCTAGGGTAGACTCATTTGCCTTAGGGCTTGGTACTTCCTACCCTCTCCCTCCTGCTCCCCAAAACTCAGTCCTTCTGGTTCCTCTCTTATCCCATCCCAGAAAGGGAAGCTCCTCTCTGAGCCTTCCTGAGGATTTCTACGAGTCTGGGAGCACTGGTGTGGAATACTTGCAGGGTGACAGGTGATTTGCACAGGTTATTTCTGGCATGTCTACCCAAGGTGGGTGCCGTTATTATTCCCATCTGAAAAATGGGACACTGAGCCTGGGAGGGGTGAGGGTGCTGGTCAGGACCATGCAACTGGTCCTGCTGGACCCCAGGTAAGGTAAGGTAAGGTAAGGGCTGCTGGACCCCAGGGCCCTCGCTCATTCCATTGCTGTGATTAGCTCTGACATTCTCCCCCTGGTTCTTCGGTCTTCTCAGACTTCCTGGTCACTGCCTGGAGGCATGGGGCTGGCATTACTGGGAATAGACCTGGATGGCTATTCTCAACTCTATGTCTTCTGGCTGTGTGTTCTGGGGTGAGTCACTACCTGTGAACTCGGTTTGGATCTAGCTCAGGCCAGCTTGCTGCTTGTTAAATATTGAGGAACCCACTGTAGGATGGGCAACCTTGGTGGCAGACTTTACACCGTATAAATCAGAAACACTATACATGGGGTCTTCTGTTTCTCCTTTCCAACTTTTCTACCCTTTCCTTCCTTCCTTTCTGTCTCCCTCCCTCCCTTCCCCCACTGCCTTATCCTCTTCTTTTTCCTCTCTCTCTTTCTCCCTCTCTCTGAATGTTGGTTCATCAGCACACCACTGAAAGCACCCCCTTCTCTGAGCTTTAAGGGCAATTAAATGAGATAATGAACATAAAAATCACGTGTCCACAGTAAATACTTGATAACTGAGCTATTATTATTATGGAAGTACCTGGGATAGTGACTGATAAGTAATAGGTACCCCACAAATCATGGCGATTGCTTTATTATTTATTTTTAATATTATTTTTACTGGGTGACTTAAGAAGCTCTGAGAGCCCCTTAATTTCTAGCTGCTGGTACCTGAGAATCCTTTGTTCTACTTTAGTCTCTTATTTTTAAGAATTTGTGAATATTACTAAAGTATTAAAATTCGGAGGCAACGATTTAAAGCACTTCATCATTCGGTCACCTATTTCTCATTGTGAGGAAAGGTTCCGAAGTCTTTTCAGAGGTCAGCTGCGGGCAGAGGACGAACCTCAATCCCAGTCAGGGCGGACCCGAAATACAGACGTAGAAAGTGGGCCAGAGAACACAAGGAAAGGCTGGGACTGGGGAAAGCTACTTGCCTCAACTAAAGGCACTCGGATTATATTTTACTATTATTAATGAATTATTAAAACTATTATTATATTTTTATTTTTTAAATATTCTTTATTTAAATTCAACTTGGCTAATGTATACTGTATTGTTAGTTTCAGGGGGCAGGATTTAGTGACTCATCGGTGCTCGTTACATCACGGGCCCTCCTTCATGCCCATCGCCCAATCAGCCCTTACCCCTCGACCCTCAACTCTATGGTCAGATTATATTTTACAACCATATTGTGTGGATAAGAACACAGCATGTTGGAGGACCTCACTTGTCTTGTGGACTGTGAGGGTACAAACCCAGGTCAAGAAAGAGGGGGACTCTTCATGGGATTGGGAAAAGCAACAGGTTTCCAATTCTTTGCCAACTTCTGGTCATTGCAGGGACTGCCTGAAACTCTGAGAATTCTCACTAAGGGACCCCCTGCCTCACTGATGACATCTGCCACGGGCACAGGCAGGGTGCATGGTTGCTGCCCTTATCTGTGGGGTAGAAGACGCCAGGAGGAAAAAGACTACTCAAAATGCCACTTTTTCCTTTAAGAGCAGGGAAGGGCTTCCAGGCTGTGTGGGGCCTGCCGGCAAGCAGAAGGGAACATTTCAATGCAAGTTTACGGTCCCCGCTCCTGTGTTCACTAATCTACTATCATCTTTGATTTAAGAAGAAAAAATGTTTTTCCCTAATGCTATTTAACTTGTGGAACACAAACATCAAAGCTCCTTTATCTTTTCCTTGGTTCAAATGCTCTGAGACACCGGTTTGGGGATTACAGAGATCACAGAGAAACCGCAGGTGAGAAAGTGACCAATGCTTCAGATGTGATATCAGCTGATGCAAAAAGATCAGAGCCTCAGAGGAAGGTACGTCTGTTAGAGGGTAAGCTGTCTGAATCCTACGAAAGCTCAGGTGGTCCTGACAGTGCTGGGATGAAAGCTTCATGGTTGTATCCTCCTTCTGCAGTGGGAATAGAAAGCAATTCTGATAAAGTTTCTGAATCTTCAACAGTTTAGGGAGCCAGACCATCCTGTACCCCAGCCCTCCACCCTGTACCCCTATTTCCTCATCTGTAAAGTGGGGCTCATGACAGTGTCACCCTCAAAAAGGAGTAGAAGAATTAATATCTGTAAAGTGCTTTGTATGAAGCCCTTTGTAAGTGTCAGCGACATTACCAAGCAGAAGCTGCTTTGTTTGCTGAATATAGTGGCGGCCCAGGTGGGTGGGTCCCAGGGAGCAGGGGCGGCAGGGAGGGACCCGGGTCTTACCTATCACGGAGACCGCGCTGAGGGGCACAATCAGCGACAGTGGAGCAAAGGCGTAGGAGGCAAACACACCCAGCTCGCCCAGTAGCATCAGGAACAGGCCCAGCCACCATGTTTTGGTCTTGAAATAGGCTCGGGGGTCCTTGGAGCCTGCCAGGCGGATGTGGCAGTACTTCTAGAAATCCAAGAAGAAGGTGTTTGCCCAGAGATTTGGGAGAAAGAGGCTATGACATCTGTATCCTAAATCTACCACCCACTTTTATTTGGGAAGATGTGCTTTTTTGGAGTCCCGGCTCAGAGAAGAGGCCAGCAGTCCTGATCTCAGTATTAGGCTGTCACTCTTAAGACAGCAGTTCTCAAACTGGCCAGGAAGCCTCAGACACTCCCCGGGGAGACCTGGAAATGTGCATTTCTAATGCACAACACAGGCAGTGTACAGCCTGGAGCGGGAGCCGGGGTCGAGGACGCCACCCCAGGTTCTCCCCGGCTTTGGGTTGAGTGTCTCGCTCTAAAAGCAGTGCCCCAGGGTCCCCACGCTCAGGGTGTCTGCTTGGCTGCACTCCCTTCTATAGATGAGCCTGAACTCTGCTGGGCAGCCCCGGGAGCATCCGTGGACCCTCCCGTCCCTCAGGTGGACACTTGGCCCAGGTATGGCCAATAGTCTTTGTTCTGGAAATGTGCAGTTGGGACGTAGAAAGGGGGGAGGTGATCAAGGAGAGCAAGGTAGTCGTGCTCACTTAGCAGACCACAGCTCCCACTTGCAGGGGGAAGGACAGTGACGGGAGCTGCATGCAAGCAGATGCGGAAGCAGAGAGACAGCTCTGTATAAAGAAAAGCATGAACCAGACAAGCGGCCAGAAGACCATGCAGCCTTTGAAACACACAGGCACGCTCTGGGCACATGGGTGTGTGTGGCGCTGAGAGGTACCGGGTTACCCGTGTGTGTTCACATCTCTGATCCAGGGAGGGAGAACGCCTCTCCACAACCGGAAGCTGTGCAGTGTGGGCAGAGAGGACCGGGCCAGCGTGCTGTAGGAATTAACCCATCTGCAGGTGTCAAGCCTCCGTCAGGGTGTCCCAGAGCAGTCCCTGAGACTGGACTTGGGAGGACGTGATTCCCGGAGGCATCGTAAGGGAGCGGGAAAGTGAGCCGGAGAAGGGAGCACACCAGTGGAGGGTGCAGAATGAGTGCCCTGGGCAGCAGGGGGCTCATCCCACGGGGGACCCACTGGGAAAGCCTGTGAACTCAGCTCAGAGCCATGTGACCACAGGATGGCAGCCTGGGCATTTATGCACAGACTCCGTCCCCCACCAGCCGAAAACTGCCCCAGCGGGACAACCACCACCATGACTGCCACCCAATTCACACATGTCCATGGAACCAGTTTCCGGGGCCCCTCAGGAGCTCCCCAATCTTTCAGCATGTGCCAAACCACAGCTGTGGGCCAGCTCAGCGGTTCCAGGGCACCCCAGGAAGGTCTAAGTCACGGACTACGCTGTCATCAGAGTTGAGAGTGGTCGGGGATCACGTGGGGGCAAAGAATCAAGAGAGATTCTGGAACAGCCACAAGGGATTGCCCAAGGCCCAGCCCAGGAATGGAGGGGGGCAACGTCCCATGGCGAGGAGGCAGCGGGCCTGCACCAGACTCCTCAACCAGCTGTATCTCTGCCCTCAGGCAGTGCTCGTGACCGAGACTTACCTGTAGGTTAAGCGCAATGCTGACCACAAGGTGCCCGAAAATCGCCAAAAGGGCGCCGATCAAGTTCTCCTGCAAGGAAAGTTCCCAGGAGCAGATGTGAGCTGGGTCTAAGCCAAAGGGCCCCAGGGACGCAGAAGAAACTCCACCCTTCGCTGCCTCAAAACAAAACCAAAAAGACATCTGCCACAAAGCCACATCCCAGACCTGCTATTGGAGTTTTACCGTTTACTACTCAAGGTTAATGGGACCCCCTTGTTGGCTTACAAAACATCGCCCTGAGCTGGACACTTCCAGAAAGCAACTGTCCTGGGTCCAGGGTCACAATGACCCGATAAGGCCTAAACCCGCTGTGCTCTTTCCTTACTGTACTGACTCGTGCAGTCTTGTGCACACAAGCAACATTCAGAAACCGGAATTTACAAGACAAACACAGCTGGGGGTACTATTTGACATTTAATCAATGGACTCTTCATGTTCCCAGGGGGGTCTCAATGAGGCTCTTTGAACTGGCTAATTCGCTCCTGGCATTTTTAATGATTTCATTTATAAATGTTTAACTTCTGTCACCTTAAAAATAAGGTTCAGATTCTTTAGCATGACATCTTCTTTTAACTTCAAACGACAATTACTAGGCATATATTCATCGTACAATAATCAGGAAATACAAAGAAATGACAGGAAGAATAAAAATCACAACAAAAGAGAAAAGCCACCTGTAATTCTAAACCCAGAGCTAACTACTGCAGACATTTTGTTCTTGGAAACTTTTTTCTTGTTCTTGTAAAATTTTTTTCTGTCTATAAATTCAGATATGAATGACAATGTTAGTTTATTTTGTAAAAATAAGATTATAATCTGTTTTATAACCTGTTCCTTTACTTAAGAAATTATAAATACATTCCCATCGGGCATATTTAATTCATCATTTAAAAAATATATATTTTATTTATTGTAGGGGCGCCTGAGTGGCTTAGTTGTTAAGTGTCTGCTTTCGGCTCAGGTCATGATCCCAGGGTTCTGGGATCGAGTCTTGCATCGGGTCCCTGCTCCACAGGAAGCCTGCTTCTCCCTCTCCTACTCCCCCTACCTGTGTTCCCTCTCTTGCTGTCTCTCTCTCTGTCAAATAAATAAAATCTTTTAAAAAAGGTTTTATCTATTTATTTGAGAGAAATGAGAGAGCGAGAGACCGTGAGTTGGGGGAAGGGGCCAAGGAAGAGAAGCAGCAGACGTCCCACTGAGCAGGGAGCCTGACACAGGGCTCAATCCCAGGACCCCGGGATCATGACCTGACTCAAAGTCAGACTCTTAACCAACTGAGCCACCGAGGTCCCCCTAATTCATCATTTTTGATAAATACCAAATAATTCATCATTTGGATGTGCTATATTTTATATCATTGCTTCTCCACTGTTGGATACTTGGGCTGTTTCTTTTTTTTTTAAACACCGCTGTGATCGAATATCTAGTACATGCATTTTTGTACATTTATGAGGATTACTCCCTTGGGATACATTCTTAGGAGGACTGCCAAGTCAAAAGGCACTTGCCTCAGCATAGAAACCACACTATACTACATCCCCCATAGGCCCTCCAGGTTTTTTTCACTACTAAACACCAAAGAATGTTCTCTTAGTCAAATATGACTCCTCCTGGCCCAGGATGGGCCTTTTCCAACTCCCCTTTTGCTCAAGAGGCCACCCTCCCTGTGAAATCGGCCAGTTCTGCAAGGCCTGGGCTGGGGGCTAGCAAACCAAGAGTAAACAAGGCAAACACGGTCTTGCAGTTCATCTTGGAGACAGGTAATTAGCAAGCATAAGGCAGGAAGTTAACCCTCTGTCCCCTCTGCTCCCCTCTTCCCTAGAATGCGGAGGGCCTAGACAGCTAAGAAGGCAGTCGGCTATGAGTTAGGGTGGAAGGAGGGAGGGGGCGTCTATGGATGGAAACCACCATGGCTGTCCTTGACTGTGTCCCCAGCAAGGTGCAGTTTGCAGAATAAAGGAAAGACATTGGGCGGGGAGCCTGGAGACATGGGTTCTAGTTTCAGCCCTGCTGCCTCATCACAGCATGACCTTAGATGAGTCCTTTCCCCTCACCAGGCTTGTATGTCCCTGTCTGGAAAATGTAGATGGTGGCCCAGATAACCTCCAAGGGGCCTTCCAGCCCTCACCTAAGCCCCGGGTCAGGGCCAGACTGTCAACAGAAAGCAAGCGAAGGACCAGGGCAGGCAGGAAACTGACATATTCATTTCACTTCATACAACTCATTAATAGAAAGTCACTGAGGGCATCTCATGGACCCAAGGAAGCTGGCTTCCACTTCCTCCCAAGATGGCTCTCATAGCCTGAGCTGTACTTCCTTAATCCTTTACCATCTCTGTTCTATGCATTTTTGTTGTCTCTTCTCAAACGGAATCAAACAGAAGCCATGTCTGTCCTGTAGGATCACAGAATCTCAGAGCTGAAGGGGTCACTGGAGATCAACCAGGCCAGGGTTTCCCTAACTGGGTTCCTAGAGAGGTCAATGGAGCTCTGAGGCAAAAAGCACATGGTGAAATGAGTTTGGGAAACACTGGATCCTCGGTCCACTGCTTGGAGGCCCACAGGTGGGTCCTCCTTGTCCACCCCAGGTGTCCCAAACCTACGAGGCTCTAGAACTTTTAGTCTGCAGACCTCTGTGATGCTCACACCTGCCGTCTTAACCACGTTCTTTTTCTTCTGGTAATAACACCCTGATTTTGCTGTAAGCACTCCCCCATGCCCCCAACTTCCCCTTGTATGGTCTTGTGGGGACTGTCATTCCAAGTGCTTCATTCTCTCCTGAACCACGATGGGCCTATGACCTGGTCAGAAACCCTCTCTGGATCTGTATGTATATAAACATACACACACTCACGTGGGCACACACACACACACTTTTTTTTTTTTAAAGAGAGAGAGCCTGCCAGTGGGGGGGGGGGGGCAAAGGAAGAAAGAGAGAGAATCTTGGGCAGGCTCCACACTTAACACTCCATGGAGCCTGATACAGGGCTCGATCTCACAACCTGGAGATCATGGCCTGAGCTGAAATCAAGACTCAGATGCTTCACTGACTGAGCACCCCCCAGGTGTCCTTCTGGGGTCCAAATCTTGAATACAGAAGCATGAAGGCTGAAAGCAGTCGGGGCTCATTGCTGCCCAAGGCCAGGCCTGGGCAAGTCAGGCCCCAGAAGCCATCCTGGTACCTGTGACTTCCAGAAGCCTGCTTCCCTAGCTCTTCCTTCCGGTCTGGGAGCAGTCCCGCAGTCTTTTTTGCTTAAGAGCTGGTTTCTGTTACTTGCCCCACAGAGCCTAACTGAGTCAATGCTTCACCATACGCAGTCTGGGAACATGTTTATACTTAGTTCAATTCCTAATAAGTATGAATGTTCTTTTCTTCTTTCTCTTCTTAGAGGGGTGGCTTTTGCAGACAAAAAAAGGCTACCTGTATTACTTTGATTTCTTAAAAAAATTTTATTTTCTATAAAAGTAACAGATTCATGAATCTAGTTTCTTTTAAACAAAATCTTACTAAGGAACTATGAAATTCTTAGAAGTTTAATAAACTGCACTTATATGATTATGCTCTTAAATAGTTCAGCGCTGTTTACCTACAATAAATTCTGTTATTCCTTTCAATTTAAAAACCAAATTACAGAACTTCTGCTTCCAGCAAGATGGACTAGACTTACTTTTCCCTAATGCTTCCTGCATTGGACATTATATATAAATTGGATATTATATATAAAGGAAACACAGGACAACTCTGAAAGGTGGAGAGAAGAAGGTGGACAGGGTGGGGAGCGGGGGGCCTGAGGAACAGCACCATGGTGGGTTCCCTGGGTCTTCTCTTCAGCTCACATACCTCAGACTTGCAGCTGAAGAAGCGGGCAAGCTGGGAGTATCAATGGGTATAGACAAAAAAGCTCTAAGAGAGCATGGGCTCTTTAGTCAAAAGACCAGGAGATGAGCCACCAAGCAAGACAGAAAACTTTTAAGACAAGTGCTGTTCCAAACATCACAGGAAAAGAAAATGAGGGGGGCCTGGGTGGCTCAGTGGGTTAAAGCCTCTGCCTTGGGCTCAGGTCATGATCCCAGGGCTCATGCTCTCTGCTCAGCGGGGAGCCTGCTTCCTCCTCTCTCTCTCTGCCTGTCTCTATGCCTACTTGTGATCTCTGTCTGTCAAATAAAAAGATACCCACCCATCCCACGTCAGTGTAAGCCAAGTAGGGGACCTACATTTCCAACCTTTCATGGTTATCATAAGGCTCTTCAACTCACATGCTGGGACTATGAGAGAAGGCCAAGGAGGGATCTGAGGTCCAGGGATGAGGTGCCCCTCCCCTCCCCCAGCCCCACAGGGTGAGAAGAGCCCACGCGGAGAGCCTGGTCTTCTACCCCCAGTTAGCAGCAACGAAACACCCTTCTCCTACTGGGCGGTCTCAGTGGAGACCTGGTGGAGAGGCAAGACCTTCGCCATTGTACCTTCACAATTACACCATCCCAAAGTTGGGGTTACCATTTGTAGTAAATCGCAGTGATGGCTGCCAGCCATTTCTCTCACAACTCCCATCAAGAAGGGGGAACTTTCTTTCCCACCACTTGAATCTGGATGAGTTTGTGATCAACAGCATGACATGGAGTTGAGGGTGGGGGACTTCTGGCTCAGGCCCTGTAACTTCTACTTTTGCACAGAAGGAAACTCAACCACATATAAATAAGTCCAGTCTATCCATAAGAAGAGAGAGGTGCCCTGTGGAAGACCAAACAGATACACAAGTGGGCCAGGTAGACACCTGGTGAAGAGACAGGCCCAGCCATCTCAGCCAACGGCCAGCTGAGTAAGTCAACCTGACTGAGGCTCCAGGCATGAGTGACTCCATCTTGGATTCTCCAGCTCCAGCCCCGGCCTCAGCCCAACACCACAGATGATACTATATGGAGCAAAGATGAGCCTTTGCTGCTGAGCCCTGCCCACATTCTTTATTTCTTAAAACAACTTTATTGTAAGAACATGTCACATAAGATCTACCTTCTTAACAACTTGGGTGTACAGTGTAGTACTGTTAACTATAGGCACAAGGATCTCTAGAACGTGTTTATCTTCCATAACTGAGACTTCATGCTTGTTGATTAGCAACTCCCATTTCTCCACCCCCCTGTCCCAGCAACCACCATCCTCCTCTCTGATTCCGAGTCTGACTCTGGTAAACAGCTCACAGAGGGGGAATCATACAGTGCTTGTCCGTTGGATGACTTAATAAACGTTTACTTCTCACAGTTCTAGAGGAGGGGGAAGTCCAAGATGAAGGTTTTGGCTGATTCTATTCCTGCTTAGAGCTCTCTTCCTGGTCTGCAGTTGGACACCATCTTTGTGTTCCCTCACGAAGATAGATTATTCACCTCTTTGTCCCTTCTTACAAGGGCACTAATCTCATTCATGAGGGCCCCACCTTCATGACCTAATTATCTCCAAAGGTCCTACCTCCAAAACATCACACTAGGCATTAGGGCTTTAACATATAAATGGGGGATGGGGCTGGTGACAAACATTTAGCCCACAGCACTTATTTTTCTTAGCATTATGTCCTCAAGTTTCATCCATTTTGTCACATAGTGCAAGATGAATTTCTTGTACAAGGCTGTATAATATTCCACTGTGTGTATGCATGTTTTCTTTCTTCATTCATTTATCAATGGGCATTTAGGTTATTTCCACATCTTGACTATTGTAAATAGTACTGTAATCAATACTGAAGGGCTATTATCTCTTCTAGATTCTGATTTCAGTTCTTTTGGATCCTGTCCAGATTCTTGACCTGTGGAATTATGAGCAGTGGCTCACAATTATGACTATTTTTAAGTTTAGGTTTTCAAATGGTTTGTTACACAGCAGTTGCTAACTGATGCACTTCCTTAATAAACCAGAGTTGCTTAATGATCCAGCAATTTCTATCTGGGACTCAAGATCTGATTCTATTCCAGATAATCACTAACAGGTGACTTTCACCTTCCTATCTGATTGGAGTGTGTATTATTCTACTGCTTAATTCCCCCACTCCCTTTCTTTGCCCTGCTAAGTTATTTTAATGTCCTCCCATTTTAATGCCTGCCTCTAAATGTTCTTTAAGGACATTCTATAAACCTAGCATACCTTTATTTAACCCATCATTACCTTTTTTATTGAGGTAAAATTCACAAATCATAAAATTTACAATTTTGATCCTTTTGAAGTATGCCATTCAGTAGTTTTTGGTATATTCACAATGTGATGAGTGATGTCATTGAAAAAGTGGTGGAACAGAGAATTTCAGGAACCCATCCCTTCGGAGAAAACAACTAATGAGCTGGCAAAACCCACCAGAATCACATTTTTAAAAAAGATTTTATTTATTTATTTGACAGAGAGAGAGAGATCACAAGTAGGCAGAGAGGCAGGCAGAGAGAGAGGAGGAAGCAGGTTCCCCGCGGAGCAGAGAGCCTGATGCGGGGCTCGATCCCAGGACCCTGAGATCATGACCTGAGCCGAAGGCAGCGGCTTAATCCACTGAGCCACCCAGGCGCCCCCAGAATCACATTTTTATACAACTCTGCAGTCTAGCCAAATATGACATTCAGAGGAAGGCATGATGAAGAAAGATGCCATTGCTTTACTGTATGAAAGCATTGCAGCATTTTAAATTGCCTTCCTGCCTCCCATCCCTTACACCCCAGATCTGTGGAAGCCACAAGTTCACAGAGAGGGCAATATATGAAATTATAAATTTTTTAAGACTGTGGTTGTGGGTTCTGACCTGTCTGGTAACCCCCGAGGAATTGGCGCAGGGCTTGTCTTTGTTTCGTCTGATGTGGAGGGATACCAGGGCTGGGAAGAGCTTCCTAGGCTGCTTATGTTCAAAGCCTTAAAAGGCTGTGTAACAGCCTGAGGGCAAGAAACAGTACTTAGGATGAGCAATAGGCATAAGTGAAAGCCTGGGCAGGAATAGTCTGGGAAATGAGATATACAGAGATATGAGCTTTCCTAAGTCTCCACACATACCAAGGAATGGAAAAGGCCATGCACGTGGCTAGGGCTGGCTACATGCTCCAAAAACACCTGAGAAAACAGTAGCCTTCACCTGTGGCTGGCCTTTAGGCTGAGTGCAAGCAGGGAGCAAAGACTAAGGCAGAGGGAGTAAGGAACAGCCTGGCTAAGCATTGGAAGGCCCTGACACACAACCAGTCTGCAAAGACTGGGAGAATCGGGGGAGGGTTTTTTTTTTTCCTTTTTTGATGTTAGGTGGTTAAGGAAACTGTCAAAACACAAGCTGATCTCTTATAGGAATAGAGTTCATCAGGCTGCCCACAGAGAGGACACAGACTTTACAAAAAGAGTTTAGAAAAATCACAAAACAAGGAACAAAACAAACCGCAACAAGCAACAACAACAAACGGGATGCAGATCTGATTTCCATGGCTGCAATGGAATCTTCCAAACGACCAGTTTGCATGGGTGTTATAAAACCATACCACTAAATCCTGAGCATTTCCACCATCCCCAAAAAAGAAACCCTAAGCCCATTAGCAGTCTCTCTCCACTCCCCTCCAGTCCAGCCCCAGGTCACCACTAATTTACTTCCTGTCTCTACAGACTTGCCTATTCTGGCCAGTTCACATAAATGGAATCCTACAGGATGTGGTTGTGTCTGGTTTCTTTCACCAAGCATAATGCTTTCAAGGTTTGTATGTTATAACATGAACCCGCACTTCATTCCTTTTTATAGTCAAATAATATTCCGTCGCGGATATAACACATTTTGTTTACCCATTCACCAGTTACAGTTGTGTCATCTCCACTTTCTGTCTATTGCAAATAACGTTATTAACATGCTTGTACAAGTTTCTGTACAGACATATATTTTTTATTCTCTTATTCTCTTGGGTATCTACAGTGACTATTTTAACTTTTGGGTGGGGAGGGCTGTCTAACGGTTTTCCATAGTGGCTGCACCTGTTTACATTCTCACCAGTGGAGGACATCAACTTCTCCATATCTTTGCCAACACTCGTATTTTCCTTTTTCCTTATTTTTTAAGATTTGTTTTTTTATTTTATTTTTCTTTAAAGATTTTATTTATTCATTTGACAGAGAGAGACGCAGCAAGAGAAGGAACACAAGCAGGGGGAGTGGAAGAGGGAGAAGCAGGCTTCCCACTGGGCAGGGAGCCTGATGCACAGCTCCATCCCCGAACCGTAGGATCGTGACCTCAGCTGAAGGCAGATGCTTAACAACTGAGCCAGCCAGGCACCTCTATTTATTTATTTTAAAGGAGGAAGGCGTATACCAGTGGGAAGGGCAGATGGAGAGGGAGGGAGAGAATCTCAAGCAGATTCCCCACTGAGCGCAGAGCTTGACATGGGGCTTGATCTCACAACCCTGAGGTCATGACCTGAGCTGAAATCAAGAGTTGGATGCTTAACCGACTCACCCATCCAAGTGCTCCATTACTTTCCTTGTTAAAAAATGTATGACAGGGGCGCCTGGGTGGCTCAGTGGGTTAAAGCCTCTGCCTTCAGCTCAGGTCATGATCCCAGAGTCCTGGGATCGAGCCCCACATCAGGCTCTCTGCTCTGCAGGGAGCCTGCTTCCTCCTCTCTCTCTGCCTGCCTCTCTGCCTAGTTGTGATTTCTCTCTGTCAAATAAATAAAAAATATTAAAAAAAAAAATGTATGACAGTCACCCTAATGGGTATGCAGAAGTATCTAATTGTGGTTTTGATAATGCAGTTCCCTAATGACTAATGACACTGAACACCTTTCCACATGTTTACTACCCATTTATCTTCTTTGGAGAAATATTTATTCAAAATCTTTGCCTATTTTTAAAAATTGAGGTTAAGAGTCACAGATACTAAAAATTGACCATTAACCATCTTTTTTTTTTTAAGGCTTTATTTATTTATTTGACAGACAGAGATCACAAGTAGGCAGAGAGGCAGGCAGAGAGAGAGGAGGGGAAGCAGGCTCACTGCTGAGCAGGGAGCCCCATGTGGGGCTCAATCTCAGGACCCTGGGATCATGACCTGAGCTGAAGGCAGAGGCTTTAACCCACTGAGCCACCCAGGTGCCCCACCATTAACCATCTTTAAGAGTGGCATTTATTAGACTCATAATGTTGTACAACCTTCTGCACATTAAAAACAACTTGAAAGGGGCGCCTGGGTGGCTCAGTGGGTTACAAGCCTCTGCCTTCAGCTCAGGTCATGATCCCAGGGTCCTGGGATCAAGCCCTGCATCGAGCTCTCTGCTCCACGGGGAGCCTGCTTTCTCCTTTCTCTCTGCCTGCTTGTGATCTCTGTCTGTCAAATAAATAAATAAAATCTTAAAAAAAAAAAACTTGAAAAAAAACCCACAATTTGAGTTGTAAGAGTTCTTTACATATTTGGATCCTAACTTTTGCCAGATACATGATTTACAAATATTTTCTTTGATTCTGTGGGTCATATTTTTATTCTTGATAAACTGCTTTGATATATAGCAATTTTAATTTTGATGAAGTTTATTTTTTCTTTTGTTGCTATGCTTTCAGTGCCACAAGACAGTTTTTTTTTTTCCTAAAAAAAAAAAGAGAGAGAGAAGAGAAAAATGTAATCCTAGTTCACAGAGATTTATACAGGCATATCTTGTTTCATTGTGCTTTCCCTTAGTGCACTTTGCGGATATTGTGTGTTTTATAAATTGAAGGTTTGTGTTAATCTTCCTTCAAGCAGGGATGCCTGGGTGGCTCAGTGGGTTAAACTGCTGCCTTCGGCTCAGGTCATGATCCTAGGGTCCTGGGATTGAGTTCCGCATCGGACTCCTTGCACAGCGGGGAGCCTGCTTCTCTCTCTGCCTCTGCCTGCCACTCTGCCTGCTTGTGCTCTCTCTCTGAGAAATAAATAAATAAAATCTTAAAAAAAAAATCTTCCTTCAAGCAAATCCATCAGCACCATTTTCCCAACAGTATTTGCTCACTTTGTGTCTCTGTGTCACATTTTTAATTCTTGCAATATTTCAAGCATTTTCACTATCACTGTATTTCTTTTTTTTTTAAAAAGATTTTATTTATTTATTTGACAGAGAGAGATCACAATAGGCAGAGAGGCAGGCAGAGAGAGTGAGAGGGAAGCAGGCTCCCTGCCAAGCAGAGAGCCCGATGCGGGACTCGATCCCAGGACCCTGAGATCATGACCTGAGCCGAAGGCAGCAGCTTAAACCACTGAGCCACCCAGGCGCCCCTATCACTGTATTTCTTGTGGTAATCTGTGATCACTGATCTTTGATGCTATGACTGTAATTGTTCTGGGGTGCCATGAACCATGCCCATATAAGACAATGACCTTAATCAATAAAGGTCTTTATTGAACCAAAGTTTTTGTGTGTTCTGGCTGCTCCACCAATAAGCCGTTGCCTATCTCTCTCCCTATCCTGGGGTCCCCCATGTCCTGAGACACAATCGTGAAATTAGGCCAGTTAATAAGTCTACAGTGCCTCTAAGTGTTCAAGTGAAAGGAAGAACCAAATGTCTCTCACTTTAAATCAAAAGCTAGAAATGACTGGTGCACCTGGCTGGCTTAGTTGGTAGAGCACGTAACTCTTGATCTCAGGGTTGTAGGCTCGAGCCCCACATTGGGTGTAGAGATTACTTAAAAAAATTTTTTTTTAATTAAAAAACAAAAGCTAGATATGATTAAGCTCAGCGAGGAAGGCTTGTGCAAAAGCTAGATGGACTGAAAGCTATGCTTCCTGTTCCAAATAGTTAGCTAAGTTGTGAATGCAAAGCAAAAGTTCTTGAAGGAAATGAAAAGCGCTACTCCAGTGGACACATGAATGATAAGAAAGCAAAACAGCCTTATTGCTGATATGGAGAAAGTATGAGTGCTCTGGATAGAAGATCAAAGTAGCCACCGCACTTCTTAAGCCAGAGCCTAATCCACAGCAAGACCCTCATACTCTTCAATTCTATGAAGTCTGAGTGAGGGGAAGAAGCTGTAGAAGGAAAGTCTGAAGCCAGCAGAGGTTGGTTCATGAGGTTTAAGGAGAGAAGCCATCTCCATAAAGTAAAAGGGCAAGGGGAAGCAGCAGGTGCTGACGGAGAAGCTGGATAAGTTCTCCAGAAAATCTAGCTCAGAGAATTGATGAAGGTGGCTACCCTAAACAACAGATTTTCAGTGTAGACCAAACTGCCTTCTATTGGAAGATGCCATCGAGAAGTTCATAGCTGGAGAGAAGTCGATGCCTGGTTTAGAAGCTTCAAAGGATGTGGCACCTGGGTGGCTCAGCTGATTAAGCATCTAAGTCTTGATCTCAGTCTTGATCTCAGGGTTGTGGGTTCAGGCCCTACCCTGAGAAAAACACAGGCTGACTGTCTTGTTAAGGGCTAATGCAGCCGGTGACTTTAAGCTGAAGCCAATGTTCATTTGCCATTCCAAAAACCCTAGGGCCCTTAAGACTTCTGCTAAATCTATTCAGCCCATGCTCTATAAAGAGAGCAACAGAACCTGGATGATAACACATCTGTTGACAATATGGTTTATCATATATTTTAGGCCCACTGTTGAGACTTACTGCTCAGAAAAAAAGGCTTCTTCCAAGACTTTACTGCTCACCGACAATGCACTTGATCACCCAAGAGCTCTGATGAAGATGTACATGGAGATTAATGTTGTTTTCATGCCTGCTAATACCTCATCCATTCCACAGCCCATGGATCAAGGAGTAATTTCAACTTACAAGTCCTACTATTTAAGAAATACATTTCTTAGGGTGCCTGTGTGGCTCAGTTGGTTGGGCAACTGACTCATTTCAGCACAGGTCATCATCTCGGAGTTGTAAGATGGAGCCCCACATGGGGCTCCATGCACAGCACGGAGTCTGCCGGTCTCTCTTCCTCTGCTCCTCCCCCTACTCTCTCTAAAGTAAATAAATAAAATCCTAAAAAAAAAAAACATTTCTTAAGGCTATAGCTATCATAGAGAGTGATTTCTCTGATGGCTCTGGGCAAAGTAAACTGAAAGCCTTCAGGAAAGGATTCACCATTCTAGATGCCATTAAGAACATTCATGATTCATGGAAAGAGGTAAAAATACCAATATCCACAGGAGTTTAGAAAAAGCTGATTCCCACCCACATGGATGACTGTGAGCTTTTAAGACTTCAGTGGGGGAAGTAGGTGCAGATGTGGTGGGAACAATAGGAGAGCTAGAACGAGAAATGGAGCCTGAAGATGGGACTGAATGGCTGTAATCTCATGAGAAAACTTGAATAGATGAGGTCTTCTTTAGTTTTTAAAAGATTTTATTTATCTGAGAGAGAGAGAGAGAGTGAGAGAGCATGAATATGAGCAGGGGGAGAGGCAGAGGGAGAAGGAGTGAGACAATCTCAAGCAGACCCCACGATGAGTGCAGAGCACAAAGTGGGTCTTGATCCCACAACCTTGAGATCATGACCTGAGCTGAAATCAAGAGTTGGCCACTCAACCCACTGAGCCACCCAGGCACCCTGAAGAGGGGCTTCTTATGGATGAGCAAACAAAGTGGTGGATGGAATCTACTCCAGGTGAAGATGTCTTAAAGATTGTTGAAATGAAGCAAATGACTTGGAATATTATATAAACGTGGTTAATAAAGCAGCAGCAGGGTTTGAGAGGATTGAATATGATTTTAACAGAAGTTCTACTGTGGGTAAAAGGCTTTCAAACAGCATCACAGAACAGCTACAAAGAAATCCTTCATGCAAGGAAGAGTCAGTCAATGCAGCAAACTTCACTGCTGTCTTATTTTAAGAAACTGCCACGGCCACTTCAACCTTCAGCACCCAACACCCTGATCAGTCGGCAGCCATCAACGTGGAGGCAAGACCCTCCACCAGCAAAAAGACTTGCCGAAGCTCACATAGTGATTAGCATTTTTAAGCAATAAAGTATTTTGTATTTTTTTTCTTTTGTGTTAAATAGACAAATTTTCTAGTGTACCATTTTTAAAAAAGATTTTATTTATTTATTTGTGAGACAGAACTAGAGCACTGTGAGCAGGGAGAGGGAAGAGGAGAGGATGTTCAAGCAGACTCCCAGCTGAGCACAGAGACCAATACAGGGCTTGATCTCTGGATGCATGAGATCATGACCTACTGAAAACAAAAGTCAGACACTCAACCAACTGAGCCATTCAGGTGCCCCTCTAGTCTACCATTTTAATTCCCTTATCATTTCCTTTATTATTTATTTTTGAGTTATTTTCTTAGTGATTGTGCTGAGGATTATAATTACCATACTGAAGCATGTGATAAAGCATTTATAATTACATTTGTATGTACAAATATTATAATATTTGTTTTTAACATAGTATATAATTAAAATATTTGTGTTGAGACACTTGGCTGGCTCAGTCAGTAGAGCATGTGACTCTTGATCTCAGGGTCATGAGTTTAAGCTCCATGTTGGGCGTGGAGCTTTCTTAAATTTTTTCAAAATAAAATATATATATATTGCAATACAGTATAGGCAATGGTGTAGTAAAATTAACAAGATGTCAATTTCCCCAATCTTTTCTAGACAGGTTAAGCCAACATGGCTTTAAGTGAAAATTTATCAGCATAACTGATAGTGCCTTTTTGGTAAATTTCACAGATATTGTTGAGAACATAACCCCCCCAAATGTCATTTTGGCATACTGATTATTTTGAATTAAAGTTACTTAAGAAATAGCCAGTAGGGGGCGCCTGGGTGGCTCAGTGGTTTAAAGCCTCTGCCTTCAGCTCAGGTCATGATCTCAGGGTCCTGGGATGGAGCCCCGCATCGGGCTCTCTGCTCTGCAGGGAGCCTGCTTCCTCCTCTCTCTCTGCCTGCCTCTCCGCCTAGTTGTGATTTCTCTCTGTCAAATAAATAAAATATTAAAAAAAAAAAAGAAAGAAAAGAAATAGCCAGTAGAAGAAGGGTACTCTGAGACCCCTTTTATCCCTGAAAGCAGGAAATAAATCTTCCGTGTGAAAGGTACTTTCTCAATATGCACCAGGAGGAAGAGACACATCCTTATCACCAGAGATAGGATAGTTAGGGCCAAAAAGGCTATATAAACAAACCTAGTTACCACCTCATTAATTTACTACCTTTTAAATTAAATTAAATTAAATTTTAATTTACCAACCCTTTTGTCTTGTCAATTCTTCACAAAGTTATAGTTTCTTTGTCTAAAAGGTATAAAATCTGCCTGCTTTCGTTACTTCTTTGAGCATCATATCTTTGGGGCTCCCATATGTATGAAATTAAATTAAAATTAAATTAAATGTATGTCAGTTTAATTATTAGGCCAGCCAAAGAATCTAGAGGGGAAAGGCACCTAGATTGTGAAAGCAAAACAAATCCTGTTGTGAATTAACTATACAGAGGCACCCGGGTGGCTCAATCGGTTAAGTGTGTGCCTTCGGCTCAGGTCATGATCCCCCCAGGGTTCTGGGATCAAATTCCCCATCAGGCTCCCTGTTCAGCGGGAAGCCTGCTTCTCCTTCTCCCTGCTACTCTGCCTACTTGTGCTCTGTCAAATAAATAAACAAAATCTTTAAAACAATAAAATAAATTAACGGTACAGTACTTTGTTTTGAAGAAAAATAAAAGAGGCTCTCCTTGTATTGTTAGCTGATAAAGTCAATAAAAATAATTTATCACTATGTGGGTTTTTTTTTTTAAGTGGGTTCCTCACCAAGTACAGAGCCCAATATGGGGCTTAAACTCATGACCCTGAGATCAAGACCTGAGCTGATATCAAGAGTTAGAAGCTTAACTGACTAAGCCACCCAGACACCCCTGTCACTATGTGATTTTTAGCATATAACTCGGAAGGAGTTTAAAGAATTTAGGGATGAGCACTATAATAACATTCTTCCATCCCAGGTACTTACGTGAATGGGTTCTCAGGACTTCTAGCTATAAAACCCAAAACCTACAACAGAACTGATGCTAAAATCTGTCTCATTCTAGCAATCAATAATATTCGTCTTGACTATTGAGGAGAAAAAGTCCCTTTCAGATATTCATTCCTAATACAATGTTATTTTATGCTTAACAATTATTATGAGACTTCATATTACATTCACCAATTGCTTTTAGAGCTTCTGGATTGAGTCAGTACTTCTGAAACAGTGAAAAAGAAAGCCTGAGGCCCAAAATGGCATCACTTAAGCCAAATCACCAAACTGGGGCTTCATACTTAACCTAACTGAAGTTCTAATCTCCTCCAGAAAGCTTATCTATTTTTTTTAAAGATTTATTTATTTATTTATTTATTTGACAGAGATCAGAGAGCTAGGCAGAGAGAGAGAGGGGAAGCAGGCTCCCCACCGAGCAGAGAGCCCGATGTGGGGCTTGATCCCAGGACCCTGGGATCATGACCTGAGCCGAAGGCAGAGGCCTTAACCCACTGAGCCACTCAGGTGCCCCTCCAGAAAGGTAATCTTCACTGGTCAGTCAGGAATCTTCTGATCAGTACCAATAAGTTAATCTGTCACATGGGCCCTCTCTATCCCATTTGTCCCCAAAGGAAGGTCACTTCACTTGAAATAATTCTTTTCTCTGTTTATAAGTTTGTCTTGCCTTTAAAAACTTAGGGCACCTGGGTGGCTCAGTCAGTTAAGTGTCCAACTCTTGATTTTGGCTCAGGTCATGATCTCAGGGTCATGAGATGGGGCCAGGCTCTGCACTCAGTGGGAAATCTGCTTGAGCTCTTTCTCTGCCTCTGCCCCCTCCCCTGTCCCCGCCAGCACACACATGAGCTCTCTTTCTCTCTCTCTCAAATAAATAAATCTTTTAAAAAAAGGCCTCTTCTCTTTCTGTCACCCTTTGGAGGTCCCCCTCCCACCCTGCAACTTGCTAGATGGGTTGCTGTCTGATTCATGTATCAGTTAGTAAAGCCAGTTAGAGCATCAAAATTACTTCGTGGAATTTTTATTATCTCACAAACCCTATGTCAAAGAAAATATTAAAAAGTGAAATTTGCATATTTTCCACTTTCTTTTTTTCGAGATATTTTATTTATTTATCAGAGAGAGAGTGAGAGAGTGAGCAAGCACAAGTAGGGGGAATGGCAGGCAAAGGGAGAGGGAGAAGCAGGTTCCCTGATGCACAGGGAGCCTGATGTGGGACTCGATCCCTAGACCCTGGGATCATGACCTGAGCTGAAGGCAGATGCCTAACTGACTGAGCCACCCAGGCGTCCCTTTTCCATTCTTTCCTGTAGAGAAGTATGATAAATATCCATACAATGTTGAAGTGTTAAAAGATAGACACTGTTTGGGGACAAAATTCTGTGGGGGAAACGTAAAGGAAATACAAAATTAAGGAGAAAAAGGAATGATGTAAAATTTCCAACTGCTAAAGAAGACCTTTTTCAGAAGGTACATATCAAGCGGGCTTTATATTCCAGGGACTATAAAAAAAAAATTCTAGTATGAAAATGTGCCAGAAATGACATACCTTGCAAATATAAACTTGTAACACACGTTTTAAGTCTTAGAAGTCAACCAAAGAAATGAGTGAGGCTATACATGGGGTTTCTTTAGAGGGTCAAGTCTGAAGAGCCCAGAGGAAGCCCTTCACTAAGGGTGGCTCATTAAGGATACAGAGTAAGGACCTCAGGCTCATGGAGGCCAAGATCTGGGGGCCAGGTGGGCGCTCGGCCCAGAGACTCAGTTTACCTACGCTGATGATAGATAGTTGAAAGCGTTAACTGGCAGTGATGTTACAGGAACTGCCTCGGGCAGGTAGGAGACAAAAGGACTCTGGTTCTGGCTCCAACAACACCTCACAGCTGCCTTATTTCCTTTACAGGGGACAAAGGGGAGCGGGAAACAGGCTACAGGCCTTGGACAGAAAGCTGAGCCCAGACCCCGTGCTGTTCAGAGGACAATGGGGGTCACACAGCTACAGACAGCTTCCAAGGTGAGCGGGCTGGGAGATGGGCTTCACCTCCTCCACCAGCTGGCATGACAGTGCCCCTCGCTCAGAGCTGGCTCATGGCCTTCCTGAGGTCATCGGAGTAAAGCAAGGAGCTCGGGAACTTACAATTACAGTGAACTGTATGAAACTGCCACTGTTCAGCCATTGTGACCTATGAAAATGGTAGTTTCATATGGTTCGTTAGACCTATAAACTGGCAGCCGCTGTTTTACTTTTACCCTTAGAGACCAAGCTGTCCTCTGCCGAGAGGTGGATGAAATCCACAAGGCTGAGAGCGTGTTGTTAACGACTCGAGGGGCGGAAGTAAAGAGATCGAGAAGGGAAACCAGCGGCTGCCAACGTGCACCCAAGTCAATACTGTTTTGGGGAGGACGGGGGGGGGAGGGCTGAAACCTAGAAATAAAAATTGTAAAGCTCACAAGGATAACCCATCTGAACAGCAGAAAAACAAGGCTAAAAGGTTACTATGATAACAAAGCCTGGTGTTGCTGGAGTATTTTTATCTATACACATTTGGTGTAGTGCAAAGCCCTTTACACGCCTTGCCTTTGGGCCACGTCCAACCACCGAGGTGGGGACTATTATGAATCCTAATTTCTGTACGCAGGTCAGAAGGACTTCACACATGAACAAAGGAAGGCCCAGAGACGTGCAAGAACTTGTGGGAGGATTTCTGTGGCTTGAGGCCGGATTTCTAGTCTCCAGATGGTAATTACCCCTCTAGACCATCTCCCACTGTCTTCTCTCAGGTGTCCTTCAAAGGTGGTAAAGTGAATTAGGGGAAAAAGAAATAAATAACCCTGCCTCCTAAGTGCTACATTCCCATTAGTGACATGGGCAGCTGAGGTTTCCTTTAAAGATCATTTCCACAAGCATGTTCATCTCTGTGCCTAATAAGAGGCTACGGACAGACATGGTTAGTAACAGCGCGATATAATTAAGTGTCCTTTCATCCAGGCATTTCAAAGGGCTTCGGCAACGTTAATTATGCCCCAAGCCCTTGTGAAGTGGCATTTGCTTCCATTCTATGAGTATTTAACGTCAAGCAAAGGGGATGCCACAGGCCCAGGGGTTCACACTTTGAACACACACCTATTAGTGGCCCTCAAGTGTCTGGTGAAAGAGTTGGGGTGTGCAGGGCTCCTGACGTGAAACTCTTCCTCTGGAGCTCAGAGCTTGAAAAACCGTAAAATGGGGGTGTCTGGGTCTGCTGGCAGGGAGGGAAGTGAGGGGAGGTACTTGGGTGGCTTCGGCTTCTGGACAAGTCACCGTGTTCCTCTTCTGCAGAGAGATAACAGAAATTATCTGAAGTGGTTTAAGTGCCAACAAGTGCACATACATGGATGGCTAACCTGGAGCAGGGATCTGACCCGGGACTCGGGGTCTCTGTCCCAGACCGAAACAAGGCTTTCCCACAGCGGGGCAGGTTGTGAGAATCATCTGGTGCTGGCTGTATCAAGAGCGGGCAGCAAAACCAAAGTCACTTCTCTCTCTGCTTCCGCTTCCCTGTGTAGACAGGGAAGACCAGCAGTTCTGGGCTGGGGTCCTGCCACTGCCACTTACTGCTGTGTGACTTCAGGGGAATTACCATACCTCTCTGAGCCTCAGCTGCCCCTCTGAGAAATGGAGTAGCTGTAAATGCTCACGGGATTGTCACGTGACATGAAATAAGGCACAGGTTGAAAGACTACCCAACACACGGAAAATACTGACACAATTCTAGTTTGTTACTATTATTTTTATAATTTTCCTTCCTATTATCACTATTATTAACAACAGCTCTAAGGACCCTTCTGGCTCCAAGAATTGCCTTTTTATCAGCTATAACTCTGGGAAAGAACAGTTTCCAGAAAAGGAACAGAGGTCACAGAGGCAGACCACTGCTTGGTCAGTGGTATCTGAGTGAAACCAGCTCAGATCTCCCATTCTAACACCTGCTTTCCATCTGCCAACAAGAACCTCTATTTAAACATCATGGTGATAAGACCAGTCATCACTTGCTATTTAAACTGATCTCCCACAATCCCTTGGGCTTGAAACTAACAAGAGTTAAGCATAAATTGCGTTTTGGCTTGTTCTGAAGGTTACTCACATTCAAATACAAGAGATGCATTAGTCTGGCTAAAGCAGGTCCTGCTACCCCTTCACCTGGCTTCAGGCCAACTCCCTGACGCTTCCGTTCTCCAGCAGGGGAGGCATTAGCTTCCCCAAGATTGTCATTTCAACACTTAATAAATGACATCAGAAAGAGAAGGGGCCTTGCAAAGTAGCTGGCACAATGCGGGTAGCAGGGAGTGGTGGATAAAAGCAAGGGCCTTGGCAATGCACAGACTCATTTCGAATCCTAGCTTTACTACCTATTGACTGTGTGGCCTTGGGTAAGTTAATTAACCTCTCTGTGCCAGTTTCCTAATATGTGAAATGGGGTTTTAATAGTACCTACCTATGGGGCTCTGTGGGGAGCAGCACAGTCCCTGCCATATAGTAAACACTAAAACCAATGTTCACTGCCATTATGATTGTGACAATTACTATAGTAATTGGAACTGGCTAAGGAAGCATGATAGAGAGGACCTATATTTTCCTCCCAGGAAAACTGCCAAATCTGGAGCTGGAGCTGGAAGGATAGGTAGGATTTCTATCAGTAGAAACGGGGGATGGTGCGGGCAGCTTCAGGTTCCTTCATCTGTACATTCAGGTCACCCTCCAAGCACCCCTGTGGGATGGATTTAAAACTGACCTGCAGAAGAGCTGCACGACTTCCCCCAAGTGATACTGACAGAAAGCGAGAAAGCTGGGATTTGAAGCAAGCGAGCTCTGATTCTAAAGGCCATGTTCTACCTTTGTATCAAATTCTGTCCTGAAGGGTAAGGTACTGACTGAATTAGCTCCCCCCACCTCCCTCCTAGACTGCAAACCCCTTTCGGGAAGAGATATCTCCATAATTTATACAGTCCCCTCCCCCACACCCCCCTGCAGGCATGGACAGCAGATGCTCTGCTGAAATGCCTATTTGCTGAATGGAAGAAACTGAGGTCTGACTCTTCCAGACTGAGACCAAGCCTCCAGGGCCAGGAACCTCAGGCGATGCTGCCTCCTGGGCAGCTGGTCTTCTGGCCTCTCTTTCACAAATTCCCCCCTCCACAGCCCCCCACCCCCACCCCAACAACCAGGACAGAGAGCAGGGCTGCCATGCAAGGCCAACGGCTTGCTCCTGACTCAAGCCCAGTGATGGAGTTGGACTTGGGCCTGCTAATGTTTTCCTTGCCCCAAAGACAGATGATCTGGGGTCAGCCTGCTCAGCACTTTTGACCACCTCCCACTGAGAGTGAGTGAGTGAAAGAGAGAGAGAGAGAGAGACACCCCCCCCCCTCCACTGCAGATTGGACCAGGGTGGCCACCTGACTCAAGCTGGCCAATCAGGAGCTCCCTCTTTCCAGGGTTGGGTGAGCATCCCAGTCGTTCCAACCTCCCCGGCCCTTCTTACTTCTGGCTCCAAGAGCCACATTGTAGTCTTACAATAGTTTTCTCTTTTGCCTCGCTGCCTCTGAAAGGTTTTTATTCCTTGCAACAAAAATAGCCATAACAAAATCAAGGAGGAGGAACACAGCTTTCCCAGGCAGAATTAACTACACCTTTCTCTGCTTCAGGTACCGTCATCTCCTCTTCCTTATAACGGCAGGCACTCCTGCCTCCTGCATGGGCTAGGTGCTTTTTCACTGATCCACATGACTGGAGGGATGAGGGATGGAGGGAGGTATTCCTACCATCAGTGTACCCATAACAGAAGCGCTGAGGGGCTAAGCCATATGTCCAATGACACTTAGCCAGGAAGGAACAGAGTAGGGATGCAAACCCAGGCCTTCTTCCCTTTATCCCTCCCTGGAACTTCAGTTAGCTCCTAACTTGTCCCATGTGCCTGTCTCCCACCTCAAAAAAAAATTTTTTTTTCTTTTTAAAGATTTATTTGTTTGAGAGAGAGAGTGCAGGGGGGAAGGTCAGAGGGAGAGGGAGAGAGTCTTAAGGGGACTCCGCTGAGTGCAGAGCCCAAGGCAGGGCTGATTTCACAACCCTGAGATCAGAACCCGAGCAGAAAATGAGAGTCAGAAACTTATCGGACTTATGCAACCCAGCTGCCCCCTCCCACCTCAATTTTTGAGCTTGTTGGTAAAGTCACCATGATCGATTTATCTCTGCTCTGGCATGAAAGCATTTCTGTAATAAGTAATAATGGAATTAATTTGTAATTTTTATGGAAACTTAATAGAAGTCTCATCTGGTAGAGTGTTCAGTGTTGTCTTAGATACTGTATTTGTCTGTCTGGCATCCATTCTTCACAGGCCCAATGGTCTTAACTGTATATTCTTAGGTTCTGCATGCGCGATGCTCTGGCATTTGTGGCCTCCCTCACCAGCACCAGACCACCTCTCCCAGGGCTGGCCAGTTCTTAGAGACAGCAAAGGACCATTCACTGCAACACTGTTTCCAGCCACCCCAGATTAGAAACAGCCTCAACAGCCAGCAATAGGGAATCTGTCCAGAAAATTTTGATATGGCAAGTCAACAGATTATTGGGCAATCATTCAAAAAGTATGTGTTAAATCACTATTACTCGATGACATGGGGTAATAGCCCCCACACAGGCTTAAGTGAAACAACCGAGACACAAAACTTTCTGTACAGTCTGGTCCCAAATGTGTAACACCAAAAAAAAGACAGGAAGGAAATATCCTGAAATATGAACAAAGCTTGTCTCCAAGTAATAGAGTAAGTGAATCTTCTAAGTGGGAATGCATCCCTTTAACAATGTTTCTCTACCTTTCCATTTTGATGTCTTTCTCTAACCCCCTATTTTTATGTATTTCCACGAGCATTTCTTTCCCCTGGATTACATGTTCTCCTACCCGTGGGGTGGGGGGCAGCTGCCTGTTTCTGCCAGTGACAGGCACACAGACCTTGGACATGTCTGTGAGCCAGTGCTGTACTGTGTTACTTTCTGGTTAGAAAACACAACATCTCAAAACCACAAAAACTCTTGCCTTGTAGGAGAAGGAGAGCTCGGTGAGCGGGTGGGCGCTGCTTGTGGGCGGCAGCTGGCGCAGCTGCAGGGCCGCGCCGTGGGCTCGGTCCATGGTGTCCTACAGCCACATTCCCTGGACCCAGCCTGGGAGCTGGAGCTGCTGCTGCTACGCGGGGCCAACCCTGGAGAGCATCTTTCCCAGCGGCGTTCACCTCCTCTCACCAGCCATCGGAGGACGGACAGCCTCTCTCTCACCTCCACGCAGAGAAGTGCCAAGTTCTGTCACTCCCAAGAAGACAGTGTGATTCCTTATCCTGGTGGTGCTCTAGGGAGGTGGGGAGGAGCATTAAAAATGCATGTACAGTGAGACATAGAGCCCAGCTTTGTTACCCGAGGAGGGAACACTATGGGCACAAAACACAACCTATCATGAGAGGTGAAGCCATTAAAAAAACTGTATCAGGCCTTTGGCTCCCTTAGTAAAGATGTGGTTCATCTGCCTCAGAACCTTTTCCCCTGGCCCATAAAAGTCACCTTCTCTCCTCTGCTTCTTCCCATCACATCCTAATTTAAATCCTCCCTTTTCCATAGGCTCCCCTACACATAAGCGGTGGAATACGGAACTTGTCTACCTCTCTAGGACTCCAAACAAATATCCCAATGCCACAAAAAAGGAACCATCTGTGTTCTTACTTAGGGAAGGAAAAAATGAGAAGAAAAGCTATGTCTGTGGATGACAGAAGAACTGAGCTCCTGCCGAGGGTCAGCTGAGCGCAGGTGAGGTAACACTGGGCCCCCCTGGGAGAAGATCTGTGTGACCAGATCAGCTGTGTGATCACATCAGCTCTGGGAGACTCAGGTGCCTCACTGTGAAGTGGGGGTAATAATGTGGCCTCAAGTGAAATCGGCGATGATAGTAATTTGGACCATTGTAAATTTCATCAGGGGGATATTTTCAGCGCAAGTCAAGTTTTTCTAAAATAAGGAAGAAAGATGAAGCATATGCTCCTAGGGTTCTGGGAGGCATGGCCAGAGCACCTTACCATGGTGCTAAGTGTTTCTTTGGGGTCCTCGTATAGGAAGAAGAAAAAAAAAATCCATACAAATTTGGATTCTACTACAAAGTCTACGGTTTTTGTTTTTTCCTCTGTGGGGGCTTGAACTTACCACCCTGCGATTAAGACCTGAGCTGAGATTAAGTGTCAGATGGTTAACTGACTGAGCTACCCAGATACCCCTCGATGTTTATTTTAATATAAAAATGTTATAGATTTTGATCTGTCATATGCTACCTGTTTGCCTTGGCCAACTTATTTAACTTTATAGGCAGTTTTCTCTGCTGTAAAATACAGATAATAACACTTCTAACTCCCCACCACCATAGGGTTGTTGTGAGAATTTGATGAAATAATGCAAGTATAATGCATGCACAGCAAATGGCCAAATGAATGGCAGCTATTATTAGTATTAATTTTATTCCTACCAGCTTAATTATTGAATTGACCCACAATACTCCTTTCTTTCATGTATCCATGCAACAAATATTTATGCAGGGCTTACTATGTGCCAAACAGATACAGCCTCTGCTATGCCCCCATGGCTTCAGAAAGTTGCCTTCTGTGTCTTGCAACTTCAGTTCCTTCTGTTATCTAGCTGTATCCCCAGAAATGCTGGTTCCTGGTGTGAACAGCACAGTCATATGTCACAGGGCTAACACTGTGTCCAGCATCTGGGAGACACTGGATGCTAAGACACAGGGCTTAGCACTGGGGCAGCCAGAAAGACTATCTGGCTCAGGTCTCACTTTGTTGAAGAGCCTCAAAATTCAATGATTGCTGCTGCCTCCAGATGAGATAATTCAGTATATATTCAATACCTTAATTACATATATACACATATACATATGGTGTGTGTGTGTGTATGTGTGTATACATATATATACACACAATATATATACAAGGTACACTCATCAGATAATTTTATAACTGATATTCCAGAACTAGACCTCCCTGTGAAGACCAATGAATATTTGCAATCTTGTGAAAGCTTAATTCTTCTTCACTATACTTCCTTGTGTGGGTGAAAAGCATGACTGTGTTAAATTTAGGTATTTTAATGTTTTGAATATAGCAGCCTTAGGAAGGAAGAATGGCCCAGGGAGAGACCTCCGAGAGACCCTTGCAGGCCTTCAAGCTGGCCTAGATCTGAAGGGGGCACTGGAGCCCGAACTGGAAAGATGTCTCCTGAATCCCCTGTTCAACTGCAGCTTGCCAAGGCCCGGCCCAGAGCCCAGCATGGTGACCTCCATACACATCTACTGACTGGCTAAAGGCAGGCCCGTGGAGCACCTGGGGCAGCTTGCAGTCAAGAATGGAATGGCTTACTCAGGCCTAATCAACCACAACTCCGGAGATCCCACAGCTGTAACCGCCCCGCCCACAGGATGTCAGAGAAAGGAAACAGGCCTTGAGGACATGCCAATGGGGTGATGGAAACCTGGGCCTCCTAACCTTCTTTGGACCAGCTGCTCTGTTCTGGTGGGTTTCTGTTTTTCCTTTTGTTTGTGGAGTTGTTGCTGTCATTCAAGTCCCTTCTGAAAAGCAGCTTCCATCTTTGCCTGAAGGCCAAGGCCTCTGAGGCATCCCCTGCAAAGTCAGGAGGCTCTCCCTCAGCAAGGTAGGAGTTAGGACAAAAAGCTCTGGAGGAATTCTTTGCAAGTTGCTCTCCTTTTAAGGTGCACATTGTTTACGTAGTGAATCTCCTTTTCTGCCTTCAGAGCACTTTTCCAGCACTAACATATGCCCCAGAGGCAAGTGGCCAACTCTGTGTTCCCAGCGACCCCTTAATGCTGAGGCCCTCACAGCCAGCAGTAAGCACAGGGTCACTGACTCAAAAATGTAAAGATAATTCTAAATAAATAAATTAAATTAAAAAATGTAAAGATAATTCTAGGTGCTTGCTTCCATTCCAACCCCCCCCCCCCATCTCAATGAATTATTTCACCAACCCACAGAGCTGGCTGGACAGATGAGAGGACCACAGCTTATAACTGCTTAGAGTAGTGTATTAGAATTTGGCTCTATCTGAAAAAAAAAAAAATCAATAAAACACGCCCTTTTCCACCACCTGACGATTCAGTTTCTGGCTGGTGGTGAGTGCCGGTTACACCAAGCCCTTTCCCTTTCCTGGGCTTTGGCTCTCTAAAGGGTTACACTCCTCCCCTCCCATTGAGCTGGAAACTATAACTTGAGCAGCCAGTGTAGATCAAGAATTCCTCCCCGTGTCCCACCTGCTAACTCCGCCATCTGCTATTGCCAGGAAGCCCGAGCCGGCGTGTAGAGGAATAATTTTGGCAAAGTTACTGCATTTCACTTCCTGATTTGGTAAAGCCTGCCATCACCTATATTAAGACAAACCTATGCCCCCCTCCCTTCGCTAAAATGGGGGGAAAAACCCATCCCCAGGCAGTGAGACCCAGACCCACAGGGCAGGTGACAGCAAGAAGGGCGGGTATTAGTACTAGGGGGCGTTACATGATTCCAAATGCATTACCTTTCCTGAAAAAAAACGAAGGCTGATTTCAAGTCCCCCCCCCGTCTCAGGCTTAATCACTACTCACCCGGACGGCGTTTCCTCTGAGGCCCACCTATCCCAGGTTTCTGAGAAACGACTTAGACTCTCCGCACCACCCGGATCCGCACCACCACAGCCTCCTTAATTCCTTCCCCAACTCAGGAGCTGCCTGGATGCTGCAGTGTTTTGCTTTCAGAGGCCACGATCTGATTTGCCAGGACGCCTGCCGGTCAGAAGCTGGCGGGGACTTCTTGCAGGCGAGTGGCTGCGAGGAGGGGGCGTGGGCGGGACAGCCCCCGGCTATTGGCTGCGCCGCAAAGTTTGCTTGAGGCGTAGGGGTAGCGACTTGGGGAGGCGGCCCCCTCTTAAGCTTTGCTCTCACCTGGAAGGGGCCCCTCTAGCGGCAGCACCAAGGACGTTGGAACACACCCCTCTCCCTCTCCGCCTGTACGGGGGTGCTGGGGTGACTGCTCACCTCCCCTGCCTGACAGGTGGGCAGCCTGCCAGGAGTCTAACGTTCCAGTTCTCAGCGCCACCTCCCGGGCTTTGCTCCTGCTTTCCTCCACCTTACACTCTCCGCGTGCCTTCAGATCCTTCACGACCCTCAAGACCCGGCTCCCACAAAGCCGTCTCCGTACTCGGGACATATACAGTGTCCTTGCGGGCGCTCCCCTAACACCTGTTGGCTGCGCTATGTACCAACCCTCCCAGCGCATCCGCCGCTCCGCAATGCCCAAGGTCTTAGCACTGCGTGAATGCTTCCTTTATGGACAGCGGATACAGTAAGCAATAAGTGTAATCAACACGTGCGTGGAGCTTACACCTTTTCACTTACACGCATCTCATTTCAGATGCTCGCAGTAACCCCCTGAGTGAGACTTTAAGCTCATGCCCATTTTACAGACGAGGAAAAGGCATTCGGGCCCAGACCCCAAGGAGGGGAAAGAGCCAGTTTGGGTTCAGATCTGGAGGCAGAGAGAGCTCGGAGGGAACACCTGAGAGCAGAACGAGGTTGGCATCTCGTAGGAACCTCCCAAAGAACAGCGTGGCCAGTGCAAGATTTTTCTGGGGCGTGGGTAGTAGGAGCTGCCATCAGCAGACCTGGCTAGGGACAGAGGTTTGGATTCATCCTAAATTTAAAGGGGGGCCATTGCGTGTTCTGCGCTGGGGAGTGACAAGATCACTGTAACTGCTCTGAAGCTTGCAAAGAGGGGCTCGAGGAACACTGTATGTCTGTTTTTGTATCGTTGCCCGTATCAGCCTTTTTTCTTTTACTATTATACACAGGGCTTGGATAAATGTTAGTCGTTGTCTTCTTCTTCCTTTTAAAAAACATTTTATTTATTTATTGGAAACGAGAGAGCAGGAGAGCACAAGCAGTGAGAGTGGCAGAAGGAAAGGGAGAAGCAGGCTCCCCACTGAGCAGGGAGCCCCATGTGAATCTGGATCCCAGGACTCCGGGATCACGACCTGATCCAAAGGCAGTTCTTAATCAACTGAGCCATCCAGGCGCTCTAGTCGTAGTCTTCTAACTAGGATTTCCGGGTAGGCAAAATTCTAAGGCTCTTGGTCTAAAGCAAGATATTTGAGGAGTCATTTAGATAAACCCCTATTAGGTTTCCCCATTAGTTGTGATGTAATTAACCCAAACCCTAAAATTCTAGCGGTTTCCCTAAGGTTGGTGGTTTTTTTTTTTTTTGAAACACCTCTAATGATTGGCCAACAACTTTTCACGCTAAAGAAACAGAAGAAACCATTGGCTGATTACTCAGGAGGCAGCCTAAAGGAGGGCTCTAGAATGTTAGGCCCATGTTGCCATAGCAACGGGGAGGCTGGGAAGTCCAGATTCAGCCCAGGGAGACCCAAGGAGGTAGGAGGCAGTTCCTGTCTGGGAACCCATGGCGGGGTGGTAGGGAGGAGGACCTGCTAGGTGCGTGTTGGTTGGTGCCCCAGGGTGGGAAGAAGCCACAGTCGGAGGTGCTCCTCCCTGATGCTATGCCCTCCAAGACCCCGCCCCCCAAAAAGGGGTACTGATAATCATGGGGTGCCCTCCCTCCACGGGGCTCCTGCAAGGGGCGTGGGCATCCGACTCCCCTCTGCCTCTGTGAGCCTGTGAATGAATGGGGGCCGGGGCAGTGGGTGGACGGAAAAAGAGCTGAGTTCTAATCCCAGGTCCACTCCTGCTCCTTGGGGGTCCCTCAGCAAAATCCTCCCCACTCTGGGCCTCAGTGTAGCCATCCCTAAAATGAAAGGGTGAGATTGGAATTTAGTGGTCCCTAGCTGGCTGTAAAGCTCCTTCCTGCTCTTTGAATGCTTTTCTGGTTTCTCATAGGAAAAATATGAAGTGGATTATTTCCCTGGGTACGCTTTGAAAAATGGAAAATACTTTCAGGATGTACCATAGCATCATGTATAACTGAATTGATAAAAATCTCATGTCCTCCAAACTGCTCACGCAAATACCAGAAAATTCCACATAAGGTAAAAAGTATACATGATTTAGTATGTATTGACGTACATTGCACATTAATATGTAGGTATAAGTGTATAAAATACGTGATAATGCTATAACCCAAATGATGTGTTTTTTAAAAACATGTAGTAGAGTGGAAACACATTTGTATCTATAGTCCGATGAGTTAAATCCTCACAGAATGTAGCTCCCAAGGGAAAGAGTTGTATAAGACTACATCAGTAGGCACTATGGTTAGAACATATCTACCCCTTGTATTCATTCATTGTGCAGATATTATTGAGCAGCTACTATGTGCCAGGAAACAGACTGGGGATTTAGTGAGGAACGTTCTATCCGGAGACCATGAATAAAGAAATACGTGTAAAATTTGGTGTTGGGTAGTGAAAAGTGCATTGAGAAACATAAGGCAGAGTCAGGGGTAGAGAGTGGCGGTGGTGCTCCTTGAGAGAGACTGGTTAAGGAAGACAGTCTGAGGAGACAGTCTGATGAGAGACCCAGATGAATTTATGACAAGGGCAAAAGATGATCCCCAGCGTAGTGAGGAGAGGAATCCGCATGCTGCAAGGAGGTATTGCAGAAGCTGAAAATGTCCCATGGCTTTAGGTGGGGGGATATGCCAGCTGCCTTCGAAGACTTGAAGAATAGTCATATAGAACAGTGGCTTTCAAACTTTCTGACTGTGACCTATGGTAAGAAATGCATTTTATACTCTGGTCCAGCACATACATACATGACAGACAAAAACTTCATGAAAGACTGCAGGCTGTGACCTGTATTTTGAAAATCACCAATGCGGAAGAGGAGTGAGATTTACTCCAGGCTGGTTCCCAGGGGTGGTCTTAGGGTGAGTGAAGGGGGGAAAAAATGAATCAGCTTTGATATAAACAGGAAATTTCTAGTAACCAGAACTACCCAACGGTGAACTGCCTCGGGAATTTTCAAACTAAGTTCTGGGGAAGCCCAGCATTCTGTGAAAATTCGATAGCCTCAAATATTTGCTTTATATTTTGAAAACTATATGCAATATCCTGGTTTTTAAAAAACAACCATATCCACTCAGGGCTGCCAATTGTCAAAATTCAGCAGTTAACATTCAGCGGATGCTACCTTAGTGGGTATGATAGTGGTTAAGAATGAGCAGAAGTCAGACTTCTAGGTTCAAAGCCTGATTCCATCTCTTAATTCTGGTGTGACCTTGAGCAAGTCACCTAACTCCTCTCTCTAAACTTCGGTTTTCTTGTCTACCAAATGAGGCTAATACCTCACTGGATTATTGTAAGGACAGCATGCAGAATTCTTTACAAGGTACTGAAGACTGTAAGCATTCAATAAATGATAACTATTATTTTAAGCTGTTACTACATTATTCCTGTGGATGTGTTGAAATCTAATATTCATAAAAGCCTACTGTGGACCAGACAACATCATCTACTTCATAATATAGATCATTGTATTTAATCCATAAGCACTTTGAGAAGAAAGTACTGTTATCATTCTCAGTTGATGGAGGGGGCAGTGGGGTGAAAAGATGAAGGGACTCAGAACTAGGAAGTGGCAGAGCATAACCTTGAACCCAGGGATACTCCTGATTACTGTACTCATACTCACCTGGGAGTTGCCTGGGCATATGCCATTGATAAGGAAGGTGGTATATCTTCATTACTCTTTTCTGAGATTCTAGGTCCATGACATCTTGTCATGAACAGTGACACAAGGAACTGCAGAGCTAGGGCACGTCTGGGCGGGGCTCCGTTCGCACCTGGGCTGCACCTGGTCTCATCCTGGCTTCACAGGTATGCATACCAATGCCAGAAAGCATTATCAGTAGTTGTCTTTAAGGGGTAGGGTCATGGATTGTTTTAGAAAGCTTTTTTAATTTCCTATATTTTCTAAAAATTTGATAAGGTGCCTAGATCACCATTGTAATAGGAAGCTTAATTTTTTCCTAATCACTTGTAATTCTAACACGTGAGTACATTTTAATCTTTTACCATTTATTTATTTTTTAATTAACCTTTTTGTTTGAGTGTAGTGGATAAGCAATGTTACATTTGTTTCAGGCATACAACACAGTGATTTGCCAAGTTTGAACATTATGCTGTGCTCACCTCATTAGTGCATTTTAAAAATAAGAACTTTAAACAGACACATGAAAAAATGTTCAGCATTGTTAGCCATCAGGGAGATTCAAATCAAAACCACATCAAGAGGGGCGCCTGGGTGACTCAGTGGATTAGGCCGCTGCCTTCGGCTCAGGTCATGATCTCAGGGTCCTGGGATCGAGCCCCGCATCGGGCTCTCTGCTCCGCAGGGAGCCTGCTTCCTCCTCTCTCTCTGCCTGCCTCTCTGCCTACTTGTGATCTCTCTCTCTGTCAAATAAATAAATAAAATCTTTAAAAAAAAACCCACATCAAGATACCACCTTACACCAGTTAAAATGGCTAAAATTAACAAGACAGTAAACAACAAGTGTTGGAGAGGATGTGGAGAAAGGGGAGCCCTCCTGCACTGTTGGTAGGAATGCAAGTTGGTTCAGCCACTTTGGAAAACAGTGTGGGATTCCTTAAGAAATTAAAAATAGAGCTACCCTATGACCCTGCAATTGTACTACTTGGTATTCACCCCAAAGATACAAACACGGTGAAAAGAAGGGCCACCTGTACCCCAATGTTCATAGCAGCAATGGCCACAGTCGCCAAACTGTGGAAAGAGACAAGATGTTCTTCAACAGATGACTGGATGAAGAAGATGTGGTCCATATATACAATGGAATATTATGCCTCCATCAGAAAGGATGAGTACCCAACTTTTGTATCAGCATGGACAGATCTGGAGGAGATTATCCTGAGTGAAATAAGTCAACCAGAGAAAGTCAGTTATCATATGGTTTTACTTGCTTGTGGAGCATAAGGAATAACAGGAGGACATTAGGAGAAGGAAAGGAAAAGTGGATGGGGGGAAATTGGAGGGGGAGATGAACCATGAGAGACTGTGGACTCAGAAACAAACAGGGTTTGGAGGGGAGTGGGGTGGAGGATTGGGAGAACCTGGTGGTGGGTATTAAGGAGGGCACGTATTGCATGGAGCACTGGGTGTGGTGCATAAACAATGAATCTTGAAACACTGAAAAATGAAATTAAATTTAAAAAATAAGATAGCTTTATTGTAGCTAGGAAAGTAGATGGTAGAAGTACTGAGTACCTAGTAGAAGTACTAAGACAAAGACACAGCACTGTAGCGTGGTAAGTGAATGGTAGCTGCATTGATAGATCCTAAAAGACATTTTTATGCTGGAGTGGTCGTGTTGCTGTGAGCATTATTGATTTCTGGTGCTCTGAATCTCTTAGTTTCTTGGAGTGTGTTGCCAGTAACTCTCATAAATATTAAAATTTCAGTATAGAGTGTTAAGCAGAGAAGACGGGGAGCATTGCCGCTGCGAGAGTCAAGTGAGGAACAAACACTGACGGTGGAAAGGATTGGTAGAGCGCGCCATCATTCTTTCCTTCCTTTCCTTCGTTAGTAAATGGTGTGGGTTCTTGAGGAGAAAAAGATGGGCAAAATAGAACTCGTCTGCCCATGAAAGATGAACAGCTATGGAAACTGAATCCTGCTCCTGCAGTTAACACCTAAAACTCAGACTCCCGTGAAGCAACTGGTTTTAGGCATAAGACAGCTTGATTTGGCAACTCCTTAGAGGAAAACCAAGGGGAGCCTTGCAGTTACCCGAGCTTCCTGATGGGGGCGGTGTCCAGGCCACGGTTCAGAGAGGGGGTACCCAAACAAAGCCCAGCCCAGTTTTGTGGGCTGGAGAGATAAAAATCCGAGTTCAGGGAGTTTGGAATCAATAGAGGAGAATGCCACAGAGGAGGGACCTGCACAGAACAGTATATACTGCTTGATTACACGTATATGACATTCTAGGAAAGGCAATTGTTGGGACAGAAAGCAAAGCAATGGTTGCTAGATCCCAGGACTGGGAGGGTACTGAACGCAAAGAAACCCAGGAAACTCTTTGGGATGATGGGGTTATTTGTGTCTTAATTGTGATGGCATTTGACACAATTGTACACATTTGCCAAAAATTAGAGCTAAGGAATTATATTGTATGTCGGTCAATTATCTTGATAAGGATACATTTATAAATCCAAGCCTTCAGTAGCTCCGTAAGCAACATGAGCAATGAACACTTACATAATTCTCGTTACAGGCAGTGCAATGTGCTTGCGAGTTAGGGTCATAGAACTAGGTAAATTTCAGCCCCTATGCGCAAGATTGCTCAGTCTGTTCTGCAGATAGAACAGAACCCAATCAACGTAGTTAACGTGAAATGACCCCTACAAATGTTGTGTTTTGCTGTTCCAGGTACTTAGAAGAACATGTAGTAGAGTTTTTCATCAAACAAATGGAACGTATCACAGAACTTTGCTAAGATGGACAACTCAGCACGCAAAGACCAACAACTTGACAAAAAATATTCCAGCCATGCCAGCAAATTACAGAAAGGTCTTCTGAATTTATTAACAGATATCTTTGAGGGGAAGAGAGAACTTTTTTTTTTTAAAGATTTTAATTATTTGTTTGAGAGGGAGAGAGAGTGAGAGTATGAGTAGGGGAGGGGCAAAGGAAGAGGGAGAAACAGACTCTCCACTGAGCAGGAAACAGGACTTGGGGCTCTGTCCCAGGATCTGAAGATCATGACCTGAGCTGAAGGCAGACGCTTTAACTGACTGAGCCACCCAGGCATCCTGAGAATTCTTGACCTATGTTCTTTTTGGCACGTAAGAACACATTTTAGGGGAATATGTTGAATTCTGGATCATACAAACAAGGCCACCCTAAGACATATCAGATAAATTGCTTTTGGTGGCTCCTCACTGCTTCTAGAGTGAGGACTGGGAAGAAAGTGTGAAAAGAGGATGAGGAGGGAAGGGGGGAGGAAGTCTATTCACCACACTTGTTCTTTCTACCTTTCTGGTAAGAATCTCCATCTTCACACTTAGAGGTGTAAAGAGATCTACTTTCTCGATTCCTAAAATTAATGCAAGCCCCCCCCGCCCCCACTGTGGGTTGGTGGCAAGTTTAACTCCAGCCATTAAGGGCACAAATCCTATGTTCTGCTTGTTTCAAGTTTTGGATCTCTCTCAGTAGAAGAGGCGATGTGATGCCTGGGTGGGGGATGGGAGGAAGCCCTCAGGTCATTGTTTATCCATCCACACTGGTGAGAGTTCCACTGTCCCAGCCCACAGGCTCCCTTTGGTTTTGTTCGTGTGTTTCTGGACCACACCTGGGGTTTAGGAATCATTTTTGGGGCTGGAAATCTCATTCCAAGATCCTTACTCTACTGGTTTTTCTTTCTCTTGGGGTCTTTCCTCCTCCCTGGTTTGCTTCTAGAGTCCCTACTGCTCTCCAACTCAGAGCAGACCTTACTTTTCCCCTCCTTTGACTTTGTGCTATTTCTTCTTCTTTAATGCTTTTTAAAATTGAAGCATAATATATATTCAGAAAAAGTACACAAATCATAATTATACAGCTTAGTAAATATTCATAATGAAGATAAAACCAATAGAATCATTCTCTCAGACCAAGAAAAGAGAATTGCAGCACTATCCTAAAGGCCCTGTCTTGTTACTTCCCCTTCTCTGGGAAAGTAAACACTAGAGCTATCCTGACTTCTAATATCAGTAATTACTTTAGCCTGTTATTGGACTTTAAGATTGATTGATTGATTGATTGATTTGACGGACAGAGATCATAAGTAGGCAGAGAAGCAGGCAGAGAGGTAGGAGGGGAAGCAGGTCCCCTGCTGAGCAGAGAGAGCCCAAAGCAGGGCTTGATCCCAGAACCCTGGGATCGTGACCTGAGCCAAAGGCAGAGGCTTTAACCCACGGAGCCACCCAGGCACCCCTGTTATTGAACTTTTAAAAAAAGAGATTTATTTATTTATTTTAGAGAGACAGAGGCAGAGTATGCACACCTGTGCCATTGGGGACGGGAGGACAGGGGAGAGAGAATCCCAAGCAGACTCCCCTCTGAACACAGAGCCCATGGGGGGGTGGGCTTGATCTCATGACCCTGAGATCCCGATCTGAGTACAAAGCAAGAGTCAGATGCTTAACCCACTGAGCTACCCAGGTGCCCCGCCACTGTTTTTAAATTTCAGATGAATTGGAATCATACAATATGAACTTTTTTCTCTAGCCTTTTTCCACTCATGTCTGAGAGGTTGAACTTCATGTTTCATGTATCAGTTAATGGCTCGTTTTCGTGGCTATAAAGTTTTATTCTGTTTGAATACACTGCCAATTATTTATTCATTCTGTTATTGAGGACATTTGGGTTGTTTCCAGTTTGGGGCTACTATGAATAGAAGCTTTTCTAACAAGGCTCGTACACGTCGTGGGGACATACGTGGAATGTATGTACGTCATCTATGCCTCAGAGTAGAATCGCTGGGTCCTAGGATGTGTTTATGATCAGCTTGGTGGATAGCGCCATTTTTCCAAAGTGGTTTTGCCGATTTCACTTCTTTACAAGCAACGTATGAGAATTCCAATTGCTCCACGTCACCACTGAAGTCTTTTGCCCGTAATGGTTTTAATTTGCATTGCTCTTTGATCAATGAGATCAAGCAATTTTTCATATGCTGGTTGACCTTTAGAATATTCTCTTTGGAAGAGTGATTGTTCAAGCTTTTTGCCCCCTTTTTATTGGATTTTTCTTATTTTTACGAGTTCTTTAAACCATTCTAGAAATGAGTCCATTTGTCAGCTACAGGGAGAGTAAATCCCTTCTTGCAATCTGTAATTTTCCTTTCCACTCTTAAAAGTATGCTAATCGACAGAAAGTCTTAAGTTTAATACAGCCCAATTTATCAATCCTTTCCTTTTTAGTTACTGCGTATGTCTGTCCTATTTGAGGAATCTTCACCTCGCCCCAAATAATTTCTTCTAGAAACTGCATTATTTTACCTTTTTGTCTAGGCCTATAATTCGGTTGGAATCATTTCTGTGTGTGGGACAAGATGGATGCGCAATTTTGGTGTTTTCTGTATCTATATCCGGGTGACCCGGAACCATTTATTGAAAGGCCATTCTTTTTCTACTATTCCGCAGAACTGCCTTTGTCATAAATTAAGTGTCTATGTATATGCGGGGTTACTTCTGGATTCTTTATTCAGCTCAAATACTACACTTTTTCTTTTCCAAATACTAAACTGTCTTAATTACTGTAACTTTATAAAAAGTCTTGAATCTAGTAGTATAAATATTTCAGCTTCGTACCTTATCTTGGTGATTCTTGGCCCCATTGCATTTCCATATAAGTTTTAGAATCAACTCGTTCATGTCCTAAAAATAAAAATCCTTTCTGTTATTTTGGCTTGGATTGCATTGATTCTAGCAATCAATTTAGGGATAATTCACATCTCTACAATATTGGGTTCTCCCATCCATGTGCATATATTTTATTCAAGTCTTCTTAAATTTTTCTCAAAAATGTTTCACAGATCACATGTGTCTTCTTTATGTCTGTGTAGGCATTTGATTTTTATGTTGTTATAAATGGCAATATTTTAATTTCCTTCTCTAATTGTATCCTGATAGAGAAATAAAACAAATGGACTTCTGTATATTGACCTTGATTCTAGTGACCTTACTAAATTCAGTGATCACCCCTCATAGGTTGTCTATAGATTCTCCTCAAATTTTTCCATGTATAATCTTGTCATCTGTGGATAATGACAGCTTTATTTATTCCTTTCTGATCCATACATTTTTATTTATTGCTGCTGATTTTTGTGCTTGCTAGAGCCGGGACAGTATTGAAAAGAAGAGTGACAACAGTCTCCTGGTTTGTCTCTCAGGAAAAAGCTTTTAATATTTCACTATTCAGTGTCATGTTTACTATAGGCTTTTGTCATTGATAGCTTTTATCAGATTAAGGAAATTTGCTTCTATTCCTAGTTGGTTAGGTTTTTTTTTAATCGCAAAAGGACATTAGATTTTATGAAATGCTTTCTGTATCTACTCAACAGATACTTCATCAAAAAAGATATGCAGATTGGAAATAGCAAATGAAGAGATGTTCAGCATCCTTAGCCATTAGGAAAATACACATGGGAACCACAGTGAGATAGTGCGACACAGCCCATGGGATGGCTGAAATGAAAAAGACTGCCATGTTGACGAGGACATGGAAGAACAGTAACTCTCGTATACTAATAGTGGAGACGTACAAAGGCACAACTTTGGGAAAGAGTTTTGCAGTTTCTTTAAAAGTTAAACATTTGAGGGCACCTGGGTGGCTCAATTGGTTGTCTGCCTTCGGCTCAGGTCATGATCCTGAGGTCCCCCATGGTCCTGTTCAGGGAAGAGCCTGCTTCTCCCTCTGCTGCTCCCCCCTACTTGTGCTCTATCTCTCTGTCTCTCTCTGTCTCTCTCTCAAATAAATAAATAAAATCTTAAAAAAAAATTAAACATTTGATCCAGCCATCCCACTCCTGAGTATTTACCCAAGAGAAATGAAAATGTGTGTCTACTCGGAAGAGTTGTATTGGAATGTAGGTAACAGCTTTTATTTGTCACACCCTCACACTGGCAACAATTCAAATGTCCATCAGCAATGGATTAATATTTCTATATGAGGAAATTCCACTCAGCAATAAAATCAATGAAGCATTAGTACTTCAACAACATGAATGAATGTCAGAATAATTATGCTGAATGAAAGAAGCCAGACAAAAACCATGTGCTTTTTTAGTACATGCTACCTGATTCCATTCTGCATCTGCTGAGATGATCATACGGTTTTTCTTTTTTAGTTGGTTAATATGGTGAATGACACTGACTTTCAAACATTAAACTATAACCTGTCTTTGCATTGCAGAGATAAACCCCACTTGGTCATGATATATGATGTTTTTTTAATATATTGTTGGACTTAGTTTACCAAAATTTTCCTAAGAGTTTCTGCATGTGTGTTTCTGAGGGAAATTGATCATAGTCGTTCCTTCCATGCCCACCACGAATGACCCTGTCTCATTTTGGTGTCAGGGTGATGCTGACTTCCTGGAATGGATTGGGAGATATCTTATCCTCTTCCGTCTTTTTTTTTTTTTTTTTAAGATTTTATTTATTTATTTGACAGAGAGAGAGATCACAAGGAGGCAGAGAAGCAGGCGGGGGGTGGGTGGGGGGAGCAGGCTCCCTGCTGAGCAAAGAGCCTGATGTGGGGCTTGATCCCAGGACCCTGGGATCATGACCTGAGCCAAAGGCAGAGGCTTTAACCCACTGAGCCACCAAGGCGCCTCTTATCCTCTTCAGTCTTATGGGGTAGATTATAAAAAATTGATAGGTAGACTGTGCTATAAATGGCAGTTAGTTCAAATTAGGTAATAGTATTGTTCAAGTCATAGATCTTTTTTTTTAATTTTATTTTTAAGTAATATCTACACTCAACTTGGGGCTCAAACTCACAGCCTCAAGGTCAAGCGTCACACACACTACCCCCTGAACTAGCCAGGTGCCCCCAAGTCTTTGCATCTTTACTAATCTTCTACCTATTTAAATTATTGAGGGAGGAACTTTTTTTTTTTTTTTAAGATTTTATTTATTTATTTGACAGAGAGAGAGATCACAAGTAGGCAGAGAGGCAGGCAGGGGAGGGGGGAATTAGGCTCCCTGCCAAGCAGAGAGCCCAATGCGGATCTCAATCCCAGGACCCTGAGATCATGACCTGAGCAGAAGGCAGAGGCTTTAACCCATTGAGCCACCCAGGCGCCCCTAAATTTTGGTTTTGATTGATTATTTTTCTTCTGGTTACAAATTGCATTTTTTCTTCTTTGTATACCTATTAATTCTTAACTGGACACCATATATTTTCCATTTTATTTGTTGAGTGCTGGATCCTTTTGTAGTCCTGCAAATTCTTGTGCTTTGTTCTGCAGTTAAGTTCCTGGGAACCAGTTGGATTCTTTCAAGTCTTGCTGTTAAGTGTTATCGACTGGAGACCAGCCAGCATTTAGTCTATGGGTGATTTTGCTCTATGTGTGAGGCAAAACTCTCTGCATACTCTCTCTTCTAGGAATTATAAAGCTTTCCACTCCGATGCATGGGAATAGGAGCTATTCCTGTGCCTGTGTTCAGGTGTTATTGTTCACTGAATTCTTCCGGTTGATTTTTTCCCCAGCCTTGGGTGGTGTTGTCATGTGCGTATCCTGATCAATACTCAGGAAACCACCTGTGGGGAACGCCGAGCAGGTCCCCCTCTTTCTCTGTGTGGCTCTCTTCTCTGGTTCTCTGCTTCGTGAACTCTAGAAGCCTGGTCTTTCTGGGCTTCCTGATTCATTTCCTCAACTCAAGAGGATGGCCTGGATTCCTCCTTCCTGGGCTGTGGCCTGGAAACTCCTCCAGGCTGTAAGCTGGGGGTCATCTTACTGCTCACCCATTTGCTTCCCATTTCTCGGGGATCCCCATCCTATGTTACTGCATGTCCAGTGCCCGGAAAACCATCGTTTCATATATTTTGTCCGTGTTTAACTTCTGCTTCTGCAGCTAGGAGGGCAAACCCAGTCCCATTTTGGCTGAAAACGGGAATTCAGTTATCCAGAGTGGTTTTTAAAAAAATCTTATGTTTCTGGTTGTCTTCCTCCAGAGGCTTGCTAATGTGCAGGTGCTTCTACCAAAGCCAGAAGCCCAGGTGTTTGATCTTCTTTTGAGTCAGGAAACTTTTTTCCTTCCCCCAGGGAAATGGCCTTCCAATTTCCTTTAAAAAAACAAGAAGCCCCCTTTCTTTGCTGTTTCTGCTGATGTTGCTCCATAGACTTCTAGAAACAAAAGCTAGGAAGCCTTGCCTGGGCTGCTTTCTATTCTCTCTAGTTCCCTTAAAGAAAAAATACCTAGCCGTCCATCTCCTAAATGGGGTCGGAGTGGGGGGGTAGGGAGAGAAGGGAGGAAAGGAATAAATATAGTGTATATTTATAATATAGCGTATATTTATCTCTCAGATGTTTTCTAGCCAAACATTTATTCTGCTTCTTTTACTTCATCCTGAACCTGAGCAAATTAGGTCAGATTGCTGCCTCCCCATTATTTCCTGCCTTGGTCTGTCAGGTCCTTACCCTGGGCCAGACTTAGGAAGAGGAAACCCAGCTTGGAGCTTAAGAGCCCGGGCTCATGAGACCAACTGTGTTCAAACCCTGGCTGTTTCCCTGAAGGGCTGTGTGATTTGGGTGAGTGAGTAGGCCCCAGTTTCCTCGTCTCTAAAGCTGATTCATAAAAGCACCTCCTGAGGGGGCCCTGTTGGCATCGGGTTTCGCTGTCTGAAAAGCAGTTTCGTGTTTCCAAAAATACAGAGACTAAGAAATGGGCCTCAAAGAGTTTCTGTGCAAACTCACCCCCACCCCCACATCCTACCTTCTTTCTTTCTCTTGGCTCTCTTTTTTCGACTTCTGCACACATTTTCTCTGCGAGGGTTGGGACTTGGGTGTTGAGATAATATGGCTCAGTGTTGTGCACATCCCACAGAGTTGGGATGGACCCCCATCCAAAGCCTGGCTTGAATGTCAAGACTGGTGATGTCGCACACTCATCAGGATGATATGAGGTTTATTACTCATGTAATGAGGCTTTCTGGGGAGAGCAGGGTAGGCTTCCTCATCCGACCCCAAAATGCCTCGAGAGAGGGGAGAGAGACACGCTTGGGGTTTTACTGTGGTCAGGAAGTGGGGCTGGGGTGAGGGTCAGGGTTTGTATGGCTTAAACTTCTGGCCTGTACCAAAGGGGAGAGCGTCCAGGCCTTCTCCTCAGTTTACCCAATGTGGGGCAGAAGGAGAAGAGGGAGGGCTAAGGCTTAAAAGCTGTCAGCAGACCAACGTCGAAAAATAGAGCCAGATTCTGTTACACTCACAGGTTGGAGCTGATAATTAATCTGCTGTACAGAGAGCTTCTCTCTGTGGAGCCTTAGCAATTGTCCTACCTGTGAGAACTTCTCTCAGACGAGGGCAGGGGGCGGAGGAGAACAGGAAATTTATATATTATTTATACACCACAACCCTGACGTGTACAATTTTAAGTTCATTTTCTTTTTTAAAAGATTTTATTTATTTATTTGATAGAGACACAGCAAGAAAGGGAACACAAGCAGAAGGAGTGGGAGAGGGAGAAGCAGGCTCCCCATTGAGCAGGGAGCCGGATTCGGGGCTTGATCCCAGGACCCTGGGATCATGACCTGAGCCGGAGGCAGACACTTAAGGATTGAGCCACCCAGGAGCCTCTTAGACTAATTTTCCATAAATGATCCCCTTATGTTCTTTAACTCCATATCTGCACAAAGCAGAAACCTAACTTACACTTGTCTTGCTCTGTGCCCAGACAGCAAGGCTCAGTCTGGGTTTCCCTCCCCTCTCAGGCTGTTATGGCACTCGGCTGAGGTGTGAGTCTGGACTGAGGATAAGTGCCCGTTTCCTCTTCCCAGTGGCTCTAGAATGGTTTTGTGCCCCCTTCCTGCATGGCAAGACAGTCTTCCCTGCCAGAACCTCCCTCTTCCCTGAGACAATATCTTCAGGGATGTGACCAAGTCTCACTAGTTTAAGAGTTGGGGCAAGGGTTGGGGGTGGGGTGGGGAATGCCTGATAAATTACCAAGAGGGAAAGAAAGTAAAGGGAATATATTTTTAAAAGGTTTATTTATTTATTTATTTGACAGAGAAATCACAAGTAGGCAGAAGTAGGCAGAGAGGCAGGCAGAGAGAGAGGAGGAAGCAGGCTCCCTGCTGAACAGAGAGCCTGATGTGGGGCTCAATCCCAGGACTCTGAGATCATGACCTGAGGCTTAACCCACTGAGCCACCCAGGTGCTCCGTAAAGGGAATATTTTTTAAAAAATTAGTTTCATGTTTATCTCCTGTCAAAAGGCAAGTCTCTTCTATTCCACTTATAAAACATTAAGGGGCACCTGGGTGGCTCAGTGGGTAGACCGTGAGACTCTCGATCTTGGGGTTGTGAATTCAAGCCCCAGGTTGTGTGTGGAGATTACTTAAAAATATAATCTTGGAAAAACAACAAAAGTAAAACAAAATGAAACTTTAAAGTGCTCTTTGTTTTCTACCTTTGTCAATTCTCTGTGCTAATTTTTATTTTGTTTTTGTTGTTTAGGTTTTACTGCTGCATATCCAACACAACCCTCCATTCCTTTTAAAAGCCAGACTTCAATAGTTCCAGAATCAGAAAAAAAGGGATTCAACAGTCAAGCCAAGAGATTTTATTATAAAAAGGTAATAACCTACTTTTAAGTCTGTGTTTGAGCCTCAGGGAACAGGCGCACAAGTCGGGCTGGTGCAGTTGCCCCCAAGACCAGTAGAGGGCGATGTCACCCAAGGAGCCACAGCCTCGTTTTCAATTGTAGGCTCCGACTGAATTTAAAGAGTGAGTTGGGAAGGTATTAGATTCAGGGAGAACAACGTTTCTGGATTTATGGTGCCACATTGAACTCCCCCCAAAATTTTTTTTAAGAAAAACTGTATTTTAAAATTTATTATAAAAATATAAAATTCAAAAATGGTGGTATATGAAGTAAAAAGGAAAATCTTTTTCTCTCCCCTCCCCCCCAGCTTCACTCCCTCTGACAGGAGAGGAAATAACAAAGTTTTCCTCAAATAACATGCTAGTGAAATTTAAAATTACCTTTGTGATGAAGGCCCCCTCTTTAACGGAGTATTATTACTGTTCCTGTTTTTCCTCCTTCCTCACCCTCTTCCCCACATATTTCTATGTCCCTTTTCCTCTTGGATCTGAAAAATTCTGCTGGGATCCTGGTCCTCAGGCAGCTTGGGATTTCACTGGCTAAAGGCCCAAGGGTCTAACCTTCTCCTCATCACCAGTAGGGGAGCTGAAGTCCCTCACAGACATCCTTAGAGTTTTTAAATTTCTTCGTTCATTTAACCAAGATGTTTAAAATAACTTTCTTTTGAGGGAGTCATCCTCTTCAGCTACCTTTTCCTGCATTCTGAAATTGTTTTTGATCTTATAACCTTGCCAAGATGTGGAGAGGGAAGGTGGAGATGTAGCTTCTGAAGGCAAGTGAGTCAGGAAGGACTTGGGGGGGGGGGTATGGGGTACTCAGCAAGCCCCTTTGCCCGTAGGCCTGTTCCTGCTTTGTTTTTTGTTTTTAAGATTTTATTTATTTATTTGACAGACAGAAATCACAAGGAGACAGAGAGGCAGGCAGAGAGAGAGGAGGAAGCAGGCTCCCTGCTGAGCAGAGAGCCCAACGTAGGGCTTGATCCCAGGACCCTGGGATCATGACCTCAGCCGAAGGCAGAGGCTTTAACCCACTGAGCCACCCAGGCGCCCCCCTGGTCCTGCTTTGTAAACAAGAATGCTAAAGGACGGAATGTTTAAGTTCCTTAAGTTTTAACATTTTAGGATTCTAAGAAAGCAAATAGTAAAGAATATAATGTGTGTATATACATGCGTGCATACCCACACACACACACACACACACACACACACACACACACACACATTTTTAATTACTTGAAGTCTTCCCCAAAGATGATAAATAAGGTATTTGCTCAGGAGTTTTCTCTCTTCTCCCTCTTGTTTCTGTGTGTTTTGACTGTCCCTCTGTCCCTCTGTCTGTCTCTTCTGTGTGGTAATCTCATTTGTCAGGCCAGTGATAACCTATTGTCTGTCCCTAGAACACTTGCAATTCCAATAAAATAATAGCAGCCACCATTGACTGATGCCTACTATGTGTGCAGTCATTTTTAGACCATATCTCTAATCCTCAGAACAATGTTGAAAGGAAGGGTTTATTATCTTAATTTAACAGGAGAGGAAATTGAGGCTTAGGAAAGTTAAATGACCCACCCAAGGTCATATAGCTCAGGGTTTGGCCCATAAGAGGTCCTACATAAATATTTGCTGAATCAACGTGGAAAGAATTAGACATCAGACCCAGGTCTAGCTCACTCCAAAGCCTCATGTTCTTTCCACACACCACCACACCCCCTTTTGTGGCCTGCGAAGCCACACATTTGATTTGTGAAAGTCAGCAGTATGTTTCTGAATAGACCTTAGCAAAACAGCCCAAACTCAAGAGAGGGAAAGATGTCAAGCAAGGAGCGTCAGCGCCATTCTACATGATCTAGTTCTGAAGACTCAAATCCAGAAACTGAATGGGCTGGTGTTTCGAGTGAGCATTTCGGCTACTATTGCCCTTCAGAAAAGTTTCTGTGGAAGGAACCAAGATGGCAGCCAGCCAAAGCTACAGGCAGCATTAAATAGAGAAAAGAATTCGCTCAGAAATTCGATTCGCGCTTTCCAAATGGAGCCATGTTGGTTTGTCAATGTGGAAACTCTAAGTACTTGAAAGCCTTCTGTAAATAAGTATGTAAATAATTTTGTGGCAAGAGCACGGGGATCCATAATTCAAGTTCCCTGCCTTCTGCCCCATTAAAGAGCTGTGTGCCTTTAGACTGGTCACTTGGAATTTCTGAGTTTCAGTTTCCTCATCTGAAACATAAGGAAGATTTGGGCTATATAATTTTTTAGGCTTTTGAAACTGTAAAAAGGGGAAAAAAATGTTCTTGTCCCATGCTCATTATTCTCATTTTTCCTGAGGGAAATGGACATTGAGAAGTTAAAGATGTTGTTTAACATCACCCAATAATTTAGTGAGGCAATACAAATTAAAAACAGATTTTAAAACTCTGGTGTTTCACCACCCTTCTTAGAACATTAATCGTCCACACCCTGTGCCTGATCTCATAACTCGGTTGTATCCTCACATTAGTTCCGTGACCCATTTAACACATCTTTAACACAGAGAATCGGAGTCTTGTGAAATGCGCGCTTACCTTATCAGTCCAACCTTGTGGGGAAACGTGGCCCAGCTCACATGCCCCATCTAACTCCGAGCCCTGGCCACAAGAATCCTTCCCAGAGCTCGGCGTTGTGACTGGCAATTTGCGCTGCTAGAAATGAAGTCTGCTTTCCTGCGCATTTTGCAATTATTTACGGAGGTGCTGGTGACTCCGTGTGCACGAAGAAACATGCCTCATGTGGGACAGAACGGAGCCCAGGGGCCCGATGGACGTTTTCTTCCTCCACCTCCCTGTTTCCCATTTGCCTCTGGATGGTGGTCATGCTTTCCAGGCTATGTAACACTGATAATGTCTTTGCAGCCCTTTAAGAGCACGGGTGTTATAATAGTTAGGCTCTCTGGGGCTTACTGTTCCATGATTCTAAACCTGACCTAGCCCTTCCAGGCTCCGGTGAATGAAGACTGGTGGCACAGGGGCCCTGTAGTCTCTAGATGGGCACCATTTACAAATATATATTGGTTTTATGTGTAGCTTGACAGTAAAGCCACCTTCCCAGATGGTAAGCAGGCTCATGTTTAGTTTGCGATGAAACGGTATAAAGTGAATACTGTTTCACTCACTAACTTGACAAGGCACCGGACCTGGGGTATTTTACATGTCAAGGAGATCTAAGTGAAAGGAAGTTCAGTTTGCCAGGACCGCCATGTTCAAGGGCATAATGAGCCCAAGTGTGCACTCAGCTGCGTGTTTGAACCACAACGGGCTCTACCTGACCTTTCTACTCCAGAAGCCTGACTGCTCCCCGGGGGGGTCACCAGCACGCCGCCCTAAGGAGTCTGCACTCCCTGTTCCTGGAAATAACAAACACTTGGCGGGCACCGACTAGGCACTAGGCACCCCCTGAAGACCTTTGCATTTATTAACTCACTGACTCCCCATAATCACCCTGTGAGCAGAGTCTCAACATCGTCTCTGCTTTTGACATAATGACCCAAAGACTTGAGTGCAAGAGTGACTTGCATGGCCAGGCTCAGGCAGAGCAAGGACAGGCCCAGGCGACAGCTCCTGGTTCCCAGACACTGTTCCTTGTGTCTCCTGAGGATGGTAGGAGGGACACCCTTCTCTGTGCTCTGACAGCCATTCTCATGCCCCTGGCTGCCTTCTGCTTGGTCTGATGGTAGCGGGTGTGCACGTTGGGTCCCTTTCTAGAACGTGTGAGCTGCTAACAGGCCGTGCTGTTCCCTTGCCGCTTAGCCTAAGCCCTGGTCCGCAGTAGCCTTTTGTAGGGTCTGCTGAGTTGTGTTCGTGCTGATGTGCCGCTCAAGGGATTTCAAGGGCTGCTAATAAGCAGACACCAGATTGGAGCCAGAGGAGGCTCTGAAAGAGAAGCAGGTGTACTCTTGGGGACCATACCCACAGTAACCAAGGCTTCAAAAATGCGGGTTTGTCTGCTCTTGCCTGACTGTGTTTCCAGCTGTGGGCAAACAGCTGGGCCCGTTTTCATCTGTCCCGTGGCCTCGTCCCGCCGCTCTGGCTTCCCCACACTTACCTGAGCGGCTCAGAAACAGTCTCAAGAGACCTCATCCCGTTTCATAGCTTGCTCCCTTAGGGCTCCCAGGGACCCTTCACTGCTGACGGCCTTCCCCATTCTGAACAAAACCCGTGGGGCTTTCTTGCATGGAGTGTGCTTGCTGCCTCTCTCTCCCTTTTCAGCCATGATCAGGGGGGCGGAAACTTTGATGCCAGACAGAAGGAGATATGGGGTGAGGCCGGGAGGGAGAGAAGGCAGGAAGAGCGAGGGGTGTCTTACAAGGGGCCCATCTCAGAGTGAGAGACCGTTTGGACCAGAAAGGCTTCAGGGACCTGGAATCCCTGGGCTCAGCAGAAGGGCCCTTTCTGTGACACAGTGTCTCATAGTGAAAGCCACCGGTGGGCCGGGTAGAGACACACTGCCACTTGAAGCTGCTGCCAACTCCGGCCCCCTTTCCCGGGCTCCCTGGTGGACACCAGGGATGTGGTCTGAACACCACAGATCTCGATGCCCACACGCACAGCCTTGCAGGTTCACAGATGAGGGGCCTCAGGTCCGGGGAGGGGGGACGTGCCCTGGGGGCAGGTGCCTGCTCTCCCACCATGCAGTCTGTGCTGTCCTCATCCCTTTGGCCATGTCAACCTGAGTAAAAGCTTTCTGGCTTCCATGAAGTCAACAGGGTTGATGGACACATTGTCCCGAGACCCTAAGACTAGAGGCATCTGTAAAAAGAAATTATTCCCTCAAGAGCCCAAAATCTCTGTGTGGTTTCACCAGTGGCTCAACCGCAGCCCCAGGCTCTGCTTCCACCTCAGACACGTCCTCCTCCTGTCAGATACTTCGAAGCCCTTCCACAGACCCCTAGATTTCATTCATCTTGTGCCCCCCTGAGAAACGCCAGCTCGCCAGCCCCCAAAAGAGACCAAAGCAAGGTGGAGTATCTCTGAAGGGTCAAAGGCAGCTCTGGTAGGGTCTTTAGCCAAGGATCCAACAGAGACTACATTTCCCCACCCAAGAAACAGTTTGACAAACCATTCATTTGAAAAATACGAATTGGACAGAATTTAGGAACTCAGCCCTAGAAAACTCAGGCTATGTAACAGGCTCCAAGCTGGGGAACTTCAAGTTTCCTGTAACCTAGTTTATATCTGGGTGGGGGAGGGGGACGTACATGACCTTCTCCCTGTTGTTTCCTTCTCATTACCTGTCCAGCCTCTCCCAGGATCAAGTCGATGGAGACCTTTGTCCCACCCTTGGCACCTGCAGGGGCTGCCCTTGGGCATTCTCATCCTTCAGAAGGGCTCTCAAGGTGCATTTCAATCAAATGTCACCCAGATGTGTGCTGGGTTGAGGGGTGGGAGCTCATCTGACAGTCCTCCCCCGGTCAGTCCCACTCTCAAGGTCTTTAACCCCCATGGGAAGGTTTGGCTCCGCTGCGGAGGAGCAGCCACGCACTGGCTCTCACCCCTCTGTGCGGATCAGCTCATTTAATCCTCACGCTGTGCGGCAGGCCTGGGGGACAGCAGTACATCGGCCACTCCGCACCGGGCAGGCAGGTGGTCAAGCTCAGTTACATCATTCTTTTCCCTTCTCCCTCCCCACACCCATTTATGCTTTGTGTGTTTATCTGGTTTTTGCCCTCTGGGGTGGTCTTGGCTAAGAAACTGAAGGTGGCTAAGATTACCCCAGCGGCAACCTGGATTCTTGTTTCAGAGATGCGCTCTGAGAAGTCTAAACTCACCCAAGAACTGTTATCCCGGAGGTGAAATATTTACCGCCCTCCCAGCTGGCCCTCACCAGCTCTCCTAGCGCTCAGGGGAGAAGGCCTGAAGACTCTGCCATTCATTGGAGGTTTCCCTTGGAGGAGCTTAGAGACCTACCTGCCTGTCCTGCGAGGATAACGGTGTGCTGGTAAACCAGCTCTCCCCTCCGTGAAGGAAAGTTCTGATTTGCCAATCATTTGAAATTTGCCAATTTCTGGGTCGTAAATACTCCCACCCTGCTTTCAAGCTACCACGAGCAAGATCTCTGACATTCTGACCGTCACCCTCTCAAGCTGCCATGGGCCAGCTCTGGCCTACCGCTGCCTAGACAACTCCTTTCAGAGATTTCTTAAGGGCCAAAAGGTAGCCCTCTCTCCCTCCAGGCTGAGAGGTGACAGCCTGCTTCGTATTTGGCCTGGACTCAAACCAGTTTGCAACACAGCAGAATTAAAATGTGATCAAGGATTTCGGATAAATGACAACCAACTATTTTAGTATAAGTATGTCCCAGATCCTGCATGGGACATACTTCCACTAAAAGAGCTTTTGGTGGCTTAGCTGAAATTCAGATTTAACTGGGCAAGGTGGGAGGGAGCAGCTTTGCGCGTCTTGAATTTTAGGAGGCAACTCCAGCTCCTTAGACATGTCGTGTGGGTGCCCGGAAAACCTGTGAGAATTGATGGAAGTGTTGAAGGTGGCAGGGGGACCGAAAGCCAGAGGTGCACGTCTTCCTTGTTCACTGTTTACACCTGGAAGAGTCACGGTGACATGCCCTGCTTCAGCTACTCGTTGATTTAGGGGCTCTCGAAACTAAGAAGCACCCAAAGGCATTGAGTCTGATGTCTCTGATTTACAATTGAGGAAACTGAGGCCCCGTGATGTGACTTGCTTCAGGTCACTTAGCTAGTTGCGGCATTGAGACTAAAATTTCCTGACTCAAAAATCTGGGGGGGCGGGGGCGCCTGGGTGGCTCAGTGGGTTAAGCTACTGCCTTCGGCTCGGGTCATAATCCCCGGGGTCCTGGGATCGAGTCCCGCATAGGGCTCCTTGCTTTGTGGGGAGCCTGCTTCTCTCTCTGCCTCTGCCTGCAGCTCTGCCTGCTTGTGCTCTCTCTCTGACAAATAAAATCTTAAAAAAAAAAAAAAGTCTGTGGGATTTTTTTTTCTTCTTTTTATCCTACACATTCTCATTTGAAAGTCAGTTTGGTTTAGTAAGAGTGGATTCTATGTTTGATGGGGGTGGACAAAATAGGTGAAGGGAGTCAGAAGGTAGAAAGTTCTAATTATCAAATAGATAAGTCAGGGGGATGTAACGTACAGCGTGGTGACTCCAGTTAGCGAAACTGTATTGCATTTTGGGAGTTGCTAAGAGAGTAGATCTTTAAAGTTCTCACCAGAAGGCAAAAATTCTGGAACTGTGTATGGCGACCGATGTTCACGTGACTTACTGTAGCGATCCCTTTCCAGCGTTCACATTCCATTTCCAATATTCACAAATATTGAATTATGCTGTATACACAAAACTAATATAATGTTATGTGTCAGTTATATGTCAATTAAAAAAAAAAGTAGGCTTTGTACTAAGACCACCTAGGTTCAAATTCTGGCCCTGACGGTTACTAGCCATGTGACCTTGGGCCCTATCTCTTTTGGCTCTGTCTTCCCATCTTTAAAATGGGGGTTAAGGGACACCTGGGTGGCTCAGAGGGTTAGGTGTCTACCTTCGGCTTCGGTCATGATCTCAGGGTCCTGGGATGGAGTCCCACATCTGGTCCCACCCGTAGCAAAGAATCTGCTTCTCCCTCTCCCGCTCAATCCCCTGCTCGTGATCTCTCTCTCTTGCTGTCAAATAAATAAAATCTTCAAAATAATGAATGAATGAATTAAAATGGGGATTAAATGAGTTGCTGCGTGTAAAGTACTCAGAACAATGGCTGACACACAGTGAGCGGCCACTCAATAAATAAATGCTAGCCCCATGAACAGCCCCCTAGAAAAATCTCTTCCTTATTTCCCTGGAGCTCCTTGAATCTGCTCCCATGTGCCAGTGTCTTCTGAACTTGACCTAGGGCACTGGTGCACCAGGTTCTGCCTCCCGTCTCATGATCTGCCCCATTCTTCCTGGTGATCAGCCTCCGCTCTGTGCACCTGAGATCATCACCATCGCCTACAAAGTGGGAATCAGCGCCCTGCACCCACTGGCTTCGAGTGATGCTCCAAGGTTTCACTGCAGTTAAAATTCAGCACAGAGGAACCTGTTAGTCTCACTGGTGGTTCTGTCTCATATATTAAACCATAATCAGATACTGCTCAGGCCAGACTGGAAAGTCCTGGAAGGCCCTGGTGGCACTTCAGGCTTTCTTTCTGCCCTGAGGAAGGTAGTAGGGACGGTGGAGGCAGGATGAGCCTCGGGGGCGGAGGTTGGAGAAACTGCAGAGACTTTGTGTTCTTCACGTCCTTAACACTTGTAGCAGTGGGATATTGGGCAAATTCATCTCCACTTGCCTCAGTGTCTCCATCTGTAAAATGGGGACAGTAACCCCTTCCTCTCGGAGGACTAAACGAAAAAAACTTTGAAAAGCTCGTGCCATCAAGTCGGCACCCAGTAAACTCTCAGGACAGTGGAGCATCCGTATCCTTTCATGTCACTTGCTTGGCCAACTTCTGTCAACATAATACTTCCCCCTGGTAACTAGCATGGGAAATGAGATGAAAGCTCAATTAACTGCAAAAGCAGAAACGAGCTTAGAAATCAAGCTTCTGCTTATTCGTTTCTATCATACCTGCATCATTTAGCATTTGAGCTTCCGGGCCTGCCTCTTTTTTGTTTGCGAATTAGACACGGTCTTGTTTGGGATGAAGGTTGTTTTTGTTTCATTTTGCTTTATAAACAGAAACACTCCCTGATTTCTCTTCTGAAAGGCTGAGGAGGAAGCTGAGTCAGGTGGGTGCGGTCAAGGTGAAATCAGTCATCATTCCCTCACCTTGGGCTTGCCTTCCCCAATCGGCACACACTGACTTACTATCCGCCACACCGAGCATCCCATCTTATGCTCATTTCTCTAACGGCATGAAAAAAAAAAAACCAACAGCATTCTTCTGGAATGCAGGAAGGTGTGGTGCAGCGAGCCAGACCCAGGCTGGGGGTCCCAGACCCAGGCTGGAATTCCAACCTCCTGCACTTGGTAACTGAGACAGTGAGCGGGCAGGCTAGGAAATGGTGGAGCCAGCTTTCCACCAAGTGGTAGTGATGCCTGTCCTGGAGGATGACAGTGAGGCCGAGCATTAATGGATAAGATGTTTGCAGAAAAGCACAGTGGAAATGAATGTACCCCTATGACACCCCATTCTCTTCCTTTCAGGATAGCATCCCAGGTCCGGGGTTCTACGACGTCATTCACCAATCTCCAGTGTTCAACAGTGCCTCGTTGTCTAAGAAAGGGACATGCACTTTTCCCTCTATGGTGAGAACCTCTTTCCTGAATAAGGCCATTAGCAGATCAGCACTTTCCTTCGTCCATTGCGTAAACACGTATTGGACCGCTGGTCCCTTCTCTCCAAAGACCGTGGTTCTAATTAGGAGAGTAACTGTTGCCTCAGGTGTCATGCAGGTAAATTAGAGTCTGTGTCTTTAAGTAATTTCCCCCCTCACCGCTCCATCTGGCCAAAGTGAGAAGCGAGACTAGAGGGATATTCAGAACCTGATCGTCCACACCAACTTTGTCATTGTGGGGTGGACTAAGCAGATGTTTCCCTGAGATTTCTAGGCACCAGGGAAAAGATCTTACCCTAACAGGGTGTTTTACACCACTTGGTCTAATTGGATTATTCAAATTATTGAGAAATCTGCCGGGAGCAAAAAGAAAGCAGGCAACAGGCTGAAATGGAGTGATTTTCCTTCCCTTCTTTGTAAGATGTGGGTCTTTATCTTGGTGGATGGCTCTAAGAATCAAGATCTCTATGAAGTGCTGATGTCCCTGACAAGACCTGGGCAAGGACTTTTTTCTTTTGTTCTTAATTTGAGTATCTATAAATTGGCAAGAAGAAGAGATATAGTGAGGGAAAAGGGTCATACTGGGGTAAAATTAGCTGAGGTAGAAAAGTGAAAAAGAAAGCAAACACAAACTAGCCTCAACAAAACACATATGCCTTCTGTCCCTTTAAAAATTACAACAGTCTCGGGGGCCCCTGGGTGGCTCAGTGGGTTAAAGCCTCTGCCTTCAGCTCAGGTCATGATCCCAGGGTGCTGGGATCAAGCCCCACATCCGGCTCTCTGCTCAGCAGGGAGCCTGCTTCCTCCTCTCTCTCCCTGCCTGCCTCTCTGACTAGTTGCAATCTCTGTCTATCAAATAAATAAATAAAATCTTTAAAAAAAAATTACAACAGTCTCTTGCAAAGATGTATTATAATGCCCGACACTGGGACCGATTTCAAAACAAAACAAAGCACCATACAAAGGGTCCGTGTAAGACACGCTGAAGGCAGCCACTTACTGGAATTTGACTTTGGCAGAGCTGACTTTGAATTTAGCTCCCTATCAGCGGAGACGTGGAAGTCACCCAAGCCGCTGGTGAGCTCATAGAACCATGCCTCTGCCTTCTTTCCACCCCAAACCCTGCAGAAGGGACCTGAAAGCAGTCGACAACAGAAGTGCCGTCTCACGAAGTCTTGGCTCAGGAGACAAGACTTCAGACCCGAGCCTGACTCAGCTGAGGATTCTCGATGTGGCCTCAAGCACGTCACCCTTCTGTGTCCCGGTTACCTCATAAAAGTGGAGACTCCCTGGAGACGCTGGGCAAATTGCAATGAGTGAAATGCTCTTTGAAACTGCAGAGTATTGTAAACATGTTAAATATTATGAGTGTTACCACCTGAGTCACCAACAAGACCTCCCGCACCTCCTTGGTTTTCTCTCCGAGAAATTCTCAGCTGGAGAGTGGCACGTCCCACTCCTGCTTGGTGCCAAAGAAGGGATCGAATGAGAGGCACACGACCAATTCCCGGCTCGGCTTTGTGCACAATAACTTTCCCAACGACGAGGCTGAGCCCTCTGGAGGAGAAGAGGCCCAGGGGAAGGTTTGAGTATTACAGAATCTAGTCAGGCCCATCAGGTCATTAAAAAATCCAGACCAAACCCAAAAGAAAGCAGACATGGAGTTGTGCAGGCTTCCTGTCCCTGCTTTGATGGATGGGAATTTATATTTATAGATATTTAGATTTCTGTAACCAGCTTGCAGTGGCCGATGGAGAGCTGTTAGGAGACCCCATATCTTAACTATTTCCTCGCTGATGTGAATTTCATCCCCCCCCCACCCCGGCCCCAACCCCCTCAGTGACTTTCACATTTGACGCCTCCTCCATTTCTGGATCCGAGGACTCTGAGGATAGGAAAAGGAGACCTCCTCAGAGGAAGATCTGCCTGACTGACACTGATATAGTCAGGAGGAATGTGATTGTAGGTGAGGCTGACCAAGAAACTCCGTGGATCCATAAATTCTAGAAACTTCCTGATGACTGTTGGAACCACTACACCCAACCTTCAGAGAGGATCTGTCATCTTGCTAAGTCCAAATAATTTAAAGAGCTTCATTAATGTATTCTAAATCTTTGTTCCAGGATTATTCATGAGGCTGACAGGATATTAAATGAGGCCGGTGGGAGGAGACTTTCATGGCCTTTCTCTGTTTGCATGGTGGCAGGAGTGGTTCTGGAAAAATTAGTAGGTGCTGGAGAGAGGTTCACAAATGCCGGCATGTGGCCAGATCGGAGCCCACAGGCCCGGCAATTAAAAGAAAGTCAAGGTCATGTGAATGAGTGTTGCTTTGAGACAAATTCTATTATAATGCTTTATGAAAATTGGCTGCAAATGAACACTTAGAACAATTTTTTCCTACAAGTATGTTCACAGGTATTGTAAGCCAAAAAGATTTTATGATCTAGTAAGTTTCAGAAAGGCTGGGTAAGTGACGTTAGGCTTGTTTATGGTAGGACTTCTCACGGTACTTAACACGGTGGGCTTTAGGGTGAGCCTTCAACGTGGGAACACAGTAGGAGGCTTCTTAAGTTTGTTTGGCTCTGGAACTCTCTCCCTGCTGCTGCCGTCACCAACACTAACCTATTTTATAAAACTGGTACTCCAAGGAGCCCTTCGGGAAATAGTGTTTTTGAAAAGCGTGCTTGCCTCACCTGTTGGGTGAGTCAGGATAGACAAATGGGACCCCTGGGGGGTGGTTTCACCTCACCAGCTTTTACCAACTTTCCTCTGTGGAAGTGAAAGGGAAAGATGTGCCTAGCTTACTGGGCAGAGGAGAGAGCGGGTAGTGATTCCCCTTGAACTAGAACATCCCACAGTCATTCATCAGCTGCTCATCCTGTAAACGAAACATGTATTGTTTTATTCTTTTTGACTTTTCCCCTTTAGAATGAGATATCTAATCTGTATCACGTAGTGGGGACAGACTGATGACAATGTTGGTTCCATCCCTCAAATGGCAGACAAAGCCCAGTGTCCTATCCGTAAAGTGGGGAAATCATAATATCCACTCCCCAGGTTTTTCAAGAAAATTAAACGCAACAGCTCATGGAAAGCATTACATTAAGTATTGCACAAAATGCAAAGAGCTTAGAGGACTGGGGTAACCTTCCTTCTGGGAGCATGAGTGAATCCTGACCATTAGAGAAGGCTGACTGGGACTTGAATCCAGGTTAGACTCTGAACAGCTGAGACTCTGGACAAGCACGTGTTTGCCCCCGGGTGCTCATCCACCCGTATACCACTGGGTCTCCATAGACTAGACTCTGAGAACCACTGCCACGAAGCTCAGGGCCAGGAGCTGGTGGGAGGGAGGGTCCATGTCTCTTCACAGCCTCACCCACTTTCTGTGTTTGTGTAGTTATTGACCCCTAGCCAGCTGAGATATTCTCAAGCTTTTAACCATAAAATAATGAGAATTTCTTGTTTGTCTGTTTTATCAGGCTCCAATACTTGCCATACTATCCTAGGGTAAAGCGATGTTATCACCTAGTTTCTATGGCTTTTGCCCCTTTTCATTTGGCAAACATTGATTCTGCTTGTTTTATTTTTTTTTTTATCTGAAAATAGTTTATGATGACTTCCTGGAAGGAGTAGGATTTGTTCTACTGAAAGAGAAAAAAAAAATTGTAGGGTTCTATGCAATCAGTTAGGTGGTGCCTGGGTGACTCAGTCGATAAGTGTCTGCCTTCGGCTTAGGTCATGATCCCTTGGTCCTGGGATAGAGACCCCGAATCCGGTTCCCCACTCAGCAGGGAACCTGCTTTCCCCTCACCCTCTGCCCCTCCCCCTGCGCATTCTCTCTCTCTCTCTCTTTCTCAAATAGATAAATCTAAAAAAAAAAAAAAAGAGATCAGCAATTAGGTGGAGGGTAGGAGGCATGGTTGGACAGCAAAGCCCTATCGACCCTTGTACCTTTAAGACATTCGAAGCAAACTTGTTATTTAAGCAATTCAGATTACTTAATCTTAGAAACAAGACATGAGGTTTTACTCAGAAGGAAAGCCTTGGCTGGAGGAAGAAAGTTTAAAGCTTCCCATCATATAAATTACCCAACAGTTGATGAGTCAAGGGTAAGTGGCTTGAAACGGGATTGGGTGGCAATGCATTTATGGCAAAATTATTTTTGCCAAGTCCCAAATATTAGATGAATAATTTGAGTTAGTTTACAGAAGTCAGAACAGGTCAGAACTTGCGTTCTCCAAGAGCAAATACTCAAAGCCTGAGGTCAGTTTATCATTGCTACTTGCAGGAGTTTCAGCCCTCACACAATGCTTTCAGACCTAGTGCTGGCCACCATTCCTTTGACATCTGTCCTGTGGAGCCCAGAGATAATGAGAGAGTGCTGATTCCTTTGGTTTTGTCCTTGCAGCGCACCCGATTGGACACCATCATTTCTAAATACCCTGCAGCGAACGCATACACTATCCCATCACGTCTTGTCTCCAAGAAAGACTTCAGTAATTCCTGTTCCAGCATGTTCCAGTTGCCAAGCTTTGCAAAAGTCCTCAAATTTGAAACTCCTGCACCAAACCAGTACAATGTAAGAATGTTGCATGCGCTTGTTAAATATATACTGGATGAATTCTTTACTAAAATAAATGAAGGCGGGGGACGCTTTGAGAAATAGCGTTCCAATGCAATTGACAAACCAGTTAGTGTTTGTTGACTGCCCAGCGGGTACAGAAGGCTGCACATGGCTTTATGGGGAATTTGCAGAACCCAGAGAAAAATGTGAGCAACACGGAGGTCAGTGGGAAGCAGTGGGAAGACCTCGCCCCAGAAAATACTATAATTACTCCTACAACAGAGACTTTCTGGGACATAGTCTCATCTGTAACAGTTATTATTTCCCACATTATCTGCAGTCACTATCCATTTACTTCTTAGGCTTTTATAGGGAAAATAAGCTTCCATATTTCCATATCAGAAATTGGGTATTTAGCAGTAATGTTCTGCCACTTGCAATCACTTTGTAGTCATGGAAGCAGAAGGGTGTGATTAATGGTTAAGAGATAGAGTCAGGTTCAAGCGGACACTGCCCTTTTCTGACTGTGTGGATCTGGGTATGTCCCTTCAGCTTTCAGGACTCAAGTTATTGATCTGAAAAATGGGGAAATGTGTCTACTTCATAAAGTTCATGCAAATGTTAAATTGGGTCATCTGAGCTGAGTGCTTAGCCCAGGCCTTGGCGCACAAGGACCCCACCATCCATGGAGATCGGCAGAGCTGTCTTTAGGGAAGTCATATTACCTCTTGAACCTCAATTGTAAAATGGAATCAATTATACTCACCCTACAGGGTTATTATAAGAACCAATGAGACAACACTCCAAAATACATAAGAAAAAGGGGGTAAAGCTCAGTGGTAGAGCATTTGACTGCAAAATACATAAGAAATGAATTGTGTATAAAGTATTAACATGATTATGACATATTGTCATATATGGTCTTAGATACTTTGGTCTCAGAGTACTTCATTTTTTATTTCCTTTTTCTTTTATTTTTTTAATTATTAATTAATTAATTTGTCAGAAAGAGAGAGAGCATGCGCGCACACACATGCAGGCAGAGAGGCAGGCAGAGGTGGAGACAGAAGCAGGCTCCCTGCCGAGCAAGGAGCCCGATGTGGGACTCGATCCCAGGACCCTGGGATCATGACCTGAGTCGAAGGCAGCGGCTTAACCGACTGAGCCACCCAGGTGCCCCCCTTTTTCTTTTATAATACCTTTAAGTAATATTATTTTTTTGCCTACAAAGACTCTGACAACTTTCTGTGATTGGTCCAATCAATTATAATGTGCTCAGGACAATGTATGGGCCTGCTAGGCTTGCACTGTCCAATAGAAATATAGTGGTAACCACACTCATCATTTAAATCTTGGGCGCCTGGGTGGCTCAGTCCGTTAAAGATCTGGCTTCGGCTGGGGTTATGATCCTGGGGTCCTAGATCAAGTCCCGCATCAAGCTCCCTGCTCTGTGGGGAGTTTGTTTCTCCCTCTCCCTCACCCCCTCCCCCTGCTCATGCTCATTCTCTCTCTCTCTCTCTTGCAGAAATAAATAAAATCTTTAAATCTTCCCAGTAGTCACATTTGAAAGTAAAAAGGAACAGGTGAAATCAATTTTAAGAATATATTTATTTATTTAATCCAGTATATTCAAAATATTATTTCGATGTCTCATCAATATAGTCATTATACTATTAATTATAATTATACATATAATTATAAATAAAATAATTGATATTTTACATTCTTTCCACCTATCTTTACAATCCGGTATGTGTTGTTTTTTTTTAATTTTATTTATTTATTTGACAGAGATCACAAGTAGGCAGAGAGGCAGGCAGAGATCGAAGGGAAGCAGGCACCCTGCTGAGCAGAGAGCCTGATGTGGGGCTCGATCCCAGGACCCTGAGATCATGACCCGAGCTGCAGGCAGAGGCTTAACCCACTGAGCCACCCAGGGGCACCAGTATGTGTTTTATGCTTTCAGCACATCTTAATGTAGACCAGCCGTGTTTCTAGGGCTCGATAGCCAGCGGCTGCTCTATTAGACAGCACAGCTCTAGTCTTCCCCTGAGATAATCAGAGCCTGAAAATAATAATGAGGAGGACGGTGAAGTACTTTTCAAGGCCTATATACTGTTCTAAGCATGATGTATTCATCTGTTTAACAATCACAAGAATCCTTGAAGTGAGTTATCTCTTCTTTCAATTTACACAAGAAGACGATGATGCTCAGGGAAGGGAAGGGATTTGCCCAAAGTTATCCGGCTAAAGGGACTTTTTGCATATCGGTGAGCGCAAGTAGACAGCTGAGGGATACAGCTGGAGAGTGATCCGTTGTCGTGTTCCAGCCCTGCTGGGTCTCCCTCTGTGGAATCTGTGGCTGCCCTGTGCTAGACCAGGGATACAGCTTAGATTCCAGTGGGAAACTCAAGACAAAACTAGTAAACGGGCAAACCAGAGAATCACAAGCTGTGGCCAGCTTTGAAGCAAACAAAGAGTTGGGGTCTGAGAGACAGAATCTGTGGAGAATATGGGGGGTTGACAGCATCATGTACTTTAGACTGGGTGGTCAGAGAAGGCTCTGAGGCTGGGACCTAAGAACTGAAGGAAGAGCTAGAGTTGGAGGAACAGCATGTACAAAGGTCCTTGGACAGCCTTTGGAGACTACACAAAGGTAGCTAGGGTAGCATTAGCTGGGAGGAGAGGGGAAAAGGGAAAGCCAGATAGGCAGGAGCTAGTTCATTCAGGACCCTAAAGACCCTGGGAGGGGTCTTTCATTTGGTTCTCTGTGGGATGACATCATCTGATGTACTTAAAAAAAAAAACAAAAAACCATCCCTCCAGCAAGCCCTATGGAGAATGGACCATAGTCTGGGTAAAGAGTGGATTTTGAAAAACCAGTTAGGAGGCTGTTACGCTAACAGGAGAGAGGCCAAGGCGTGGTCCAAGAAATGGATAATGTTCTTGGCCTTTGCACCTTTGCCATTCCTGAGAGAGGGAGTTAGCGTTCTATGCGTCTGCCTCCACAACCCCACTGTGGGCTCCATCACCCAGCCTGAAACCTCCAGCGCCCCACACAGGTCCTGGTAGATGGTACACTTGCAATAAATGCTTATGACGTTGAAGGAATTACCCCCAGGGGTATATAGTTAATCTAGAAAAGACCCTTTCCCAAGTCAGAGCTCAGACTTTCTGCCAACAGATCAATTTTAAGTGCATGGTTTTTGTTGATTATTGTTTTAATGTGACTGTGAAAATAATTTAGGCTCTTCATTAAATATATTCAAGTATTTAGAAATCCATGAACCAGAAAAGCAGAATTCTCCTAGAATTCTAAAGGCTCTTCATTAAATATATTCAAGTATTTAGAAATCCATGAACTAGAAAAGCAGAATTGTCCTAGAATTCTAAAGCAAACCACCAGCAAAAATAGGTGCAATTTCTTTCGTAGTCTCTTCCTCCCCCCATCCCTACCTCCAGTATTAGGATTATGCTGTCCACGGTACTCGTGCATTTCCTACTCAGCTCTATCTTGGATTTTTTTCCCCTCCGTGGTGATATAGCAAACCTGCTTCATTTTTTTCTCCAACTGGCCAGTCAAGCTAGCTGTTTTCCTCATCTAATGGTGCAATCTTCCAGTGACACACGCTCGGAGTACACAAAAATGCTCCCTCTTTCAGTTGTTTTTCTGTCTGGATGAGGAATAAGGCTGAAATCATGTTTTGTCTACAGGAGGCTTCCCCCCCACCCACGGCAACCTGGAGAACAATGGTTAAGTCAACCGGCAAGAAGCAGAAGTGTGATAATCGTGTTAGCCACACTGCAGGCGAAGTCTCTTAGGGCTTTTCTTTTCCTTTGCTTCCCTGGATCCCCCACCTCTCCAGGCGAATCCCTTTTCTCCATACCATGTGATTACTTCCTCCCCGGCACCCTGGCTCCTGTCCCTCTGTCCAGTAATTAGCCTGCCCCATCCGATGCTTTTGTTTGCCCTCCCTGCATGCATTCTAGCCATCAGGACCATGGGAAAAGCTAAGTTCCTCTGCCTTTGTAAACACAAAATCAAAATGCCATCTGCATTTCTTGAGAAACAATTTTTTTTTTTTTTGACAAAAGAGTATCTCAGAGAAATCAAACCATCCTGGCCCCTGCAAATAGTTTCACTCATTCAGTAAATATTCCCAGTCACTGCCTTTATGATTTTTATTGCATCTTTATCTAATGAATACAGGGCACTGACTACAAATTGGCATTTAAAATATTTATGATTCAGTATAGCAGAGGAATGAGCTCAGGGTTCTTTTTTTTTTTTTTTTTCTTTTCCCCTCTCCTGTTATTTTCAGAGCATCAAACATGCTGTATATTGTGTGGATCAGTCAAAATTTTAAATTTCTGGTCGGTCCAGAAAAGTCGAGACAAGGGAGTGTTACAGATCTGATCATCATCTTCAATTACCTGATGCCCTTGTGTGTCTCCCCAGTCCTGCGTTCATACGAGGGCTGTTTGATCAGTAAGGAATCAGAGTGGGGAGATGTAGGACTCAGTGTCCTGAAAGGGACAAAAGTCATAGAAAAAATAAGGAAAACAGTGTGCATTTGCAGTGTTACGGGCTTGAAAAAGACACTGTCCTGTAGGTGATGTCTGTTGATCGCTGTCACCCTAACTGCCTCAAGTAGAGTGGGCAGCCAGCCTGGCAACCAGATTTCGGGCTCTCTTCCTGGCTCTGTCCTCTGGGCCATGGAGGGTGACCAGACATCTGCTGGTGATCACAGACTCCTTGGCCTCTCCAGCTAGGGTGACGGCGAAGGCACGGTCAGGGGGACCATTTCCACTCTCATCCATTCATTCTCTGAGGGACTCGTGCTTGTGTTCTCCCTCCAGACCTCTGTCTCTTACTGCAAGCAGAGAAACAACGTCTGTGCCCAAGCCGGGTTTCTATCCAAAACCCAGAGAGGATTTTTCACTGTCGCTGAAACGGGACCTGCCCCAGGTAAGCAGCCAGCCACCTGGCAAGGTCCTTGACCTCAGGGGTAACGTACCAGATCGGCTCTGCGGGGCACCATGGCTTCATAGGGAGTCTCTTTGGAAAGAGTTCCGCTTTGGAGGAAGCAGGGATGTTGAACAGGTGTTGAACAAAAAGGAGAAAGCTGAGGAAAAGACCAGGTCTCCCCCTTCGAGGAAACAAGGGCTGCTCTGGAAATGGTCCCAAAGCAGCCTCATTGGCCTCCCTTTTCATGACCAGGCACATCTGCTCTGGGTGGCCAGATGGGGAAGTGGCTTCTCACCACAGAAGGGTGCACATCCCTGTGCCCCGGATGTCCTCACAGGCCCTGGGGGTGTGGGGGCGGAGAGGGGGGGAGGGTGCTCAATAAACTGAGTGTCCAGACCCTTCCTTTCCTCCTGAGCCTAGAGGGCACTTTGTCAATTAGTCACCAAGCACTGGAAAATGGCTCCGTTTACTCAGAGCCTACTCCGTGCTAAGAATTTTCCACGCAGTCCTCGCACATCTGTCTTCCTTGGCCTATACTCTCAGCAGGGCTTTTCTGGTGAGGAAAGGGGGCTCAGAGAGTGGTAGTGACCTGCCCCACATCACACAGCGGACGGACGGCAGGCCTAGGCCCAGAGGTGTCTCTCTGAGGAGACTATTACCCCAGTCAGCCCACGGTGACTTCTGAAAAGGCCCCAAGAGCTGGCCCACAAGTGTTTTCCTCTCTGGGCTGGGAGAGCTGTTGCTCTGTTCTGTTCTCTCAGACCTGCTCCCGGCTTCCAGCCTCAGTGAAAGGTTTCCAGAGAGGTCAGACCAGGCCGCCATTGGCACTCTGGGAGCCCTCGTCAGAGCAGACCTTCCCAGTGGGTCCTGCCGATTCCCTGTCTCCCCAGCAGGGAGCCTGGAGCCCCAGAGCTGAGGGGAGGAGCAGGGAGGGTTTGCCTGCCCGGTCACACCTCTTGGAGGCGGGGTGTGGGTAAAATTGCAGGCCTGTCGGATTTCACCAAATCCAGATTAAAGTTGAGAAGATCAGTCTGAAGCTGAATAACAAAACCAGCCCTAATTAGGAGGCTAAACCCAGGCTAAAGCTCCCCTGTCTTGCATCATCAGAGGCAAAGCCCCACCTTGTTTGTTTATACAGAACAAAGCCCGCAACCCCGGGAGTCTGGCCAGAGGCCCTGCCAGTGAGCCCTGGGATGTGGGCACCTTCCCAGCCCTCCATATGCGCCCGCCCCATCCAGGAGGGTCCTCAGGGTTCCCCAGCCCCTTGTCCCGGAGCAGGGCGGGGAGAGGTGGGTACCAGTGCGTGCTAAACTCCTACTGTGTGCCAGAGGCTTTACGTTTCTCATCGAATGATCTCCAGACCCTGTGGAGTGTGTGGCCGGCACACAATCGTGTGCTCAGAAAGCACGAGCTACTGCTATTATTGGTCCCCACTGTACAGACAAAACTGATGCCCGGGGTCCCTTCCCATTTGATACCTGGTGCCTTAGTCACTCCCCACCCAAAACTTGCCTGGGGAATCTGCAACCAACAATCCGTTTTGACCTCTTGGAAATAACTCTGGTTGTTCCTTCTCCTCCTGGGGGGGGGGGGCGGGGGGAGGGAGTGTGCAGATGTGGAGCTGTAATTGGCACCCCCTGCTGGGTCCCTGGCCCTGGCCCAACTGCTCTGGGGACCCCTTCCTCAGGGGCTGAGGGTCAGGACTGGCCTCCCTCCAACTCTGAGCAAAATGCTCACTGTCACACATCTGCTGGTTGGGCTTTCTAGTTTCCACCTGCCAGGCATGTCGCAAATGTCCTCTTCTCTATGTTTCCTTCAAATAAAAAAAGGCTATCAGGCCAGGCGGAAAGGCCAAGGTTAAAATGTCACTTGAAAAACGTGGGTTTCAGAATGCGAATTGCACTGTGAGATCCACACCGCGTTGTCTTCCAGATACACTCAGGAAAAGACGAGAAGGAAATACACCAACGGTTATCCTTGGTTCTCTCTGAGACGTGGGAGCATGAGTGTCTTTTTTCTCTTTGCTTCTGCTTTTCAGCATTTGATAATCAAGTGATTGCTTTAATCTCTCTGTGGAAGGGAAAAAAATACATTTGTATATGTATAAATATATACATATTTACACGTTCATGAGAGAAAAAGAAACTATGAGAGACGTATACCAATATTGTAAAGGCCGCTAATTGGACATTTGCCATTTGTTAATTTAACCATATATTGGGAACATCTTTTCATGTTATTAAAAAACCCCATAAGAATATCATTTTGAAACAGACGTATGACATTCCATTGGATGGTGGTACCATAAGTTAAGGACCAAATGGCCTTTTATTGAAAATGTAGGTTGTTTTAAAATGCTCACTATATAGACAGCAAACATCCCTGTAGCTCACAGTTTGTGTACAATCAAGATTATTTCCTTATATTAACTCCTTAAATTGAAATTGCCAAGTCAAAAGTATGTAAAATATTTTAGTTTTGTTTTTTTTTTCTTTTATATCAGGGAACAAATTGCCCTTCAGCAGAGAGGTCATTTATCCTCCTGCTTCTACGAGGCACCTGTATATCCTCACCTTTGCCACCACTGGGTATGATCATTCAAAGAGCATCTTGCTAATACATTATCTTGCTAATACCCCATGTTGTTTTCAGTACATTTGCAATGGAAAAGTACATTTTATTTGAAACAAAATCAATCTTACAATGTTTAGAAAACTTGAAATATTTTCCCCACCCACAATGCTACCACTTTTCTGGGTTCCCATGTATTTTTGTTCAGATGGATCCATTTGTACCTGGTATATATAGCGACTTTTAGGTATTATTTTCACTCACCTTCCCCCCCCCCCAAAACATGGCCACGTGGCTTTATGGTCTCCATGTTTATTGTGGCCAGGGCTGACCTTGCACCAATCAGACTGGGCTGCTGGGTCCGGCACGGTGCCTCTGCTCTTGCACCTTCAGGCCACGTACCCTTCTCACACTGCGGCCGCTGCTGTTGTGTGCGTCTCTATGCTTAGAGCTTTTCCCCTATGTTGAATAATTTCTTTAATTTCTGAGTAATGGGAAAGCTGGGTCAGAGGATCCAGGCATCCTCAAGACTTCTGGTCAGTATTCCCTCTTTGTATTCCAAAACACCCGTACCCCCGACAGGGCTCCCAACAATTCAGGGGTGAGACTGCCTTCTGTTCCCTCAGTCCAGGACCTTCTCTTCCTCTATGAAGCTTCGTGCACAGCCAAATTTATTTTATTCTCTCAGTTTCTTGAAACAGGGCATGGTGGGAAAGCGTGGACTTTGGAGACCGGTTGCCCCGGGTCCACATAGTAGGTACTCAATAAATATTTGTTGATTGCATAATAGTTACTAAATGACTACCATGTGCCAGGAACTTCAATATTATCCAACTATCCTAACCACCGTGTTGCTGGAAGAATTATTCTTACGTTATGGAGGAGGAAGCTGGGCTTAGTTCCTAGTTAGATGAGATCTGTTGGACAAATCATTCAATATCTCCAGGTCTCCGTTTCCACCTTTCTAGAATGGAGACGACAGTGACCCATCTAGCTGGGCTACTGTGAGCATGTTTCCTCGAGGATGAGTGTGATTTTCAGTGACTTCAGGCAGCTCTTTCATCAGATCACCATAGAGAGATACCCCCTTATAGTATTAAATGTATTCTTAGGTGTGAAGTAGTAGTTTTTCATTGACTTGAGAAGAGTTCCTTATTCTGTTATTTAAAATGTCTTTCTTCTTAGGACATTATAATATCAACGACTCCCTTGTGAAGCAGTCGCCAAAGGTATTAATGTCTTGTTTTAAATCAAAAACTGAACGTGGATTAAAACTGACATCAACGGGCCCGGGACCTGGTTATTACAACCCCAATGATCACACCAAGATTCTGAAAAAGACTCTTATCCCGTGAGTCCTGATTATTCTGATCTTTCTTTGGAAAGGTGGCTCTGGGGAAGGAAGCAGAAAAGAAAGAAGCAGAAAAGAAAGGGGTGTCCCTGGTTGGCGGGACACAGCTCCAGGTCCCTCTCTGGGGGCCCTTGTTGACATAGTGGGTGCTCAATAAATACTTACTGACTGCTTGATATTTATTGAGCAACTACTATGTGCTGGGAACTTAGCCTCTTCCTCAACCATCATCATGACCCTATTGTAAGAATTATTATTCTCACTCCATAGACTGGGAAGCTGGGCTGCAATGAGCCTGAGGATTTGCCTGTGGGCACACAGCTAACTTGAAATGCCCCTGCAAATCAGGCTCAGGACTGTCTGGATCCTTCCACATCCCTCATGATGATATGCTATCCTGGTGCTGACATTATTCTATTTTTATAACATAACATCTTTGCTGGGGTAGCAGGATATACAGCAGCAAGGGGCTGTCATAGTTTTGTATGGATAGATTGAAAGTCTAGACCGTTGAGTTGGTCAGACCTGCTGGATTTGAACTTCAGCTCTGCTGTTTCCATGCTGTGTGACCTCGGCCACTGTACTAAACCTTCTGAGCCTCCATGTTCTCATCTGTGGAGTAAAGTGTGGATAATTCATGCCTTGTAGGGTTGCTTTCAGATCTGATATGTTTGCCGTGGGGTAGGGACAAATGGTGACGGCATTAGCACACATTTAAAAAGTGAAGATGGGGATTCGTGTTAACGTGTTTAATATCCTACGCATTTAATATTACCAAACAGGTTCAAGAACTCACAAGGCTTATTTATTCCTCAGATGGTTCTAGAGCTAGAACTAACTGAAAGGTCAGACTGCCTGTCACCATCTAAGACCTCACCCCAGTATAGTCCTCTCCAGGCAGGACTGGCCCCTGGTGGGGAGAGCTGACCTGCAGGGCGCACCCCCCCCCCCGCAGGGGTCAGGCAGGTAGCCAGGTCCATACCCACAGCAGGTCAGTTACCCAGGCAACTGGGAAAGGCTGGCAACATTGTGCCTAGTCTGACCATCAGTGCAGGACAAGGAGATAGGGTTGGGGAGAGGAGCAAGGCATGAATATGCCAAATCAGACTTAGGATATGGAAAAAGGATTCAGACCTCAGATGGAATCCACTGGGTAAGTCCCTTCTGTCCTTCAGTTCTTGGGTTCTGCAGATTGGGCCATCACAGGTTCCAGGGCTCAAAACTGGGCCAGGACGGTCTCCAGGAACAGGCTCTTTCTGAGTATCAGGGACTTGGCCTACGGGCAGGCTTAGGGCACCGCTGCACACCACCTTTCCCCTGCTGTGCCAGTGAATAGAAGGGGTGAGGGGATGGGCTTTGGAGAGAGCAGAACTGGGTGTGGGTCACAGCTCTGTCCCTTGTCGAGGCTTTCCCTCTCCAAGCCTCAGTTTCCATGTTATTAAGTGGAGATAAGGGTCTTATCGCATAGGGGTTCTGGGAGGGTTAGATGAGACTTTTCTCCTTAGAGCTGTTGCTATTCCTCATTCAATGGCATATGAGCATATAGGGTATAACTCCTCCTTGGTATAGCCACTCAGGCCCCCAATTTGAATCTGGAAGCTTCTTCGAGGAAGAAGTAAAAAGGAGAGTGGAGAACACTCAATGGTGAGGTGCTTTGCGCAGACAAGTGCCATTCGGGCTTTGCTGAAGTTTGGATGAGCGGTTTGAAATAATTCTCATTTTACGGCATTTGCGTCTGTCAGTCAACAGGCTCTGTAGGGTTCTGGGTCTGTGCTGGAGGCTGTGGGGGTGCTTGGGTAAACACAGCATCACAGTACCTTCCACTGGGCTTACCCGGGAACAACTCCAGAGCAAAGCAGAGGCACTCACCACAAAATGCTAGATTGTGTGACCCCACGGCTGTTGGCTACCCAGATCCCCGAGGGCAGTCTTCCCTGCTGTGCCGTGGTGCTGGCATGTCTGAGGGTGTCTGGGGATCGCTGGCTGTCTACGATGCTTTGTGAATGACGGACCTTTGGTTAACAAGTCTAGGAAGCACTGAGTACCAACCTTCTGCCCTGGGAGCATCACGGAGTACATGGCCTAATTAAAGGCTCCGAGAAGTCCTGAAGTAAAGAAACCTATTACATCCAGAGACTCTTAAACTTGGGTTCCCCCTCATGAGTACATAACCCCCATTCAGGTTCCTCCTGGTGAGTGCACGGTGCCCAGGGCAGGACATTTGCATTAACTTCCCCCACCATCTGCTCTCAGCACCTCCCTGGGCCTTATCTCTTTAAGTTGTGAAAAGAAGGAAAGGTCTTTGCATTTCTGACACTCCAGGACCCTGGGTTTGCTCACCATGTCACTCAGGAGCACATACTAGGGGCAGTGAACATGGAGCCAGCCCGGACCCACAAAGGAGGCCCAAAGTGTACACATTTGTAATTGACATGGAAAGGATACAGCTGAGAAACCTCTAATTGTACTTAAAAACCAAGAAGATAAAATTCAAGTGTGCTCCAGGTAGTCTAAACAAGCATCATCTGTTTATGTTCAATGATGAGGAAATGAACTCATATAAAGCAAAAATACAGCTGAATACCCTGTATTGAAGGATTGTCCACACTCCAGTCTCTCGAGTTGGAATTGTTTCCCCTCCTGTGTCCTGAAGGGAAGAGAGGGACAGAAGCGGTGGGAGTGGGTGGGGGCACCTACTGGAATCATCAGGCCCCTGACAAGGTCTGCATTGTTTCCTCCCCATCTCTATGTAACTTCGTCAAGACTTCATGCACACCAAGTCTAAGCAAAATTCGCTCTCCTGGGCTGCATGGGGTGGCACAGAGAACCTGAGAGTCATCACCGGGTGTCCTCGTGGCTAGTGCAAGCAGCCCAAGTGTCATGCCCATGTGACCTGATGTGAGGCCTCTCTTTATTGGTCTTCAGTTGCAAGTGCTTGGCTTGTATTTTGGGGGAGGGTCTCAGCTTGCAAAAGTAACTTTCGGCTCTGCTTTCTTGAGGATGCAGGAAGAATCAGGAGATACCAGTGGTTCCTAAAATCATTATTCCCATGTCATCCACCAAAAAAAATAAAGCCCAGGAGTTGACGATGGGGTGAGATCCCGGGCGGGCTAGAGAGGCCGACAGGGGGCCAGACATGGGCTTGTCTTGTCTCTGCTCTGCTCCCAGAGCTGACAATGGGCTGCGGAGACAATGTGGCTAGTGGACGTGTATACACACAGGATCCAAATCAGAGTTGGGCCAGTGCTGAAACTCCCACCTTCCCCATTCACCAGTTCTGGGATCCTGGGGGTAAAGGGGGGCGTCCCTTAACTCGCAGGAATTCAAATTCAATCCTGCAAATTGTGAAATGAACACTACGTAACGTGCTTGGGAGGATAACATACGATAACCCAGAGAACTCACCGGGTCTGGTTCACGGTAAGCTTTCGATACACGGAACTTGTATTTCATATGTGAGCGGGTCTCCTGTACTCACCGGCTTCTTCTTGAGTGGCCCCTGGAGGGCAGGTGCTGTGCTAAGGGCTGGCAGGTGTTCGGATGACCGTGTCTGGGCTCCCTAGCTGAGGAACAGGGCACAAGCGCCTCTTTGCTGTGGCCACCTTCTGACGCAAAGCTAAGAGCATTTACCGGCTTGCAGCGAGGGCTTTGGAAGAGACGTGGAGTGTCTGCTTCAGGTCTTCAATACCACCACAGTGATGACTCAGTGAATCAGGGTGAGTCAGGATAAGGGCTTTTTAGAGATCAAACTTGTCCCTCCCAGGCGCTGCCTTCCACGCACAGCACCGAGGGGGAAACGCCCACTGACATCTTTCTAACCCTTGATCTACTTCCTGGAGTTTCTAAGCCCCTGGTTTTGCACGGACACGCTGTCCTGCCACAGCCAGAGCTGAAGAATCAAACCCTGTTGGCCCCGCTCCAATTTGGGTAATTATCATGACCCACCTAAAGTTCCCCTGGGATTTTCAATTAGATACGGGATGCTTCTTCCCAAGCGGCTGTAATCTGTCACCCTCTCCCCTGTTAAACAGATGCTGCATTCCACCCCAGAGGCAACCGGCTGCCCTTTAATGATGAGAAAAAAATGCCCCTTTATCCCTCCCAACCCTGGGAATCCCTGAGGCAGAGTGAATCGTGCCTGGGAGTGTCCTAAGGGTCTCGGATGCCTTCCCCGAGTGACCTGCTGGGTCCTCCGGAGACATTCATTATTCTCGGGTGATTTGCAAACAGCTCACATTGGGAGCTGCAAATGTACTTAATCCAGTTGTGGCCAACTCAGAGCCTTTGATAGATATTTTCTTTCTACAAGGCAGGACCAGGTTGGCGTTTATAACTAAGCAGTGAGGCTCATAAAAGCCCTGGTCACCGTGCACTGAGGGCTGCCCTGGGTCTGATGCAGCCAAACTTTTGTGATCTGCCCAGCCCCACCTCGCCATGGAGGGAGCAGCCCCGAACGATGATAAAACTGTCAGGTGGGGTTCAGGTGTCCGGCCTCCCCGACTTGCGGCAACCCCTCCACTTTTCTCTGCAGTTCAGCAAATGTTCTGGGGAATAGGGATGGGGCCTCAAAGATGAGTAAGACGCAGTCCCCCGCCTTAAAGAGCTAGGCATGTAAAGAGCGTTAGAAAACCTAGCGTGTTATGTGCAGCGAAAAGAAGGGCTAAAATGTATCGAGGGCCCAGCCGCGCTGAGCTAAGAGCTTTCATGGCTGCCACCTAGCGTCATGCTCCCAGCTCCCCTGCAGGGCAGTACAGCTACATAGAGTACAGATGAGGGTGGTGGAGCAAGGCGTGGCGTGCAGGTCCAGCTGGCTCCAGGACCCATGCTGCTCTGTGGAGCCCCAGGAAGGGCGGTGGGGAATGGGGAGGGCCGTAGCCACAGAAGTTTCGCTGAAGGATGTGAGACGTGAAGAATGATCAGAGTTTGCAGGGAAAGGAGGTGATCCTGGCAGAAGGAACAGCACAGGCAAAGTGAAGGAATGGTCGAACAGTGTTGTGTTGGGGGTTTCTGGAAGGTCAAATGGGAGCAAGGGGCATCGGGGGTCAGGCTGAATTGAGAAGCCATAAATAGGAGCTATTCCTCTAGCTTCTCATCGGGGTCTGTGAGGGTGGATGATCAGAAACAGGTGAACGTTCTAGAAGTCATGGGTGCATTGAGAGCTGAAGGCCCTCTAGGAGACTCGGTGGCCTCTGCCTCCTTATTCCAATTCCTGCCACATACAGCTACAGCTCATGCCTCAAGCATGCTCTTGTCCCGGCTGTTTCCTCTGCGGGAAATGCCCCCTTTTCTACTTGAAGAATTCCTGCTTACCTTCCAGGGCAAATGTGAGCTCTTCTAGGGTAGAATTCTGGATTCACTTAATTGGAATTTCTGCCCCCCCAACCCAGTGCAATGTTTTTTATCTCTATTCTAGCATTTCATGCTTTAAAAAAAATTATACAAGTAAAGTACTAGTTAATCTTCATCAGAATCCTGGATGGAAGGTTTTCTTATCCCCCATGTCACAGAAGGAGGAACTGAGCCTCAGGGAGGCTGAGACTTCTCTAAGGTCACAGAGCTAGTGATGGGTTTGTGTGGATTCAAACCCAAATTTGCCTGGGGGCAAAGCCTATACCTCCTTAAGTTGTCACCAGCCAGGACTGTCACTAGCAGGGGATTGCCAAGCCCTTGGGAACATACAGGGTCTGTATCTCAGCACAGAACAGTCTGGACTCCCCAGAGTGCCTGGCACACGGCTGCACACGTGGCTGGCACTCTTTAAAGATCCAGAGAGCTGAGCTGCTGGTGCTGGGGCTGTTGATGGGGTGGAGGGCAAGGGACCTCTCTAGGCCCTCCTGCCAAGAATTCTGATGAGAGGGGCGTCTGGGTGGCTCAGAGGGTTAAGCCTCTGCCTTCGGCTCAGGTCATGATCTCAGGATCCTGGGATCGGGCCCCACATCGGGCTCTCTGCTCAGCAGGGAGCCTGCTTCCCCCTCCTCTCTCTCTCTCTGCCTGCCTGCCTCTCTGCCTACTTGTGATCTCTGTCAAATAAATAAATAAAATCTTAAAAAAAAAAAAATTCTGATGAGACACCGGCCCCGCCTCCTGCAGCCTGTTCCCGGTTAGGAGAGTAGACACCTCCTGGCCTTCTCGAAGAATGGGGCCTGGGGGTGACCTAGACCGCTGGGGTGACCTCATGTGGTGGTTGGCTCATTCCGGCTCCAGCTTTTAGGACTCAAGCCTGTCTCTCAGTGATGCTGGTCCCACACTCATCAAATTTCTGGGGGTGCTTTGAAGGGGTGACACAAGCCAGAACAAGGTGAAGCCCGCTTTCATTTCTGAGGGGAGAGGTGGTTGATCAGACACTATAACCTGTTCTTCCATGTCAGCTGGGGGGGAAGAAAGAGGTGTGGTTTTATTCTCCTTTCCCTGTGGGCACCTTTGTTCTAAGCACAAGCATCCCAGCCAGCTGTTCTGCGAGAGACGGGAGCCCCAAGTCGATTCACGATGACTTCCAACGGCCTGGCGGTGGGAGCGGCCAGCCTGCTTCAGGGTGACTCTGTGCTAGGGGGTCTCCAGTCTCTCTTTCTGAGGCTCTGTAGCTCCCCTGAGACCAAGGAGCAGGCAGAGGCTTGCTCTGATCATCCCACTAACAACATCTGCTTTTTTTTTTTTTTTTGAAGATTTTATTTATTTGAGAGAGGGAAAGAAAGAGCATGACTGGTGTGGGGAGAGGCAGAGGAAGAGGGAGAAGCAGACTCTCTACCGATCAGGGACTCCGATGCAGGACTCCATCCCAGGCAGAGGCTCAACTGACTAAGCCACACAGGTGCCCCCACAACATCTGCTTTAATTGAGCATTTACTGTGGGCTCCACTCACCAAGTGCCTTAGAGTGCCATTGCTCTTGCTGTAGGCACAGAGAGGTCAAGGGATTCGTCTGAGGTCTCACAGCCAGTAAGTGGGATGCCTGGAATCCAGACGCAGGTCTGTGGCTCTCAATCTCCAAGATTCCCCTCTGCCGCTTGGCGGGGGGGGGGGGGGGGCTTGTTTTCTCTCTCTGGGCACCAATTTCTTTAGCACAATGAGGAGGTTGGATAAGACATTGCTGGGTCCCCTCGAGCCCTCTGAGTTTAAAAATGCCCTCACTGTCAAAGGTGTTGGCCAAAGGGCAGCAGTGTACCAGTGCCCAGGAATCCCGGTCCCCTCTTCTGTTTGGGTGGGTGGCCTTCCAGCTGGGGTGAGACTCCTGTGGCTGTTCAGTGCTGCGAGGACTTTTCCTTCCCTTTTGGTCAAAGACTTTAGATGAAGCCTCAGGTGAGAGGTGGGAGTGGGCAGCCCTTCCATTGCAGGGCAGGGAGAGGAGTGTGATTTCCAGAACAATCCCAGAATTCCCTGGGCAACTGGCGGACCTCTTCGAACCACGGCCTGGTGGATGATCGCAGGGGGAAGGGAGGTCACACCTTAGAGGTTATTGTGTCCAATCTCCTCATTTCGCAGATGGGGAGACTGAGGCCCAGAGTGAATTCGTGACAGAACTAGGGCTCAGGCTCCGTTCCATTCACCTTTTTAAATTTAATTTAATTTAATTTTATTTATTTGGCAGACAGAGATCACAAGTAGGCAGAGAGGCAGGCAGTGGGGGGGGGGGGGGAAGCAGGCTCCCTGTTGAGCAGAGATCCCGATGTGGGGCTTGATCCCAGGACCCTGAGATCATGACCTGAGCCGAAGGCAGAGGCTTTAACCCATGAGTCACCCAGGCGCCGCCCCCTCCATTCATCTTTCATGTACTCTCTCAATGATGGACCTAAAAGACTCCTTTTCCTGAAGGGCAAGGGTCATAAACTTGAAAAGGAACACTTCCAGTGTGAGCAGTAAGCGTGAGGCAGAGGGCTCTTGATTTCCAACCAAGTATTTGTTCACTCCCATGTCCTGCCTTGCTGGGAAGATGTAGTAAGATCCTGAAACGTCTATGCTGGCCAGGTCTCTTGAGATCTGCTCGTCTTGGGAGGGCAGATCCCTGGAATTCAGGAGGCTTCGTCCCATTTCCTGATCTGTTCAGCAGCAGCATCTCTAAAGCGCCTTCTGTGCTCTCTCTCTGTGCTGGGCCCTGCCCTGCCTACTGTTTGAGGCGCGTCCTCTCCTTGCTCCCTGGGGCTGGTACCGTGAACTGCCATTGTACAGAAGGGAAAAGTGAGGTCCGGGGGTCCCCAGCTCACAAGCCCCAGAACCACGCTCCGCCAGGGTCTTCTGGTGCCTGTGCTGTCCCCATGGGGACACCTCGGCGTGGGCCAGGTCTTGACTTGGCCTAAAAACAACCGTTTCCCCAATAGACTGCTTGAGTGCTAGCTTCACATTTTGTCTTTTTGAAGGAGAAACCCTATCCTGAACTTCTCGGCGCAGCCTTTGCCCCCGCCCCCGAAGCCGCCCCTCCCGGGCCCCGGGCAGTATGAGATCGTGGACTACGCAGGGCCCCCCAGACACTTCATCTCCAGTGCGTCGTTTGTGTCCAACACCAGCCGGTGGACAGCGGCCCCGTCCCAGCCAGGCCTACCAGGTCCAGGTCAGAGGAGTGTTTGAAATGACTATAAAAACCAAATCTGGAATTGTCATTCCTGGGCCATCAAATATCACTGATTTATGGGCTGTTTGCCAAACAGGTTATAGAGGTTTGAGTCCATCTGGAAGACCTTGTAGCTTGGACTTTTGGAGTATGAAAGAAGTCTTTTTGTTTTTGTTTTTTGTTTCTTTTTTTTTAAGATTTTATTTATTTATTTGACAGAGAGATCTCAAGTAGGTGGAGAGGCAGGCATTGAGAGAGAGAGAGAGAGAGGATGAAGCAGGCTCTCCACTGAGCAGAGAGCCCAACGCGGGGCTCGATCGATCCCAGGACCCTGAGACCGTGACCCGAGCCAAAGGCAGAGGCTTTCACCCACTGAGCCACCCAGGCGCCCCTGTTTTTGTTTTTGTTTTTTTTTGTTTGTTTGTTTTTTTAAGGTGGAAGTTCTCTTAAAGTTAATCCAGGTCAGAGATTCATAACCAATGACCATGGATGTCCCAGAGGCTCAGAGATGGGCTCTCGAGGGGTCTGTGACCCTGAAATTGCCTGCAGACTCGGAGCATGAAGACACTAATTTTTGGAGAAAGGGGCTATAGCGTTTATGAGACTGCCCAACAATGGCGTGTTCTTAGATATGCTTATCTCCCTGGCCTGATCTGGCCGAATCACTTGACAGACAGCTGGGGAAGGCCTGGAGAACAAGGTGTACACTGAGCCACAGTGAGGGAGGAGCAGACAGAGCCATGGGCTGTTTCCCCTCCGTGCCCTCCGTGCCCTGTTGTGACGAAACATGCCAGGGACTGTTCCCTAGAGCAGTTCCCGGGAGCTATCTAGGCCTGCGCTCTTTCCAGATGGCTGACACGGGGGAACCCTGTCACCTCTGGGACCTACCTGAAAGTTAACAGCGTGAGGGACCTTCTCCAGCAGCTGGTCTCTGTGCTCCCTGACCTCTTCATAGCTCTCCTAGAGCCCCTCAGCCACTTGCCACCCCCCGATGTCAGCCAGAGTTGGTGGCCCTGGGGACAGACAGGTGTGCTAGCCGGCTGGCGGCGTGAGAGGAGGAAGGCAGAGCTGAGGGGGCTGCAGGTCTGTGTAAGTCAGTCTTTCAGTGAGGACTGGCGACGCTCCCACCCTGGGGAGACAAAGGTCACCTAGCTTGGTGCTTACTCCCAAAGATGTCAGTCTGGTAGGGGAGACACCCTCCCCTTCACGCAGACGAGTGAGTAAAACGTCAGGTGGACAGGACAGGGAAAGCCGATCTTAGAGCTTCGGAAATGTAGAAATAAAGGGTAATCAAGTCAAGACGACTGCAGAGGTTGGACCTGGGGGTCACTGGTCAGCTCAGGCAGAGCTTAGCTCCATATGCACAGTGGGCTCCAGGAGGCCGGGCACCCAGTGAGGATCCTTGTCTGCTCGTGTGTGGCCCAGGCCCCCAAGCTTTCCCTGGGGGTCTTCTCCCTGCAGCACCTGGTGTGGGACACCTGGCACCTGGGTGCAGGCCACTTCCTGCTGCCGTGATCACCCGCAGCGTGGGCTTCCCTGGGAGGGGGGCTGGGAGTAAGCCCCACGCGAACATCTGCCTTCTTGCTTCCGGTGGGCTGCCTGGTGCTCCCGGGGGCTCAGACCCCCAATAACCAAATCAGCATCCCTCTGGGAGTTTCCATTCACCCCAGTGTGGTCCTGGCAGCTGATCTCCCAGAGAAAATGTGGCTGCAGTCATCATGGCTTTCACTTTTCTGGAAATTTCTTTCTTTTTTTAAAAAATTTTTTTTAATTTTTAATTTTAATTTTTATTTTTTTTAAAGATTTTATTTATTTATCTGACAGACAGAGATCACAAGTAGGCAGAGAAGCAGGCAGAGAGAGAGAGGAGGAAGCAGGCTCCCCGCCGAGCAGAGAGCCCGATCCCAGGACCCTGGGATCATGAACTGAGCTGAAGGCAGAGGCTTTAACCCACTGAGCCACCCAGGTGCCCCAATTTCTTTCTTTTTTTAAGTAGCCTCCACGCCCAGTGTGGAGCTTGAACTCACGACCCAGAGATCCAGACTCACAGGCTCTGTCAACTAAGCCAGCCAGGCACCCCTTCTGGAAATTTCTGAACTAAATGAAAACAAAACCCCACCAAGTTGACACCTGGCTTCTTTAAAAGTATTGCTTTACTCAGTCATTTTTTTTTTCAAATCTGATAGAAAACTCTTTGGTGAATTTTTCTTCTGTTAAAGAAGTTGCAGGGAGTTAAAGAAGGCCAAAAGCCAGAGTTCAAGTTCTGCATCGGCCAGACCAGGCCCTTCCCCTCTCCGCCTCCCCATGTGTGAGACACAGGGGCGGGACAGGGCTACCCCAGCATTGCCAGCTGTGATGTAGAATGCCAGGGGCTCGAGCAGCTGGGCTTTGCATTCTTAATTCTCTCTCTATCTCTCTCCTTCTCTTGCCTCACAGCCACATACAGGCCAGAATTCCCTGGAAAGCAGTCCTTTCTCTACAACGAGGACAAGAAATGGATCCCGGTGTTGTAGGGACCTCATACAAGCTCAGGGAGGACCCTGGCCACCACCTGCACGCCCCCCCCAGGTTCCCCGGGACGTTCAGAAAATGTCCTTTTCGTGTATGACAGATGACTCCCCATGGGCAGCTCTGGCCCCCTCTCCTCTGCCCCAGCTGCTACTGAGCTGGGCTCCTGCATTGGTCCTTGTCTTGAGCTGCCTCCTGGAGACTGGACCTCCATGTCTACGGACCCCAGTGGTTCCTGAGCAGAAATGAGGAGTGCACAGAGCCTCTCTTGCTTACCTCGCCATGCACCTGTCCATGCTGGCTTCCGCGGGCCTCCCCACGGATGTAAGGGGCTGCTGAGCTCAGACTCCAGCGAGAAGGCAGCCAACAGCAGATTCCCCGTCTAGAAGCCCGATACTGAGCCACACGGCTCTGGGCTCCAGAGCACACCTGCAGGATGGACCGCACAGGACCGCAGCCCAGGCACACTCGCATCCTTCAGCCTTGACCCCCAGACTTCCCCTGGAGTCTCCGGAGCTGGGAAGGCCCAGAGGCGCTTGCGATCAACACGGAAGAATTGCCTGGGCCCTCGCCTCCAGCCAGATCTTTGTGTCTCCCATTTAGGAAGAGCATAGCAGCCAGCCACTGTGGTCACTTGTGCTCATTACCCACCTTCTGGAAGGGCCGCCGCATCCCCTGGGTGGCTCAGTATTCAGCAGCCCACGTGGGCAGGAAGCTGCCGGAACCAGAGCCCTGGAAACTGTGATTCTGAGGGGCAGGGAGGCCACACACCACTTGGTGCCTGTGGGTCGTTTCTTTCCCGGGGACATCCCTGTCCCCAGGCCTGGCCTCTGTCTCCTTCTAGACCTGCTGCTCCAGCTTGACGCAGTCTTTGGTGGATCTTTTCTGGCCTGCCAAATTGGCTTCCTCCTGGCAAAAGGAAGAGATTCCCAAAGAACCAAGGGGAGCTGGAACTGAGCACTTGCCCCAAATACCGACGTTGTTCACGGCTGCCAGAGCAAGGCTCTGCTGCAGCCTCCCGCCTGCTCCCCACACAGTCAAGGCCTCTGACTTTCCTCTGTGACCAGAGAATGGCTTTCCTGTCCGAATGGCTGCTGACTGGCCCTCCCTTTGGGGGCAGGTGGGTGAGGAAGAGGGAGGGAGACGGATAGAATACCACATCCAATTAAACTGAATTCTTGCATCTCACGAAAGCTGGCCTTTTTGTGAACCCCAGATTCCCACCAGCGCCCGCTGCTCTGGGATGAGCGGGAAGTGGCTGAAGCTCCTGGCAAAGCGCCATGCAAGGCTGGACCCCTAGGCAGGATGGCTTGGGCTCCCCTCCTGTCAGGTCTGTAACTTCTCCTTGAAAGAAAAGAGTTGGATTCGAATTCCGGGGTTCAGGGTCAACCCTTTCAGGGGCTGGGCAGGAAGGTAGGTAAGGCTGGTATGGGGAGAGGGAGCCGAGGCCACCCGTCGAAAGGGACATCCAGTACGTCTCCAGCTAACTGTGGCCAGATCTGCAGAGTTTCAACAGAAATCTGGGAAGTCCTTAAAATGTGAAATCTCCTGATTGGGGATGTTGACAACCATCTTACAACTTGAAATTTGTTGTTGGGGCTAAAGGAAACTTCTGCAGGCCATCCATTGTCCACTTGGGTTCTGGAAGTTCTGGAAGACCCTTTTGAAGTTCGCACTTGACGCTGTACCTTTCTTTGACCCCAGGCTCTGGACAATGGGGCCAGACCCCAAAGCCTTGGTTTTTAGGTCCCTCTGACCCTGGGGGACCTTTAACAGATGCTTGGGCTGAATGCCGCCAGCCCTGGGGTCTCTGTGCGCAGAGGTTGGGAAATGCATGGGAAAACGAGTCAGGTCTCTCTAGGCCTCGGGCAGCGGGGCTGAGCATTGGCAGGTAAGGGCTGTCTCTCCAGAGAAGCGTCCTCCACGTGGGGTTGGGAAAGGGGGAACTCTGGGGAAAAAATGGCAGGGCTGTGCTTGGCCAGTCTGAATCTGGCTTCTGTTGAATACATGATGAGCTGAGGCCCTGAGCTCAGAGGGTCTGTCTTGACCATATCTAGCCTCTCTTAATGTGTCACGAGCTGCCTGTAGCTCTGTCCAGACTCTGGCCGTATGTTAGGATCACCTTGGGAGCTGTTAGAGAAACAGGCTGCCCAGGCCCAGACCCTCAGAGTTCTGATGTAATTGATCTGAGGTAGGGGCTGGGCCTTGGTATCTGTATTGATGTTCTCAGCACGATGATAATGTATCTAGTTAGGGTTAGGACACACTGATCCTTTTTTTTTTTTTTTTAAGATTTTATTCATTTATTTGGCAGACAGAAATCACAGTTAGGCAGAGAGGCAGGCAGAGAGAGAGAGAGAGAGAGAGGAGGAAGCAGGCTCTCCGCTAAGCAGAGAGCCCGACGTGGGGCTCGATCCCAGGACCCTGGGGTCAAGACCCGAGCCGAAGGCAGAGGCTTTAACCCACTGAGCCACCCAGGCACCCCAAGATTTTATTTATTTTTTTTTTTTTTGAGAGAGAGAGAGAGTGAGAGAGAGAGGGAGAGAGCTTGAGAAGGGGGAGGGTCAGCGGGAGAAGCAGACTCCCTGCCGAGCAGGAAGCCCGATGCAGGACTCGATCCTAAGACTCCAGGATCATGACCTGAGCTGAAGGCAGTCACTTAACCCACTGAGCCATTCAGGCACCCCGTCATTCTCAATTAAAAAAAAAATTGAAATATATGGGGCGCCTGCATGGCTCAGTGAGTTAAAGCCTCTGCCTTCGGCTCAGGTCATGATCCCAGGGTCCTGGGATAGAGCCCCACGTCACGCTCTCTGCTCCCTGCTTCCCCCTCTCTTTCTCTGCCTGCCTCTGTCTGCTTGTGATTTCTGTCTGTCAAATAAATAAATAAAATCTTTAAAAAAAATTGAAATATAATTGACATACAACATTGTATTAATTTTAGGCATAAGCATTTCTAACGAGATCTCAGGCGATGCTGATCCTGCTGGTCTCTGGACGCACTCAGGGTAGCGAGGGTCTGAGAAATATACTTAATTACTCAACTCTGGCCTTCCATTTATTCACTCATCTGCTGTTTGCCTATTTGCCTTTCTTCCTTCCCCCTCTTTCTTTTCCTCCCTCCCTTCCTCCTCCTCATTCCCTCTCTTACTCATCCCTCACGCCTGCTTTCCTCCTCCATCCGTTTCCCCCTCACTGGGTGCTTGTCTTCCAGGGGAAGACACCGGGCAGGGGACGCACTCTCCACGAGTGGATGGCCACCTTCCCAAAGTGACTCCCGTTGGAAAGGACTTACCTTCACTCCTTCCCCCTTCGAATCTTTGGAGCAAAAGACAGTCCTAGAACAGAACTGTTGGACTTGGGAGGCACCCTTGGCCCTTGACTTCTCGGAGGGCAGGTCTCTCTCTGAGGTCCAAATGGCCCTTGTAGGCACTGTCATCCCTGGTCTCATCATCTGGTGGCTGTGATGAGGAGAACTGAGCCCTGGTGGTTTTCTTGAGGCTGCTGGATGGCGGGCGTGGGGCTGCCCGGCTCCCTTCCTGAGCTCTGTGGCAGGCTCTGCACCGATACGGATTCCTTGTCTGTATGAGTCCAGTCAGACCCTGGCAGATGACAAGGGCTTCAAGGCCTATATAATTATGGCGTCTCTGGAGTGGTGGTTCTTGACTTCGACTGCACACTGTAATCACCAGGGGTGGGGTGGGGTGGGTGGGGGCTTTAAAAAGTTCTGAGGTCTGGGTCCACCCATTTGAATGCTCCAGCGTGGGGGCGCCGGCCGGCTCAGTTGGTAGAGCACGTGACGCTTGATCTCGGGGCTGTGAGTTTGAGCCCCACGCTGGGTGTAGAGCTTGCTTAAAAATAAAATTTTACTTTATTTTATTTTGCTCTAAGATTTTATTTATTTGACAGAGAGAGAGAGACAGCAAGAGAGGGAACACAAGCAGGGGGATTGGGAGGAGAGAAGCAGGCTTCCTGCTGAGCTGGGAGCTCCACGTGGGGCTCAATCCCAACTCCCCGGGATCACGACCTGAACCGAAGGCAGGTGCTCAAAGACTGAGCCACCCAGGCTCCCCAAAACAAACAAAATTTTAAAAAATAGATAAAGGAATGCTCCGAGCCAGGGGTCTGGGCAGTGGGGGGGGGGGTGAAAGCTGCCCAGGTGATTCCCAGGGGCAAACCAAGGGGGAGAAGTGCCACCTGCCTGCTTCCCAGATGCTTCTGGGAGGCGCGGTGGCAGGAAGCTCAAGAAGGAAGGAAACGAACAGGTGCTGAGCACCCCCAGTGCTCCTGGCAGGGTGCTGGCCCTCTGCACACACCCAGCCATCCCATCTTCCTGCGTCGTCCTGAGCTGACAGCTTGGGTGACGTCATAGCTGTAGTGAGGCCCGGATGGATGCAGGCACTTGGATGCCTACAGGGTCCCTCGAGCTATGCCATGTGAGCCCTATGGGGGTCTGAGGCCCCAGGAGACACCAGTAATACTGATCCAGGCATCAAATACTGATATTTTGTTAATCGTGGATTTTTTTTTTTTTTTGCCTTTATAAAAAACCAAACCAAACAAAACATTGCATTGGTTTATCATAATTGCTGGCTCTTGACTCCTAAATTTTGTGCCTGAAATTTGCTGGCCTGACCCTAGTCCTAGTCAGCCCCAGCCCTGACTCCAGGCAGCGCGGTGGGAATTAGGACTACTGGCTCTGACTGTCAGAGTTGAGGGGCTCTTGGAGATACCTGTGGTTTACAAACGTTTTAAAAGTTTTGTTCAAACAAAAGTTGATGGGAAACCCTGATGTATAAAAGGCGAAAAGCTGATCTGCCAGAAGTGAAGTCAGGAGGTTCCTCAGGGTTGCAGCTATCCCTTCCCCCACATCGAAGGGGCCTCTGAGACCCACCAATCAGCTCTGGAGCTTTAAAGATGATAGTTACAAAGACCCATGTAGATCCAGGTCCCGCATTCATAGCCAAAGAAACTGAGGCCTACAGGTGGTGGTGTGCTAGGAAGCTGGCGAAGGAAGGAAGAAAAAAGGTAGGGAAGGTGGGATGGAGGGAGGAAGAAAGGAAGGAAGAAGGGATGGAAGGATGGAAGGAAAGAAGGGAGGGAGGGAGGAAGGAAGGAAGAGACGTTCTCATTTGTCACTTGTTTCCAGAGGAAATAAAAACCTTGCTTTGTAGGTTTTTAAAAACGTACAATTGACAACTTATCAGTTCTGGGGTATAAATACTCCCCCTGGACCAACATGATGTCATGACCGCAGAGCTGGGAAGAGAGGGGAGCACCCATTTCTGTAAGCCGCAGAGTCAGCTGCAGGGACTATGACTTGGCCCGGAGTGTGGGGGCAGAAGTGGCATAAGAATTCAGGTCACGTGGGGGCGCCTGGGTGGCTCAGTGGGTTAAAGCCTCTGCCTTCGGCTCAGGTCATGGTCCCAGGGTCCTGGGATCGAGCCCCGCATCGGGTTCTCTGCTCAGCAGGGAGCCTGCTTCCTCCTCTCTCTCTCTCTGCCTGCCTCTCTGCCTACTTGAAATCTCTGTCTGTCAAATAAATTAAAAAAAAAAAAATCTTTATAAAAGAAATCAGGTCACGTGGCTCCCAGCCTTGGGCTCTGCCTACTGGCCCCAGTTCTGCAGTCCTTGGCAAGGCCATCCTGGAACCTTCCTGGGACTTCTCCATTTCTAGTCAATGGTCCTAAGGTCACAACATTCAGCCTGTGGGACTGTGTGAGATCCTGACATCAGGATCCTGCTGGCTTCCGGTGGGCACCTCTGCTTCTCCAGTGCCCAGCATGCACCACCGGCCTTGGAGTCCAGGGTAAACTACCCACAGGACGAGAGGAGGTGGGCCTAATCAGCTTTCACCCTCTCCTCCTGGGAAGACTTTCACAGAAGGAACAAGTGTAGTATTTGAAGTAATACATACGTAGAATTTTATTACTAAATACCATGTGAGTATACAAAATGCATAACTGAATAACAGCTAAAAAAAAATAGTCCAAGAATGTGTAATACACATTTTTTGAAATGATAAAAATGTATCCATGAAAAATATAAAATGTTGCATGTATATACAATATATACTTCTATATATATAACATAAATGAAAATTGTAAATAAGAAATGTGTACATGAGCAAACAGGTATGGAAGCTGTTTAGAGCAGCTCTTTGTTCCAATGAATCAGCTTGATTATTTACATCTTCTACCGAGGAATTCCATGAGAAAGAGAGTGTTTCCACTCTGGTAACATTTAAAAATTGTTTGCACTGAAAATCGAGAGTTTTCCAGTTAATCGACCAAAGGCCTGAAGTTGATAGAAGAGTCAAGAATGAAAGCTGGATAAGAGTCAAGGAAGCTCTGGGAAAGAGGGTCTGCTTCCACCATCTGAGCAGCCAACCAGGAGATGGACTGAAAGGACGAGCTCTTCTGACGCGGAGGCAGGCTGTGGGGATGTTAGCCAAGATGGCGCTGACTCTGGTGGGTGGGCGCTGGCAGGAAATCCAGCGTAGATTCAAGCATGAGTTGGGGTTCAGGTCAGGACACTTCCCAGGTCCCTTCCTGACTTGGCATCTGTGAGTTTGCAATGTGAGGGCATTCAAGTAACGGCACTGAGGCACGAAGACAGGTTGTGTGCAGTGTGGGGCCACTTCCCAGACGGCTCCTTGCCTGGGGCCCACCCCAGGGGTCCCCAGGGGGTGGAGGCCTGCGCCTCACAGCTCCTTAAGGATGATCTGAATCTTGCCATCAAGCTCCCCCATGTCCAGCAGGAAGGCGACGTGGTTGCTATAGTGCTGAATGATGTTGTTGTCCATGTTGACCAAGATTCTGGAAGAGAAGAGGAGATGCGTCCAGAATGTGGCAGGCCCCTTGTTTTTAGGGCCTCTGGGTGGTAAGGATGACAGTACTGGTTCCTACCTATTGGGTGCCCCCCAACATTTCAGGCACGTCATGAATGGGCTCCTGACCATCGTGACAACAGAGGTCGAAGGCACGATCCCCAAGCGGCCAGGCCACACCTCCAATCACGGCCCCTATGGCACCAGACTGACTGGGGAAGACGCAGTGCTCCTTCGTCCCCAAGCCAGACAGAACTCGGACACGGAGTGAGAGTTCAGTCACAAGAGGCGTGGTGGGGGGACCAGCATGGTTTGGCTTCGCTAAGAGGCTGTGATGTGTCGCTCAGGTAGGCCTGCCTGAGCCAGCGGCAGGTGCCACATGAGGCCCCTCTTGGTTCCACCCTCACTAAGCTGAAACCTCACTGACAGAGCAAGAGACTCAAAGGGCTCAGCCCTCTCTCCCCACACTCTCTAGGCAGGGACTTGGGCCAACCCAAGAGGGAAAGGGCCTCCATGCTTGGCCCTCGGCAGGGCACAGGTCGTCAAAGCCACTGTGTATGCAGAAGGGCACCCTGCTGGCAGCTGATTCCCTGACAAAGGGTTTCTCAGGCCCGACCCCATCAGCGTCCCCTTTGTCATGGAGGTGGGTGTCTTCATCCATCCCCCACCACCACTAGCATTGACTGAGGCCTCTCCACCGGCAGGGCCCTGCTCCAAACAAAAACAAGGGCCACTCAGAGATCCTAGACCTTGCCCTCCAGGAGCTTAGAATCTAGTAGAGCCTGAGAAAAGGAATCCTTAGAACCTTATTACTCTGAGTGATAGATGGGGAAGCTGAGATTCAGAGAAGCAGTCATTTGCCTGAGGTCACACCATTAACAGACGGCACATCTGGGACTTGCGTCCAGACTTTTGTCTCTCTCCACTGTACCATTTTTTAGAAAGAAAAACAAAAAATCCTATACATAGAAGTTAGGAAGTGGCGTATATGAGAAAGGCAAAATCCAGGCCTGGGGAAGAGTTCAGATGAGAGTTCAGAGTTCAGTTTCAAGTGGGGCAGGAGTCGGGGGCTACGGGTCTTAGACTACTGCTCTTGACGGGTAGCCGTCTGTTTTCCAGGGGACCCCCCACCACAGGAGGCAGTAGCCCTGTCCCTGCCATCCCCCAGGTCCAGAAGAAGGAGACCTTGCTGAAGGAGTGAGCCTAAACCTCTGGCCTACATCCCGGCCTCTGAGCCGCTGTAGCCGGACGCAGCTACTTTCTGGAAGCAGGGCTGGTCTCAGGCTCCCAGGCCAGGGTGCTGACTGCCGGGGCCTAATTACAGGTTCCCACTTTCTCAGATCCCATCAGCCATTCCTTCATCTCACAGAGGGATCTCTGTCTGGGGGCTGCAGGCTGGGACAGAGGGGTGTGTGCTGGGTCAGCGGGCCAGGTTTATGTGGGTTTCTGATGGTGATATTTCCGGGGTGCTTCTGGGTGCTGGGCACCAAGAGCTTTGCCTGCATGAACTTGAAGGCGCCTCCGCCCACGTCCCAGCAGAGCTCCCAGCGGGCCCAGCGGGCACGCCTCCACACAAGGTGCCCCAGACAAGACCCCAGACCCTTCCCCCTTGAGGGCAGTGACAACTGGGCCCTAGCAGCTGGGCTTGCTGGGAACCGCTGCCCCAGAACAGGGGCCTCTTGTCCCTTGCCAACTTCTAGCTGTCTTCTGTCCTGGTTTGCCGGAAACCCTTGGCCGGCTACCAGCCAAAGAATGTATTTGTTCATCTTTCAAGCATTCAGTGGTGCTTGTAAAGCTGATTGTATCTACCTTTGTCCACAGGACTTTCAGGAGGGTTCTGTGAAAATAAACGAGGCCGCTGATTGGAATAGAGTGTGATGCCGTGGGAGGTGGTAGATGACCTTGGCCTCTCCTTTCCCAAAAGGTTTTTTCTTTGCAGACTCTTCTCATTTAAGCATCTCGGATGACCCTAGGCCTGAGGTCTTCATGGTAGGGGGTGTGTATGGGGTGTAGGGTTCCTCTGAAGGGTGGCTGAGTGACGCCCTGGGCCATGGGGCCAAGCGAATGAAAGGCCTGGCCACGGCCTTTATTTGCACATTGCTTAGCGGTCAGAGGAAAAAGCAGAAGGCAAGGTAAAATAGTGGGTGCCTGCACAGGCTTTAGACAGGTTGCTAGGTACTCACTGGGACCCTGGGACTCCCTGAACGTCAGTTTCCTCATCTCTAGAAACACAGAACTTCATACCAAACTCAAAAGGTCAATGAGATGATGTTGGAGAGTTATTCAGCCCAGCGCCTCGCACACAGAAGGTGCTCCACACATGGGAGCTATTAAAATTTGGATTTAAATAGCTGGCTAGGGCTTAAGGGAAAGATTCTGCCAGTGGGACCCAGGCATCCTTGTAGGATTTCCCCACCACACACACACACACACACACACACACACACACACACACACCCATTGCCTAGCCCCGTGGTCCAGACTGTGGGACCCAAGGGAGGCCGGCTACAAGTAGGGCTGCAGCCAGGGGCGCAGGCACTGGCATCGAAGGGGAAGTGGGGCTGGGCTTGTCCGGGCAAAGCAGAGCCTGCCCTCTGCGAGGAGGATTCCGCTCCAGAGAGCGTGTGAGCCCCGGTTTGAAACCGAAACTTGGAAGGAAAAAACACACAAAACCCTAGATACTCATACAACCAAAACCAAACGGGTCCTTTCCCAGGGGCTGCAGGACAGCCCCCCTCCCCCGTGCCCTTCTGTGGGAGGCTGGGTGGGAACCAAGGAGGAGGGAGGGTGGGAGGCCAGCCCCTGGGCCTGCCTGGATGGGGCCGCTGCCTGGGTACAAATCCTGCCTGCCTTTGCAAAGCCTTCTAAGAAGGAAAGCCCACAGACAGTAGCCACGGGGCGGTGCCCAAGCACCTTCCTGGGGCCACAGTAAGTGTGGCCAGAGTTACACTGTTGTGAGCAGGAGGACAGGGTCTGAGCTGCAGGCAGGGGGCTGGGAGTGCGTCCTCTGGGCAGGGAATGGTGCAAACAATTCCTTATGGCCTGGAGGCCCCACGCTGGGCTGGTGCAGGGACTCAGTTAGCAAGGGCTATGAGGGTCCAGCTCAGTGGCTCTGACCAGGGGACAAAAATCTGGGGGAGGGGAAGCAGTCACCACGTGACCCTCCATCTCCCCATCCCCCGCCAAGGGCTCTCCTGGACAGGTAGCCAAGGCTGCTGTGGTGGTGTTCAGCACTAATCCCCAGTGACCCACATTGCCCTGCCCTCTGGAAGGTAAAGCTTTGCTCCCTCCTGCCTCATCCAGACCTGAAGGTGGAGGCCTGTGGAGCATCCCAGGGTGGGGGTAGGGGAGCACTCCCTCAAAACCACACCCGGTCACCGCTCCCTTTCCAGACTCCTCCCCAGCCACTCCCTCCTTGGGCCCCTGACTCAACCGGAGGCCCTACTGGGCCCTTCAGCCTCCTTGCCTTTCCTCCGCTGTTCTTGCTCCCGAATATTGCTTAGAGCCTCTGAGCCTCAGTTTCCCTATCTGTGAAGTGTGAGTCATGGTGTCTACCTCGTAGCGTGGCTGTGAAAGTTAAGTGGGATATGTGTAGTCTCACATCTGCCACACGGTAGGCAGACGAGGGGATGGTAGTCACTAGGGCCAGCATTATGATCTTGGCTATCCCATGGCCTCGGGACTTGGGTCTGGCTCTTCTTCTTCTTCTTCTTCTTTTTTTTTTTTTTTTAAAGATTTTTTATCTATTTATTTGACAGAGATCACAAGTAGGCAGAGAGGCAGGCAGAGAGAGAGGAGGAAGCAGGCTCCCCCCTGAGCAGAGAGCCCGAAGTGGGGCTTGATCCCAGGACCCTGAGATTATGACCCGAGCCAAAGGCAGAAGCTTTAACCCACCGAGCCACCCAGGCGCCCCGGGTCTGACTCTTCTAATCTCTGGGCCTGCACTGGCCTCCACCTGTGGTCTCTACAAAGACCCTTCCCTCTGTCTGCCTCTTCTTTCCTTCCCGGTGTTGGTCAGTGTCTCATCTCTACAAGTGGCCTTGCCTGACTGGGGGCTTTCGTTCCAACCCCACAGCCCTTGAACTCTCCACAAAGCCAATGCATTGGGAGCTCCCTGAGCCAATATTTCAGAGGGAAAGGGGCCACGAGGGGGTCACGGGAGGGAGAGCTGTTCTGAGCACTTACCCCCGCTTACATTTCTTGTAGACTTTGTAAATGTTCTCTTCAGGGAAGCCATACTTCTCAGAGATCTGGAAGAGAGCAGTAGGGGGTTTGTTATCTGCTGCCCAAACTGGATCCATTCCAGCCTTCTATACCCTGACTTCTAGTTCCTGGTTATAAAAGTAATACACATCCCTACTGTGGAAAAATGCGAAGAAGAAGGTCACAATTGTCCATAATCCTGTTTCTCAGAGACGAACATGTGGGCGCGCTCTTGCCCATCTTTTGGCCACGGGGTAGATTTTTTTTTTATCTTCCACATGGGTAGCTTTATAGAACTTTTTTTGCTTCCCGTTGTATGTTATAAGCTTTCCCGCAACACAGCAGACCCTTGACAGACTACACGTTTCGTGACTGTACTATATCCCAAAGAGCATCCCTCAGGTTCCCCAGCCCCTGTCCAAAGCCAGTGCCCAAGGCCCCCCACTCAGCCCCTGCCGACTCTGGGTGAGCTAGCGGCAGAGACGGTCATGCGCCTGGCTTGTAGGGCTGCTAGAGGAAGGGACCAAACTGGCCCGTTTGAAACCCTCAGGGCAGTTCCCGGAGTGAGGAAGACCTCCCTAAATGGTCACTGTTGTTTTCGAAGGGGAGCCCTGGAGAGGTTCCTGTCCCGTCGTGAGGGGGATCGCCTGGGTAGTGTCCCCCTTGAGGCAGGCATGATGAACCCCATCGGATGGGTGAGGAGGCCGGGTTCCACGAGGATAAACCATGCACCCTAGGCCCAGCCAGGTCCCAGGTTTCCTGCCCCATCATATCCCAGGACATTGGTGTCCTGGGGAGCCCGAGGCTCAGAGGCCTGTGAGTGGCCTGCCTGAGCTCACGCCACCAGAGCCAGCTCACTTGTCCCCAGACAGCCGGAAGTTACCTCTGGGGCTGACAGACTTGGTCTGGTCCTAGCTCTACCACCAGGAGCGCACACTCTGAGCGAGTCCCCTTACTTCGCTGAGCCCCAGCTTCCTCTTTATAAAACGGGAGTGAGCATGGGAGGTCCACACAGTGTGGTTCTCCTCGGGAACTGAGAAGATGATGTGAAGGGCCCAGCCCAGGGTCTCACCCTGGTGAGAGGCTCAGTCAGAGGTTGCTGTCTGCTGTTAACTGCCTTGAAGCGGCAGCAAGCCCCAGACCAAGGGCTTCAGGCTGAGGTCCTCTCTGGGCCTTTTAGGAAGAGGATCAGATTCAGCTTCTCACTTATTCTCTATCCTGACAGAGATCCTTCCGAGCCAGAAAAATTCTTAGACTATTTACGTGGATGGCGATATGGCTGGAAGCTACCAGGAGGAAGATCTCAATTCAGTCTAAAGAAGAACTCAGGAACTTCCTAACCATAAGCTGCACAAAGACAGCATAGGCTGCCCTGTATGGTGGTGAGCTCTCCATCCCTGGGAGTATACAAGTCAAGAGTGGGTATCCACTTGGAAGAGCTACTGGGAACAGAGCTCAAATACAAGATGGGGACCCTTTTAGGTACAGTCCAACCCAAAGACGCTGAGTTAATGTTCAGGTAACATTAACAGACTTTCGTGAGGCCAGCTTCTGGGGCTGGTGCCAACCAAGCAGGGAGGACGATCTGTAAAGGAACCAGGAGGGTAACGCAGAGTGGAGAGAGCCTGAGCTGGACTGCAGCTCTGTGACTTCTAGACACTTGGGTAAGTCGCCTGACTGCTGGGAGGCTCTTTCCTCATGGAAATGAACAGATAATAACAGTACCCACTTTTGGGGGGTGTTAGGAGAATTTGGTGAGCTAGCAAACGCTGCATGCCTGACAAAATGCCTGGCACATAGTGGGTCTTCAGTAAAAGGTAGCTGGTGTTACTCTCTGTTCACTCTCCCTTCCCCGGCCCGCCATCTTGGAACCCTCTGGCTGTCCTGTGTGGTTCAGCCTTCGAGCCCAGCGGGCCCTGGTGGAGGCTCATGTTTGCTCAGTTCTTCGCTGAGCCACAAAACTGCTGTGGGTCTCATTCAAAGCTGTTTCACCCGCTCTCTGGTAGTTTGGGGGAGGGCTAGGGAAGGTCTCCTTGCGGAGACACCACCTTTTGCTGCCACCACCCCCACCCGGCGCCCCCCAGCCAACCACAAGCTGCAGGAATGAGGCCCCTCTGGAAGAGAAAGAAGAGTGTCTCTGGGGCCTGGCCTTTTTGGGTTTCATTCCCATTAAAACAGAAACAGGTTTGCAAAGCCAACAAAAAGCTCTGGCCTGTCAGACAGCAGCCATCAGATTAAGGAGGATTTATGGTGTGTGTGACTCCCAGGGTGGAGCCAGGGTTCTGGCTGGGAGATAACATCACAGAGGCACGCCCCCACCAGCCAGGCCTGGAGGCCCCCCCTAAGTGGGGTGGGACATCAGAAAGCCAGGGTTCCAGTGTATTCCTCCTCAGAGCCTTCCTGTGCAAAATCAGAACTGTGGCATGAGGGGTGGGGGACAGGAACACAGAATGGGGGTCTGGCCAGAGCTGGGGGCAGGGGGTCCCAGAGCCTCTTACCGCATTCCTCAGCCCTTTCAGATCTGGGGTCTTCAACATGAGAGCATCAAACACTTCCTCAGTCTCCCTCCGCACATACAACAGAACTGAGAGGCAAAGAGGTGGGTTTTAGTGGTAAGGGGAGGACAAACGAGCCTGGGAATATACCTCAGGGGATGGGAGAATCTTCAAAAATATTATTTTTTAAAGTTTTTAAAAAAATTTATTAGAGAGAGCACAGAGGGAGAGGGAGAAGCAGACTCCCCATTGAGCAGACAGCTTGATGTGGGACTCGATCCCAGGACCCTGAGATCGTGACCTGAGCAGAAGGCAGACGCTTAACAGACTGAGCCACCCAGGCACCCCCCAAAATGTTATTTTTACCATAAGGCTGATGTCTGCAGAAAGGGCAAATTCCTGCTGAGTGTCTGTACCCTGATGGGAAATACCACCCAGCTCTGCAGGTCCCACTCTCAGACTGGGCTGATTTGGGCAGCCTCGAATCCCTCCCTGCTCTGCTGCCTGCCAGCTATAGGTGACCTTGAAGACACTTTCCCATCACTGAACCTCACTTTATCCAAATGGGAAATGGAGGTGGCTCTGCCCTCTATTTCAGAGTTGTTGGGGAATTAATGACATGACATTTTAAATACCAAGTGCAAAAAAAAAAACCCCAAAAAACAAAAAAATAAGTGTAGTACAAGGCTCAATTCAAGGTTGCCAGAAGCTTTTGATCTTAGTTGCTGATTGGTTTCTTCTTGATAATCAGCTACAGCCTCCCAGAGGTTTGGGCATGTCCCCCTCTCCCAGGAAGTCACAGATTTAGGCTGTCAAAGCCAGAAAGCCAGGTATGGAAACCCAACTCTTCTCCATCCCCCCGCCCCCGACCCCAGCAGAGAAGGCGGCCACTTGCCCAACGCAATGAGCCTGTTGCCTTTGCCAGCTGCCACAGGATGCCGGTGTCCAGCAAAGCCAGAGGAGACAGAAGCCCTCCAGCTCCATGGACCTCTCTCCAAGCACCGGGGGCTTTCCCCTGACCCCCACCCCACTCTCAAGCCTTTGCCCAACTCCAGCTCTGAGGAGTAAGGGAGCCCCTTGCGCCTTCTCTGCTGGGATGGATGCTGCCCTGGCTGCCTGGGCCCTGGTAGGTGTTTGAGGCTTTGGGGCCTGTTTCATGGGGAGCTGGGGACTCTGTGGTAGGCTCCAACAACGGATGGGCCGGGAGTGAAGGTACCTCTCTGAAGATCGTCTTCCTTGGTCTTTTTGGAGGGCAGAGGCTCAAAGTCCTCAGCGAAGGGTGAGCAGGTGCGTTTCAGAGGAAGCCTGGGGGGAAGGAGGGACAGAGGGGAAAGGGAGGGGCTCGTGAGAAACCCAGGGGGATCCCAGAGTCCGAAGGGACCCCAGAGGCACAGAAGATCCCATGAGGGCAGACCCAAAGCAGTGGGATGGCGGTGAAAGCAGAAGGTTCTAGAATTGGGACAGCCTGGGTTCAAATCCCACTCACTAGCTGGGTGACTCCGGGGAGTCCCTTAGTCCCTCAGGGCCCCCATCTATCCAATGGGGGTGATGAAACAATGATAACAAGACTTCATAAAGTATGAAGTCGTGAGGCTGCAGGAGATTACGCAGACAGCTTCCAGAGACGCATGTGGGGCGCAGCGGGGCCTCGGGGAATGACGACTGTTTCACCATCAGTAGGATGGGTTTTTGAAAGAATCCACTTGGATGGGCAGTGGGGAGAGGGGGCAGGGCTACGGGATTTGGAGTAAGGCACACTGAGGTGCCAGCCTGCCAGCGCTGTGTGAGCTTAGCCAAGTCACTTCACTTCTCTGAGCCTTGGCTTCTTCATCCATCAAGGAGAGCAAAAACCCCAGCTTGCCTGTCCCGTGGGGGCTGTGGTGGGGGGACAGGTGACCTAATTTGGTATGGAAGCCCCTCCTGAAAGGCACCCCTTGTTTATGGGGGCAGGACACTGAGACCAACAACAAACGAGCTTTCCCTTTCACCCACCACCTTCTCATCCCTGCCTTGGGCCCGCGAGGCCATGCTCCCCCTCAGACAGACCTCCAGGCTGACAGAGAGAAGGACGTCAGGAGGGGACAAGTCACCAGGCCCCTCCCTCGCCTCCTGGAGTCTTGGTGAGGTGTGGACCCCCCAATCAGTCCTGCGGCACAGCGTCCCCTCCTTGCTCCCCAAATCTGCTCTACCATCTCGGAGGCTTCTCCTTTCGCTTTTTACAAGCATGTGTCTCGCCAGAGATTCGCCAACTTTTCACATAAAACAGACCCATAAAAACGTGGGCAGTTTCAGTGAGAAAGGAGCATGAATCTAGCTTGAGGGCTGGGGGCAGAGTCTCCTGGCTGCTTCCTCGGTGCCCCGGCCCTGGCTTGGGGGGTGTGCAGCGCAAGCAGTGGAGGGCCAGGTGGGGGCGGGGAGGGGGTGAGGAGGCCCCTCGCTGTCTCTCTCCGTACCTGTTGGAGCTGCTCTGACCCGCCGAGGGCACTGCCTGCAATGAAGACAAAAGACATTTTCCATCAAACGCAGGAAGATGAGAGGGGCCCTCCACTGCTGGAGGCCTGCTGGGAGGAGGGGGCCCAATCTTTGATGGGGGGAGGTGGGAGGGGAGATGCAGTTGGAATGCCTTTCCAGCTCATTCTGCTCAGACTAAGTCCTCTTAAGTGAGCTGCGATGGTGAGACGAAAGGCCGCATCCACCCCAGGGAGAACCAGTCGGGGACTTGGTGGACACAGGAGATGCCGAAGAAATATGGCAGACCCCGTGCGCCCCACCTGAACCCAGCTCGCCCAGAAGGGCCAGGACTGCACACCACCCTGCAGCTGGGAACACGTCCCCTCTCTTCCCCACGGAGCAGCTGTCCACTTGGCCACAGGGCCCTTAATCCCAGGAGAGTGGCCATCTCCTGACTTGGGGCCTCTGTCTAGGGAGAGGAACTGGGGTCATGCAGCCATCAGATTATGGGGCCACAGAACTGCTTCTGGGGCGGGGGGGGGCAGTGATGGGAGGATGGCGGACACAGGAAGGGCTTGAAGTATGTGCCACTGGCCACATCAGTACTGGCTGCCCTTTCGGTTCCATAACCTCTTATAGTTTGAAGTCAGAGCACTGAACGCATCTTGGACAGCAAGAGCTATCTCTGCAAACGTTCTCACCTGCATGGCAGTGGGGGAGGGATCCTTGATGGAAGGAGAATCAGACTGTTTATATGGAAGCAAACTACTAGCCAGGCTCACCCATCCTGATTCCCCCACTGACGTGCTGTGCGGATGGCTTCCCAGCCTGAGAGCGGCTGTAGGGTTCCTGGGCTTGGCTTCTGAAGCCAAGGTGCCTGGGTCCAAACCCTGGCTCTGCCTGTGCTGTGGGGTGTGGTCCCTGGGTCTCAATGTCCACCCCACGAATCCAGGGAGAAGGACAGCATCCAGCTGATAGGGAGGCAAGGAGGGAGTGAGAAGGTGGTGCGTGGGGGGCCTTGAGAGCAGTGCCTAGCGTGTAGTGAGCGCTCACAAGCGTTGCCATGACCACCCATGGGAGTCAGCCACCATCTAATTTGGGGCTCAGAAACTAGAAACCTCCATGAGTGCTCCAAGCATAAACATTTTGACAGTTATGAAGTCCTTCTCTTCAGTATAAAAGGTCACTAATGTACGAACATGGGTCCATTCTTTAGTCCCATGGAATTCTATAAAAGTATCTTTGTTTTGATGTAAAAAGTATCGGGACCTAAGCTCGTCTAAGTTGGCCTGTTGTGGCCGTGTGGCAGGGGGCTCTGCACCCTCTCCCCGCCCCCGGCCAGGGGCTGAGACCCTCTCTGGCCTGAGACTCTCACCCCTCCAGGACGCTGCAGGCTGGAGAAGTGCACGTTGGGGATGAACAGCACGGGCGGGGTCTCCAGGTCAGCCTCGGGCCGCAGGTATGTGGTTTCATTGCCCCTGAAGCCAGACAGCAGGCAGCCCTTGATGCCTGATGGGAAAAGGAAAGCACTGTGTCTGGGACCCCTCCATTTGCACCCCAGCCTCTGCCCTCCAGTCTCCATCTCCCCTTTGCCCCAGGCCAGCCCAGCCCCTGGCCCATCCCCACTGACCACTGCTGCTGGAGTCCGGGCACTTGACCTTCCTCCGGAACTGCTTCCGCTCATCATCCCTCATTTTCCTTTCTGCTCCCTGCAGGGAAGAGGGGAACAGGGGTCACCAAGGGTCTTGGGAAGGGCTGGCTGTCTTGCATCTTAACTACGGGCCAGCCTTCCGGGGCTGCCAGACTTCTAGAGCTGCCGTCTTCCCAGAGTGAGACCAGGAAATGGGAAAGTAGCAGTGGCCAACCCGCCGGGCCCAGCCCAGCCCAGCCCTGTCTGAAGTCAGTCCAGGCCATGAGAGACAGACAGACGTGGAAAGAGAGGAACAGACAGAAAAGCATGAGGAAAGTGAAGTGAAAGAGGGACAAGGAGAAGAAAGAGAAACATGAGAGTGACAGACACAGAAAGACACATGGAGAGATCTTCAGAGAGATCTAGAAAGAGATCTTCAGAAAAAGAACGGGAGGGGAGACAGCAGCATAGAGAAAGGGAGGAAAATATACTTCGAGGCCAGGACAGACAATGACAAGCCCACAGAAGAGGGAGACGGGCTGAGAGCAAGAAGCAGAGAGAGACAGACACACCCCGCATGGCTGGGGAGGGCACACCAGTGGGGGCTGGCCCTTCCCCCTCCCAGAGCCCCCAACCCCGGCCACCTTGTCACAAAAGATCTTGATCTGGCAGATGGCTCGGTGCACCAGGCGCTCGGCGCCTGAGCCGCAGTCATAGGTGTCGATCTGCAGATTCAGGGGGACACCCTTTACCCCCTTCTGCGAGGAGAAGTCTGTGCTGAGGCAGTTGACACCGATGAACACCTGGGGACAGACAGGGGAGCTGGAGAAACAGCGGGCCCTGCGCCAGCCCTGCTGTCCCTCGAGCACTGCTCACTGAGCCTACTGTGCGCCCGGGCAGTGGCGCCCCTGGAAGGCACCCATCACCACCACCGATGGCCAGACTGGGGCTCGGGGTGGCGCGCCAGCCTTCCCCAGGGGACACAGGGGTGTGGGTGCGGCCCAGGGGGTGAGGCAGCTCCCACTAGACTGCCCAGGGCAGCCCAAAGGATCAAGGCCCTGAGAGGGAGATGAGGGGTCCCTCAGGGGCTTTCATGAAAGTCCAGAGCCTCATTGTTCTGCCACCCAGAGTGAGGAGGTATGGAAGGGCCATAGCCCTTTCCCCCTGGGTCCGGAAGACCACCTTCCCACTGACCTCGAGCCACAGAGGTGAGACCCTGCCCCTCTGCGCCCTTGCCTACCAGCGCCAGCCATCACTGGACCTGTCCCCCGCCTTTTACAGCCAAGGAAACAGGGGCTCTGAGTAGAGGGGTCAGCTGCAGATGTTTCCACATGGCAGCAGAATGAGCCTGGACATGGGGCCACCCGGACTGGAGTTGGGAAACTGGGCTCGGCCACTCACTGGCCATGTGGCTTTAGAAGAGTACAATAACCTCACAGAGCCTCAGTTTCCTTACCTGCAAAATGGGGATAATTAAACCTACTGCGTGTGGCTGTGAGGGCGCATGGAGCCCCTAGTGGGCTTGGCATGTTATGGCCTGTTGTGGTGAGTGGGACCACAGGAGTCTCAACCCAAAGCCTAGGAGGCCCAGTCTGGGGTGAGTCCCAGCCCAGAGACTCCCTGGCAGGCTCGCCTGGTGACTCTCTACCTGACTGACTCCTCCCTGGGGTGCCAGAACCAGACCCCACTCCAGACTGGCCACTGTTCCTTGGGACGTTTCCCTTGGAAGTGATCCTGACCTGCCCAGGTAGGGGTGGGGTGTGGGGCCTTTGTGGACCCCCTTCCCTCCTCTGCTGTGGGGGCCAGGCCCCCAGACGCATACCAGACATACCTCCCCCTCAGCCAACTCAGCCCTAATGCAGCTCCCACCCAGCTCACACCTGAGAAAGACCCACGCCTGGGGGCTTCAGGGGCTGTGAGAAAATCCCAACCGAAACCCACCGCTCCCTTCCTACGAAACTCTTTCCCCGCCTCCCTCCCGCTCCTCCTCCAGCCCCTGGCATCTGTTTGAAAACTAATAATCCCTCACTTTTGTGCCTTCCTTTGTGTTTTCAGAGCCCCCTTCAGCTCTGTTTTCTCCAGGCAGCCTCGGCGGGGCAGCCAGTGAGGCCAGCCCTCCAGCTTGTCCAGGCCAGAAATGCCCTTGCCATGAGCTGGACCCAACCCTGGTCTGAGATGGTGGGCCTGGCCCAAGGAGACAAAGGACAGGCCCAAGGTCACCCAGCCTGGGGTCTCAGACCAGTGCCCTTTCCACAATGCTGGCTCTCCAAACAGGAAATCAAGGCACAGAGAGGCCCAGAGGCACTCGGTGAGTTGGCCTTGGGCACTAAGTGGCTGGGATGAAAAAAATCACCAGAGGCTCCACTTTCAGGCCTCTCAGATGGGTCTGGCACTGGGCCTGTTTCTGAGACATGCATGATCCCAGGGAATCTTCACCACAACCCTCGGAGGCAGACTATTGTTCCCTTTTTATGGTTGCCTTTTTAAGAAGTGAAGTCCCTGGGACTTCGGCCTCCTCTAGCAGAACCCAAAGCATTCTTCCTGCACCCCAACTGGCCTGCAAGTCGGGAAACCTGGCTCGGTTTTCCCTTCTGGTGAATGGGTGGGTGCCATTCACCACAACTGCCCCTATTGCTGAGCCAGGCTGGCTTCTACCCTTTACTTATCGCACGTGACCCTCATGTGAGCCCCTCAGTTGGTGCTATCGTTGGATCCCAAGTTTACAGGCAAGGCGCTGGTCCAAGGTCACAGGGCTGGGACATAGGCCTAGCCTTTCTGGAAGTCTGCACTTCTCTTTCACTCTGTATCCTGCCTCCTCCACAGGTGTTCTCATCAGAGCAGCTACCACAATTCTCGTTCCCTACCTGCGGACTTCTGAGGGGCCCAGCCCTGCCACAGCCATGCACTAACCTTGGCCTCCTCGTTGACATTCCACACGAAGGACAGGGCGTTGTAGGCTACCTCCTCAATGTGCTGCACAGTGTTGAAGTTTTCTTTGCAGTCAGCTGGAACCACAGGGGACCAGAAGGAGAGTCAGGAGGAAAGGGATCTGGGGACATGCTGGGAAAGAGGCTTTTAGGAGCCGGGTCTAATTCCTGGCAGGGACTTTTACCCTCTCCCCGCAGAACCATGCTTCAGTCTGGCAGGGGAGACTGACGGTCGTGCCCTGGGTAACAGATGGGAAAACTGAGGTCCAGCCTGGGAAGCAGATGTGCCCAAACCCCACAGAGAATCCCTAAGTTGGCCAGCTAGGCCTGGGCCCTCATCACTTTTGGGTGGAGGTTTGTGTTTTCCGTGGGATTGGGACTTAGAGGGTCTCCCAGACACAGTAGGAGCAGAAGGAGTAAGAGCAGTGCCGGTGACGGTAAGGGGACTGGTAAGTCCAGGACTCCTCACGCCGAGCTACTGGCCGGACAGTGAGCAAACCGTGGGACGGCCACCACTCACTGAACAGTCTGGCAAGCCCTCACTTAATCCTCACAAGGACACAATGAATCCTCAGTTTACATGTGGAAAGAAAATGAAGCTCAGAGAAGTCTGGTCACTTGGCCAGGGTCCCCCGGCTTTCACAAAAAGGCACAGCAAGGACTGGAGCTCAGCTTTGGCCCCTGGACACAGGCTCCTGCCCACTGGCTGTGTGGTCTCTCAGACAAGTCATGCGAGTGTCCCCAGTGATCCGTTCTCCGACGCATGAGACTTTAAGGCAGAGGAAACAGCACTGGGCGCAGGCAGGGCAGCTGGCCCTGTTCTACTTGACAGCTCAAGAAACTGACGCCCAGAACGGGGAGGTGACACAGGTCTCACAGTCAAGAAGAGTGATGGAGCCAGAACCTGGAGGCTGGAGGATGGGCGCTGCCTCCCGCACAGCCCAGGGCCCACGACAGGGATAAGGTAGCACCCTTGTCCCTTCCCCCTGTCCCTTCTCCGGGCCCTGCTGACAGAACCCCAGGGGCCCAGCTCCCAAAGCAAAACTGCCTTGCACTATCCTTCCAACTTTCCAAATCGGGCTCTGTGGTCTTAGGCATTTGTATCTCAATGGGCTAAGCCCCGACCCCCACCGGGACACAAAGGCCAGCCTCCCAGGGGTCTATTTATCAGACACTCCTGAGGTCTCTAGGGCACTGTTTACCCCAAAGCAAACAGAAAAGAGGCCCCTGCTTCCAGCCCACAGATGCAAATCCCTGCAAACGCCCCCGCAGTGCAGGATCTGCAGACCCGGGCCAGGCAGACAGCTGGGGTGAGAACTCAGTTCTGCAGAGATCACAGGGGGCTGGGGAAGGGGGCAAGGCCAGAAAGGCCTGATTGGGCTCTGTGTGTGTGTGTGTGTGTGTGTGTGTGTGAGAGAGAGAGAGAGAGACAGAGAGAGAGAGACAGAGAGAGAGAGAGAGAAAGACAGAAACCGAGAGACTGGGAAGGGGGTCTGAGGGGACTCTCACCTACGTCGATGACACGCTGCTTGGCAGTGGGTTGCCGGGAATGCCAATGCTTCCAGAAACGCAGCTGCTCCACGGGCACCTTCTCGTTGTCGAAGACCACCATCACCACACTCTGCAAGCACAGCGGGCCGCCGTGACCCTCAGCCTCAGGAGAGACCCAGGCAGTCCCAGTCCCCTCCCAGAGCCCTGGTCCAGCGCTCCTGCCCTTTCACCTCCGCGTCCCCCATTCCATGGCATTGGCACCCTCTCCCTAGGGTCCTTGTCAGTCCGGGCCAGCCCAACCATCCTAGCTGCTGCGCGAGCTGCTCTGGGGACAAGATACCTTGACTTTGTTGGAGGACAAGGCAAGGCCCTTGCCACCTGCCGGGGTCCGCAGTGTGATGGGGTAGAACTGGCCCTTGTTGAGGTAGGCCATCGGCGACTCTCCTGACTTGATATGGATGGCTTTGGGGGAGCCCAGGGTATATTCAAAGTCACTGCAGGGAGGAGAGGGAGAGGACAATGAGGCTGAGCAATCAGGCAGGAGGATCCCAGAAGGCAGTGCGGTAGGAGGCAGAGCTGTGCTGTGGATTTGCTGTGGGACTTCGGGAAACCATTCTACCTCCCGGGGCCTCAGTCTCCTCATTTTTGGAGTTTCTATTTAATGGTTTCATTGAGCCACAATTCTGCTGAATAACAAATAAGAGAGAGCCCTGAGGGGAGACAGAGTCCTAGGGGAGATGAAGGGCAACAGAACTTCAATTTTTTAACTGTTAGGGCTCCAAGCTCCCTGTCACAGCCCAAGAAAGAAGCGTGGAAATCGGCCTCTTTCCTTTCACATGCCTTCACTCCCCTCTTTCCATTCACTGATGATGCCTGCTCTGGGGATGGTGTGAGGCTCTGTCTGTAGTCTCTGCCTGCAGTCCAAGGGGCCAAGGTTCCAGAGGGGCTGAGTTACCTCTTGGGGCTGGGATAGTCCTCTGGACACGGGGGTTCTGGGGATGTTTTCAGGATATCTGGGAAGAGCAGCGACTGCAGAGAAACACAATTCAGAGAGAATAAATGGCCACGTTCAGGCAGCTGGAGCCTCATCCCAGAGCTGTCCCATATAGCCGTGCAGGTTATGCAGTGTACAACTGGGACAACAGTACATGGCAGACCTGCCTTGGATCTAGGACTTTTTATCCCCAGGATTCCAAACCTCTGATCTCCTCACTGTCTTCTCTCCTTCTGCACAGGCATGCACATATCCAGGGATGCTGTGAGGGGTAGGGGAGTGGGCCCTCACCTCCTGTGGGTCATCTTTGAAGGTGCTGTCAGGCTGCCAGCGCTGTGTGGGTGGCACCCCAGGAATGCTCTCAAACAAGGAGTTGAGGGAGCTGTTATCGTACATATCACTGGCGGGCAGCAGGTAGCTGTCCACAGAGCCAGCTTCCAGCTTGCTGGGGCCAGCGGGGAGGGGAGCTGCCTTGCCCGGAGTGGGCACGGACCCCTCCAAGCTCATCAGGTTATTCTTCTTGAGCACATCTGGGTACTCTGGGGTTCCAGACACATTCTCTGTCAGGAATTTCATGAGATGCGTGGGGCTTTCAAGGGGAGCGAGGTCCATCTCATATTCCATGCCATGGTAGTACCTGGGGAGAGAGGAGGGCTGGGTGAGTGCACCTCTTCTCTCTGAGGGGCGAGGGGACCCTCAGCTGGACTGGAGGGTGACCATCACGCGGACCCACTGACCTTTAATCCCACGTAATGTTAGATCTTCCCAACATGCATGAAGCAAGACATGGTAATAAGCCAATTTGTCACAGGGATGAGCAGGGAGGAGGGCTCAGGGTAGAGCGGAACAAACATCTGCTTTGTCTTTTACAGTACTTGGTCGTTTTAAAAACTGAAAGATCATTTATTTCTTATCCAGAATCAAATGTCCCCACCTTAAAACAACTGCACTGAGTCACCTACACAGTATGTGTATGTGTTGGCGGGGGGGGGGGGGGGCGGCGGCGCAATGGATATTACAGTTAATGTGGTACAGTTAATATATGTTAAGAAAAAGGTCTAGAAGGATACACTCCAAACTGTTAAGGTGGGCAGGGAGTAGGATTACGGGAAACTTTTACTTTCCACTTTATACATTTCTATAGAGTTTGAATACTTTGTAACCAATGGATATTACTTTTGTAATCCGCAAAGCTAACAACATTTTTAAAAATTAGTTTTCAGAAAAAGCCTATGCACAACCCTATGGTTCGTATCCTGGAGGGGCCCTGAGCTGGCTTTGTGAGCAATAATGCCTGCCTTAGCAGCTTGGATTTTCCAGAAGGCAGAGAGGGGCCTAGATGTTTTCCCAGCAGATGTGGGCAGGGGAGGGGCGGGGGGGCGGTGATTGTGGGAGGAAGAGTAGAGAAAGGGCAGGGTCCATCTAGTGTGATCTAGTCATAAGCCTGGCCTGGGCTGCCTTCTAAGAGGAGGGGAACATCAGTGCCCCGAGGCGCTCATGCCAGGCAGAGGCCCAAGAGAGCCGGAGGAAAGAAGTACCGGAATCCAGGTGCCCCTCCCCCAGGCCAGGTCTCCCTCCACAGGGAGGCAGGTTTTGGAGTTAGGATAGAAAAGTCGCCTTCAGGGCTTGTTCTGGACCTTGGCTTTGAAGTTTGTTTTCTGTCAACTCTAGCCCACAGGGGCTGCAGGCTTCCTATGAGTGTGTGTGAGCTCTCACATGGACCAGGGTCTCATCATCCGCTTGGCGGGCCCTAGGCTCTTGCCTTCACAGACTCCTTCCTCCATAAAAAATATTTTAAAATTCCTTTTACAACTGCACTGGTATAAAGACAGATAAAATCCTGGTTGGATTATATTCATTGTTTTCTTCTGATTTTAAAATAAATTCTAACACTTCCATGGGCCCTAAGAGTCCCATGGGCCCTAGGCACTGAGCCTTCTGTGCCTGATGGTTAAGAGCCCAGTGGAGAGGAGAGGAGCATGAGAAAAGGGCTGAGATGGGGAGTTGGGCAAACCTCACCTCTTTCCTTGGTCGTTCCGGCCCCCAGTGCTAGAGGACAGGATCCGCTTCTCCTTGGGGCCCTGAGTGGAGAGGAAAGAGGGATTTATACATTTATAGCAAGATAATCCCTGTCCGGTGGACTTGGCCAGACGGAGGAGCTACCTTGGTCACTGGGCGAAAATCTGCCAGTCTTTGGAGTGGGCAAGCCATCATTTAGCCTGAGTCCCAAGTTAGAGAGTGAAAAGTAAGCCAGGATCGGCAGCTGGGCATCAAGGAACTTGAAGTCAGGCAGATCTGGCTTAGGTTCTAACTTTTCCAATTAAAAGTACTATGAATTCATTCTGAATGAATGACTCTACCTTTCCGAGACAGTTTCTTCATATTTCAAGTGGGGGATTATAATACTTACTTCAAGGGTATTTGGAGATTTACTAGTAAAAATAATGCTCGCTGTTTTTTGTTTTTTTGTTTTTTTTTTTTAAGATTTATATATTTGAGAGAGAGAGAGAGAGAAAGGGAGGGGGTGCAGAGAGACAGAAGGAGAGGGAGAGACAGAATCTCTAGCAGACTTCCCACTGAGTGAGGAAGCCAATTCCACAACCTTGAGATCATGACCTGAGCTGAAATCAAGAGTTGGCTGCTTAACTGACTGAGCTACCCAGGTGTCCCTTGCTGGTTTTTATTTTTGAGATTTTATTTGTAAGTACTCTCTACACCCAATATAGGGCTTGAACACATAACCCCAAGATTAAGAGTTGTATTTTCTACAGACTGAGCCAGCGAGGTGACCCTTGCTTGCTGTTTTTCAGTCTAGTACTTCTTGTGTACTTGACCCTGCATTAAGTGCCTTCTGTGTAGTCTCTAATTTAACCCCTACACCACTCTGTGATAGCTACTAATGTCATTTCCATTATATGGATGAGGAAACTGAGGCCCGGAGGGGGTCTGTTGTCTCAGTGGTTAGGAGCGTGGACTCTAGATCCAGATTTTTTGGGTTTCTTGGTTCAATTCCCAGATATGCCACGTACTGGCTATGTAACCCGGGGGGCAAGTCCCTTAATTTCTCTCTACCTCATTGTTCTCATCTGTATAAGGATAATAATAGTAAAATAATAGTAAAAAAAATAATAGTAAAACCCACTCCAGAGATCATTGTGCATGCTTAGCCAGCACCCAGCACATGGAGAACACTATCTAAATGTGAATTTCATAATTATAATGTTGTCACATCTTAGAGCACTCAGGTCATTTCGACCTCTGGCTAATAAAGCCAGAACCAGGTCTCCAACCCAGCCTAGGGACTCCAATGCCTGGGCTCTTACTCACTCCCCGTGGGAGAGCATGCAGGAAGGCACCTGACACAGAGCCTGGCTTTCAGGAAGAAACCAAACACTGTTTCATTTAGAAGTATTTTACCCAAAACCACATTGCCTGTTTGTGGCCAGATCAGGTCCTAAACTCCCAACTCGGTACTCTCTGTACATCATGAGATCCTGTCCTTATTACCCACAGGGCTGTTCAGAACCCAGAGTCCTCGTGAAATGGAGAGGTGGGACAGGTGTTTTCACTAAAACCATGACCTCCAGAACCTGTCCCCACCATTCTGGCTCTAGGAATGGCCCAGGAAGATGGTACTGGATTTTACATTATGGTCCAACCTGTAAATCCCAGACTGGGGGTTAAATCCAGGCCAAGGATTCTGGCTCCCACCACGTCTCCAGTCTGAGATAGTCAATTCAAATTTCTTTTCCATCGGCCTGGGCCAAACACTATCAGCAGGCTGCTGGTCTACTGCAGAGGAAGTACGGTAGGGTAACCACACCGCTCCAGGGTGAGAACCAAAGCCAGAAAGAAAATTTGGGGCCTTCTTGTATCCAAGACCACACTTCTATCCTTGGCCTGTGAGTTTACACGGGCAGGGTGAGTTCCCCCTTGGGGTAATGTAGATAAAATATTTCTTGGGTCAGTAAATTTGAGGGCTTATTTACAAGGTGGCTTTCAATCTTCAAGTTCAAAGCCAGCTATCTCAATAATTGGCTGTTTATGTTTCCCATTCTCAATTCTGGCAAAGTCTCTTGGAGCAATCACCCGGCCCAGGGAGAATGAGAAAGTTTGCTATCGTGGGATAATTCAGACGGATGGGTAGGGGCTGCGTGGAGTACTAGCTTGAGAAAGATTCTTCAGTCTCCTACGCCCCAGTGAGAAGGCAGGCTGGAATCCATGGGCAGTGTCTGGCACAGGAATGGGAAGAGGGGCTCTGGAACTGTGTTATGCACCTGTGATTGCCCACTGCCCAGATAGAGGAGGGTCTCAATCCTGTTCTCAAGGACTGACAGTCTCCCAGAATCAAGGCCAAGGCCCTGGAAACAATTAGAGAACCATAACGACGGTCTGTCAGGAGGGGTTACATTACATATAATGGCAGCAAGGATAGGGAGGAGAATCAGACACTCCAGAGAGGGACAGGTGATGTGACAGCCCAGCTTCCAAAGGAAAGTGACCTTGAGAAGAAAAGGAAAGGATTCGGGAGCAGAAGCCATGTTCTATGTGGTGGGGTGGGGATGACAGGGCAGCTGGGATGATCTAAGGGACAGGGGCAGAAAGAAGATGGCAGGCTGCGCGTGCTGCTGGGAGGGGCTGTGTGTGGCCAAGGCATTGAGCCCTTCCATCGATACACACTGGGTGCTGCGCGTGTGGCAAGCAGGATGGGGTGCTGAGGACTGAGTAACGATTACCACATGCTTCCTGTCCTCCAAGAGCTCAGTCATGGGGGAAATGAAGGAAAAAATGCATGGCCAGCAACTTTCTAAACACAGAGTCAAGGACAATGATGGGAGTTGCTGAGGGTCCCCAGAGAAACAGGATGGGAAACTCAAGTCTTCCCTCTTCTCAGTGAAGGAATGAAGTGACCTTGAAACTGAGACCCAGAGTGGAGAGGAAGGTTTAGTCAGGGGAAAGGGGAGGGGGTCAGGCCGAGGGAAGAGCTTGTGGGAAGACCCAGAGGAGAGAAAAACATGGTGCCGGGCCGGGAGTGGGCTGTCGGGCCAGGAGGCCTGAGAGCAAGGGTGTGTGTTCAGTCAAGGGGGAAAACACAGTGGGGCAAATGTACCATGTAGTAGTCATAGAGGAAACTCAGGGCCGCAACACTGTCATCATCCCCATTGACTCTCATCATGGCCTTCGTGGCGGCTGTCAGTGGGTTTTCCAGGTAGGTTTTCCAGGCCTCATCCTCACTCGTGTAAGGGAACTTCTGGAAGTTGACTGGGTCATTCTTCAGCAGTCGTACAGACCTGAAGCTGGGAGGCAAGTAGGGAAGGTCAGATTTAGGCTGTCCCAGAGGAAGGTCCATGGATGGTCAGCCTCCAGCCAATGCCCAGGAATTCAAAGAGTTACCAGTCTCGCAAGCTTGAAACCCTTCTTCTGCCCCATTTGGACAGCTTGGGGCAGTAGAACATACCCGAAGTTGGGAGCTAGATGCTTTCGGTCTATAAAAAATGGGGCCACGTAAAAGCTGTCGACTTGAGGCCTGAGTCCCCTCATCTAAGACACCAAGACCCTAATCCCAACCTTGCAAAGCTTCACAGAGGATCCAATAAAATGCTTCTGTGTAGATACTTATTCAAGGTGATTTAGCATAAGGATAGGAAATCATGACAAGCTGCAAAGAACAAAGTTTCTAGATAACCCAGCGTGAGAAGTTCCCCTCCAGACCGTGAAAGATGCAGAAGGCTGGCCATCGTTGCAAATTAGGGAGTATGGTGAGGAAGCCGGTGGGCAGAACCTGGTCTTGGGAAGTAGTGTTTCAGACCAACATGGACTGCAGAGGGCCCGGGCAGCTGTCCAGATATTGGGAACTTGTGGGGGAGGGGAAGGGGATGTTGCAGGGCACCGGACGAGGCAGAACCCAGCCCTGTGCTAAAAACTCAGATACATACAAGGCAGGTGGCCCAAGAGACAAGCCACATGGGCTCAAAGGAAAGAGTTCAATGAGAGGGTCTTCGGAGGAAACAGACATTTTACTTGGGGGCCCTTAGCACTGGGAATGAGATCATGCAGAAATGTGAAGGGGGGGCCATCGGGATAGCGACATGATGCAGAATAATGATGATGTCATTATTAAAGGTCATACCTAATCTTTATCAAGCATCAGTCATGTTTTAGGTGCTGAGCTAAGCATTTTCCATGAATTCTCTCCCTGAATTCTCACAACAACCAAGGAAGGCAGGTGCCATTCTTGTCCTTATTTTATAGACAAGGAAGCCGAAGCTCGAAGAAGTTAACTCGCTCAAGCTCCTAGTTCGTGAGTAGCCCCCAGGGCACTCAAGCTCCAGCAGAATGAGGCTGTGACTGGGGATGGGGTTCTCAAACCTGAATGGCATCACAATGACTTGGAAGGCTTGTTTTTAAAAACAGATTTCTGGGCTCCACCCCTGGTGTTTCTGATTGGCTGGAATTTGCATTTCTAGCAAGCTCCCCGGTATGGTGCTGCTGATTCTGGTAGTCTGGGGGACCACCCTTTGAGAACCACTGCTGTAAAAACGTGCTCTTGATGGTGAGCAGGGGCCACAGGTGGGAAAGTTCCAGTGTGTTCACTTTAGAGTGAAGAGTATATGAAGGGGGGTGGCATCTGAGAAGACGGGAGTGGCTAGACTGGGACAAGAGAACCCCAGTGATGAAATGGGCACTTCACGGCCCGATGCCCCCCTTCCTAAATGAGCCTCTTAGACTCTCTCACGTTAGGGACACAGGAACAATGTCACCTGCCGTTTACCAGAATATGTTAGAATGCTTTCCATCCCTAAACTCTGCTCCTTCTAAGAACACTACTGCATAAGGATCATTGGCTTTGTTTTACAAATGAGGGAGCCTGAGACTTGGAGAGGGCAAGAAAATGCCCAAGATCACCCAGTTGGTCCACAGCACAACCAGGATTTAAGCCCAGGCTTGTCTAGTACCAAAGTTGTGTGCTTTCCACTGTGCCGCACTATTTTACCATAATGCAAGAAAGGGTGACATTTCAGGCACCGTGGCAGAGTTGTGGGTGGGCAAGGAAGTGTCCCCATGCTGGCCTGCAGCTCGGGCCTACATTCCCAGACACAGAGTGGGAACAGCAGCCAGACCACACCCAGGCAGGATGAGGGCAGGCCACGGTTCTGCCAGGGGCTTCGCCCAGGGCCTAGAGCACCGCCCCACCCCTGTCCCCATCTCCCTGGGTCCCAGGGTGCGGGACATTGGATCTGGGAGGGAGAGAGAGCTGTCACACAGGAGAAGAGAAATGATAGAAACCTTCCTGCTTCAGAGGTGCAGAAAGGGAGGCACACCCCGAGTTTCTGCTGCAATAAATCAGGGGCATTAAGATGGAGAAGTAAGAGGGAGGCCCTTCCTCCCTGCCTCCTGGGCCTGGGGATAGAAGAACTTACAGAGCAGACCCAGGGTAGCTGGCCCCAGCCCCTCCCAGCCCCAGGCTAAAGAAAACTCCCCAACCAAGGGGTCATGGGAGAAGCAGGGAAAGGTGGTGGACCCCTCCCCCACCCCACCGTGTCAGCTGGGATCCCCAGTGCGGAGCACTATTCCTCATTTGTAAAATGAGTCTCATAAAAGCATCTAACATGTAAGATTATGAGATTATGAGGACTGGGGGCATCACCACATAAGAAATTAGAACCGACCCTGCCAAGTAATAAGTACTTCATACAGGAAAGCCATTTTGGGCTCTGGACCCAGCTTGGAGCCAGACATCAAGGGGCTGTGAAGTGGTTTCAGACATGGTCACCCCACAAGTCAGTGGCAGATCAGGGCCTAGAGCTGCAGTCTGCTGATTCTGCTGGAATGTCCATCATCAGCTTTGATGAGCTATTAGTTAAGTTTGAAGGCAATGATGAGGTCACATCAGGAAGAAAAGGCCAGAGTTTACTGTTCATCTGGGAGGTTTTTCTGGCCGATGAGGGACTCCAATCCATCCTGCTGGGATCCCTGAGTCGAGTCCTAGCTACATGGTTGCAGTTGGACCTGCCGTGTATACCATAGGCAGACATGGTGCCAACTGTTTTTCTGTACTATCTCATCATCTCTGGGCCATAGCCCTGAGAGATAGGTCTTGGGGAAACTGAGACTCAAACAGGTAATATTAGCTGCTCAAGATCACTCAGCTGGTAGGTAGTGGAAACTCAGCCTAAACCTGGACCGGTTGACTTAAAGACATTTTTCTTCCCTTGCTAGTCTCCTTTCAGGATGCCTTTCTTATTCTGGAAATTCCCCTCCTCTAGACTACATTGAACCAATGGTCCACTGACAGAGAGACAGGGATTTTCCATCCACACAAGGCAGGAGGGACTGAGTAAAAAAGCAAGAGGACTAAAAGTTTCTGGCCAGGCGCTGGGAGCCCCAGTGTCCTGGTCCACATGCCTGCTCATGCTATCGATCAACTTCATGTTCCAAAGCTAAACATTTGGCTTCCAAAAAGTCTTGACTACGGATAAGATTAGCATGGTCTTGTGTGCCAAAGAAATCCAAGAACTTCTGGTACCCTGTTCTCTTAACGCTGGAATTGAGGATTGAGGGCCTGGTGGGTGAGAGATGTGAAGAGTTCCAGGGACTGAGCCCTTCTTATGGGTGACAAAGCCAGAACAAAGAGGGAAGGCCAAGAGATTCCTTCCCAAGGGCCTCCACAAACTGTCTGTTGATGCCCCTGTCCAAGGCAGAACTCCTCAGCTACCCGAAGGAGGAAGGGAAGTGGGGGAGGAAGGGATGGCAAGAGAACTTAGCTATTTCCTCGTCTGTTAAATAAAGATGAGTGTCTTCTCTGTGCCCAGTAGAGAGCTCTTCTAGGCCCTGGGGAATCAGCCAAGAACAAGACAGATAAGGCTCTGCTCCCATGGAACATACAGTTTAATTGGGGAAGACAGACCATAAACAAGGAGGTAAATGAGTTAATTTTAGTCAGTGATAAGTGCTGTGAAGAAAATTAAAACACAGTCAGGTGATGGAGTCACCAGGGCTGGCTACTTCAGAGTGGGGCTAATCTCATGGGCTGTTAGAAGAATTAAGTGCATTAACGTAGGAAATGTGCTTAGCCTTGAGCCTGCCAGAGAATAATCACTCGGTAAATAATAGCCATCATCATCACCATCATCATGACCACCATCATCTCAGAAGCCCCAAATGACAGTCAAGGAAGGGGAGACTCTGCCCGAGGTTCTTAAATTAACATCCTCCCTAAGCCTCCGGGCTGTGAACAAAGTTCTATGTCAAAAACAAAAAAGAGACAGTGTAATAACCCCTTGCCTTGACTTTCACATTCATTATCTCACGGGGCCTCCCCACGTACATCATGTGTTATTATCTCTACTTTACAGACCAGGAAATAGACAAGAGAGATGTATGGGGACCTGTTCTAGGTGACTGGCCAAGTGAATTACAAAGTCAGGCTTCCTGGTATCTAACTCCAGAACTAATCACTTTTCCACCAACCACTAGGTTCCAAAAAGGGAAGTAGAAGACAAGAAAAATCCAATAAATAGGGGTGGCATCCCTCCCTCATTTTAACAACTATTTGTCAAGTAACTACTATGTGTCAGGCCTTGTCCAGGGCCAACAAGATAAGACGGTCAGTCCCAATGTCATGTTGTTTGCATTTTTAATAACAGCAAGACAGACATGACCACAAAAACAAACAAACAGCTAAGGTCAGATAGGTGAAGAAAGCTATGGAGGAAAGGAAGCAGAAGCCTGACCTGCCTGAACTTTGGGGAGTGATAGGGCGTGGTCAAGAAGAGGACTGCAGGGGGAAAGAGAGCCGGGAGGTGGTGGTGGTGGGGTGGGGGGGGACCTTGGATCGTCCAGAGGAGAGGAGCAGCAGGATCCAAAGCATAAGCCTGGGACAGTTCCCAGAGCTTGGCTACCTACTGTGTGCCAGGGTTTTTGCATACATTGCCTTGTTTCGAGAAAGGCCAGCACGCTAAGGAGGAAACTCAAGTCAGAGATTTGATAATCCCTCACATTTGCATGGCGTGTTGTATTTTTCAACATGCTTCTCATACGTTTGTCATCACCTCTGATCCTGCAACGCCCCTGTAAAGTAGGGAGGGAACGTATGACTCTCCCCCATGTGATAGCAGGAAAAATTGAGCCACAGAGAGGGCCACTGGCTTGCCTAAGGCCAACCAGCCACTATCTCATGACATCAAGCTTAGAACAAAGGTCTCTGGTTTCTAGCATCAAGAACCTTCTCAAGACTGTGTCCTCAGAGCCTCCCTGGCCCAGCTTCTCCTCTATTTGGGAGAGAGTTAAATCCAAGATCATGAGAGAGGAGCTGGAACATCTAGCTGATAAGCCTCCCTTCCTGAGGCCTCTGTCTCAAGCCTGTGGGGATGTGCAAACCGCCTATGAAGGGGCTCTCATGTGGGTGGGGCTTTGCTCCAGCAGCTCACTCTGGGCCCACAGCATGGGAGGGGTGTGGTACCAGCTGTTCCACACCCAGCCAGACTCTTGGCCTCCTGACTCTACCATGTATCATTCTGCGCACCAGGATGGAGGAAGCCCAGGGTGGTAAAGTGGGTTTCATCCCAAGTCCTGTTGGACCCTCGATGCCCACAGCTTTCTGGCTAAGTGCCACTTGAAACTCCCAATGAGACTATGTAAATGTGTCTCATCCATCATTTGAGGACTTTTGGGTTCCATGTAGGGTGCAAAGGGACTTTCAAACTCTTGTTTCTCAGAGAAGGTGTGACTTTGCCTAAGGACACAGCATAGAGCAGGATTGAGATTCGAGTCTTTTAGCTTCCTATCTGGTACCAAGTTGAATCACTGCCCTATCCCAAAGGCATGTCAAAAATTCGGAGATGTAAAAGGAAGGACTCTTCCTCAATGTTGCTGAAGGGAGAAGGAAACTCACCAAGGAGGGGTTCAGGGAGCTCAAGTCTGGCCAAACGAAGGGCCTGGCACAGGACAGATCTAGTGGAAGTGAACCCACTTCCCTCCAGCCTGAGGAGGAAGAGTTCCAGGGGCCACCCAAACTGGGTGTTGACACCCAGATACACCCAATAACTTGCCGTACCCTGTCATGAGCCACCCAGCCTCCTCAGCAGTGATCAATCACACTCACTAATTACCCACAGGGAGGCCCTGCCACAGCCGCTCCCGGAAGAATCATTTTTCAGTCAGCTCCATGCAAGGTGTTCCCTAGGCATGACAGGAGCACTCTGGGGTTCTCGTGCTTGCCAGTGACCCATCTGGTTTCTGGACGCCCAGGTTGTGAAATGTGCCTAGTCGCCGGTGCCTAGTCGCCGGCTGGGGGCCCTTTGGGGGCCTCAGCGGAAACAGGGTGAAGTCCATTCTAGGTCCTGGCTCTGTAGCGTCTCCACTTTGAATGAGGTAGTGAGAGCTCCTGGCTACCTGGTGGGCCCCAGAACTTCACAGACCTGGTTGCAGTTTCAGCTCTGCGAGCTGTGTGACTTTATGCAACTTGACCTCTCTGTGCCCTGGCTTTCTTCCCTGTAAAAGAGGGAAAGACGGGAGTACTAAACTCACAGAATTCTTACGAGAGCTGCTATTCACTTGAGGGCTTACCAAGTACCGGGTGCTGGCCCAACAATGTCTAGTCATTGTTTCACTCCATCTTTACAGCTTTGTGAGGTATTACTGTTGGAAAATGCAATGAGATAATGCAAGTAATCAGCAGAGTGCCCGTGATAATGTGAATTATTGTTATTATTATTACTAAAACTCACTTTGGAGGGTAGCCCCTCCAAAAGCAAATTGCATGACAACTCACAGCCTCACCTTCTCCCACCTGTAAATGGGTGGGAGAAGCTTTTCCTAGCAGCAGCAGGAGACCTGAAGCTTGGAGATTCCCAGATAAGAGGGGCAAACATTCATCATCTGGCTTTGGGTGGGCAGGGTGAGGGCAGTCAGGCCCTAGCCAACGCTTCTAGTTGCATGTAAATTAATTATGTGCCATTTTCTAATTATACCAGAAACTCACTTTCTCCTCTTTGAAAAACTCTATTCTCTACGGGAATTCTTCAATCACGCTATGCTCTTCTTTTGGTTTCCTGTCCAATTTTCCTGTGGTTTTTTTTTTCCCCCCTCTTTCAAGTGAGATGTGAAAGAAATTGAAATCTACCTGTAAACCAGGGGTGCCACATCCCTTCATTCATTCATTCACTGATTCATTCAACAAACATTCACTGAGGATTACTCTATAATAGGCCCTGTGCTGGGTACTAGGACAGAAATGTAAATACCACGCTGTCCCTGCCCTCGAGAGTTTCCAATTCTTGCCACCCAGGTGCTCCACCCACCAGGGAAATAACACCAAACATTGCTGAGATAATTGCCCTTCCGGACATTCACTAGGTCAGTTGCTCTGACTTTTTAGAAGATGAAAGGAATGGAGGGAGACAGTCAGCCAGGATTATGTTGCTCTATTTTGCAAACGTTGAGCTCTTGAGAGGGAAGGAAGACGGAGAAGAAGGGAATGGAACTGTTATTTAAAAGCAGCAGGCACAAGGCGGACTGGAGCTCAGTCGGTTAAGCGTCTACCTTAGGCTCAAGTCATGATCTCGGGGTCCTGGGACTGAGCCTGCCCAAGCAGAAGGCCTCCTTGCTCAGCAGGGAGTCTGCTTCTTCCTCTCCCTCTGCCCCTCCCCACTCCTCATGCTCTCTCTCTTGCTATCTCTCCCCCTCAAATAAATAAATATTTAAAAATAAATAAAGAAAAACATCAGGCCTCTTCATTCTCATACTTGCCCTGTGTGTATGTGTGTGTGGGGGGGGGGTGGGTATTAGCGCCAATTTACACATAGCACTGACACCTTGAGAGGTTTAAGGAGCTTATCCAAAAGTCACCTGGTCCACATGTGGCAGAGCTAGGCTCAAACACAAGCGTGACCCCCACAGCAAAACTCTCAGCCTGCTGACCCAGCAACTACGTGGCGGGTCAGAAGATCTGGGAACCTCCTGCTTCCCAATCCTCTGCCAGGTCTTCTAGGCCAATGGTTCTTAAACTTGAACATGCATCAGAATTGCCTGGAGGGCCTGTTAAAACACATATTGCTGAGCCCCACCCCCAGAATTTCTGATTCAGTAGGTCTAGGGTGAGGCTGAGAATTTGCATTTCTAACAAGTTCCCAGGTGGTGAAGATGATGATGCTGGTCCAGGAACCACATTTCGAGAACACCATTTTTAGATGAACCAATAATTCTCTCTTTGAAAAATAGTAACTCCCTCTCCCCACCCTCCCCATTTCACGTAGGTATGGAAAGGTAGGTATGGAAAACACAATATATAAAATGTAAAACAGAGAGAAAAATTAGAAGCAGAGCTAGATTCCCCTGCATTCCTCTACTCAGATAACCACTGTTAACAGTTGGCATATGTCATCTTTTTTCAATATCTGTACAAATAGGAGGTAGGATGACATATTGGTGTAAAGCATCCTTTTAGCTCCTCGGTTAAGACCCAGTTAAGATCTCAGCTCTTTCCTGAGATCGTGAGCAAGCCCGGGGCAAGTCTCAGAGCCCTCCTTGGCAAAACTGAATTTATACTCCCATCCTCACTGGATCTTTAGGAAGGTTAAAGGAGATAATGTATTTATCAAGCACTGCACACTGAGTCAGTTCTCAATCAGTGCTTGGTTGTTATTTTTTTTTCAACCAAAGGAAAAGCTTTCAGTATATGCTATTTATGTCTCAGACCCGTTGCCTTTCCTCCGGCTGGCCTTCCTCTGTGTTGATCACAACGCCCATCCCCCCACCCCCCAGTCAAACTCTGTGTGGCTCCAGGTACCCGACCGACCAGGACTTCACTGGCCAGAGCAGCCAGTGCAGTGGCAGGAACCTCAGCAGTGTCCTGCACCCCAAGTCTCCGCCGTTAGGGTTGTCTCAGTCCCAGTCCGCCTGTTTTACAGGCGGAGCTTAATGAGGGCTTTTAACTTTTCATTCACCAGCAGCGTAACTCCGACTTTTAATAACACACCTTGTGCACGACAAAAATTTGCTCCTGGCAATCATGGTTTCGACCACAAAACCACAGCAGGGAGGCGTTCCTGGTTAACTCTTTCAGCGCTCCAGGCAGTCTGGAGCCTGGCACTCCTGGAGATCAGATGGAGCAGCGACAGAGGCCTGTGGTCACCCACTGGGATATTCGTTGTACCCCCTCCCAGCCTCAGTCCCGTCTCTCCAAGGCTTTGGGGAGGGAGATTCCAGACGGCGGGTAGGCTCCCAGTCTGCAGACTGAGCCACACTGTAGAGGGGAATCCTGGCATGCCTCACTCACTTCTCTCTTCCACTCGATAGACCTACTGTGTGCGTATCACTTACTCTCCCAGCCCCTCATTTCCTCCCAGGAGGAGCTAGCCAGCGCTGCTGCGCCTAGCACACAGTAGGTCCTGGAGCACCACTCTTCTTGTAACTCCAGAGGTGCGGTGAAGACCCACAGAAACTGTCCTAAGACCCCGGCGTGCCAACACCTCACCCCCAAGAGACCCTCGTAGGCAGCGCGCAGGCGCGGGCTGTTTTCCCGCGAGAAGACAGCCACACCGGACTAGAGGGACTTCCGGCGCCCGCCCAGGATCCCTTGCGGGCGTCTCTAGCCGCGGGGAAGCCGACGGTGCTGGCTGGCGGCAGCCAAGGCGTGCTGCGTTGGCCCAGAGGCTGGCAGACGCACCCGGCAGGCGCTGGGCCCAGCCACATGAAAGGCAGAGCGCTCCACCCGCCAGCTGCCTTTAGCTGGGTTCTGACGCCGCCGTCATGCACCCCAGGACGGGGCCTTCGATGGGCCGCCTTCCTCCCCAGGCATAGGGATCGGGCTGTCCTTAAGGAGCTCCAGCCCCAGGGCCGGGTGGCCCACAAGTGGGAGCACACTGTTTCCCCTGCCAGGTAGGTATGCATATCCCCTATTGGACAGAGGGAGAAAGTGAGGACCAGGGAGGAGAAATAAATTCACCAGATCCTGGAGTTGCTAAATGGCAGAAATTATGCAAGCGTGGCATTTCCCACCACACCAAGGCCTAGCAAGATTTCATCATTCTGTCGGAGCTCAAGATGGACGCAGGGACCAACCCACTTCACTCGGCACTGTGGGGGGAATTCCACAGCCAAGACAGTGGCCACAGCAACAGGAGCAGCTCAAAACTTGCAAGCCAAGCACTTGATCCCCCCATCCCCCACTTATCCGTAAGGGTGGCTGAGCCCCCAGGCCCTGAGGCTCTGTCATTGTAATCTCAAATGGTGGCTTCAGAGTCTGTCTGCAATTACTCTGCGGGGACAGGTTCCCCTCACCCCACCCCAAACAGAGAAGCCTCAGCTGTCAGCGGATCTGACTTCAAAACCCAAATCATTAAGGAGGAGAAAATCAGGAAGCTTTCTGTTGGAGTAACCCAGCTTCAGGACGCTTACTCCTTGAGGGCCACCAAAGAAAACATTTTGTCTGTAGCCTCTGCAGTTTTAACCAGAGAATTGAAGTGGGATGAAGACACATCCTAAGATTTTTGTCTGTTTTCAGAGTGTGGAAAAATAGAAAGCAAGAGGTTCAGAAATGCTCACTGGTTATTTCTGTATGAAGTAACAAGGGTATTATTAGCTTGCTCCCTACAGGGCTTTAAACCAATCACTTTTCTAAAGTGGTTGGATCCCCCAACAACTCCTTGAGGTGGGTAGCACTATGGCCCACAGCCTATAAGTGAGAAAACTTGAGACTCAGATGAAGTGACTTCCCCAAGGTCACACAGCTCATTAGTGGCAGAGTGGGGGCTTCAACCTACTTCTTGCCTCCTGTGCCCCTGCTCTTATTCTAGTTGTCAACACACTGTCAACCCCAGAGAATTCGTTCAAGAGAAATCTAATGCCCAGTGACTGTACTGTGAACATAGTTGGCTAACCTAGAACTCAAGAGCTAGGAGGTATCATGGAACCCTGTCTGCAGTTAGGGACCACCAACAGCCCCCTCCGGTCTCGTGTTTTTGTTGTTTGTTTGTTTGTTTGTTTTTAAAGATTTTATTCATTTTATTTGTCAGAGCACAAATGGGGAGAGCAGGCAGAAGGAGAAGCAGGCTCCCCACCGAGCAAGGAGCCTGATGTGGGACTCCATCTCAGGACCCTGGGATCATGACCTGAGCCAAAGGCAAACGCTTAACCCACTGAGCCACCCAGGCATCCTAGGTCTCATGTTCTTAAAACAACCTATTGAAGAATAGCTAGAAAAAAAGATCATTTAACCCTTGTCTCTGCCGACACACCTCTGAGCATGGCAAGAGGAGAAGAGTCTGTGTTTTAGAAGTTTGGCTTCTCCCAACTCCCTGAGCCCAAGCTAAAGCAGCCCAGAATCCCAACCTCATCCCACCTTCTCTGAAGTCTGGACGCAAACCAGGGGGTCTGTGGTGAAAGCATCAGCCAGTGGAGAGTCTAAATCCCAGATACGGGAATGAAGGCACCTGCATCCTGCCAGGCAATAAAGATGACCTCACTGAAAACCACATCTCAGCTTCTCCAGCCTTAGAACTGCCTCTGAATAAAATCAACCTCATTTTATTAATGCATCTTCAGGCCTTGGCTCTGTGCCTAGCATTTTACAGCTTTTATCACACTTAACTCTCTCAGGATTCCTACAAAGCATTCTTGTACCCATTTTCTGGATGAGGAAGATGAAGCTCCAGTAAGTTGAGTGAGTTGTCCAAGATCACATGCCCCAAAAGGAGCAGAGTCTTGGTTTGAACTTAGGTCAGGCTGACTACAGAGGGCATATGTTTAAACACCACTCTGTAACCTTCCCACTTGGGACTGTTCCAACCCAACAAACAAGTCCCTTTAGAGAAACCCAACTCTCTGCCTAAGACAGCTCTTAGAACGACCTCAAAGAAGTTCCTTTTGGCAAGAAGATAGAAAGCCTAGATGGGATTGGGGCGGTCTCTGATTTCCAAGTCCCTTCACAGTATCAGAAAGTGGTGCCGAAAGCCTTCACAGTTTCAGTCCGTGTTTCCCTAGTTGGCTCGAAACCGCTCAGCAGACGGGGAAAAAAAAAACCAACCTATTTTCCCAGGGAAGCATTCACCTCTAGCTTGAGATAGGGCTTGCCTCAGCACGCCAAAGTGAAATCGTCAGCCCATTCATTTACCCTTACAAATTGCTCTGTGAATCCTGGCGCCGGCCTCCCTGCGCTTCCCCCTTTTGGAAACCCCATCAAGCCTCCACGCTCAGAGAGCACCAGGCATCCACCAATGTTTACTCACTCAAGTTCATTCGACATCTTCTTGCTCCCAGGCTCCCAGGCTCCCAGGCTCCAAGACGAAGACGCTCACCAGCACCGAGGCTCTGCTGACTGACCGCTTGTCTCTTAATTCTTGCCTGACATAGACATTCCCTGCCCAGGGAAGTGTTTGATTTATGTTGAGGTTTGAGTGTCCGGATTTTGCTGACAGGTAGGTTCCCGGCAGCGCTGGTGCTGATTGGCTATGGGTACAGGTGCCGGCGACAGCAGGTATGCCTCAACAGGTGCAGCTGTTAACTCTTGGCCTGCCACGTTGGGGGTGGAGCCAAGGGGGCCGGCTGGGTGGAGCTGGCCAATTCCTTCCTAGGTGAGGGGGTGGGAGGAGGAGATCTGGGAGGGCGGAAAAAAAAGGTTGGAGAGAGGAGAGCTAGAGGAAAAGTACAGAGACAGATACTTGGCTAAAGGAAATCTCGATTTCTGTTCCTAGTTAGTATGCCGGATACTCAGGAATACCTCCCCGCCCCCCGCCAAATTTTGTTGCCCCTTTTTCTATCCACCATCAACTACATCACAGCCACTGGGGAATCCTCAAAGGAGAGAACAGATCCCCCAACCCCGACCCCTGGCCGGGGGAGAGTTGTCTCTCTGTAAGAGTCCATCCTCTTTTTGAGAGCTTTCCCCTTAAAATATTAATAGCTTCTTTCTGAATAATGTTTTACAGTTATTCAAGTGAGCTCTTGGATTCTCACGGTAACCCACCATGGTGGATATTAATGCACCCCTTCCTTCCCAACACACCTTACAGGTGAGGAAATGGAGGCTGGAGAGGTCAATTTACTTGCCCAAGGGCAAAGCTAGTGAGTGACTGAGCCCAGATCTGAATCTTCAGTCATCTCTGAGTCTGGCTGTCCCTTCAGTCATCTCCACTGACTGGCTGTCAGTGGCCTCAATTCAGCAGACATTTATGGGGCACCTGTTGTGTGCCAGGCCTTTTTCTGGGTTCGGAGGAGACAGAGGCCAAGAAGACAAGGATCACTGTTTTTTGTTTGTTTGTTTGTTTAATTTATTTATTTGACAGGCAGAGAGAGAGAGGGGGAAGCAGGCTTCCCGCTGAGCAGAGAGCCTGGGATCACAACCTGAGCCACCCAAGCGCCCCAAGGATCACTGTTCTGGAAGAGTCTATAATCTGGAGTGTGTGTGTGTGTTGGTGGCAGGGGGGCGGCTGGGGGTGGTGTGGGAGGCAGCCCTTTATTTGGTGTGATACAGATCGGAATGAGATATGAGCAAACCAAATGCCTCTGGTCAACACAGAAGGGATGGAGGGGTTGAAGCCGGCCACCTCCAAAGCCTTAGCTAGCTGGTCATTTCACCCTCTAATAAGTGCTTTCTTCCTCATTGGAAACGCAGGAGAATCAGATACCTGTCAGACTAAGAAATTACAGAATAATTGCTGTGAGCTGCCTCTGTAAAGAACAAGGTTGGTAAACCCAAAAGATCCACAAACACAAGTAGGAGAATGCTAGAGCTGTTTTTAGAGCTTCCACCGGGATTAATTTGAAATTAAATCTAAGCCAGAGATCTTGGTATCTGTTTTTTTCCCTCTCTCTTTCTGTTCTCTGCCCACCCCCTCTTCCCTTTTAGCCAATTATCTCTTTGCTCTGTCTTCCTGGGAGCCTCGCCTTGGCCCACTCCTTTCTCTCTCAGGGAAGGGTGAGGTTTCAGCTACTCCTGCCAATACGATGGAGGTTTTCAGGGTAAAGTCAGAATCCACAGGAGAGCCCTCTTGGCGGGCGGGGTGGGGGTGGGTAGGCCTATGGAGAAGGGCTTGAGAACTGTCAGAGGTTGGCTTCTCACTGGAGGCTGTGTGTGTGGCAGCCAAGGGGGCCCTGACAAGTAACAGTAAATAGTAGTAGTGATTGCTAATAAAGCCACCAGCTCAGAGCAGGGCTTCTCAGCGGCCCTTGTTAAAGTAAACTGTATCACACAGTCAGTCACTGTATCACACCACTTCACTGGGTTCTCTGCAAAGCTATTAAAACTTTCTGATATTTTTCTAATTGTTCATTGTCTGTCTCCTCTTCTCTTGGAATGTGAACTCCATAAGAGTAAAGACCTTGTCTGTCCTGCCCGCCGGTGAATCGCCAGTGCCGACTACAGTGTCTGGCAGACAGCCGGTGCTCAGCGCACCGGGGAGCAGGCATCGTGCTGCGCCTTGACTCGCAGTGTCTCATGTACTCCTCCCAGCGACCCTGTGAGATAGGCACTGTGGTGATCCTTGTTTTAGAGCCAAGGAAACTGGAGTACAAAGTGAGTAAGTGAGTCATTCAAGCCGCCGAGCTTAGAAGTGGTAGAGCTACGGCTGGGATTTGATCCAAGAGCAGAACCTGGTGTCCAACCACTTCACAGATGTTATTGGTGGCAGGAGAGCCACTGGGTGCCAGCTGTAACTGCAGAGCTCACTGCAGCCCCACGGATGGCACACGTGTCTGCCCGCCTCCTGGGAGGCTGGGAGTTTCTGTCGGCTGTGTTGCAACTCACAGGTAAAGGGCTGTGGAGGTGACTCATGTTGGCTGGGCTCAGATGGAGGCTGGGATTCCAGGCGGCATGTCTATGCTCGCTGGACTTTTTTAAATGGGTCTTCTCTCTCTCTCTCTCTCTGCTTCTGGGTTTTGCCTCTTTAGTCACCCGCACCCATCTGCAGAGATTGGCAGAGGCCCAAATCACGGGGCAGAGGGGTCCCATGTCTCCAAACATGGGAAGGCACCCTGGGTGGGATGGAGGGATTAGTGGTCTAGGATAAATAGGGAAACCAGGGGATTATTTACAAGGTTACCAGACCCTTAAGCAGGAGCTATGGCTCCCAGTTGTGAAGCATGGACTGTCCCAGCCCTTCCTTAAATGAACGAGAGATGCCAGGGTTTGAGAGAGACACTAACCCAGCATTGCACCCACCCCCTTTGCCTTCCTATATAGTATGGGCATGGCCCAGGGCTAGGCTGGGCTGCCAACTCTTCCCCTCTTTGGATCCGTCCAATTCTTGGAAATTTTGGCTGAGGAGAGTGAAAACAGAGACCACCTGATCACATGTGACATGATAATTATATATGCACGATAGCAGTTGTAAACAGTGGTGGCTGTTATTTTGCCCTTTGTATGTGGGGAACACTGCTGAGAGTTATCTGTGTTAGCTGGTAGTGTTGGTCTGAGTCTGGCAGATCCGGGTTCACGTCCCAGCCCAAAATGTCATGTTGGGCAAATGACTTAGACTTTCTGAGCCTCCGTTTCCTCAACTGTAGAGTGAGGGTCATATGAGGATGAAATGAGATGGTGTGTGTGAGGTGCACTGGGCCGTGCCTGGCACGTAGCATTCCATCATTGTTTGGAAAGACCTTTTTTTCTCACTTAATTTTCACATAAACCTCATGAGGAAGCTCTTCCCTCATTTTACAGGTGAAGAAACTGACTCAGAGATGACATCTCAAAAGTGAAAAGCTGGTAAGTAAAAGAGTTGAGATTTGAACCCACATCTTTCTGCCTCCATTCTTGTAGAGCTAGATGAAGTCAGGGATTGTCCTAGGTTCAAGTTCTGCCTGACACTGACCACTTTCTAGCTGTATGAGTAGGTACATTTCTCTCAGGGCCTCAGTTTCCCTCCATCTGAGACAAGATTAATGAATCACTGTACGGGGGGAGCTGCATATCAGATCATCTAGGTTTCCTTTTCTAGATTACTTCTGGAAAAGAAATGCTCCTCTTCCCAACACATGATCTGCTCCCTCTGGAAGATAGCATGGTCCTTCATTTCTCCTTTTCCTTTCCCGGATTATCTCCAAAAAGAGTATTACACTCTTGACATGTTAAGGAGGAGTAAAGGTTAGGACTACTGAGTTAAGCATGTGCTAAGAGCAAGGGCTGTTTTGTTTGTCTGCAGAGGTTGTGCACTGCACAATCACACTGCCATTGTACAGTACGGGACTTGTGCTGTTGGACACGATAGCACTGCTAACAGTCTTTTTTTTTTTCCTAACACATTAAGACTTCGTGGATACCCAAAACTTAATGAAAACCTGTTGACCTACGTAAAAATATTGAAAGGGCAAATTCCCAGATGTTAACAGTACTTCTCTGTAAGTGCTGAAATGACAGAATTTTAATTTTTTCCCTCTCGCCTACTGAGTTTCTGCACTGATCTTGCATTGCTAATTAGAAATGCTATACAAAACCCCAGTTTTGTTTTGCTTTTAATATTTTTATTTTTTAATTTTTTAAAGTAATCGCTACACCCAATGTGGAGCTTGAACTCACGACCCTGAGATCAAGGGTCACAGACCCTACTGACTGAACCCACCAGGCATCCTACAAAACCCCAGTTTCTTTTTTTTAAGATTTTATTTATTTATTTGACAGACAGAGATTGCAAGTAGGCAGAGAAGCAGGCAGAGAGAGAGGAGGAACCAAGCTCCCCGCTGAGCAGAGAGCCTGATGCGGGGCTTGATCCCAGGACCCTGAGATCATGACCTGAGCCGAAGGCAGAGGCTTAACCCACTGAGCCACCCAGGTGCCCCTTCAAAGCCCCAGTTTTAATGCCACTAGGTGGTCCTTGTGTCCCCACTCTTTCAGGAGTGAAAGTGGAAATAGAGCTAGTAGAGATTCAGAGTCCTTGCTTGGAGCTTCCCTGTGAAGGCCGTGAATGGAGAATGGGGGCTGGCCAACTCACAGCTCCTAGCAGGGAGTTCAAGAATCAGCCCTAATCTTGCCTTCATTCAATTTATTATCATTTATCAAATTATCATCATTTATCAAGCACTCATCCTATGATGCTTGCTTAAGATGCTTTATCCCATTCCTGCCTGTCAAATTCGGTGACCTAATCTACTCCAGACAGACTTGGCTCCTGGAGTATTGCCAAGTTGCTAAAGGATATCAGCTCCACAGTCAACACCCAAGACTTTGGGTGAGCAGCTTTCTTCCTTGTTACCTGAGTTTCCTCCTCACTGAAGTGATCACTGTGAGGACTGAAGGAGATAAGGTCCTTAGTGCGCGCTGTTGCTGTTGTCGCTGTCTGGGTCAGGAGCACGTCAAGGTGCTTTCTGCGCATATCCTGTCATTCTCCTGAGCTCCCCATTTTCCAGAGGAAAACCGGCTCCAAAAGGTGAGGTAACTCAGCTAAGGTCACCTGGCTGTCTCCTTAGTGACAGAATCAGACCAAGGTCTGCCTGACCGTAAAACCTTGGAAATGGTTCTTTCAGCCTCCTGAGGGCCTTTTTGGAAAAAAGCCTTGGATGGAGGGGTGGGGGGAAGGAGAAAGGGAAGGAGGGAAGAAAGGAAGGAAAGCAGATAGATTGGCTGATAGGATTTGTAAGGTAGGAAGGATTTATAATCTTCTGGACTGTGGAAACCACACCGGAAAAACTAAACTTTACAGGGCATCTGTCCCAGGTCTCAACATGTGGCCATATCAGCTGTTGCCTTCTGTCCCCAGTCCCCAGAGAAGACTTCCAAAGTTTGAATTGCTGTGCTCCTTCCTAGTAGCATATACCTTTGGACCAGTGACTCCCTTCTGGAAGTTTCAGTTTTCCCATCATCCCTTGATGGGCTTGACTTGAGGATTAAGTTAAATAAGATTTCAGGGAAAAACCAATGGCAAGTAAACCATAGGTACCCAATAAAGCCATGATTATAGGTGAGCACCCAGCTTAGAAAGGGGTCCTCCTCAGCCGCTTCCTATTTCCAGCCTCAACACACAGCTTAGTTCCCAGCACTCGGCACTCCACCTCTGTTAACAGCCTGTTTGATGAGTGAAGCTCTTTTCAGTGGAGAACGTGTTTTCCTATGCTTTACCTCCTCTGGTGAGCCACAGTGGACGGGGGTAGTCAGAGGGTGATGTGTTTTTGGCTCCATTTGTACTCAATGTTTGAGAAAGCGTCCCTACTTAAGCAAAGGAGTTCGGATTGGAACCTCAGATTTTGGATAAAGCATCACCCTAGATACCAATCCTAATGGGTCCCAAAAGCATGATCCTGGGCCTGCACCTAAAGCTCCGCGAACATTCCATCGCAATATTCCTCACTATCCCATCACTGGGCTTAAGTAGGATAGGCCCCACACCCTACGCAGAGAATATACCCCAAATTTAAAAGCCTGGAAGGACCTGGAAGTTGTGCTTGTGGAGGATCGGGGTGGGCAGCATCCAGATCCTTTTGTGTTCTGTACTTGAGATTTTTAATCACAATTCTGCCATTAACACGACCTATATGCCTTCTTAGAAGTGCTTTGGACAGGAAGAGTCCTTATAGGGTCTGAAGTTGTCCTTAAAGCTTCTCTTAAAAAAAACAAGAGAGGGATGCCTGGGTGGCTCAGTGGGTTAAAGCCTCTGCCTCCGGCTCAGGTCGTGATCCCAGAGTCCTGGGATTGAGCCCTGCATCCGGCGTCTCTGCTCGCTGGGGAGCCTGCTTCCTCCTCTCTGTCTGCCTCTCTGCCTTCTTATGATCTCTGTCTGTCAAATAAATAAATAAAATCTTTAAAAAAAACAAAAACAAAAAAGAGAAAGTCTCTGATTACCTGGATACAAACAAGCAATTGTTTTTTGTTTTTTTTTCCCCCCCACTTACCAATCTGATAAAGATGAAAGATAATGCCAAACCCTGGTGTTGGCAAGGGTGAGGGAAGACGGGCTCCCTTCTTGCTGGAGGGAGGGTGAATCAGTCCAAACGTGGGCTTTAGATTTTAGCTCATCTTTGATCTAGCAATTTCACTCATAGGAATTTAGCCTAAGCAAGCGATCTCTGTGCAAAGAGTTATCTGTGAGGATATGCATCAGAGCATTGTTTATAATAAAATGATATATATATAATATTATAATAAAATATTATATTTTATATAATATGATATATAACATATATGATATGATATATATTATTTATGATATGATATATGATATGATATATAATATTATAATAAAAAATGAGAATTAATATAAATGCTCTTCGACAGAAGCTCAGTGAAATAAGTAAGATACCCCACTGGAGTGGCACGCTGAGCTGCAGTTTGTGCGGTGCTGCAGAAAGACCCTAGTGCATTGCAAGTTATTTATGGAGTTTACAGCACAGTTGTTCGCGTTTATGACTCCTTACAGTATGCCCTGGGCTTAACTGTTTAATTTCATTTAATCATCACACCAACCCTATGAGGTAGCTACTGTTCTCCTTTTACAAATGAGAGGAGGGAGGCCCATTCATGATACAGCTTACCCAGGGTCATTCCAGGGAGCTTCTGGGTCTTAAAGCTGGGTCTGGGTTCCTCATTTTGAGTTTTGAGTCTCAAACTCTACTTTTACTAAATTAATCCATTCCCCCCCCCCCTTTGTTTTAATATAGGGTCCACACCCAACATGGAGCCTTGAACTCAAGACCCCAACACTGAGACCTGAGCTGAGATCAAGTGTTGGATGCTAAGCCGACAGAGCTACCCAGGCGCCCCTAATCCATTCTTGTTTTTAAAATCCATTTATATGGGGACGCTTGGGTGGCTCAGTGGGTTAAGCCTCTGCCTTTGGCTCAGGTCATGATCTCAGGGTCCTGGGATCGAGCCCCACATCGGGCTCTGCTCAGCAGGGAGCCTGCTTCCCCCCGCCCCCCGACCCACCCCGCCGCCTGCCTTTCTGCCTACTTGTGATCTGTCAAATAAATAATATCTTTTTTAAAAAATCCATTTATATGAATAGAAAGAATAGGAAAGCTACACAACAGAGAGAATCATGGGTAATGGGATCAGGAGTCATTTATATTTTATTCTTTTGGTTTATCTGTGGGCATTATTTCTTACATTAATAAAAGAAAGAAAGAAAGAAACTACAGTTATTAAAAAGTAACAGATCAGAGAGGGCTTGTCCCTAAGCTGCGAAGGAGGAAGTAGCCAAAGTACTATCTGGAGACTCCGTGTTGCCAGGAACTGGTCAGAGCAGAAGGCAGTCAGGGAAAGCAGCTTCCACCCTAGAAGGAGAGGGGCCCTGGGAAGGACAGAACCCAGCAGGCCCAGCCCTGGGGGTCCACTCTTTCCAGGGACCCGGACCCACCCCCATTGCAGGCCACCCCCAGCCTGCACCCTAAAAGGGCCATTAAACAAGATACTGCGCACTTCCAAATTTAAAGAGCTTTTCTGAGAAACACCTGTTAATCCCCACCAACCCCATGGCTAAAACATATTTCCCCCTTTCATCTACCTGCAGGGGTCAAACTGGGGGCTTGGAGGGTTCAGATGAGGGTTTCCTTGCGCAACGACAAGGAAAATGTCCAAGGCCTGGCGTGGACACAGGGAGCCCCGTGATGAACAGGAGTATCTGGGGTCAGTGTGATGCATTCCAAGGTCAGAGAGGGGTGGGGCGGGGTGTGATGGGGCCTGCTCCAGGCTCCCAGAGGTTCAGGTAGGCAAGATAAACCAACCCATAAGGTCTGTTGTTGCTATGTCTTTAACAGGTTCTCTTCAGGGTCTGCTCCTGGTGTTTGCTGAGATCTATCTCACTGGAGAAGGGGTTGGGGAGGGATATGTTGGGGTCTCCTGGGCCGTGTAGTCCCAGGTTAAGTGCTCAACTTTGGACCCCAGACATTGAGGTTTGGATTTTGCTGAGTCCATAACTGGTCTGCCCCTCAGTTTGGTGGCAGGTGGTCAACATCAGGGAGTGGGAAGGGGAAGAGCTTCTGTGGCCTACTGGGGAAGGCAGCTACTCAGAGGCCGTCATCATTCACCTCTCCCTCATGCCCCTGCTCACCATTCCCGCCTGTGCTCAGGACAGTCTGCGAGCCCTGCCTGGGACCCTGCTGCTCGGCTGCCGGCTTTCCCTCCGGATTCGGTCCATTGATTTGGTTCTGTCACCCCCTCCTTCCATTTTCCGATTGTTCTGGGAGCTTCTCCACCTTAGGACCCGCCGTCTAGATGTGTGCATTGTTCATTTAAGGAATATGAAGGTGTATTTAATCATTAAAAATTATCATGGAAGCTCTTTGTTTTTGAGCACTTAAGTATATGCCGGACTGTGCTAAACACTTATCCTGCCCTGTTTCACTCAATCCTTACAACTGCCCAAAGATTTAGATCCAATCACCACCTCTAGCTTATAGATGTGGAACCGAGGCATGAAGAGGCTAGGGAACTTGATGGGGTCCTACAACCCTAGGGTGAAGGGGCTGGGATTCTCAACTGAAAAGAGCTTCACTCATCAAAGCTCAAGCCCTGCACCTCCAGCCTTCCCCTCCCCTCCCCTTCCCTTCACCCTCCCCTTCCCTTCCCTCCCCCCTCCCCACCCCTTCCCTCCCCCTCAGGGTGATGTAGAATCCGCACCCAGAGCACCGGCCCTGAACACGTGCATGCCCACACAGGGTAGGGCCCCTCTAGCTGAGATCTTGGATTCTGGAACCAAACTATTTGAGTTCAAATCTTGACTCTACCATTTCCTACTTGTGTGACCTTGGGCAATTTCTTTGATCCCTCTAAGCCTCAATTTCTTCATCTTGAAAGTGGGCACAGCTCCTGCCTTGGAGGGAGTTAAGTGATTTCGAGCATGTGAAGCATTTCGCACCGCTCTCGTGCACCAAGTCCTGGCAATGTCAGCTGTTGTTGCTGTCATTATGGATGGCTCATCTTGCCTCCCAGGGAAACAGTGAGTTCCTTGTCTTGTCTCTTCTGCTCTGGCCCCCACGGCTCTCAGCCCAGGGCAGATTCGCCCAGGGATGGACATTAGTCACCAAGCTCCTCCTTCTCAGAGGGGATGTGAGCGTGAGTGTTCTCTCTGCCCAGACTCTGCCGAAATCTGAGTCATGACTTGATGGCTGTCCCTGAAGAGATGCCACAGCCTCAGCCCCCTCCCCTTCCACAATGAGCTCTGTCATTGACACCCTCCTCAGGCATGAGCAGACACCCCTGGGATTACCCATTAATGGGCCCCGAGGACACCTCCAGGAGGAAGAGTCTTGGTAGACAGATGACAGGGACCTGACTCTCCAGCCAGGGCTTTGGTTGTTTGACTATATTCAGAACCGTCAGTGGCCTCCGAATTGATTGACGATCGCCGTATTTCATCGGGCTGCCCTTGGATAACTGACAACTTTTGCTTGGCCCCATCTGGACAGGACACATTTGGGAGCCTTTTGTTTCCCTCTTGTCCACTCTCCAGGCCCCCGGAAGCCTGTGAGGAGGTTTGGGGGGGGGGGGGGTAGTTAAGGTCCTCAACATAAAGATTTACTGTGCCTTAGGTAGTTCAGTGTTAATCATTCCAAGCTCCAGGTCTCTAGGCAGGCATAGCTTCAAAACCTGACTCTGCTTTTGCTGGCTGTGACTGTGAGCTTCCTAACTGGTTTCTCTGTGTCTTTTTTTTCCATCTGCAAAATGGCAACAGTAGCAGTATTGACTACATAGGATGATTGTGGAGATGAAATGCATGTGAAGCACTTAATACAGTGCCTGGCATGTGGCTGTCACCCATACTGTTGTTAAGCAGTGGGGGGAGAGAGCACTGGACTAGGAGTCAAGAGGTCTGCTGCTCATTGGCTGTGTTGACCTTAGGCAAGTTAAATCCCTTCTCTGAACCAGTTTCTTCAACTGTGAGATGAAAAGTTTGGGTTTGAATGTCATTCAAGTTCTTTTTATTTATTTATTTTTTAAGGTTTTATTTATTTATTTGACAGAGAGAGACCCAGTGAGAGAGGGAACACAGCAGGGGAAGTGGGAGAGGGAGAAGCAGGCTTCCCGCCAAGCAGGGAGCCCGATGTGGGGCTCCATCCCAGGACACTGGGATCATGACCTGAGCCGAAAGCAGACTCCTAATGACTGAGCCACACAGGCACCCCTATTCATTCAGGTTCTTTTTAGCTAAGACTTGTGATCTGTGATTTTGAAGGTGCCCCCCCAAAAGAAAACAGAGTGGTAGAAAGAATTGGTACCAGATGTCTTTATCTGCCAGAATCACATTTCACAAGCCCCAACAACTTGGCACCATCTTCAGATGTCCCCCGCCCCCCACCTCCCATCCAGCAGCCAGTAGGCTGAAACTTCTCAACCCAGAAATGTTTGCAAGACCCCAAGAAGCTTTCTGGAGCCACCATGACACCCCAGGGAAGGTATGGGGTTAGAAAGCGAAGCCTGCATTACAATGAAGGGCCAACCTCAAACATCACACCCCAGAATGTTACCGTCAGTGCCTCTGGCTACAGGGCTACAGTCACTCTTCACTTCCTCAGAATGGATTAGTTTATGACAAGGGAGGGATGTTTCCCCTGGAGCCTGGGGGTATAGTGATCTGTTATAAAATAGGCCCCTCCAGGGAAATGGAAGGTTTGGGGTTTTGTTTTGTTTTTTTCTCTTTTTCTTTCTCTCTCTCTCTCTCTCTCTCTTTTTTTTTTTTTTTGGTGTAGTGACCTCTGACATTGTCCCGTACCCCACCCCCTGGCCTCTCAAGCCGTCTGAGTCACCCCCAGCAGGGGGACAAATCTGGGGCTAGAGGAGGCGTCTGGCATCCCCAGGAATGAGAGCCCTTCCCCACGGGAGTGTCCCTTAGTGCAGCGTCCCACTGAGTTATTCTTATGCCCTGTTTGACCCCAGGGGGATGAGATTGGTGGGATTTACAGAAAATAAAAAGCATTTGGTTTCAACTAGTTCTACCAGTTTTCCCCCCTACAGTAAAACATCACTTAACCATTTTAACGTAACAAATTTCCTTTTACAGAGACAATAGGCTTTGGAGGAATTTATTGGTGGTGACAGAGGCGCTTTTTACGAAGCCCTTGGTGCTCAACACATGCCAAATATTATAGCCATTATCTTATTATTTAAAAAAAAACAAACTACTGATTTCACCGTGAGGAAAAAATATGATGATTTTCATTTTTCAGGTGGGGAAACTGAGGCACAGAAAAAGAAAGTGATTTGCTCAAGGTGAACGGTAGAGTTGGGACTTGAACCTGGGCCGGAATTATTCCAGAACATCTGGCAGCCACAGTCTGGTGTACAAACGTGCTGGAAGCCTTGCTGGTGAAGCCGTGCCTCGATGGCGATGAGACCCAGGTCCGCCCATCTGTCACGACATCTCAGACTCTTCTGGAAGGCCCACCGGATCATCTTCTAGTCTGACAGCTAGGACCGCTGCCGCGCAGGGAGTACAGGTAACTTGTCTGAGCTGGTCCTGGGAAGGGCAGAGCTCAGCCTCTCACTCCTTGTCTGTGGGAAAGAGGCTAGTTCTAGCAGTAGAGCTTGTGATGGGGGACTCGGTTCCCCAATCATTGTCATGTCCAGTGGCCGGTAACCATGAACTCTTTTCTCCTTTTCCTTCCGCCCAGCAAATGCAGCATCCCGATGCAGCCAGTTGTGAAGAGAACATTTCCACAGGAATTCCACAAAATGGATTTCCTCTCCAGGCCCCAGTCCAGTCCAAGCCAGTTCCTCTTCTGGCTGGGAAGTTTCTTTCCTCTTCCCACTTCCATGAAACTGTTAGGCTCAGCTCAAGCCCACTCCTTTCCCCTTTTTCCTCCTACCTTCCTCAGGCAGTAGCTCCCTCTTCTTCACAGCGCCTGGCTCGACCGCCCCATCCCCGCCTCCACGGGGCAGTTTGCTCCACACCCCTGCTGGACGCCAGTCCCTCATGAAATCTCTAAAGTCAGGGAATCCCACAGGTGCATCCTGGACAACACAGGAATGCCAAAGATGTCCCAGGAAGAAAAGGTTCTGGGATCAAACCATTTGGGCAAAACTGCACACCAGACCTTCTTAAAAATTAATGCACAGTCAAGTCCTTGGAAAGGCTAGCAGTCAGGAAACTGTTTCGTTTGCTTTTTCAATCCAGGGTTTCTGGAACTGTGGTAACCACATAATCATCTTCCCTGTCCCTGCCACATACCTGTGACAACAGGAAAACCAGTGATCTACTGGAGAACACACTTCTGAAAATTTTACCCCCAGCCTTCCGCCCGAGTTTGCAGTTAATCTCGCTTTCATTGATTTCAGCCTTTCCTTTTTCTTGGGGCTAATCTCACAAAATAATCTAAGGCGATGTCAGCCCAGTAGGGTCTTCAAGAAACATATACTTAATGGGGATGAAGATTTTCTTAAGATTTGCTGATGATGCCCAGAATACATCAAGGATTTTCTAGAATGTGGGAGGAAGGGGAGTAGAATTTGAAATAACAGCAGATTGTGTTTGCCAAATTTTTATTAGTTTCCTAGTCAGAGGACCAAAGCCAGGGATGGAAAGTAATGGAGAATAATCAAACCAGACCTCGGTCACAGATAAATTGTTTTTGAGTGAATGAGTGAACAGACTTTCTGACTGGTCAGAAAGTTGGGAGGCTGTGAATGAATGCCCGCACGCACGCGTGAATGAATGAAGGAAGACTGAAAAACTGGTCCCCGGATTAGAACCTGCCACCCATGTTCAATGGAAGAAGCCAGACATAAACAGAGGACACTGTGAATGTTTCCACTTATATGAAGGTCAAGAACAGATCAAGCTACTCTCCTGTGGAAAACACAGAGCTGTGGTTGCCTTTGTGGAGTAGGCATTGACTGGAAGGGGCACAAGAGCGCTTTGGGGAGGATAGAAATAGTTTCTCTCTTGATTCTGGGATGGTTACATGACTGTATACTTTTGTCAAAATTCACCAAATTGTACATTGAAGATCTGTGCACGTACCTGTATTGTACATTTAATCTAAAAATAAAAATCTTACCACTTAGGTCTCCCTGGCAATAATTTACTCCGTTGTCCGTTATTTTCTCAAAGCACTTTGTCTACACAGGCAGCACATCACTTTTTTTTTTCTTTGAAGATTATATTTATGTATTAGAGCGAGAAAGCACACAAGCAGGCACAGAGGGGCAGCAGAGGGAGAGGGAGAAGCAGGCTCCCCACTGACCAGGGAGCCCGATGCAGGCCTCGATCCCAGGACCCTGGGATCATGACCTGAGCCCAAGGCAGACGCTTAACTGACTGAGCCTCCCAGGTGCCCCAGCACATCACTTTAATATAGACCACCTTCTAGGAGAATTCTTCATGAGCGTGTCTTTTTGCTTCCCCTGCGGCATGTGAGCTTCCCCCTAGAGCCTGCACATAGCGAGCAATGAACTAACATTGGTGAGACTGAGTTGAGGCCAGATTCATAAAAATCAAGGAAAACAACAGTAGCTATCATAGATTAAGCACCTTCTGTGTGTCAGGCTGTATGCTAAGTTCCTCACATACTTCATTATATATACATTGTTTATGCATCTATATTTATATGTATACATACATAGAATACATAGACATATATGTAACCCCCACGAGATAAATACAGAGTAGCCATTAAGTCTGAAAACAGGCAAAGAATAACAAATGCCAATGGTTTAGCTATATTATATTACATTATAGGCAAAAGCGTAGTATATTTCCAACTTTCTAGTCAGTGTGTGATTGTGTGCAGATGTGTCTGTGTCCGTTTTGCACGGAGACAGACCCACGGTCACAGAAATACGTAGGACAACAGCAGACAAACCCAGGATGCCTGAGCTCCGGGGAGTCGAGCTTGACTATTTCCAAAGTGGCATCACATAAACCCAGTAGAGATGGATAAATCCAGAGATAAATCCAGATGTTGTGAGATCTTCTTGGCCTAGGGACGTGAAAACAGTTTCCTCGAAATGGAAACTGTGTGTGTGCGTGTGTGTTCTGAGAGGCGTAAAGGCTCTAGGGGTCCCATGGCTCCCGGAAGGGGCTGCTTAGCAAGAGGAGTACTTGGGTTTAGAATCCTAACGACCTGCACCATTTATCGGCTGCATGACATGACCTTGGGCAAATTATTCACCACCACTCAGCCTGGGTTCTCCCGCCATCGAGAGAGGTGTGGTAACAGTGCCCATCTCCTGGTGTTTTGAGGGAGGATTCAGTGAGATAAAGCACGTAAACCTCTCAGCATGGGTAAGTTCTCAGTAAATGTTTGTTGAGTTTATTACTATCATTTTGCTGTTTTCAGTGGGATTACAACTCTCTGCCCTCCCACCCGCCTCAAACAACTCTTTGGCCTGCTCCCAGCCTCCTCTTTTCCTCGGAAGGTGGAAGCTCAGGATGGGACCCTCCAATAGCAGTTGTGACAGACGGTTTGAATCAGGAACAGTTATCACAGCAGCCGGTCAGCTCAGGGAGTAGAAAGAACTAAGTCCCTGTGGGGGCGGAGGGGATCCCTAGCTGATTTGGGAAAAACATGAATCCTTGTGTTTTTTTTTGTTTTTGTTTTTAAGAATCCTTGCCACCTGCTTTGGGCTTCTCCTTTCCTAGTTCATTCTGAAATGAGAAATGGGGCTACAAGGACCCAAGGGCCCACCTTTGAATTGCACGTGAGTCCCAGGCCTTGCAGGTGCAGGGCTGGTGGGAAGACTGGACCCCTTTGGCTGGAACCTTGCCCTTTGGGAACTTGTGTGAGAGGGGCTAGCTGGGGATAAGTTTCCCCCTCATTGTAGTTCTGAAGACCAGACCTTAGAGTTTCCTGTTTCTTAATCTGAAACACCCACTGGCAGGTGGAAGGCGTGGCAGGGGAAAAAAACCCCTCTGAACAGTTCAAGCGTTTGATTTTTTTGATTTGTAGATTCAATAAGCCAGTGTTATTTGAAATAAAGTAGCAACCCATGCTCGCTGGGAAAGGGGAGGGGGAAAGCAATGAAAATGCAGATAAATATAATGAAGAATATGGGGTGCCTGAGTGGCTCAGAGGGTCAAAGCCTCTGCCTTCAGCTTAGATCATGATTCCAGGGTCCTGGGATCGAGCCCCACATTGGGCTCTCTGCTCAGCAGGGAGCCTGCTCTCCCCTCTCTCTGCCTGCCTCTCTGCCTACTTGTGATCTCCTCCCTGCCTACTTGTGATCTCTCTCTCGCTCTGTTAAATAAATAAATAAAGTATTTTTTTTTAATTTAAAAAATACAATGAAGAATAAAATAATACACTCAATAAATAACTGATTAATTTTTCATCTGAAGAGAAGCACCGTGTTCTTCTCTACCTCTTTCTCTGCTTACAGGAAGGCCTCGGCCCCGGGATTAAATGCACAGGCTGTCTGAGGTGCACTTTAATCCTAGCTGTACAGGTGTGGGCTAGTCTCCTAAATGATCCAAACCTCATTTCCCCAACTGTAAAATAAAATTAAAAACAGCATTTATGATATTAAAACTTTTATTTAAAAAAAATTAAAGAAATTATCTATGTTGGGGCGCCTGGGTGGCTCAGTGGGTTAAGCCTCTGCCTTCGGCTCAGGTCATGATCTCAGGTCCTGGGATCGAGCCCTGCATCGGGCTCTCTGTTCAGCGGGGAGCCTGCTTTCCCCTCTCTGCCTGCCTCTCTGCCTACTTGTGATCTCTTTCTGTCAAATAAATAAAAAAAAAAAATCTTAAAAAAAATTATCTATGGTATAGGGTTGAAATAATGCTGTGCTCTTATCATAGCAAATATAGTCTGTCCAGAAAAATGACATCACTCCATGGACACTGTTCCCTGTCTTTTTTCTCCCATTAGGGAACAATGTGAATCTCTTTCCAGTATTAACTACTCTGTGAAGACCTTTGTGTGGAAGACCTGGTCTCATTTACCAGTCACCCAAGGATGGATAGTCCTGTTACATCCAGCATTTCATTATTATAACCAATGCTGCATTAACATAACTATAGCTAACTCTTTGCAGCCAGCCACAATTATTTCCTTGGGGCCAATCTCAAGAAACAGAATTGCAGGATTTTAAGGGTAGGCACAATTTTAGGACTTTTGATACCTGTTACCAAAACCGTCCTCCAGAAAGACTGTACCAAGTTCCTTTCCCACCAGCAGGGAATGAGAGTGACTGTTTCTCTGCACCACCACCAACACTGGCTTTTATCATTTTTGTCCATCTTTAAGCAATTATTCTTGAGCAAGGGTTTTCTTTTATCTGTCTGATTCAACTGGGAACTCCCGGAGGGCAGGGCAGGGAGTTAGCTCCTTCATCTCTGTGTAGCTTCTGTGCCTGGTACATGATCTACCCCCAGCAAACACTCAAGAGATACTCGAACTGAGTCTCAGAAGCCAAGAGTGATTTTTGAAGTGCCCCGGGCAGACAATTCTTATTAAATGCAAGACCTAACCACCAAGGAGTCTACCTAGATGCAATTCAGGGACTATACACAGAGGAAGACAAATGCATTTCCAGAAGCACTGGCCTGATATTCAGATGTCAATCAGCCAAGTGATAAATTCTGAGATCAGCCTGGGTTGGGGCCACTGATCTGCCAGCAGATTTGCATGTGTAACGTGAGATCCACTCCAGTTTCAAATACTTAGGGGAGCTCTGAGCCAGGATACTTGGGTTTCGCACTGTCACCATTCTGGCGGTGGCCCAGGACACGTCACTTCATCCTTTTGGGCTTGGTGTTGCTATCTGTTCAGTGGAGAACACAATAGTGTTTCCACTAAAGTGTATCAACAGTCATGGAATGCTGTCTCCCTCTCCCTTCTAGCACCTACTGAGGATTTATTATGCCTCCTGTCTGTGCTGGGGGCGGGTTAGTGTGATGCAGAAGGCACTTCGGACAGCCTGGGTTCGAAACCCTTGCTCCAAAACGCTGTCGCTGTATGCACTTGGCAATGGAACTAATAAAACCTACCTTGGAGGGTTTCGTGGAGAGATTAAATACCCTCATCTGTGCAAAGCACTTAGACAGAACAATCCTTGGTACCTAGTAAGCACTAAGTGTCAGCAACCATTATCTGATTTAAACCTCACAGTAACTTTGTGAGAGAACTATTTCCTATTGACTCCGTTTTTAAAGATGGAGAAACCTGGAGGAGAGAAGTTACACAAAGGGTAAGGAGAAAGTCAGGACTGATCTCACATCTGTTTGACTCAGGACTTTTCCATTTACAATATGAAATATTCATATTTAATATAATATAACTTTATATTAAGTATTTTAAACTATATTAAATATTAAATAATATTAAAGTTATATTAAATATCAAAGCTGGAAAACAGTCCAGATCATCTAATCCAATCCCCTCACCTGACAAGGCCTGGTATGGATGAGACTTGCGCAAGGACACCCAGTAGGATAGTGACAGTGTGGGGCCATCAACCTCCCAATGGCGTCTCATGAGCCAGGTGACTGGTGCCAGGAGCAAGGAGGACTCTCCTGTCGCTGTCCTCGTTGCTGGGCTAGTGAGTGGAGCCCCAGAGCTTGTGGGGACATGAGCAACTCTGCAGCCCAGCCCAGGCAAGGTGCCAGGAGAAGCCATTGTTGCCATCGGCCACTGCAATTACTCCTTTTGTCCATAATTCTAGGTCCGGGGCCCCTCCCAGGGGGGGAATTAATCTACCATCTCCTGCCTGGACTTGCCCTCTCTGCAGCTGCCCCCAGGGCCAAGGCAGGGCGACCCAAAGTGGCTGCTGGGGCGGACCAGCCAACACCTTTCCTCACTTCCTGTCCGCCACTGCATCTGGCGAGCGGGGGATGGGAAGCTGCCCCCCTCCTCTGCAGCTCCCACCTCCCCTGCCTTGTTTGCAGCCCAATTTCCTTTTAAGGATATATTTTATTTAACCCAACAGATTAAAAAAATATGACTTCACCATACAGTCAGTTTAATAAAGTGTTAACGAGGTATCAGGGGAAATGGCTGGCAGAAAGGGAAGCAGGCTCCCTGCTGAGCAGAGAGCAGACCTGGGGCTCCATCCCAGGACCCCAAGATCTTGGCTTGAGCCAAAGGCAGACGCTTAACCGACTGAGCCACCCAGGTGCCCCTGGGTGCTATGTTTTTAAGGGTTAGTAGCCCCAAGGTGGAAACAACCCAAATATCCATGAACTGAGGAATAGATAAACAAAAGGTGGTATATCCATTCAAAGGAATAGTACATATTCAGCCATAAAAATGGGGAAATGCAGCAATGGAGGAAACCTTAAAAAAAATATGCTCAGTGAAAGAAGCCAGACACAGAAGAGTGTATACTAAAGGATTCCATTTACATGAACTGGCCAGAAGAGGCAAATTCGTAGAGACAGAAAGTAGATTATGTCTACCAGGGGCTGGGGGCAGAGGGAATGTGGAATGATCGCTAATAGGTATGAATTTTCTTTTTGGGGTGACAAAATATTCTGGAATTAGTAGTGACAGTTGTATAACCTTATGAAGATACTGACAGCCACTGCATTGTACACTTTACAATGGTGAATTGAGTGGTATTGAATTACATCTCAATAGAAAAGTTCGTGATAAAAATATATTAAAACTATGCAAAGAACCTAGATGTCCATCAACAGATGAGTGGATAAAGAAGAGTGGTGTATATATATACAATGGAATACTATGCAGCCATCAAAAGAAATGAAATCTTATCAAAACCACAATGAGATATCACCTCACACCAGTCAGAATGGCTAAAATTAACAAGTCAGGAAATGATAGATGCTGGCGAGGATGCGGAGAAAGGGGAACCCTCCTACACTGTTGGTGGGAATGCAAGCTGGTGCAACCACTCTGGAAAACAACATGGAGGTTCCTCAAAATGTTGAAAATAGAACTACCCTATGACCAGCAATTGCACTACTGGGTATTTACCCTAAAGATACAAACACAGTGATCCAAAGGGGCACGTGTACCCGAATGTTTATAGCAGCAATGTCTACAATAGCCAAGCTATGGAATGAACCTAGATGTCCATCAACAGATGAATGGATAAAGAAGATGTGGTATATATACACAATAGAATACTATGCAGCCATCAAAAGAAATGAAATCTTGCCATTTGCGTGACGTGGATGGAACTAGAGGGTATCATGCTTAGTGAAATAAGTCAATCGGAGAAAGACAACTATCATATGATCTCCCTGATATGAGGACGTGGAGATGCAACATGGGGGGTTAGGGGGATAGGAGAAGAATAAATGAAACAAGATGGGATTGGGAGGGAGACAAACCATAAATGACTCTTAATCTCACAAAACAAACTGGGTGTTGCTGGGGGGAGGTGTGGTTGAGAGAGGGGGAGGGGGGTTATGGACATTGGGGGGGTATGTGCTATGGTGAGTGCTGTGAAGTGTGTAAACCTGGCAATTCACAGACCTGTACCCCTGGGGATAAAAATACATTATATGTTTATTAAAAAAAAAAAAGAAAGAAAGGATGAATACCCAACTTTTGTAGCAACATGGACGGGACTGGAAGTGATTATGCTGAGTGAAATAAGTCAAGCAGGGAGAGTCAAGTATCATATGGTTTCACTTATTTGTGGAGCATAACAAATGACATGGAGGACATTGGGAGATGGAGAGAGAAGGAAGTTGAGGGAAACTGGAAGGGGAGGCGAACCATAAGAGACTATGGACTCTGAAAAACAACCTGAGGGTTTTGAAGGGGCGGGTGTGGGAGGTTGGGGGAACCAGGTGGTGGGTAATAGGGAGGGCACGTATTGCATGGAGCACTGGGTGTTGTGCAAAAACAATGAATACTATTACGCTGAATAAATAAATAAATAAATAAATAAATAAAAATTAAAAAAAAAAAGAAATGAAATCTTGCCATTTGCAATGACGTGGATGGAACTAGACGGTATTATGCTTAGTGAAATAAGTCAATCAGAGAAAGACAATTACCATATGATCTCCCTGATATGAGGAAGTTGAGAGGTAACATGGGGGGCTTGGGGGTAGGAAAAGAATAAATCGGGGCACCTGGGTGGCTCAGTGGGTTAAAGCCTCTGCCTTCAGCTCAGGTCATGATCCCAGGGTTCTGGGATCGAGCCCCGCATCAGGCTCTCTGCTCAGAGGGGAGCTTGCTTCCTCCTCTCTCTGCCTGCCTCTCTGCTTACTTGTGGTATCTGTCTATCAAATAAATAAATAAAATCTTAAAAAAGAAGAAGAAGAAATGAAACAAGATGGGATTGGGAGGGAGACAAACCATAAGAGACACTTAATCTCACAAAACAAACTGAGGGTTGCCAGGGGAGTAGGGAGAGGATGGTGGGGTTATGGACATTGGGGAAGGTATGTGCTATGGTGAGTGCTGTGAAGTGTGTAAGCCTGATGATTCACAGACCTGTACCCCTGGGGCTATTAATACATTATATGTTAATAAAAAAATAAAGTATATATTAAAAATATAAGGTAGTCCTATGAAAACAATAAAGTTATCCTTAACAGGAAGATATTTTGCATTGATTCATTTTCCAAATCTAAATTGAAATTAATTAAAATTAAATAAAAATGAAAATTCGGGTCCTCCATGGCACCACCCTCCAGTCAAGTCTTGGTAGCCGCACATGACCAGTGGCTACCATTGGATAATGTAGCTCTGTGGTATTGGTGCTTCTGGTGATGGAAAGAGGTTCTGACTGACCATCCTTGGCCCCTCCTAGGTGAATCCTGAGGGGATGGGATGCAGCCTGGTATGAGGACCACGTGGTGGATGAATGAAGTACTAAGAGAATAGAGACTCTTTTCTTCCCACCATGAGTAAAATCGTATCAATTTTATTCTTCCTTTCCAACAACTCTGTCTTACAGTTAAGGAAATCCATAGCATGACAGAACCAAGAGAAATCCTCAAGACGGCCAGTTTTTAAAAATTTACACAGGGGCGCCGGGGTGGCTCAGCCGGTTAAGCGTCTGCCTTCAGCTCAGGTCATGATCTCGGGGTCCTGAGATCGAGCCCCATGTCAGGTTCCTCGTTCAGTGGGGAGCCGCTTGCCGTTCTGCCTACTTGTGCTCTTTCTATCACATAAATAAAATCTTGGGAAAAAAAAAAAAGAGGCAAAGTTGTTTGGAAAAAAAAAACTTATACAGAGTACAATTCATTCTGTGGTGTATAATTCTGTGGGTTTCAACAAAAACATATCTTGTGTCCTCTACTACATTCAAGATACAAAACTTCTCTTTCACTCCCCAAGTCCTGGTGTACAGGGCCCGTCTCTGTACTGCACGTGACCTGTCTTACATAATTCCCCTCAAAAATCCTGCACAGTGGTCGTTGGGTGGAATGTGAACCCCAATCCAGTAGCTCCGAAGTCCACATTCTTAACCACCGCTTTACGGGGTTCGTTTACTGAGTGCCCAGTGTGGACCTGGTCTTCATTTGAGTCCCCTATTTCACCCAGCACTCTGTCTCACGTGAGCCTGGCTGAGGAGCGGAGTACACAATGTCCTGGGAGGTGGTCCCCCTCTGAAGCTTGAAGCCTCCTATCCCCAATAGCAGCTTCGGGGTGGCAGGCCCAGGGGAGCCTAGGGCCGCCCGGAGAGCCCTCCTTGCCCACCACGCCTGGCGGGAGGGAGGCTCGGGTGGACATCCCGGCAGCCTTGCCCAGCAATCAGCCGACACCTGGGGTGGGGGTTGGCTTGGGGGTTTCTCCCCATCCCTGGGAAACCACCACCAGGGTGTTCATACTCAGTTCTCAGCTTTCGTCAGCCAAAAATGTTGTTTTACTCTCAAATGGCCTCTTGTCACCTTCTTGATCTTCCAGATCATTTTTTAAAATTTTTTCAAAAGAGTTTATTTGTTTGTCAGAGAGAGAGAGAGAGACAGAGCGCACAAGCAAGCAGAGTGGCAGGTAGAGGCAGAGAGAGAAGCAGGCTCCATGCTGAGCCAGGAGCCTGATGCAGGACTCGATCCCAGGACCCTGGGGTCGCGACCTGAGCCGAAGGCAGCGGCTTAACCGACTGAGCCATCCAGGCATCCCTTCCAGATCATTTTTGTAAACCCCTCTCTTTCCTCCAAGTAGGGGGATGTTAAGACTTTCCGGGCTTAAGTGCTGGTCTGGAAGGAATCAGGCTGCTTTTGAGGAAGCTGAAGAAAGTACCAGAAGCCTCTCTCTGAGGTCTTGCTCATCCTAGCTCCTGCTGACAACACTGCCCCCCAGACACTCCCCCAAAAAGGCTGAGAAAGAAGCGAGTTCCACACTTGAGGCTCCCATTGCTGCAAGCCAGGTTGAAACAGCAAATTTCTATAAACACCCCCATCCGCCCACCTCAGAGAACCATACAATCGTTCTAAGCCCTGGCCTTGAGGATAGAGCAGAGGCCAGGAGAAACCGCACATTTGAGATCTGTGGAAAGGTCTGCGCATTCTGTGACAGCACTCACTATGGGAAGAAGCCAGGACTAGGGGGAAGGTGTCCCATGGAGGCAAACACAGACTATGAACGGTAATTTCTCATTAGCTTCAACTCCTGGGCTGAACTGAGGAAGGGGGTATAAAAGCAGAAATTAGCTACGACATCTAGATTTTGTGTCTGAGTCAGAGAGATCGTTTGAACCAAGCTTGAGCTGGATTTATCAAGGTTCTCGTGGGGATTACTTTTTTCTCGAATCTCAAGTGTAATGGATGTTTGTTGAAGGAATTCATCAAACTCTCCAAAGACAATTAAATAAAAATTTTAAAATCACATTGCCCCGCCATTCAATGTTAATATTTTCAACCCTCCTCATGATTTTCCTGTCCATAAGTGGACTCTTCCCCACAAAACCAGGATCCCACGCAAGGTGCTGTGTTTTATAAACTTGCTTTTTTCAAAAGAACCAGGTCAACGGTTCTTCTTTGTTGTTGTTTTTCTAAAGGACCTTCTCAATAGGGAAATTATTAGTATAACCAGAAAGGATCCCCCCCAGCCTCCCAGGAGATGACATGATTAAGCACAGCGACTGGAGGGTGCCTTATTAAGGAGATAAATTCCATTTCTTCTTGTTAAGCATGGCTGTTAAACACTCCCGGGCCCAAGATGAAAGGAAAGGGATGTGGCTGAATCAGCACCTTGGGTTCACTGTGCCGGCCACCTGTTTTATTAAGCGTGCCCGTGTGCCAAACCCCGCAGAAGGAAGAGAAAGCTGTTTTTGTTGACTGGGACTGTATCTCCTCACTCTGGCCCTTCCCCTACCCACCTCAGCCTGAGAGAGCTTGAGGCTACTGTTGAAAGCCTCTCATAGATCTACCTCAGAAGCCCGAAGCTCAAGGAAGCAGTGACTACAACTTTGCTATCTCGGGGACCAGTTTCTAGCCTTCTGAATTTTATTTTATAGATTTTATTTATTTATTTGAGAGAGATTACAAACGAGGGTGGAGAGCAGAAAGAGAGGGAAAGGGAGAAGCAGGCCCAGTGAGGGTTCGGACCCAGGACCCTGAGATCATGACCTGAGCCCAAGGTAGACGCTTAACCAACTGCACCACTAGCCCTCTGAATTTTAAAAAATTTACGTACAAAATCTCCCCAGTTCCATGCTAGCTGTATGTATTGGCTTTGCCCTCCAGTGACGGGAAATGGTGAGCCTCTGGCCCTTGAGGACTAAAAGCCACCCCAACGGGAGCTTAAATAGCTCCCACCCGCCCAATGGAATGAGCCAGCCATTTCTGTTCCTCAACCTGTCCCTTGTCCTTCCCAGTGAAGAAACTGAGTTGGCTGGGATAATGTCAAACTTTGCAAGGCCATAAACAACCTATAAAAATCCTAAGACAGAATGCTCAGGAAGGAGGAAACACTAATGGAGGAAATCCTGAATGTCCTAAGCCTGATCATTAATATGAGGGACATAATAACAGACAAAACGGAGAAGCTCATAAATTAGGATGAAGGGGAGCCTGGGTGGCTCAGTGGGTTATAGCCTCTGCCTTCGGCTCAGCTCATGGTCCCAGGGTCCTGGGATCGAGCCCTGCATCCCTGAGCAGAGAGCCTGCTTCCCCCTCTCTCTCTGCCTGCTCTATGCCTACTTGTGATTTCTGTCTGTCAAATAAATAAAAATTTTAAAGAATCCTTAAAAAAAATAAATAAAATAAATTAGGTTGAAGCCTCAGCCTTGTCGCAGGTGGGACCCGGCAGATTGGAACCCGAGGTTCATTTCTGGGGTTAATGGAATCGTGCCTGGTCCTTGGGATTGCCTCATGCCAGGCACCGTGTCTCCTTCCTGCCTCCCCGGGAGAGGTGAGTAAGTCTGAGAGAAGGGATCAGAGCACAGTCACCGCAACTCGGAGTGATACTTGCTCTGGGCCACAGAAGGAAGTGGGTCACCCGGGACGATTAGAATTGCAAGCTTTGTCTTAGAGAGGTGCTCCCAGATCAGTAACTGACATTCCCCACCCTCTCCCCCTCCCTATTGCACATCTCCCCTCCCAGTCATTTATCACCGGAAACCAGGGACAGGAAACAGGAAACAAGGACAGGGATACCTAGGGCTTCTAAAACCCCTTTCCCTCCCAGAGCTCCAGGCTCTACACTGTGGTCCCTATGAGCCTCCTGGCAAAGATCAGCACATTCAGCTGGAGAGAAACTCGTGGAACAGAGAAGTTCATGGATTGGGATCCGCTCACACAGCAAACTGGGGGATCTGTTTCATTGGCTTTCCACTGAAGATTCTGTGGCTTCCTAGAGATCCCACAACCTGATGGCTTAATATAAGCAAAATGGAAACCCCAAGACTCAGGCCACACTTTCATGAGTCAGAATCTGGAGAAAATTGGAAATGTCGCATTTGGCACGTCCAAGACCAAGAGCTTTCCTCACACCCTGATGACTGTATCTAGGTAGAAAGTGATCTGGGGACACTTGTATGGTATCTGACCCCTACTGGACCCTTCTCTATCCCAGGTATTTACAGATACTTCCGTATCTGTGTATTTTCTCTCATCGTCCTTACAACAAACCCGGGGGCAGGGGGAATCCATACTCGGGGAAGTGGTATGACTGCCAGGATCACACAATATCAGAGCCTAGCATCAAACCCAGGGTTTGGGTTCTAGATCCCAGTCTCCCAATTGTTCAGTGGCAACCAGATTTTGGTGTTGTTTGGGATACAAGCTGGAGTGGAGGTTAATTAAGATCCTGGGTCGTGAGCCAGAAAGACCTGGCATCAGGTCTTGCCCACTGACTTTGGGGTATGTCACTTTGCCTCCTTGAGACTCAGTTTCCTCATCCATAAAATGGGGGAAGTAACAGCCTTTGTGATGATTAAATGAGATACTTCAAACCAAGCGCTTTGCTCACCAGGCTGGGAGTGCTGGCTTCTGGCAGCACCCAGGTGGGAGGGGCTGGGAGGGCCCCGGCAGGGCTCTTAGAGGAGCTGTGGAAAGCGGTGTTCATCATATCCACAATTTCGATGAAACCCATAATTATAACCCCTCCTGCCAGTCCTGGCCCTGGGGCAGTGATAGGATCTTTGCCACTCTCCAGGGTCAGGTCTGATCACCACATGGACGGGCAGACACAGGGTGCCGCGGGAGACGGGTGGGGAACAGGTGGGAGGGGGTTCGTTTCTCTGAGTCAGGCAGTGGGCCACACCCAGAACAGCACCGTGGGGCACCCACCCAGACAGAGAAGCTGCCGCTGCCCCTTTCACAAGAGACTGCAGGGCGAGATTCAAAGCCCTGGAGTTTCTGCCCGTCTTCTGGTTTTTATTTTTTCCCCCAAAGCTTGTATGCAATATGCTGAAATATCAGCTCCTGTCCAATGAACTTTGAGCATATCCCAGGCTCTGGGCTAGGCACATTTTTTAAAAAGATATTTATTTATTTGACACACAGAGAGAGATGACAAGTAGACGCGGGGAGGGGGTGGTAGAGGGTAGGAAGTAGGCTCCCTGCTGAGCAGAGAGCCCGATGCTCGATTCCAGGACCCTGGGATCATGACCTAAGCTGAAGGCAGAGGCTTAACCCACTGAACAACCCAGGTGCCCCTGGGCTAGGCACATTTTAAGTATGAATTAATTTAATCCCCTCAGCAACCCCATGGCTGGGGTGAGGGTATCCATTACTACATGTATAGAGTAGTTACTATGTACCAGACACTGTTCTAAGCATAATTTATCCAATCTTATGAAGTGAGTACTCTTATTACCCCCTTTGTACACATGGGGGAAACTGAGGCTCGCACAGGTTAAGTAACCTAGCTTGCTCAAGGTCACAGGGCTAGCAAGTGAGGGAGCCAGACCTCAAAGTAGAGCATTCTGGACCTGGACACATACTTACTGCTACCCTGGGAGCTACTATTATTATGCCCATTTGGCAGATGAGCAAACTGAGGCTCAGCACGCTAGTCAGTGTCAGAACCAGGATCTGGGGCCAAAGCCCATGCTCAACGTTTTCTATCAGACTGGCTTACATCCTGAGTCCAGCTGGTCTTCTTTCAGTGGACATGAATGATGTGGGGGGAGCAGTGGGGGACTAGGGTGTAGACAGCTCTGCCCCTAGGAATAATCACAAACACGGAGACCCACCGAGATGGTATCATTTTCATTTTATGGGTGAGAAAAACAAAGTCCAGAGAGGTGAGGTCTCTGCCCAGCCAGATAACGGAGTTCAGACTTGAAGTGACCTCTGCCACCTGACCCAGAGCCTGAGTGCGCCCTGCCTTGCCATCAAGGTGTCTGAAATTCTCCTCTAAGGAATTCATTCTTTGGGTCATGAAGGTTTGGTCTTCATATCATTTAAAAGACATTTGTTGAGCAGTGACCTTTTTCCCCATGTTGTGCTGAGTCAAGGGCTTTCGGACATTTGTAGAGACTCAGGAGTTCCAAGGGAGGGCCCCAGGCAGGTTCTCAGGTGGCCACACAGGCAGGGGTAACTGCCCACCCACAACTTCAAGAACTTTTCTTCATATCTGCTTTATCTCAAGATGCTCATAGATTTTCTTCTGGAGAAAGAGGTCCAACCCTAAAATTGCTTGAAAATTACCATGTTTAATCCATTACACAGAAATGGTATGACATGTCCCTGGCCTCCAAAAGCTGTCAGGGGATGGACACACAGACAAATCCACTGCAGGCTTAGCAGCCCCTCAGGTAGGTGTGAAGTGTGTAGGCAACTCAGACGAAGTGGTTAGCTCTGGGGCAAAAGTGGTTGCTGAGTGGTCAGGGAAGGCTTCTTCGAGGAAGGGATATTAAATCAAGTTTGCAGGGGTTGGATTCTCTGAGCAAATATGATGGGGAAAAGCATTCCAGATAGAGGGAACAGCATGGCGAAGGCACATCGGTGCCATGAGAAATGGTGTATATTTAGGGAGCCCTACAGAGCCCTGGAACTGAAGATTTGGGGACACCATCATGCTATTATCTGCCTAATGGAGCAGATAACTCCTGGAACAGATAACTTTTAAACTGTCACTACCCTTTACTGTCAAGATATTATTATCTGCAGGGTCAGAAGTGTTTTTGTTTACTATGGTAAGTAACTGGGTTAAGCTGTGGGGACAAAGACATGAACTTCATAAAGCCCCTCGCTGCATCCTGCCCTCCAGCACCCCTACATCTGCAGTGGGAAGGGGGTGTGAACGTGCAGCCCAGGTTGCTGGTCAGCGAGAAATTCCCTGAGTAGGTGATGGGGGTGGTGGATAGGGGTAGGAACTGATCAAGAATTAGCTATTGAAGCCCAGAGGCCGGCAAGGTGTGATGTATTCCAACATGGACAGCCTGGGAGGGTTTCATGAGCAAGATGGCATCAAAGTTTGACTTGGGATGTGGGGAGGATTGCAGTAGACAGGGATGGGAGAACACATTCTGGGCCAAGGAGGGAACAGCAGCAGGGAAGGCCTGGAGATAGAAATGCACAGGGTGTGACTAGGGAACAGGGAACATCTGGGCTGGGCTGGGGCACAGAGTCAGTGCAGGAAAGGAAGGGGAAGGAGATAAGACCAGAAAGGTGTGTTGAAACAGGGTACAGAGAAATGGGAAAGAGGCTAGCAAGGGAGTCCGGACCTACTGATCTGGGCAGTGGAATCTGGGCAAAACCCTACCCTAGTGCTATCATCACCCTATGGGATGTGGGATGTCTATCACCTGGAAGTGCCTCTGAGGGACAAGAGCCATCACAGCCCAGAGGGACAGTGTCTCATAGTGACTAGGGGGGCAGCTTCTAGAACCAGCTGTGTGGGTTGAAGTTCAGCTGCCTGCTAACCGGCCCTGTGACCTTGGGCAATTTACTTTGCTTCTTTGGAGCCTCAGTTTGCTTATCTGTAAGATGGGGCCAGTAATATTTAATCTCCTAGGATTGGCATGGGGCTTAAATTAGTTAATACACCCAAAAGCCACAGCACAGAACCAATCGCACGGCAATTGCACCCATTATGTTAATGTCTGCTCATATCCCCTGGCTCATTTCATTGCTTGCCCTTTCCAGGAATGGTCAGAGGAGGAGAGCTATGCATCTCCATCTCATTCATGTGTTGGTTCACTTGACTGTTTCCTTGCTTGGTTGTCAGGCATTTTGCTTCCTCCTTCCCTATTCCTTTTCGGAAATACATAACAAGCTCTACCACCATTCACTGCCTCCTTCTTTCCCCCCATTACTGTGTTTATTCTCTTCAATATTATAAGTTTCTTATAATTAAAATGTTACGTTCCCATTATTCTCCCAGGTTATATGTTCATAGTTTTGTTAGAATGAAAAAGGTATTTGGGGCCACTTTGGATTTTAGATACATTCAATTAAGCTGAAACTATCAGCAGCACTGGTTACCTCTTGTGACGATAATTGCTACATTGTATCTACTCTCCACAGGTTCATGGCTTTCTACTTCTGTTGGGGGAGGTTTGTGGTAGGAAGCTCCATTCACCCCTGGTCCCTATTTTTTCAATTCAGCTTTTACGGGGCACCGATCTGTGCTGAGCCTGGGAGGATTAAGGGGTATGCAGCCCTGCCCAGGGTGAGTTGCTCTTCTGGCCCCGAGCCCGAGTATACTGACCGTTAACCATCACCCAGTGGGATCTGGCTGAGCTGTCTCGTGGGAATCCCAACGAGAGAGCAGAGCCCCAGGGCAACCCAGAGATGAGAGGAGAGGAGATGGCACCCCTTCAAAGGGGAAACTTCCTGATTTGTCCTGGTATCGTGAAGTCCTTTCATTTGACTATCTTTTTCAAAATTCAGAGTGTTGTCTGGTTTTGTAGGTACAGCCAGAGAGGGGAAGGATGGGCCAAGAGTGTGTGAGAAGGATGCCAGGCTGGTGCTCTGGTGCAGATGGACTTCTCCAAACCCCCGGTGAACCCCCTAGTGCACAGACACAGGATCCTAGGATGATGGCGATTATAGCAATCGTGGCTAGTTTTTGATTCCCTACTATTAATTGTCAGGCACTGTGCCGGGCAGGGAGAGAAAACTGATTTCAAACACTGACAGAACCAAGATCACACAGCCCCCCCGGGGGCTTGGCGCCGGCACCGGGGAGCTTACAGAATGCCACACTGAGCCTTAAAAGCGAAAGATGAGAATTATCAGGGAAGGGGGAGAGGGTGGAATTACATTCATTCAATCCTCATTATTCACAGATTCTGTATTTGTGAATTTGCCGTCTGCTAACACGTATTTGCAATCCCCAAATCAATACCCTGAGGCACCTTTGTGGTCATTTTTGATACACATAGTGTGGGGGAAGATAGGAGCTGCTTAACATGCACTTTCCCAGTTAAGGACAAACAAGGTGATGCTCTGCTTTCTTCTTTCAGTTTTTATGCTATAAATAATAGTCTTTCTCGAGGCCATTTGAGTGCCACTCTTTTCATATTTCTGTGTTTTTTCTTGGTCATTTCACTGTTCAAGATGGCTGTCAAGTGGCGTGCCAAAGAGCTGTCCAGGGTTCCTAAAAGCAACAAGGCTCTGATGCGCTTTACAGACAAAATACGTGTATCAGAGAAGCTTCACCTTGTCTTGAGTTTCTGAGGTTGGCCATGAGGTCAGCGTGAAAAAAATCAACAACTTATATTAAATAAGGTGCATTTACACAGAAATGCATATAGCAAGGTTACAGTTTAATCAGAGGCTGGCAGGAACGTGCGCCCGTGTGTCCTCTAGGAGCGGCAGCTCAGTGTTCGCTGATGCCGTGTCTGTGGTGACTTACAGAAGAGAAGAATGAAGATCCACGGTGTTTAAAAAAATCAGAGTGCATCTCCCCCCCATGCAGAGATATGGACATACATTAATACGTAGGTATATATATGGTCTCCTTCTTTAAAATGCCTTAACAATTCAGAAGAAAATTCAATGAAACATTGAAAGTCCTCCTTTATTTCCCCATCCAGACCCCCAGCCAATAGCTCTTTCCCCATTAATAGTTTTTTGATGGTTTGTTTGCAGACTCTTTAAAAAAATTTTTTAAAGATATATCTATGATTTTACTGGCCAAAGTGCAGTGATTTCTAAATCTTTTACATCAGACTCTTACATATGTTTACAATCACCTCCAAGGACATATGCACGTGTTTGGGTTGTTTTTCAGTGAATCCAAATGAGGTGTTACTGTTTACATAATTGGGCAGTTCCCTTCTCATGTGACAGAAGACAGTGCAGCACTTTCTTTTCTTTCTTTTTTCCTTCCTTTCTTCCTTTCTTCTTTCCTTCCTTCCTTTTTCCTTTCTTTCTTTCTCTCTCTCTTTCTTCCTTCCTTCTTTCCTTCCTTTCTTTTTTCTTTCTCTCTTTCTTTCTTTCCTTCCTTCTTTCATATTTAATTTTTATTTATTTATCTGAGAGTGAGAGAGTCCTGGGGAGAGGGGCAGAGGGCAAGGGAGAGAGAGAATCTCCAGCAGACTCCCCACTGATCAAGGAGCTCGATCCCAGGACCCCGAGATCATGACCTCAGCTCAGATCAAGAGTCAGACACTTAACCAACTGAGCCACCCAGGCGCCCCCGTCCAGCACTTTCTGTGTTCAGTACCTACAGACCTGCCTCACTCTTTTTAAATATCTATGTGGCGCCTTCTCTCATCCGCACCCCCCCCAGGGTCATTTCGGTTGTTTCCATTTCTTGTTATTACCAACATTTTTCTTCATGACCATGGGTCCACTGGGTCCTTTTGCAGATGGGGCTTCCTCCACTCCTTGCTGGAGGTCCTCCACGGTGGGGAGACCGAGCAAAGGCTGGTGCAGAGCTGGGGCTGGGCCAGAAACAGCGCTCTGGTTACTTGCTGTGAGAGGAACAGGTGCCTGGGAGGGCAGGGTGCTGGAGGCTGGAGCCTCGCTGGGCTCTGCGGCAGTGCGTGTGGTCCCATTCCTGAGGCCCTTGTGCAAACACCTGGCTTTGTCACTGGCTGAATAGGAAAGTCAGCCCCAAATTAGCACTAATGTGAGGGTGTTTAACCCTCTGTGAGGGCCCTTTGACAAAGCACAAAAGGACTTTTTCAGGGGCTGGGCTGTCCAGCCCAAACAGGTCTGACTTGGAGACACATGCCCAGCAGGAATGCCAGGCCCTAGGGAGACCCAGCAGCTGCCCTCTTCAGGTAACCCAGCAGGGGGATTTTGAGCACAGCCCCCCCTCCCCCAACACTGATCCTTGCTCCCAGGAGCATAGCAGACTGGGACACCATGCAAGGGGACAGGGGGCAAGGGGCAAGGGCCGGTTAGCCCTTGGATATCAGACAGGCCTTCAGATCCTCAGTTCCCTCATCCATAAAATGGGGAGGACAATAGTAGGAACTTCAGGAGTCTGTTAGGAGGTTGGGGAGAGGATGCCCGGTCACCCGCTCGGGGAGGCCCTTCCTGATCTCGCTACATAGAATCCCAGCATCCAGCCCCACATTTCCTTCCTACTTGATTTTCCTCCCTAACACCTCTCACCTCGCCTGCTGCAGGTCAGCGTCTGTCTGCCCCAGCCTAAGCCCCATCAGGGCAGAGCTTCCTCCCTCTTGTTCACTGTTGCCTCCCAGGGGCCTGCTGTACCGCCTGGCACCGAGCAGGACTGACACAGGCCGGCTTCGGTGGCAGTGACTGCTGGTGGCCTTACTTCCCAGGGCACACCGGCAAGCAGCTTCCCTGTGCTGGGCCCTGCTTCTCAGCATTACCACCCTCCTCAGCTCGTAAGCTGGGAGAGAGAACTGTTTGGGCCCCTGAGAAGCCACAGCCGAGGTCTGGGCTCTGCCCCCAGGTTTTGTTGGCGTGGAATGTGTGCAGATGTGCGTGCATCTGTTGGCACGCGTGTCTCACCGGCTTCCTTTCAGCGCAGGAGGCCGACAGGGCCACACTGTACATCGGAGGCTTCCCTTCCTCTCATCACGGAGACAGGCTGTCACTGCCATGAGGGAAGCGGCCTGCTGTGTCTCCCCGGGCGTGTAGCGGCCTGCGTGCTCTCGGGGTCCAGGGCAGCGTGGGTGAGGCCGTGGGTTGGCCCATCCCCGCGGCCTGTACTTCAGAACAGGCCTGCCTGGGCCTGCCCACCCCTAATCTGACCACAGAATCGGGGAACTGACTGAACCCCAAGTTCAAGGGGAGCCCCTCCGTGGGTCCCAAGCTGCAGGGCACCCAGCCTGAACTTCCAGGCTCCGGCCACAGTCTTCTTGACCTCGGCTCAGCTTTTATCCCACAAGATGCCAAGTCCAAGGGCCTCCCATGTAGGCGCCTGAGGCTTTAGACCTGCTGACCATCTCCCGATTCTGAAAGAGACATTGACCTTCCCTGAGGGCTGGCTACAGGTCAGGTGTGTGTGGGGAGCTGGGGATGGAGGGTCAGGCTCTGCAGACCCAGCCTTCCTCGGTGGAGCTGCAGGTCTGGGTCTGAAGAGGCAGGCATTACCTAGCCAGGGTTCCTTCAGTCACAGCTGGGATGCAGCTGGGGCAGGAATGACAAAAGGCTGTGGGCACTCCTGCTGGGCGTGGACTAGGCTGGCAAGGAAGGGATAACATTGAAGCTGCAGCCGGAAGGATTGTTGCTGTCAGTCAGGTGGAGGCGCCGGGGCTGGGGTGGCTTGAGGTGAATTGTGTCTCCAGAAGAGGGAACAGCATGTGCAAAGGCCCAGAAGCAAGTCTGTCCACAGAGTGCTTTCAAGCACACTGGATTACCCCCCCACCCCACCCCCAAGAGGAAACATCTTGTCTTGCAGATGAGGAAACTGAGTCTTGAGGAGGTTTCGTAACTTGCTGGGGCTCCCTAGCCGCGCCTGTAGCCTGTGGTGGTTTCCTGGGGACTTGATCCGAGTCACGCACCCCTCCAAAAGACCGGTCCCACTGACGTATGGAAAATGTTCCAAAAGGCTCTAGATTTCTGGGGAAGAACCTCACCAGGGAGGAGAGTGTGAGTGGGAAAGAGCCAAGCCCACTTCCAAGGTTATCGGGAAGACAGTTCCGGGATCTGAGCATCCGTTCCCAGCCTGGTTCCTCCTTGGGTACTGTCCCATCTGATCCACCTTCCTGGGATGAGTCACGATGCAAAGTAGGCCAGATGTGTGCAGGTAAGTAAATAAACCAAACATGTGGCCCAATTCTTTGCTCCTGCAGGAAGCGGCTCCATCGGGTTTCCAGGTAAAGCCAAGTGTGTCTTGTGATCACAGTGAATCACACAGTTGATTTTCCCTGTGTTCCCGAATGAGGTCAGCTTGAAGAGGCGGCACGCAGCAGGGGGAGTAAACAGGAGGTGTTCTCTGCGACTCCTGGCATAGGTCTCAGTGAGGCAAGGGTCACTCGCTGTGGCTTCTTGCCCCATGTTTATTTCAAAGTTCTGTGAGATGGGGCACCTGGGTGGCTCAGTGGGTTAAGCCTCTGCCTTCGGTTCAGGTCATGATCTCAGGGTCCTGGGATCGAGCCCTGCATCAGGCTCTCTGCTCAGCAGGGAGCCTGCTTTCCCCTCTCTCTGCCTGCTGCTCTGCCTACTTGTGATCTCTCTCTCTCTCTGTCAAATAAATAAATAAATAAAATCCTTAAAGAAAAAAAAAAAGTCCTGTGAGATGCTCCTTCATCCCATGGTCAACAGCCATGGCCTGATGTCTGGGCTGGAGAAGGTGAGGTCTTTTCTGAGAGAGCTTTAAATGGCATTCTCCGTGCTCCCTGACAGGCACAGGAGGACCATGACTGTGGCCTCCAAGTGGTAAGTGAGGCTGTGGCCCCACCTGTCCCCATGTAGCCACACCTACCTGGATGAGCAGGTGGGTGAGTAAGCAGGCATGAGACACCCATCTGGGTAGGGAACTTGTGCAATCCCCCATTTGCCCAGGAGAACCTGCTCCCTGCTGCAAATCTCAGGTGGGGTGGGGGGTGTCCCAGGCTTGCCAGGGGTCCAAGGCCTTTGGAGAAGCAGCCCAGCAGGAGTGTCTGGTCCAAAGGGTAAAGGTGACCCCCATCCAGCTTCAGGAATGGGCTCTCACCCCTTCTCCTGTACCCATTCAGGAACTGAGGAGGGCAGTGGGGGTGGGGGAGGATTCTGGAGACATTTGAAAAAACCGTTTCAGAAACAGTTGCTTGAGACCTTCCAAAACGGGGCCCATGGTGAGGCAAAGTAATTTGCCCAAGGTCACATACTGTCACACAGGGAAGGGGCAGGACTGGACCTGGGTTTGGACAGGCTTCTGAGCTCCCTCCTACCCTTGGATCAGTGTTTCTACATCTGCAGTTGTATACGTATGGAAAAAAGGTCTGGAAGCATGCACAACAAAATGACTACTTTTCACCAGTGATATTAAAAGGGGGGTGTGGGGGCATGCTTTTACTTTCTATGTTTTCTCATTCATGTATTGACTCACTTTTTTCCCCCACAACTTTTATTACATCTATATTTTACACCCATACTTTCGTGTTTGGGGATAAGTGAAAAGATTTTTTTTTTTAAACTTTTTTATTTTATTTTATTTATTTGACAGACAGAGATCATGAGTAAGCAGAGAGGCAGGCAGAGAGAGAGGAGGAAGCAGGCTCCCCGCTGAGCAGAGAGCCCGATGTGGGGCTCGATCCCAGGACCCTGAGATCATGACCTGAGCTGAAGGCAGAGGCTTAACCCACTGAGCCACCCAGGGGCCCCTGAGTGAAAAGATATTTTAACGTCGTGCTCCAATCTGGCAATGTTTACCAATGGCTCAAGCCATCTGAGGAAATGTTGCATGTAGGCAGGCAGGTACAAGGCTGTGTCTAGGGTTGCTGCTCTTGAACCCACTGTTTTATCACCTTATGCACAGATGACACATTCCAGATGTGGTACAACTGTCTCTGGGACATTACACAGCCTGAAAGTTCAGAGTAGAACTTTCAAAGAATACTCAAAGACGTGGGAAGACATTAATGATCTTGGGTTAATTATAGGAAAAGGATATGAAATTGCAGGTAGAGTATGATGCCGACTGTGTTTTTAAAAAATTTTATATAGGAAGTACTAGAAAAAAATGCACTAAGTATTTTTTTCAAGATTTTATTTATTTATTTGACAGAGAGATAGCGAGAGAGGGAACACAAGCAGGGGGAGTGGGAGAGGGAGAAGCAGACTCCCCGCAGAGCAGAATCCCCGATGGGGGGCTCCATCCCAGAATCCTGGGATCATAACCTGAGCTGAAGGCAGATGCTCAACAGCTGAGCCACCCAGGCACCCGTGCACTAAGTATTAATACCAATTATCTTTGAGTGGTGGGGTTATGGTGACTTCAAACTTCTTTCTACTTTTATTTACTTTTTTAGAAAAGATTTAATTTTTTATTTGAGAGAGAGAGAGAGAGAGAGCACAAGCAGGGAAAGCAGCCAACAGACTCCCCACTGAGCAGTGAGCCTGATGTAGGACTTGATCCCAGGACCCTGAGATCATGACCTGAGCAGAAGGCAGACACTTAACGGACTGAGCCACCCAGGTGCCCTTTTTTACCTTCTTTCTGCAATCAGCACACATAGAACTTTTCTGATCAGACACAGCAATAATAAAACAACTAACGTTTATTAGTGTTTACTGTGTGCCAGGCACTGTGTAGAGCATATCGTGTGTATTATCTCATTCATCTTCACAACAAGCCCATGACTAGGTCAGAGAGAATGAGTTACAAATGTTAAGTCATTTGCCCATCAACACCCAGCTGGTGTGTGGTGAGGTCGAGTCTGAGAGCAAAGGTCGGTCCCAAATACCATAATTTCTATTTTTCTTTGAAATAAGAACGGTGCTCCCAGGGTTGGCTCTTATGCATTGTACTCATTAGAGAGGAAGACCTGAAGCAGGGCTGCATTGTACAGTTGCACAGGTTGTGGTCTGCACAAGAGAGCATGTACTCTCTTTGCTAAGTTGTGAGGCTGGGCAAGGAGCCATATCCACCTGAAGGAAATGGTGCCTTTTTGTGGAAATGCAAACTAAACCTGCAGTGGGATACTACTACATACCTGCTAGGAACAGTAGAGAGACTGGCAACAGCAAGTGTTGATAAGGCTGGGAAGTGGCTGGATCTCTCATTCATTGCTGGTGGTGATATAAATTGATAAAACCCTCTCTGGCAAAGAATAGGTCAGTTTTCTATAAAACAAAATATATACCTACTCTGTGACCCAATACTTAAGACTTACATGCCTTAGTATTTACTCAAGGGTAATAAAAGCGTATTTTCACAAAGAGGCACATATATAAGAGTGTTCATAGCATCTTTTCCAGGAGAAGCAGCGCGGTGTCCATCACTAGGAGGATGGACAAGTAAACTGCGGTATATTCTTACACTAGAACATGACGCTATAAAAAAGAACAAATTACTGATATGAATAACAACATGGATAAACCTCAAAAATATTATAATGAGTGAAAGAAACCTTACATCAAAGGTATATACTGTATGATTCCATTTATACAAAGTTCTAGAACAGGCAGAACTAATGTATCATAGAAAAATATCAGAATAAGGGTGGCTGGGGGGTTCAGTAGATTAATTGTCTGCCTTCAGCTCGGGTCATGATCCCGGGGACCTGGAAGAAATCCCGCATCTGGCTCCCTGCTCAGCAGGGACTCTTGCTTCTCCCTCTGTCCCTCCCCCTGCTTGTGCTCTCTCTCTCTCTCTCTCTCTCTCTCAAATAAATAAATAAATAAATATTTAAATTTAAAAAAAGAAAATAAGAAGAAGGAAAATATGAGAACAGTAGTTGCCTGGGGGCTGTGCAGAGAGAGAGTATTAACTGGGAAGGGGGTGATGGGAATGTTCTATATGTTGACAGGGCTTAGGGTGACATGTGTATGCATTTGTCAAAACTTAATAACTGGGCACTTAAGATTTGTACATTTCATCATACCTGTATTTTACACCCAAAGAACAAAAGTCATGAAAAATCCTAAAGTCTTTAATAATATGTATACTGAAATGCTGCAAACAGATGTCTGCAATTCACTTTGAGATGCTCCATAAAAGAGACCTACCTAGTCATGAATGGATAGAGAGATGGCTTCCGATGAAAGAAAAACAAGTGTAGTGAATGTTCGTAGTAGGGTCTGGGGGGGTAGATTTGTGGGAGTTTACTGTAAAATTCTTTCAGTGCTGCTGTATGTTTGAAAATGTGCCAAATAAAATGTTGAAAAACACACTTGCTACACACAGGCACGATATTGCGTGGAAGAAGGCAGAGATGAGAGAACACGTGATGTGTGATTTCATTCAAAAGGAAACAGACGGGATCCACTGAAGTGATTAGAAGTCAGGGTAGTGGTGGGGGCGGAGGGGCGGAGGGCCCGAGGGCGTCCCAGGAAGGGTTGTTTCTGCTTCCTCATTTAGGCGCTGATTGGAGTGTTCAGTTTGTGAAAATTCATGATTGGTTCACTTTTCTGTAATGTCTGTTATTCTTTTCTGAATATATGTGTATTATACTTGAACAAAATTAATTTAAAAAAGACTTTCAATGTGGGGCATCCATGTGGCTCAGTCGGTTAAGTGTCAAACTCTTGGTTTTGGCTGGGGTCATGATTTCAGGCCTCTAAGACTGAGCCCCACATCAGGCTCCCTGCTCAGCGAGGAGGCTGCTTTTCCCTCTCCCACTCCTCCCCCAGCCCGCACTCTCTCTCTCAAATAAATAAATAAAATCTTAAAAAAAAAAAAAAAGACTTGTAATGTTACCAACCTGCTTTAATCAACATATGGTAATACTTCCCCCATTTATCCTGCTTCTGACCTTAATTCTTCCCTTCTTCCCCAGGACTCCTCTCTCCCCGTCCTCAATCGGGACAGCCACTATACCTGACTCTGAAACTCATTCTCCTAAGGTCTATGCCACATAGTGAGCATATAAAATCGAAAGGGAAACTCCTAGAAATTTGCGTCCAAATTCTGATTCTGCCACTTACTAGCTATATGCTCAGGATTTGGAGTGACACATGTGTATGCATTTGTCAAAACTTAGTAACTGTGCGCTTAAGATAATAACCTTCCTGGGTCTCAGTTTTCTCATCTGTTAAGAGGCATAATAATATATGGAGTGAGGTTGGGATCGAGCGAGACAACACATACATCTTGCTTGGCCTAGAGCCCATCACAAATGCTCACTAAACGTTCAGTGAAATGAAACGGTGGCTTCAGCGCTGTTACCCTTCCCCTTCTGTCCATACTGGGGGTGAGGGTGGGGGGGGCTCTAGCAGGAAGGGCCGGGGGCTTGGCTGGGTCCCTTTGAGCCCCTCAATTTCAACTACTCTGAGCCAGTTTCCTGATCTACACAGTGGACCTCCTGATCCCTGCCTGGCAGAGTGGCCACAAGGGATGGACAGCCCCATGAGACTCATTAGCTTGAAGACCTCAGGGGACTTGGGGTTTCTGGACCTCGCCGTGGCTCTGGCTCATCTCTCCTCAGGCTTATGGGCCAGTGCACTGGGTCCCCCTGGGCAGCAGCTGGCTCTGCACGGCAATCACGGACACTGTTAAGTTGGTGGCTGCTCTTTGGTGAGTCACATGCCGCCCAGAAGCAGTTATCTGCCCATCACCGCACAAAGGCAGCTCTGTTCGGGCCCAGAGAGGTGCTTGCTCAGGGCGCCGGCAAAACCAAGGGCTTCCTCTGGGCTGCAGGCCAGGCCCTGCCCCAAAGGTGGGCCCCAGCTCTCTGAAGCCATCTGCCAAGCCCAGAATTGACAGGATGTTCTCATTCCAGAGCTTCAAGCCAGATGCTTTTCTACCTGCCCACCCAGCACTTAGCCAGCGCCCAGCGGGCTTTCCTAAGGGCCGTCAGTCATTCTTTTATGCAGTATTGGCAGCAAGGGACCCCCAGACAGAGAGTCAGCCTGGCCCCTGCCCCAGAGGGAGGGGTGCGGGGGACCAAGCGGGCACCCAGGAAACTTACGTTAGAGAGGATCGCTGTAAGGGTTTCATGGCAAGGCAGTGTGCCAAGGCATTACGTACTTCTTGCATTTGGTACTATTATTATCCCATTTCTCAGATGAGGAGATTAAGGTTTGGAAAGGTGAAGTAACTTGCTCTGGAATCCAGATGGGGTTACCCTGGAGAGCCCCTGCTCCTACCTGCACTTATGATCATAGTGATGATGACAATGACCCCTAACATTTACTAAGTACAAAGGGTTTATCAGGTACCATGCTATTCACTGTGCATACATTGTTGTTTGCAGCCGCTGGAATGACCCGATGGAGTAGGTATTATGATTATGCCCTGTTTTATGGCAGAGGAAGCCAAATAAAGAAATGATGGCTGGACTGAGCCTTGGAGAAGAACCAGACTTTATTGCACGCCTTCTCGATAAAGCTGGGCATTGGGACCAGTGTGTTCATGCTGATGATCTCATTTGCTCCACAGCACCAGTAAAAGGTAAGCATGAATTCTCCCATTTTCTAGATGGGGAAACTGAGGCTCAAACACTTAAGTAATCCATTACACAGCTAAAAGTACTCAAGTCAGGGTTTAAACCCAAGGCATTCTGTCCCCCAAACCCCTACCCCTATGTCCCACCAGCGTTGCTTTCTTGTTTTAAAAAAAGTTTTTAACATTGTTTTTTTTTTTTTCAGAATAGAAATTGTTTTATAGATCATTTCTGTTTTTAAAATAAATGCATCTTAACTGTAAACAAAAAACTCAACATTTTGATGTAGCCCATGGGATGCTTTGTTGGATCGGTCAGAAGCGAGTGCGATTCTTGATCTTGGGGTCATGAGTTTGAGCCCCGTGTGGGGTGTAGGGAGCACTTGAAAGTGAATAAACTTGAAAAAAACATTTTGATGTATCCCTTATAAACATGCATGTGCAGATTTGAGAGTGTATAATGAATGCGTGCGTGCATGTGTGTGTGTGTGCACGCTGGGAAACAGGAGTTTGGAAAGGGAGAATCATGACCTACTAGCTTGAAACCCACCCTTTCTCCTTAGCCTGCTGCAAACATTTTAATGTGCTAACAGAACAGAATAATAACTTCATTCTTTCAGCAAAATATTTATGATATCCACAAATATTTTCTAGGCACTTTCTCTAGGCACTGAAAATATAGAAATGAGCAAAAGAGACAAAGTCTCCTTCTCACTGGAGTTATCAGGCCATAAATCACAAAAATAAAAATAAAATGTTCATTTCTGACAGGGCTATGAAAAAAACCAATATAATATGTTGGGGGCAACATCTGAAAGGAGGGTCATGAAAGCCTTTTTTGAGGAGATATCATTTGAACTGGGGCCTGAGTGATGAGAATGCACCAGGCTTGGACTGGATCCAGGTAGAGGGAACAGCAAGTGTAAGGGTTCTGGGGTGAGAACAAGTTTGGTCTGTTTCAGGAACAGCAGGGAGGCTAGTGTGGCTGGTGCGGAGTGAGAGATCAAGATATATTTGGAGAGATAGGCAGGGGCCAGATCTCAAGGAGCAGTTTGCATTTTGCTTTAAGTGTCATGATTGGACTGAGATGTTTGAGAAAGAAGATGGGTGCGCTTGCTTGGGGGGGTACTAGATGATCGGGGTCCATGTGCGGAAGAGAGGAGACCAGTTGCAGGACTCCAGGTGGCAGGCACCAGCATTGTAGCAGTCGACATGGCCAAGCACTGGAGGGATTCAGACTTAATTTTGAAATAAGTCAACAGATGTAAGAGGTAGAGATCAGGGAGCTCAGGGACAGCTCAGAGGCTGCTGGTAATAGCAAGTTCTTTACTGAGCGCTGACTACTGCCAAGAACTGTGCTAAGCTTGTGTACAGACAGACCTTCCCTCCGTGGTTCCCCAAAGCAGGTCTGCAGTTCCCTGCCTCAGCCTGCCTGAGTGGCTTCCTGGAAATACAGGGATTTGTGTCCTTATTCCCGGGATTCTCGTTCGACACCACACTTGGGGACACCAGCACTCATGTACTCATCCAACAAGTCCACATGTTTTACATTTGGGAAACTGAGGCCCTGGGAGATAAATGGCTTGAAGAAACTCTTGGGTTTTCCTGACTTCACACTGGGACACGAGAGTGCTGTGATCACGATGCCAGCAAGAAACACAGCACCATGTGGTTTTGGGGGGGAGTTCGTTTGTTTTGTTTTCATGCATGATTTTTTTTAAAGATTTTTAAAAATTTATTTTATTTTATTTTAAAGATTTTATTTATTTATTTGACAGACAGAGATCGCAGGTAGGCAGAGAGGCAGGTGGGGGGTGGGGTGGGGAAGCAGGCTCCCTGCTGAGCAGAGAGCCCAGTGTGTGGGGCTCGATTCCAGGACCCTGGGATCATGACCTAAGCTGAAGGCAGAGGCTTAACCTACTGAGCCGCCCAGGTGCCCCCCAAATTTTTTTTTTAATTTTAGAGAGAGAGCTTGTGAGAGAGCATGAGTGGGAGGAGGGGCAGGAGGAGAAGAGGAAGAGGAAGAAGCAGACTCCCTGCTGAGCCGGGAGCCAGATACAGGGCTCAGGGGCTCCATCCCAGTACCCCAGGATCCTGACCTGAGCCAAAGGCAGACGTTTAAACTGACTGAGCCACCCAGGCACCCCTCCCAGGTGCTTTTAATAGCTGCCAGGAGCTTGACTCGAGGTGTTGCTGGCACCAAACCCAGTCTTTCCTTTTCATCTTCATTTTCACCGCTTTAGGGTGTGCTGCGGACGTGGGTTTAAAACCAGGGGCTTTCAAATCCTTTCTAGATGCAGCCAGAGAGCAGGCTACCTCATCAGCAGTTCGTTATCTTCAGCGGTAATTGGTCACACGAATCACTGAGCGCTTACTATGGGCCCGGTCCTTACAAAGGGCGCTGAGCACATCGTCTCCTTTCTCCCTCCCCAGTGAGCGTGGGCTGGAGATACTCACACCGCCCTTGTTCCCTCCCTTCCTCCCGGGATACCCAACGTGGGGAGGCAGAGATGCTATCAGTGATCACGCATCTCGGGTCTTTGCTCCTATGTTGATAATGAGGCAGTGGCTTTTGCCCCACGCCCTGGGCCAAAGCCAGCCTTGGGGCCTCTCCCTCTCTGGGGGGTTTGGCGCCTCTGGTAGCAGAATCTGATCCATGGCCTCTCTTCCTGTGGTCAAAAATTGGGGTGGGGCAGTAGGTGTCTGTGGAGGGAGAGAGGGAGGAAAGCCTAAAGCATGAATCAGGCTCTCGTCCCGTGCTTCATGGGTACCTGAGAAGTCTACCTCACCATGGAGGCATCCGAGAGGCTGGCACGACTGTTGAGGCTGAAATCTGTTGTATCCACCATGATGACACTTTGAGAGAGGCTTAGTGGTCACGTGGGTGTGTTTTCTTCCCCATTGGCCTCCCACAGTCTTCTACTCTGAGCCTGGCTGTTGCTGGGGAAGGGAGCAGAGAGCTATTGAAGAGGAATGTTTGGGGTGCAAGCCCTTCATTTGGGGACTCTTCTGTTTAACTACTCATCGGCTCATCCACCTGTCCATCTGTCTACCCGCCGGTCTATCCATCCACTTGTCCATCCGTTCTTCTGCTCATCCATCCAACAAATGTCCATTTCCAAGGCACCCGTGAGAGTATTAGAGATACACGGAGGAGTAAGACGCAGACACTGCTTTTAGGAACTTACAGTCTCATAAAGGAATCAGAAGTAAACTAACAACCACCATACACTTGGAGAGTAGTTTCTGGGGGACCTACTAAGCTGTGCTGAACAACTGTGGTTGAATTACTCAGAGTCAGCGTGGCCTCTGAAGGCCACAGTCTGGGGTCAGATCCAGCTCTACCCATTATTACCGCATGACCTTGGCTAAGTCACTTCACTTTTCTGAGCCTCAATCCCCTCATCTGTAAAATGGGGATAATTGTAATACCTATTTCGTCTGGTTGTTGTGAGGATTTTTTTAGAAAATGTTTATTTATTTTTATTTTAGGGAGAGAGAGTGTGCATGAATGGTTGGGAGGGGCAGAGAGAGAATCTCAAGCAGACTCTGCACTGAGCACAGAGCCCATGTGGGGCTCGATCCCAGGACCCTGAGATCATGACCCGAGTTGAGTCGGACACTCAACCGACTGAGCCACCCAGGCGCCCCCAGTTGTGAGGATTAAGGAACCCTGCATGTGGAACGTAATGCTGGTGTTTATTGGTTATTTCCTTTCCTTTCCCTACAGATAGAGTTCTGTCATAAAGGGATATAGCATGTAGTGGGGAGAACGACCATGTGTTCAGCCCTCACTATTTGCCAGATGTTGTGAAATTCTTGTTTATTTTCACATGTAGTCTGTGCAAGACTAGAAGAAACCTTTGATCCCCACCCCCCCATTTCAGAGATGAGAAAACTCAGGACCAGAGAGCCAAATGCTTGCTCGCATTTTCATTGCTAGAAAGTGGTTAAGCCAGGATTTGAACCCTGGTTTCCCATACTTCAGAGCCCACATGCAGACACCAGGCTTCAGTGCCTATATGCCCATGGTAGAAGGATATGAGTGCTCTTATTAAGATCCAAGCATCTTACTCCAGACACATAGAATTTCTCTGGATTTCTTGATGAGGGTAGGGTTTGACCCCAATCCAACCATCGCACAGGAATGGCAGGTGGTAATTGTGGGCATCCCAGCCAGAGAGCACATTTTGGGACAAAGTACGAGCAGGAAAAGGAATAGTGTATTTGGAGAGTAATCTCAGAATGATAACATTTATGTAATTTGAAGATCATATGAGTCCAAACCCATCACCTCACAGATGCCTTCAAGGAGGCTCTGAGAGGAGCAGGGTCTGGCCCCAGGCCACATGTAGTGAGTGGCAGCTCAGGGTCAGCCCCGCAGTATTGGGACATAGAGTCCAAGACAGATGAGGCTGGGGTCAGATCATAAAAGACCTTAAATCTGAGGAGTTGGGAGTCCATCCTATAAGAAGTGGAGAGCTGGAGGGCACCTGGATGGCTCAGTTGGTTGAGCATCTGATTCTTGATTTCAGCTCAGGTCATGATCTCAGGGTAGTGAGAGCGTGCCCTGAGTCAGGCTCCAGGCTGGACATGGAGCTGGCTTAAGGTTCTCGCTCTCTTCCTTGCCCTCTGCCCCTTTCCACCCCCTGACCTGTGCATGACCTCTCTCTCTCCCTCTTAAAAAAAATTAAAAAATAAAATAAAATAAAAAGTGGAGAGCTGTTGAAGGTACTTAAACAGGAACAAATCTTGGTCTAACAATGGCAGAGCTAGGGGGGCTGCAGACCCAAGGGAAAAGAATCCTGATTGGGGTCCAGCGGACCATTGGCCTCTGGGGATCTAAGCTGTTCCAACTGATCTGGAGCTCTTGACCATGGGCACTATCTGTCTGACCATCAAACAAATAGGTATGTCTGAGGATCAACATTCTAACAAGATGGTTGGATTTTCTAAATTTTGCCTCCCCTTCTTAAACGCCTTCATAGACCTCTGTATTTTTTCCTTTAGGACACTTACCACAACTGTGCCTTTAAAACTAACTCTGAATGTCTGCCTCTGTGCTTAGATGCTGGGAGCCACCACCTGTTTGCACGACACCAAAGTCCCTGGCACTTAGCAAGGGGCTGGCATAGAAGGGCTGAATCAATGAATCAAAAATCAATGAAAATTCATTCATTTTGGAATGAATGAATCAGTCAATCAACCAATCACTAAGTTCCACTCTATCACTTTCCAGGTAAGAAAGCCATACCTGGAGAGCAGCAGTTCATTCACTCAATCTGGCACTGACCACTTACTAGGTACCAGGAGATCTAGTGAATATAGGGATCAAGGACAGATGAGGTCCCAGTCCTCGTGGAGATTGAAGTAGGAAACAGAGAAGAAAGCAGTTCTGTTAGACAGGCAGGTCCCTGTCTTCAGAACAAGGTTTCTTTTGGAAACAGGCAAGACTGGCCAAAAATGGCTCTATTTCCTTACTCAGACTTTATCCTTCTGCCCCCACTCTGCATTTTGAAGGTATTGATTTAAATGGATATGCAATACCAACTCTCAGGCATTTTCTGAGATCATCAGGGCATGACTGATTTGAAGCCATCAACAGGGTTTGTGGAATGCATATCTGGCTCATGTAGGACCAACCAAAAGAGGAAAGCCTGGGGAGCCCATACCATCTCAAAGATCAGATTTTCCTTGGAGAGACAAACAGAACTGCAGACATTGTTGTTTTAACTTGCATTTCCTTGCTTATTAATGAAGTGAAACATCTTTATATACATTTCTTGACCCCTTGGGTTTCCTCCTTTATAAAATGCTTGCTCATGGCTCTCATTTTTACTGTGCCCCACCCCTCCTTTTGCACAGAAGGAAACTAACAGTGAAAAAAATCAAATGACTTGCCTAAGGTCAGATAACTACATTTCCATAAAATTATGGAAACCATGTTATATATTTTATGGCGTCCAGCTCAAGACAGGCACTCAAGACTTGCTTGTTGAACTGAATTTATTTACTATTTATTTGAGAGAGAGAGAGAGAGCATGAGCAGGGTAGAGACAGAGGGAGAGGGAGAAGCAGACCCCCACTGAGCTAGGTAGGATCCCAGCATGGGGCTCCAACCCAAGACCCTGTGATCATGACCTGAGCCAAAGGCCGATACTTAACCAACTAAGCCACCCAGGAGCCCCTTGACCTGAATTTAAATTAATATAGAATGACCTCAAGTAAAAGGCAACATCAGGTGGTGAAAGGAGCCAGGGCTCTGGAGTCAGGTGACCCTGGTGGGCTCTAACTCTGGCTCTGCCTGGTGTGTCCGCTGTGTGACCTGGGGCAAGCACTGAGCCTCTCTGAGCCTTGATTTCCTTATGGATGGAGATCTATATTGATACCCAGATCTATATATAGATATAGATATAGATCCCCAGGTGAATCGGAGCACCGACTACAGGGCTCACTCAGTAATCATTCATTTTTCCTTCTAGTTCTTTCTTGGAGGACTGCAAAACACCCAAGTGCATAGTGCTGGAGGAAGCCAAATCAAGTGGGCATGGACAGTATGGTAGGCTGAATAACTGCCCTCCAAAATGTCCACTTCTAACCCCCAGCACTTGTGACTATATTGTCTGACATGGTAAAAGGGCCTTGCAGCTGGTGAAGAAGCTGAGGATGTCAAAATGGGAAGAGGATTTGGGTAGGCACCGTGTGTCCTCAAGGGTTTATACAAGACAGGCAGGAAGGTTGGAGATGCACGAAGAGAGATGTGAGGACCGACCAGAGCTTGTGGAGAGGATAAGGCCACGTGTCAGGAAAGTAGCAGCCTCTAGAAGCAGAAAAACGGAAGGAAACAGATTCTCTCCCAGAGCATGGAAGGGAGCTCAGCTGCACTGATGACTTGATTTAGACCCAGTGAAACCCATCTTGGACTTCTGACCATCAGGCTGCGTTTGTGTCACTTTAAGACGCTAAGTTTGTGGTAATTTGTCACAGTGGCAATAGGAAACGAATTCAGATGGCATCTTAGAAAAATCAAGTTTCCGAAGGAGGGGAGAGACATGAATTGATGGTGAAGAAATAATACCTCCTTTTTTTTCAGTGTTTATTTTGTACCAAGCAGTGTTTACATACCTTGTTTCAAATGATCTCATTTAATCCTCACACCACAGATAAGAACCAGTGTCCCGTTTGCCAGCAAGGAAAACAGAGACCCAGCCAGTGCAAATAACTCCCAAGCCAGTGGAGGAGCTGGGATCGGAGCTCAAGCCCGCCTATCGCCAAACCACCATGCTTTTCCCCCAAGTGAACGCCCAGGTCGGCTGTGGCAGAGGCCACGGGGAATCTGGAAGTTTCCGAGCTGGCAGGTCTCCACCAAGCCCATTCAACGTGCATTTAGTCGCACACCTTCAGTGTGCCTCCCTGCTGGTGCAGAGGAGACCCACGCTCCCTGGGGAGGCAAGCACAGGGCTGGGGAAGGGAATGAGGCCTCTAGGACCCAGCCTGGGATGTGAGTTACCGGACATGTTAAAAGCACAGTCCTGGGAGATCTTACGCAACTTCCTAAGACAAACCCAGGGCACCTGGGTGGCTCAGTGGGTTAAGCCTCTGCCTTCGGCTCAGGTCATGATCTCAGGGTCCTGGGATGGAGCCCCGCATCACGCTCTCTGCTCAGCAGGGAGCCTGCTTCCTCCTCCCTCTCTGCCTACCTCTCTGCCTACTTGTGATTTCTCTCTCTATCAAATAAATAAATAAAATCTTAAAAAAAAAAAAAAAAGGACAAACCCAGAAGACTCTCAAAACCAGAGCGATGAAGGAGAGAAATGACCAGGCATAGGAACGGACAATTCACAAACACACGGAAGGTTGTTCCTTCTCATAAATCATCAAAGGAATGAAAATTAGAACAAGATGCAAATGTTTGCCTCCCAAATCAGCCCAGATTTGAGAAGACGATAACGCTCAGTATTGCCGAGGGTGTGGTGAAACAGGCACGCTCATTCATTGCTAGTAGGAGTGGAAATTAATACAACCCTTCTGGAAAACAATTTAGCAATGTCTATCAAAAGCCCTGGTATGTTTACATCCTTTGATCCTGCGCCTTCTCTTCAGGGAGGCTAGCCCACGGAATCTAAATAAAGAAAATCTTTCTATGTGAGAAACTCAACTGCATCCTTGTCTACTCAGTAAGTAACAGCCTTAAATGTCCAAAAGGGGAATGTTAAATTATGGTATCTCTACCTAGTAAATAGTATGTAGCCACTAAAACAAATGGTCATAAAAGATTTCAATTGAGTTTAATAGTTTACATTGTTAAGTGAATAACGCAAGGTACCAAACGACATGCCCAGCAGAACCGCCATATAAAAACACAGTATTTTTTTTTATTGTGGCAAAAACAAAACAAAGCAAAGCCACATAACATAAACTTACCCTCATAACAATTTTTAAGTGTACAGTGCAGTTTTATTAACTGTCCGCCCTTCTTGTACAAAGAGATCTCTAGACTTTTCCATCTTGCACAACTGAAACTTCATGCCCATTGAACAACTCCCCGTTTCCCCTCCCTCCAGCCCCTGGCATCTGCCGTTCTACTTTCTGCTTCTATGAGTGATTACGTTAGATCCCTCATGTAAGTGGACTCATGTGGCATTTGCTTTTTGTGATTGACTTATTTCACTTAGCATAATGTCCAAGCATTTTTAAGATGATATACTCTGTTGGGAATGTAAATGGGTACAACCACTGTGGAAAACAGTATGGAGTTTCCTCAAAAAAGTAAAAATAGAAATATCACAGGATCCAGTCATTCCATTACTGAGTATTTACCCAAAGAAAACAAGACACTGACTCAAAAAGATCAATGCACACCCTGTTGATTGCAGCATTATTTACAAGAGGCAAGATAGAGAAGCAACCTAAGTGTCCACTGATAGATGAATGGGTAAAGAAGATGTGTATATATACACATGGAATATTACTCGGCTATAAAAAAAAAATGAATGAGATCTTGCTCTTTGTGGGACCATGGATACACCCAGAGGGTACTTAGCTAAGTGAAATTCGTCCAACAGAAAGAAAAATGCCATATGATTGTACTTAAATGTGGCATCTAAAAAATAAGCAAGTGAATAAAGGAACAAACAAAAAGCAGAATGAGACCTATAAATATAGAGAACAAACTGATGGTTGCTGGGGGGAAAGAGGTGGAGGGATGGGCAAAATGAGTGAAGGGGAGTGGGAGGTACAGGCTTCCACTTCCAGAATGAATGAGTCACTGGGAGGACAGGTGCAGCAGAGAGGATATAATCAGTGGGGCTCTAATAGTGTTGTATGGTGATGAATGGTGGCTAGACAAGTTACACTGTTATAATGTATAGACTTGTAAGTCACTATGCTGTACTCCTGAAACTAATATAACACAGTGTATCAAATAGGCTTCAATTAAAAAGATACAATTTTAAAAAGATTTTTTTTAACAAAGATTTTTATTTGACAGACAGAGATCACAAGTAAGCAGAGAGGCAGGCAGAGAGAGAGAGGGGGAAGCAGGCTCCTACCGAGCAGAGAGCCCAATGTGGAGCTCGATCCCAGGACCCTGGGATCATGACCCAAGCCGAAGGTAGAGGCCTTAACCCACTGAGCCACCCAGGCACCCCTAAAAAGATATTTTAAAAAGGGAACTTAAATATACCAAAATTTGTGCTTATCTTTGGATGGGTGGTCAAAATATGATTTTTAAAAATTCTGCCTACATTTGCCTTTTTCCGAATTTTTTCCATGTATTAATTACCTTCCTAATAACAAAATAAGATTCATTTTTAAAAAGATGTTATTTATCATTTGACAGAGAGAGACACGGAAAGAGGGAACGCAAGTAGGGGGGAGTGCCAGAGGGAGAAGCAGGCTCACTGCTGAGTGGAGAGCCCAATGCAGGGCTCCATCCCAGGACCCTGGGATCATGACCTGAGCTGAAGGCAGACACTTAACTGACTGAGGCACCCAGGGCCCCAGATTCATTTCTTCTCAAGGGGAATAGAAAAAGAAAGTGGGCCCAGGAAGCTGGGAGGTAGCACATTCTCAAATTCGTCACATCAGGTAGAGCTGATAACCTGGGGCATAGGCTACCCTAGGCTCAAGAAGGGACTTTTTCCAGACATTCTGGCCTCCCAGAAAGCCAGCTGCCTTCAGGGTAGAGCCTGAGGGCAGGGACATGGAGGCTGCTGGGTCCTCCAAGCTCTCCCAGTCCCGGGTACTGATTAGAGATAGGGCCAGCTGGCACTCACCGCCCAAGACAACCGTGATTCATTCATCCCTCTTGCAGAGAATGTGAACTAGCTGTCTGCTCTTGGCTCTCTAAACCCACCCAGCCAGACAGCCCCTGGGGACTGAAAGAAGCAGAACCCCGCCCGCTGTGGGCATAGTTAGACAGAGGGACCGACACAGATCTGAAAGAACCTTGGTGTGTGTGAACCAGGAAGTAGGTGGAAGGAACAGAAATACATCCACCCAGCCCGGCTTCCTGGGTCCACTGCTCTATCGGAAGCTCCTTCGGGCCCAGAACTTTTTGTCTGGCATCTCCGCCCTGCAGCCCTGATTACAGGGTTGTCTGCCTTGCAGAGACTTCATAAATATTCGTTCATTGGATGAACCAAGAGCATCCTATCATTTAGGCAAACAGCTTATTTGAGGTGTGGTGCATTCGTCTTGGGAAATCACCAAGAGGCTGGAAAGTTACAGCACTAGGCAGAGGACTGGTAGGAGATCTTAGATGGGGGAGCTGGAAAGGATGTCAAGGCTCATCACCGAATCCCCTATATCCTTCCATCCAGCCACACTCCCATACTGCTGCCCCCCAGCGCAACTGCTCCCCAGGTGGGCGCCCCCTCCCACCCCGAGAAAGAGGAGGAGAACACAGGGCAGTGAATGACAGCATGAACCCTTCCGAAGTCCGATTCGGGCTGGCTGGAATACCCCCGATGTGTGAGTCCCAGCTCTGCCACATAAGAGCCAAGTGACCTTGGGGAAGTCAGTTATCCAATAGTCAGTGGAGCCAATAGATTACAGAATAATTATGTAGAGTATACGTCGTTTTTAAAAATTCAGCTTTTGAGGGGCGCCCGGGTGGCTCAGTGGGTTAAGCCTCTGCCTTCAGCTCGGGTCATGATCTCAGGGTCCTGGGATGGAGCCCCACATCAGGCTCAGAGGGAAACCTGCTTCCCCTTCTCTCTCTGCCTGCCTCTCTGCCTACTTGTGATCTCTCTCTTCAAATAAATAAATAAAATCTTTTTTAAAATTTCAGCTTTGAGTTCTTCCAAATCTGACATAAGTCATCTCATTCCCACAACAACCTATAATGAAGGGACTACTCTTCTCCCCAGTTATAGACAAAGAAGCCCAGATTCAGAGAGGTTTAGTTCATTTCCTGCTGTCACAGGTTAGTAAGTGGCGGAGCCGGGATCGGAACCAGGTCTGATGACTCTATTACCTAGGTTCTGTCAGGAGACCAAGCTGCCTTCCATGCACACCTACCTGCAAGGCATGGCTGAGAGGCTCAGGAATGGGCTCCTGTACAGGAACTCCAATGCACAGTGTGTGGTGGGCTGGTGGTGAAGATGGTCACAGAGCCAGGAGAGGGGAAGGGACTGGAAAATTTCATGACCACCTACCACGCCTGCCTCTGTCCCATAACCTCCTCAGCTCCTGTGAGGGTGGTTGGCCCTCAGGCGGCCCATCCCTCTGGAGGTGGGCAGGAAGGAATTTTCCCTGCTCTGGAACCAAGAGTGGTTTCACAACGAGGGCTGTGTCTCATGGGCTCTCTGTGTCACCCATTCCATCTATCCATCCACTGACAAGGTCACGTTCAGTGCCAAGCCCCTGCCGCCATGGGGGCCCGGATGGGACTTGGCCCCTGTGAAGGCCGCCTATGTGTGAAGGCCCTAAGGAAACAAAGTCTAACTAGAGAAAGGCCTCTTTCAGCTACTACTGGATGTAAATAAGAACAGGTGACAGGTCACATGCCACATTGGGTGCTGACTGATCCCACCGCACAACTCACTACACATTCAACATGGTTCCTGAACAATTTCTCAGCGGGGCTGGGTGGTACACCGGTCAGCCTACATGGGCTCTGGAATCAGACAGGTCTGGGTTGGAAGCTGGTGCTGCTCTTCCTCATTGGGTAACATTCCCTGGATCACTTCAACCTTCTGCGTGGTAGTTGCCACGTCTGTCAGCTGTAAAATGGGGCTAATGGGAGCCGCTCACAGGATTTCTGTGAGAAGCAGAGAGGTGATCACTCATGGGCTTTGGCACAGCGCCTGGCACAGAGTAGGTACTTCGTAAATGTGCCTGCGTGTGGCTGGTGCCGGTGCTCCTGGGGTAGGGGGAAGGAAATAAGATGAGTAACAAAAAGCTTTGTCTCCGAGGATCACACATTCAGTAGGAGAGGCAGAAAAGTCCAGAGCTATACTGTAATGATGACTGCGTATAATATACCGTACATCATTTAATCCTTGTCCAAGATCAGGCAACAGAAAAAGTTGCAGAGGCAGAATTTGAACCCAGGTCTGGCTTATTAAATGAAAGAATGTGTGTGTGTGTGTGTGTGTGTGTGTGTGTGTGTGAGAGAGAGAGAGAGAGATAGAGAGAGGAGGGGTTGGGGGAGATTGACAGAGAGAATAAGAAAGGTTGATTTATTTGGAGAAAAAGGATTAGATCCAAAGTCAGGAGACCTATAAATGAATGTTTCTTTTGGATCAATTTCCCTAGTGGCTATGTATTAGGAAACAAACAAACAAAAAGCTTTTGATAAACTCATATGTCATTGATGTGTTCTGCACATGTCAGGTTGATAATTCTTACATACAGAAACTGAAGAAACTGAAACCAAAGGTGGTCTTATAGATAGAAAGTTACATACCCAAGATCTGAAACTTGGTCCAATTGTTTTAGGTCCAATTTTATTGTTTAAATAAGAATTGTGTGTATACAAGTAATACAACACAACGTTTTTATATACACAGTGAAATGATTACCACAGTCAAGCTTATTAACATATGCATCTCCTCATATAGTATTTTTAGTGTGTGTGGTAAGAGCGCCTGAGATCTATTCTCAGCAAATTTCTGGTATACAATATAGTATTATCAATCAAAATCACTTTGCTGTACATTAGATCTCTAGAACTTGTTTTATCTAATTGCAACTCTCCAATTTCTCTCATCTCCCCGCCCCCGCCCCCGCCCTGACAACTACTGTTCTACTCTCTGCGTCTATGAATTCAACTTTTTTAGATTCCACATATAAGTGAAATCATACAGTAGTTTTCTTCATGTGTTTGGCTTATTTCACTTAGCATAAAGTCTTCCATGTTCTTACATGTTGCCATAAATGACAGATCTTCTTTTTTAAGGTTGATCAATATTCATATATGTATATATAACAATCACTTTATCTATTTGTCTGTCAACCCACACCTAGGTTATTTCTACATCTTGGCTATTGTAAATCATGTTGCAATGCACATGGGTGTACAGCTATCCCTTCACAGTACTGATTTCATCTCCTTTGTATATATAACCAGAAGAGGCATCACTGTATCATATGGTAGTCCTATTTTTAATTTTTTACAAGATTTTATTTTGAGAGAGAGAGGGAGAGAGAGCGCACAAGGGGAGGGGCAAATGGGAAGGGAGATGGACAAGCAGATTTTCCGCTGAGCACAGAGCCCAAAGCAGGGCTTGATCCCATGACCTGGAGATCATGACCTGAGCCAAAAGCAAGAGTTCAATGCTCAACTGACTGAACCACCCAACTAAACTTCCACTTTTAATTTTTTTTAAAGATTTATTTATTTATTTATTTAATTTTTAGAAAGAGAGAAAGACAAAGAGAGAGCATGAGCAAGAAGAAGGGCAGAGGGAGAGAATCTTTCAAGCGTACTCCCAACTGAGCAAGGAGCCCAATATGGGGCTTGGTCCCCCAACCCATGAGATCATGACCTGAGCTGAAACCAAGAGTCAGATCCTGAACCCGCTGAGCCACCCAGGTGCCCCATCTACTTTTAATTTCTTGAGGAACCTCCGTACTGTTTCTCATAACAGTGGTGGCTATTCACATTCCCACCAAAACAGTATACAAAGTTTCCCTTTTCTCTACATCCTCACAAAACTCATTTTTATCTTTTTGATAACAGCCATCCTGACCAAACCTTTCACCAATGATTAGTGACGCTAAACACCTTTTTTTGTTTGCCTTTTGGCCATCTGTCAGTCTTCTTTGTATAATGTGTACTTAGGTCTTTCGCTCTCTTGAAATCTGGGTTTGTTTTGTATGTATGAGTTCTTTATTTTTTTTTATATTAACCCTTATCAGAGATACGGTTTGTAAATATTTGCCCCCAATCTTGGTCGCCTTTTCATTTTGTTTCCTTTGATGTGCAGAAGTGCCTTAGTTTGTTGCAGTCCTGCTGCTTTATTGCTGTTTATCTGCCTATGCCAGTCTGGCCTCAGTCTGTGTTCTCCCCCACGGGGATGCCACGCTGCCAGCCTTGAAGGATGGGAAATTCGCCACAGGTCTGCCAATGTCGCAAAAGGTTGACCAATCATTCATTGTTCATCACTCCTTTTGGGGAATTGATGGAGTTGTACAACAGTAGAGGTGTCGCCTGGGTGATCTAATCATGACACTAGGCAGCAAAGCCATCAAGAGAAAATGCTTTCAGCAAGCCAGCCCGTATTTATGACCTACTGTGTGCTGAGCACTATGCTAACCCCTCAGCACATAGCATCATGCTCTTCCTACACTTCCACATTTGTGAGGAGCCAAGGCAAGCGCCCACCAAATATCCAACAGCACAAGACTCTAATCAGAAGCCAACTTTTATTTTGAACCCTAATTATGAAGGTCTTGGAATCAGGGGAGACTAGCTGGCACAATCCGAGAAGTATGCAACTCTTGGTCTCAGGGTCTGAGTTCCAGCCCCATACTCGGTGCAGAGATTACTAAAACATAAATAAACAACAACAACAACGAAAGATCTTGGCATCATACAGAGCTGGGTTCGAGACTGGATTCTGATACTCAAGGTCTGTTGTGATTCTGAGCCAGCCACTTGACGGCTCGCAGCCTGTGATATGGAGGTAGGGGGAACCTACTCCGTGATGAGGGCTCATGCCGCCTGCTCCCACACTGCGCCAGGACAGGGGGTGGGTTTCAGGACCACTCAGGAGAAGCACGACAGCCTAGTGGTTAAGAACAGGTTATGCAGCATATCAAAGACTGAATGTTAACTCTTCCGTCCCAGCGGCATGACCCTGGGCAAGTCGCTCAACTTCTCAGAGCACTGTTTCGTGTAATAAGAGAAAGCGGTGACAGGAAGCAGGTGGGGCTTGCGTAAGACCAGAGGAGAGGAAGCCAGGCCAGGGAAGAGGAATAGCAAATCCCTGCGGACGTGGCTGCACACAGGCACCCGTGAGACCATAGGCCAGACTAATGCAGAGAATCCGGGGAATGCTAGCAGCCTCCCCACGGCCTTGTAGGAGACTCCCACGGCAGCACCTTCTCTTCCAGAGACAGGGACGGAGGCCCAGAGGCACCACGCTTCCGGACTCCTGAGTGTGAATTTCCGGTCCCAGGGTGCACCGCGTAAGGTACGCCCCATGGAAGGCTCTGATTGGCTTATCTTCCAGCCCTGAGCTCTCCTATTGGGCAGAGCCTCACGCCTACAGCCTCCCGGTTCCACCTTGATGCAGTCCGCTGAGGTGGGGTGGCAGAGTGGCCCACCGGGTGGGTCCGCAGAGTGGCCCAGCTGGTGGGTCTGTACCCCGACAGCCAGCAGGGAGGCACTGCCAACAACTTTCTGCGCTGCGAGAGTGAGAGTTCACAGGTTGAGGTGGTGCATATGCCTGACTTAACGTGCCACCTCCTCAGGGTCATTTGATCCACGGATGGATTCGAGTCCATCCTTCATGTACATATTTATGAGACGTTGGCCAGGGTGTATGGTCCATGGCCCTGGAGCAGCATTTGTGTACCCACTCTGGACCAAGGTGGTCGGGACCAAGGAAATTACTTCCTTTGCTCATCAATTAGAAGCCTAGCTAGGACTTTGATGGATGCCATGGCTTAAGGACCAGGAAGAACATCAATAGGATGCAGGTGAAACCCGTGTCTACAAAGAGTGGCCACTTCCTTGGAGTGAGAAAGAGACATTTGCAGAAACAATACAAAGTGGAAGGATCTGTGTCTCAAAAGAGATGAAGACAGGGTGCTCTGGAGCTCAGGGAAGGCTTCATGGAGTAGCACTGGAACTCTGGATCAAGGAGGAAGGAGCAGATGGCTCCTTAGGATAACGCCACTCTAGCCATCACTGAGTGTTGGGGGCGAGCTCTCTCTCTTTCTCTTTCTCTCTCTCTCTCTCAGCAGGAGGCAGGGGAGTATAATGGTTAGAAGCAGGAGTCTTAGTATCAGTCCACTGGTCTCAAATTCCCGTTCTTTAGTTTCCTAACTCTGTGACTTTCCCCCACCTACCTCCTGGGGTTATAAGGTGTGAATGAGAGTGGTTATTACTAATTCTGAAATGGATAATCCCATGCCCACAAATCCACACAGCACAGACTAAAGAAGCCACAACGGCAGGGCCGGAACTGCAGATCCTTCACTTTCCCAGACACCATCCCATTCCCCAGTGGCCTATGATGCTTGCATGATAAAGAGAGATGATGAAGCAGGCAGACTGTGTTTACTCAGTCTCATACCCAACTGCTCACTGGTGGCCCTGGGTGATCAAGAGAAGGCTCAGGGGACATCCTGAAGCCATTTACTTTCTTCCTCTGACATCGGTCAGGTTTACGATGTTGTTGCTGAGTGTGCCCTGACCTTCTTGCAGGTCTTGACCTGGTGCTGACCTTTCACTGGATGCGGTGGACCCCTTCAGTGGTTGAGGAAGAGAGAGGCTGACCCCTGCCCTCTATGGCCTATCATTAAGAAGGGGTCAGCACTGGGAGACATGCAAATGTTTCCAATCCTTTAATTCTCCATGTTTCTTAATTCTTTCCCCAGGCATCTGAGGAGCAGGGGAGTCCTCTGGTGTGACTAGCCCTTCCCTAATTTAGGCTCTAGTTTCATGATTGGTTGGCACTCCCCTTCTAGTTGTTGTGTGTCACCATATTGTCATCAGTAAGAGATTTATTTAATTAATTTATTTATTTTTAAGTAGGCTCCACACTCAGAATAAGACCAGAGCTGAGATCGAGAGTTGGGCGCTTAATGGACTGAGCCACTGGGTGCCCCAGTAAGAGATGTATTTCACAGCCCCAGCAAGGAAAGAGTTGTTGGGCCTTGCTCTGCATTTTGTGTTTGCCTTTATCTTAATACTAACCCCAAAGTAATCACCTCTACCTTTGTCCTCTGTGCTCCTCAAGGACCAGCTCTATTTCTGATTTGTTGCTGTATTCCCAGAATTGAGCACAAGGCTGCATACAGAGTACCATGTGAATATTTGAGCAGGGTATGGACAGATGGCACAGTTCATTCATTTGGGCCTAGATACTGGAGAGCCTACTTCCCAACAGGAAGCTGTCCCAATAAGATTTCAGCCTCTGACCGGCTCTAGGCTGTTGGCTGAAATTCCCCCATTTGATAATTCATCTTTTGGGGTTTATCATTGCTTTCTGTGGCCATTTAGAGTTTGAATTCTCTTTTAAAATCAGTTGGTCAGTGTCTTTTCACCTGGGATCTGGAAAGGTTTCAAGAGGTTCACAAATCCCCCAAAACTGTACACAGAATTTTCTCAGGTGAGAGGGTACCGTTTTTCTGGTGGTGAGGGTTACCACTAGCTTTCATCAGATTTTAAGAGGGGTCTGCGAGGGGAAGAGGTGAAGAGGTACAGTCAGGAGGAGGGCTGCACCTGGAGACTCTCTGAAGTCCCAGAACATCAGTGTCCCTCCAACTTTTATTTCACCCATCTTGTCATTGATAGAGTGGGGAGAGCAGAACTTGCCTCTTAGGGTCCTTGTCAGGATTCAGTGCGTTTTTGAGGTCAGATAAATTAGATTAGCTCTACTGTGTCTCACTTAAATTTTAAAGAATTTCCATTGCTCTTAAAGACTGGCCATGGTCCCCTTTCTCCTCACAAGCCTGGCTTCTTGCCACTGTGGGGTCTTTGCACTTCTCTTTCCCTCTTCCTGGAGTGCTTTCTCAGATAAGCCTCTTTGCCTAGATAATTCCTGCTTATTCTTCAGATCTCTGCTCAACTGTCCATTCTTCAAGATGGCTATCCTGACCTCCTTGATCTAGAACTAGATCAGAACCTTCTTTCACGTGCTCTTAGAGCACCATGAACTAACTGCATCTCGCTGCTGCGGTAATTTTGTGATTTTATATCGATTCCTGTGATTCCTGAAGGGACATCTGGCACCACCCCTGGACTGTGGGTTCCAGGAAAGGAGGAACCATACCTGTTTCCCCTTCCATTTTATTCCAAAACCTGGTGCAAGGAGTGCACACACTAGGTGCTAAATAACGTGTGTCAGGAACAACAAAACCGGCTTGTTTTTGCATACTGGAGCAACCCCAGCTGCAACAGTTTCTCAAATGCTTTTTTATTGTTTCTGTAGAGTTCCCCAGGGGGGGCTTGTTCACCTGGATGGAGTGCGATGATCATTCTGGGCGTGTACTCTGGAACCACACTGCCCGAGTTCAAATTCAGGCTCTACGACTTACTAACCATATGGCCCTGAGAAGTTTTATTTATTTTCTCTGTGCCTTGGTTTTCCTTATCAATAAAATGGGGGTGGAATATAGCACCTACTTCAGAGGGTGGTTGTGAAGATTTGCTGAATTCACATACAGAAACCCTGACAGGTAAAGGGTTCTGGAAGTGGGACCCGATGGTGGCCAGCATACAACAGGCTTCCCGGTCTCTCTTTAGCTCCCTCAGGTTGGGCGTCAGGAGACATGCGAGGGGCTGAGGAAAAGGCAGCCATGCCCCGGTGCCCACCCAGACCCATCATGGCCAGCCCCGCAGTGAGCTTGCTTAACCATTGTGCTCACCAGACACCAACTAGTCTGATCCAGTGGTGTGTTCCTTCCCGCCCATTCCAGGTCTCAAGAGCCGTGTGCACTTCTCTTCCTAACTGTGTTTTGTGATGTCAGATTGGTTGCTTAAAACCAAGCACAGAGGGAGTCTTTACAACACAGACGTCAGCAAATGCTACAAATCAGAGCCTTTTTTGTCCCTCCTGGACAAAAATGTTGTTAAACATTTAGCATCCCACCTGTGCCCCATCAGTATCCTGTACCCACTCTGAAAAGATCATCGTGGTGTTTCCAAAGGGCCATGGGGGTGCATATTACTCCAGTTGTCTTTAGCAAACCAGACAGCTGAACCACAGGCATTGGCCAGCTACACAGACAAGGCCTCGGGACCGTCTCAGCCACCCGGAGCCGCAGCACTAGTTAGCGGGTGCTTTGAGATCCTCAGGTGACCAACCAGGTGACTAAATTACAGCGGTCTCCCAGACCAGCCAGAGAGTCTGCGACGGGCACTGTGGTGTGATGGGCCCAGCCCAGCACTAGCACCTCTGGGCTCGGTTCCCTGGCACCGTGGGCAAGTCAGTTCTGTCTGGGCCTCAGTTCCCTAAAGAAGGAAAGGAAGAGCCATTGAGCAAGGTCCCTAAAGGTTCATTTTAGGAATCACTCAAAGTGCAGATTCGGCTCTGGATCTCCCCGTGTGGCCTTAGCCAAGTCCCTTCATCTTTCTGAGGCCTCAGTTTCTACATCTGTCTGTGGGGAGAATTGTTCTGAGGGGTAAGTGAATTGTTGAAGTCATGCCCCTTGCCCTCAAGGGGTCCCTGTCTTATTGGAGACATAAAATATACCCATTTAGATCCATGAAAGGTGAGTTTCACGAAGTGGGATTTAGGAAATGGTTTTGGTCGACATGCAGACTCATATTTTCTATGTTAATAATTGCATACATATATGTATTTATTTTATGGTGTTTCAGGGGATAAAAGCCATAAATAGCAATCCACACCCAAGAGTTCATGGATGCTATTGCTAAGAATAACAAGACATTTTTAAAGTGAATTGTGTAACATCCAACTTAAAGAAAAATGTTCAGTACATTAAAGTACAAGTCATGGGGGAAGTCTCAGGAGAGAAGGTTCATGAATACTGAAATCAAAAGTTCTTCCCAACACGAAGGCTCCTGTCTCCTTTGATTCTGGTGCTCTAAGACAACAGATAGAATTTGCAAGGTAAACTCAAGCTTCACATATGGAAGACCTCAGCAGCAATCCACGGTGGGAGGATTTCAGGATGGAGGGTCTCCTGGAAAGCCTGGTAGGCAGTTTGGCAGGACTGTTCTAGAAGCCAGCAGATCATGTAAGGTGCTTTGGGCTGGAAGCAACAGAAACCATGCCTCCAAGTGGCTTAAACTAGGAGGGATTTTTATGGGCCTCATAATTGAATGTCGGGCTGGTTCTGTAGCAGTCCCACGATGTCTTCAGGGTCCTGTTTGTCTCTCTGCTCTGTGGTGTACAAAGCTGACCCCATCTAAGTATCCTCTTGTAGCTGTTGAAGGATAGCTGCTTTCTGGATGCAAGCTTCCTCAGGCCACAGCTAGAGAAAGAGAGAAGTCCTCTTACCAACCATCAAACCAAATTTCTTCCTTTAAGTCTGACTGGGACAACTTAGGCCACTCCACCATCCCTGAACCAATAACCTTTGCCAGAGAGATGATGTTCTCTGCTTGGCTTAAGCCCGAGTTTTTGTTTTTGTTTTTGTTTTTGTTTTAATTATTTATTTATTTATTTATTTGACAGAGAGAGATCACAAGTAGATAGAGAGGCAGGCAGAGAGAGAGAGAGAGAGAGAGAGGGAAGCAGGCTCCCTGCTGAGCAGAGAGCCCGATGCGGGACTCGATCCCAGGACCCCGAGATCATGACCTGAGCCGAAGGCAGCGGCTTAACCCACTGAGCCACCCAGGCGTCCCCCGAGTTTTTGAACCAGTCACTGGAGATGGGATCACCAGGAATGTCCTGAACTAAACTGGGCAGAGGTAACTTCCCTGACTATATTATTGATGCTCTGGAGGAAGAATGGAACAGTTGGAGAGGTATCCCCAGCGCTCTTCATCACCATCATCACTATCATCATCATTGTAACAGGGATTGTGGGATGACCATCAAGTTCATTTCCTTTTCTTTCTGAACACACAGCTGGACTACATTTCCCAGACTCCCTTGCAGTCAGGTATGGCCATGTCACAGTTCCAACCAATAGAATATGGGCAAAAGTAGGGCGCCTGGATGGTTCAGTGGGTTAAAGCCTCTGCCTTTAGCTCAGGGCATGATCCCAGGGCCCTGGGATCCATCGGGCTCTCTGCTTGGCATGGAGCCTGCTTCCTCCTCTCTCTCTCTCTGCCTGCCTCACTCCCTACTTGTGATCTCTATCTGTCAAATAAATAAATAAAATCTTAAAAAAAAAAAAAGAATATGGGCAAAAGTGATGTGTACCATTTAGCTGTCTGGAAGAGGAAACATTTCTAAGGCTAAGGTTGGCAAACTTCTTTGGTAAAGGGCCAGATAACAAATATTTTAGGCATTACAGGACATCTATAATCTCTGTTGCGTACTCTTTTTTTCTCCTTCCCTCTTCTCCCCTCTCCCCTCCTCCTCTTCTTCATGACACTTTGGAAATGAAAACCCATTCTTAGGTTTAAGGCTATAGAAAAACAGATGGCTAGCTGAGTTGGTTCACAGGGTATAGTTTGCAACCTCTATTCTAGGGTGACACTTGGACCCACATGTCGAAGATGACAGAGACACAAGGTGGAAGGAGTCTAGGTCCCCAACCACTGCATGGAGGTCAATCCCCATATAGGAGCCCCCTCATTGACTATAACTGGAATGAAGAGAAAACATTTTTTTAATTATTTTTTTATTATTAAGGTAAAATAAGCATAACATATAATTTACATTTTGACTATTTTTTAAAGATTTATTTATTTATTTGCGAGAGTGAGTGTGTGAGTGGGGAGAGAGGGAGAAATAGAATCTCAAACAGGCTCCCCATGGAGGCTGATGTGGGGCTCAATTTCATGACCCTGAGATCATGACCTGAGCCAAAACCATAAGTCGGATGATCAACCAACAGCCACCTAGGTGCCCCTTAACTATTTTTAAGTATACAGTGTTGTGGCATTAAGTGGATTTGCATTGTTGTGCAACCACTATCCATCCCCAGAACCCTTTCCATCTTGCAAAACTGAAACTCTGTCCTCCTTAAATAATAACTGGCTGTTCCCACTCCCCCAGTCCTGGCCACCACCATTCTACTTTCTGTCTCTATGAATTTGACTACTCTAGATACTTCATAGAAATGGAATCGTATAGTATTTGTGTTTTTGTACCTGGGTTGTTTCACTTTGCACAATGTTTTCAAGTTCATTCAAGTTGTAGCAGGTATCAGAATTTCCTTCCTTTTTAAGACTGAGTAATACCCCATTGTATGTATAGGCCTCATGCTGTTTATCCATATATCTGTCAGTGGACATTTGGGTCGTTTCTAATTTTTGGCTATTGTGTATAACAGTGCTTTAAACACTAGTGTACAAATGTCTGTTAAGAATTCCTGCTTTTATAACAAATAATATGGAGGACATGGGGAGATGGAGAGGAGAGGGAGTTGAGGGAAACTGGAAGGGGAGATGAACCATGAGAGACTATGGACTCTGAAAAACAACCAGAGGGTTTTGAAGGGGCGGGTGGGGTGGGAGGTTGAGGAACAAGGTGGTGGGTAATAGGGAGGGCACGTACTGCATGGAGCACTGGGTGTGACGCCAAAACAATGAACACTGTTATGCTGTAAATAAACAAATTAAAAAAATAAATAAATTTAAAAAAAAGAATTCCTGCTTTTGATTCTTTAAGGTATATTTCCAGAAGGAAAATAACATTTATTGTTTTAAACTTCTGAAATTTCTGGAGTTTATTGATTGGAGGAAATTTTGATAAATGCAGTTATCATCATCGTCATCATCATCTAAAGCGTCTATGAGCATCTACTGTGTGCCAAGTACTAAATGAAAGACTTTATATAAATTTTGTTTGGTTATGTGATTTAATTTATACAATGTCCCAGTAAAGAAACTGAAGCTTGGGGAAGTTAAATCAATTGTCTAAAACTACATAACAAAGAAGCCATTATCTCTGCACTTGAGAAGCTCCCAGGTAGTGGGGGAGACAGAAAACAAACCAGATCATCTGAACACAGCATGATATATGCTGGACAAAACTGAAAATGTTTTGGAAGTCTCTAACTGAGGGCAAAATGGGGTAGGCAGTTGTCAGAAAAGGCTCCCCAGAGGACGTGATGTCTAAGCTAAGTCCCAAGAAAGGAGGAGGCATTGGTCTAACAAAAGGTTGAGAGAGAGGGCTTAGACTTAGACAGACAGATCTGCCTGTGCAAAGGCCCAGAGGTGAGTGAGAGAGCAGATAATTTATCTGCAAAGCTGCCAGATGAAGCCAGATCCCACCCCATGGCTGTGGGAGCTGAAGCCTGTGTTTGGCTGTAGTGTTGTCTTGCCTCCCTGGAATGGGGAAAAGGGATCACAATGAGAAAGAGTGGACAACAGCCTCTGAGATCCCTCCCAAGCCTGAAGCTGTAGTTTCATGATGGCCTGAACCAACTCCTTCAAATGCCTTCACCATCATTCTCAGAAAACAGGCAACAAGAGATCCCCACACCACACCCTCTGGTCTTGACATTGTAAGTGTTCTGTGAATTCATGTGCACACATGAGCTCACTCCATCTGTGAGAAGCCATCCATGAGTGCGAGTGTGTCTGAGCGTGTAGTTTTTCCTCACCTTTTGAAGGTCGTGTGGAGAGTCCAAGGGGTCAGTCTAGGGCTTTATCCTCCTTTGTGGAGCCTGGGGCAGGCAGGCAGCCTCCTGGCCTCATCCTGGTTGCTTTTCCTCTTTGACCCCTTCTCAATTCTGCTCAGCCTCGCCTCGGGCCAGTGCATAGGCTCCTCTCCCCTTCTTCTGGCAGGTCTTTGGGAGCTTCCACCAGACTGTCCCAGCCTTCCCAGTCCCCGGGGAATGACCACTGAGACTCCTTGAGGGCTTGGTAGTCTCAGCTACTGTTCTGAGGGCTGGTCCACATGTCAGCTCTTTTAATCTGTATGCCAGGCATTGTTCATAGACTAATTCCTACTTTAGAAATAATGAAACTTAAATAAATAAATAAATAAATAAATAAATAAAAAGAAAGAAAGAAAGAACAAAACTGAAGTTCCTATAGGACAGCTGACTTGTCCAAAATAAAGTTCACATCAGGCTGTCCAACTCCAGTTTGGGTTCTGAACCAATTTGCCGTCCTTCCTCGGCAGGGTCCTTTGGATAAGAGTGGGGCCAGAGGAGGAATATGTGAGGGAAAATAAAGTTTAGAGTTTGACAGTCAGGAATCAGAGACCCTGCTAATGCTCTCTGGGCCGCAGTTTCCTGATCTGTAGAGCCGTGACCATAATGAACTTCCCATGGGCTGTTGTGAGCATTCAATGAGAGTCATGAGCAAAGGCCTGCACACAGCAGGCACTCACACATGGTGGCCTTTCCTAAGGATGGTATGTTCACCCAGTTAGGAATTGCATGAGATGGCATCGCAGATCTAGGCCTTTTGTTGGCAAATAGTCTTGGGGACAGAAACCAGCATGCTGTTATGGAAAATGCTCTGGACAAAGATTTCGGGGCCAGAATTTAAGCTTCATTTCGGTCACCTATTTGCTGTGGGCAGATACTCCTTGTCCCTAAGCTAGAGGGTCCTTCCCCATAAAATGGGGATAAGGGGACTCATCTGGACTAGACAATCCAAACTCTGTCCCAGCTCGGACATTCTGGGATTCCTTGAGGTGGGACAGACTCATTTAGTCATTCAACAACCACTCCAAGTCCCCACAGTGGAAATAGCACTGTAGGAAATAAAACATCTAGGAGACAACTTGTCTTCAGGAAGGGGGAAGAAATTTGCTGGGAAATGGTTATTTCTTGCCATTAAAATCTACGTGCAAGTGGATATCCAGAAGCAAAAAACAAAGAAAACCAAAAACCTCCCATTCATACCATATGTATAAAAATTAACTCGTCCTGGAGAGAGCAGGCATCTGGCCTGTGAGCGGGTATCTTCATTTCATGTCCAATGAAAGAGCGATTTAAAAATGAGTCATGTTGAGAAGGACAAGAAAGCTTTTGTTCAGAAGTGCGCCCGGTGCCATACACTGGCGAAGGGAGGTGAGCACAAGACTGGGCCAAATCACCATGGCCTATTTGGGTGAAAGACAGTTCAGGCACCCATATTTTCTTACATGGATGCCAACAAGAACAAAGGCATCACCTGGGAGAGGAGACACCAATGGATTATTTGGAGAATCCCAAGAAGTACATCCCTGGAACAATAATGATATAATGAACAATAATGATCTTCACTGGCATTAAGAAGACAGGGGACAATGCAGACTTGATAGCTTATCTCAAAAAACCTACTAAGGAAGGGTATCAGTTGGGCATCTGCCTTCAGCTCAGGTCATGATCCTGGGGCCTTGGGATTGAGTCCCACATCCATTTCCCTGCTCTTCAGGGAGCCTGCTTCTTCCTCTCCTTCTCCCTGCCACTCCCCCTGCTTGTGTGCTTTCTCTCTGTCTGTCAAATAAATAAATAAAATCTTAAACAAAGAAGCTACTAAGGAGTAATAGCTGGCCACAACCTTATTTATTACAAAACAAAAATGTCTCATGTCTTTTTAAATGTGTGCCATAGTTAAACTGATCTCATCCATCAGAATTCAGATCATGACTGGCTGATAGAATATTTCTTTTGGACAGGCCTGATTTAAATAAGATTGGCCTGTGGTTAAATGCACGTGATCAGCTTTCTGAACTTTGCTAGGAATTCTGGTTCAGCAAGTGCTGTCACTCTTTTCCCCTTCTGAAGGTATGATTGGAATTGATTAGTAATGTTCAGTTGTTCCAAGAGATGGTAAATGCCAGCTCTAAACCTATGGGTGATTGGTTTTATATTAGATTTATATAACTGGTATCGCTTCTCGGCCTTTTGGCTAAGATCAAGTGTAGATTTATATAACTGGTTATATTAATATATATTTCATAATAATATAGATTATAGTTTGCATTCAATAATTATATATTATATTTCACAATATATTATATATATATATATTTCATATATCAATGTCTCAGAGAATAGCAAGACTCCGCTCTATTTCAAGTTGTGTTCATTAGCCTGTTAATCACAGGGCTGAAGATTAGCTGGCAATGCCCACTTTCTCTTTGTGGTCTTAAATATGCCACTTTAACTCACATTCCCTGCATCAAAAATGTTGCTTTTTGCCTCATGAAAGGCATTTTAGTGTGGTTTATGTATCATATTAAATAAGGAATATTTAGCACTTAGTACATTTTGTAGACGATCTATAAGTTCAGATGCTTTTAAAATTCAGTGTGAGGACATATGGCAGCAAACTTGGCTTGTGAATATTTTACTAAGTCAGACTAAGCTATAATTTGGGACTATCTTTTAAACAGCTATTCAAAGACAAAACTGTAGAGTTACGGTATACATATGATTGGTAATGGTGCTTCTGCCAACTCGTTAGAAGGATCAGAGGAGATATATCAGCACAAATTTGTAAATTATTAAGATTTATTTACTTATTTGAGGTAGGGGAGGGGCAGAGAGAGAGAGAGAGAGAATCCCAAACAGACGCCATGCTGAATATGGAGCCCAATGCAGGGCTTGATCTCATGACCCTGAGATCATAACCTGAGCCAAAATCAAGAGTCAGATGTTTAACCAATCCACCCTGGTATCCCAAAACTCTAAGACTTCTTATACTTGATTTTAGCCAAAAGGCCAAGAAGTGATCCAAACTATAAGACTTCTTCTTTTTTTTTTTTTTTTATTTGACAGACAGATCACAAGTAAGGAGAGAGGCAAGCAGAGAGAGAGGAGGAAGCAGGCTCACTGCTGAGCAGAGAGCCCAATGCGGGGCTTGATCCCAGGACTCTGGGATCATGACCTGAGCCAAAGGCAGAGGCTTAACCCACTGAGCCACCCAGGCACCCCCAAACTATAAGACTTCTTAAAGAAAACTTTAGGTGGGCACCAGGATGGCTCAGTCGGTTAAGCATTTGCCTTCAGCTCAGGTCATAATCCTGGGGTTCTGGGATCATAGTCCTGTGTCAAGCTCCCTGCTCAGTGGAGAGTCTGCTTCTCCCTCTGCCCCTCCCCTTGCTTGTACATTCTCTCTCTCTCTCTCTAGCTAGCTCTCTTCCAAATAAATAAATAAAATCTTAGAAAGAAAGGAAGAAGGACGGAAGGAAGGAAGGAAAGAAACATTAGGAAAAATCCTCTATTATCTTGGATCAGTGAAAGATTTCTTAGATACAAAACCCCCAAACCATAAAGTGAAAATTGATCAATTGGATTCCATTTATATCAAAGATTTTTGCTCTTCAAAAACCACCAAGAGAATGAAAAGACAAGCCACAAAATTAAAATAAAATGTTTGTAAACAACAACAAAAATTAACTTGTTAAAAATAATAAAATAGGGGTGCCTGGGTAGCTCAGTCGATTAAGCATCTGCCTTCGCTCGGGTCATGATCCCAGGGTCCTGGGGTCGAGTCCTGTGTTGGGCTCCCCACTCAGCGGGGAGTCAGCTTCTCCCTCTGAATCTCTCCCCTCTCATGCTCTCTCTCATTCTCTCTCTCAAATAAATAAATAAAATCTTTAAAAAAATAATAAAATAAATGAAATAGAATCAAAGTAAATAAAAACAAAAAGTCGTAAAATATAAAAAAATAAAATGCAAGCAATAAAATGTTTGCAAATCAGGAGTCTGATAAGAAACACTTTGTCAAGAATTTATCAATGCTTAAAACTCAAGAATAGGAAAATAGCCAACCAAATCTAGAAATGGGCAAAAGATTTGAACAGACACTTCACCAAATAAGGTGCACAGATAGAAAGTGAGCATGAAAAAATTGTCCCCCATAAAATTGTGAAAATTAAAAAGACCAGCTATATCATGTTGATGAGCACATGGAGTAACTGGAATTCTTACTGGTAGGAAGGTAAAATAGTACAACCACTCTGGAAAACAGTTAGGCATTTCCTTAAAAAGCTGAACCCACACCAGCCATACGATCTAGCCATTCTACTCTTAGGTTTCTCCCCAAGAAAAATGAAAATCTACATCCACACTAAGATTTGGGCGTAAATTGTCACACCAGTATTATTTATCAGAGGCCCATATGTGAAACAACCCAAAAGTCCATTAATGGGTGAGTGGATAAACTATTCAGAGAGGTCCAGCCATGCAATGGAACACTCCTTTGCCCTATGAATGAATGAGCTATGGATACATGCAATAACATGGGTGAATTGCAAAATAATTTCGCTGAGTGAAAGAAGTTAGACAAAAGAGAATACATACCGTGTAATTCCATTTTTTTACAATGGTAGGAAGGATAATCTAATCTATGATGAGGAACAAGAAACAGTAGCTGCCTGGGTTATTAGGGAGTGTGCAGGAAGGGGTGGGGGCGGATTTGAAGGGGCTTTTCGGGGTAATGGATAGGTTCATTGTCTTGATTTTGGTTACGGTTTGAACAGTGCATCCATATGTAAAAACTTACAAAGCTTTACATTTTTTATTGGTCTATTTATGGGTTGATCTATTTTTGTTGAGATATAATTGACTTATAATGTTGTACTAGTTTCAGTTATACAATGTAATGACGGGATATTTGTAAGAAACTGTATGTTTTAAATGGGTATAATTTATGCTTCACCAATTCAGCGTGAGAATTTTATTTCCTGTTTTTAAAAAATTTATTTATTTATTTTAGAGGCGGGGGAGAGAGAGAGAGAGACGATGTGTGCATGGGCAGAGGCAGAGGAGAAGGAATCCCCAAATCTCCAAGCAGGCTGTCCACTGAGTGTGGAGCCCAGCATGGGGCTGGATCCCATGACCATGTTCACGACCTGGCCACCCAGGCGCCCCAGGGTGAGAATTTTCTAACAAAACTTTTCTGCTGCCCCCCCAAATATAATTTATAGTACATCAGTTAGACCTCAAAAGGTGTTTAAAAAATCAAGGTGCAAACGTAGAACTAGTAGTGACAGAAAAGGCAGTCAAAATACGTTAGGACTGAAATATGTTACAGTTCATATAAATATGTTATAGCAAATATAATATGATACCAATTTTGTAAGTGCACATGCATGTGCACACACACATGAATCTAGCAGTGATTCATCTGATTTGTCTTTTACAGTTAAAACTGCACAGGGGTGCCTGGGTGGCTCAGTGGGTTAAAGCCTCTGCCTTCGGCTCAGATCATGATCCCAGGGTCCTGGGATCAATTCCCGCATCAGGCTCTCTGCTCAGCAGGGATCCTGTTTCCTCCTATCTCTCTGCCTGCCTCTCCGCCCACTTGTGATCTCTGTCTGTCAAATAAAGAAATAAAATCTTCAAAAAAAAACAAACAAAACTGCACATACACCCTTTGTCCAAGCAGTCTTACTTTCAAAGATCCCTCCTATACAAGGAAAAATGAGTGTGCAAGGTGAGACTACCATGTACAGAGGTGCAAGTTGTTCACTGCACAAGGACAGCAGGCTGAGGGGCATGTGGGGCTGGAATCCAGTGTATACTCTACTTGCCAAGCCAAGTGAGTGCCTTGTTACAGGCCCAGGTCGGCCTGGAGAGGCACCTTTTGCTGATTTGCACAAAAGTTTTCTACGGTCTAGGTATAGCCCGGTTAAAGACATAAAATGAGGACTATTACATCGGGATGGTTATCCACTGCCGCAAATCAGAAACAACCAGGTTGTGTACTTACAGGGGATAGATTGAAGAAAGTACCGCTCAACGATAAAATGAAAAAGTATGGGGTACTAACAGGATCCTTGACCTAGAGGATTTAATATTCAGAAAGAATATTAAATGGAAGAAGCAAACTGTGGAAGGTTGTGTTCCCGACCGTCCCCAGACCCCCATGCATGCGCCTTGGAAGCTGCTCAACCATCCCCTTGATTTTCTGCTTATCTTTTCATTTTCCCTCATGTTTTTCTGAACATTTTCCCCGTTGATGGTTAGAAGTCAGCCAGCCAGCCCTGGATAGCTGTATTTAGTGCATTTAGTGCGTTTATCTTTTTTTTTTTTTTTTTTTTTACCATAATCTCCATATGCAAGTGGGGCTCAAACCCACAACCCCGAGATCAAGAGTCACTCGCCTTACTGCTAGCCAGCCAGGAGCTCCTGTATTTAATATCAATGAGCAGAAAACATAAATCTCAGACATAGAAGCAATTCTGTATCTATAAAATAAGGGAATTTTTTTAAAACAAAAGGATCATATTCATGTAAATACATACACACGTATGTAGGTATGTATGTTCCCAGGGGCTTAGAGCAGGTTTACGTTCTGCGTGTTGGAAGGGGAAAAGGAAGCCTATTAACTTTTTTCCCCACACACTTCGACGTCATTTGACGTGTTACCACTGGCGTGTGTTATTTTTGTAACGAAACAAAACAGAGTGTATGGTAGTTCCTTGTACTACCCATACTACTTTTCTGTATGTTGGAAATCACATCAAAATTTTAAAAAACCTTAAGTGTTTAGAAGCAAAACAAAATGAGGACAATGAAATACTAAACCAAAGAGTGAAATACTAAACCAGCAGAAACCCCAACTGCACTGAACCACCCCCCATAAAAATATTCAGGTGAAAATGGGGAGCCTGGGCGGGAGTGGGGGGTGGGGGGTAATAGGTGTGACTTTCCTCTGGGCTCCGGGATCAGAAGTCCTTCTTCACTTAATAATTCAGGAATAATAATTCAGGAATGGGGTGGGGGGAGTTGAAGCCTGGGGCCCATGGCTCCTATGTAGGGGCTTCAGGGAGTCTGGGGACCCCCTGATATTTTAGGAAAACGTTTCTGTGTGCATTTTTGTGTATCTGTAGCTCTTACAGGATTCTTAAGAGGTCTGCAGTGTAAAAGAGGCTAAAATCCATGCCTTTGTTTTAGCTTTAAGTTCTGTTTATCTGGAGAAATAATTTTGGGGAGCCCACCTCCATGCTGAAGACTCCACTAGGTGGGAGTGCTGTGATGATTTGTATTAATATTAATGTATTCATTATAAAATAATTCACAAGAAAACAGGAAAAACCTAGAAAGTCATCCTTTCTGAGAACATTGTTTTTTACCTTCTTGTCTTCATTTCTACTCTCTAAGTGTTCTACAGTGAAGACACGTTATTTTGGCAATAATACAATGTTATTATGAATACATTTATTATTATAAATATAAATATGTATAGAGATAGGTGTACACATCAAGCCCTGGAGGGAACCACGCCCAAAATAGGAACAGTGTTTATGCCTGAGGGATGGGATCGGGGGCTTTACACTTTCTTCTTTGGGTTTATCAGTAGTTCCTATTTTGAAGTTATTTTGAAGCAAGAAATCACCTCCCTCCCGGTGATCAGTTTTAAGACCTTTTCATTCTACCCCCACAACTGGCACCAACCCCCCCGACCCCCGGGGCCCCCTTTCAGCCTCGCTTGGCCCCAAATGGCCCCACACTCACACTCATCAGTTTGTTTGGGTAAAGAGGGGAACCGGGATGGGGGCTTGCCCAGGCATGCTGAGCTGACTTCCTTTTGAGGCCCAGCCCCTGAGTCACTTGGGAAAACCTTAAACACACAATCTGGACACTTTACTCCCTCTAACTCCCTGTGCTCCCCCCAGGGTTGAGAAAGGGTTGCAAGATCCAGCCATCCAGAGGTTGGCTAAGCCAGGCTCAGACCGGCTGAAGGGTGGAGGGGGCCTTCCCAGATTCATGGATTTTTCTGGCATCAGAGAAACTGGGTGAGGACCTGGGATTTGGGGCACCAGGGTGTCTGAGCTCCAATTCCAGCCCTGCTGTTTCCCCTAAGCTGGTGCTTTCACTCCTCAGGGGCCCCTTTGTCTCCTCTGCAAAGTGGCATTATGATGGTACCAATAAGGAGGTTGTGTGACAGAAAGACATATTAATAAGGAAGAGTATGCCCTACCCAAGTCCCTTGAAAAAGTCATCCAGGGGCGCCCGGGCAGCTCAGTCATTGAGCGTCTGCCTTCGGCTCAGGTCACGATCCTAAAGTCCTGGGATCGAGCCCCGTGTCGGGCTTCCTGCTTGGTAGGAAGCCTGCTTCAACCTCTCCCACTCCCCCTGCTTGTGTTCCCTCTCTCACTGTTGTCTCTCTCTGTCAAATAAATAAATAAAATCTTAAAAAAAAAAAAAGACAAGAAAAAGTCATCCAACACATATCATTTCACAGTAGACCAAGCAAGCAAATTGTAACCTCTACACGCCACAGCCACGGGGTTTTGGCTTTGGTTGGTAAAGGAAAACACGTGACCCCTTTCTCAGGATTGCTCTTGTACCACGTGGGTGTGGAATTGCCTAAGGTCTTCAGTGAAAGGATTCATCCCGGGGTTCACAATTGTAAAATTTCAGCGAGGTACTTTGTGTCCAGCATCTAGGTTTGTGTCCAGCATGAAAAGCATACTCAGCACACAAATATGATTTCTAAGAGCAGCTTGACCTCCTGCATCCCCACTTCCAAACCCTTCTCCCACCCCTCCCCACACCCCTGGGCCTGGAGCCACCTTGAGTCCCCATCCACCACCACTGTCCCTGGCTTCCATGCAGGGGCAGGAACTACTGTTATTCCCGCGTAAGTGCACCGGCTGATTCTCTCCCAGAAATAGAATATAAACAGGGTAGGGGGCTTGTGGTAGAAATCTGAGAGCTCTGGAACTCCTAGATGGAAGCAGTGTCCCAGTAACGAGTCCAAAGGGGGAGTAGGGTCACTGGGTGTGGTCCCTAATGTGCCAGTCCACCAGCTGGGATGCTCTCCCTCCCCCTTGTTTGGCGACCCCCAACTTCTCTCTAGCTTCTGCATCGTCTCCTCCAGGAACCTGGCCTTGCCCACCCTCTCCCCTTTCTGAGTCAGGGGCTTCCGGGGCTCCCTTGCACCCGGCTAATCTCATCACAGCGCTTGGTACAATCCGGTATAACCGCCTGTCTCCTTGCCCAGCCCTCCCCTCCCCGCTGCACCTTCCCACCACATGGAGAGCAGGGAGGAAGGCAGGGAGTGGGTTTTATTGTCTGTATCTCGGGCATCTAGTATGGGGCTCAGAGTGGGCCCTCATAATCTGGTACATTAGTAAACGCCTGACTCTTAGCACAACAATTTATAGGAGAAAAGTTATGAGTCTGGGCTACGGATTCTGACCAACCAAGACCCAATTCCCATTCTAGTCTCCCTGGACCATAGATAAGATATTTCCTCCTCAGGCCTTGCTGTCCACATGGATAAAACCGGGTAGTAAAAATCCCCAGGCACAGGTTGTGGCCGGGGTTAAATGGAAAATGCACTGCAAGGAATTAGCTCAGAGCCTGCTGCACACAGTAGGTGCTCCATAAATGCCCTGTGCTCCTGTTGCCTCAGCCGCCATGGAGTGGCAGCTGGAACTCTCCACCAGCTCTGGGCTCTGGGGACAACGAAGGGCTAACCCAGAGGGGGACGCAGGGAGCCAGGCCTCCTGAGTGGCTGGCTTCTTGACCTGGATTCAAGGCTCTTTCTGAGAGAAGAGGCAACACCCTGGCTCACCCCTCCTGGGCCTCAGAGGCTGGGGCTCCCTTGCTCCTTGGAGAAAATTAGCCTATCTCGCCCTGTGAAACTCAGGTGGGTGACTCAGAGACCAGGCAGGCCACCTTGCTTGCTGCTGCCAGGGCTGGGCTCATGGGCAAGGCCAAGGTGTGGTCCATCCACGCATACCCAGGGCCACGGGACCCCAAAGCAGCCAGGGACACCCCCTCCTCCCTCTCAGAACAGCCAGTGAAGCCCACCTCCCCCACCCCTTTCTCCTCTTTCCTTTTATTCCCACTTGTCTGGCCTGTTGTTTTCTCACGGAGGTGAAATGTGAGATCTGTCCTTAGAAATTGTCACGTTTGTCTAGGGGCTGACAGAGTGAGCCCGGGAGTGAGGAGAAGGGGGGATGGGCTCAGGCCCAGGGAGTGAGGAGAAGGGGGGGGGGCTCAGGCACCACATTTGGCTTTTCACCAATTCCTCCCCTCCCCCTAACCCCCAACTGCCTTCCCACGGGGACAGTGGGGCCAGATGTGTTCACACCCAAAACACAACAGCTGTTTCTGGAAAGAGTCTGGGAGGGTCTTCCGACAGCAGCTATTCTCTACAGGTGGATTCCCTGGGGTCCCAGAGACACCTTGGGGGGGTTCACAGGTCAAAACAGTTTTCCTAAGAGTACTGAGACATTCTTTGTCTTTTTCATCTCATTCTCTGACAAAACTCATGCTCTGGAGTTTTCCAGATGGTCCATGACACATGGTATTGCAACAGGTTGAATGCAGTCGTGGTCACAAGAAGACAGACACTGAAGAGGTCTGCAAAAATCTGAAAACAACATCACTCTTCTGGCTATGTTTTTTTTCTTATTTGGAAAACATTATTTCTGTTTCTTATTTTTTTTTTCATTTTTGTTAATTTTTTTTAAAGATTTTATTTATTCATTTAAGAGAGAGAGAGAGCACAAGCATGGGGAGAGGCAGTGGGAGAGGGAGAAGCGGATTCTCCCCTGAGCAGGGAGCCGATGTGGGGCTCAATCCCAGGACCTGGAGATCATGACCTGAGCTGAAGGCAGAGGCTTAACCCACAGAGCCACCCAGGTGCACCCAACACGGAGTATTTTATCGACGTTGACTTTGCCAAAACTTCCTTACATGCTCCCATGCAATCTTTTCTCCATTTCCCCCACACTTGGAGTCAGACTTGCTTTGTAGTCTCCCAGTCTTGCCTGACTCCCTACCTATTTTCTCTCACTCAGGCAGCTCCCCTAGTAAGATCCTTGCATGTTTAATTCTGCCCCTGCTTCTGCTCCCCAAGGACCCAGACTATCTTGGTGAGGATGTTAGAAAGTGAAAAACTACATTTCCCAGACTCCCTTGCACCTAGGGTTCTGGCTTGGAGTTATTCTGCCAATTAGATGCCCTAGTGAGATGTTTGTAGGTGGAGGAGAGGCAGAAACTGCCCCCACCCTCCCTACTCACCAACCCCCCACCCCACGAACTTTTCCTTTTTAGTTGTTCTGCCGCCCAGCAAAGGCAGGGAAACAGGACATTTTTCTGCAGCAGATTCTGGTACCCTTTAAACACCCGTGCCAAGAGGAAGTTGCAATGGTGGCTTCTGGATGTGCCTTCCTGAGCCGTGATTAGCAGTTAGGGGTGTGTCTTGAGCCTAACCTCAGAGTTGTAGTACCTCTTCAGTGGCGCCTGGACATGGTTCCCAGAGACCCAGCCTAGAGCTGGTTCTCTTCCTGTGATTCTGTAAGCTTCTAATTCCCCATGTTAAATCTCTCTTGTTTAACGTGCCTTGAACAGCTCATTTCCTGCGCTAACATGGGCATAATTACTATTCCCTTTTATGGAAGACAACACTGAGCCCAGGTGGTTACGAGACCTAGCACAGGGACAGAGGCGGCAGGGGACAGTTAGCTTCTAGCCGTGCCCTTCATGCTGCCTGCCCCCCCGCCCCCACTGTCGCCAGCACCGCACACCCTGCTCAGTGTTCCTTCTGGCAATGTCCGCAATCACTGGAGTGAAAGAAAACATTATTTCCCACTCCATAAATGTATTCTACTTTGTGTTTTCAATATGATGATTTTTTTTTTTACCCCATTCATTCCATAAAAGTTTTCAGGTGCTTTTTACTTCTAGGGAAAAAATCTTACAAAAGACAAACCCAATCCAATGTTGTGATGTGCTTTAAAATTGCCTTAAAATATAGGGGGCAGGGAGGAATGCAAAACTCAGCAAAAAACATATGTTTTTAAAGCTAAAAAGATATGTGGCCTTTTTCTTATTCTAAAGCAATATATCTTCATTGTATTAACAAGCAAACACACAAACATACAACAAAAAAAGTAAAGACAAATTATTTAAAATTCTACTCTCCAGAGAAAACCACCATTAACATCATGTGGCATGGCCTCTGTACTGAGAGGAAAATTCAGATTCGTTACCATGCCCTGTACATCCTACATGGCCTGGGCCTGTCACTTCTTGGTACCACTCTCCTCCCCCTCTCCCCTCATCATGCTGCTCTGCTCCTAGAGATTCTTCATAATAAGCACACAAGCCCCCACCTCAGGGCCTTTGCACTTGCTGTTCACTCAGCCTGGAATGCTCTTCCTTGATCACCTGTGCCTGGCAGCCTCATTTCCTTCAACATTGGACTCAATATTCACCTTCTCATCTCCAACGGCCATCCTATTGAAAATTTTACTTCCCTCTTCCCCTATTCCTTCCCACTTTATTTTTCTTCCTTAGCACTTATCACTGTCTAACATGTCCTCCCCTTTTCTTTCCTGCTCCCTGTTGTCTCTCTCACCAATGTCACCTACATGAAGGCCCAGATTTCTGTCTGTTCTGATACGGTACCAGTCATACAGATGTGCTCAATAAATATTTATTGAATGAATTAATTCACATCCAGAAAAGTTCAGGCTTTCCACTGTTTTGAACATTTATCATTTCACAGTTTGGAATAAAAGATCTGACTCTAGGGGCGCCTGGGTGGCTCAGTTGGTTCATTCTTCCCAGATCCCTCCAACTCAAGACCTGATCCAGCCCCTAGCCTTGGGGAGCACTGTTTTATAAGGAATCTGTCAAGTGTTTTATAAGGAATCTGTCATCTGTTTATAAGCAATCTGTCATTATAAGGAAAAATACAAGTGTTTTATAAGGAATCTGTCATCCAAAGCCACAGCCTCCAAAGTGAGCAGCAGAGTGGGGCAGTTTCAAACCTTGTCCTTTGAGATCTGCCTTCTCTTTGGGGGCCTCCCACTGATCCCTGCTGTCCTGGGGAGAGGAGCGCAGTGCTCCCTTTGGTAGTCTGCTTCAAGTTTGGCCTTGAAGTTTTGACCTTCATTCCCCAGAGCACAACTGAGACTCTTTAAACAAGACACTACTAAGGCCAGGGAGGATACGAGGGAAAGAAGCACAGACGGTCACACAGCTAAGTTTTTGGTGTCACACGCCACACACCCTCAGCACTCAATCCAGTGAACTCAGCAAATGCCCAGACCCCTGTCTACCTCTGTGTGCAAGAGGTGCCCTCTCTACTTGCCTCCCCCAAGAAAACCCCCCACCTAGAATGCCCAGACTCCTGCACATGCCCATCACAAGGAACAAGGCCCAGAGGGACACAGGTGCTCCACACTTTTGTCAGAGGCCTGCCTTCTAGAGCCCGTGTTCATGATCCAGGACATGCCTGGGAGAATCAGCTCCTTCTAGCCCTCAGACAGGGACAGAAATGGCTCAGTACCCCCCTACCCCTTGTGCCCACTATCCAGCACAATGCTCTCCACGACTAAGCCCAGATATGACCTCAGAATCCTTCTCAACACAGTGCCCCACCAAATTCACTGGGGTTGTTGGGCTCCATCCAACCTAACTGCCATCCTTGACTTGTGCCCTCAACAAGGCAACCAGCTCAGGTAATCACCCTATCAACCCAGACTGGGGGAAAGTAGGGGCAGTGTTACTTCGTCCTAGGAAATGACTCTTTGAAGAAACCAGGAGCCTATCAAAAATGGAGTCCAAGGTCCCAAATAGGGACCTTCCTGGCTACCTCCACCTTGTGGAGAGGACACTGGGAAGAAAGCCTCAAGGAAAGGCAGAAGGGGAAAGGGCCAGGAAGGTCAAGGATGCAGTTCAGGGGAATTTATCCCCAAGAACAAAGGTCATCCTCAAGGGGCCCTCACTAGAGGCTTCAGAACAGCAAGTTATGACCTTTATTCCAGATCATAATCCCATTTGAGCCTCTCAATAGTCTCTGTGGGGCATTGTCTTAGGAGCTCAGAGCTCATGGACTTGGGCACAAATCCCAGCTCAGCACTCCTAAGTTGTGTGATTTTGGACAACCCTCACTGTCTGCAACCCTCAGTTTTTCTAGGCTTCTAACAGAGGTTCTCAGCTGGGGGTGGTTCAGGCCTGAGCATCGGGCATTGTCTGGAGACATTTGTGTTCATCACAACTCAGATGTGGGGGTGTTCCCAGCGTCCAACCGTTAGGGACCAGGGAGACAGTTCACCTCCTACAGCGCACAAGAGTGATCTGTCCCCAAATGTCAACAGTGGCAAGGCTGAGAAGTGTCCAGAAGGGGATAATAACACCCATCTCATGGGCTGGTTGTGGGGATCAAGAGAGGAAGTGCACAGAAACTCCTGGCTTACATGACATCCTCCGAAAGTAACATTGTCAGCTCATAAAACCCACCATACAGCGGAAGTGGAGCCTGAAGATTCCAATCACACAAAACGCGAGAGTGTGTATTGCAAAGTTAGAGCAGCCCGTAGGGCTAGCGGGTCTTAACTTCTGGGGCACCAGGAGCCCATTGCCCATGCTGGTTCACTAGAATTCACATTACCATGGGGTTGTACTGAATTTTGTTACCATTCCTATTTTATGGATGTGAAGCCCAATTTCCTGTTGAAATCATTCCTACCTAAGCATTTCTCCATCTCCAGTCTGGGGTGGGCTTGAAACCACCATGGGATGCCTGTTGGATTTGTTTGTAAACCAAGAGTAACTAGGTTAAAAATGAGGATCAGAGGGTACTTCCGGGAGAAAAGTCATAGGTATTGGTATATGAACTTTACATTGCCTATTCCGTGTGTCCAGAGGCCTTTTTATTTTTACTTACTTCCTCGTTCACAGATAAGACTGCCTGATATGGGGTCTGGAGAGCAGAAGGATTACCGTCACCCGAATAAATTCTGTCTGCTTTGGAATGTATTATATCATTTTTTTATTGTCCCCAGAAATGACTACCTGAGGTTGGACTTAGAAGAATTTTTTCAGCAAATACGTATTAGGCACCTACTGTATGCCAAGCATAGGAAGGACTGAGAGCCAGCCGGCATGGGATGCAGACCTGAGCACTCCCCTCTGGGTCACGAAGAGTTATCTAACATTTCATTAATTCATCAAGAAATATTTAATAAGCCCCAGTGCATGCCAAGCGTTGTTCTAGAAAGTCACTAACATTAAATCCTTTTATCTTCAAAATTAGCATGCAAGGGAGGTTTAATACTCCTCACTGGACAAATGAAAAAACTAAGTCCCTTGATCAAGATCACACGTCCAGGAAGGGGTGGAGTGGGGCCTGAGCTCACAGCCTCCGCTCCGCCCCCCTCCCCACCCAAGGCTTCCAACTCCCCCAAGAAAGTGTGGCCCAGCTCTAAGAACCTTGCATGGAGCCCTTGGCTTTGCTGGGCTCGCAGAGCTCTGAAACGGGTATTTGGTTAAGCCCTTTACAAACGCGCCTTGTTCCACCCTTGAGAGATACCTAAGTGCCAGCCTCCCATGACAGAGGGGAAACCCAACAGATCTGGGGCCCTAGGGATGCTGGCCCCATGCCAGCTGTCTCCAGCCCCAGAGCCAAGGGCTGAGGGTTGGCAAAAAAAAAAAAAAAAAAAAAAAAACAACAGAAGGCAGGGCGAGGAGTCAGCAATCCATCAGGACGGAGGGAAGTTTTGAACGCCTCTGCTGGGGGAGAGTTTTGTGTTCTTGCCATGTTGAGTGGAAATAGGGTGGACTTTGGAGGCACAGAACCTACTCTGCCCACCGTGAGCTGAGTAACTTTGGGCAAGCTTTGTAATCACTCCGTTCCTCAGTCTCTTCATCTATAGAATGGGGAGGCTAAGCTCTACCTGTGAGGACTAAATCAGATCACGTCTTACTGTATTTGGCACAATTCGCTGTGACTGTGGCAAGGGCAGCCCCAGGTAACGCCCCGTCTCCCCTCTGATACTAACGGCAGACCTCGCTCACAGATCCCAGAACTTTTCCACCCGTCATCGCTTCAGACTCTTGCCCGGGGAATTGCCTTCCACGGAGCTGACATGTGTCCTGATAACCGATTACAAAACTGGTGATTTAAAACAAACATTTCATTACATCTCCCGCTCCTATGGGCTGGGCATCCGGGCAGGGGTCAGTGGGCCAACGATGTCGCTCTAGATGCGTGCTTCACATTGCTCAGCTTGGCTGGGTTCCTTGGAAGCTTCACCCGCATTCCAGCCAGTTCTGTGGGGGTGAAGCTGGGCTCAGCTGGGTGGCGCTCCTCTTCCTCGGGGTCTCAGGGTCTTGGGGCCTCCGCGCTGGATTTCTCCAGCCAATGTCGTAAGAGCTGTCCCCCACCCCCCATGGCAGCTCCAGGCTCCCCGTGACAGCACATAGAAGTGACAGGCTCTCAAGGCCCGACCCAGGACCTGGTAGGGTATCACTTCTGCTCTAGTCTGTTGGTCAGAACTGTCGTGGGTCCACCCAGGTTCAAGGGGACTTAAGCCCTGCCTCTCCATAGTGTTGCAGAATTTGTTGCCATTTCTAATCGGCTGTAGCAGGGGATGTGACGTTTGTCTGCCAAGCTTCTGAAATGATCGGCAAACCACAGGGCCCTTCTGAGCCCTCCTTAGGCACCCACGGTCCCTCTCTGTATTTATGCAGAACCTTCCTTCTGCCAAGCTCTGTGCAGAACAGAAATAAGTGGGCTCGGGTCACTGCTCTCCTGGAGCTCACTGTGGAGCTGGGAAAATCAGGGCCAAGTGACTCAGCCAGGGAGAGAGATACAGACGCTTCAGACGCCCAGAGGAGGGAAAGAGGGTTTCCATCTGGGGAAAGGAGGGGAGCCGGATGACATTTGAACTGTGTTTTAAAGATGGACAACCCCTTACAACTGGATTTCCACATTCACCGAGCATTTGCCAGACGCCAGTCTGTGGCCGTGAGGACATGCAGCAGGCAGGACCAGGCCCCTCTCCCAAGAAGCTGACCATTCTGGTTGTGGAAGGCTATGAATAAGGCAAGACTGTAAACAAATAAAGAGCAGAGTTTCGATCATGATAAAGGCCACGGAAGAATAAAGTGAGATAAAGGGACTGAGAATAACGGGGGTTGGGGAGGATGCTGTAGGGGAGAGTCGGGCGGGGCCCACCCACCCACCCACCCACGAGGACCCCACAGGAGCAGGAATGTGACTAGAGTGGAGACACCCGCCCAGTGAGCGCTGAGGCTGGAGGCCAGTGGCAAGATGGTCACAACTTTGAGGAAGAGGCCAGTGCGGATGGGGCCCACTGGGTAAGGTTGGGGAGGGGCAGGGCCGGGGCAGCGACTGTGACCGACTCAAGTTTGACTGAGTCTGTTGTAAGGAGGCCCCTTGAGATGCCACGTGGACTGCGGATTCTAGACCAGGAGGGACGGAATGGGGAAACCAGGGAAGGAGGAGGCTGCTGTATTGTCCACAGGGGAATTTGGGGCACAGAGTGGAAGTGGGGAGAAAGGCTTCTTTGGGATGGTTTGGGAGATACTGAGAGCATTTGCCGATGGGTAGTGTGGGCTGTCAAAATCAAAGACGACTCCAGAGTTGGGGGTCTGCTTGAAGTGGGGGTAAAGACAGGGGTGCTCTTCCCTGAAAAGAGGAGCCTGGGAGGAGGAATGTAGCCCAAGTCAAATGGCATCGCTGTCACCGGAATTTTAGCTTCGATGTTTCGGACACCTATTACTGGGATGGTTTTATTTTATTTCATTTTATTTTTAAGATTTTATTTACTTATTTGACAGACAGTGATCACAAGTAAGCAGAGAGGCAGGCAGAAGGGAAGGAGGAGCAGGCTCCCCGCTGGGCAGAGAGCCTGATGTGGGGCTCGATCCCAGGACCCTGAGATCATGACCTGAGCCAAAGGCAGAGGCTTTAACCCATGAGTCACCCAGGGGCCCCAACGGGGATGGTTTTAAAATATCATCTTCAAGACAGGCTTTCTTGTGCCCATCGTGCAGCTGAGCACACCGAGGCCCACGCAGCTCTGGCCCGGCCCCACAGTGAGCAGGAGCAGAGCCAGGGTGGAAAGTCAAAGCCCCAGCCAACCCCAAACTCTTTGCTTATAATATACACCACTGGTTCCCAACTCCGCAACACCCTGGGGGACATTTAGCGACATCTGGAGGTGTTTTTGGCTGTCACAGCTGGGGAGACACCACTGGCTTCTAGTGAGTAGAAGCCAAGGACGCTGATAAACAGCCTGCAATGTGCAGGACTCTCTCCACCACAAATCTCAACCACCACCACCACCACCCCACCCCCCGTCGGGTGTGCCGAGGCTCAGAAACTCAGAGACCATCCGAGAGAGGCGAGGAGCAGTGTGAACAGGGACAGAGGAGAGGGATGTGACTCTGGTACGGGACTAGAGTGAGCAAAGGCCCTGGGGCCAGAAAGCCCAAGAAGGTGGGGAAAGGCCTTGGGGTTGTTCAGGACCTGTGTGGTAGAGGTGGGTGGTACCAGGCGGGCAGGCCAGGTACAGAAGCCAGAAGCCCTTGCCGCAGGCACCAGCACGGCCTGTGGGTCTGAGCCTGGAAGAGAGGCATGATGGGAAAGCACGCTTTCCCTTCCCATATCCCCTCAGGAAAACAGCTCATAAACATTTCGAGCCGAGGTCCTCACATGACCGAAGACCACATGGTGAAGCCTTCCCTCACTAGCTGTGTTCCAATGATGGCAGCGTGCTAAGCCACGGAAGTGAGGCTCTCGTTCCGTGGGGCCATCCTGGTGGCATTCCCAGCGTCAGCAGGAAGCCTGCCAGGGAGTGAATCACAGCCTGGCCCGAGGAGGTGAGGGGCCTGCGTTGAATGTTGGGACCTGGGGGACGGAAACACCCTGCTTTCCCCCCAGTCCGCAGCCACAGAGCACGCAGACCCCCATGCCAGCTGCCGGTATCGGCCGCACCGTAGCCCCTCCATGAGCCTGACAAGCTTGCGAGGATGGTTCTGCTACAGAGAAAGCCAAGGCACCCAGGGGTGAAGTGACAAGTCCTGGCGCTGGCACCTGAAGGCCAGGGGTGCCCCTCCGGGACCTGTGTTCTTTATCTTGACCAAGCCCAGGAAAATCAACCTACTCAGAATCACTTATTGAGCACTATGTCCAAACACCCTTCTAACCCTTACATGTATGAGTAACTCATTACTCTTACCATCTTAGGAGATTGAGGCACAGAGAGGGAAGTAACTTGCCTGAGGTCACACAGCTGCCAAGCTAGGACTCCCATCCTGGCGGTTCCACTCCAGAGCCCGCACTCCTTCCCACCATTCCACTGGAAGCCCAGGGATCAGTGGGAGGGAGGAGGATGGCCCAGGCCAGCTGTGCCCGGCTGTGCACCCTCGGGGCCATTTCTGAGGTCTCCCACTCCTGCGATGGGAGATTAACACTCTGGGAACTGCAGACACCAGGGATGGGGTGGGCGGGTGGGGAGGGACCAAGGAAGAAAATACAGGACACATTCTTGGCTTGTGGCCAGCTGAGAAAGTTAAAGGCAAGGCCAAGAAAATCTCCTTTGGGGGCCTGTGCTATTTTGCAAGGTGTTGCCTTTCTCCTCGGCTATATTTGCTTTGCCAAACTGGAACGCTTTTCTGAAATACAGCAGCCTGGGAGGCCTGGGGCTGTTTGCTCAGGGAACGAGGGAACGGGGCCAGGGTGGGCGGGGAAAGTGGAGGGCAGGGCTCGGTATCACCCCAGAGGCCCGCCTCTGCAGCCTGCTCCCAGAGGGGAGCCACCAAGGCAGCAAGAAAGAGTGGGACAGAGAGACAGATGGCGGGAAGAGCATGGGAGGTAGGAGGCAGGTGACCTCCTTGGTTGCATTTCTACACTGATGACCCCCACCCCAGGCTTCCTAAATCCACTTGTCCACTCCATTGGGCCACTGGGATGTCTCGTTGACATCTCAAACTTAACATGTCCCCATACTTAACTCTGATCACCACCCCCTGATCCCTGCTCACTCGCAGGTTCCCCAGCCCATTAAAAGTTGCTCAAATCCAGGGCACCTGGGTGGCTCAGTGGATTAAGTGTCAGACTCTTGATTCTGGCTCCGGTCATGATCTCAGGGTTGTGAGATGGAGCCTGCTTGAGATTCTCTCTCTCCCTGTCCCGCTGCTCCTCCCCCCACCTCGTGTGCACTGGCACCCCCCCCCCCGGCCAATAAATAAATAAATAAATAAATATTGCCCAGATCCCAAACCCAGGAGTTATCCTGGCTTCCTCTATATCCCTCACCCCCCTCCAGCACCTCCTGTGGGTCTGCTGTCGAGATTTACCCCACCCGATCACTTCTCACCACCCTGCAGCCTGGTCTGCATGACCAGCCGCTTCTCACCAGCCGCCCTGCCCACTCTGCCACAGTCCATCTGCACATGGTGGACAGAGCGATATTTTACGAATGTGCATCAGCTTGTAGGACTCTCCCGCTCAGAACTTCCAGCTGACTTCCCATCACATTAGGACTAAAAGTCACTTTTCTCACCATGACCTCAAGATCCCCTGTGACTGGTCGCTGCTCCCCTCTCCTTCTGCACTAGTCCCCACCATCCCCCTTGCTCACTGTGCACGAGGCACTTAGGCCCGCTGTCTGGGCCTTCTGTGTTAACAACTGTCTCCTCTTCCTGGAAGGTTCTACCCCTGAGAACGTCCTGTGAGTCCCTCCTTCCCATCATCCAGGTCTCAATTCCAAACGTCGTCTCCTCAGAGAGACCCTCTATGACCACCATGGACAATCACTCTCTATCCCTTTTCCCTTATTTTTTCTTTATAAGACATACCATATCAGAAATTGTCAGATTTATTTATTATCTTTCCCCAGTAGAATGTTGGCAACTGGAGATCGGGGACTGAGTCTTTTTCCCCCCGCTGTGTGCTCAGCACTGAGAACAGTGGCCAACACACAGCCAGTGCTCAGGATCCTTTTGTTCCTCGGGGATGAGTCAGCTTTGCGGGGGACCACTCTGGACTCCTGTTCTCTCCTGTGTACCCAAGGACCTGACCCTCCCCTGCAAGGCCCTGTGTACCTTTAACCTTGCCTGTGACCCTTATTTCCAGAACCATAGAAGGTCAGATGGAAGATTTAGCAGTAGATACAAAACAACAAATGATAGAAAAGTAGTTATCAGCAGATGGTAAAGGAAGGGTTAGGGTCCCAGGAGAGAGGTCGGGTGTGAAAAGTGTCGGTGGGAGAACTGGGTTTGAGTCGTACACCCTGGTTGTTCCCTTACTCAATAATCTTAGACAAAGCAACTTGCTCCTCAAAGTCTCAGTTTCCTCCACTGTAAAAAGATGATGATACTCCATGCCCTGCTTACTTTGCAAGATCACAAGGAGGGTCAAACAAGAACATATTATATGGGTCAACATTTTATGAATAAGTATGTGTTAAATAAAAAAAATTCAACAAAACTCTACTGAGTGTCTGACCAGACATTGTGTTGATGTTTGGGGTGGGAGCATGGGAGTGGCACTTGCCACCAAGGAGAAGGATAATCACATAAACGTGCACTCACCAATAGCGAGGAGTGCACTGGTGTCGGGGAGGGGGGCATCCTCTGAGAGCCTAGTCTGGAGGTGGGTCAGGGCGGGTTTCCCTGAGGAAGTGCCCCTTGGGTTGAGAGAGATAGAATAAGCAGGAGTTAGATAGGTGAAGGTGTGGAATGAGGGCTGGAAAGGGCATTCCAGGTAGAGGAAACAGCTTATGCAAAGGTCCTGAGGTGAGAAAGAACACAGAGAATGCAGGGGACCCAAAGAGAACTGATGTGGCTGCAGAGATTGAGGGAAGAACATGCACAGAAGGAGCAGGCAAGGTAGGCAGAGGCCAGATCCTGTGGGGCCCTATAGGGCATGGGAAGGATCCTGTCTCTATCCCAAGGGCAGTGTGACCTTAAAGGGATTTTTCGGGGGAGAGGTGGGGATAATGACAGAAGGAGATTTGTATTTTAAAAAGGCACTCTGGCCAGTGGGTGGCAACGCTGGGCAGCCTGGCCCCCATTTCCAGGACACCAGCTCAGAGGCGGTGCTGTTCTGGACAGGAGACGCAGGCCTCCCTGGACTGACTGGTGGGCAGTGGGCAGCCAGCCCATTCGCCAGCAGCCAAGGCCATTTTTACTGAGAAGGTACTAGTCAAAGCCACCTGTGCGACCAGGCAGCTCCTGGCTGGTGAGGGCCTCCGGGAAAGTCCCCCTTGAGGAGCAGTGCCTATTTTTGTCTCTGACATCATGTTTCCAATTTACTATTCTGGGCATGTCTTTTCCAGAAACCTTCCCACAGCAAGCCCAGCCGCTTACCAACAGTTTTCCTTAACAAAATAATAAAACAAATAATATTTCTTACAAACAGCATAAATAATGTTAATCTTAATTTTAATTTACTTTAAATTTGATTATGATTTACTGTTTTATACGGCATCTAAAAGACCTCTTTAAAAGAGCTCTCTTAATTCACCATAATAACTCGGCTCTGATGGAGATCAAACCAACAGACCAGCAGCTCTGTGTGCGCGACTGGCCAGCCTGAGGCAGATCCAGGTTCTTACTGAGCAATCCGTACGGGACCAGGACATTGCTGGGTCCTCACTGGGTAACAGCTGATGATCTGGATACTAGGTAATTACTGAATTCTGATTGGTTGGTAAGTAGAGCTCTGGGCTTGGCTGACTTTAATTGGATGTCCTGTCCAGGAAGAGGGCGTTGCTAAATTCTGACTGGCTGAATGTACTTCCGCCGGGATTTCCCAGTACCAGTCCTGAGACACCTATGCAGGAAGGCGGGTGTCAGAAACGCATCCGTCGGCAATCGGAAGCTGCTCGGGGTTATATTTCTCCTGATGTGTTCCCAGTTTCACTGTTCTAATTAATGTCTGACAATGTCCAGAAAAAAGCTGGATTTTGTGCATAGAAAGTCCCAAACCTATATTGTCTTCCTCAAAAGAAGGCTGAAGTAACCCATTGTCTTTTTTATAATAAACCAGCACTGCCCTTATTGCTGAGGGCTCCCATTTGTGGGGGGCTTACCCAGAGTCCAGGGCTGCGCCTGACACGTGTTTTCTCATTTGAGCCTCATAACGACCCAGTGAGATGAACTGTATGGTTATCCCCATTTCACAGATAAAGAAACTGAGGTTTAGAGAGAGCAAATGGCTTGCCCAAAGACATGCAGCAAGTTAGTGTCTGAGTTGGGATTCACAGTCAGAACTGCCTGATTTCAAAGTCGATATTTGGACCTTTACCAGAGGCTGTTCCTCAGTTTGCAGATAAAACCAAAATGTGATCCTGGGCAGTGGCCAGCACTTTGGTTCCTTCCCGCAGACGGGGAGAGTGTTTACTGTGGTCCAGTCAGGGCCTACACTTGGTGTAGGAGAATCCACAAAGTCGTCAAAAATAGCGGGAGGCTCCCAATCTGACTGGTAAGCAGCTGTTGTCCCCAAACCTCCCCCCCGCGCCCCCCCCCCCCCCCACCAAAGCCTCTAACCACCCCTGCTCAACACCAGAGACTCTTCCGGGTCGGACTTCCTCAGTTCAGCAAGCAAAGGACTCAAGCCCAGCTCACCAGGGGATCTCACTACACCTAGACGGACACACGTCCAAGATACCGCAGGTCCTCTTCCAAACACCACAATAAAGCCAGTCCAATGAATGTGGGGGTTTCCCAAGTGCACATAGAAGTTATGTTTATACTATCCTGTAGCTCATTAAGGGCTGCAATAGCCTTATATCTATAACAACAATGTGCATATCTTTAAAAAAAATCTTATTGCTAAACACTGTTACCCATCATTTGATCTTCAGTAAATTATAATGACTAATCGCAGTTCCCCCTAACACACATAATAATAATGAAAAAGTTTGAAATATTTTTAGAATTACCAAAATGTGACGCAGGGGCATGCAGTGAGCAAAAGCTGTGGGGAAAATAGCAATGATAAATAGATTTGCTTGATGAGGGCTGCCACAAACCTTCAATTTGAAAATAAAGAAATAACTAAATGAATAAATAAATAAAATTTTAAAAATACAATAGCTACAAATTACAATAAAGCAAGGATGCCTGCATATTGCCCAATGCCTGTGTCATGTGGGTGGATATTTTGAACATCACTCCAGGTAACGTAAGACCCATGGTTTGGGAGATTCTCATGCATTAACCCACCCAATGACCTAGAGATCCTTCCTTTCAGAATCATCTCACCATTTTGAGAATTTGCTGATATCTATCACGGAAAGGCTTAGCACATAAAGTTAGCCCTCAGCCTATGGAAGTACGTTGTGTTGTTGTTATAAGTTATTGCTAAGCGGTGTCTGTCCTTTCTAGAATATCCTGTGTCCCAGAATTCCCAAAGGGTACTCAACAGCAGTCTAGGCCCATGAGATGCTCCACCATAAAAGAAAGTTGTGAGATCACGTAAATTTGGGAAACCATGGAAACTGGAACCACATAATCCTACAGACCCCAATGTATTTGACCGCAAGACTCCCTTGTTCCAGTGGGAGGGTCAGGTGTGTGGGCTAACATTAATAGGCATCCCCTGGAATTCCCTTTGGGAACATCTACTGTTCCCAGCAAAAAACAAGATAGGAATATCAAGTAATGTGTGTGTTTGTGTGTGTGTGTGTGTGTGTGTGTGTGTGTACGTGTGCATGCATGTGTTTCATCTGCAAACTCGTGCTGATGACCATTTCCAAAGAGGGACCCAACATCTGAGCATGAGATGGAAGACAGGCGGGGCCTCCTGCAATGCGGGTACTCGTTTGTTATGTGGAGGCTCACGACTGGACTGTGAGTTTACACCAAGGTGGGTCTCAGTCTCACTGCCTTCCCTCCCAGCAATGCAGGATAGAATCAGTCCAGGAAGGCTTCCTGGAGGAAGGGGGTGGTGAGCCAGCTCTTTGGGAGAGTAGGGCCCAGATGGGCAGGGAGGAGGGTGGAGGTGAAAATGCCACACCCCTGGAACACTTGGCACCCTCTGAACCATGTGGTGCCTTGTCAAAGCCAGCTGTTGGCTCTCTGCCCTGGCTTCTAGCCCTTCATCCTTCCCCTCCTCCCCTCCCAGGTCCAGAACCTTCTCCTGAGTCAGCTTTGGACTTCCTGCTGGGGATCAGATCCTTTCCTGCTCAGGGAAGAGAGGGTTGGCATTAAGACTCCAGAGTCCCTACCTCCTTTCTCTGGGGCAAGGACAATGCCCCTTCCAAAACGAACAGAGAGTGTAAAGTTCTGTGTCTGTCCTTTTCCACCTGGGGAACCACGACCTCAGCCCTGAGGCTTAGCTCTTTTACCGCTAACCACTTCCCCAGCAGAGACGCAGGAATCAGCTGCCTGTTGCTAAGGGAGGGAGCCCCCAGGAAGGAGAAGCCAACTCAGGCTGGAGGTAGGAGCAGAGATCTGGGGCCCCAGTGGGGGCCTGAGCCAGGAGTGGCAAGAGGTGGGAGAGGCCCTGTGAGCACAGGCGCCCGGCCAGGCTCCACCCTGGCCCAGGGGAGCGGTCTAGATCCCTCCCTCCCTCCCTCTCAGCTGACAGGGCAGGGCCCGGCTAGCGTGCAGGGACCTGGAACCGAAACTCAGCAAAGAGTACCCACCCCAGAGACCCTTGCCCAGGCAGAACCCGAGCAGGCCCAAACTACCCTAGAGCCTGTCCAGTCCCAGGACCACGCTTCACAGGGAGGGGGCTAATGAGAAAATCACAGCGCAATGGCAGAGGGACAGATGGACGCCGGATGGACAGACATGTTTACTCAGCGCCTGTTACGTTTCAGGCCCCGAGCTTGGTTCTGGGAACACCATGTGGATCCAGACTGGACCTGCCTTCTTACAGGCTGGGGGGCCTGGCCAAGTCACTCGACCTCTCTGAGCCTAAGCTACTTTATCTGTAACAAGAGGGCTCTTAACATCCCCATGCCGGTGAACTTAGACCTAAACTTTTGTGCTGTGACGTATGTGAAAGCCTGAAGAGTGGTGCTCAGTCAAAGCATGGTGTAGACTGGAGAGCCTTCCACAGAAGGACGACTGCGCGGGGTCTGTCCTCAGCCCGGCTCTAGAACGGAAATCCCAGTTCTCCCTCGGTGACCCCAAGAGAGCCTGCCCCAGCCCCAGCTCTGGTCCTCAGTTTCCTCCTCTCTGAAATGGGGTCACAGCGCCTGGGCTGGCTACTTCCTAGAATCAAATGGAGAGACTCCGCACTCGTTACAAAGGGCTTCCCTGGGGCAAAGCAGAAAGGGCAGGAGCAATGATTTCCAACCTGCGGGTCATAAGCTAGTATGAGCCTTGAAAGCAGTATAGTAGCTACGGCCAGAAATTTTCCAAAATAGACTCGAAGAAATCATATTAGAGAATATGTCATGCTATGTCTGCAGCTCGTGCAACTTTTCTCCCAGGTAAATATTGACATACACGCGTTTTCTGAGTCAGAATGTGAGACAGCGCTGGAGAGCTAGAGGACACGGGCTCCGCACTGAGTGAGTCTGGGTTTGCCTGGTGACTCTGCCCCTCACTCATGGAGCGACATCCAGCAGGGGACTTGAGCCCTCAGTGCCTCAGTTTCCTCACCTGGAAAGAGGGATGGAAATAACCCCTACTTTGTCCAATGAACCGCTTAGAACAACCTGGCATGCAGCTCAGTGAGCATTAGCGATTCCTGTCCTCCTCAGAAGGCGGACCGAGCGAGGTCCTGGAGGAGGCGGCTCTGTCAGTGGGAAAAGGGGTCTGCCCCCCCCCCGCCCCGTGGAGAAGGTGGTTCTGGCCCAGCACTCTGATTCCTCAGATGACAAAGCTGATGCCCTGAACCAGGGAGAGGCTGGGCCGGAGCCTGGGGGCTGCTGCTTCCCAGCTGGGGCTCCGCTCTTTCTCTCAGTGCCCCTTAGGTGAGAGAGGGCGCTTGACCCTTTGGCTTTCCCGTCTGTAAAGTGGGGACAGCAACCATCTACCTCAGGGGGTTGACTGAATGAGATCCTGCATGCGAAGGGCTGAGCGCTTTGCCTGACATACAGTCTCTATAAACGTTAGCTGGTTTTACTCAGAATATATTATTCAAAAAAAAAAACAACAACAACAACAGGTTTTAGGGATGTCTGGGTGGCTCAGTTGGTTAAGCATCTGCCTTTGGCTCAGGTCATGATCCCACTGGGATCAGGTCCCTCATCGGGCTCCTTGCGAAACAGGGTGCGTGCTTCTCCCTCTGCCTGCTCTCCCTGCCGCTGCCCCTGCTTGTGTTCTCTCTCTTGATCTCTCTCTCTTTCTGACAAAGAAACAAAATCTTTAAAAAAAAAAAAAGGTTCTAAATACATATACACACACATATATTTATATACATTTCTATGTGTTTTATACACACGCAGAGTATGAACTCATTCTATTAAAGAAAAAGGAGAGGTGTGTCTGTGGGCACACTCCCAGGGCATTTCCGGTGGCTGACCATTTCTGAGGGGGACGGTGTGACAGGGACACATTTGCCTTTTTTGTTATATCTACAATGTCTAATTCCTAATTTCTGTACAGGTCATGTGTTTTGTTTTTTTTTTTAAAGATTTTATTTATTTATTTGACAGAGAGATCACAAGTAGGCAGAGAGGCAGGCAGAGAGAGAGGAGAATGCAGGCTCCCTGCTATGCAGGGAGCCCAATGCGGGGCTCGATCAGGTCATGTGTTATGTGTGTGTGTGTGTGTGTGTGTGTGTGTGTGTGTGTGTGCAGAAAAAAGAGGTTAATTTTATCAACCTGTATAATAACTACCGCCCACCCCAGCGGGCCCATGTGCTGTTCCAGGGCCAGCTGCGGGCTGACCCCGCACTGTCTTCCACTGAAAATCACCCCGCGTGTCACTGTGGCTTGGAGCACCCAAGAAGCAGCTTGACTTTTGTTTTCTTGTTTGTTCACACCAACAGCTGAAGACCTACTGGTAGTTCTTTCCGGAGCAAATACATGCCAGAGACTGCAGATTCCTCCTGCAGGACGGAGGGAGGGTGGCCAAGGCACGCCGCGGTTTATCAAGTGAGAAGTCCCAGCATCTCCCGTGTACAAAAGCGGCCCGGGAGTGGAAAGTGGTAAAGGTTGGGACAGATGTTCTCTCGGCCTCTGATGCAGGACCAAGAAGGGGAGCAAAGTCGCCGGTGGGGGAGGGTGTCTGTGGAAGGGGTGCAGCAGGGGCAGGGAAGGAAAGGCGGTTGTTCAGAGGCTGTTTTCCAGCAGGCTGGCCCATGTCCAGGGCCTTCACATGGCACCGTCTCATTCTGAGCAGTGTGGTGTGTGTGTGTGTGTGCGCGCGTGCGCGTGCCTGCGCTCCTGTGTAGAGCTGTGTGTTCATCTGTGTGTGTGCTCATGCAGAGATGTGCCTGTGTGCCCAGGGGGTGCAAGGGAGGCAGGGAAGAGGTGATATTTCACCAAGAAAGGAGGTGGAGGCTGCGGAGGAGTCTGTGTTGGACATTGGGTATACGGAAAGATGCACCCTTTGAAAAAGACACCTGCTTCAGGAAGGCTGTGGTTTCAAGGGTTACCACAGGCGTCCAGAAAGCCCCTGACCGCACCCCTCCTTCCATTACGGCACCTTAGCTCGGCACTGTTGTCACCTATCGGAGCGCTGCCTCGCCCTCTAGGGGCCCGGCACAGGGCCTTACTCCATTTTGGGCTGGCCCAGCCCTGGCACGGGGCCTGGCAAGTCACAGGTGCTCAACCCATGCCAAATGAGTGCCTGAGTCTGACAATGAATGCGGTCTGGGTGGCGAGTGACTCACCCACGCCCGAGGCTGGGGACACCCAGGTTCTGGTTTCCCTTTAGCTTGCCCGTGACCTGAGCTGGGGTGTGTTAGGAAGCATGTGCCTTCTTTTGGTTCCGTCTGCACAGTGGGGTTAGCAGAGCCCACCTCCAACAGGGGGAAGAGTGGCTGCGGAACCCAAATTCCAAACGGGCACAACATGCCAAGTGTCCAAAAGATACCTGCCTGGTCGCTTTGGGGAAATCCGTAGCAGCTAGTAAGCTGGACAGGGGGAGGTTAGGGGCCTGGGATGCCAGGTTCAGTGGCTTCCTTTGAGTTTGTAGGAGAAGGCTAGCAACAGTGTCTGAGATGGGACCAGGCCCAGTGAAAGAAGCTGAGTTTGGGGTGTCGGCAGCTGCCAGAACAATCAGTGGAGGTCATTACTCCAGGCAAAATTGCTCCCCACTTCCTGAAGCTCTGTGGGCAAGAGAGATGTAAATGTCAACAGTGCCTCCTGCTGGACGGTCCCAGCATCACAGTGTCTTAGTTCCAGACCTGAGAAACCCCAAGTAAGGGAGATACATTCTGGAATGTTCGAGCTGAAATAACAGAGTTCAACAGCTATTCATGCTGCTGCTGCTGCTGCTGCTGCTTTTACTAAGAGCTCACTGTGTCCCAGGAACTGTGCTAAGTCATTTTGCTGGATCATCTCATTTAATGTCCCCAGTGACCCTAAGAGATAGGAACTCTTATTAACCCCAGAGGAGGAGATTGAAGCAGGACAGACACGTTATTTTTTTCTGAGGTCTCAAGTCCAAGGATGACAGGGGTCTTTCATCTGCTGTCACCTCCACTCAGTTGGTAGTGGCTGCTTCGACCTCGGTTGAGGATTCTGAGTGCCCCGATGAATTAATGATGTCTGTCGGGGCGCCAGCCGGGATGTGGCCGTGTGTACGTGAGGACTGTCTTTGTCTCTGAACTAGTCCAACCTACTGGCCAGTGTGAGCTTTAGGTTCCCTGAGAAAGGGACCAAAGCCCAATCCTCTGACCTTTGTCTTTACTTATTCACTCAGTGACTATAAAACACCTCAGTCTTATCATGTCCAAATACAAACCCTTGCTTGGCACCTTCAGAGTCATCCTGCCACCGCCTGCCCCATCCAGGCACATGGCATCCCTGGTCTCTGTTTGCTCAGTCGGAAGCCTCGGTATCCTCCTTGAGCCTCTTACCTCCCACACCCCACATCCAATCTTCCAACAAATCTCATTGGTTCTATTCGCAAAATATATCCAGAGTCCAACAACTGTTCATCACCGCCCCAGCAGCCAACACCATTATCTCCTCTGGACTGACATGGCCGCCATCTACCTCGTCATGCTACGGGCATCCTTACCCTCTGAGCCTGATCTCCACACCTCAGGCAGAGTCCTTAGGTCTTCTTGATTTTCAAAGTACTTTTGCATAACTTACACACACCTAGGGGTATCTGGGTGGCTCAGTGGGTTAAAGCCTCTGCCTTCCGTTCAGGTCATGATCCCAGGGTCTTGGGATTGAGCCCCACATCGGGCTCTCTGCTCGGCAGAGGACTTGCTTCCTCCTCTCTCTCTCCCTGCTTTTCTGCCTACTTGTGATCTCTGTCTGTCAAATAAATAAAATCTTAAAAAAAAAAAAAAGTTACACACACCTACACACATAGTAAAAAGGGGCAAGGAATTGTCACTCCCATTTGACAGATGAGAAACACTGAGGCCGAGAACAGTGATGTACTTGGCCCAAAGATGCACACCAGGGAAGCTGCAATTCAGGGCCCTTATCATGATGTTGGGTGCTCCTTGACCCATCTAACTCCCAGAATCTCCTATAGGCACGTATGAGAATTACACACACACACACACACACACACACACACACACACACACACACACAGGATGAAGAAGGGAAGACGGTCAGGTAAGGAAGAGGTCAATAAGCCCAGGAGAGATGGTGTTCTCTCTGCTTTGAAGTAGCTGGGGAAATGTCCATCCAATGCAATGGCTGTTTTGATCACTTTTCTTTGGTGTGTGGTGCCCCCTGGGGTTCACTTTTAGGAAATGCAGTTGATTATCTAAGAAAGCTTGTGGATGGGGGACAGGCTTTGAAGGTGATGGAGGTTCCTGGGACTCTCTGACCTCCCTCCCTCCCTTTGCCTCTTAAAGATAAGAGTGTGTCCAGATGGGTGAGGGTCATGTTGCTCCTTCCAAAGCTTACCCATCCACATCTCATGGGAGCACCGGTTGGTACAGCTTATCTGAAAGCAGTCATTAAAAAAAAAAGTCAAGATTTTAAAACACACACTCCTTATATACTACTAAATGAAAAATTAGTACCAAAATGCATATAAAATACTATCCAGGTACACATCTATCAAAAAGAGACACACAAATGGCACCAATGAGTCACTGGGGAGCAGAATTAAGTTTTATTTTTATTTTCTTTATAATTTTTAAAATTTTCTGCACAGCAGGTTTCACTTTTCTAAAGTCAAGTTTTATAAAAGAAAAAAAAATACATAAACAAAGCCCTTTCCACCTGGTGCCCTGCCCTTGTTAACTGCTGAGAGCTGGTTGGAATGTCCCCTCCTAAACGCTACCAGGGGACCCATGTGTGCATTCCGGCAGGAGGCTTCTAGACCCAGTGCCTTACCCAAGCATGTCTGGGTCCCAGCGGGGCAGAGGGTGGTGGCAGAAGGGACAGAAGAGGTTTCCTGGGGACCAAGAAAACTCAGATCTCAGAGAGAGGGACGCAGAGAAGCCAAGATAACAACCAAGATTCTCAGGCAGAGAGGAAAATCGGCTGCAGAGAGTTCACATAGATGAGTGTGCCCAGGGCCAGAGAAGTGACTAAACATGCCCAAGGTCACACAGCAGATGGTGACAGGGTGCTGAATCTGGGATTCAGACCACTTTCTCCCAATTCCTGAGTTCTGTCCACAAACCAGCAACCTGGAACTTTAGGAAACTCCCAGAGAAATGCAAATTAGTACAATAGTAAGAAAACATTGGCAACAAATTTTAAGTTTGAAGAGATGGAAGGTTGATGAGGATGTTGGGAAAAGGATATCCTCATGTAGGCTGCTGGTAGGGGTTAGATTGGTTTAGCCACCGTGTGGAGCAATTTACAGTACCTGTGACTTTTTTTTTTTTTTTTAAGATTTTATTTATTTGACAGACAGAGATCCCAAGTAGGCAGAGAGGCAGCCGGAGGCCGGGTGGCACGCGGTGGCGGAAGCAGGCTCCCTGCTGAGCAGAGGCCTGATATGGGGCTCAATCCCCGGATCCTGGGTTAAGCCAGGATCCCAGGCTTAACCCACTGAGCCACTCAGGTGCCCCTACCTGTGACATTTTTAAATGTATCCTTTGACCCAGCAGACCCACATCTCAGTATTGTCTACCCTGTAAAAACACCCACCTAAGTGTACACAGAGGTGATCCTTGAGGTGTTTTGTCATCTTGAAAAATTAAAACGTTTCTACATACGGATCAACTGGAGGAGGGGTAAAGAAAATATGACGCATCTGACCTGTGGAACAGTTTGAACGGTGAAAAAAAAAAATGTACTATGTGTCCAATGTAGGAAGTTCTCCATGGAGTTTTGTGGAGTGAAAAATGCCAGAAGCAAGTTACAGAATGGCAGAGTATAAAACCACACAGACAGATGCACACTATTGTCTGTTTTCCATGGGTCCGTAGAAAAACACTTGGAAAATCCACCCCTCCCCCCAAACTGATAATGGCAGTGACCTGTGGTTTGGGTGTGAATGACGGTAGATGGGAGACCGTGAATCCGTGCTCTTTAAACGTGTGAAAAGGAAAGCCTATTAATTTATTGCTTGTGTCATCAAAAATTCATTATTAAAAACAAACAGGTAAGAGAAAGACCCAAAGGAGGTAAAGGAGGAAGGTAGGAGCCCCCCAGGAGGCTGTGCCCCCCCCCCGCCGAAGTCCTGCAAAAACAGGCGAGAGGAACCCCACCGAGATGGATGAATCTGGCAGGGGCTGAGGCTGGGGTGCTGAGGTGCACAGGTCTGGAGCCGCCCCCGCTTTCCCAGAAGGAGCGGGCGGGCTTGGGGCGCTGGGCCGGGTCCCGGCAGGTGCCCGGCTGTCCCTGCACGCCCGGCGGTCAGCACACCTGGGAACCGCTGTCAAGCGCCCGGGGGCCTTCCCAGGCCTGGAAGGAGCAGACAGAGGCAGGTTTGGAAAGAGCGGGGCTGTTCTTACTGGAAAGGGAGAAGGGGTTCTCGGTGAGCACCGCCCTGCCCTCCCCAATCCCCCCAGGCGCCCCCGCCCCCGCTCTGATGGCAGCACCTTCCCCATGTCCTTCTCCCATCAGGGCCGGAGGGAACTTCAGGGATGGCTGAGGCCGGTGGAGAAGAAGGAGATGGCTTGCCCAAGGTGAAGGGCTGTGCCAAGGCGGTAATCAGAGGCTCTTTCCAGGCTGCCATATGCCCCTGGGTTCAAATCCCAGCTCCACCCCTCCGTCTGTGCCCTTAGCAACCCCCTCTCTTTAATGAGCTATCATTTACCTACTACAGAATTCGCCTTTTTGAAGTGTGCAATGTTTAATAGAGTCAGAGTCATGCTACAATCACGTCCGTCTAATCCCAGAACATTTTCAGCACCGGGGAGAAGAAAGGCCATAGGAGCAGTCACTTCCCTAAGTTTCTCCTTTTCCCCCAACCCCTGGCAACCATAACTCTGCTTTCCTGTCACTGTAGATTTGCCCATTCTGGACACTTCATATCAATGGAATGATATGATATGTGGCCTCTTGTGTCTGACTTTGTCCACTCAGCGTAATGGTTTCAAAGTTTACTCATGAGACAGCGCGTGTCAGTCCTTTCTGCCTATTACTGCTAAATAGTTGTCCTGTGTGGGGACCTACCACACTTCGTTTATCCTCTCATTTGCTGAGGGACAGTGGGCTTACTTCCCCTTTGGGGCTATTATGAATAATGTTGTTATGAGCACTCATTAGGTTTTCTTTTAAGATTTTATTTATTTATTTGACAGAGTGAGAGAGGGAATACAAGCAGGGAGAGCAGGAGAGGGAGAAGCAGACTTCCCACAGAGCAGGGAGCCCGAGGAGGGTCTCAATCCCAGGACCCTGGGACCATGACCTGAGCCCAAGGCACATGGTCAATGACTGAGCCACCCAGGTGACCCTCGTGTCCAGTCTTTAAGCAGACATGTTTTCCATTCTCTTGGGGCTATGCCCAGCAGCGGAATTGCTGAGCCATATGGTAACTCAAGGGTTAACTTTTTGAGACACTGTCAGCCTTTCCTCCTATTACCTTCCCATTGGCCCTATTTCTTATCCTCTCTGAATCTCAGTTTCCTCTGGCAAAGCTTCACTATTGAGTCTTAACCTTGCAGACTGGTTGTAAGAATTGGATGAGCTAAAGTATCGAAAGCATTTAGCACATAGTAGGTGTTCAGGTACTGGAATTATTATAATTACAAAAACTATAGGGCTCTGAGACTGTTCCTTCTGCTTCCCTTCAAATCTGACTGGGCATCTACTCTTCCTTCTCCCCACTTATATTAACTATTTCTTTTTTTATTTTCTTTTTTCTCCCTTTTTAAAAAAGATTTTATTTACCTAAAGAGAGAGAGAGAGTGAGTGAGAGGGAGAGAGAGAAAGCACATGACCCAGGGCAGGGGAAGAGAAGCAGACTCCCCACTGAGCAGGAAGCCCCTCCACTGAGCAGGGGGCCCGATGGGGGAATCAATCCCCCGACTCGGGGATCATGACCCGAGCTAAAGGCAGACGCTTGATCCCCTGAGCCACCCAGACATCCGTTTTACCTATTTCTTGAAATTTCCTTGAATTAACTTTACTGTGAAGCCCAATTTCTGCTCCCTGCTCACTTGGGCGCATATGCACGCACACACACATTCTTTCTCTGTCATACACACACACACACACACACACACACACACACACACCATTCAACAGTGACCTAAGCTCAAGCTAAGTGGAAAGGTAAAATCTTGCCCTATTCCCACCCCCACCCCACATCCTGGTATGTTAGAGCTGGAATCCATTACTACAGGTAGTTCTCAAAGTGTGGGACCCAGACCAGCAGCCCCTGGGAAGTTGTTAAAATGCAAATCCTCAGATTCCATCCTAGAAACACTGAATCCAGGGACACTGGGGATGAGCCCCAGTGATCTGTGGTGAGTCATTCTAATACACACTAAAGTTCCCAAATTGTGAAGGAGGAAACTGGGGCACAGACAAATGAGTTAACTTGCTTGAGGCCATAAAATGATAAAGAACAGAAGTTTTGGAATGATGCCATCCTGGATGCAAATTCCACCTTCCCCATTTCTCGTTGTGTGACCTTGGACATGTCTCTTAATCTCCTTTACTACAATATCTGTCTCTGTTGGGGCTGCTGTAATAGAACGCCATAGACCAGGTGGCTTAAACATTTATTTCTCACTGTTCTGGAAGGTGGGATGGGTAAGATCAAGGAGTTAGCCGGTTCTGTTCCTGCTGAGAGCACTCTTCCTAGTTTAGAGATGGCAGATGTCTTCTCCTTGTATCCCATGCCAGAGAAAAAATAATAATCTCTGGTGTCTTTTCTTCTGAAGGCACTAATCCCATTGGTATGGAGGCCACTCTCACGACCTTATTGCCTCCCAAAGGCTCCATCTCAGAATACTATTGTTTTGGGGGTTAGGGTTTCAACATACGAATGTGGGGGGCTACAGTCTCCTCATCTGTAAAATGGGAACAGTGCACAATTACTCCGAGGGTGGCCGCTACTCTGCGTTAAAGTCAGAGTGAGGGCTGGAGCTCAGGCCTCCTGATTTCCAGGCTGGTCTTTTATCCTCGAGAAACTGGTGATCCCCCCTACACCACTTGGTAAGAAGAATCCAGAAAACGTAACATCTGGAAGGTTGACATGCAGAAGAGGATTTCGTATTATTCTGTGATGCCCCAAAATGAAGAGCTGGGTTATTGGGGGTCGTTACAAGGAAGTCGGTCAATCGACGGGAGACGTTCCTAACTGAAATGGTTCAGAAATAGCATTCGTGGCTCCAAAGGATAGTGAGAGCTCATCAGTGGAAGACCTCAAGCAGCACCTGGATGCCCATCTTTCCATGATGTTGGAGAGAAGAGAGACTCAGGGCAGCATAAGGGGCTGGCGGCGGTGAGCGCTAAAGTCTCTTTATATGTAACCCACTGTAGTAGACACGATTGGCACTTCCTCTGCGGCATTTGGCAGGAAGAGCTGTCAATCAGGATGCTCTAGTCACCCCTCCTGCCCGAGGGGAGGGCATATTATGCAGACTGACCAACTAGAGCATCCCATCCTCCCCGACCACGCTGATTGGTTCAGGGAGTGCATGTAATCCAAGCCAGGCCAATGAGACTCTTTCTGCTACAGATGTCCCGTAGCCACGCCCATCCTTGAATTTCCCGGTCTGGTGAGTTTGTGGAATTGCTTTTTTGTTTGGGCGGGTTTTGGGGTTTCGGTTCTTGTTACTGCTAGAAGTTTTAAATATACCATGTAAAAAGGGGCCTTCTGGTGTTGGAGCCTGCCTCGCCCAGCATTTCATTAAAATAATAATAAAAAGGGCACCTGAGTGGCTCAGTGGGTTAAGCCTCTGCCTTCGGCTAAGGTCATGATCCCAGGGTTCTGGGATGGAATCCCGCATCGGGCTCTCTGCCTACTTGTGATTTCTCTCTCTGTCAAATAAATAAATAAAATCTTAAAAAAATAAAATAAAATTATAATAATAAGAAAAACAACACTCAAGGGGCGCCTGGGTGTGGCTCAGTGGGTTAAAGCCTCTGCCTTTGGCTCAGGTCACGATTCCAGTATCCTGGAATCTAGCCCCGCAGCCGGCTCTCTGCTCAGCAGGAAGCCTGCTTCCTTCTCTCTCTCTCTGTCTCTCTCTCTCTCTGTCTCTCTACCTGCCTCCCTGACTACTTGTGATCTCTGTCTGTCAAATAAATTTAAAAAAAAAATCTTTAAAAAAAAAAAAAGAAAAAGAAAAACAAACCTCAAAAAGAAAAAAAAGTAAAACAACACTCAAGGGCGCGTGGGTAGTTCAGTGGGTTAAGCGTCTGCCTTCGACTCCAGTTTTGATCCCGGGATCCTGAGATGGAGTCTACCTGGCTCCCTGCTCCAGGGGTAGCCTGCTTCTCCTTCTGCCTCAACCGCTCTCTCACTGTCTCTAAAGATAAAATCTTGAAGGAAGGAAGAGAAAGAGAAAGAAAAAGAGGGAGAGAAAGAAAAAAAGAAGGGGAGGGGAGGGACAACACTCAGAACAATAGAGGGTGCCCGGCTGGCTCAGGAGGGTTGAGCATGAAACTTTTGATCTCAGTTTGAGCTCCATGTTGGGGATGGAGATTACTTTAAAGCTAACTAACGGGGCACCTGGGTGGCTCGGTGGGTTAAGCCTCTGCATTTGACTCAGGTCATGATCTCAGGGTCCTGGGATTGAGACCCAAATCAGACTCTCTACTCAGCGGGGAGCTTGCTTCCTCCTCTCTCTCTGCCTGTCTCTCTGCCTACTTGTGATCTCTTTCGCTCTGTGTGTGTCAAATAAATAAATAAAATCTTTAAAAAAATAAAGACCTCACTTAAAAAAAAAAAAAGGAACAACTAAAAAAATCCCTGGAGTTTAAAGACATTTAAAATCTTTATTCCCGGGGGTGGGAGGGGGGGATGCCACAAGGGATTCCAGTCCTAACAGAACAAAAAGTTCCAAAATCTATTTTCTCCACCTCTCCCTTCATACATCTCACTTTTACAGCAGCTGGCCCCTAAACTTGCTTTCTTCCTCAAATGTCTAAGCCCCATTTGGTTCTTAACTTTTATCTGCCTTTCTCAGTGTTTATAGATCCAGTCTTGCTGGACCCCTTGCTGGCCCAGACAGGAGAGGCTGTGAATCGTTGTGCAGTGCAGTTTTATACACTTTATTTTCAGAGTCAGTGGAAGAGGCGTGCTTATAAAATCTCACCTATGGAGGGAGGCGTGACCGTGAAGTCATACTTTCAGAAGAGATACTGAGGTCTTTTTAAGTATGAGTCAATGTCAAGTTCAGCTTAGTAAACATTTAGTGAGTGGCTATCAAGCGCCAGCTAAGAGGCAGGAATGAGGCTGAGTTGTCTGGGGCATACAGAATTGTTTGAGCCCCAGATGTTGAAGGTCTGTTGCTCTTACGTATCATGGGCCAGGCTCTGAGGATGAGGCTTCAGGAAGAGAGAGAGAGAGAGAGAGATTAAAGGCACGAAGGTGATTTCTCTGAAATGGTGGTTAAATACTACAAAGGAGACATATGTGGGGTTTGGGAACAAATCAAAGTCAGGAGGTGAGGAAAAGCACCCTGAGAAAGTGACGTCGGAGCAGAGACTGGAAGCAGGAATAGAAGTTGACTGGAGGACTAGAGGGGAGAAAAACCTGGGAAGGGAAAAGGCTGGGAGGTGAGCAGGGGGAGGGAAGGAGAAAGAGAAAGGGTGAGGGAAAGGGAGGGAGAGGGAGGGAAGAGAGAAGAGGGAGGGAGGGAGAGAGGGAGGGAGAGAAACCTGCAGGACTATCTGTGAGGCTGGAGCCTGGAGAACTGGAGGAAAAGTTCAAAGGCGAGGTGGAGGCCATGTTGTAAACTTTGACTTTGTGTAAGAGATCTTGAGCCCCCGGCCGCGGACCAGAGGCCCCAAAAGCCACTTAGGGTTTGGGATGCGCTTTGTTCTAAATGCGGAGAATCTCGGTGATAGTTCTTCCACCTCGTGGAAAAGCAGGCTTACATAACCAGCTGGGAGCATTTCTTCACAACTCTGTTCAGTGACCTCGCGCTGAAATGGACTGCGGAGGACGTAGTCACACCTTCCACATACGCTACCCAAGCAGGGCTTCCTCCCGCCCACCGAGACCCTGTCGTGAAACATTTCCCAATTTCCACCTTCCCACTGCTGCTTCTACCTGAGAATCCAGTCCACAGAGGGAGTCGACATCCTCGCACTCATGACAATTTAATGCTGTGATCTTTGCAAATCAGGAAGTGATCAAGCTTGGGGAATTTTATTTTTGTCTGCCCTTAACCATCTGGAGGAGGAATAGCAGAAGTTCAAACCCACAGGCTTTGAGGACAGCCAGACCAAGGTCCAAATTCCAGGCCTGTCACTAATCAGCTGTGTGACCTTGGGTAAGCAGTGGAACCTCCCAGAGTTTCATATATGCAAAGGGATCCTAACACCCACCTCGGTGGGGTTGTTGTGAGGATCAAATACTACAATATATGTAAACTGTAGCACTTGCCGTGTAACAAGGATTCAAATAAACATTAATGCTATCCTCCACGGGGAGTCTGCTTCTCCCTCTGACCTTCTCCTCACTTGTGCTCTCTCTCACTGTCTCTCTCTCAAATAAATAAATAAAATGTAAAAAAAAAAAAAAAAAAAATTAATGCTATCAAGGGCTGTTTTCGATAAAGAGATCAAAAGAGAGAATAGAAGTATGTTCATTTTATTCCAGAATGGCCTCATTTTCAGTATTTGAGAGAGTGGAAAGAAACTGAAGCAGGGGGTGCCTGAGTGGCTCAGTGGGTTAAGCCTCTGCGTTCGGCTCAGGACATGATCTCACTGTCCTGGGATCGAGCCCCGCATCACTCTCTCTGCTCAGCAGGGAGCCTGCCCCCCCCCCCACCGCACTGCCCCCCGCCTGCCTCTCTGCCTACTTGTGATTTGTGTTGGTTAAATAAATAAAATCTTTAAAAAAAAGAAAGAAAGAAAAGGAAGAAGTCGAAGCAGCACAGTGAGGACCTCTGTGGAGGCTAGGTTGTGGTCACTGGCTGAGATTTTCTGGCCCACAACCAAGAGGACTTCTCTGAAGGTTTCAAGAGCTGCAATGAGCTTGACATTTGTGCTCTCAAAATGTCCTTTCATGTTGATACAGCGAGGCATCCAGACACACGATTTCCTAACCTGAGATGGTGGGGGGGTCCACAGGGGAGAACAAGCATGTGACAGGTTTTGTCAAAAGAACAGGTGCCAGGTTCAGACAAGCCAAGTGGGTGGAACAAGTGGCAGATGGAGACGTTTCCCCACGGCCCTGTCCCCACTGCCAAGTGGGATTCGGGGCCTGAAAGAGCCGCAGCTCATTGGCAGCTCATTGGTGGAAGACCCAGTCTCTGACTCAAAAGGAAATTCAAAGATACCTAGGCGTCCTTTCATCTTCCTTGCCTTTGAGGTTCAAATATGGTCCCTGTGAGCCCCTGTGAAGAAGTGCTGACAGCCTAAAAAAAGGGGGGGTGCGCCTGGGTGGCTCAGTGGGTTAAGCCTCTGCCTTCGGCTCAGATCATGATCTCAGGGTCCTGGGATCAAGCCCCACATCAGGTTCTCTGCTCAGCGGGGAGCCTTCTTCCCTTCCTCTCTTTCTGCCTGCCTCTCTGCCTACTTGTGATCTCTGTCTGTTAAATAAATAAATAAAATCTTTTTTTTAAAAAAAGTGCCGACTGAGCTGAAGTCATGAGGCCTATCTCAGAACCGTCCACAACTTTCTGAATGTTTTCACCCAAAACCAAACTCAAGGCAGCTTTGAGATCCACCAAGTTCGGTGAAAACGCATTCTCTCAACCAAGAACTGCTGGGTTACAAGTTGAGAGCCAGCATCTGGCACGGAGATGAGTCCGGGATTCTCTCTGCTCTGTGTCTGCTCCTTGTTCATGGGCATGGTCACAGCTGCCCCACGGTCACCCCGTCAGATACCCACGGATCCCCAGATGACAAAGCAAGTTACCCAGAGGTGCTGTGGTGGTGGAGTTGGGCCTGGGCCTCAACCCAGAATCCAGCACCTGTGTCAGCCCTCTGGGCCTCAGAATGTCAGTGTCCTCAGCTGTAAAGAGGAGGCCATATTTCCTTGGAGAGTGGTGGCAAGAAAAAAAAAGAACATTTAATAAAGGAGAGCAATAATTCCTTTCAGAATCTGACTGGAAAAGCAATACAGATAAATTATTGAAAAACTTAGAAACCAAACATGAGCAGAAAGAAGAAATTTAAATATATATATGATATATATCTCTTCATCACCCAGAAATTAACAACCACGAACATGCTGGTATAGATCCTTGATCTGTTATCCATGCCTATGGACATATAGATTTTATTTTAAGATTTTGTTGATTTATTTGGCAGAGAGCACAAGCAGGCAGAGCAGCAGGCAGAGGGAGAGGGAGAAGCAGGCTCCCCACCAAGCAGGGAGCCCCAGTCTGGACTCAATCCCAGGACCCTGGGATCCTGACCTGAGGGGGGAAGGCAGCCGCTCAACCGAGTGAGCCACCCAGGCGCCCCATGGGACACAGAGATTTTTTGTTAATGGGGCCGTATTTGGCTACTTGCTTTTCTGCTACTGAGTATGTTGGAAACATCCCCGAGTCATTACATATCTCTGGGCAACATCCTTTTAAATGACAGTAGGCTATTCTGCGGAGAGGCTGGTCCTTGCTCGGGGGCGATTCCTGTTGGGATGCGGGGTAACTCACCAGGGCTCTGGTGTGGGAGGCTCCCGCCTCCCCCAGAACGAGTCCCTTAGCTCTGGAGGCTGCCACTCCCGGTGTGAAGGAGACACACGGTAAAGGACCGACCCACCAGATTTTCAGAGGGATTAAAGTAGACAGTGTGTGGGAAGGGCTTGGCTTAGTATCCGGTGCCCAGACCTCGCTCCGACACCGCCAGCGGTGTCTGGGGCTGTGTTGTTCAACTGGCTCAGAACACTTCTCTTAGTCCTCTTCGAAAGCCCAAACTGGAACTCCTAACTGCGGTTGTTGGTCATAAGCAGTTCTCCTTCCCTGCCCTCCCCCCATCTACGGATTTACCGATACCCCCACCCCCAGCGCCGGGATCCGGCTGAACAAAGGGCAGTGCAGGCGCCGAGGAGCCACAGCCTTCATGGAGCGGGGGCGGCACGCGGAGCCGGCTGCAAGCCTCGCTCGCGGCTGCGGGACTACCCCGGGGAAAGCCCCCGCCCCGCCCCGCCCCGGGCCCGCGAATCGGCCTCCCAGTGGCTGCTGGCCGCCGCAACCTGCGGGCCGGTGAGCCCGGAGGCTCCGGGAGGTAGGACCTGGCCGCGCCGGGCGGGCAGCGCTGGAGCCGGCCTGGCGGGGGCCGGGCGGTGGGTCCCCCTGCTGCTGGGCCTGCTGCAGTCCACTCTAGGTAAGCGCGGGCGCCGCGGGGCGGGGGGCGCCGCGGGGCGGCCAGGGGCGCCCACCCCGAGTGCGGAGCTCCAGGAGGGAGGGACGGACGTGGCCGCCGCCGGCCCGCCACCGGCCCGCCGCCAGCCGAGCTAGTGCGATCGTCCCCGCCCACCCACCTCCCGTCGTCTTCTGAATTGGGACTTGGGAGGAAAGAGACCCAAGACTTTGAAATGCCTTTCCCGTACGAAACGGATCCAGTTTCCTAATGCCAATTCCGCTCCAGGTGCACCGGAAAGACAGTGGCAGTTGGAAAAGCAGCCGCGCTGTTTTATAAAGTGCTGCTTAAGGTTTCCTAAAGGCGCTGTCTCCTGCATTCATATGAGACTGGATCCTCGCTATTAGGGGAAGTCCTGCCCTCCAGCGGCAGTCCCCTTCCCTTCCTCCGGACGGCGGGTTTCAGAAGCGCCCAGACTGAGCGGAATCTGTGCGCTGCTGTTACTCTAACAAGCCAACTTCTTTTGTGGGCTCCCACTGGTAAATAAGGAGGCAAGGTACAAAATACCCCAGGCTGGGACCCAACCACCAAACCCCAATCAGTCAGGAGAAGGTCCAGTACTGCCCCCTGTCTTGGACTTCCTGGTCTTGGGCTAACAGTTCAAGAGCAAGAAGGGCCCTTGGGCATCATCTGATGCTAATATCAAAAGCCAACGTTTCTTGAGCAACTTCTATTCCCCTACTTAAGTGGCACAACCCCACCGTCCTATGAGGTAGGGACTGTTCTCTCCCTTTTCAAATGGGGACACTGAGGCTCAGAGCAATCAGGGGAGTTACCCAAGAAGGAAAGCGCCAGGAAGAGAATCCTGAAGCTGAAGAAAGCATGGCAGGCTCTGGCCGCGGGGTGGGCAGCTGGCTGAAGACCATTGGTCTGCCTGGGTCAGCTCATGGATACCCCAGCCCCTGGCACGTCCACAGCAGGGGCTGTCATTGCAGCTGGTAAAGGACAGTGCCTCTGTGTGTATGTGGGGGTGGGGAGGGATCGTCTGTCCCCCTGATTCACTGTCAACTTCAATAGTTTTCCTGTCTGGATCTAACTACACTTTTATCTGGGGAATATTTAATGTACCCGACACAAGCCGCAGCCTGTGATGGTTTAGGGCAAAGCACGGTCAGATCCAGGTTCAAATCTTGGCCCCCACACAAAGTGGCTGCGTAGCCTCAGGCAAATTATTTACCATCTGTCTCCGAGTCTAGTCCCCTGAATGGAAGCAGAGTGACATCCACCCCACAGAGTGGTTTGTCCTAAGGACGGAATGAGGTTTTGTGCAGCAAGTGTCAAACCAGTGCCTCCCACCCTTCGAGGGCTCAGTAGTCGGTAACCACCCCAGCGGCTGTTTCTGCGCTGGGCGTGGGCTGCCACAAGATAATTTATAATCCACAGACTTTGGCCTCTGCAGCTCACCCGCTAGAAAGCTGGGAACAGTGACGGCGTCTGCACCCCAGGGATCCAGTTCCAAGTGGGGATCACAGGATGAGGTGGAAGCTGTATTTAACCTGTATTTTAACCCATATTTGGGTTAAAAGGCCAGGGGTGGGGAGCTGAAGCAAGAGCCATCTGTAGACCTGCCCCTGCCCCATCCCCCCTCTCCAACACCATTCTGTAACCGGTATGGATGTCCATCATCCATACACATTTAATTTACACATCATAAATACACACTGTGTGACCTGTGTGTATACTTCAGGGAACTGAATTCTCATAGGACCCATGAGCTCCTAAAGGGCAAGAATGGGATTATATTCCTCTTTGAGACTTCTGGCACACAGTGGTCCCCAGATGTCTTTGGCCAGTAGCGGTTCGGAGATGTTGGAAGAATAAAGTTGAACAAGGCCCCATGAGACCCTCAGGAAGGAAGTGTGGTCAAGAGCTCAGGATTTGGAGTTGACTAGGTCTGGCTTTGGATTCTGATTCTATAACTTATTACCTGACAAGTCTTCTGTTTCCCTCATCTCTAATGTGATGATCACGGTTAGTGCCTACCTCCTAGGTGGGGAGGATTGAAAGAAAATGGTTAGGACACAATACACATTAGCTATTACCGTCATCACCATTGTCCCCATCACCCTCACTACCACTTCTTAGAGATGTCAGGGAATTGACATTTGAATCAAGTCTTTAAAAGGTTAGATGGGGGGCGCCTGGGTGGCTCAGTGGGTTAGAGCCTCTTCCTCCGGCTCAGGTCATGGTCCCAGGGTCCTGGGATCGAGTCCCTCATCGGGCTCTCTGCTCAGCGGGGAGCCTGCTTCCCCCCCCCCCCCCGCCTGCCTCTCTGCCTACTTGTGATCTCTCTGTCAAATAAATAAACAAAATCTTTTAAAAAGTTTTTTAAATAAATAAAAAATAAAAGATTAGATGGTAAAAAAAAAATTAAATGGTGAACACCAGGCAGTCAAAGATTCCTAGGTTCAAAGTCACCCAAGAGAATGTAGTTGTTTGAGAAGGACAGGAACCAAGATTGGCTGCAGCCTGGTGAGCCTGGTGGGGAGCTATCAGGGAGAGGTCGACAAGGTGGCCTGTCACGTATTTCAATAAGGAGCATGGACTTTATCCTAAGGGCCAGGGAAGGACATAGAACTGGGGAGAGGTGTAATCAGGTGTATATTTCAGGAGGTAAGGGTTAGCAGTGGGGAAGACGTGTCAAGGAGGAGACATAGGAGCCAGGTCACTGAGACGGTGACATCTAAGCCAAGATGTGAAGGACAGAAAGGCATGAGCTTGACAGAGATCCAAGGAGGGGGACTAGTCTAGGCAGAGGGAACAGGTCATGGAAAGCCCTGGAGGGGGAGCGTGCCTGGCATGCTCTAGAAATAGCAGAAAGGCCTGTGTGGCTGGGAGCAGGGAGCACGGGGAGAGCAGTGGGTGGAATTAGGTAGGTCTCGGGGGTGGAGGTGGGGTTATAAAGACTTTTGATTTATCCTTGAACGATGTGAAAGCCAGTAGAGGGTTTAAAGCAGAAGAGGGACATGATGCTGACTTTCACGTTAGCCCTTGCCCCTCTATGGAGAACGGACCTAAGAGACAAGGTTGGAAACAAGGAGACCAGTTAGGAGGTCTTTGGAATGATCCAAATTTCACAAAATTTCACATTCATTCAACAAATACATATTGTTCATCATCAGGGACCGTGGCAGGCAAGCTCCGGGGACATGGCTAAGAACAGAACTGAGCGTCTGCTCCTGTGACCCTCAGGGCTGTTCCCTCCCGGAGTCCAGCAAATTCAGTAGATGTTAGATGGTTCCTGTTGGAGGTCTTCCACTGAAACCCTCAGGTGCCAGATGGGTCACGGAGGCCTAGGAAGGGGAAGGGGCTGTGGTACAGGCAGTTAGTGGCATGGCTGTGATCCGAGTCCTGGCCCTGGGTGCCCAGTCTACTTCATGTTGTCCGTGTTTTAGCTACCCCAGATGACGCCTGCTTCTCAAACTCACTGAGCACGTGACTGCCCACCACATTGCTCATCAGCTCCAGATGGCCCGTGTCAAGACCAGTCAGGAGCTCCAGGCTTCATGACTTCTTTCTCTCCCACAGGGAAGCCCCTTCTCCCCCCTCCCCAGAACGTGACGCTGCTCTCCCGGGACTTCGGTGTGTACCTGACATGGCTCCCAGGGCCTGGCTACTCCCAGAACGTGACCTATTTTGTGGCCTATCAAAGGTAGAGGGGAGCCTCCGGTCGTGTTTGGGGAGCCTGAGGAGGTGGGCAGAGGCTGGAGGGGCTTGTCTGGGACACCTGCACTGGGTGTCGTCAGCTTCCCGGTTCTGTGTCCCATGGGAGACAGCATGTGGCAGGTGTTTAGAGAGTGCGTTGATAAAGGTCTGGAGGTGGGAATGATGCTAATTAGGGGACAGGGCACAGGTGTTGGGTCTACTGGGGCTCTGGAGGATCTTTTTTTATTTTTTTATTTGTTTAATTAACATATAATGTATTATTTGCTTCAGGGGTACAGGTCTGTGAATCGTCAGGCTTACACGATTCACGGCACTCACCATAGCACATACCCTCCCGAATGTCCATCACCTAGCCAGCCTATCCCTCCACCCCCATCCCCCAGCAACCCTTAGTTTGTTTCCTGAGATTAAGAGTCTCTTATGATTTGTCTCCCTCCCTGGTCCCATCTTGTTTCATTTTTTCCCTCCCTTCCCCCCATGACCTCCGCCCTGCCTCTCAAATTCCTCATATCAGAGAGATCATATGATAATTGTCTTTCTCTGATTGATTTATTTCGCTTGGCATAATATCCTCTGGCTCCATCCACGTCGTTGCAAATGGCAAGATTTCATTTTTTTTGATGGCTGCATAGTATTCCATTGTATATATATGCCACATCTTCTTTATCCATTCATCTGTTGATGAACATCTTGGTTCTTTCCACAGTTTGGCTATTGTGGACATTGCTGCTATAAACATTGGGATGCACATGCCCCTTCGGATCACTACATTTATATCTTTAGTGTACATACCCAGTAGTGCGATTGCTGGGTCATAGGGTAGCTCGGGAGGATCTTTGAGAAGAGTCAGAACAGGGCTCGAGCAGAGCTACAGGGACCCAGTGGTGGCATTCTCCAGGGCCTGAATGAGGAGCTTGGAGTTGTTCCAGCTGACAAGGGAGGGCAGACGTATCTCCTGCAGAGCCCGTGGTGGGCATCCCAGAGGATCATGCTTTTTCCCTACAGAGCCTTGAGATCCTTCTCAGCCTGGCATTCCAGGCAACCATAACTAATCCAGAGAAATCCGATCGTGGAAGCAGATTTGCTGATCTTTGCACATAGATAGCAAACACTTGAGGTTCTTTAGTAAGAGAGTAAGATGATGAAAGCAGGTAGTCAAGAGGACTCCTCTAGGCCGGGTGAGGAGGGCGAAGCAGGAAGGGGAGGTGCGTGCCAAGTACGCAGGACCCACCCGTGCCAGGCTGAGTTCTAACGTCTCGCATGAATGTTTCACTTCCTTCTCCCTGTATACCCAGGCAGGTCTACACTTACCCCGTTTTATTTTATTTTTTCAAGATTTTATTTTATTTATTTGTGGGCGAGAGAGTGCAAGTAGGGGGAGGAACAGAGGGAGCGCGGAGCCCGACAGGGGGTTCAACCCAGGACCCTGATATCAGGGCCCGAGTGGAAATCAAGAGTCAGGCACTTAACTGACTGAGCCCTGCCCTTCCTCCCATTTTAGAGACCAGGAACCTGAGCTCAGAGAGGGGCTATGATCTGCCCGAGGGAACCAGGGATGGAGCCAGAAGAAAAACCCCAGCCTGTCTGACCCCAAAGCTTACGTGCTTCCTGTTCTGTCATAGTCCCTCCTTCTATAGCATCTGGATGTGAGTAAGAGGGTGAGAGGCCTAGCTTGGAAAAGGGCAGATTGCCAGCGAGTTCTCAAAATAAGAACTGTACAGGGATGTATCAGGAGGCAGGAAACACCTAACGTGAACTGTGTGCTTGTTGTGTGTCGGGCACTGTGTCCACACATCAATGGAAGTTATTCTCACACAGCCCCATGAGAAGGGGTGTGGCACCTGCCGTCTACAGGACAGAAAACGGGGGCGCCCAGAGCAAGTTTGCTCAGTCACGCCGCTGGGAATAGTGGAGCCAGGATGGGCTGATTAGAGGTCAAAGTCCATCCTCCAGACCTTTGTGATACTGTCTTTTCCTTTTACACTTTTTAAACACCTGTGAGCATTCTTAAATGATATTCTAATTGTATGATTTTTTTTTCACTTATTAGGTGGAATTATTTTACAAAGAGATGCTTCCTCTCTTAGAGTATTTGACATTCAGTGTACCTTTCAGATAGGTAAGACAGGACAAATGCTTCATTTTTTTGTGCAAGTTTTCAAGGTCATGAGTTGGTTCTCTGTCATCTCCCAAAGGTGATCAGTTTGGTTCCTTTGTTATCATTATGAACTCTAGTACTTAAACGTAGCTGATGGTCTCAATCTAATGCAACTTGTCTGCGCATTAAAACTTGAATTGTCCCATTTGGAGGCAGTGAAAAATCCTTTCAAGGTAGCTCCTGAGTCCTTTTAGTGTGATGCTAGTAGTTTTGATTATTTTGTTGCTGTTACACCCAGATCTTCCAGGCTCATTTGCACAATCCCGACCTAAAACCTGAATCAGCCATTCCACCATTTAGTAGAAAATGGTTTTAAAGGACAGTGTATGTGCTATTAGCTATTGCTTTCAATCTTTCCAGTAAACAGGGTGAGACAGGTAGGTAGGTAAGCAGGTAGGTAGGTATACAGATCATTCTAATCCCACCTCTGTTTCTGGCTTCTACGGAGATGGCTGATTAAGTTAATTGTGAGTCCCATCCATGATCTCCCTATCAAATTTCCCAACCATGCCCTCACCCTTGGTGTTCCTTCTAGAACTTACTTTCTCATTTTTTTTGGCCATATGCATAGGCTGAGAATTTTCCAGTTCTGGTTCCTTTTGGCCTAACAGTGCTTTCTACGTACCTCTCTCCTCTTTCCTTTTACCATAAGCAGTAAGGAGAAACCAGGTCACGTCTTCAATACTTTGCCTAGA